>NC_089002.1:1190344-2489344 GCF_963932015.1 Anas acuta | reverse complement strand
CAGGGCACGGTGTCAGGGTGCTCCAGAGGAATGAGGACAGCAGCGATGGGCTCAGCACCGGGGCAGGAGCCGATCCCACCCCGTGCAGGCAGGCCGGCCACGGCAGAGACGGGTGACACGTGCAGACGACTGCACACATTGCTTCCCCGACACCAAAAGCTGCTTTGAAACTCAAGTCTGGCTTTTTTCTCCTCTTTTTTTTGTGTTGTTTTTTTTTTTTTTTTTCTGGAAACTCGATCCCCGGCGGAATCAGCAACACGCCATCTGTTGCTGCCGTAGCGAGGAGGCACGGAGGAGCGCGGCTGCTAACACGAGTTGTACAGGCAGCGCTCGCACGTCCCGGAGCCATCTCCTTGTCGCAGCAGCACGCTCAGCACTTTATTGCTGCCGCACGAGCCGTGCAGACCGAGACAACGCCACGGAAACATGGGTTGTGAGCAGCGCCCAGCCTGTCCCGAACAAGAGCCAGGCTTCTCGCCGCAGGTCGATTTAGTGGCTGCTTTTCTCCAAAAACCTTGTCGCTGTAAAACAAGCACGCGTCTCCTCACGTGGAGTCCTTCAACCCAAAAGGAAAGCACAACACGCTGACAGAGCGCTGCAAACAACCAGAAAGCCTCCAAATTGTCCAAAGCCCCTTTTCCACATCGTGGGCCCCAGTCCTCAGAGGGTCCCTGGGTGCCGCCACCCCAAATCTCTCCCTGCGGTGAGCGCGGGCTGCCCCTGTGCCACTCCCCGGGGTTTATAACCGCCGGGCAGCCGGCGGCTGCTGCTTGTGCAACCGTGGTGCAAAGGTCGGGATCCACACGGGCACAGCAACCCTTGTAAGCCGAGGGCTGCTGCTGCAGATGCTGCATGGCAAGTCGGGGAGCGCGTGCTGCAACTGCGCCCAGCACCACAACGATCCCCACCACGTCCCAGTGCCAACCCAGAGGCGTTTTGGGCAGCCGAGTTAAGGAACACAACAGCTCCAAGTGCCAGCTGTGACATTCGCCGTCCTTCAGACACGCACCTACGCGGGACGCGGCATCTCCACGCGAAAAGCTGCTCGGCCTCCAGCCTTCCTGCTCCATGGATCAGCTGGGAGCACGAGCAATCGTCTTACCGGAGGGAAAAAAGGTGCCCGCATCACCACGCATTGCCTGGGAGCGCGGCGGAGCTGTTAGAACAAGAGGTTGATAACACTCGTGGTGTGTATTTAACTCAGCTGACCCTCTCCACTTTATCTAAACAGCCTGCAAGTACATCCATCTTCTGGCGCAGACAAGCCTGGAGCGTTCACAGCAATTTCCCCACTCCAAACGAGGGCTTGGAGCGTTCAGTACATTAAAAGGACTGCATTTTGACCCAAGAGCACATCTGCATTTCAGAGAAGCAAACGAAGGCACCAGGGCTGCAAGAGCTACCCGTGTCGGTGCGTCTCAGCCACCCGGCTCAGCGTGCAGGAGCAGATTTCTGATGCGGGTATGTGAAAGGAAAAACAAATTTGGCTACAGAGAGGTGAGGGGCACAATCCTGGACAGCAGGGCCACACGGCGATGGTGTCGCTCAGAAACGGGCTCACACCTCCTCCCTGCTGTAAACAAGGTGCTCGGGGAACAGGACCAGCCGCATTGCCAGCCCGAACACACCAGCGAGGGGTTTCCTTGGGAGATGCCAAAAAAAAAGGGAGGGGAAAAGCCCTAACAAAGGTGCGAGGGCTGCAAAAAGGAGCCAAGGACACGGCACCGCACTGCAAGCACCCCAGCAAGGGGCTGTGCCCCCACCTGCTGGCTCAGCACCCAGCACAGCCGCCCCCCGAGCGGCTGCCGGGGTTTAAGAGCCGCGGCGCAAGCGATGGAAATGGCTCAAAAAGGGTGAGCGTGCCCCGGGAGGTCGCCTTGCAGGGTGCCCAGCTGCACGCCTGGCCCTAAAAATTTACCCAGTGGTTGTCCCTGCCGCGGGAAGCCACACACGGGGACAGCAGCCCCTGCCGGCACCCTAACCCCGAGGTCAGGACCCCAGCACGCGGCACTGTCCCAGTTACACCAGTCTGCAGCCACCGGCAGCGCCCAGCTGAGCCCCCCAGGGATGCCAGCACCGAGCCCCGGACCCCCGCTGCAGCCTCACCTCCCACCCCCGGGCTGCAGACCCCAGGGGCTCCGCTCCCAGCCCCTCCTCCTCGTGCCCTCGGCCCCACAGGCAGCTCCGTCCCCTAGTCCCCTATTCCCATCCCCTTCGCCCCTTCCCCCCAGCCCGTATCCAGCCCATATCCGCATCCCACAGGGCTCCAGCCCACACTGCTGGGACGTCCCCTATCCCACAGCCTCCCACCCACACGCTCCATCCCATGAGTGCATCCCAAACCCACTACAGCTCCTCCCTGTCCCACAACCCCTGCCCTCGAGCCCCCAGCACCCCATACCCTTAGCTCCAATCCCACATCCCCAACCCCGGGGTCCTACAACCCCACAAAGCCTGGCTGATGCCTGCCAGCCCCACACCTCCTGCCCCAGGGGTACCTCACAGCCCCACAACACCCCAAAACCCACACTTCTTACCTCCCTCCCCAAATCTCCCGCTGCACAGCCCTTCAGATCTCCCAGCCCCATAAACACCCCCAGTGCTGTGCCCCTAAAGCTGTCCCCAGTATGCACACCCCTATTCCTTCTCCATGACCCTACAGCAGCCCCTTAACTCTAAATCCCCACAGCCCTCCCATGGCCCTACAGGAGCCCCACATCCCCCATAACTCTAAGCCCCCAACAGCCCTCACTACCTCGCTCCCAGACCTGGAGCCCCTCACCCCATAGCTCTTCCCGTACCCTCTCACCCCTCACCCAAAGTCCCCTACAACTCCTCCACCCCCTGGCCCTAAAAACGCTTCCCTTCCGCCCCAAACCCACCGCCCCTTACCTGAGGGTCCCCTCCCCATATCCCCAACTCCTGAGCCCAACGCCCCCAAGGTCTCACTGATCCCACACTGACCCCAGAACCCCCCACAACCCTCCAGAGCCCCCTACAGATAACCACAGCCCTACAGATCCCCCCACAACACCCTGAAGTCCCCTATAGCCAACTACAAACCCCAGAACCCCTTAGAGCCGACCACCGACCTGTAGAGCCCCCACCAACCCCCATAGCCCCCTACAGCCGATTACAGCCCCACAGAGCCCCCCACAACACCCTATAACCTCCTACAGCTGCCCACAGCCCCCAGAACCCCCTAGAGCCGACCACCGACCCCTAGAGCCCCCACAACACCCCAGAGCCCCCACACGGACCCCACAACCCCTTATAGCCTCCCACAGCCCCCCCAGAGCCCCCCACAACCCCACAGAGCCCATAGAGCCCCCTAGGATCCCCTATAGCCCCCCAGAGCCCCCTAAAACCCCTCACACCGACCCCACAGCCCCCACACGGACCCTTAATGCCTCCAAACAACCCCCCCAGCCCCTCAGAGCCCCCCAGCCCCTCACCTCAGCAGGCTGGACAGGGGGTGCCCCACTCCTCCTCCTCCTCCTCCTCCTCCTCCGCCACCCCCGGAACCTCCACCGCCAGCACCGCCAGCACCGCCACCGCTGCCACCTCCTCCTGCTCCTCCGCCACCTCCTCCTCCTCCTCCCCCGGAGCCGAAGCCGGAGCTGAGGCGCTTCCCCGACAGCAGCTTCTCCACGGCGGGCAGGTTCCCGGTGCGGGCGGCCTCCAGCAGCTCCTGCTCCTTCCCCATCGCCCGGCACGGCCCGGCCCGGCCGCCGCCTGCCCCCCCCCCCCCTCCCCGCGGCCCTTCCGGGGCGGGGCCGGGCCGGGGGGCGGGGATGAGGGGGGCTGAGGGGAGGCCCCGCCCCCGCCGCCAGGTGCTGCTTTCATTTTTTGTTATTTTTTTTTGTCGTTTTTTGGAAAATCCTGGGAAAGTCCCCCCAGGGTCATCTGCTCCAAGCACCCCCCCCCCACTGTCCCCACTGAGCCGTGTCCCCAAGCACCAGCCCCAACCTCTCCTGGAGCCCCCCCAGGGACGGGGACTCCCCCACCTCCCTGGGCAACCCGTCCCAACGCCTGCCCGCTCTGGCTGAGCAGAAATGGCTCCTCATTGCCCACCTCAACCTCCCCTGGCACAGCTCCAGGCCGTTCCCTCTGCTCCTGGCCCTGGTTATCTGCGAGCAGAGGCCGACCCCCAGCTCCCCACACCTCTCAGGGAGCTGCAGAGAGCAATGAGCTCTGCCCTGAGCCTCCCCTTCCCCAGCCCAAACACCCCCAGTGCCCTCAGCCGCTCCTCACAGGACTTGTGTCCCAGGCCTCATAGCCCTGCTCTGGACATGCTGCAGGGCCTCAGTGTCTTTCTTGGTACTTGTTGGGGGGCAGCCCCTGCCCCTGTGAGTGTGGGCAACACACAGTGCCCACCCCCCAGTGTCACACTGATACCCCCAGGGTAAAAGCATGGCTGGGGACCCTCCAGGATCCCTGCTCTGAGCCCCGCTGCAGGGTGGGTGTCAGAGGAGGAGGTTCGCAGCCTCCCTGGGCTACCTATGGTGGTGCTCCATGGTCCCGCTGGGCAAGAGGTGCCCTCTGAGCCTCTCTGGCTGTGCTCGGTCACCTCCCAGCACAGCAGCGGGTCCCCAGGTGGTTCACAGTCCCAGGACAAAGCCCCTGGGGGGCTCCATGCCCCAGCAGGGTCCTCTTGGCTCATGGCCCCCCAGCCACCCCCTGTGGTGCTCAGAGCCCCAGGACCTGCCCCACTATGTTTTCACCCTTGCACAAATTAATGCACAAAATGGACCCCAGCAGCATCCTGGCTTGTGTGGGGAATGGTGTAACCAGCAGGAGCGGGGAGGTGATCGGCCCCTGTACTCTGCTCTGGTGAGGCTGCACCTTGAGTGCTGGGTTCGATTTGGGGCCCCTCAGTAAAAGAAGAACATTGGGGCCCTGGAGTGTGTCTAGAGCAGGGCTATGAGGCTCGTGAAGGGCCTGGGGCACAAGTCCTGTGAGGAGTGGCTGAGGGCACTGGGGGGGGTTTGGGCTGGGGAAGGGGAGGCTCAGGGCAGAGCTCATGGCTCTCTGCAACTGCCTGAAAGGAAGCTGTGGGGAGCTGGGGGTCGGCCTCTGCTCGCTGATAACCAGGGATAGGGCTAAAGGGAATGGCCTGGAGCTGTGCCAGGGGAGGTTGAGGTGGGCAATGAGGAGCCATTTCTGCTCAGCCAGAGCGGGCAGGCGTTGGGACGGGTTGCCCAGGGAGGTGGGGGAGTCCCCGTCCCTGGGGGGGCTCCAGGAGAGGTTGGGGCTGGTGCTTGGGGACACGGCTCGGTGGGGACAGTGGGGGGTGGGGTGCTTGCAGCAGGTGACCCTGGGGGGCTCCTCCACCCCTGACAATTCTATGACAAGAGCCCAAAATCTCCCTTGTCCCCCAGCCCGGCCTCCGGCCTCGTTGCCGTGGCGACAGCGCCCCCCCCTCCCCGGCCTCCTCCTCCTCGCAGCTCCGTCATCGGCAGGCGCCGGCGCGGAGGCCATGGCGGAGGCGGGCGAGCAGGGCCGGGAGGAGGCCGCGGCCCCCAGCCGCGAGGAGCCCGCGCCCGCAGCCTCGTCCCCGGCCGGGGATGGGCCGGAGGCCGCGGAGGACCCGGCGGTGGCGGCGGAGGGCGAGGGGGGAGAGGCCGGAGGGGCCGGGGAGCACAAGGCGGAGGCGCTGGACGGGGAGGTGAGGAGCAACGAGGGGGAGGCCGTGGACGGGGAGGACCCGAGCCTGCAGCCCTCGGCGGCCAAGAAGGTGAAGCTGGAGCTGAAGGAGAGGAAGGAGAAGAAGCACAAAGTGGACGAGGACGAGATCCAGAAGATGCAGTGAGTGCGCCCGGGGGGCTCCGTGCATGGGCTGGGAGCGGAGGCTGTGTGAGGATGGGGCTCTGTTCCCTCCCCGGCTCCGTTTTGTATTGCTGGAGGCCTAGGAGGGCTGAAAGAGCTCCAGAGTGTGTTTTCCTGACAGTGATTAATTCTCTCCGCTCCAGAATACTGGTCTCTTCCTTTTCCGAAGAACAGCTGAATCGCTACGAGATGTATCGCCGCTCTGCCTTCCCCAAAGCTGCCATTAAACGGGTACGGCTTCGAGAATGCTTTGCCACAGGAGAAACCTGAGCAAAACAAACGGGCTGAGCCCTGCAGAGCCCAGCCCCGGTCACAGCCAGGATCACACAGGGGGCTCCTTGGCTTGTGCAGGCTGCGGGTGCACCCTCCTCTCCCGCTACATCTCAGCCTGTGTGGCCGGGAGCGTTGTCCTTAAATCTGCTTTTATCTGATTACGTCCTAGCTCAGTGCTCTCGTGTGGCTTACACAGTTTAAATAGGAGCTTATCTGAAATGAAAGTGGTTTGGGGGGGCCACGAGGCAACGGTAAAAAGTTAGTACAGGACTGCAGCTAGGTAAGGGTGTGCTAAAAATATTGATAGCCAGCACGTGCCCAAAGCTAGTAGACCTTGCTCTAAAGATTAATTACTGCTGTTCCAGCTCACTTTGGTAGCTAATGGTTGATACTGGACAGGCTCAACTGCTAAAAATGATTTTAAGCATTTCAATGCTGCTGTGTGTACGTTGTTCAACTGACTGCTGCTTCTTGGCTTGTCCAGCTGATCCAGTCCATCACCGGCACCTCGGTCTCTCAGAACGTGGTTATCGCCATGTCGGGCATTTCCAAGGTCTTCGTTGGAGAGGTGGTGGAAGAAGGTAGGTGCAATTAGGTTATTGGTGAGTAAAAAGAATGCAGTGAAAATCCAGTGCTTAATGGAGAGCAGAAAGACAAGAAACGACTGGACATTTTGTGGCTTTCTGTCCAGCTCTCTTGCTTCACTTGGTATCCTGCCAGGCTCTGGTGCTTTCAGCAGCTGTAGAAGGCTGCTGTTAAGAATGGAAGGGAAGTGTGGTGTTGTCCATATTCCCCTTTAATCCTATTAATATGAGTGCCTGTCAGTCAGCCGAGATGGGTGACTTTTTTTTTTTTTTTTTTTTTTTATCTTCTCTGGAGAAGGTAACTTAGGAGCTCTTGCTACATGTCAGCCTGTGAGCAGGCTGCAGCAGGGTAATAAAGATCTCTCATTAATACTGCTGTGCACAAATTCAGCTTAGAAGAGCAACGCGTGATTTAAGCCTCTTAACCTGCAAGATTCTTTGTTGATGCGATGAGCTGAGATCTCCTTGGGACACCCTGTGAAGGCTGACCCAGCTGCATACCTGTCTGTGCTCTGCTTGTGCCTGGGGAGGAGAGGGTTCTCGTTTCTCAGGCCAAGCAGTTAGTGCAGACTTAATTGCACAAAACACGCAGCCTGCACGATGTGGCTTTGGCACTTTTGCTGTTTCTGACCGTCTCTCCAGCTCCGTGTGCTGCCAGAGGCAGTCTAGATAAGCAGTTTCACTGCTGCAGTACATTGCTGCATGTCCTTGGCAGGAGACATGACTGAGACTTACCAGAACGGACAGAAAAGAAACTGATCTTTGAGTCTATTGTAGGCTGTACCTTCCCATCACTGCTGTGCACATAGTACCCGATCTAGGGATGGTTTTAAAGTAGCAGGTTTAAGATCATGAGGTCGTGTTGAGTTTGTGCGTGTCTTAAAGTAGCTTATTCCACAGCAGCTGGAGTATCTTTAAAAAGAAGGTTAAATGGTATTAATGCCTCTCGGACTGACTTTTATTTTAGTCAGAGAAACAGAGAAAGCAGTTTTGTTCTTGTGTATTAATGTGAGCTGTAAAGCCCGAACAAAAATGTTATCTGCTGCCTTTATAACTGAAACTCAACCAGCAGGAGGCTTCTCAAATGTCACCTGTTAGGAGACCGGCTAAGCTTATCTGTCCTGCTCACGTGAACTCTTGTTTTTTGTTTAGCTCTGGATGTGTGTGAAAAGTGGGGGGAGCTGCCACCTCTGCAGCCTAAACACATGCGAGAGGCTGTCAGGAGGCTGAAGTCACGAGGACAGATCCCAAATTCCAAATATAAAAAGATCATCTTCCACTGAAGCATCCCAAGAGCAGCAGGAGAAGACAGATGTTAGAAGAAGCTTCCAGCTGTGCTCCTCACAGCAGCTGCAGCAGAGCCACGAGACTGAAGCGCTCCCAGCCTCTTGCTGCCTGCAGTCTTCTCTAAGAACCTGCACCAAAACACTCTCAGTTCAACTTGATTTTAAGTAACTTTAGCATCAAGGTTTGTGGGGCTTGTTTGCAGTTTACAAACAGCCATTAATGCTCCCAACACGGCTCATGGGGTAAAAGAAGCGCTACAGCTGAAGTTCATCGGGTGCAGTTACCCCATCAGCCTTATCCTGGCGTGAGAGGCTCCCCTTCCAGGAGCCCAAAAGCAGCACGTTGTGCACAGGCTCTTGTTTAAGGAACCCCAGGCAGGCTTCCTGCAGTGACTGCTGAAGGCTGGCTTGTCATCTTAGCGCCATGCAGGAGCCAAATCCCCGACCGGGTGCCTCAGGGTCTTCTGGCCCAGCAGCCTGGGGAAACGAACATTCAGCTTCTTCAGTGTACTTACCCCCCAGGACCATACCTTCTGCTGGCACAGACGTGGCGGTATCTCTGTAAAGAAGTGTTTTTTTTGTACATTAAACTTGTTGTTATATTCTTAGTCTTGCTGGGACAGCAAGTAGTAATTGTGCAATGGTGTTTTTGTGATTCAAAGTAGGGAGAGCGCACTGCGATCTGTCTCAACCAACCCCAACATGTTCACGAAGCTTCATGCCTCCGGCATGCAGTGTTCCATTAGCACATGCTGAAAGCTGATGCTTCTTAAGTCAGCGCTCAGCTGTTCTGCCCAAAGCCACTTTTATGGAGCTGTCTAGAAAACAGTACAGTCAGGAACATGAAGAGGGAGGAAAAGTGGAAAAAAAAAAACAAACCCATGAGCCTGTAAGGAGGTTAACAAGTTTAATTTCGTGGTTCATAGAACCAATAAATGCATGAGTGGAAATATACTGCAACAAAGTTCCAATACTGCCTAAAATTCAAGTTCAGACTTGTACATTACCCACCTGTACACAGAGTATTCCCCTTGGAGCACACTTCTAACTAATGTAAAAGATGCTGAGGCCATGTGCTCTTCCTCGGGTAACTGGAGTAGAGTTACACCAAGGATTAAGTTGGCTCTCATCATAACAGAGTCCTTAAATACAAGACTCTAAAAAGTAAACTTTGCTAATCATCATCAGTGGAGTTTTTGTCCTCCCATAGGCCTTACAGCAAGGAAGAGGATTTTGTTTTACAGTACTTTTTACTGGTACTTAAAACAGAAAACAAGGGAAGTGCTTGAATTCTTACACAGAACTGGTTGACTTGAGATGCTGGAGCAAGAAACTGAAGAACTTGGCCCCAGCTCTCAGCAGCCTGCACCCACGGGAGTGTGAGAGGTTCTATGACACTGCGAGTAGGCACCACATCTGAGAAAACCCTTTTTACCCTACCCATTTCCTACGCTGGCTGGAGATGAAGCTTGACCCCTACTCAACCAAAAAGTCATGAGATGTGAAAAAAAGAAACCTCCCATTTTCAACCAATTAGTGACTAAAAAGTAATACCATTGCATTCCACCTAAGGCAAGCATTCTTGGATTTCTTGCTTCACACAGAAAGGGGGAGCAAGCACAGAAGCACAAAGGTTTGACTAAATAAAGGTCAAGTTCTGCTTATGTGGGCTTTGTGCAGTTCATAATGGGACTTTGAGCTCTTTGCATACAGGTTTTCACAGCATGGCTGTAGATACATGGATGCTTTGTTACCTCCTTGCTCTCAGCTCTGAGAGCTCCTCACAGCATCTCAGCTTAGTGCAGCAGGTAACTTGCACTTCTGAGCCTCTGCTTTTACTTCTGAATTCTATGCACGAGGCAGTATTGGTGAAAGAAATGCCCACTGATGCTTAGAAAGTTAAAGTGCATTTTCCTCTCGAGAACAGGCCTGACAGGCCGCTCTGGGACGTTTCCCATCACAGGCAGCAACACAAATCCAGTGTGACAGAGGCTGCACTGAGCAGGGGATGGGTCACAGAACGTGCTCCAGAGAAAACAGCCAGGCTGTCTAACAGGACCGAGCAGGAGAGGTCCCCTCCTGAGGAGGAGGGAAAGCAAACTTGCAAAAGGCACAGCAGCATCCAAACTTCACATCCAGCCCAGGCAGAGCGGGTGGGGAGCACGAGCACCCCACGCATCACAGCAGAGCCTTTGGCTCCTGTGCTTCTGCCAAAGGCAAACCCTCCTCCTCTAAATTCACTCATGGCCGCCTCCTTCCAGGGTTTCTGGGAGGAAGGCCAGGCTTTTGCTGCCAGTCACATCTGGTTGTAGGCACGGGTCAGTCAGATCTTGGCAGAGAAGGATGGCAGAAGCACTGGACTCCAGCAGCACGGTCTGCCCCAAGGCTGTTCAAACCTAGCGGACAAGGACTGAACTCCAACAAACATCATTTGAGGCTACCTTCAGTCTAACGGAGTCACACACTGAACGAGGAGGATGATCTGAACAGGGACGTGGTTTCAATCGCCCTCTGTCTCTTACCTGCTCTCTTTTAAGTGTGAAAGCTAACGACCACAAGGAATTCACTCTTGGTTCCCTGCAGACCACAGGCAGCAGTGCCTCCACACCTCACCCAGCACGGTAAATACGTCCCTGTTCCCCTAGAGCTAAAGAAGAACTAAAATGATCTCAGGAGTGTCTGTTAAAGGGAACTGCTCAACAGCTCCAGAGTTAGGCGAAGGGACAAGTATGTAACAGGTGGGGAAACCAAACCTAACTCCTAAATCATTTGCTTTCTTTTGCATAGCTCCCAGTCCTCAGCTGATCACGGCTTGTCAGTCAGAGGCTGTTCCTTGCAGTGAGCAGGATTAAAACCTTACGTTACTTTAGCTGAACTAATGGAGTAATGCTTACACAGAAAAAAAAATAGAAAAATCCATTAGAATAAAGTTTTGTGTAGTGTGTTCATCTTTTAAAAAGAGGGGGTTACTCAATTTTTCTAGACAAATTGTTTTCACCTGATTAATAAAGGAGAATCCCAAGGGATCTGTCACCTCTGCTAGCATGGCAATCTGTTTGACATGCACTAAGAAGCATGTGCATTGGAAATCGTGCCTCCACACAAACACCAAGGTTATCTGGAAAAATCCAAATCAAAGTTTGAAACACGATAAAATCAAACTCTGCACACAGTAAAGATGATAAGGATAACAGGGGAAGGAATGGGCATCCATCCATAACGTAGATGGGCTGGAAGTTTCACCATTCCGTGTTAGAACAGGACAAATTCTCCTCTGTAACAGCTTATCCCTTCATGACTGCCCTTTTCAGCTGCTTCTTCGCTCAGTGCACAGACCACGTACTACCTGGACTGGTAGAGCAAAGAAACCATGCACCAGTTTGCCTCTTGGAGTGGATTTGATTCTCACTTCATAAATGACATTTCCTTTTTTAAAACTAGTGCTCATTTCCTGATTTTCTAGTGTTTTCCTTTTTTTTCTTCCCTCCACACTTTTGAATGCAGTTTCTTTACAAATGAGACTGATCGCTGTTTGATCGCAGACTTCTCCAAGGAAGCTGCTTCACGAAAGGTGAGAACACAAACGATGCTCAACAAATAGCTACTGTTTCATCTCCATCCCACAGCAAGTGGTTCATAGCGTCTGCCTCCACCCAGAGGGACCTGGCCAGCACCCTTCTCCTGACCCACACACCAGCATCCCTGCTAAAAGACATTTAAGACTGGGTATGAGCTCAGTGCTATTAAAAATACCTGACCCTGTAGGAGCACAGACAGCTATCTCTGCAGCCAGTACTGCTTTCCCTCTCTCCACTGGTTAAAATCTAGCACAGAATGGTTGGAGGACGACACACATCCCAAAGGAAATGCATAGGGCTTCTCATTCCATGACTTAGCCAGCTTCCTTCACCCCGATTCTTTGACTGTAAAATTAAAGAGAGATTAAGCAGTGCTTTGTAATGAAATAGTGAATTCCTCCATGCTTCTGCATCAATGAAGCCAAATATTGCAGGATTGAGAATGAACTAGACCAAGTCTAATATACTCCTGATTCTGTCATGCCATGACAAATTACTGGTGGAAATAGAGAACTGAAGAAATTTCTTTACTATCCTGGCCCTGCTCTTGAGGGGATGCTGAGCTGTAGCCCCCTGCCTCCCCTGTAGCCCCCTGCCTCCACAAGGAGGAAATCTCCTCTGCATCTCCCACACCTGCTGACCTAGGTCTCTGTCTCTGCCAACACACGAGCTTTCCAACAGAGCTCTGAGAGATGTTTTCTGCCATACCTATTCCCTGTCACTCCTCGATGGGGTGAAGTCAGCTGTCCTCCTTTTGCTGTGTTCTTTAGCACGCGTGAGCAGGCAAGAACACCAAGAGGAAGGGCGAAAGAAGCAGAACCCCTACACCAACCACCTCTAGATGGGAGGTGAGGGCTGAAAGCAAGCTGTCACTACCACTGTGTGCACGGAGAGACGTGGGGTCCCCGCACCAGCTTCTGACCTCTTGTTTGAAGACCGAGCGCTGCCCTGGGTCAGTGACAGATGGTAGCACCATACTGCCAGGACAGAGGAAAGGGGCAGCAAGCGGTAAATCCCCCTGGCTCCTTCGGTGTTGCTCAGCCATGCTTTTCGTCCTTTCTCCCGGTTTCAAGTGTATTTTGCAGTCACAGTTGGTTTCCATTCTCTGAGATGATCAGTCTGCAGGAGGTTGACCCGTTTAGCAGCAAGGTAATCAAACCAGCCGCCTTAGTGCTGGTGGTGGGCTCCACTCCTCCTGAGCAGCTGCAGCCTGCACCTTCGCTGTCAGAGCTGGAAGAGGGGATTGTATTTCCTAATTTCCTGCAGAAGGCGAGCCTTGTCCATGTTGGCTTCTGCAAGGGCTATTTTCATGGTCTGAAGTTCCCTTTGCAACTCTGGCAGGTCCTTTAGCTACAGGAGACAAACAGAAAAAAACAAACCAGGAGTTCCCAGAAGTAAGCAGCAGGACAGATCCAGCTACACTGATCTGCTCGAAGAGGAATACCAAAGCAGGAGCTTTGCAGATGAGATAAACTGCATGGTACAACCACACAAAGCTCACCAACAAGGTGACCCAGGCTGATTTACAGAAGTACTTGCTAACTGCTGCCTGCAGACTTCTATAGCTGTCACTGGCGTCAGCTCAGGCTATCTAATGACTCAGGCTGCCAGCAATGGCTACCTAATGACTTTTTCCAGGACTTCCCTTCACACTTCTAGCCATAGGAACAAGACTTGCAGTGGGTAAGGCTTTTTCCTGCTAAGCAGCTCGCTGACTGGGGATGAAAGTGACTATACAAAGAAAGCAGAGTGAAAACAGGGCTCTGGTCTGCATTCTTTGTTTTACATGGGGGCCTGATACACCTATTCAGGTTTGTTTAAATTAAAATGATAGCTGGAGCACGCAGATGCTTGGCGTTCCTGCTTCCTGCCTCCATGAACAAAGGTAATTCTGTCCTCACACACTGCCAGAGCAGCTTCATGCTACAGGACAGGGTTTTCCTTGGCAACTCTCAGAAATATTTTTACTTAAGAGTTTAGCCTTTGCATTTGGTCCTGTGAAGTTCAAAAATATCAGAAAATAAACTGATGCTAAGCTACTGTAATGACTACTTGCTCCAGTTGTGGTCAGGGCCCTGACACTATAAAACAAGCAGAAGAGGAAGTCTCTGCACTAAATGGAAAAGAGAAAGATGAGGAATGAAGTGGTGTTACCAATTAATGAACAGAATCCAAAGTCCCAGCCCAGTTCTGTATCCAGTTAGTCCCACTGCACCTTTAATATATATTTGTCCTTAGCAATTGATCAATTTATCAAGTAGACTTTACATCAGACAGGAATTGTAAGTAAAGAATACTGTGTATTATAAAATAAGCCACTTATCTGAATTCCAGTGGCAAAGAAAGTTTAAACTGAACAGCAAAAACGTTGTGTGACCTGAAGCTCTCCCTAGCTGTAAGACTTACTCTTCCCTGACAAAAGCTCTCTTTGTGGTTTCACGATTCCTGTTTTTGCTAACAAGGAATTGAACACAGCAGAAAGACAGAGCCACTCAGGAAAACAACAGGTTTCTGAAATGGAACAGCAGTGATTACACACTTGGCAGGGCATTCGTATTTCTCAGAATGCCTGCAAAGGGAGGTACGGAGTGCTTTGTGTGCACTCCCTATCTGCAGCACACCACGCCTACCGGTAACTGCAAATACACGAAGACAAAGGCCAATTTTCCAGCCTCCTGCCAGCTAACTAGTTGTCTAGACAGCAAGAGGCAGCAGTGACTCACCTGCAGTCCACGCACTCCTCCTGGGGGTGCTGCCAAGACACACTCTGCTGGGGCCTTCTGGTCTTGAACAACTGGTTCAGGTTTTTCCAGTCTCAGTGAGTCCTCCCCTCCTGGAGCTGCAAAGGATAGAAAACGTTCAGGTGTAGGTATTAATACAGCAGGGTTCTCTTAGGACAAAAGGAAAAGCTTTAACATTCTTTTTGTTTGTTTTAAACAATAAAATTCCCACCCACATTTTACAATGAAGAAGCTAAAACAAGGGAAGAAGCAGTAATCTGTCCTGACTATGTGAGCTCAAGGAAACACCAAGCACGAATTCAGGCTGCTAGTTCACTGTTTTAGATATTAACGTGTTCTGCCTGAGGTATCAAATTTTCTGTCCAAACAATACAACAAAAGCAGCAAGAACTAGCGAGGTGGGACTGCCCACACCCACAGATTAATACTGCAGAGCAACCAAAGGACCTGGGTGCTTGCACTGAAGACAGAACATTATTTGTGCATTCTGGCAGGAGTGACCGCAAAGATCATAATTAGGGACCGCTCACACTCCAGAGCCCATCGTTCCCAGCACAATGATCACACTTCAGTTCCAGTCTCCTCTAGTGGCAGGCACAGCAGACCACCCTACCTCCAGCAAGGCCTGGGAGGTGCTGGGGGAGAATAAATGAGATTCCTGACTCTGCTGACCTGTTAGATAGAAAACTCCATCATCTTTGCGTTTCACAATGATGTGATCTACTGCCAAGGTGATAGGAACAGGGCCAGGGGACGTAGGGTATACCCGAGGGCTGTCATCCTGGAAAAAAGAAAAGAGAAAAAAGCAGAGAGGAGATGAAATGTGAAAGCTCTGGCAATCCTACAGAGGGTTCCCCTTGCCCCCAGCCTTCACAGGAGTAACGTTACCACTGGCAGCACTGCCAGAGCATATCGAGGTCACCCACCATATGGAAAAGCCTGGCTTTATATACAGGGCATGGGGAAGGCCCTCACACAGATCACAACAAAGCTCTGTCATACCCATAATAAAGGCTAAGGAGAGGCCATCTTCCTTAGCACTACTCTCACAGTTGTCCTGTGAATTCCTGAGGCAAAAACCTACCAAAATAAAGCCAATATCCCTAAGCCTGAAGGTTTTTATGCTGCTATCTGGCTACACTAGTTCCTGGTTGGCTGTGGAGCAAACACATTGCTTTCAGAAGAACTTCTGACAGTTTTCTCCCCTTCTAAATATCAGACAGCTATTATACGCTGTTTTGTCTTCCATCCATAATTGTTTAAATTCTTACAAAAACGGTCAAATAATTCTTATTTCACATTGGGAGAAGTATTTAATTCTGTTTGCTTTGAGTCTGCAAACAGATCATCAACACAGCTGAGGAGAGAATCTGAAGGTCAGGCTCCCATTTCTCAACAATCTGAGCACTCAACAACCCTTCTGTGTTCCTTGTTTATCCATAAGGCAATTTTTAGAAACCAAATAAAACACAGTCACAAAAACAGGACCTCTACAGAGGCCCATGGCCATCTCACAGCA
Organism: Anas acuta; assembly: GCF_963932015.1. Taxonomy (NCBI): domain Eukaryota; kingdom Metazoa; phylum Chordata; class Aves; order Anseriformes; family Anatidae; genus Anas; species Anas acuta. The sequence goes on along the minus strand of NC_089002.1, from coordinate 2,473,534 downwards.
TCCTTACCCAAGCAGTATCATGCAAGTGAGCTCTGCTCGGGATACCACCTTGGTTCCCTATATACCCACCTTCAGTGTGATTTTGGCATCCACAACTTCTATCTCCATGGGGATCACCTCGGGGATTATTTCATCCTCAAGGAAAGGGCCAAGGTTGGTGAGGAAGGACATGAAGAGCTCTGCTCTGTAGCTGTGGACCAGCATATGTAGGAAGCCATTCTGAACAGCAAGTGATGAGTGCACAGCAGCGTTGGGTCCTACTTCAAGACGCAAACACACTTCTGGCTGGGTCTTCTTCACTTCAGGGACTGAAGGCTTCTCCACACCTGTATCTCCTACAGTCAAAGCAGAAAGGCCTCATTGCAGAACATCAGTAGTAAGACGTTAGGTCAAAATAAGAATTTTGAAAAGCCCTTCACTGTCCAGGCACAGAACAGTCAAGTTCACAATGGCAGCAGTCTGAAGCCATCTTCCTCATGAAAGAAGTCCAGGTTTCAAACGACCAGAGCTCACATCACAAAAGCTACCACCAGGACCAGACTCTCCAAGCCCCTGGAGCCAGCCTTCTCTCCCCAGCTCTGCACATCTAAAAGTAGCCGTCATCTTGCACCTACACCAGTTGGCCAGAAACTCACCACTCAGTTCTCCAGAGCCAGCCAGTCCTGAACACTACCTAAACCTTGTATTCGTTTTGCCCCCTTGTGGCTTTAGACAGTATTGATAAGAAGAAATAACAGTCCAACAACTCCTGCTCAGGCTTTCACTTAAAGTTTTTGGTTACACTTGTGTTTTTGTGTTTTTTGTTTTCATGCATTTTAAATTTGAACATAGCCGGGGGGAAATACCCTGTCCCAGAAGCATTATTCTCAGGGCAGGAATAACTTCAGGGTTTCCCTAGGTAGCTTTATTCCTCTTTTCATTTATTTCATGCATCCTAGCAGGAAAAAAAAAAATCCCAACCAAGGATTAGAGTTTCACTGTACCAGATACCATCTAGCTTAACTGTGTAGGTATTTTGTGAGTTTCATGAACACTGAAATATCAGTTAAAATGAAAGACACCTTGAGAGTGGCAGTTATCACAGTGTGTTTATAAAAGCCAGAATCTTACCCACATAGCCACGCAAGTATTGCCACATCCCAACGTTGTTCAGTTGCTCTGGGACCACATTCATCACTTGTAAAGCAACAGACAAATCGTCACCTCGTGCCTCTATTCCACAGTTCACCTCATTCATCTTCAGTACCAGGACTGACACCTGTAACAGCAAGTGACAAGCTCTCTTATTAAACCACCACAACACTTTGAGTTCACTTCAAGATTCACTTGGAGGCAGTATGACAGTGAGGAGGAACAAAACTGACCAGCTGAAGGCTGGGGTCCTCTCCGCTCTGTGAAGTCGAGCTGTTTATTTCAGGAGACACTCCACCCTCATCCTCTGCCATCAGGCTTGCTCTACTGCCCGTGTTGTTGTGGGCCTGAAGGAGATGTCCTGAGGGAAGAGGGTCCAGGCTGGGCTCTGAAATGGAAGCAACAACAACAACAGTTTGATTCTGTTTCTTCTTCTGGTTTTAAGCAGTCCTGATCTCAGCATCTGTCTGAATCTCATGACTTATCAGCTTACACCAACCTCCAGGGAACTCTCTCCAGCTCCTTAGATGAATTTAATTAATGCGTAGCTGAAGTGTGCAATGCGCAGTGCACCCTACTTCTAACTATCCCTTAATCCTCTAATATATTTAATATATTAGGGGATTATATATATCTAATATGTATCTAATGTATCTATACCTAATATAATCTAACCATCCCCTAATAAACCCCTCTCAAACACTATGGACTGTCCACCCACCTGCATGCATCTGTGGTTCTTGCTCTAGTATGGCCAAATAAACACCTTAGAACACCACTGTGATGGTACAGGGGACACCCTTTCCACTCATTTATACTCATTCTCTCCCTCAAAAAAAAAAAAAAAAAAAAAAAGCCATCTAGAAAAGCAGAAAGAGTAATTTTGGGTGAACTGCTCATGACCTGCAAAAAGAATGAATAGCACAAGAGAATTCCATGAGACCACAGCACGAGGCAGTCACCTACGGCAGAAAACTGAAATGAGAGTGGGGACGAGCACTCCTTACCAGAATCTGTGAGCATCACAAAGCCATCGCTGCCATCGCTGTCCACGGACAGCCCGTCCTCGGGACCACTCCCATCCACGGATGTGGTGTCAAAGGAGTGCTGGGACGCCGTCCTCTTCATGGAGAAGAAAGGCATTCGCCTGCTGCCACCCCCACCTGGAGTCACTGCTCCCTCTTCTGCTTTGGGCAAAGAATCCCTACAAAATAAATAAATAAATTAATAAAGGCAAACAGCTTAGCCCTGGGATTATACAGGTATTAGGCAGGCTTTAGCATCCTTATACCAATCCCCAAGAGATGAAGGTCTAACCTCTCTCTGGCCCATATGGCACACAGAGAAAGGGAGCAGTTGGCCTGCACCTCCCCTCCTTCCCGGCAGCCTTGCTGCTGTGATGCACGGGAGGATGTTCCACTCACTTGGCTGGGGGGAGAGAGAGCATTTTCTGCATGGTGGAGGTCATCTTCTCCCGGCTCAAGCTCAGAGCATCTTTTGTTATAGACATGGCTTCTTTGGTGAGGTCCATAGTCACGTGCAGAGCTTCCTTGGTGGCATCCTTTGTGATATGCAGCGCACTGGACAACTCCACCTCCAGGTTCTTCAAAGGGATGAGTTCTGCCTGGCCGTTGAGAGTGATGTTTCCTCTCTCCACGGGCTGCACTTCCGAGGTTGGGCTAGAAGGGAGGGCAGGAGGGCTCTGAGGATGACTGCTGGGCTCTTCTGGTCTTTCTGGAACCAGGGCTTCTACAGCTTCACGTGCTTCCTCTATCAGACCCTTCTCCTCCATGGTTTTACCTTGCGGAGTTGTACTCAGAGCTCCATCGCTTGCAGATCTTTGGAGCCTCTCCAATGGCACACCGGTTGCGTTGGTACCTGTACCTTCAATCTCCCTGTCCTCTGGGACCTTTGTGGTCCCGCACATTCCCTTCTCAGAACTGGTCTCAGATTTCTGCTCCTTCTCTTCAGCTGCCAGCCCCTCCTTGCTGTCTGAGGGCGAGAGCTCCGACTCGATCAGGCTCGTTGTGTCCGAGTCGAGGGATCTGGGTTCCAGGCAGGAGCCTGGAGCAGGGTTCATGAGCAGGGCCACTTCAGCACTGTGGAACAGAACTCCCACAGAGGCAGACATGGGATCTAAAGGAGACCCAGTCACCTCCTGGGTATCCTGGGCCAGCTGCTCCTGTAGCGTTTGCAGAACTTCTTTCATCCTGAGCAGCACCAAGTATTGGTAGTGGTTGAGCCGAACTTTGACGTGAACAGATGAGGACAAAAGCACATGGATATCAGCAGAGGCTTCCAGCTCTTTATCATCTACTCCATCATCAATTTCACACTCAGACTCTCCCAAGACATCCATCGTCTCTGCAACCTTGTAGACATTCTTCAGATCCTGGTCAGTCCTTGATCTTTGGCAAACCCCATGCTCTCTGGAGAGGTTTTCATTCTTGGAGTGATTGCTGAAACTGGCAGAAGGCTTGATTTTTATATCAGAGGCAGATGATTCTTGTCGTTTAGATATCTGAGCCTGCCCCCATCTCTTGGGAAGACAGGCCCAAATGGAGAGGGGAAATGGGTCAATAAAGCTAAGGGCTCTGCCCTTAGAGCTCTCAGCACCCTCAAAGTCCAGGGAAAGCTCAGTGAAATTCATAGACCACAGATCTTCAGAGGCCGAGAGTTTGCGCAATGGCTGGGGAAAACCCGTATGCTTCTGAGGTCTGTCATCCACCTCGTATGCGTGGCGCAAGAAGAGGGTGTGAAGGAGGCTGAAGTTATCCTGAGACCTCGGGAACTGCATGTAGCTGGAGTGGAAGAATTCCGAACTGGCAAATTTACGGAAGAGGCTCTGGAGGTCCTGGCAGCTGCAGAAGGGAGCGTGGCGGGTGTTGGTGGCAGTCATCTCCGTCGTGCGGATGCAGAGCGTCTGCGGACGGTCTTGGTGGTCAGTGACTTTCTTCTCCACAGGGATGTTGAGCTATGGGAAGAGAAAGACACTAGAAATTAAGCAGTGAGAAGGGAAATTAGCAGAAGACTATCCTGCTGCTTACACAGAAGATCAGCTGTGGAATATAGAAATAACTGACAAGTCTTGGTCTCTACTAAAATCCCAAGAGCTGGACTAGACTCTCAACTCATCCTTATCTGAAAAATTAACAATCAGGGAAGAGAAATCAGATGCAAGGAAATTTAACCTTAATTTTATTTCAACTTCTTTTACCATCCACAGGTTGTGTAGCAGCTCAGCTCACAACTACACACTTTGATCTTTCTCTGCAAGTACTTACCACACGGTCAGGCCTTTAAGCCTTCGCACAAAACTGCTATCGAGTAGTCAGTGACAAACACCATCGGATGTCAATGCCACAGACGCATGCCTGTTGGTACCTTCTCACTGGAGTGAGTCAAAGTGGTTTCCAAAGGGCAGAAAGCAACTTTTGGTTACCTGAGCCAGCAGTTTTTCCTTAAAACTGTTTTCATAAATACCGACTTGCCTGTCTATTCTGGACTAGAACTAGAAAAGGGGGGAACTTCACGTGCTCAGCCTGGACTCCAGCTATGTCCTGGTCTCATGTTCCTTACACAACAAGAAGGGAGAGGACACTGAAGACTGAGAAGTGAATGGTACCTTCAGCCGGAAGCCATCCAGTCGGACATCAAAATGCTCATCACGTTTGCCTGAGTCCTCCAGCTTGTAGATGGCTTTGAACTGCTCCAAGCTGCGATAAAGATCCAGACAGAAGAGGTTTATCCAGAGCATGCTTGCTGTATCCAGGGTAAGCATCAAACCATTCAGCTGTACATACAGGTTTGGGCATGGAACTAGAACAGAACAGAATCAAGATGGATTAATAATAGCAGAAAAGGCCTTTCAGGAAGTCTGCAGCTCAGCGTACAACCTGCATTGACAACACCAAAGCTTAGGGCTTCAACACCCACTGCAAGACAGATCTCTTGATGAAAGGAAGAAGCTGAGATGCAGCAGAGAAGTGACGTGTTCCAGTTCTCACACCCAGTTAGCTGCAGAGCACTCAGAGCTCCCTAGAGTCCTGCTCCAGTGCAAATCAACAGAGCAGAACCCCAAGAGCTGACCAAAGCAGTTCTTCAATATACTCCTGGGCAAGTTATTTTTTTCAAGCACATCTTTCCCTTCACACTTTGCACCAGGCAAACTCTATCCCACTATCTCAAAGGCAAAAGAAAAAGAATTAGACAGGCAAACACACAAACACCAGGAAACTGAACAAAAATGGACACCCATAGAAGCCTCAAGAATTCACACCTAAAGAATGAAAAGTTGACTGATTTTTTAAGAAACTTATGAAAGAAGGTGCTAACCTTGGTGTATTACCTGGAAAGTCCTGATTGTCTGGGAAGTAATACTCTGTGAATTCAATATGGATTGCAGAGACCTGATCAGGAAGGTTGAGGAATTTTCTATTACATGAAAGCAAGGTCGAAGGTTTCTTACTATGCTGACCAGCTGTAGAAACCTGAAAATATAAATGGCATGCAGCTGTGCAGAGCCCATGTTTGGCAAAATAAAGCATCCCAGTAACCCTGCTGTCTCCCACATTCAATCTATCTCATTTACACATCAAACACGCTATGCTTTCAAGTAACAATGAAACTTTTTCTACCTTCTAATATTTTCAACTCCTCTCCTTTGAGGGAATTCAGTTCTTTATATCTCGTGTCACTGCTAGTAAGACCCACAACAATCAGAATTAGGTGATGTGAACAAACAGAACTGAAATCTATTGTACCTTTCTTCAGGATTAACAGCGTGTTGCTAAATCCATTATAATACCTGGTACTGATTATGCTCTTACAATGGGTACACGGTATCTGGATGTAGGGCCTGATCCACTCTAATGATCCTTTCTGTCCTGGGTCAGAAATATGAGGTAAGATGCTCCTCCTCTGTCAAAAATCCATATCCTCACTAACTTCTCGAATGCATGAAATCTTTTATCCTGGGCTTGCCTATGAAAGTTTAGACATGAACACACAGAGTGCAGAAACTCTGTAGTTATGCATGCAATTTCCTCTGAACATGAAAACTATCAGCAGTTCATACCAGGTTTAAAAGTTGTACATGCAACACAATAACAGCTTTTGGGTTCCCTGGTTGCAGAGCTTTGATTGTCTTGGATTACATGGGATTTGCCTGATTTATTTGCATCACATCAAATTAAATTTCTTTTGGAAAAAAAAAAAAAGGACATGGATGTCCACAGGCACTGCTCAAATCCCTACCTGGTGAACATCCAGGTCATCCACACGAACTACCACACAGCTGGATCGAAGCCGGTTCCAGGGAGGGTGCCGGAGCTGTGGCAAACTTGAAGGAGGTACACGGCCTTTCTCCAAGGGGCTTTTCTGAGGACTTAGGGATGTATCTGTGGGGATGGAAAAGCAGAAGCAGCAGGGTTTTACTCATCTCCTTTGCAATGAACTTCACTATCAACCCCAACACGTATGTGCTGACACAGCAGAAACAGCAGCCCCAAAATTAGAAACAGATGGGCACAGTTAGGAGGAAAAAATCAAAACTTTAGTACTTGTAAAAGAAGAACAGCATCAAAGACTGGCATGCTCCACAGCAACAGAACAACTTCCTTTGCTAGGCTTTTAACCATTTCATTTATCCATTACATGCTCACTTACAGAGAAAAAAAAATAAGTTAGGAAAGTGACTGCTGCAGCCTGTCCATTCTTGCTGCAGTGTTGTTCCAGTATGATATCCATTATCCTTTGCCACTAAATTTCTGATTTTTAGTGTGCTATGGATTTCTGCACCAACAAATCTAGCTGCTAAGAGTCAGTGAAAGGGAGCTAGAGATATTACTGCCTGGGGAACAATTGTTACCATCTCCAGCTTTGTCAGGAATTTAATCAAACATCATTACCTGGCTTCCTTTTGAAGGGGGAAAGTGGAGTCTTGGCAAAGGCTGAGTCCATTTCTTCGTAATGCTTCTCAATCTTGCTTTGAAATTCACTGACCAACCTTTTTGCCCACTGTCCCCGTGCTTCCATTGCCTCGCTGTACCTCACCCAATGCTTGCAGGCATCTCCTGCATGAAAGTAAACATCCTGGCTTTAAAATGAGGTTTCCGGATAAACACAACACTCCTGCTCCCCTTAAACCTACATAAATCTGTAAAGCATTCCCTTTAATTGATGCCACATTCAGGAGTACACAATATGCTGCATACTAAGCACTTGTGGAGCAAGAGCAGCTTTCCAAACAACAGAGCTGGTCCTACCAGCCAGTGTTCTAAACGCAAGTGTTGGGAAGAATGCCATGGTCACACTTTTTCTTGCTTCCTCTGTTAACCACAAACAGATTTTCTCCTGGGACACATCCTATAACCCTTTCAAACTGATTAGGCACATGTTAGAACCAGATCCAGAGCTTAAGCAACCAAAAAGGAATCCAAAGTTTCAACTTTATGGCTTATGACAGACATAAATTTGTTCCTTTCTTTGCCAATAACTTGTCAGTCATCCACCAAGAGATAAACTAGATTAACCCTGTCCGCAAGGATTTAAGTCCCAAGTCTTTTGTGTAGTCCTTTCTTCCTGTCCTGCTTGAAGCCATGGTGCAGTGCTGTTCTTCAAATTGTTTTTATCTCCCTTCTCAAGCTGGGAGGACACTCTCTCCCTTACCTGCCCGATGGAAAGGATAATAGTCAAAAGCCATCCTCCTGAAGGTCAGCTGCATAGCACCGCCCAGCATCCCGTGCTTCAAAGTGCCTGTAAGAAACAGAACAAAGAAAATTACAGTCAGCTCTGCAGTCCAAACCCTGACTCAGGATAATTCAGGACAATGCTCATTTGATTGCCATCACTGACGGTTACTATGACTAGCACGAGCATATCTTAAAAAGTTGTCTCAAAATCTTGTCCTAGGCAAGGAACAGGACAACCAAATGTAATAGGGCAACAGTCTATACTGTAAGAACCAGACCTATAATCTCAAATGCCAAATTACAAGGCCCCATCGCTTTCCAGGCTCCTGTCAATTACACTTTTCACTGCAATAACCAGCACTTGTTTTCTGAACACTTGCTGGTATGGCCAGTGAAATAGACAATAAAACCATGCCAAGATGTTAATAACAGCAGCTCAGGAGACAGCAATACACAAGCCAGTTAAAAAAAAATCATGATGATGTGGGAGGGGATTTATTTATTTTTCCTTTAACAGGAAGATGTATTGAAACAAGCTGTCCAACTGGATCAGTGATGTCTGTGCAAAGAGAGGGAGGGAGGTGGGAAGGGATATTTACCTCATAAGAGAGAAAAGATAGTCAAAAACCTCTATTCTCTATTAAAATATATTATCTAGGAGTAAAACAGACACTAATTAACAAAACCTTACTTGAAAAGAAAGGGGTAGGCAGTGGAGTGGCAAATAATCCTTGCAACTATGCTACTTTGAAGATCTTGGACACTGTAAAAACAAACATTTTTTCACCAAGAGGAATAATCATGCTTAATTCCCCTTGGTCAATACCACATTGTTCCTATAGCATATCCTCTGATCCTTCAATAAACACTGGATTATTTTTTTCCCTCCTGCGGTGTCCTGCTGACGCTGCTCTCAGTTACCTGACTCTCGAGTGTGGCTGTCATCACAAATGTGCAGATCCAGGCGTGAGATGAGGAGGTGGTATGACGACTCTTTCATGTCATGTTTATCAAAGTACTGACCAATGCTACTTGCATTCGGGCTGACTCCAAATGGCTGAGACCAGGACTGCTGGGTACTTGGAGCAGGCGGTGTGATCTGTTAGAGAAGAAACAGCTTGCTAAGAAATGATAGAAGGCTAAAGAGGCGGTGGTGGGGAAAGTTAGAACAGAATTAAATACAACCCATGCAGTCCTCCAGGCTGCAAGGCATCAACCTAAGGAAATCCAACAGGAAGTCTAGAAATCTGGATCCTTCCCTATGTTGTCATGAGTAAAACCCTTTGCCTGTGGTTCTGCTTATTCTGTATCAAGCTACTGTTAACTTGTCTTGGAAGATGATGTAAGACTCTGAGATGAAAAGGGCAAAGTATTCCTGATCTCCCTTCTACGTAATCTCACTGCACTAAGCACATAGTCCTCCTTCCCCAGAGTTTCCACCACCAGCAGTGAAACTCCTCTTCCCTCACGTTTTCTTCTTCTGAAAACACCTTTTGTCCTTTGCCCTATGTATGTAGGGATTACTCAGCACAGGACTTTGTAAACAAAGTGGTAAGGGAAGTACAAGGTTACTGCTTGTTTTAAGGTTCTCACAGACTGCTAAGCTGTATGTAAACCAAAGAACAAATGAGACCAAATGAAACAAAGAACAAATGAGAAAAGAAACAGCAACAACAAAAAACACACACAACCAAGAGTTCTCTCCAGAGTATTAGGCAGGAAGAAAGAACCCCTGACAACAACAGTAAAATTGGATACTGATATTTTTCCTGGAGCATCAGAGCTCACTATGATTTTATGTCATAATATATTACATCAGAGCCCCTTCCCCCAGGCCTGTGCAGACTGACATTCAGAGGCAGAAAACATTATTTCTAGAACATATTTATTTCTTATTACCAAATCAAATTCCTGTGGGATCCTCTGCAACTTTCTATATGCCAGCCCAATCTGGAAAGCCACACAACTTACCACCCTCCTTAAACAGAATCCAAAATTAGACAGAATCTAGCTCGTGACTATTTAAGAACATTCTCTGATGCTTGGTGGCAACAAATTCAACTCCTTTGGTCATTTCTTTTCTCAACAATAGCCCACAAGCTATGTGATGTTGACCAAGGAAGCCTAACAGTTCTCACCAGGGAGATGCTCTGTGAGTGTGGGCCAGATGATGTGCAAACAGAAACTGTCTCGTGCACCTTGTCTTTTCCTTTTTCCTGGCAAGCCAACGTCCAAATCATGCCTCACTCACCTGTACAGACTCTGGTGCCAGGCTTTTCCTCTGCTGGGCAGACTTCTCCATGGCTTCACTCAGAGACTCTGCGTACTTCATCATTGCTTTCAGCTGAGAGTCTGTCAGCACCCAGAGAAGGTCGTCAAGAAGAAACATCAGCTTTGATGCCACCACATTGCAATCTTTGGTCTGAAACGGCAGGAAGGTGTCAGGGACCGTAAGAATTGCTCACAATACACTTTTCTTGTAATACACAGAAGCTGCAGCAGAAACAAGAGGTGCTGCTCCGAAACTCATCCAAGAAAAAAATTAATTCATCTGGTGGACATCTGCAGTGTGTCATCTGAGAAGGAAAGTAGTCAATGCTACCTTCTCTTTAGAAGAGAAATTGCTCACCATTAAGAAAAAAAATGGCATTTTTTTGCATCTATTCCCCATCACATTTCCACTGTCAGGTTAAAAAAAAAAAAGGCTAGTAGGCTTTAAGCTCCCTATAAAGAGATGACAGATCTCCTCAGGATGAGAAAATGGATTTTAAAATTGGCTCCACACATATTATTCTCCCCTGGAACATAAACTGCTCTGACATTTGGTAAAGAACACAGCTATTTCCAACAGAAAATAGAGCGGAATAGCAGCTTGGACTTAGTATTTGTAAAGAAAAAGAACCATTGCTGAGGGATGTGGGAGGAAATATGCATCATCATTGCACCAGGCAGTTAGAAGGTATCCTTCAAAGCATGGGTGAAACACTCACCCTTCTCTTAAGAGAGATCTGGATCCTGCCCTGGTTGGTAATGAGTCTCAGAGGAGTAGTAACAGGATCCTGATCACCATTGTCAGTTGCATCTGCTTCTATCCGAAGTGTCTGCCAGGTGAGTTCTTTGAATGTCAAAACCTACCCAGAAAGAGGAAAACGCTGAGATTTTCATCAACTTCAAGGATTACACTAAACCATTTTTAAATGTGGAATGAAACAAGGCCACGGAGAATCATTCAACATGCTTCTCCTCTGTGGTTCCTGTACAAAAACATCATCATGCCCCAGGTAATATCTAACCCCCTCTCTCACACTGAGACCAAAAAAAAATAAAAATAAACAAACAAAACAGACAAACCGCCTAGGCATTCACAGCTTCTCCAGCTTCATTCTTACAGATTACAGGAGCTTAGAGAAAGCTCTGAACCTAAGTCAGCTCTCAGCACCTCTGCTGCAGCACTGCCAGGGAAGTTCAGCGAGGTTCCCTGATGTTAATTAGGAGAATCCAGACACCTGCCCAATAGCCCAGAGCACCGGGACAGCCCGGAGTGCCACTTTTCTGGGCACGTTATGATGGGTGACATACGAGGACTCTTTACCTCTCCTCTCTGGGGATCTGTAATGCGGGTGAGCCGCAAGTCGCTCTGCTGCCAGTTGGGGTTGACGCTGTAGCCTTGGAGCTGCCATAGCTCAAAAGAAGCATGAAAGGCCTTGGAGTGAATCTTGATAGTGATGGAATTGACAACAATAAACATCCCCTCGACGACCTTTTCAGCAAAGCCATATTCACTGCAAAGAGAAGGTCCTTTAAGTCACCATTTGTTATGGTAAAAGGCCCAGGTAGACTCCAAGGTTTATAAGCAATATTAGAACCACTAAAACACGAATCCAGGGTGGTCAGTGGTTAACTGTCGAGAACAACAGCCTCCCAAACCCCAACATGTCAGAAAGAAATCCCAGGGCTCAGGGGACTGACCTTTGACCTGCAGCAAGAGCAATGGGAGACTGTCCATTGGGCGGCCGAGGCTCTTCACATGTTCGCATCTCTACCTCCACTTTATCCAGGTACTACAGAAACAGAACAGAGGATAAATAAATATGAGACAGAGCCTCAAGCCCAGACTAACATCCTCAAGTATGGGACTCTAGTACAGGCACAACCAAGCTGTGCAGCCTCAAGTCAAAGCTCTCACATCAATGCCAGATTTGTTGGGTAATCTCAATCCCCAGAAGTGAGGGGAGAACAAACAACAAAAACCAGGCATAAGGTTGCCCTGGACCTCACTGAAAGCTCAGCCCAGCTCTATCCTGCGGTGAAATGAGGGTCTCGTGGGAGGTCACTCATCTCCTAACAGGGCTGTTCTCAGAATTCTTCTTCCCCTGGGTGCTAAGGGCCTGGAGGCTTTAGGTCAGATGAAGATTTGAGAATGTACTTCATGGTTTCCCTTCCCAGAATTTTTGTCAAGTAGGAGGGATTAAAAAGGGTTTGGAAGAAAAGGAACGAACAAGAAAGAAACATTACCAGGCAGATTGGGTGTGTTTTCAGCTTTGTCCACTGGATCTGAAACAGTAAAGTCGAGGTTAGAAGAGTTATCTTCACATTGGAAGGTTTAGGAGATATCAGTGAACCATCTGAGCACAAAGTTCTGCTCTGAGAAATGACCACAGGGACAGTCCACCGTGTCCCACTGAATCCAGCTCAAACAGGCTCATGCAGACAAGTGAAAAGACAGTCCAGCTGCCAGCTCCATAAAGCCAGCGTAGCTTTTGGATCCAGCACATCATCACAAGTAATAGATGTTCAGCAGGTCAAATACTAATTTTTCCCATTCCATTATGGAAAACGTTGTCCTTAAACCATTTGGAACTAATTGCTGCTGTTATTAGAAATCAGCTGTGCATAAACCAATAATATCCCATTTTATTTTCTTACAGCAATGCTTACTCTGCAGTTCTTGTAGGAGGGAGAACAAGTGTTTGGTACTAAAATAAGCAGATCTGACACTAAAAACAGATAGAACAGAGCAGATCTGACTCTAAAAACAGATAGAACAGAGCAGATGAATAAGACAGGCTGGTTTTTGTTGTCACTTGGCAGAGTAGAACCACATTTTTTTCATAGCAAGTCTCTTCCATATACAAAAAAACTTTTGCATTCATATAACGCAACTCTGGTTAGTACCAACTGAGATTAAATAGTCTGGCATTTCGTATCAACTGAAAAAAAATCAATTTTGTGCTCTAAAAAGCACAAGGAAAAAAATTTGTAGGAGGGTTCAGTGTGCAAAAGTGCAACTGTATGTGCATGCACAATTTCAGCAATTATGCATGTAAATGATCAACAGTGGGCCGAACGAGTGCAGTGTGCAGCTTTTCACATGCACCATTCATGTATTTCTTAAGAATTGCATTTTGAACGATTAAGACTTAAGTTCAGTGTATTTTACTACACCTCACAGCATAATCAGGCTTTCAGATAACTGCACTCCATTTCTCTCTGCTTCCTATTTCTGTTGGAGGTCTGTGTTACTTCCTTAGCATTAAAAAAATAAGTCAGTGGGGATGAAGAAAGACGTGGAAAACTGCTCAGCTGTCAAAATGACAGGAAAATGGGAGGGAATGACCAAACAGAAAGGTTTATAAAATCCTAAGGCAGTTGGAGATGATGAGCAGGGAGTAATTGTTCACCATTTCTTGTAGAGAACAGTACCTACCAGGAGACTATCAACTAAAAATAGTATGCACAGGCTTGCTGCAAGCAACAGCAGACACACAGTTAAGTTGTGAGTTTCTTGCTCTGGGTGTTAAACAAGTCAGCAGATCCAAAAGGCATTTGGGCAAATTCCTAGAAATTCATCAGCAGGTACTACATATAAAGTCCCCATGGCTGGCTTAAAAAAAATCACATGCCAATGGGGTGGCAAGACCACACCACACTTTCCTGTGCTTCTCTCAGCATCCTCTAACCCCTGCTGCTGGCCACCAGGGACAGAGTGCTTGGCAAGGAAAGCCTTGGTGAAAGCTCTGGTGGCTCTCTCATAGCCCTCAATTAACAAATACCACGCCTGACACAAGTGTGGGGACTGGCTTCCATCAGGATCCTTTATCAGAAATCCCCAAGTGACACACGGAAGCTGTCACTGGAAGGTCTCGTTTGTGTTTGGGGCCACGAGCACAGCCTCCTCCGCTCACCCTGATGGACGCCTTGTTGCAGTAGACCCGGGTGATGGCGAGCCAGGTGGGCAGCTCCAGCACATTCTGCAGCACCTCCTCGTCCAGCTCCAGGTTGGTCAGCTGCCCCTGCCCCTTCAGCGTGCTCAGGTTGATTTTGTCTGGAGAGAGATTCTTCGTAAACCTACAAGAGAAGAAAGGAGAGACTCAGAAAACAACTCAAAGCAAAGCTCCTTAGACTAGAGGAGCCTTTTAGAGAGGTATAGTAAGTATAAAAAATTGTTTGCTTCTTTGTCAAACCTTTTCTGACATTTTTAGACCTAGAGCATGTTGTTTTTTCCAGAAAATAAATGTCCTTACACTTTGACATTTGAAGGTTTTGTTTCTGCTTGCTTGTTTTAATCAAATTCACTAAACTGAAAATTCCATCTAGAGCCCCGGGAACTTGTAAATCAGCAGAACTGCTTTAGGACAGAAACAAAACAAAACCAAAGCCAAATCACAACAGGACAACAACTTTACCACCCAAACAGTGCGATATCAGTGGTGAAAAGTGTTATTGTCTAGATTTTTTTTTTTAGGCTATTGACAAAGGAAAGCAAAAGATCATTAATTCGTTACTTTTATTGCTGTCTCTACACAGCAGTCCTGCAAGCCAGCACGTGCCCTGCCCAGCAAGTCCAAGCATGCAACCCAACTCCCCTGCCTAGTGACCAACCCCAAATCCTGTCCTCTCCTCGTGGCAAGCATTTCCACTGTTGTTTGCACCTCCCTTACACACAGCCTGATATCCCCAGCTCCCTTACGCGCCTGTGATTTAAGTGCAATGAAAGAAATGATTTCAGACTGGTCAAGAGCAGCATATTCTGGTGTTTAACATCTTTAAAAACACTGTGGTCCCTGAGGAATCAGTAGAGACAGCTTAGACCACACAGCCTGAACCCCAGCACCTCGCCAGGACGGCCAGCCCCAGTGCATGAGCTTTGGGACGCCACCGAGGGAGCCGAGCACCAGGCTGGTCAGATTTACAAAGTCACGGGAGTCACAAGGCTGAAGACTTCCTGCCTGCTGATTTACTCACTGCTGAAACCAGAGCTCATTTCACACATTCCTCCAAACTAATACTCATTCTAATTCTGCCCAGCGGTCCAGAAAGGGGAAGAAAAAGAAAGACTCTATTGTCAGCACAAACAGGATTAGGCTCACAGTCACATGCTGCCATTCTGTCTCCTTTCCCTGCACCAGCAGCGTGGTCGGATTCCCTCTGAAAGGCTTAAAACATCCCGGACAAAGCCCTGCCACTGCTACGGAGAGGAGAGGGGAGGAGGAACCAGAGCGACACTGCTGGGGTGACAGCAGACGTGGCCGCTGTAGGAGCACGAGGTGTGGTGTAAAGTCACCTGAGGTGCCAGCAGCAGCTGCTCGTCATCACCCCAGGGCTTCCTGGAAGAGAAATGCCTTTAATGAACTAAAATGCCTAAAATGAGCATTAACAGAGAGGCTGAGGGATGGTAAAGAGCCACAGATATCAGCCCTGAGTTTCGGATACGGAGCCCTGAGGAGGAGGGCGGCACACACGGCTGTGTTTGCCTGCTGCTCCTTGTCACCTCCATCCCTTTCAGTGTCAGGTCTGCTGCTGTCACCAGAGCCCCAGCAGGCATTTCCTGTGCCACGCCGCCACCTCCCTTCCTGAACCAAGGGCACGCGCTGCCTGCTGAGCCCTGACCGCGTTTGTAGCGTACCTGCCAGCGTCCCAGGCTGACGCAGGGAAGGTGACGTTTGCTTTGAACTCCTCGTGCCTTTAACCCGAGGCTCTCTCATTTAAACACACGCAGGCAGGAGGCCAAGCCCAACACCACCCGCTGGTCCCTGCACGAGGACATAACACACAGCAGCGTGTGCTGCAGGGGACAGGCAGGTACAGGGACGTGCTGGGTGTCTGCAGGGTTTGTGCCAGGTCCCCCTGTGAGAGCCATAAATTCAAGCAGTGCTGAGAGCTGGACCAAAAAGCTGCAGAGGCGATACGTGAGCATCTTTGTCTTGCCTCAGTGAACCAGGTGTGTTGAAAGGTGTTGTAATCGCCTCTGCCTGGGACTGGGTACTGAAAATAATGACAAGAAAAGCGCTCGGCACTGGTGAACTCACGGGGCTGCTGCGGGTAGCGATGCTCACAGGCAGGGAGAGGCTGAGGCTCACGGCAGCTTCCTCACTCCTGCAAAGCAAGGATCAAACCCCAGGTGTCTTAATCCTCACCACAGCCTAAGCGTGCTCGGAAGGGGAAGCCGCTCTCAGCTGCTAATGCAGAAGAAACAAAACATAAGGACATGTCTCAACAGGGAATTATTTTTACTTGGTGTCTCTTTTTATCTTAAAAACAGTAGCACAGTGAAGGGAGAAGCTGTGAAACCAGACCCTGGTGGAGAGAGTGGTATGAAACATGACCTGGCTAAAAACAAACAGGTATTTGTGTTCACCTACAGGGAAAGGCTGCAGAAATCCTGCTGAACAGATAAGAAAACCAGCACAAGCACTACCAGACTCTATGGAAGAGCCTCTTCCAACAGGCTTTTTAGCTGCACCAAAACCCCTGAAGGACAGATTATCGATCCCACCAGTCACGGAGCAACAGAAGCTGGAAGCATCATAAACATAAATGTGAAATAAATCCTTTCCTTTAAAGCACAGTGAAATTCCCACAGCTCTGCCTAGTCCCAGCTCATCCCTCTAAAGGGATCCAAGATTTTCAGATGGAATAACCCTCACATTTAAGACATTTTGGTATATTTAGTGCATGTCAGTGGGGCTTCCAAAAGGAAAAGAGATGAACTGTGCCTGCGAACTTGGAATTTTATAGAGGCCAAATTACTTCTTGAAAGGAGCTGCTTGGTCACTGTCAGGGGAAGGAAGAAGCCGTGAGAGCAGACAATTTTAGATGCTTGTTGGCAGGCTCGCTCCATTCACACTCATCAACAGTAACATTTTTGGCAGCACTGATTGCTGGCTTCGAGAAAAATGAATGAAAATGGTAGCTATTAGGAAAATTGACAGTGTGGGATATTTGTTGTTGTTTGCTTTTTTTTCCCCCCAACTCTATGAAGAAGTCATGCAGCACTAAGCCAGTAAACTCAAAGGACAGCACTCCTTTTGAGTCTGCCAGGATTACCATGACAAAAGTCACACCAGAAAGCCTTTTCCCACCCTTTATAGAGTTGTCACTGCGGTCACGAGGGCATTTTGCAGCTGCGTAGGCTTGTCCAAGCACTAATGCATTGCCAGGAAGAATACCAGGAGCAACATCTCATCTTAAAACGTGTCCACCCAACAGCCACCCAGACTGCCATGGTCACCAGCACCCACAGAAAGCCTTCAGGTGACTGAAAACCTTCTGCATTCGCAATGAAGATGATGGGAAATGCCAGCCAGAAGCTTTCAGAGCCACAGCTAAATAGTCCTGGTAGGTCAAGCCCCTTCCTGTGGCCACGGGTTTTCAGGGAAGAGATTCCCTTACAAGTTCCCACTGTTTCTTTCCATTTCAGATGACGCATTTGGGCTTTCAATCGACTTTCCTAGGAAGCAGACACACACAGCCATTACCAGCACTATCCTACTTTCATAGCAGACAGAAGGGCTCGCTCTGTCCTAAGGAGCTAACAGCACCCAGCTATTTAAACCTCAGTAACTTGGGGCCTGGCCCAAGAAAATCATGTTCTTTACAGAAACCCTCAGCCTTTTGGGGCAGTTTCTGAGATTGTGACTTGGTTTGCATTTCATGTTTTAGATGGGGAAGGCACGGGAGCATCAATCTACTTGCTCAGTCATCAGCTTGAATATGTATATATACATTTACATTATATATAACTAAATGATGTCACTGCTAGAAGAATGCCTGATTCATCAGCTGATACATCCAGAGGCCCCAAACTCACCCATTGCAAGAGGGCGTTTGGCCAAATCTTACTGCTGGCCTGAAGCCAGGCTATCATCATAAATACTGAATTTATGCTCGCATTTGTAGCTGTCTGGCCTCACTGTCTCCAGAACAAATACATAGACAGATAACGTCAGGAGAAGACGTCTGAAACCATCACATTTCCCTTCAGACCCATCTCTCTCATTAGCTCACTGCCTCGTGGCACAAGAACCCTCTCGTCAGTAGCTTCGCAGGCTCAAAATAGATTTTCTGCCTCAATTTCTGCAATTATTCAGTAATCATCGTCTATTGTATGTAACCAGCATCTACACAGCTAAACACATTTATTTCTATTAATATCCTTGTTACTATGGTTATTATATGTGAGAACTAATTAGCGGTACACCAGCGACCTTGATTTTGCTGATTGCCAAGCATCATTTTTTGGCAGAAGAAGTGACTGAATGGCTTGCAATGCTTGCCACCGTTGCGGAGAGCAGATGGAAAAATCCGCAAAACACAAGCAAGTCAGGAAGAGGGTAAGTTGTCAGCTGCAATCCGAAAACAGGCAAACCGTAATAAATGCTCCGGGGAAACTGCTGCAGACAAGGCTCTTCATAAGGGTAACAGCAAAAGAAAAGATGAATTTCCCCTCTGGTTTGTGTTCCAAATTGTATTTTAAGTGACTGTGGTAGAAGGGCAGAAATTAGACATGGAAAATACCTACATTCATGTCAATGCAGATTTGCTCCGTGCCAAAAATCTTTCCAGAATCTTGTTGGGTTAGGTCTGGACAGGCCTTCTAATCCATTCCTAATCCATCTAAGCCACCATTTCATTTGGAAAGATCTTCTGCAATCCCCAAATCTCTGTGATAGGACACTTCCCTTCATATTAATCCTCCTTATCTCGGAAGCCCAAGACTCTGCTTACATGGAAAAAAAAAGGTTCATGACTGGCAAAAGAAGAGGTCGCTGACTTCTAAGTACAGGAAGACTTTCAAGGAACACAACAGCAGAGGCTTTGACTGCGAAACACGGCTGAGAATGAACTGAAAAATAATTTTGGCGGAAATAAAACTGAGCAAGCCATCAAAACTTCTGTAAAAAGGGGAAAAAAAAATAGCTGCCTCGAAGATGCATAGGAAGAAGTAAAAGCCCTTTCGGGAAGAAAAGCCATCCTACTAGCTCAAGGTTTTGGTGCAACCGTGGAGCAATTTGCCTGGTAAGCAGCCACAGTTCTAGTCAGGACTGAGAGATTCAGAACTGCAGCCAAGGAAGAGAAGTACACTGAATTAACAGAAAAAGAGGAATTTACGCATGGTATTACATAACCTTTCGTACTAATCCAGTTGGTATCATATCAACTCAATTAATATAAGGCCATTTAGAATTTAAGGCAATTCAATCACTACCAAATGAACTAATTGTTCACCAAAGTCACCCCCAGCTCCACGGTGAGCACATTATTAGCACACACCGGGTGCACTGCCAGACCAGCTGCTCTCCTTTGCGGACAAGCTGGTCCCACTGCAAAAATCTCCATGACTTCGCTCTGCTGGAGCCACAGAACAAACCCTGCCGATGGTTCTGTGTAACATGGAAACAGACCTCAGCTCTGGGAGGTTCCTTATCCGGGTGGATAAAGTGCAGTGGGATGTCTGTACACACTGCCACTGGTAGCTTTAGATTGTCAACTTTCTGTTTTTCCAAGCATTGACTATGTTGATACACCACTCAGCAACCCAAAGCAGTTGCACTGGTGCCTCAAAATGTATCTGTGCCCAGAACAAACGCATTTCCAGTTGTCTCGGCTCCCAGATCACCGTTATCTGTTGCAGTACAACTCACCCGAGGCCAAAAGACTTCGAAATTCAATTCCAAGTTAAACTCCTGAGCAAAATCAACATTTCCGAACAGATCAAAGAGACTGAACTGAAGGCTGCCTCCCCACTTAGGTAGACCCCTGAGGACAATTTTATTCCCAAAATGACTCCAAAGCACCCTGAAAACTGGAAGATCGCAAAGCTCCAGATGAGGTGCAGTTCTTACAGCACACCCACTGCCGACTAATTTGGTGCTAGGAGCTCTGTAAAGCAAGCCACAAGTTAACCTGAAAGGAAAAGAGGCAGGGTGTTTTTGGCAGGGGTGGATCTCCACCTCACTGAGGAACTGTTGTGCTATTTCTAGCTCATCAGCTCAGTAAAGTTTAAATGCCAGCTGCCCCGTGCTCTGAAATCTGGAATGTAAACCCTCTTCAGCTGCCAGGGAATTTCCCAAGGCTAAACCTCAAAGTGAATAACAACCCAGAAAAGAAAACTAGGAAGAAATATATAAGCAAATACAGCGTTTCCACTCCTTCTTGCCAGGCAGAAGCCCCGCTTCTCATATTCTAAGCATTATTTATCTTGCAATCTGATCTGCATTTTCATTTCCAAACTATAAAAAATAAAAGCTTAGGACATAATTCAGACTCAACTGAGCAGCAGTGGCAGAGGTAAGAGCTCAAGGAGTCCAGGAGAAATAAAACAAGCGGAGAAGTCATGTTTAATAGCCTCTTTTCTGGGCACATTGCTCAGTTTGCAGAGTACCCACTGTGCAGAGAGGTTCCACAAGGCCAGCAGACCCAGCCGCTGATGTGAGAACACGTCCAGCCATGCTTTCCTCCTGAGCTACTGAAGTGCAATTTGTTTTTGCTGCAACAAGAGTCTATTTAGCATTCCTGAAATGGCACACGTTTATTTCGAGCTGAGTGGAAGTGGTTGGAAACACCGGCAGCTCACATAGGTTTTGTAAAACTGACAATTTGGTTCTTCTGGCAAACTGCAGCAGAGCGAGGCTGATCCTGGAGATCACTTTCTGTGAAAGGTAAATGCCATCTCCCGTCATGTGCGCGCTCTCCTTCCCCATCCCTATTTGAACAAGGAGTTAGTCGCTGTTTATTAACTGACTCCACAGTACCCTGCGGTTCTGCTTTTAGATACAGGATTCCTCAACATTTACATTTTTCAAAAAACGTAAAAAAGACATCAAAATGGACTGGTAAGATAAGAATTTTTCCAAAGAACAACATTAAAGGGTTTGTAGCTAGTCTTAAACACTTTGCTAGACATAGCACGTAAGTATTTCAGAGACAAACTTATTACCTCTGGTTCAGTGCTCAGCACCTTGGGAACTTTTTGATTGCCCACAAAAATAGCAGCAACTGCTGGGAAAAGAGACCTGACAAAGCTTCGTTCTCATAAACTGGCTCAGAGTTTCTAGCTACAAACCATTTCCCCCCAGTTCCTCAAACTGGTTCTCTGCCACTCTTCCCAGGGCTATTTTCAGAGCATGGTACAAATGGGCTCGTTAGCTTTATCTCTGCTTACCCAGCAGGAAGCTTAAGGCACCAAGCGATTAAGTGACTTCCCTTTAGCCACACAAAGTGTCACACCGCCAGTGGCCACGAGATCTGGCCGACAGTCCCACAGCGGGTGAGCTGCAGCCATCTCGTCTGCCCCTAAATCCTTCCTATTTTGGGGCTTTTGGGGCAAGCGTCCTGCCTGTCAGCCACCTGAAGGTCACGGCGTGCTCCTTCCATGTTCAGGGAGCTTGTCCACACCTGAATTACCTGCTCTCTGCAACGTCCTCGTGTTCCTCAGATCCTCTCTGGAGGTGCCAAAATTATGCAAGGCCTGTGGGGACACAGCCACGTCCCTCCTCTGCTGTCATCCGAGTGCCGGCTGCAGGGGGCCTATGGGGCCTTTACCTGGCGCTTCCTAAAGCCTCCACGATTTGGGTGCTCACCTGGCACCAAAGGGATCACCCTCAGGAGGTTTGTGGATGACACCACGTTGGGCAGGACTTTGCAGGGGGACCCGGCCAGGCGGGGCCGAGGGGCCGCATCCAGCTCCATGGCCTTCGACAAGGGCAAGCACCGGGACTTGTGCTTGGGGCACACCAAGCCCAGGAGGCTGGAAGGGGGTCTGGTGAGACCCGGCCTCGATTTTGTGTTCAGCTGTGGGCTCCTTGCTACAGGAAGGACATTGAGCTGCTGGAAGAGCAAGGAAGCTGTGACAGGACTGGAAAAGCAGAGTTACAAGGAGTGGCTGAGGGACCGGGGGTTGAAATTGTACTTGAGGATTTTGAAGGTCTTTTCCAACCTTAATAATTCCACGTTTCTATTACCTGGCTGAACAGGATGCGCTGAAAAGCGGGAACAGAATGCTCTGCAGATGGAAGAGCAATGGCTGTTTTATCATCAATTTCTAACTGCCAGCAGCTTTGTGGTTTCACATGTTTCCCATAGCTGCAACGGCTATTTTAGACAAATTATGGTCCTCAGCAGCAGGAATTTCCCTCATCGCTGGAGAAGACTATTAAAGCAGCTAAAGCCAAAATTGCAACGCGAGTGTCGATTCCAGCAGAGACTGTCCCAGGCAAAGGTCTTCCAGAGGTCCCTTCTGCCTCCGTCATTTCATGATTCACCGACTTCATCAAGCCATTCCCAGATGCGATTTCACTGCCTTCCTCCCCACCCACCGTGTTCCTTCAGTGCCTTTCAGCTAATTTAGAATCAAGGTCAGGAAGCTGGGAGAAACCTGAAGGATCAGGCAGTAAGCACACACCTTACGCTGGCAGCAGATCTTTCTGTGTCAGGAAAAGGCAAAGGAAACCTGACTGAAGGCGCCAGCATTTCACTGCCACTGCAAGGCCACAGCTGCAGCGCAGCGCTCGAGCACGCAGCAATGCTGCAAAACGCTTCGGGAGGAGAAGTGAGAAGTAAAAGGACAGAGAACGCTGTGAGAAATTACCCTCCGAAATTTCCAGATCGCAGCTTTTGGCCAAGAAACCGTACCGAGGAGCAAAAAAACAGCTCCTAGGACCTGAGGAATTCCCCACCCTCTGTGTCAGGGAAGCGAAGCGTCTCTGATAACGTAACGCGACCTTCTGCAGAAGGCAGGCCACAGAGCACATCTCGGCAGCTCCTGAACAGCAGAGAGACAGTTAGGGTTTTTTTTTTGACTGATGAACTGCTTCTACCTCTTCTCCCCGTGCTTTCTGAGGCGGAGGACGGGTCCCCTCGGAATAACACATCTCAGTGGCTCTTGTGCCATCGCCACCTCGCAGAGGCCAGTGCCCGTGTTCAGCTGCAGTGGCTGTTTTGTCCTGGCTGGGCCTGGGGCAAGGCAAGGCTGCAGGGTTTGAAGAGGGGCTCACACAGCTCCCGACTAGCCAAGGAGCTCATCCACCAGCCCCACACAGCAGCAGGGCTGAGATGCCAGCGGGAGCTCCTGCGTGTTGTGCCCAGCTCCAAATTCCCTGCACGAGGAACGGAAGCAGCGAGTGCTCGGAAGGGGCAATAATACAGGAATTGTTAGGGCCAGGAAGGAATCCTGAGACTCTTAGATCCAAGTTATGAAACGAGAGCCCACAGAAGCCTATTCATTCCTAGCTAGGCGCGCTCTGTGACACCCACATGTTCCTAACTGCTAAATTGATCTAGAAGAAAGACACGCCGCAGGCTTGCTCGGTATTTTCCTCTTATGCACCAGCAGTGGCTGTATCTGCAAGGATTACATGCAACTGCAAACAAGAAAGGGGAGGAGACAAAGCAGTCTTGTTTGGAAAAAGGGATATTGGACTGAACCACTGTGAGCTGAGAGGAAAGGCTCTGCTCAGACTCAATCCGGTTTGTGAGGAGTTACACGAAAAAAATGTCACTTTTGGCTGCGGATCTGACCTACATTTCCGAACAGCAGAGTACTACACCCTGTGCGTGGTACTTGGTTGTTTTGTTTTCCAGGATATTTTTTAATTCTGTTTCTGAAACCAATCTGATTTCTCCAAAAAGGTGGCTCCAGTACTGTGTTACACAGGATGGTTCTGCAGCTGCTCCCATGCCTCATGTTCTGCAGTCTGATACCTGGACAGGGAAGTGACAATTGGTAGTGGGATCAATAAACCCAGCTGTGCAGCCTCACACCTGCCAAAGATAATTTGGCTTCAGCCTTCACCACGAAGCTTGCACTGTCCAGCACTGTACCCTTCATTCAGCCCCTTCCAAAACCATGGCAAGGAGAAAAATAAATCAACCAACAGAAGCAAAGCAAAGTGCAAAACACAGAAAACCTTGCTATGAACCCTGTCCTACACCCTGCCACAACTCCCAGTCTCGCTGCACAGCAGCTTAGCACCTTCTCACCCCAACCAACGCAAGTAACAGCGGCGGAGATCCCAGGAGTCTGGAGGTCCAGCGTTAACAGCCTGGCAGCAAAGCAGAGCACAACCCCCCCCTGCCACTCACGTGCTGGGCTCAGTTCAGGGAAGGGGGGCCTCTGCGAGCTTCAGGCCCTGTTCACAAGCACGGTGCTAGCTCAAACAAAATGAGCAGCCCAGCGTCACCTCTGTGTCTGCTGCTCACATCTGTCAGCACCCAGCCCAGCTGCTGAAGCGGTGGCTCAAGCGCTGCCCTCCTCCCTCGGTGAACAGGTCTAATTTCCCCTCTTGTTTTTCTTCCGTATTTTCTCAGTGACTCAGTGCTGATGGTATCTCAGCCAACTTTGCTCGCTCTCCTGTTTCTCCTCTGCTGCTTCCTCACCCTGCTCTCAGACACCTGAAGCTCCCTTTCAGCTGCAGCTCTCCAGGGCACTGCCACAGCCAAATCCAGCGGGGTCTCCTTCCCCTTCCCAAGCACCGCACCCCAGCTCCCTGCTGACACAGCTTTTCTTGCCGTCAGAGCCTTCTGACTCAGTGGCTCTTTCAGGCTGGCCCTTTGGAATTAGAGCATACAAAGTTATTATCTATTTTCTCCACCTAAATTTTATTATTTTCTTCCAAACATAGGGATTACACATTGCTTTTCCTCTGGAAACCAGGTAACGTGCCGAACTGGGTGGCCTATCAGGCTGAAGTTCTAACGACTCTCCAGAAGCTCACATGTTTTAGTGCATGCAATAAAATTGTCACGAGACAGTTGTCAGATGCAGCAGCGAGTTAAAGCTTCCTGATGCAATTAAACAAACAGCATTTTGATAAGGATTTCCACTGCAGTGCTGAGAACTCTGAAGCCCTGAAGCGTTACATCGAGTACGTTTGGGCAGTCCATATCACCTCAGTTTCCCTGTTTACCAAAGGGGGATAAACACGACCTTTATAAGACCACGAGATTTTTTTTAATAGTGCTCCCTACAGCTGAAGAAAATACAGTAAAAAGAGGCTTCTTTCAAACCAAACCAGGAGGAGGAAAAGCCAAATCACTGCTTTTATTTTAAAGCAATCGCTTTCATGAATAATTACAGCCTGGTAAACACAACTGAAGTGCTGCTCTTGTAGCCTCGGAGGCATTCAAAACATTCAGGTTCAAACACACACCAAGCAGCTGATGCTTCAGCAAGCCCATTCAGAGGGCCCTTTCTTCCAGCCGTAGCGGGTTCGCTTGGACAGAAACAGTTCCCTGCAGAACACGCAGCCCAAATGCTGCAGCCAGCAGAAGAACCCAAAAGTAAAAACCACCTAATCTGTTTTCTTTTCCAAGCTAAAAATAGGACAAAGGACTGAAAAGCACAGATGGTGGAAGCGATGCAAGATTTTAGGTTCTTCTGTTCTAGGAATTTAAGCTGCTAACACCCGACGCAGGCTGAGCCTTATAAAAGAGGTTCGTAACTCGGCTCTGTCACCGGTGGCCAAACCCAGCTTTACAGATCTCTGCAAGTGACCCCTGTCATCCTATTTGACATGCATGAGGCTCATTTCATCAGAACAGTTGGTGTGAAATAACTCTTTCATATTTCCCTGATCTTTCTGCCTCTCTGATCCCTTCCTTGCAAATTTCCAGATAGAGCAGGAACAAAAACACACCCCATGCAGAAACGGCTTCAAACGAAGACATAACAAAAGGAACAAGGAATTATTTCATATGCAAATTGAAAGCAGAAAATAAAGGCAGATTAATGATTCAGTAGCAAAATTCTTCCGGGCAAATGAGCAGAGCTGAAAGAAAAACCCAAAGGGAGTGTGAAGCTGAGGTGTTTGGAGGAAACAAAATGGGAATGGAAAAGCATCCTCTTTTTTTACACACTAATCTGTGTTCAAAACGCGTTTCTGCAAAGCATCCACAGTACTTATGCAAGAGAGGGGCAGGATCAGACCAACCACCGCAAACAGCAGAGCAAGTTCAGCTGGCAGGAACGCAGGTAAAGCCCCAGGATTTGTTGTGACCTCCTGCTCTCCCCAGACCACATGCAAAGAGGAACGCAGACAGACACCACAACCGGCAGGGCTGTAGGGAAGAAAGGGGGCACTTGGAGTGGGAAAGTGCAAGGTAAGGTAGACTGAAAAAGCAGAACTAAATAAAAAGATTAAGAGGACTAAAACCACCAGCAACTAACCTAGAAGAAAGAGAACCATGTAAAAGAACAGCACAGGCACCTTTAATCCTCGAAGCGGTACCGAGGAGTAAAGCTGAGCTCTTTTAAGAGACCATTAACAACTGCTCTCATCTGCCTCTCCCCGTTACAAACGCTTCTGTGCCTCCCCACAAGGTGACTGAACCCACAATGAGCATGACGTGCTGCTTTGAGGTGGAATGAGACAGAAAGCTTGGAGATTTGTGACATCAGGTCTAGCAGAAATTCCCTAAAATTAGTGCACTGAAGAAGCCTCGCAGCAGGCTCTGCTGCACTCCGCTTCGGTGCTGTGCCTGGCGAGCTGGAGCACTGAGCAACTAGTGAGTCAGAACCACCGCAGACGGGCACTTCACCGAGGAGACTGCTCGCTTAAAGTTCACAGGGATTCTTCTGAGGATCCAGAAACCGTCAGGATTTACTGCCAGCCTCCGAGCAGCTGGGACAATACGGCCTCAGAGCGCCAGGACACGCGGGGTCTGACTCCTTGCTCCAGCACTGTCACCCTGTAACCCTGCTGAAGTCGCTGCAGCCCTGCGCAATCGCTTCCCCACCAGGAAAAACAGATTAAAAAAAATGGATAGGACGTGATGTCTGCAGCTCAGAAGGCAGAGAGGAGGAAAGCAGCGTGCAATGCTGCGCCTCCGTCAGCACCCTCCAGCTCTTTACGTGTCGTCACGTCGCTCCGGTCTTTCGGCACTGCAGGGGGAGGCCGTGCCCGCGGCCGTGGGGCACGAAGCGAAGCGTGGCGGTCCCGCAGCTCCTGGCCTTGGCTTTCCTCGGGGAAACCGAGGCACCGCGACTCGGCCAAGGTCAGCCACAGCGAGGAGCCACACTTCCCGAACGCCAGGCTCGGGCACAAAGCACAAACACCCCGCAGACCTGCTCAGTGCACCTCCTGGTGCCTGTCACGAACTCAGCTGGAAACACCATGACGCCCTCAAAAAACATCCAAAGCCAAGTGCCCGGGCACGTCCCACGTCACGTCCATCCTGCTCCTCCTGGGGCGCGGCACCCCCTTCCTTCTCCCCTGATTTTTTGGGGGGGGCTTTTCCCCTCACTCAGCCTCCCAGGAGGGTTTCCAAATGCCCCCTGGGTTTCTCAAACGCTCCCTGGGTTTCCAAACGCCCCCCCAGGCTCCACAGCCGCCCCCCAGGAGGCAGCACCAGCCCCGGGGGGAGCCGCACAGCGCCCGGAGCCCCCCGAGGGGAGGCCGGCGGGGCAGGGCCTCCCCCCTCAGCTCCCCCCAGCCTCCAGCCCGGTGCCTCCCCCCCTCAACCCCCCCAGCCCCAAGGGGAAGGGGCTGCGGGCGCCTCACCGGGACAGGTGCTTCAGGATCTGCTTCTTGATGAGGCCGGCCATGCCTCACACGGGGGGGGGAGGCTCAGCGCTGAGGCCGGCGGGGCTCCATCGCCGCTCCGCCGCCGCCGCCGCCTCCTCCCGGCCCCGCTCCGCCCCGGCCGCCGCCTCCTGCTCGCCCCCTGCCGGCCCCACCGGGCTCGGCCCGAGCCCCCCCGGGGGTTGAAGGCACCGGGGGCAGCGCTGGCAGCCCCGCGGCCTCGGGCAGGGCTCGGGCCGGGCTCGTCCTCCACGCCCCGGGGAGGCCGGAGGGGGGCAGGGTGAGGGCGGACGGCCCGCAGGTCCCTGCTCGCGGCTCCGTTTCCACAGCGGGTGGAAAAATCCACACAGCAGCTGAGGAACCTCCCCTCAACAGGGACAAAGCTGGGCTTACACTCACACGGTCAGCAGGGGTGGAGGAGCCCCCCAGGGTCACCTGCTCCAAGCACCCCCCCACCTCTGTCCCCACCGAGCCGTGTCCCCAAGCACCAGCCCCAACCTCTCCTGGAGCCCCCCCAGGGACGGGGACTCCCCCACCTCCCTGGGCAACCCGTCCCAACGCCTGCCCGCTCTGTCTGAGCAGAAATGGCTCCTCATTGCCCACCTCAACCTCCCCTGGCACAGCTCCAGGCCGTTCCCTCTGCTCCTGTCCCTGGGTATCTGCGAGCAGAGGCCGACCCCCAGCTCCCCACACCTTTCTCTCATGTAGCTGTAAGGCTTCAGGGTGTACGCAAAGAGGTGTGAGACTACCTCAGGACAGCCAAAAATAACCTTTAATGGTTGGAAAAAAAGTCAAAAAAAGCGTTCAGCATAAAACAAGGTAACTGGTGAGGCTGCTGGAATGAAGAAAAAAAAATGTCTCAGTTCAAGCAGTTTCCGCACTACTCAGTTTATGGCTGTGTTGTAACCCTTTGACAGATGACAAGGAGTTTGGCCATTTCACACGCCGAGAGATTTCAGGCTGTACTACAAAGGAGCATTTTGCCTCCAAGGCTATGCCCAACAAAAGCAGCCCCACATAAATGATGACATTGTTCTTCAAATAAGGCACCGGGGCATTAAACTGATCAGTCAATCCTTTAACAAGGGAGCCATGTGCTTTGTACTTGGCTACACACATTGTTTTAATCTGCTAGCAGGATGGGGGGGGGACAACTCCAGCAGAATATTTTTATCAGACGTCAGTGGTGATCATCAGTGGCTCCTGCTTATTGTTTTCCCCAAGAGATATCGATGAATGCTGTAAGAACCTGGCACCTGTCCGGCCTGCAAGTGCTGTGCACTGCACAGATCCACTACAGAACAGCAGAGAAACACAGGTTTGGGGTAGGCGCTGGGATGCTGCAGAGGATTTTTCTCTTTTATTCATTAGCAGGGTTAGTGTATTTTATTGTAGAAACAGCCTCTAACTTCTGCCTCATCTCAATGTTTGTTGAACACGCCTATTAAATATTGGGCAATTAAATATTTGATGTCTCAGCTACACAATGTGCTTTATAGACGCCTTCAAAGCATGAGCTCCTCAAATAAAGTCTCATCTGATTCAACTGTCCTGTCCTAGAGCAGACAGCAGCTCAGGAGAAGAGCCCTTGCAGTTCTGCTGACCAAACACTTTCCTCTAAGATGCAAATTACTCCCACACTTTTGTATTGGATACAAATATGCCAAGAATGAGTTGGAAAATTCTGCCTATTGAAACAGATGACAACCGACATGCACAGAGCAGTTGGTTATGCAAACAGAATAAATTCTTTCAATCCATTTGGAGTTGTACACCTGCATTAAGCAGAGCTCATCAAAAAGCAAAGCCCTTTCAAAAAAGGGGCCTTGGAAAATGTCTTCAACATCACATTCCTTGATGAGAAGAAAACTGGGCATTAATACCTACTGACTCCACAGCTCTGATAACTTGGGTTCACACAAACACCTCAGTAGCAACAACAAAGCAAAAACATGGTTTTCAGCATCAAGACAGTAACTACAATACCTTACTGTAAGAATCAACCTTTTAACAGCTTCTCTTTGTTTCCCTCAATGAAGGATCAACATTTTATTAAATTCATCCTATTTTGTGTTACAGATTAACATCATCTTGCTGTCTCCTCAGATATCACTGCACTTTTTTTAGTGTTACATTTTTGTTCTAATTAAAAATGTGTACATTTGTTTTGAAATTCAGAATT
Source organism: Anas acuta (assembly GCF_963932015.1). Taxonomy (NCBI): domain Eukaryota; kingdom Metazoa; phylum Chordata; class Aves; order Anseriformes; family Anatidae; genus Anas; species Anas acuta. The sequence continues at coordinate 2,443,730 of NC_089002.1, read as the reverse complement.
CAGAATACAGATACTGATATTTCTCTCCAGGGGTATAACATGAAAAAATGTATCAGAGAACTTAGGAAAAAATATAACTAAGTAGAAGTTTAGCGCTAGTCAGGTAGAGAGGGTGCAATTATAACTGATATTCTGCCAGACAGAAAAAATACACAGAGAAAGAGTCAGATTCTCCACATGTAAACCATCATCAATGTTTTATTTCAGTGGGGGAAAATAAAACAAAAACAAAAACCAGACCAGTTACAAAAGCATCAGCCCAGTGTGCATCTAGGTCAAACCGTCTGCAATTTGAAACAACAGCAGATTTCCTCTACACACTGTTTTCATATAAAATCCTCGGCACATAAGTCTACAGCATTTTAGCATGTGGAAGATCATAAAACGAAAAAAGCCACGGAGCTCCATTTCCACCTTTATCTGTCTGGGCGGGTCATGCCTGGCCTGGTTGGCACCATCATGGGTCTTGAGGGCGGTCTCATCATTGGGGGCCCTGGCATCATTGGCATGTGTCCTCCCATCGGTGGCCTCATCCCTGGAGCTACAGGAGGAAGGAAAATACATGAGAGAAGCTCTGGGAAGCTTTGGAAAAGCTGCAGGGAGTGTGCACATTTCTCCACAGCCTCCAGGGAACTTTCACTTTGCACGCGTGTAAGCTGTGATCCAGAACCTGGCTGAGATGGATTACGTTTCCCTGAAGGATACCAGCAATTTTAGTAGAGGAAGAATCAAGTTCCTGGGTTATATGCCCTGTTTTGACAATATTCACTGATATATTACTTCAACCACTCAAAATAGACACTAGCTTAATTACTGCATTGGAAAGTTCATTTGGAACACTGTACTGCAAAATCTTCCAATTTAGTGTTTGAAAAAGGCCCAGTGTGCTTCTTAGAACTAGGTAATGGCATCAGCCATGAAAAGCAGGTGCTTAATCAAAAAGCACTGAGAGTGGTTTCCATCCAGCTTCTCCATTTATTGTCAGACACTGCCTCATATCCCAGACCATGCACATATTTTGTGCCTTTTTAAAAAAAGAACACATAAAGAACAGTTTCTACCAGCAATAATTGCAAATACATTTCCCTACTTTTGGTGTGCACGTGTATATTCCTTTAGATTTGTTCCAGTAAGTGCTTCAATAAACGTCCTCTGAGAACTCTTCAAATGCCAATAAGCTCAAAAGCAGAATAGATCAAGACGTTTCAGTTTACCTTTGCTGTACAGAAAAACCTTTTTAAGGCACGCGTTCTCTGGAACACATTATTTTAAGACATTATAAACAATAAAATTCATCTACTGCTGAAATGCATCTCTTGTGCAAAAATGTAAGTGTTGCAACGATGGAATACCTAAACAAGTAAAGACTAAGACCAAAAGTAGGAAAACTGCAATTTACCAAGGCAGTAATTTCAACCGCATGCCAGGACTAGCAAGCACTCTCAACAAGCAGCAAAGGAACTTAAATTAGCAGCTGTCAGACTGCTCTGTTCTGAAGAGAAGACTCATGTGCAGACTTACCAGGTCCAACAGGCATCATTCCGGGTGGAGGCGGGCCCATCATTGGCATCATTGGTGGCCCACCCATATGAGGGGCTGGCATCATGCCAGGCCTGGGGGGACCAGCTGAACACAGACACAAACCGGTTACACATCCGCCCGCTCTCGCATTCATCAACAGTGTGAAATAGTTAAGCTTTACAGGAGGTTTTAGTAATTAAGAGGACTTTGATTGTTTTGCAATTGTCTGCCTTCGTTTTTAGTTTTAACCTTTACTGCGGGTGACAAAAAAGTGAATTGGAGGAAGAATATGCTCGCTATTATTTCCAGCTCTGCATATCTATTGCAGGCAGAAAGGGATCGCAGCAGTTTGCCAACCAAAGTGCAAGACAAGGTTATCAATCCTACTATATTCTTAAAAAAAAAAAAAAAGAAAAACCCCACTGTACTGAAATTTGCACGAAGCTATCTACACAGCAGCTACGAGGCAATGAGAGCACAGTTCCATTAATGTGCTCAGCACTAATGAAATCAGCTGAAGATTAAAGAAGATTGAAGAAACAGTCTTACAGTGCATTCTATTACATTTCGATATTCGCAACCTCAACATTTTTTGCTTGATTTCAAGCTAAAAGGACTTTTTTTTTTTTAATTGCATCCAGCTCTAGGCCCCTCAGTTAAAGGGCAAGGAACCTGCTTGAGAGAGCCCAGCGCAGAGCCACAGGGGTGATTAAGGGAGGGGAGCATCTCCCTTACAAGGGAAGGCTGAGGGAGCTGGGTCACTTTGGGTTGCAGAAGACTGAGGGGTGACCTCATTGGTGTTTATAAATGTGTGAAGGGTGAATGTCAGGGGGATGGAGCCAGGCTCTTCTTGGTGACACCCAGTGATAGGACAAGGGGTAGTGGGTGCAAGCTGGCACACAGGAGGCTCTGCTTAAATGAGACAAAACTTTTTCATGGTGAGGGTGGCAGAACACCAGAACAGGCTGCCCAGGGGTGTTGTGGAGTCTCCCTCTCTGGAGACATTCAGAACCCAGCTGGACGTGTTCCTGTGTGACCTGACCTAGGTGTTCCTGCTCTGGCAGGGGGATTGCAGTAGATGATTTTTCAAGGTCCCTGCTAGTCCCTAGCATTCTGTGAAACTCCATCTCTCAGGAGGTCTGCCCTCACCGCCAGAAGCAGAGACTTACGGATGCTGGGAGGGGGTGGTATCATGGCTCCTCCAGGGGGTGGCGCTGAGAACGGCGTCGGTGGAATTTTCCCTTGCTGGAATGCAGCCGCTACATTGGGGGGGAAAAAAAAAGAAAAAAAAAGAGAAAGAATCCCAGAAGAAAAAATAGTTACTAAGCAGAGGAAGCTCCTGTGTCAACGTTCCTTCTCATGCCAAGCATTCAGAACATACTTAACGTCATGGTGCACACTCATTTGTTCTTACTCTGGAACAAATCCCTGGTTTACACTGCTTGTCAAGATGGAAGCACCTGATATTCTTGAAGACAGTTATTACAGTAATTACTCCAGCTGAGACTAGAGAGCTCCAGGATGAATTTCACACACCTAGCTGGAAGGTGGATAGTAGAGAAAATATATCACATGATTTGCAGCTGTAACTTTCACCTAGGATCATTAAATTAATCCATGTTATCATGAAATAGGCCAATGACTTAGGCAGGTGACAAAAAGCATGAAAAAGATCTAATAAGAAAGGGAAAAGAAGAAATTCAGAAGACCTGAATTGACCAAGAGGAAGGCAAAAGACGTGAAAGCTGGAAGCAGCTAAAGAAAGAAGGTTGCCATAAGGTTAACCTGGCACTTGTTTTTGTCCCATTCAGAGAGGAAAAAAAGCCATTATTTAGAGAACAGGTGAGAAGAAGAGAACCCCATAAACTGACAGAGGAAACATTTTGCACTTCATTCAAGCCTACAATAGCAAGAGAGGAAAAAAAATCAACATCCCTTGAGAGCTGAGGTCAAGCAACTAGAATATGTAAGTAACCCACAACATTTCGTACATTTTAATGTCCATTTTCCTACCTTCTGGTTTTCTTATTCACGCTCTTTACATAGAAGTGCTACTACCAACAAAAGCAAAAAATAAAGTAAGTTTAAGCCCTAGAGGGATGTTTTATTTATCTTTTTAAATAGAGGAGCTAAAAACCTGCTATCAGATCTGGTGGAACACCTAGAACAAATTTGTTCCACAAGCCTCTTCTCATGAAGGCTTGCTAGCAAAAACGTTGGACTTGAAGAGATTGTCCTTGGAATTTAAGGAAGTTTGTTTAAAAACCAACACCCCAAGAGGGCTCTCGCTCTAAACCCCCAGCCACATGCCCCTACCCCACAGCCTCGTGCTACGCGAGCTTGTACGACGCTGCTGGCAGTGCTAAAGGTGAGGGGAGCTACAACCCTCAGCCGCAGCACAGCAATGCCTGCCTGCAACGAGTCCTCACAGCCTCTTACATGGGGACCCTCACTCAGACAAGGTCAAGATTCAAATCCCAAGTGACACTCTTATTCACGAGTCACAGAGCAAAGAACCACCAGGGAGCTGATAAAGAACCAGCAGGGAAAATAGGAAGAAAAGCACTTGGAGGACAGAGAGCAGTAACAGCAAAGCAAACGAAGATCACAAAAGGATTCGCCTTACTTGTTTTATCAATCAGGCTCTGGGCTTGCTCCTCCATCCATTTCTGGTAGTAGTCCTTCACATTCTCTTTGTGCTTTCGGCCACTGCAGTGGGTTTTTCTCACGGAGGGCTGAAGAAGATCATGTAAATTGAGCTTATATAACATCACATAAAATCACAGTTCACTGGGAGCTTTGGTAAAACTTAAATATATTCTCTCTGGAAGCACAGAACTGCTTGGTTTCTGCATACACTCAGAGGCCAGGCGCTGTGCCGTGCCCTCATGTACAAATGACAAGCATTGAGCCAAGTTTTTGGGCGAGTCTGCATTGACACCAAGCCAGCTGCCTCCCACCGTGACACCCAGGATTGGTGAGTGCTAGCGAGACTCCAGTCCCTCCTGTTCCTGTCTCCTTTTCAAGCAGGACGTCACAGTATTTCAAACAACCTTGGTTTAGTCTCTGCAGGGTTTATTTCAAGTGCACGTGATCGCACAGATAAATTAATGCAACAGGTTTGTTACTTACCGACAAACTAGTGGGACACCTTGGTATTTTGAGTAGCTTGGGCTTACTCTACTTACTCTTACTTAGGCTTTTGAGTTGCTTGGGATGTGGGGTTTATTTTACACACACTTAATATGAATTAATGCAGATTTCAACGAATCCCTGCCGATGTGGCTTACAGACAAGCAGGCAGCACACCTCACTGCCTCAGACAGCCCATTTGTAGCCTGCCCAAGTTCTATTTCCACGCTCTCGATCCCAGAGGTGGATGACGGCTGAAGGTGGGCGCTTACCGAGTCGTGGGTGAGGTACGTGTCGCAGTAGTCACAGTAAAACCTGCGGAGGCAGAAGGCCTGTTAGCGACCAGGGACCCCACTCCGTGCCGCGGGGGCTCCCCGGGGGTCTTTGGGGGCTGTGGGCTGCCCCAGAACCCTTCCCCCTTGCCCCCCCCCACACTGCCAGAGAGCAGAATTCCCTCCTGCAGGGACACGGGGCTGACACAGGACCCCCGAGACCCCCCCAGACCGAGCCCAGGCCCCCCGAACCCCCCCATAACCCCCCCACAACCGGGCCCAGGACCCCCCGAGCTCCCCACAACAAGGCCCGGAGACCCCCGAACCCCCCCACAACCAGACCCAGGGACCCCCGAGCTACCCCCAACAAAACCTGGGGACCCCCTGGGGACCCCCAATTCCCCCCAGCCAGGCCCGGGACCCCCGCGCCCCCCCCCCCCGGGGCTAACTTGGGCATGGCGCTCCCCGCTCCCCGCCACCGGAGCTGCCCGGAAGTGCCGCCCCCCCCCCGCACCGCCCCTTCCGCCGCTCACCCCCAGCCGGCTCCGCGCCGAACGGTGGCCGCCGAGGGACAAAAAGGGTCCGCGGGGCGGCCTTCGCCTTCCCCGCTGCTTTAGTGCCTGGCCCGGGGCTGGGGGAGATTTGGGATCCCTGTGGGGGGTTTGGGGAGCTCCGGGAGGAGCCCTGGGGGCTGCCCGTGCCGGGGCTGGCGGCTCAGGGCATAGAAAAGGGGGCGGCTGCATCCCCCCACAGCCTGCCCTGGGATGTTTGTACACATTGATGAGGTCTCCCCTCAGCCTTCTCTTTTCCAGGCTAAGCAGGCCCAGCCCTCCCCGCCTGGCCTCATAAAACAGCCCCCAATCACCTCAGCACCCTCCTCAGGACTCGCTCCATGGCCCTCAATCACACGGTCATCAGGGGTGGAGGAGCCCCCCAGGGTCACCTGCTCCAAGCACCCCCTCCCACCACTGTCCCCACTGAGCCGTGTCCCCAAGCACCAGCCCCAACCTCTCCTGGAGCACCACTTGGCCTGGGGAGCCCACAAAAAGAGGCTCGGTGTTGGGCAAGGAGCAGGGTCGGGCTGCTAATGGCTGCCAGAAGCAGCCTGGGGGCCGCAGGCTGCTTGGGGGCTGCACCAGGAGCCTTGTTCATGCTTGTTTCAGCGCCACTGGGCAAAGCTCTCCTCATGAAACACAACCGTGTGCGTTGTGAGTCCTGTGGGGCACCGTGGGGCTGGGGATGAAGCCAGGTGCTGTCTGGGAACGGGGCAGGAGGCAGCTGGGTGGTTGGTGCCGTGTGTCCCTGCTGGGCCTGGCACAGGAGCTGCAGCAGAGCTGGGCCAGTTTCTGCACCTGCAGAATGGCACCACAGGCCCTGCCCTGGCCCAAACAGCAGTGACCTCATGAGCCCAGCATCGTCCAGGCCCAACTGAACCACCACAGCCTCCATTACTAAGCAGGCACCCAACCAGCACCATGCAGCAATGCAGGGGGCGTTTGTTTGCCCTGAGACCTTCCTGCATGCTTCGCTGCCCAGCCCCCGCTGTGCCTTCCAGCCTCATTTACACCCCTCTTCTTCCACGGTACCACGAATCCTTCCACCAAAACCACGAATTGGGCACCATGAGGGTGCCGTGCCCCTCACCTGGGGCAGTCCCGCACCCCCCCAGTGCCTCAGTGGAAACTTCACATGGAGCTCCTGTAACCCCCAGCCGGGCCAGGATGTGACTTGGGACAGGGACACCTCAGGCGAGGCGGTGTGTTTGTTTGTTTGAGGGAAAATCTTGTTTATTTACAATAATACGCTAAATTGGTACAACACAGCCTTTATTTCCTTAGTTTGCACCCCCCAGCACTGCCAGGGAGGCTTCTCCCATCCTCAACAGCCAGGATTTGCACTGCTGAGGCCCAGCACCGCCCGACCCGCAGCGAGGAGCGGAATTGAGGTGAAAAACAACGATTTGAGGAAAATTCCAGGCCGCGAGGCCCCTGCAACCCCCCCCCCCCACCCGTCGCCATCCCGGCAGCCCTTGCGCCTGGCCACGCCCCAGCGACTCCAGCCACGTGACCGCCCCCTGCATCCACAAACACTCGCGCTCTCCTCCCCGCGCCTCCTCCCATATATGGCAGCGGGCGCGCGGCGGGGGGGGCGGGGCGTATGCAAATCCCTCGCCTCCCATTCGCCAGCGCGGTGCGGGGGGGCGGGGCCAACGTCCCGCGGCGCGCCGCTAAACGCCCGCTTTCCCCGCGCCTTAACCCCTCCCCTAGCTCGGCCGCCGCGCCGTGACGTCACAAGGCGCGCGGGGCGGGGCGGCGCATGCGCAGTGCGCGGCCTGACGCCCGCGCCCCCTCCCCTGCCGCCCGCCCGCCCCCCGCCGTGCCCTCACCTCCCCCCCCCCTCTCCACACACCCTCAGCCCCCCCCCCCATCGCCCCCATGCGGCGCTGAGCGGCGGCGGCGGCGGCCCCGGGAGCGGCCCCGGTAGCCCGGGGGGGGCGGCAGCGGCAGCAGCAGCAGCCCCGGGGGGGTGGCGGTGGTCGGTGGAGGAGCCATGGAGGGCATGGACGTGGACCTGGACGCGGAGCTGATGCAGAAGTTCAGCTGCCTGGGCACCACCGACAAGGACGTGCTGATCGGCGAGTTCCAGCGCCTGCTCGGCTTCCAGCTCAGCCCCGCCGGCTGCGCCTTCTTCCTCGACATGACCAACTGGTGAGGCCTGGGGGGGGGGCTTGGGGGAAGGCTGAGGGGTTGGGGGGAGGCTGTGGGGTCGGGGGAGGCTGAGGGGTGGCTGTGGGGTCGGGGGAGGCCTGTAGAGGCCGTGGGGGGGCCTCCAGGCTCCGGGGAGGTTGTGGAGAGGCTGAGGGGAGGCTGAGGGGGTGGGGGAGGCCGTGGGGAGGCTGTGGGGTTGGGGGGGAGGCTGTGGGGTCGTGAGAGGCCCGTGGAGGCCGTGGGGAGGCCTCTGGGCTCCGGGGGAGGCTGTGGGGTCGGGGGAGGCCTTGGGGAGGCCGCCGGGCTCAGGGGGAGGCTGAGGAGAGGCTGCGGGGTCGGGGGAGGCCACAGGGCCTGGAGGGGGACCCGGAGAGGCCTTGGGGGGCTGGGGGAGGCTGAGGGGAGGCTGTGAGGCAGGGGGAGGCCACAGGGCGGCAGGGGGAGGTTGGAGGGGGCCTGGGGGCGGCCGCTGGGCAAGGGGAGGCCGCAAAGGGAGCGGGGGAGGCCGCCCCGAGCTGCCCGAGGGGCCGTTGGGCCCCGGAGGAGGGGGGGGATTCTGGGGGGGCCGTAGAGGCCTGGAGGAGGCCCGGGGAGGCCGCAGGGGGGCCGGGGGAGGCTGCCCCGAGCCCCCTCCGAGGGGGTGTCCTGCCCCATAGAGGGAGGCTGGTGCCTGGTGGAGGCCCTGGGGTGGGGGCAGGTGGGCAGGGAGCCCCCCGGGGGGATTTCTTCAAGCTTGGGGCTCGGCTTTCGGCCTCCCCCCTCGGTGCTGGTGGCGTTGGCAGCCCCTGGGTCAAAGGGCTGCGGGCTGTTAACCAGTGACCAGCTCCTGGCACCGCTCCTCCATGGGGACGGAGGGCGAGCGGCCTCGGCGCGGGCAGGGCCCGGCCGTGGGGGCTGCAGGAGGGGGGAGAGCGGGGCAGAAAGGCTCAGCCTCCGCGGGGAAGTTGCCTGGGTGTAGGGTGAAGGTACAGTGTCTGCTCGTCAGCTGGGCAGCCTTCAAAAACTGTGCTTTTTGGGCGTGTTTTGGGGTTGTAAAAGCTCCTCGGTGCTGTCCCGGGTGAAAAGGAGAAGCTGAGGTAGTCAAGGAAGCTGCAAGTCGAGGAAAAAATGTGGGAAAGATGTGATTTAATGGTGGGAAATAGAAAGTAGGGGTGTGCAGGGGGAAGGGATGGGGTGGGATTGCTGCTCCTTGTTGCCACCTGCGACCTTAAAAGGTCCCGGCTGTGGTGTGCAGGGCACCGACCCTCACGGTGTGTTCACAGTGTGGGTGCAGGAGGGACGAGTGCCGTGCTCCAGACACAACAAAAGTTACCTGAACTGCCCTTAGTTTTTTTTAACGATCTTCCATCGAGTCCAGGAGCCTCGGGTTCGAAGCTTGGAATCCGAGTTGAAGGCCTCGATATCAACAGTTGGGGGAGGGAAAACGCTTCCAGGGAATTGTGGAGCTAATCAATAGTCATGAGACAAGTTGGGAACCTCCTTCCTTCCCTCTTCCTGCGGACCTGGAGTGAGCCCTGATGGCAGGCGTGCAGCTGCAGAGGGAGTGAGGGAATAGCAAATAATGCCGCGTGCGTTGTGAGCTGAGAAATGCAAAAAGAGTCTCTTTAGTGTGCAGGGGTTTGCGTTGGGGAAGTGTTTCACAGCAGAAAATGCTTCCCTGCCTCCTTCGTGTTGTGGCGATAGTAGGAATAAGAGTACCTGTGCTGTGGGTACTGCTTTGCAAGGTGATACCGGAGGGTTTTGGTGTGTGGTTTTTCCCTGTGATGTTCCGTGGGAGAGCAGAAACCTCAGCAGAGTCCCGGGAAGGACCTTGGGGTTCCTAGAAAAGTAGCTGTGTGTAACTGTGATGTTCCTGGTGTGTGTTGAAGTTCTCCTCTCCAGGAATATTTAGTTTCTTTCGCAGTATCAGTTTCTTAAATACAATCTTAGAACTATTTTTTGTCTTTTAGTTACAGTCAAAAATCCAAAACGATCAAAGGAACTCTCATTTCACAACTTCAGCGCCTGAGCTCTAGGAACACAATAAATTTTTAGTGGTTTTTTTTTCGGTGTTGATAAGCCTGGTTGGATGGGTGGGAGGGTGTGTAAAAGGAAATGTGACAACGTGGGGTAACGCATGCAGCTCTCTGCGAAAATTAGCGCAGGCTGCGGTGTGATTGCTCCCGAAATGGGCTGGGAGCCCGGCGGGGTTTTGCCTTTCAGCAGCCCGGGCACGGCCGGGGGTGCTGCCAGCCCGCTTCGGGTGTTCTTGCCAGGATGCTCAGGTGCTGCTCCTGTCTTCCTGCCCCGTTCTCCAGCTCCCACCTCCTTGGGATACCGGTCTGAGCGCTCTGCCCTTGCTCCTTGGTGTTATCAAAAGCTTCAGCCACGTTTTCCTCTCCTGGCAGCACCTCCCCTCCGTCGTGCTGCGCACCTCCAGGCTGCGACCCGAGGTGGTGGCAGGCAGTGCCGCCGCGCGAGGGCTGATTCCTCACCCAGGAATTAGGGCCTGGATCTTCCATCAGCAGCCCTGCCCTGCCAAAAATCCCTCTGGGTGAGACCGCTGAGTCGCTTCTCCTGCTGGTAAAGGTTCGGCTCCTCTCCTGGGAGGTGATTCCTCCCTCTCCACGCCAGGATCGATGTCTGGCCGCAGGAAATGGCGAGGGAGCTCGCAGCAGGGCCGAGAGGTGCAGCCCCAGTGCTCCTCAGATACGCTCCTACGGGTTAATTAAGAACTTTTTTCACGAGTGCAGCAGGCGGCTCTTTGATGATAATGATGCAGTCACCAGACCTGGAGCTACTTCCTTGTTCTAGGCCTTTGAGATAGCGCAGCGAGCGAGCCGAGCCGGGGTGTGCTTTGAACGAATGTTTCCAGGGCTGTCATTAGGAATCGTGTGTGATGTATCAGAATGAATTCCCACTTCTGGGGAAGAGATGAATTGTTTGAAAACAGCTTTTTTTTTTTTGGATAACTTGCAAAAGAATCTGTTGGTTGTGAGGAAATGTGAGCTGTGGGTCGCCTTCAGGTCTGTTCACATCTGCAGCTGACCCGGAGCAGCTCGCTGTGCTTTCCAAGCATTTTGCAGGCTGGGACAGCGCTCAGGAAGCTGCCAGCTGCTTTTATTAGTGACACTGCAGAGGTGCTTCAGGTGGAACATACACATCCTGAGCTTCCGAGGCCGGTCTTTGATCTTCAGGTAAGACAGGTTAAACGCTTGGAGATGTCTTTTTCCCTGTTATTTAAAGGCTTTCCTCGAGTTGGGCCTCCTGGGAATTGCACGGGGGGTTCTGACCTGCTCCAGCTCAGCTTCCTGCTGCCCGGGTCCTTCGTGAGGTGCTGCTGCTGCTTCAGGGCACCTCATCCTTGGTGTTTTTTTGGGGTTATTAAAGGGTCCAGAGGTTGAGCTCTTAGCCTAAAACCAGGAGCAAGCTCCAAAAGATGTCGAGGCCCTGAAATATTTCTTCCTCAGGAGCAGAACCGCAGCCCAGTCGCAGGGCGTTTTGCTGCCACGGTGTCTGGGATCAAACCCACCTCCAACAAATGGGTCCCTGTGCTGTGGCTCCCTCCCCTCTGGGTGTTTTGGGGGGGCTCCCAGGAGGGTTTTTGGTGGGGTGCTGCGGTTCCAGGCGCTGGCTGCTGCCGTGCTGGGTGGCTGGGGACGTGTCCGAGCTTGTCCAGGCTCCACAGTCTCACCCTGCTGCGTCCCAAACCCCTTTTGGAAAGCCTTTGTGTTCATTTATGTCTTAAATTTCGGGGTCGGTTAGGTCAGCAGGGAACAAATCTTATCTGGGCTCTGCACACGGTGGCCGTGGCGTGGCAGCAGGGGGTTGGTGGGACCCGGGCACATTCAGAAAACACTAGAAAGCAAATTTAGAGATGCCCTGACTGGCCGTCAGCTGTGAGGAGCAGTGTAAATGTAAAAAACGGGGAAACTGTGCACAGAATGGGCCTCTTGTTTGCTTTTGTTGTTACACTCCTGGAAGGCCCCTTGCATGGAAGTCATGGGACTCTTCCCAGCTGATAGGGAAATCGTGCTGGGACAAGGAAGAGGAAACTCGATTCATGGGAAATCGCACCAAATTTCAGGGGGAGAGGTTGCAGGGGGGGGACGTGAGCCCCTTGGGGTCTGTGTAGCTGGGTTTGGGGCAGCTGGTGGTGGTGCTGGGTTTCAGCCCCTGTGTCAGCGCAGGTGGCTCTGAGGAGATCTCAGAAGATTTATTTAATGCAGGCATATTTCAATAATTTACTTCTCGTGTTTGTTTACGTTCTTTTTTCACTTTTGTGTAGCTGATTTCTGTTCGTCTGGTAGGTGTGATGCTGGTATTTAATTGCAATGTGTCAGGTAACGATGGTTTCCATTCCATTTAAAAAGGCAAAACAGCGCTTTATTGCTGCGAACCCAAGACTTTTGGATCTATGGTGGGGAAAAAAAAAAAGGTGTTTAAGGTCCTTTTTTTGTGAGGCAGTCAGATCTCTTCTGGAGGCTTTCTTTTTTAGCATGCTCAGAAGAATTTGTAGCTCTGACCTGGTTTCTCCAGTACTCCAGAGAATTTTCCGTGAAAATAATTATAGGTTACTTTATCTCTGAAAATACTCCAGGAAGCCGCCGTGGCGTTGCTGTACGGTGGCAGGGTGTTTCTGTAGGATCGAGGGGAGCTGAGGTGAGGTGGGGATCAGCCGCTGGCGGCGACTCTCACATCAGCAACGTGAATTTCTCTGGCATCGTGATGATTTATCTGACACTAAGGTGTGAGTTTTATTGATCACGGAGAGGAGGCAGAATATAGGATCTTAAAATTAAACTGGCCTTGTAAATAGATGGGGTTTGTCCCCAGGGTACCGGGTTTACCGGGACCCCCATGCAGCAGGCGTCCTGCAGACGATGCCTTTCCCACAACGAGGAGCCCCTCGTGCTCCTGAGCTCTGTTTCCAGACCTTGGAGGCGTTCACAAGACAAAACGCATTCAGGTGTCCTCTGTTAACAGTTTTTTTTGACTGCTTTTCTGTAGAAGATCTCCAATTTTGTGTCGGGAAGAACCTGGGCTCAAAGTGCTCCAGCTCGGGCACCAGGGCTGGTAGCGGTGCGTGGCAGCTCGTCACCTCCTCCCAGCCTTCTCCTGCGTGTAAAGGGTTTGCAGGTGCAACGTGCAGAGCCACCCCCTGGTAAATCTTCGACTCCAGCCCTCCAGGAGCCGTGTGTTGTGCTCCTGGGGAACCAGAGGGCAGACGTGAGGCCGTGCCAAGGCAGACGCGTCAAGTTTTTAGGCATTACCTCCTGGGATATGAATGCTGAGGTGGAACGTGTGGCCTCAGCTGCCTCTGCGCCAGCCAACCTTTGATCATGGGGTGATACCAAAAGCCAGTTTATTGATCTCGGTACGTTTGGTCTGTTACAGAGCTGCGTGCTCCGATTGCGTTAAAACACCTGCGGTTTTATTCCAGCTCTCCATTAAACACCAGCACCCCCCGAAGAATGCGGTTGATCTCTCAAATCAAAACACTGCTTTATTGCATTTTTTTAGATGCAAATATTTAGGAGCAGCTCTAGCGCTGCTGATCAAACACTTCTGGTTACAGACCCAACGTGCTGCCAGGTTTGTTTTTGTTGTGCACCGGTTGTGGGGGCAAACATCTGCTGCTGGCATCGAGATCTCCATTCTAGCTTTTATTTGCAGATCTTGAACGGAGCACGAACTAATTAATTTCATTTCCTCTGCTGTTTGAAGGCAGTGTTTCTGCTGATGTCCAGTAAACTAATCAGCTGCTATCAGGGAGCTCCATCCGATGAGAGATGTTGTGTCTGGCTGCATTTGCTGAGTTTTCCTCTCTTCTTCTACTTGTGAAGGCAAAGGGAAGGCAGGATATAAAACAAGCAGTAGGATTTTTTTTTTTCCCCAAAAACAATGAATGTAAACTCTTCTTCCCTGTTCATATTAGAATTGTTGGATTTGCCACCAAAAACTTACTGTGCCAGTGGGGAGTTGTGGTGTCTGTGCTTAGCCTTAGGAGGGGTCAGGCTCCCTGCTCTCCGTGTCTGTCTGCTCTTTGTCTCAGTCCTCGGGACTCCCGTAACTTCCCTTCTGCTTACCCACGGCCCCGTAAGTCTGAGGGCAACGTTCCCAGCGCTGCTTTCACAAATCACGAGCCCGGTATTGATGCTCCTTTGGTTCTGGGCAGGCTGTGGGGGGAATCTCCAGCCCTCGTGTTCCTGGAGGAGACAAACCTGGGACAAAACAGGCTTTGAAATCAAGTTTGTCTTCCCTGGAAACTTCTTTGGGTTAACTCGGAGCGGGTCCAGCATCTGGCAGGGAGGAGGTAGCGGGCTGTGGGAGGATCGGGGCAGGCTGGCAGTCCCGCGGCTGCTGCTCAGTGGTGCCTACGTAGGCTCCTTCGTACCCTGTCTGGGGAGCAGAAAATAGTTTTTAACAGCTTAATTCATTGCGGTGGCTCGAAGCATCGTGGATGTGTTCTTAGTTATGTGTGAGCTGTTGTAGACTGTCAGATCTCTGCGCAACTGTCCCCTGATGTCACTAAAAATGAGAAAATGAGAGAATTAATCAGCTGGAAAATGTTTTCTTGGACAGCTTTTATTTAAAGCATTAAAAAAAGCACAACTCTTCTCCCGAAAAGCTCAAATACTTGATAAAAGTAATCTGAATGAAAGGTAGACTTAAAATACATCGCGTTGTTAACTGCAGAGCGTTGGTACCGTGCTGTGCCCGCGTTGCAGACCCACCCGGGATGGGTGCGCGTGGCGCGGAGCTGCAAGCAGGGGCTGGGTGCGATGTAATTTTAGTCCAGCTGGGCTGCCCAGCATGCCTGAACTTGTTCTCAGACAGTTTCTGTAGCTTAATCCCCCATTACTCGAACGCAGACAATTATAGATCGGTGACATGGTTTGTGCTGAGGATTTAGCGCTCGGGGAACCTGCAGCGTACCGGCAGCGCGCTGGCTTCCCGCTGGGACGGGCTGGTGCCCACATCCAGGGGCAGCAGGTAGGGAGCAGCTCCTGCTGGGACGTTCACAAAACATTTTAGCCCAGACTTGGAGCTCCGGGCCGCCTGCTTTAGGAGGGTTCAGCTGCTGGGGTCTGGGGCTTGCGGCAGCGTCGCAGCCTTGGTTCTGCCACTGAGACGCTGCAGGGCGCGGTGAGCGCTCAGCTGGGACCGTGGTGATGGGCATGGTGCCTTTGTACCTGTCTGTGTGCATCTAAAACCTGTTCAAGAGACTTCTGGTATAGTGGGGTGTCCTGAAAACAGTGCATCTTCTGTGTCTGCCCACTTGCTGCCCCTGGATGGAGAGCAACATTGCGTTCAGTCACTGCAGGTTTGGAACATCCCACTTGTATTTTGGAGCTGGCTGCTCTCAGCTGAAACAATCACCTGTTTTTCTGTGTAAGAAAATGCATGAGCTTCAAATCAGCCAGCTTTTTTCCCCCTCCCTTAAGCCGTGTAAGTTCAGCTGAAAGCTTTCAGCTTCCCTCTGTGGTCCTTTTGGATCCCCAAAGCCTCGTGAGGTAGTTTCCCAGCCTTGTGTTTAGTGTAAGAGGTCAGCTCTGAAGGTAACTGATGTGCAAATTTGGCTTTCAGGAGCGGTGTTTATTGAAAGCTACTCACTGATTAAAATTTCCAGTCCTTCAAAACGTCTTGAGAGTCCTTCCAGTTAATTGCCCTGTGTTGTCTCCGCTGAAAATGTTTGAATTCAGCTCCAGGTAGAAGCGCTTCCCTGCGGTGTCAAGTCTCTCCCCCGAGCTTCTGCTAATGCTTCGAGGTGCCTCCCACTTCAGGAGCAGTAAGTAGCAGTTCGAGGTGGCCTAACCCGGAGTGCTATCAGTCCAGTTCCCCAGCAGCTGAGGAAATCAGATCCCAAGGGGATGTTGGGTGCTGAGACGAAAGGAGCAGACCGAGGATTGCCTCACTGGGATGTGCTCCTCAGGCATTTTGAGTCCCTCCCACCTGCATCACGCGGAGATGTTCATTTACTCAGGAGGGAGAAATTACCCAGCTGCTGCACTACTTCTCTTGCACACCTTTGTTTTTAGCAAAGGGTGCCTTGTGGGGTGCCGGGGTGTCCGGCTACCCATTGCTTTGGGGAATGGGAAGGACCTGAGAAGGGTGAGAACTCAGTCACGGAAGGAGTGCTGCCCACAAAGCAGTAAGTACTTAGCCCCGTGTCACTGCTTAGCTTTTTGCACTGCATCTTTCAGGAGGACAGCACCCCAGGGCTGTGGTTCCTGTGCCAAGAGCTGCCTGTGGGTGCTGAGATCGCGCCACGCTCGGGCACCAGGCGTGGGGCACTTCTGTGCTCAGCCCCTGGGAGGGAGAGAAACACAACCTGGCACTCGCTTCAGCACAGCTGCTCTGCGCAACGCCGTGACAGAGTCCATTTGTCAGAGAGCTTTCTACTTGACTTAATCATTGTCCTCAGCTCGCTGTCCTTGTATGATACAAGGGCTGTGTCCTGCATGAAATTCAGAGTCGAAGGCGTTGCGCTGATTGCCTTTGTTTCTCCTGGCAGCTCAGGAGGGTCGCTGCTGGGAGTCTCACCGTGAGCTCCTCATAGGTGGTAGGAGAGGGCAAGAGCTGATAGGGACAAACTGCTGGCTGCTTTCTGAGCTGGAGTGGCTGCCTTGTGGTCATTTGGATTCATCGAAGAATTTTATGGGAAATGAGAACTTGTAGGTTCCCGTAACAGTTGAAGTTTCAATGATGAAGTTGTTGCTTTCTGATGAAAGTGGTACTTAGGGGTGGAATTCCCGTGTCGTGACGACCTTCAGAGAGTCAGCCTGCGGGCTGCAAGGGATTTTTCCCCCGTAGTTCAGAATTTGAAGCTGCTGGATGGAAAACAAAACCAAATTGCAATCCGTGCGTGTTGTGGAAGAGGTGCAGGAGGTTGCAGGTACCGGGTGGTGCAGGATTCTCCCAGCTCACTTTCTCTGCCTGCTCTGGGTGTGTTTGGCAGCACTCCTGCCATCCCTTGCCCTGTGTGCCGCAATGACCTGCTTGTTGCCTCCCAAGACGCCCACGGAGGCATGCTGGTGATGTGTGGCAAGAGCTGAGCCTTTTCTTGGTAACAGGAGGACGAGGTGCTGTGCATGTGCTTTCTGCAGAAGGCAGGGGTGAGTAAGCCTCAGTACCTCGGTTTCTTCATTCTCATACCCAAGAATTCAATTTTAAAACCCCACACCACCACCGAGACACGGCCAGTTACCCGGGTGCTGCTGCCTGTGTGCGCCGGGGCTGGGTTGGAAGAGGAGCCCTCTGCTTTGTGAATCGATTGGGAAGAGTTTCTTTCATTTGTGAATGCTGCACGGTGACCTAGTTAATTGGGAGTAATTACTGTCTAAATATATTGGTTTAACATAACAAAAGGCTGTCTGGAAAAAACCCGGGAAGGGAAAGAATGGCTCAAGATAAACCACCTCTTTGCAAACACTTAAGAGTTGTTAAGGGACATCTCCAGAGCTATTAGCAGAGGAGGTTTTAACTTTGCTGGTGTAATTTAGCTCCTGAGGCTTGAAACAAAGCGGCAGAACAGAGGAATGGACTTGGAAAGGGACGCGCTCTGCTTCTGGGGGCAGCAGTTTGCTGGGAAAACACCGGATGGGTAAATCGGGATGCCTTTGGGGAGGAAGGAGCGGGATCCCTGTAGTTATAAGGGGTCTGATACACACAGCTACAATCCTTATCTGCTGCCTTCTGCCCTCCCTCTCCAAAACCTTTTTGGACTGGAACTGGACGTGGCTGTGGTCGGATCCCACCTCGTGTGGCCGGATCCCGTGGGACCTGCTCTGTGCGCCCAGCTCCCCACTGCTGCTGGCCTGAAAGGGGAAAAATTGCTTCACTTCGGCACCGAGCGCCTGGCACCTGGAGGGCTGTCCTGAGACAGAGGCAGCAGCGCGGCTGTCCCTGTAATTAGGATAGATCAGTCACGTAAATTACACCGGCTGGGCTTGGCGTGCTCATCTTACAGCTCGGGAGCTGTCTGGTTTATAATAGGAATTTAGCTCATGCGGAGGGGCAGCGCGGTGGGTGTCACACCTCGGGGGGAGACGGGGCAGGAGTGGGTGTGCACGGGAAGCCTGCAGCCGATAACCCCTTCCTCTCACCCCTGCCTCTCGGGGGCTTGGCTCCATGTTCCTGTCCCCAGGTGTCTGCGCTTTCATCTGGGCACGAGGGTAAAGACAGGATAATAACAGCAGTGGATGCACGCAGGCGAATTTCAGGGTCTGGATACAGGAATAAGGAAAGGTGCTCGCCTTTCCTGATTAAAATCTGCCGCTCTGGTGCATTGAGTGGAAGGAAGGAGGCAGAGGGGGCACTTGTGCTTGGTCCCCGAGGTGCAAATCACCGCGCTGCAGCTTGCTGCGACCCTCTGCAGGCGGTACCTGCTGCCCTGAGCAGGGGGCTGCCTTCACACCCACACCCAGCCCTGCCTGGGGACAGGGAGCGAGGGGCAGCATCCCTTGGGAAGAGCCCAGATGAAGGCAGCGGGGCTCTGTTGCTCGCTGTGCCCGCAGTGTGAGCGCCGCGGGGATCTCTGCAGCCGCTCGGCGCCTATCTCCTCGGGTCGGCTGTGTCAAAGGGCTCCGGTGTGGGGCAGATTTGCTTTGTCATCCTGACTTTGGCTCTTGCTACTTTCAATTTCTCTTTGGTTTCTGGAAGCTTCCTTTTAATTCCCTAGGGGGAAGGCCGGGGGGCATCAAAGCACGCGCGGGTGCTGACCCCGACCAAAACCTGTGGTGGTGACCGGGACGGGGGCAGGAGGGTGGCTTTGGGGTGCCCGATGGCAGAAAGGTGGCGAATCTGTTTGTTTGCCACGTGCTTTTCTTCGGTTAGTTTTTAACTAAAGGCTGCGGAGGGCTGGAGCCGTTTCCCAATGGCAAAGCAAGCAATGAAATATGAGCCAGGGAGGGGAAGGGAGCTGGCAGGCAGCCTGTGTGCACAAATAGCCCACTACCTTTCGGAGCGGGTTTACAGCCAAGCAAACAAAAACAGCGCAGGCTGCCTTGCAGAGAATTACAGAAGAAATCTCCCCCGTGGAACTGCTGTTTTCTCTTAATGCCAATAAAATGTTGTTACTCCTGATCCCACAGTCGTAGCACGCAAGGACGGTGCCGGACGTCTGGAAATGGGTTTGTGCAGCAGTGGATTAGGAGGAGAAAGAGCTGCGTCGCTGTCTTTTGTAGCTCTCACAAAGCCTTTTGCCTCGGATCGCTGTAACACTGGAGGAAATTGTCGTGAAAACCGAGCTGCAGCTCGTGGTGTTAGCTGGTTGGGCGAGCAGGAGGCTCTTGGCACGGCCCTGCTGCAAGTTATGTAAATCTCGTGCCGTGTATAAGCAACAGGCGGCTGCTGACGTAAAGCAGAGCGTTTGTCTCCGGTTATTGGCGAACGTGACACGCACCCTTCCTGCAGCATTCGCCCGAGCTGCCTGTATTAAATATAGCCCCGACACGCCGAAGTGGGAAACGTCTCGAGCTGAATAATGGCTTCTGGTCCGAAATTCAGTGCTCGAAATGTAGGAGTCCTGCCGGGAGGCTCCTCTGTTGCCCCGTGGTGCCCAGCCCTGTCGGTGTGTTAGCAGCAAAAGCTCTGGTGTGGGGTTTGTAGGGTTTGCTGTGCCGGGCAGAGCGCCCCTCCGGGGCCACCTCGTGCCTTGGCTGAGCTGTGGGAGATGTCAGGATGTCAGCAGGCAGTGGCATCGTCTTCTGGTGGCTCCGGGGACTGGTGCATCTGTTGTTCAGGTGTCCCCCTGGCGTGGGTGGCTCTCAGATCTGATTGTCCCCCTCTGCCCCAAGCTCTGGTGCCGTTAGCTGCTGCTTTGGGGTGCTCTGTGTAAGAAGTCAGTGCCGCTTCTCTCCCAGGTGGTTTTGGTTTTACACAATGTCAGATTTTCTTCTTTCCCTCGAGCGCTGTAGGACTCGAGCAGGAGGCAGTTCCTTTGCTCACCGTTTCGAGTCCCTTTCCAGCTGGCAAGCAGCCCCCGGAGCCCTCTGTTTGCTCTTTCTCAGGGTCATGCTGCAAATGTTTCTCCTGCTTTCACCTTGGCTTTCTGGCTGGGGGTTGGACACATGACACTCCACCAAACAATGCTTTTACCCTCCATAAATCACTGCGCCGCACAGCTTCTGACCACCCTTCTGCAGGGTTTCTGCTCTAGGTGGCGATCCCTGGTTCTTGATTTGTTTTGTCTTGCTTAAAAAAGCAAAATAGCTCTGTGTGATCACAAAGCAGCTGTTATGCCCAGTGCTTTCGGTGCGATTTTGCTCATCCCCATTCTCACAGCACCTACTCACCGCATGTAAATGAGGGCCACAACCCCGCAGCCATGCGTAAACAGAGGAATTACATGATTTGCCACAACACTTACATAATAACATAATAGTATATCGTGGAATGGCAGCTCAGCCTCATGAATCCTCTTCCTGTTTGACTGCTCCTCTTTTCAAATTAATTACCCTATGAGTTTCCAGCTACGCCGTGACCATGAATCAATAGCACTTGTGGCTTTCTGCGTGTCCGTAATATATCACAGCCTTCCACTGCCACTTGTTTGGGATCAGTAAGAATGTTTGTTCGTCCTGGACGGTTTGTAAGTTCCTCTGAGCTGTGACGATCCAGAGCTGAGCAGGCACCTGATGATTAATAAGTAGTCAGGGAGTGCTCGTGGCTCACACGACTGCGTTTCACAAGCAGCAGGGCTTGAGTTATTGCCCGTAGTTGCTGGTGCCCTTTAGCCTTCAGTTATCAGCAGTGTGCTTTGTGTTTTGCTCATCTTACGCTCCTCTGAATCTTTTGTGCCAAAATAAAGCGAAGTTGAGTTCTCTTGAAATTAGCTGCAGAAACGAGGCAGGTATAAAGAGCTGTCCACACACTGCTGCCCAGCACTCACCCGCTGTCCCTCCAAGTTGTTGTTGAGTTCCATAGGGTGGAGCCCTAAAAGGCTGAGTTCCCAGGTTTCCAGTGAGAAGAAATAGCAAAGTGATCTAATGTAGTGTCTATAGAAGGTAAAAAGCTATATTTTGAGCTCTGTTATCTTGCAGAATCCATATATGATAAAGATGGAGGCTTCAGGAAAATGTGAGCGGCAGAGTTCATCTAATCAGGATAATATTTTTACTGTTTAGGCTGACCCACGTGGACCTCTGAAAAGGACCCGGCTCACCCGTGTACTTAAGGCTGTAATCTGCTTTTTGCTTTCTAGGAACCTACAAGCCGCCATCGGAGCCTATTATGACTTTGAGAGCCCAAATATCAACGTACCCTCCATGTCCTTTGTTGAAGATGTCACCATCGGGGAAGGAGAGTCCATCCCTCCTGACACCCAGTTTACAAAAACATGGAGGATACAGAACACAGGTAAGTCCCTCGGACTGCAGCAAAGCCCGTGTCACGTGCATTAGGGCATGAGGTGACAGTGTATTAGGGGATGAGGTGACACGGTGGCAGATCTCATGGAGGAGCTGCAGCTCAAGGCAGGAGGTCTGTGCACACCTCACTCGGACCAGAGCCACCCCGTTACTGGAGGAGGTGGCTCTGCTGACGGGTGTGTATTCCTTCTTACATCAGCACAAACGCTGAGTGGCTCGGTGTGCAGCTCGGTCGGTGCCCCAGTCCTGTTCTTCCTGCCACCACATAAGCAAAAGCTCTAGGGAACTGCTGTAGGAAGAGGCATGTAAATAGAAAACAAAATACGTGTTTGTTTTTGTTTTGTTTTCTTGCTGGCAGTAGTTAAATCTGAGAGTAGATTAAGAATCCTTAGCTAGTCTTTGTTTATGATCACTTAAACAAATGGAACATGTTTTTGAGCTGGTGAAGAGATCCCGTTAAGTCCCAAAGCCTTTTAGCTCATGACCAGCCTGTGTATAGTACCACTACACTGCATTGCCCCCTTGTTTCTGATTGTCACTGTCACTTGGTTGGGCTCTTGGTAGAAATGTGTTCTCTGTGGAGGCAGAGATCTGACCTGAGAAGAGGTGGCTGTGCAAGGGGAATGTGGCAGGTACCTTTTACTTTTCAGTACCCTTTTGACTGAATTGCTTTTTCATGCGTTAGGAGGATGCAGGGCTGGCGATGCCACATTCCAGGGTGAGATAAGTCAAAGCAGGGACCGAAATCCAGGAAATGAGACCAGGCAGAATGCATCCCCAGTGCTTAATCTGTTGGGATGTAGTCAGAGAGAAATGAGATCCAAGGATGCAAAGGGGAATACCTTGTCTTTGACTGTTGCAATGACAGGATGTTGCATTAATGTTTAACCTGTGCCTGAATTTAATTGACCTGCTTGTACTTCTGTGAAGAAGCATGATAGCACAACGAGGTATAATGCCATGAATCATCATGAGTAACGCACGGCTGGGTTAGTGCTTGTACTGGTAAATAGCTGCAGTGCTTGAGTGCTGTACACATTTGGGCTAAATATCGTAGTACAACAAAGACTAAAACACTAGTAAAAATCTAAGTATTTCATCAGGATACCAGAGGTAAGGACACTAACACAAACACTATATTATAGAGAAAGGCCTTAATTATTTCCATTTGCTTTTTTCTATTTCACTTATGCCGTTGCACTATAGCTTGCTTAAACTCCTGTAATGTTCAAAATTGGCAATTTTTTAATAACTGTCTCAAATCTTATGAATGTAGTAGGTTTGATGGATCTAGTTTCTCCACTCCTGGTATTTGCGTGTGTTATGACTACACCCCCTTTCTGGCTCCTTTCAGATTCCTTCCTGATGCACTCTTTCCTGCATGTAAATCCAGCCCTAATTTAACATCCTCGTTTAAGCAGTGTTTCATTGTTCTTGGTACGTTTGACCTTCTGAAATCCCTGGGCCTGCTGAAATGAGGAAGGGTAGTTACAGTTAATCTTGACTCCTGAGCTCCTGGCAAGGCCAAAATTTGTTTTGGCTTCTGTGTGGGTTAAAGCCTGACTTCTTAAGAAGTACATCTGTGCTCTAATACTGGTGCTGGAGGCCAACTCTTGTTAAAATCATGCTGTTGGGGCATGTTTTAGTTAAATATGCCTTCACGTACTGTGTTATGACTGAAGTTTAAGCAGAACCACAGCATTTTATACCTATTTTAAGGTTTAATTAAGATATAATATCAAAGGACTGTAGTGTTTCCAGATAATATCTGCTTGTTTGGTAGATAACTGAAGTAAAGCCAAGGTTTTTAACAACTCTACAGGAACCCTTGATTAAATGAATGTGGTCCTAGAACAAGAAATACCTGAGGCATGTGTCACGGAGGTGCTTGGTGGCTGACATATGTGACAAGCAGGGCTCTGGGAGATTGTCGGTTTTAAGCAGTAAAGCTGGGTTCAGCCAGGTTATTTTGTGTTATTAAAAAACTAATTCCCTGCTCTGATACCTTCCAGGACAGTGCTTGGCCAAAAGATCAGTTTGTGTGGTGAGAGCAGTGCTGAAGGAGCAGCAGGATTTAAGACTTATTTCCTCTTCCCACTCTACCCCCAGCTGCTGCTGGCTCTGCAGGACAGTTACTACAATTTATCATCTCCCGCGAGATGAGTGTACCGAAATAGAATGACATAATCATCATTTCATTTTATGGGGCTTATCAGTTGCAGCATTCTAGGCACCTTGCAAGCCTAAAGCCATTAAACCTGATAAAAATCACATCAATTATTTAAACTAAACCCTGTTGCTGGGCTGCCAGCCTTTTCAGATGAGGCTTCGTGGTCAGCTCCCCCACGCCAGCCTGAGGTCAGCTCGTCACTTGGCTCCTCTTTCAAAGACCTCCCGATCTCAGCAGCGTTTCCAGCAGGAGCAGTATGTCCCTGACTGAATGTCCGGTGTTCTTTGCTCATGTTGTGATTTCCCTGTGAGATGGAGGGGTCCACGAATGAGGACTTGAGTAGAAAACCAGTCCCTGCCATGTCTTCACTGAGGCATCCGCAGGGATTGAATTAGCAGGTGAGCTGCTGCAGGGGATGCTCCTCGAGGTAGCCTGAGGTCAGATCAGCAGCCACCGTTCTCGCCTCGAGTGCTTCCAAGCTTCTTGGTGCATCAGGCTTCCCTTGGCTGTTCCCTTCAGCCTCAGCCAAGCAGAAGGTATTCTCAAAGTCATTGGCTCAGGCCCGCCACATTACTGGAGGAGAAGCAAAAGCCAATTGTAAGCTGATTTTTTTTTTTGTGAGTCTTGGAAGCACGTTACTTTTTGTCTGCCCCAGAACTTGTTATCTTTGGCGGAGATGGCTGTGTTTGCATGCAGTGACTGTTTTCTGTATCTCTGCAGATTGCCAGGTCGCACGGTCAGGCCCAGTGTCTGCAGTCTAAACACTGATCTCCACAAAGAAATCGCGTTCACAGTCCTCTCCACCATTGCGCAAGGCTGAGAGAAGGGTTGGTGCAGGGAGGGGAATAAATCCGTTTAGAAAGCAGTACCAGCTCTTCAATTGTAATTTGAAGTTTTTGTTCCTCTTGAGACTAACGGACTGAAAAGGGAATTCTTATCTGAAAAAAAAGGTTTCCAGCACTTTGGGTTAATAACATGTGTTTTGACGTTGCAAGGCTCAGGAGCTGCATGTAGTGAGGCAGAAATGAGGAGAAGTAAAACTAGGTCTGAC
The DNA here is from genome assembly GCF_963932015.1 of Anas acuta. Lineage (NCBI taxonomy): Eukaryota > Metazoa > Chordata > Aves > Anseriformes > Anatidae > Anas > Anas acuta. The sequence goes on along the minus strand of NC_089002.1, from coordinate 2,419,524 downwards.
CTCTTTGGCTATGGAATTTGAAAAATACACATGAATTTCAGTTCTGTTGATTTTTTTTTTTTTGCCTTTTTAGCTGTTACACAGACTTTGAGGTTCTTGCTGTGTGAAGAGCTAGAGATTATTTCAAAAGAAATACGAGTTTCACTGCTGGTCACAAAGTGGACCAGTTATGCCTTGTCTGAAAACTGTGTTCTCCTCTATCAGTTGCTGACAATGCTGCGTGTATCTCGGTATTCCTTTGACTGTTCAACAATTGCACAACTGTTTTGATGAGTGTGTTTTATCCAGTCTCATACAAACACGCATGACTTTTCCTGGTGCACTGTCACTAATTTTTTCTTCTGCTTGATCCCAGGGACGGAGGCCTGGCCCCCAGGGGTTTGCCTGAAGTATGTTGGGGGAGACCAGTTCGGCCACGTAAACATGGTGATGGTCAGGTCCCTGGAGCCCCAGGAGATTGCAGATGTCAGTGTTCAGATGTGCAGCCCCAGCACAGCAGGAATGTATCAGGGACAGTGGCGAATGTGCACTGCCACAGGACTCTATTACGGAGGTGAGCGATCCCTTTTCTGGCACTTCAAGCTCTTCTTCATGATATTCCCGTTGTAAACAGCATGGATGCTCCTGGCCCCTTGTTGGACACCCTCCTGATAACCAAATCACGTATCCCTAAATGTATTTGTGTGATTTATTGTAATGGCTGTTGATGTGAAACCTTGCTGTACAAAGATGTAAGAACCAGGCAGCTGCGGTCTGATAACCCTTGGTTTCCATTTTGTAAATGTTCTACTCCACAAATCTGGGGGCCAGTGCTCCTCGCTGCAGGTAGGCCTTTGGCAAGCTTTGACTAAATGCAGGAGGAGGGTAGAGGTCTGCTGGCTCTGAGGCTAAATATAGAAAACAGAAAACATCGAGTGAGCTGCTTTGTTGTCTTGGTCAGCACAGAACTGTTTTCTAAACACTGGAACAAATTGCAGATCACAGAGCTCTTAAAAACAAAGAGGCTTGCACAGTTCTCCTTGAAACGCTTTCCCTGTTGGAATTTGTTCCAAGTTTTCCAGTGCTGAACATCATGAACTACATAGAGGCATAAAACCGAAGTGGTGAAAACCCCATCTGACACTTAGTAAAGGCCCAGGTTTCAATAGTTAAACTTGGTGCATCTGCTGGGAACCACGTTTCTGTATTTAAAAATCACTTTGGGATATTTTGCATGGTGCCTCAGGCTAAGCCACCAACATCTTCATTCATTCGGAGCCATTTAGTGATTTTTAGCCAGCTGTAGTTTATACTGAGAACATCTTTGTGCCTGTTTTGGCAGTTGGGCGTATCCCAAGTGCCCGGGTTTGAGTGAGAGATGTTAGCACTCGGAGTCAAAAATAACTCTTTGCTCTGTTTTTTTGGCAGAATTGTCAGCGAGTGTAAGACTCTTCTGTGTTGAAAGTGGATGTAACTTGTCCCTGAAACGTGTGCATAAATTAGGTTGAAAGGCCTGTTCAACTTGCATTGCCTGCTGCGGGCCTGTGCGGTTATTAATCCAAGGTTTTCCTACACGCTGACAAAGAAGCAGGCTAAGGGCTTACTAAACTTGCTCGAGTTACACCTTTTGAAGGAAAACTACCTGCAAATTGAAATTGGCAACTGAGCTTTGAATCAAAGATGCCCTTCCCCGTGGTAGGTTGAATCCCTGGTGCTTGTTATCTCCCACAGCTCAGGTCCAGCTGGGGGTTGCCTGGTGTCGGTGCACAGCTCTGGCACGGTGCTGGGGTCCTTAAACAGCCGTGGTTTTGTAAGGTGGAATCCCACTTGTGGTAAATTGGGTCACAGAATGCAAGCTAATGAGCGACATTCAACCTGGTGAAGGGCTGGAAGGAGAGCTCCGGCGAATGAAGGCTGCTCCGTGAAGCAGTGGTGGTGTAAAGCTGCACAGCGAGGGTAGCTGCTGCCTCCTGCCCCCAGCCAGCACAAAAGAGCCCCTTGTGGGTTAATGCTGCAGAAAAACTGGAACCCGAATCCCATGTGACATGAGGTGCTGTTATTAGATCTGCTGAGATGAGATAAGGAATTGCTGCTGTTCTTTTCAATTTTCCCTCTCTGTGCAGCAAAACAAAACTGGAGCACATTTAATGGAGGGGCAGGGAAAAAAAAAAAAGCAGTAGGACTGAATTTGGATAGGTCCCAAGCAATGTATTTGTGTAAATATGCCGCAGTGTTTGCATGAAGTGTAAATGAAATGGTAAGTAGAAAAAACAATCTTATCTATGTACAAAAAACACATGTGATGTAAGAACTGTAAACACACACACACATATATATATTTTAGCCAGTTGTTTGCAAATTTGTGTAATAGTCTACCAGTCTGTGCATCTTGTCTACCTACTGTGGATGTTTTGGAACTGAAACACAGATATTTTAGTGTGAATTGTCATAAACCTAATAACCTTCCAAGTGTTTTTTGTTTTTTTTCAGAGCCAAACCTTTTAATGCTAACCAAAACCCATGACCTTTTCTTTGTCATCAGAGCAGGAGACTGGGAGTGATATCACCTGGCTCTCATTTCAGACTTGTTGCGTAGCCTTGGTTAAAGTCACTTCAGGTTTTCTTTTTCAGTGCATCCTATTGGTAATCTGGAGTATGGAGTTTCAAGTCATCGTGTCAGCTTGTTTTTTATATGTTCTTACCTGGTTCCTCCAAGTTCAGTAGGAGTAAAACTTACCTGATTCCCTTGAAGGGTTGGACTTTATTCGTTTCTACCCAGTACTTCTGATGCTTTATAAAAAAGTGTTATAAACAATCATTTTTTTGCTATTGTAAAGAAATGAGTTCATACTTTCTTTTTCCTACCTCTCCATAAACTCCATCTATTGATGACCCGCGTGCCTTTCATTTTCCGCAGATGTCATCTGGGTGATCCTCAGCGTGGAAGTTGGAGGACTTCTAGGGGTAACACAGCAGCTGTCATCCTTTGAAACAGAGTTCAACACGCAACCGCATCGCAAGGTAGAAGGAAACTTTAACCCGTTCGCCTCTCCGCAGAAGAACAGGCAACCAGATGAAAACAACCTAAAAGACCCTGGGGGTTCCGAGCTAGGCACAATCAGCAAAAACACGTGGGGGCCTGCTCCTGACCAAATCGAACAAGATCAGAATGGACTGTCACAAAACTCTGTAAATCTCTCCCCCAGCAGTCACTCGAACAACTTGTCGGTAGTGACATACAGTAAGGTAGGTGCCCTGGGCGAACAGGAGAATGGGTAGGTGATGAGACTGGTGTATGTAATAGTTCTTCGTTACAAACTGCAAAGCCCTTCCCTTCTGCTTCTGCCAGACCTGCTAAGGAAGGTTTTGAATTTGACTGTCTGACTCTGCCAACTCCTCATATTATATTAAAATACTTTTGCCTCTGATAGACTCTACCAGATCCACCTTTTTTTTTTTGTTTGTTTTTGCTTCAAGTCCTTCTTAAAGTTTATATAATCTTGTCTGGGTGCTGTAACTATTAGTGGCTGGGGCCTACTCCAGCTGCATATGCAGATAAGTCAAAATATCTCTCAAGATGTGCTCCTAAGTTTTTAAAGAATTAAAAAAAAAGAAATGACCACACCCTAAACCTAAGATTAACCAGATAACTTTTTTTTTTTTAACTGGTGTGGAGTGACTACAGAGCTCACCATTTTGATCCCAGAAGCTATCTGTCAGGAATGGTCAGTCAGAGGACTATTCCTGTCTGTGTCCTTGTCCTGTTTATAATTGTAGGTGACTTTTAAATTATCTTTACTTTAAATCTCTCTCAAAAGCTTGCTTGGTGGATGCTATAAGAGTCTGAGTGATATTTTGACTGTTTTTATTTGCTTGTGTGTGACAAATGAATAGCAGGATTATTTACAATTCAGAATCCACCTGTTAATGCAGCCAGTATGTGTAGGTGTGTATTGTCGTATGTCAAACTAGTTTGATTTTTAAAATCCTTTAAAAATGCTTTACTGTACTTTAAGCAGGCTGTGTAGGACAATAACACTTGGTTGCTGAATGACTTAATAAAGCCCTAATATTAGTTCACCTACAGCACTTTAGTTCCTAACTGGATGAACTGCCTGTCCTCTACCAGTGGATCATATTTTAGTGGCCTACTTTGCACCAGGGCTATGCTTTTTTTTTTTTTTTTTTTTTACTGCTGGCATGCTTGGGAATAACTGTTTGACAGACTACCAATCACCCATTTTGTGTTTTGCACCCCAAAGATAATTTTTTATAAGCTGTATTGGTTCCTGCTTCAAGATTCTTGCTCATTAAACATGAAATGGATGGCTTAAGCAATGAATAAAAAAATAAAGCCTTTCACCTATCAGTTCAAATGCAGTCTGGGTTAACAGTGACCGAAAGTCACTGCTGTTTGATGGTTTCTTGGTGGATAGCAGTGCCCGCTTTCATTCTGGTGTTTGCTGGAGAGACAGACCATCCTCTGACTTGGCAGAGGCCACCTATGTGCTGACACATCCCTGCATAAATTCCATCTCAGGTCCGTTGGGGGTTGTAGTATCCCAGCGAAGGGTGGGGACAGCTCTGCTCGTGCATCAGTCAGTGAAGAGTAAAAATCAGCTGCTAAGTATAGCTCTGAGTGGATGGAATTAGCTAAGCCTTTCACAGCTTAACACTAGGCTTTAATTTAGGTGAGAAAACTCATTTCCACTTTCAGTGGTCAGCTTTAGGGCTGGGTTAGCTTTATTTTTTCCCCTTTGCCCTCTTTCTCCGAGCGCAGGCTTAGCAATTGCTTCATCATTTGTTTGCACTTGCAGGTGGGCACTGCTCAGAGCTGCGCTTCCGAGAAAGTTCCTGCACAGAAATTCTGGATGTGGGGTTTTGGCAGCAGCGTGGCCTTCATTTCTTCACTAGGTCTCCCCTGTGGAAAATTCCTCGCTCTCCCTACTGAAATGAGAGTGGTGTGGGCAACAAGAGGTCCGGTGTATCAGCAGGGGCTCCTGGCTGCGTAGCAGATTTTGGCTTTTTTGTTTTTTTTTTAGGGGGAGCATAGGTGTAAGAAACGTGTACCTGCTGGAGGTGCAGAGAGCATGGCCTGTGCCAGCTGTTCTGTGGAGAAGAAATGCCAAAAAGGAGACAAACAGTGCCAGAGATATTCTTGATAAATTTAAGAAATATGGTCAGGCTAGTAACCCAAAGTTTGTGAGTGTTACCCCTATGAGTTGTTATAACCTAACCTTGGAGGTAGGGCCTTCTTTCTCTTTTTATTCCTTTTAGTATTTTCAGAATATTCATGGGGGGTTTTGAAGTAGATTTGATATAAAAGCAGAAATCTTGCTCCTTGCTTTTTTTTTTTTTTTAGGAAGGGTAGCTTTTGGAGACAGGATGGGCTGCGTAGAAAGTTTATAGATCTGTTGAGGTTTTTATTTCTGACGTGCTGTTTCTGTCTGACATCACACCAGTTCGCTGTTGCTTTGAGAGCTGTTCCTGAGGTAGGTGTGAGGATCAGAGACCTCCTCCAGCCGTGTCCTTTCCATGCAGGGCAGGAAGCATTCTGGCATTGTTGCTCACGTTGGTACCATCCCTGTGGTGCGATGCTCTTTCTGCAGTGAACAATTTTTGTAGGTTTGGCATCCTAAATACTTGGTCTCACTTAAAACCGTCAGGTGAACAAGCTTTGCCTTTCCTGGTTTAGCCCTTCTTCCTGCAAGCTGGAAATCCTTCTGGAGAACATTTTTTCCTAAAAAAAATAGGTAATGTGTAAGTGGGATCCCCAGCTGGGGCTCAGATTAAATGGAAAAGGGCATGATGGGGGTGGTGTCAGAAGTATTATACTGCATGGTCAGCAGGTGGTGGTCGGGCACCTGCTGGTAATCTTAGCAATGCTTCAGCCTCCCATCTCCTCCTCCTCCCTGGGGACTGGACCTGTACTCTGCTCTTTGTGGAGGGTGAAAGAAAGCTACTACATTCTGTTGTCTTCTGATTGAGCATTGATGTGGAAGGCTTTATTTTAAGTTCTAGGAGCAGACAAAGAGCACTGGGGGTTGGTAGTGTAGATACCTGGATATAGGATACCTGGATTGTACTTATATTGGGCAGAACATCTAATATTTTTCATGCACCCAGTTAGTGGGGTGAATCCCTAGTCATATTTAACACACCATTTGGTGAGATGCAGCAGAGGGGATGGTTAAAGCTCAGTTAAGGCCTCTGTCCTGCCTTTAGAAGGAGGATAAGCCCCTAAATATTTATCACATCGTTGCTGAGGCTTCCATTCTGCCGAGAGACTGTGAAGGGCCCCAGCCACACGGTTGCATGAGACCATGAAATCTCTGAGATAAAACTAGCTGTTCCTTGCGTCTGCCGCTGTAAAACATGCTAAAAGCCTTGAAGTTGCCAGACCTTGTCTGTGTAAGTTCTCTCTCTGGTGCAATTGAGCAGGTGTAACTTGTCCTCTGCAATTCCCCAGTGGAGCCAGGATCCCGGTGCTGCTGATGTGCCATCTGCTGCCAGATGAGATGAGTATGTCAATGTTTCACACGTGGAAACGGCCAGAGTGCTTTGCAGAGCACGTGGTACAGATGCTGTGCTCATTGAAACAAACTTTCCTAGAGAAAAAAAGGCACCAAATTGCCTATAAGCAGATAAGATGAAACCTGTGATACACTTGGAACTGTGATCTGTGTTCCTGCTGTAGTATATGCCTTCCTGAGGCCACCCTGCCTCACCCTATGAAATAAACTGCTGGAAGGCTGTAGATCAGGGTCTGTGTTCAGGGCATTGCTCAAAGCATGTTGTATATCCATTCCCTGGGGCGTTTTTTCATGTTCCTAGCGTTAAACAATGTGCGGGATGGGATGCTTATCTTGGGATAGGGATGAGTTTGTGTTAGAGTCCAGATATACCCATGCATGGGTATTTTATTCTCCTCTTTGGCAATCACTTTCTCTCTGTATTCTCAAGAGAGATGAGGCTAATATAGCCTCCTTCTATTTACTCGCTCCTGTCTCATAGCAACACTGTCGAGGTCACTGCTGCTCTCTTGTGACAGTCTTTTACACTAAAAGCACAAGATGCGTTCTTATAGTGCCTGGGGATTAGAGTTAAATTTCTTAACGAAGGCAAGAAATGTACAGTTTAAATGTCTAAAAAGCTCTGGGGTGGATAGCCATGTAGTGGCATCACATCGTACTTGTCACTTCTATATGAAAATAGATGTCTGAATCTCTAGCTGAATTTAGCTGCCTGCCCGTGTGAGTTGAGGTATCGCTGCTTGCTGGTTAATGCAGAAAACTGCACGGGGAAGTTCTGACCTGCAAGGATTCACCTGTACGAAACAATTTGCAGAGTCATTGCCATAGCAAAAAATGTTCTACAACTTGCCTGAGGATAATCCAGTTTGCTCATTGCTCACAATACTTTTAAAAGCCCGTATAATAGAAGCATTTTGGAATTTGGGGTCAAACTCTTACCACCTTTTTCCCCCTGCTGTATTTATGCTCCCCATCTTCATTCTGTGTGCAGCTGAACTCCGATCTGTGCTATTTGACAGCAACCTGCATGCAGGGGAAGCCCAACGTCCCCCTGTCCTTACAGCCTGTAACTGGCCTCTCCTCTCTGAGTTTAAAAGTTGCTGCTGCTCCTGGAAGCTTCTCCCAGACCAGGACACTCCAACTGGCCTATTCCTGGAGTACCTCTCTAGACTTCAGACAGAATTTTCTCTACTGGAAACTGTTTGGGTACCAAACCGTATTTGTGGGTAAGGAATGAGCCCCAGAAATGCACACCCCCCTGTAGAGGAGAAGCTCCTCTTCTGGTGTCTGGGCTTTACACCAGGCCAGTTACCCCACAGTTAAATTTGTTCAGAGCAAGTGGGAGAACGTCACGCTCCAAACTATTACAGTGAGCCTCTGACAGCCAGACTGCTACAGCATCTGCAGGCTGAACTGACAGTGCATGAGCTGCTTTGCTTTGGTGGTGGAAGGCTAATGTTTGGATGCTGCATGCTAGCTCATCCATGAAAACCAACAGTCCCCGTGCCTTTGGACTGTGGGAAATGCCATATAATGTGATTTCTAGCTTGTCTTAGCTCCACTGCAGGCCAGCAGTTTCCCTGTTTTTCTCTCTGCGGACTAAAAGCTTGCTGTTAAGTCAGAAAAACCAAGGTGCTGCATGGTGGCTTGCTCACATCCCTGAGCCCTCTGCGCTCCATCAGCTCCGTGCATCTCCAGCAGCTCTGAGGGGGTCTGAACTGCTGCACTGTGTTAGCACAGCATGCATGGAATTACAGAAAAATGCTAAATACTTTGTTCTTCTGCTTGTGTTGAGCTTTCCTAAGTTAGCCGAGCGTGGGTTGGAAGAGCAGTGCCCAGGAGCAGCCCAGGGACGTGTAGCGCTGGCTGATGCTGTCGGTGTCTGCTGGGAGCCTCCTGCACTGCTCCGCAGCTGGGCACCAAACTCCTGTCTCTCCTCGTGTACCTCTTCTTCATCTTGACTCGCTCCCAAAGGTGAAATAAAGATAGCTGTTTGAAAGCCTGTGTTGTGATGGTTTATGAAAGATCCACTTAAGCTTGGTTTCGTTTTTGGTGTTACCTCAAAATGCTCCACTACTCCACAGCTGTGTTTAGGAAGGGGATGGCGTGCTCCTGGTCCCTCAAATCACATCCAGGTGCTGTGGATGTGAATGTGGAGGCTTTGCTGTGCTTGGTTGGTCCCCAAGCACAGGTGTCTTCATTTATAGACCTCTGCATTTACAAAGCCCTTTAACTTTCCAAAACCTCTCAATTCCCTTCTAGACACTGACATCAACCAATGCTTTATAACAAAAATTAGCATGTACAGGCCTCTCTTGAAAAAATCACAGCCCTCTGTTCTCCTGCATTTGTCTGAATAGCCGGCATGCTTTTTGTAGCCAGTTAGCAATTACTTGTGGGGAAGATGCTAGAAGAACTGAAAGTGAATTTGCAAAGCTGCAGCTGAGCTTTTCATAAAAGCAGTGATCTCATTTTCAGAATGGAAGCGAATTCACCAAAATAGTGTGAGTAGTTCTTCAGCTGGAATAACTGGGGTAAAACTGCACGTGTATGCAGAATTATTTTTGCATTTTATGATGTAAAACCTTGCGTACAAGGGATAATTATTCTCAAAAGTGTCCTGTAATGGAGGTTGGTATTTGCATTGTAACAGTAACTGAAGTCCTTAGGTACCAAGACGCTATTATAACTGTGTTGAATAAATGTAATAAGAAACAAATGCTCAGTGAAGAGCTTGCATCTAACTGAAGAAGAGGAAAAAGTATGGAAGTGTGCTTATTTTGGGGGGAGGGAGGGATGATAAGAGTTTCTTGCTGAGGGATGGGTAAAAAGGGAGGATAAAAACCACCTGAATAAAATGACCTAGCAACATGTGGTAGGAACTGAACTGAAACCTGTTTCTTCCTACCCTAGTCCTGATGATTTAACAAACAACACAAAAGCACAGCTTAGTGAACAGCCTTTAGAATCCAGAAATTTAATTTCACAAGAAATATATTTTTTCCCCTGTAAATATCCAGAAGAACTTGAAGTGGTATGCTTCCTGCGGTGATGCTAGTTTAAAACAAGTTCCTTTCTTCCATGCAGGAGCTCTGTTAGGTGTGATGTGAGGCCAAGCCCACGCTCTTGGTCTTAAAGAAGCAACCTTTAGGGTTTTGTAAGTTCTTGTATGCACTAATAAATCTCAGGGGTAAATGACCTGCGGTGAAAAGCTCCTTGTATGCAGAGTTACGTTATGGTAATCCCAAGACCAAGGATTTTTTTTTTCCTTTTTGGTGAGTTTCATTACATGAAGCTACCTTCAGGCAGATGGGGAGCATCCTGCTCTTGAAGTTGCTGGAGCAGGGCGAGGAGCTCACAGGAGCTGTCAGCCTGCAAGCGGCACAGAGCTGTGGGCACTCGGTAATGTGACTCTAAAGCTGAGCTAAATTCTGACTTTAATTAAGGCGTTATTAGCATAATTGTATAGCTTTAAATTAGGTGCTGCAGTAAACAATACCTGGAGATCCAGGGGGTTCCCTGAGAACGAGGCCAGCAGCCGCTTCGCATGGGCTGGCTGCGCACACGAGGACTAATGACCTGTTCTCCTGTCTGACTTCAGTGCAGGGCTCTGGGCTGTGCTCTCATTAACTGCCTTAATCCCTTTGTCGGGAGGTGCTGCAGGTGACTTGGTTTCTGGCAGGCTCAAAGGAGCCACCAAAAAGGTTTTGCTGTGGAGCGGGGAGCCCCCAGCAGAGGGAGCAGGCAGCTGGGAGCACTCAGTGCGCAGAGCACCCCTGGGAGGTTTGGGAGAGCTTTGCCAGTCGGATCTGCAAACAAAGCCTCTGTGCAGCTGATTAAAAGACGAAGCAAATTGTGGTGAATGTCAGTGCAGGTGATCGGCCACAAATGCAGGTTTTTGTCTGCAGAGCAGTACTGGGTGCAGCAGCTCAGCCTCATTGGGGCGGGACTATTTAGGATCTTGTGCCTAGCATAACTTTCCTTCTGTATCCTTTATCATTTTCTGTGTGCCCATGCACCCGTGACTCTTCATGGTACTTTAATGCACAGTTTCCCTTCTGCTCTTCGCCTTCCCACTGTTTCAGCAACAGTATTTTTAATTAACCCATTATTAACATAATTGTGTAGCTTTAAATGAGATGCTACAGAAAGCAGGACCTGAGCAGTGCCTGAAGATCCAGAAGGTTTTCCTGAGAGGTTTCCCAGAGGTTTCCTTCTGCTCTTGCCCTTCTCCCAGTTTCGTGATGGTATTTTTTTCTAAGTGTTGGATATCTCAGCCTCAGTCTTCTGATGGAAACTTCTGCTTTCTGTGTGGAAGTGTTGGGGAATCCATTGGGTGTTGTCTCCCGAAGAGCTTGGTTCCTGGTCTGGGAGTGCAGCACCTTCCTAGGGCTGCTGTGTGCTTGGTTTTCCATCACCTGCATACGTTTCTGCCTACAAGCAGTAATTTCCCAGCTCCCAATCTTCTTTTCCATGCTCTGCACGCAGTGCACAAGATGTCCTGTTTAATTGTTTGCTATTCCTCCTCTCTTGGATGACTTCTGAGAGCTGTTGGGAGATGCTCCATTTTGCTATTGCCTTCTATTTTGCCATCCAATATATCCTAAAGAATTAACTTCTCACTAGCTGCAGCAAAATCATCAGCTCCTTGTAGCGCTTCCTTTGTAGCACAGATACACAGCGGAGCTCTTGAAATTGGGCTTTTGCAATTCAGCTTGAGCTAGTGCAGTTGGCACTTGACGTGAGTTGCGTTAGACTCATTTCATGGCTCATGCAGTGAGGTTGTTGTGGAGCTGCAGTAGGACATGCAGGAAATGACGGTGGGTTTGGTGTGATTTTTTTTTTTTTTTGAGATTTTTCCTGCTAAAGGTGAAATTGTGAAAACTTGAAGCCATTACTGTCTTAATGACAGAGAAGGGCTTTGTGCTGTCTGTGCTTTTGGCTAACTCATCAGGATGCTCATAAGAAGTTGGGCTGCACAAAATGAGACTCTGACGATGAAATACAGCGAGCTCCTCTCCCTCGTCCCGCTTCTGACCTGAGCATGTCCTTGGGTGTTACAGGAGGATTTTGTGTGGTTTGTATCTTCAGCATTGTGACAAACCGAGCAGCTCTGTGGTGTAGGAGATCCCTTACCCGCCTGTCGGTCTCCTTGTTCTGCGTGATGAAGGACTGGCCACTTGGTTCGAAGAATAGAATAACGTTATCCTGAGAGAGCAAATACATCGCTGGGAATGTGGACTTAAAATCCTGGTTTTCCTTGAATGGCTTCTACTACCTGTTAGGGCCTCTTGCTGTAATCTTTAGAATACGCCTGTGAAAGGATAGTTGCTGGCTTTGCAGGTGTTGTGGCATCTACAAGTAATTTTTGCTCTGGGGTAGAAAATACCCCAAGTTTCTTGGTCCAGTAGCACCTGAGAAATGTTTTGCCTGGTTTTAACCTGGCAAAGTAACATCTGAAGGAGGTAAGTGGGTAGCACCTGGCATCTCCCCCTGGGGGACAGCTCCAAGCACCAAACCCTGCGTTTTGTGAGCGTTTCCTAAGGCTGGACAGCAGAGGTGTCTTTGGAGGGCAAGGGGTTGTGTTGGGTTCAGCAGTGTGGGATGGGCTGGTCGGTATTTGTAGGCGTACGCTGATCGCTTTTCTTTCCTTACCAATTAAAATTGATTATGTCTCCAACTTTCTTTCAGGGTTTCCACGGTCCTTATCCCTTCGGACAGTCTTAAAACACAAACACACAAAACGGGTATCGGCAAGAAGAGAATTTAAAGAACTGACTTTTGGGGGAAGGGAGGGGGACCCACGTGGCAGACAGACACAGCGTGGACCCCCCTTCTCTGCCTCCATGTTCTGGATAAAGAAGAAAATAAAACAAAAGCCCAGTAACTTAGGACTAGCTGTTTCCAGAGGAAAAAATCTAAGTATGCATGTGTGAATGCTGAATTTCAGGAGTGGTGTTTAATGCTATGAGAAAGAATATACCAACGCCATGGATTATTTTTTTTTTTTTAGAAGTCATTCTCACACTTAATTAGGTAGCTTAAAAAGAAGATTTAAAAATGAAAATGAAAAAAGCCATCTTTAAAAAAATATTTTGCCTACAGAGCGGTTGTAGTTTGAGCAAATGTTTAATTTCTGTTTGTTTCCTGTTCATATTTTTTTTAAATAAGGGACAGCGTGCATTTTTATGGAACTGTCATGTTTTGCTTGTTACCGAATGGGAATTTGCTTAGCATCTTCTGGGTTTTGTGCGGTGACTTGTTTTTGTTGGATGTGTTTTAATGACAGGTTGGGTCTGCACCCAGCTCTGCATTTTTAATATCACCTTCTGTTTATAGTTACCACCTTTTTAATCTTAATTCTTCTTTTTTTTTTTCTCCCTTTTGGTTTGGGTGTTGCTGTTAGTTGTCCTGCATGTCGCTAGAAACCCTGCTGGAGACCAGGTCTCAGCATCACAATTAGGGAGAGACTCTGGGACTGGGTTAGGATAGCGTGGAGGGCTCGTTCCCCTTCCCTTTGTACACAAAGTACACGTAAATACACACCCGTGTTAATAAGAAACAGATTTATTAAAGTTCCAGAGCTATGTGGTTAGCCTATAAGAATACCTTTTTGTTAACTCTGATGTACAGTAGCTGTGCCTAGAGCAACCAAGCAAGTATATCGGTCTCGTGCCAAGAAGAAACTTTTCCTGTAGCTGTAATTCACGTGCTGGTAGTTGCAAAGCTTTGCAAGTCCTGTCCTTAGAGTTTTGAATCTCCCATCTCTCTCTCACACACGTTTAAGTTTGAATCCATTTCTCCTGTGATAAGGTGTTAGCTTCAAGGCTCGTTCTTTGCATTTTTGAATGTAGAGGAAGAGTTAGCATCAGCTGCTGGACTCCGCTCTGTCGCCTTGTGTTGTTGCCTTTCTCATCCCGGCTTGGAGCTTTGTTGAGGCTCTCGCCTTCTAACCGGGCTCTCCAGGGCTTGTTTCTAGAGGAGGGGTTGTTCCTCCACAGATGCAGGTCGTTCTGCTGCTCCTCTGGTGCATTTTTCTGTGGTTACTGGTTGGAAAGCCCGCGGTGAGGGGAGGGAGACGGCCTCATGGGTTCCTAAAGCTCCGTGTCACCTTCACATCCTCCTGAAGGGGGTGAGCTGAGGGGGCACTGACTTGTGCAGAAGCCTGAACGAACTGCCAAAGATACGATGATATGCAAAGACCCCGCTACCTTCTTCCAGATCTGTGGTGCAGCCTCCTTTCTCCTCTTTGGAGCAGGGTGCAGGCGTGCGGTGTGGCTTCAGGCTGGTCGCTCCCTCCTGGTTGTGTTTTCGTGGTTGGCTTTCAGGGGAGGCTTCGTTCTCCTTGCAGCTACCAATTAGTGCGTACAGGTGGATCCTGTGGAGGGCTCAGGAAGAAGCTAGGATGCTGTAGCCCCACGCTGGCTGCTTGCTGTTAATTGTATGGAAATAGCTGACAGGTTTGTCTGTGCTTGAGGTTTGGATATTAAGGGTCGCTGTTACCTGAAGCCTCCCTATAAGAATGCACTTGCTGGAAGAAATGAGTATAATGTGAGAAACCACCTGTATGCAAGAGGCACTGCGGGGTTTGGATCGCCAGCCCCATGCACGTGTGGTTTGGTGAAAACCTGGGTTTATTTCAGCAGCTTGTTCGAGGTACGGATCCGGATGGAGCTGCTCAGGAATGCAGCCGTGGAAGGTGGCGCTGCGTAGTGCCAACACAGTCTGGTTCTTGTCCTGCAACATCCTTCTGCCCAGCTTCAGTTGTGTTGTAGCATCCAGCCCAGGGAGCGGGCTGCATTGCTGCAGTGGTGGATTTGTGGGAGCAGGTGGAGCTCACCAACAGCGTGCCACGCTCTGAAGACGTGGGTGCATGCCTGGCCAGTGCATCTCCTGCAATGCTGCCGCTTCTGAAAGCATCTAAAACACTGGGGACTGCAGTTTGCCCGAATGTCAAGGTGATTCCTTATCTTTATGAGCTCCTTTTGTCAGCTGGGTGGGTGGGGAAGCAAGACCTGAGCCTGCATGGTACAGCTGGCGCTGCGACCTCTGCCTCCTATCGCCTGGGAGCCCTTTGAGCCCTCGGTGCCCCTGCTCCAGCTTCCTGCTCCCAGGCACAAATTCTTCCTCTGCATAGAGTGGCTGCCACGCCTGTGCTGCTCCTGCTAAGGCTGAGTTTTCCTTTCCTTGTAACAAGCTCGCATGCACCCCACGTAGTCCTGTGCTTTCCCACTCAGGAGGCACACTTGTTTTGCGCAGATCCGAATCCACTCGTGAGTGATTTCAGGCCGTGGTGGCCTCGTGACAAGGGTCACCGACTCCAGGGTGTGAAGAGAGGCAGAGCCTGATCTGAGATGCTGCTGAAATCCGCATCCTCTCGCTGCTCACCCCACAGCCATCCCCCAGGTAGCTGAGCTAAGTGCTCTCATCGTGGGGTGACCTCTCCGAAATGACCGTGCAGGGCTCCGGAGGTGTTGGAGGTTGGGTTCTGACCCTTGCTGTGACAGCGGGACAACCTTTAGGTTGGTGGTTGCTCTACCTTGCCAGGTTTTTCCTCTAGTAAAAACTGTTTCACTGGGGCTGAAGGCGGTTTTCTCTCCTCTCTTGGAGCTTAGTGGTGCTGCTGGCCCTCACACTGCTCTTGCAGTCAGGTTTCCAGCTTTAAATGAGGTGGGTTTGAAATATTCAGCAAAACTCCTTCCAGGTGGCTTCAGGGCGCTGCGATTGCAGTGGTTTCCATAGGATTGAGGCATTCAAACTCACGGAGACTTTGCATCAGATACATGAAATAAATGGTATGGATTTTCAGGGGGGGCTGAATACCAAGAGTCTGGTGCGCGTGTGGCAGCCGAGGTGAGCGGAGCCAGGTGAGTTACACGTGGCCTGGTAGGGATAGGAGGAAATCGTGGCTGAGTTGAGACTGGTGAACCAGTACAGAGGCAGCATCACCCCAGGGAGGTCGCTGATCCTGACTGGGGGGAGACAGGGCCGGCACCCACTGGTAGGTGGCAGGGATGGAGCAGCCGCTGGCTTTGGCCTGACTGACACCCACCTGCCCTGAGGAGGGGGAGAGCCTCCTTCCTCACCTGCTCCTCCAGAAATTAAAAAACGATGCCCTATGTCTGCTCTCCAGACAGATCCGTGTGTCGAGCACGAGCCACCTTGGATGTGGAGCTGTCACCCCCCGAGCAGGGGCAGTGCAGGCAGCCCAGGGAAGCCAGAGCGCGGTCAGAGCTCCGCAGGAACAACCCCAAACTGGTAAAAAAAAAAAAAGGCAGACGGAGGGGAGAAATCCCCTGCCTGCATCTCAGGGGTGTCGTACTCAGTCCTCGAGGGCTGGAGGATGCAGCTGCCCCTCCGAAGGGCAGAGCTGCGTGGGTTTGAGCAGCCGGAGCCCGCAGGGTTGGGAAATGCACGCTGTCCCGTCTCTGGGTTTCTCTTGTGTTTAATTAATTTTATTATTATTTTTTTTCCTTGTGTGAGTGAGTGGGTGGTTCTGCAGCCTGTCTATTCTCTCTGGGGGGAGTGCATGTGTAGCCCAGGATGGTGTGTTGCCTCATGGAGTCTGGGAGAAGTCCTATGATAGCACATTGGGGGTAAAAATAAAAAAAAAATAAAAAGTTTTTTTCCGTAATGTATAAATGAATATTTGTATGATTAAATTAACACAGAAAAAAATGTTCTGTAGCTGTTGAGAGTTTTATTGAAGATGAAAAAAGAATTTGAATCTGACATCTTGTAGTTAAATGTACTTCTGCTGTCCCCAGGGTGTTCCCAGCCTCATGAGCTCACTTCTCTCCCTGCCTTTACCCCAACTCAGTTCACAAAGGAGAAATTCAACGTGTGCTGAGTTTACAAACAAACCTCCCAGTCCAGGTAGATGTGTGAGGAGAGGCTGAGGCCCATGTGGATTTTTTTGTGAAAGGTGATGGGGAAGAGCCTGTGCAGGAGGGAGGGGGTCCCATGGCAGTGCGAGATCCCTGCTGAGGGCAGGAGGGTGGAGGAGAGCACCTGGGGGCAAAGCTGGGCATTGGGAGCCTTGAAGGCCTTGTGGATACGAGTACGAGCTTAGAACCAGGCCAGCCATTTCCCAAAGCAGCCACGTTTCTGCTCAGGACCATTGCTGGGGGCTGGGGCTGAGCCCCCAGGTGTGCCCCCAGAGCCCCTCGTGTGGCTGCGGCCTGGCTCATGGCTGCGGCCTGGCTCTTCGCTGAGGCGCCGCGGTGCCCCGTGGAGGTGTTTCGGCGTGCTCACCGCTGTCACCAGCGGATGTCCCTCGTCCCACAGGCAGGGAACCTCACACATCGAGCTGTGTCTGCTGCCTGCACCCCTCCTCGCCCGGGGGACAAGGCAATGAGCAGGGTGAGCCCAGGCTGCCGGAGCTGCCAGTGCCTTCCCCATGGATCCTGGATGGAAATGGGACGGAGGGGAGGTGGCACCAAGGGGTGCAGTGTGAGGAGGAGCAGAGATTTGGGTTAGCTATATTCACGTGGTCACCAGCACAAAGCTGTGTGCTGCTTGTGTCATTTTGGGGCGTCCTGGTACACCCCCAGACCACGGCGTAGGGATCGCAGTGCGTCAGGCTGCAAACAGGGGCTGTGGTTTGGGGACCCTGGGGTAATCAGCAGAGGAATTCTGACTGAACTTAGCCTATTTTTTAAAATTATTTTTATTTTTTTTATTTCATATCTTATATTTTATATTTATTATTATCACTAGGGAAATATCTGGTAGTGCCCTGTATTAGGATGGGGACGTGTGAAGGACCTTGGGAGCCACTTGAGTGGCCACGTCGGGCTGATGGCATTTCCCAAGCAAGCCCTTATTGCTCCAGGCACCCAGCCGAAACATTTGCCTATATAAACTATATTCTGGAGCAGCTTAGCTGAAGCTGATCTCTTGCTTATGTGTGACTTTGTTACTAATCCTCGCAAGAAACCTCAATGTGTGCGTGTGCTGGGTTTGCCTTTTACCATTTGAATAAATGCTTGGATCTTTCATGTGCTGTTTCAGCTTGACTGAAAACCTTACAGGGAACAGACATCCTGCTGCCTGTGCCCACGGGTGTTTGTTTTGTGCCTTGAAAAGAACGCACCCCTTGAGCTCTCGGTGCTCACGGGTGTCTGAGACCGATCCGTGTTTGGACAGGTTAAGTCGTCCCCCTCCTTCCCCCCCAACTTTTCATTTACTGCTTATTTGCTTGAAGGAATCTGTTTGCCTTTAGGGCTGCAACCTGTCAGAAGTTCACCAGAGCAGGACAATACGATCACACCTTCCTTCTAACGCTATCTCCCGAGCAGGTGAGCGACTGGAGCGATTGCTAGACTGGAGGTCATCTTACCACCGCGGCTCCTGCATGGTTCGCGGCGCGGGGCGAGCTGGCACGGCAGGGCGCCAGTTCAAACAGCTGCAGCCACCTGCGAGCCGTCAGGGTTTGCGCTTTCTCCTTCGTCTATTTTTTTTTGAGGTGGGCCAGATCATTGTCCATTAAAAGTTAATAATAATTTTTAAAAGCTGCTCTCAATCAGCTGATTTTTTTTGGCTTGGTGGAGCGGTGGCTGTTGTAGGATGTTCACTGCTGTGGGGACAGAGGGGAGAGGGGCACGCAGGGACTGAGCTGCATCATCCCCTGGCCCGTGTGCTGCCCTGGGAGCTGCTGCTCTCCTCGGCTGACCAAGGACCACAGCACAGCTCCGAGCAGCCTGTGCCAAAATCTCCGCAGCACCACGCTGCAGGCACCGGGTCTGGGGCTCCAGCGAGCACCTCACCATCCTGGAGCAGTTGTAAGTGAGCAGAGGACAAAAGGCCAGGCCCTAGGGGTATTTTTTTCCCTGCCAGTGTGGGGAAGGAGCCTGCACATTTGCGCTTATATCTGTGGGAACAGCTTTTAGTGCAGCTTTTCTTTGGAAGCTTTCTGCGACCCTTAATCTGTCGTGAGCGCGCTCAGCCAGTGCATTAGTCGGAAATAGCCAGTTAAACAGAAATGATTTAAGGAAATCTAATCTTAAAGGTCTCCTACCCCATTCATAAAACAGCCAGCTAAAAGTGTGCGCTGGAAACTGAGAGCAGAAGCAGATGGCAGGCGCAGGTAAGGACCAGCATTGTTTGCTCCATCAAATACTATGGGATCGGGGCTGGCTTGAAGGCTGTCACTCGGAGCATTCCCCTATTTTGTTTACATCTTTGCCTGCAGTAGTAAAACCTTCACAATGCCGGTAAGGGCTTAAATGGGAAAAAAAATGAGGCCTGTTTTCAACCTGTTTACGAATGGAGCGACCAGGGCAGCACCCTGCAAGGCGGCTGGGCTGGGCTGCGGGTTGGTGACCCCACAGAAATCGTGGCCCTGTCCTGTGCCGTGGCGCTGGGAGGTGATGCTGGGGTGTCCGGATGGGTGCAGAGCAGCTCCTGGCTGTGCTGTGACCCCTCAGGAGCCTCGTGGAGGGAGCAGTCCCAGCTCCTGCCCACCAGGACTGGCTGGCGAAAGCCTTCTGCGTAAAATCATTTTTTGAACCAATCTCCCCAGGACTTTCACGGGCTTCTTGGCCTCTCCTGCTCCCAGCTGAGGTGGTTCCAGCTCAGGGTGTCTGAACAAGCCTGAGGCTGGCCCTTGGGTGCAGTTGCTGTCCTCCAGGCAACTTCCACCCCCCCGGGGGGGTGCTCTCCAGCAGCCAGGCACCCCACAGGGCCCAGCTGTTCCCAGGAACTGGGTAAGGAGCTCTGCAAACAAGGATAAAAATCTCCAGAGCTTTCCCACTTGCTGCTAGGGCTGAGCCCTGCATAATCTTGCTTGGCTGACTCACGGTGAAGGTGCAGGCGTGGGCTGGGATGTGATCCAGGAGCAGTGCTGCTTTTGGGGGGGTTGTGCCTGCAGGACCCAGCCGAGCGATGCCCGAGCCCCTCGGGCACACAATAAAACTGCCCAGAGCTGCCAGCATCTTGCACGCAGGTTCAAAGCACTCTTAAAGCATCCGTAAACCCCAAACGGGGAAAAACCCTGATTTTGGATGGCCGAGAGGGAGAGCAGGTGGGCGGCTGGGGGAGGCCGACATACAGGGTGCCTTGTGCAGCGCTGCCTCTGCAGGGATCTCCATTTATTGACTTAAAAATGAGGCTCCACTGCCCAGCTGCTGCTCCGAGTGGCCAACATGGGGCGAGCAGGGCCGGGTGGTGGCAGCGGGGTGGTGACAGAGGGGATGCTTTGTCCTGCAGCTGCTGGAAGGTGCCCACTTGGGCCGCTTCCTATCCATGTATTCAGGCATCAAGGTTGCTGCTCACCCTGTTTTTTAGGGGAGAGGCTGAGATCAAAGGTCCCGAGCCTCACCCAGGTCCCTCTGCCCCTCTGCATGGGCACGCAGAGACCTGGGGCTCATCCCTGCTCGCCCAGCTCTGCTCCCACCCCAGCTGCCCCTCACCAACTGGTTTCCTCCCCATTAATCTGGGAATTCAGACCGCAGGCAGGCTGGACAGGCAGTCTGTGTGTCCTTCTGCTCACTGGGACCTGCTGGGCTGCAGGGGGCTGGTGCAGGAGCTGGGGAGCAGCTCCCGGTGGGTGGCACGGGGACACGGTGAGCTGTGGAAGGTGCCTGGAGATAATTTATCAGCTGCCTTCCCTGGGGAAGGGCCTGGCCTGAAGGAGATGCCAGCAGAGGGAGCTGAGCGTGTTCCTCATCTCCAGCCCTCCATTGCTGCTGGATGTGGCTCCTCCAGCCCTTGGGACCTGGTGCTGGTGCTGGTGGCTGCCCGTGTCCCTCTGCAGCATGCATGGTCCCAGCCTGGGGAGGTGCTCGCATGTTTCTGGCCACCCACAGCACCGTGGGGTGGCACCGTGGCACCCAGCCTGCCACCGCCACCACGAGGGTGACCTGCTGGGGACAGCTGAGCTGGGCAGGGACCTCGGAGCAGCTGGGATGTCCTACAGGCAGTGATGCCCCATCAGAGGGGGCCTGGACCCCGTCTGCGTGCTGTGCAGCAGCTGAAGGTGCAGCCAGGGCTGCAGCCACTCCAAATTCAGCCAAAGCTGGTGGTGAAGCACTGCTGGGGATGGAAGATGCAGCCCTTGGGGCAGGGAAGCTGTCCCCAGCCCTGGCAGACGGGGACATGAGCCCAGCTCCTTGTGCTGCCGGCCCAGGAACGCCGGGGCTCGGAGGGGTCTGTGCTGGTGGGAGTGGGCAAGGCTCGCTGCGCAGGGAGCAAATGCGAGCCTCGTATTGCTCGTTATCTAATCTGCGCCGCTTTCCCTCCTCCTTGTTTACCGTGCTTGAGTTTCCTCAATTAATTCTGACAGCTGCAGGCTGGGCCGTGACGTCAGCCGGCGGTGGCGAAGCCCAAAAGCCTGGAGAGGCATCGAGTGTGACCCCGGGGGTGACCTCGGGGACCAGGTGGGACAAAGCCATCGCTCCCCGTGCCTGGCACCTGCTGCCCGCAGCACCCCGAGCCTCTTGGGGCTGACCACGAGATGCCCCTCGGTGCCGCGAGGCTCTGCTCTGCCCCCTGCCAGGCTGCAGGGACGTGCCCCGTCCTCACACGTGGGACACCCAAACCTGTGCCACGCTGGTGCCGTGGGCTCCCATGGCCCTGGGGCTCTTGGGGGGGTTGCAGTTGGTGGCCACGAGGGGTGCGGGGCTGGGCTTTGAGCAGAGGAGCCTTGGGCTCCCCTGTGCCTGCTGGGACCTTGCAGCACCTCTGCTGTCCCCACACCCTGCTGTGGGGTGGCAGGATGGAGAGGAAAGGACGGGCTCCCCTGGACGTGGATTTGGACAATCCTGGTGCCCCCATCTTAGAAACAAGGGGGTGAGGGAGAGCTCGAGCTCCTGAGCAAGGAGTGTGGAATGGTTCAGGTGGGGTCCCTCTGCTCCAGCAGGGCCACCGCAAAAAAGGTGCCCAGGGCGACATCCAGGCAGCTGTAGGAGATCTCCAGGAGGAGCCCACCAGCCCTAAGGACCACTGAGGAGGGCACGATTTAGAGTCAGGCTGGTTCTGGGGCCACCCCGCTTGGCCCTACCCCACGGGCAGGGTGCGGGGCTGCGGGCGATGCTGCCCGAGAAGCAGGTTTGTCCGAATTTTAAAAGGGATCTGCACACACGCAGAGCGATAAGGAAACGGTTATTTAAAGAGCAAACAAATGGAAACTGCGAAAGGCACTCTTTCCTTTTTTTGCGGGCAGAGGGTGCGGTGCCCATACCGTCGGCTGACGGGAGCGGGTCCCCCGGGGCCGCACCGCGTGCCCGGCGGTGGCCGTGCCGGCAGGGCTGGGGTCAGCGGCCGGATGGGGCTGTGGGATCTGCCCCGGGGTGAGCGCCTGTGAGCTGGGAACGAGCCTCGGGCTGATGAAGTTGTGCCTCATCCCACCAGGAAAAGGGTTTACGGCCCATCTGCAAACGCCAATCCTGCTGAGTGCCTTCGTGACGGGCTCGCAGTGGCACAGTTGCGTGCGTGCCACCGGGGATGTGGGGACGCCCCGGGGCTGGCTGCTGTCCCACACCAAGGTCAGGTTCATGCGGCTCAGTGCCCGCGTCCTGGGGCTTCGTTTTGGCCAGGGGAGGTGGAAACCTGGGGCTGCTGCAGCCTGGTGTGCGCCACGCGAGGTTGGAGCAAGGATGTGGTCCTTGGCCAAACCCTAAATCTCACCGTGCTGTCGTCATCCGAACCCCTTGGGGTGCCTTAGTGTCTTCTGTCCCCCTTGGAGGGGTCTGGGGCTGAGGGTCCCGGTGTGTCCCCAGTGGGATCCTGTCCCCTCGCCCCCCACCACGCCAGCACTGCTCGCCCTGGGCAGCCCCGGTGTTGTCCGTCCTTTCGGGGCTGCAGATGTCACGGTGAGGGTTTTGTTTCAAAGGGCAGCTCCTTCCCATCCTTCCCCCCCTCCACGCTTTTTTCATCAGCTTTTGGTTGGGGATTAGGCACGTGTTGACAGAACAAACATTTTGCTGCCCTCAAAATCCACGGCTGACAACAGAAGCGATCTTCTCTCTGTGCTGGGTCCCGAGCCAGAGCTGGGACGGGGCAGAGCCAGGCTTGGGGCAGGGGTTCCCCATTTTGGGGTCACGTCCCACGCTGGGCTGGCTGTTTTGGGGTCTGGAGCCCAGCTCCTTCAAGAAAGCAGGGAGCACTGATCGTGTTCTGCTTTCGTGTCCCCTCCTGTGCAGCCCGGCACGGTGCCCGTGTCCCGTAGGGGTTTGGTGTGTCCCAGTGGCCCAGCACTGTGCATCCCAGTCCCTCTCCCGGTGCCATTTATGGTTTCAGCCCCCCCTCAGCCAGGCTCTGGGAGGCTCCTCGTGGTGCTGAGCCTCCACAGGAGGCTGAGGATGGGAGGCAGCTTGAGTTTGCTGGGAAAAAAAGCAAATTCCTCCAAAGGCAGAGGGCAGCCCGGCTCCTGGGGAGGGGATGAAGGCAGGGCAGGCCGCTGGGGATCCCTGTGCCGTTTTCGGGGTCCTCCCTGCGCCCCCTTTTTGCCTGGTGGCTCTGACCGGGGCGATGCTTACGGGAGCAGCTCCTTTCCCTCGGAGCTGGGTGACTCACGGCTGAGTCACTGCTCGCTCTGCGCTGCCTCGCTCGTCCCTGGCTGCCTCCGTGCCGAGCCCCCCAGGCTTTTCCCTGTGCCCCCCCCCCCAGCCTGTGGGACGCTCAGGGCCGGGAGAGCCGTGCCTCTGTCCCCAAACCACAGCTCCATGCAGGGTACGGAGCAGCCTCGTCCCTGGGGGACGAGGAGACCCTGTCCTCTGGGTGGGCTGACACAGGGGGGTCCTCACCCCTGTGCCCCCCAGGGAGCTGCAACAGGTTGGGGGTTTCTGACGGCGAAGGGCTGGAGCCCCCCCCGGAGCTGGGGAGGTGGCTGGGCTCTGCCTCCCCTTCTCCACCCAGCCCTGCCCCCTCCAATCCTCAGAACATCCCGAGGGCCCGTTTTAGGCTTATTTTTAGGGATTCCCACCTGGGGCAAAATCCTTCTGCAGGTGCTATGGGGTTGGATGGTGCGGGATGAAGGGGAGGATGGGGCCGGGAGCCTCTCCTGCTCCGCGGGGCACTGCGTGCCCTCGGCCATGGGAGCGCCTTGTGGGGCCGTTATGCCCGGGGACCGTTTGCTCTCGGAGGGGGAAAGCAGCGGAGGAGAAGAATGAATTTGCATTTCTCCGTGGCAGCCGCTGTGGGAAAACAAAGCCACCGAGGGTTTTGGGTGCTGCGCGGCCCCGCGCCGGGGCTGTGTGAAAAGACAACATCGCGTCCGCTGGCCCGGGGCCCTGCCGGTCTCACCTGGCTGCTCCTGTGTGCCTGGGAACCGCCGCCAAGCGGCCCCGAACCTACAACACTCCGAGGGGGTGCCGGCCACGCTGCCCCGTTACTGGTCCCACTGGTGGGGTGAACGGCTAACAGGGAGGGAACGGGGGTACCGGGCTGTATGGAGGGGTTTGGGGTTCGTGTGGGGATGGGGGGGACCCACATGGGCAGCCCAGCTCAGGGCTTGTCCCTATATGTGCGTTTGCCCAGCGTGCGCCCCAAAACAGTGCCGGGGTGGCCATGACCTGTCCTCACCCCCCCTCCACCGGCGTTTGCTGTGCTGCTGAGCTGGGCGCACCCGCGCCGCCCTGAGCCCTCTCTTCCTGGCAGCGCCGCGCGACCCGCGGCCACTTCCAGGCTTTTAATCCCGAGAGACAAAAGCAGGAGCTTAGAAAGCCACCGGAGGAAGAACAGAGCGGGGCGTTAAGCAGGGAACAGCAAACACGCAGCTGGATCCCGCTGCTCCCAGCCCGGCCGGCTGCCCTGCGACCTCCCCGCCTGCGTCAGCCGCGCTTGGCATGGGGAAAAACGGGGAGGGGGGGGGGGCGAACCCTGCACCGCGCACCGGGGTGCAGGAGCGGGGAGCTGGCGGCTGCCGGCACGGGCAGCAGCCGAGGTTGGGAGCCCCGGGGTTGTTTTGTCAGGGTGGGCCCCGCACGCGGGTGCCGGCGGCAATAACCGGGGCTGTTTGCCCTGAGCATACGCGCGGCGCCCCATAAACGGGGTTTATGGCAGCATCTGGGAGATGGGGAAGTGGGATGAGCATGGCCATGAGGGTAATAAACGGGAGGGGCCCTGCCTGGCGCAGAGCCACGGGGATGTTTTGGGAAGGGGTAAGTGAGGCTGGAGGCCAGGAGGAATTTCAGGGGGTTCGCTTGGTCTCTGCTCTGGAGCCACCTGAAGGTGACAGAATTATAGGGGACATCCAGAGATCTTCGGGTTCAAACCCCAAAGATGCTCCCTGGGAGATCTCCACGGGCTTGTCACACACACAAAAATCCCATGGGCTGCCCAGTGCCTGCCCTTGGGTTATTTCCCGTGCATTTTGGCAATTCGCTCAGCGTTGGGGTCCAAGCTCTGCTGGGAAGCCAATTTCCCCTCTGGGAGCAGCCCCCCAGCTCGCCCCAAGCCCGGCAGCGTGTTCCCAGCTGGGTGCTGGGTGCAGGCCCCTCGCTCCCTTCCCGGCAGTGACAGCGGCTCCCTGCTGTTTGCTCTGCTTTGGTGGCACGGGGACACCTCGCAGGGACAGCAGCTGTGGGGCTGGGACGAGGAAGGAGCCCGGTACCCTCAGCCCAGGCTCTTTCTAGGATCGCAGGGAGTGCTCCCAGCTCTGACCTCCCGTACGTGCCTTAGCTTGAAATAACACAAGAGCGAGTGTGATAAACCCTCTCGGTGCAGGCTGGGTGGAAATGAACGGCGCTGAGCAAACAGCCGGGGAAGAGCAATTAAGATTATGGGCAGCAGGAGGGGGGGGAGCAGCAGCCACCTCCCGCCGGGGATCTTCCTCCTGCACAGCATCCCCGGGCTGGCCCTCGCGGTGCAGGAGGGATTCCCGGGGTCCTGGCGCTTCCCCATTGCTTGTTCCCAAAGTCCAAAGGATTTTTCCTCCCTTGGTGTCTGGGATCTGCACCCAGGGCTGTGGGTGGATGCGGCCGTGAGCTTGTTTGGGTGCTGGCAGGAGGTGAAACCCAAAAGCTGCCTCCTCCTTGGGACACCAACACCCGCTAGATCTGGGGCTGGCATGGGCTGGGGTGCTGAGCGCTTCGCACCGAGGCAGCTGCCTGCAGAGTGGGGCTGAGCCTGTGGGTGTGTGAAAGGAGCTTGAACCATTTCCAGCATCCTGGGCTCGGAGAAAAGCCCGAGGAATCCCATCCTGCCGCCCGGGAGCGGGGATTTGCCTCCTCTGTGGGCATCGCCCCTGCAGAGCCCGGCAGCGTGGGTGCCAGCTCTACGGTGGGGGCAGGATTTGGCCTCTCAGGGACCCGAGCGTGTGGGCTGGCTTTGCATGGGGACTGCTGTTCCCAAAAGTGGTGCGGGAAACGAAGTGGAGGAAACCCCACTGCTGGGGAAGACCAGGAAACGCCGCTCGGTTCTGGTGACGGAGCAGGCTCGGTCGCCTCTGCGGTTTTCGCAGTGACATCAAGTCCCTTCAATGGTTTTATTATATCTGCGCGTTATATGGCTGCTTATCTGTTATTCTTGCGATGCAGCCAGAGATTAGCTGCAGGAGGGTGGGCAGAGAGATTCCTCCAGGCTGATTCACGAGCCACTGCTCCGTCCCCTCCTGCTCCAGCGCTGAGCTTTCGGTGCAAAAGGCGCCGGCATCGGAGCCGATCGGTTGACAGCCAGGACAAGGAAAAAGCGCTCAAAACTGCGCACACAGAGCAGAAAAGCCAGACTATTTCCCCTCTTTCATTGTCCCGCAGGTGTTGCAACCTATTCTTTTCCTGTTTTGCATATGTAACCAGAGCTGCTTGCAACGGCCTCGTGGCCCTGCTGGGATTGCGCAAGGGAGGCGAGACTGCGCCGGGGTTACGCGGGTGGCCGCAGCCCCCAGCCTGCACCAGGGAGGGAACCGGAGCGGCTTGGATGGGGCAAATCTGCTGCCAGCCTCCTGGTTTCGAGGGATTTCACTTTCTCCATCCACCATCAGTGAGAACTCCTGGCGTTGCCCAAGAGCTTTGGGTACGGCTTTGGGGACGCGCTGCGGCACAGCCATCGCTGCCCCGTCGTGGCGAGCAGCAGGGGCTCCGAGCTGTGCCTGCATCCTGCAGCAGAGGCTCGGTCTCAGGTCAGGTCTGACATCTGCCCCTGGTCCCCGTGGCCGGTTTTGGGATGCTTCCTTGCTTTTGTAGCCCCACGTTGTGCTGCCCGCCTGGCCAGCTCTCCCTGGGCAAAGCCAATGCGCTGTGAGGCAGGGAAATATTTTTCCTTTTAATCTCTTCTGCTTATCGAAATCTCCGGTGCTGCTGATAGGAGCAGCAGGGAGAGCTTTTTCTGAGCCCGATCCCAGGCAGACCGGGAGGACCTGAGTTTGGGATGCTCCTGAGAGGTGACCCAGGGCCAGGCCGTGCGTCCCCTTTGCCTGGTGACATCCCGCTGTCCCCCTGCCCTCTGACCGCCCTCTCCTCCAGTTTGCTCCGGGCTTCTTTGCTATTTGCTCTGGCAACGGGTGATAATTAAACCTAGGAAGCAGGGAAACATTTCCCATTAAACGTTTCAGAGGGCAGCACCAATGGGATTTGCAGCCTGGGGCGGTTGGAAGCAGACAGACAGACAGACAGACAGACAGACGTGCAGGGAGCGGGGAGGTGCGGGGTGGCCGTAGAGGTTCCCCGTGCGCATGGCTCTGTCCTACACGTCGGCTTTGCTCCGTATCGCATGTTTCCCCAGCTGACACACCTATGTTGCCATTCATAAGCTACGATAAAGGTCTCTGCGCGCAGAAGGCTCTGTGGCCTCGGCTGCGGGGCCGTGCTGGGTTGGGGCTGCCCCTGGCTCCTGTTTGGGGACGCCGTTTCCCACGTGGGGACCCCAAAGCAGGTCTGGGCGCTGTGCACAAACCCCGGAGCTGGGCAGAGCCCCGAGGCTGTGCCTGTGGCTCCTGGCTTCATGCTGTGGCTCTGCCCAGGACCTGTTATCACAGCCGGGGATGCCAGCCCAAATCCTGCTGCTCCCAGCACCCCTCAACATGAGGCACAGCCCCAAATGACGGGGAAGAGGAATTCCCTGGCATCCCGACCCACTGCAGCTGCTTGGCGCTTCGCAACGGGCGTTGTGGGATGCTGGATCCAGGCTGCCGCCGTGGCGAAGCTGTGCTGGGTCGTGCACGTTGTGCCTTGACCGAGGCGGGGCGAAGATGCTCGGGGTGGTGCCGGGGCTGCGGTGAGCTGGGGGCATTGGGTGGGAGCTGGGGGGCTGGGACCCCTCTCCCCACCACACCGGCTGCACCACATCCCCATCCCATGCACCCTTCCCACGTCAAAGCCCAGCTGGGGCTGGCGACCTCCCCAGCGGGGCCGCATCCTTCCCAGCCCCCATCTCCCCCCTGCGCCGCCGCCACGTGTTACAGACCTGGCCCTATTTACCAAAACAGTGGAGAAAACTCACCTCGGGTGGCAGGAGCCCTAATCTGGGGGCAATGTTTTCCATGGGATAAGATAACATTAACACACTGACCGCCTTCCGACGGGGTTTTGTTTTCCTCCCTCCTCCAGGCAAACATCGCCGGTGGACACTTATCGGCCGGCTGCTCTGGGGTGAGCGGGATGGGGCTGCAAAACCCCCCCGGGACGCGGTGACGTGGGTCCCAGCCAGTGTGGGACGCATCAGGGCTGCACCAGGGTGTTCGTGCCTGGGTTTTTTTGGCTGACACAGTAAAATCGTGGGGTTTTAGGGCATGGGAGAGTTCGGTTTTGCGTGCGCAGGAGAACCGCCTGAACCACCCCGCGTTCTTTACGTGGTTAAAAAACGACAGTAAATACCAGCTCGGGGTCTGTCTCGGTCAAAACAGCTTTTTCCTGCTTTTGCCGGTGCAGACAACCCGGGCCCGGAGCTCTGCGTGTTCCCTCTGTGCCCCCAGCGCCCCCGCTCCTCCCCGCACGCAGCAGCAGCACGGACCTGGGGAGGAGAAGGTGCCAAATCCCAAATCCTGGAGCCCCTTCCCTGCAATTTTGGGCTGGTGAATGGAGCAAGGGGCAGTGGCCTTGGTGGCTCAGAGCATCCTCGCTCGCAGCCTGCTGCCTCTGTTGCGAGCCGCATGTGGCTGTGCTGGTGCACAAATCACCGGTGATGCTCCTGGTCCCAAAACCCCGGGGGATGCTTCGTGCCACGGTCTTCTGCCAAGCGCTGCCGTGCACCCAGAGGGTCTCTGTGCCGCGGGGTCCAGCCCCAAAAGGAGCCTTTGGTCTTGCCCTGCGTGGCACCCCCATCCCTCGCGTGGATGTCCCAGGTGGGAAGGGGTTAACGGTGCCCGATTTGCTCCGCTCCCCTTCTGGGACCCTTTTGGGTCTGAGCCCGGCACCTCGCTGCACCCCTCAAGGGTTAACCCCGCTTGGGCTGTTCAAACACCTCCAGCTGAGGTAAGCACACAGCCTGTTTGTTCAGGTAAATAAGGAAGGAATTAGATATAATGGCCAAAGGAGGCATTTGCTGACCGACCTGCGCTCGGCTTGGCTGCCCCCGTCCCCCTCGCGTCCCTCGGCACGGCCACCACTGTCCCTCGGCCACCGCCGCGTGCGCCCCAGCCTCGTCCCCGACCGCCCCCGTGCTGGGTGCCCGGAGCCGATGCGGCTCCTCCTGGCCACCGCGCTGCCACCGCGCTGAGCCGGGCAGGGTGCTGCTGCCCGCCCTCCCCGCCGGCACCGGGGCACCCCGCTGCGGGCCATGCCCACCCCGGCCACCGTGCCGAGCACCCCAGGGACGGCTCTGCCCGCCTGCCGCCGGGACCGATGCCTTTTCTGAGCTGCCCCTTCGAGGTAAGACCCCCCTCACCGTCCCCGTCCTTCCCGTGGGACAGTTTGGTGAGCCCCCTCCTGTGATCCCAGGAGGTTTGGCACCGGTTTGGGATGGGTTTTGGGGATGTCCCCTGTGGGCATCCCGTCCTGCAGCTCCTGCTGCCGCCGTCAGGGCTCTGTGGGGACGTGGCTGTCCCCTGGTGTGAGGCTCCTGGGGCTTCTTGGGGTGGTGTCACCCGAAATCAAGGAGGGTTTGCGAATTCCTGGAGTAAGGATGGGGAGCCAGGGCGCCTCCTGAGCACCCACCACGGTCCCTGTGCCACTTCCCCAACGAGAGAAGGTCCCGCAGAGCCCTGCACCCCCTGGGAGGCTGGGGGATGATGAATTTTGGGGGCACCACGTGAGCGATGGGAACTGGCACCCTTTACGGAGGTCTCAGGCTGCCAGCGAGGCGCTGCGAGCTGAGGGGCACCCACAAAGTGCTTGGAGCCCTTTTATCAGCCCCGCGCCTTGTTGGAGCTGCGGAGCTTTTCTGGATCTTATTTTTTTTTTTTTCCAGTGCTCAAGGCACATTGGCTCTAGGTTCGGTTTTTATGGTTATGCTCGGTTGGTGAAAGACAAACGCCACTCGGCTGCCAAATCCCCCACAATACGGCCTTTCTCATGGGCAGGGAGCCGCCGGGGGAGGAACGTGCTGCTATAAATAGGGGCTCCCTGGCCCTGCATGGGGAACACCAAGCTCTGCTGCTCACCTGGGGGACACCGAGCACCGGGGCTTTGCTCTGGCCCCCAGCGGGCTGTGCCAGCCCCCCCCTCCCCGCTGCTGTTTGCCTCCTTGCGCCAGTGGCCAGGGCAGCCTGACCTGGGGCGCAGGCACCCGTGGGGACGCTGGTCCCCATGCCAGCACCCATGCAGGTAACGGGGAGGGGGCTGGGGGGCACAGCAGGAGGCTGGGGGGCAGCTGGGGGGCTGCAGGACCCCGATGTGGGCTTCGTCCCCTCTGTGCAGTGGGTTTGCCCTGAGTGGGGGTCTCTTGGCATAGCGAGACCCCGATCCATCACGTCTCCACGAGTGCTGCCCCAAGCCCCCAGCCCCATTTGGCAAATCCCCCCTCCCTGTGCGCAGAGGTGAGGGGGGTGCACGGTACCACTGAGATGGGACTGGTGGCTGGGGAGGGGGGTGGCACGTGCTGGTGGGACCCCGCGGTGCTGGGAGCTGCCTCTGAGCACCCCGGTGTCTGCTGCCGGGGAAAAATAACGGGAAAACCTGAAAGCTGAAGGTTTAAAGGGGCTTGGGGGCAGAGAGGGGGTCTCTGGGTCCCCCATCATCACCCACCCCCAGGCTGTCGGCTGAAGGCAGATGGGGAGGGGGAAGCCCAAAGGATGAGTTAAGGGGAAGTGCTGCCGGTGGGGACCTGGTGGCACAGCACGACCCCGTCCCCATCCCACTGCCTGCCCCCTGCCCTGCCTGCTCTCAGCTCCCACAGCCCCGCGGGAGGATTTGGGGACATCCCAAGCCCGGGGAGGGCTTTCGGAAGTGCCCAAGGATTTGGGGACATCCTGGGTGCCTCGGGCAGTGCCACCTCTGTGCCCGGCCAAGCTGTGTGGGTCCCACGGGGCTTCCTGAGCCGCGCTCCGGCACAACCTGTTCCACCGCGGATTTAGTCGTAATTAACGGGCCCATTGTTCGAGGGTGGGGGTGGATTTTTTTTATTATTTTTTTATTATTTTTTTATTATTTTTTTTTAATTTCCCTTGCTTCCAAAGGCCAATCCTCTGAAAGGTGCAGGTGTCACCGCTGTGTGCAGTTGCGGGTCGCGTTTGCCAAGAGAGCTCTGGGGCAGTGCAGGCGGGGTCCTTGTCCCCGTCCTCACCCCCCTCAGCCACAACCTCACCGAGCCCCCGATGGGACTGAGACCCAGACGGGTGGATGGCAGCAGGGGCAGAGCTCTGAGCCCAGCAGGGACCCGGCGCTGCCCCAAACCCTGCACCTGGCAGAGCTCTGCAGCCCCCCGGTGCTTCTCACTCCGAGGGAAGGCACCGCTTGGTTTTCTCGGCGATTTGGGAAGGTGACGTTAGGGTTAGAAGGACCTGGGCTGTTGCGGTGCCCTTCAGCTGTGGCCGCTGCCGTGCTACACAGGAGAGTTTTCCTCCTTGCTCTGCTCCAGGCTCTGCCAGGCAGCAATGGGAAACGAGCCCTGGTGCTGTCAGCTCGGCCCCGTGCCATGCATCCCCTTGGGGCTGGGGAAAGCAGGGAGCAGGGGCACCCCGCACCCATCCGAGCTGCCACCCACCGGTGTCCGCAGCAGGGCCCAGCGCAGGTCCCTCATCCTTTCAGGGCTGGGTGGCTGAGTTTTGCTCCGGGACCTGAGAAAATCCCTGGGGGCTCCATCCTGGGCTGGGGGCTGCTCCTTTGCCCCATGCCCCGGAGCTTCTCCTCCGCGCTGCGGCCACCCGGCTGCGTGGCGGGGCCGTGCGCCCGAATCCGCGCACCCAGGAGCCTGGGAAGCCCGGCGGGCTTTGCGAATTCGGTGGCACTTGTTTGTTTAAAAAGTGTCGCAAGAGCTAAGTCCCTAATCGCTTCCTCTCTCGCCCCGAGCAGCAGGACGAGCGCGGGGCCAGGCTGGCGTGGCTTCGCCGCGGGCGCGCTGCGGGCGCTGGCAGCGTGCGCGCAGGGCAGGGAGCGCACGGCGGGGCCGCTGTGGTTGCCGGGGTGGCCCCAAATAAACCAGAGGGGTGCACGGAGGGGTTTTGGGGAGCTGTGCGTGTCGGTGCTCCCCACGAGCATCTCGGTGCCCCGGGATGCACCTCCGGCTCTCGTTTTCCAGGGAAAAGCAAAAAGGGAGAGGAAAGGGGGAAAAAAAACCCTCCCAAAACGGCTTCTTAGAGCAAACAGGTCCCCACCCAGCCCGGCCGCCTGCGTGCCAGAGCGGGAGAAAGTCAAACAAAGGCCCCCGCCCTGAGAGTACAGCACGTTTTGTCGGATGATTGCTCAGGCTTTCGGGGCCACTTTCCCAAGGGATCGGGGCCTTCTTGTCCCAGCTGGGGAAAGAGGGGACGGGATGGGGACGGCTGCGTTGCTGCCACCCCGCTGCCTCCCTCCTGCTCCTCCTCGTGCCCGTCCCGTGGCTGTGGCAGCTCGATGCCCGAGGGAGGGGACTGCCTGGGGGCTGCGGGACCCAGGGGAGGGCACGGAGGAGCCCCCGGCCCCGGTGTGCCCCAGAGGGGTCTCGTCCCCGTCCCACAGACGGTGCTTTGCAGGCTGGAGCCGCGCAAGCTGTTGCCGCGTCTCCTTTGTGCCGGCAGCAGCGTGGGGCTGGATTTAAGGCTGATCTCTTAAAGCTCTTCCTTTAATCCCGAGCAAATAAACGAGAGGTTTGGAAGCGGGCGCCATCTCTCAGGGAAACTGCCCGGGAGGTGGGAGCAGCCCCGCAGTGCCGGCACGGCTTCCTCCCCCTCCTCTTTGGGTGCCCGCGGCTCCTCCATGAGTTTTCCCAACATTTTTTTAGGGTTTTGCCAAGGGTTAAACACGTCCCTGCGAGCAGCATGTGGCCGCTCCTCCCCGTCACCCTGCCGGTGCTGTGGTGCCTAACGGGGGCTGTTAACGAGGTTTAATGACCCCCACACTGCCTCTGGGAGCAGCCCCGTGCCCAGCTACAGGGGGAGCAACGGTGTGGAGATGAGTGGGGTTTCGGCAGGTTTTTGGCACGCCAGGAGCTGTGGGGACGGTGACAACAGCTCGGCCACCTGGGCTGAAGGGACTCCTGCAGGAATTGTAGGATTGCAGGAACTCCCAGGGCCTATTTTCCTCTTTATTCCTTTAAACCCTTCCTTTTCCCCTCACCGGGATTTAGAAGAGATGGGGAAACACCTCACAGCAGCCGCTCTGCCCCATTCCCCTTTGCCTCGTTTCCTTGGGTCCCTTTGGGGTCTTGGTGGTTTGGGGTTGGTCCAGGCTCTGCAGGCTCCTTTCAGCAAAAGCTGGGTAGCAGCGATGCTACTTCTTGTGCTTCTAGAGAGCCCCAAGACTTTTTATTTTTATTTATTGTAAAGAGAAATGCCCCGAGGCAGGCGAGGAGCTCGGCAGTGCCCTGGCCCTCCCGTGCCTGTCCCCAGCCTCTCCCCTCGTGGCATCTTTCCCTTCCCAAAGCCTCCGGATGCCTCTCGGGGAGCTTTCTCCACGGATGGAGCCGTTCCCTGGTGTTGCCATGGAAATTCAGCAGGCTCATCCTCTTCTCCGCAGCCTCCGGGGCTCCCCGCGTACCGGAGACAGATGGGGACGGGCCGATTCGGGGACTTTTTTTCTTGTGGGAGAGCAAAAAGAAAGTTCTGGTCCGGGGGCTGGCAGCAGGTGGCTGAGGCCAGGTGCCCGGGGAGAAGCAGCTCCGGGTGCCCGTCACCACCAGGGCACCCTCGGGTGGAAGCAGCAGGCGATGTTTTCCACGCACACCCACCTGCCTGCGTGGTTTAGGCATCCTCCGTCCTTTAACACCCACGGGCCGCCCTGCAGAGGTGTTTTGGGGACCCTACAGGTCCCGTGCAAGGGGCTCCAGCCCGGCTGGGACCCTCCTGCTGCAAGCCTGGTGCCCAAATCTTGGGAAAACCCCAAATCCCGCAGTGCCCGGGCTCCTTCCCCCGGTAAAACAGGACATCCCCCAGCACCCCCAGATAAACCCGAGCCCTCCTTCATCCGAGGGCTCCCCTTTGGTGTCTCTTTGGAGGATTTTTTCCCCTCTAACAGGCTTAGAGCCTCCCCTTTGTGCCTGCCGCCGGGGCTGAGCCTCTCCTCTCCTCCCCTCCCGGCAGGTCCGGAGCCAGCGCTGAGCGCAGGAGGCATGGGCAGCGCCGGCCCCGGGCTGACCGCTCTGCCCCCCGGCCGCCTCGCCCGGCCCGACGCTGCCCCCCTGCCACCCCCCTGGGACCCCAGCGCCCACCCCTGGGGCTGCCCGGACAGCCCCAGCCCCCCCAGCACCCCCGAGCAGCCTCTCCAAGCTTTCTGCCTCCACTACTTCGACATGCTCTACTCGGAGGACATCGCCTGGGCTTCCAAGGGCACGGGGGAGACGTCGCAGAGCGGTGCCCCCGCGGGGCGAGGCGAGGCGCAGAAGGAGCCCGAGCAGTGCCCGGTCATCGACAGCCAGGGTTTGGGGTTGGGGGCTGAAGGGGACCTACAAGGAGGCCTCCCCTTGGAGGAGCACTCGCTGGAGCAGATGCAGAGCATGGTGGTGGGCGAAGTGCTGAAGGACATCGAGACGGCCTGCAAGCTCCTCAACATCGCCGCAGGTGGGTGCGCGCCCAACGGGGTGCCCCCGACCCTCCCCATGGGGTGGGAGTGGGGTCGGTGCCATCCCCGGGAGGGATGTGCCTGGGCTGCAGGTCCCGATGCATTCACAACCCCAAGCGTTGCTCCAGGACGGGGCTGCTTGCTAAAATAAAACACCCCTCACCCCTGGTGGCTCGGGGAGAAGCTGAGCCCTTGCTGCGGGGCGCTGGTGTCACCCCGGGGTGCTGCAGACAGGGAGCCAGGAGGGAAATGGGGAGAAAAAGGCAGGACTCTTTAAAATCCCATTTTTCCTGGGAGATTGGGTGCAGTTGGATGGGTGGGTGAGGCTGGGGACAGCCCGGAGCAGGGAGCTGCTTGGGGTGTCACCGCCACAGCACCAGCAGCTTGGGGATGTGTGCAGCTCCGTGCAGGCTGCCCGGCCCCTAAAGGATTTGGGGTGGTGCAGGGAGGGGGATCCCCAAAGCGAGGGAGGTGGCACGGGGACGGTCCCACCACCGTGGGGTGCTGGGGGAGGCTGAGAGCGGGGTGCCCCTGCATGGGGCTGGGGGGGCTGCGCTCACCGCCCGGCCCTGACCCCAGACCCCGCGGACTGGAGCCCCGGCAACGTGCAGAAGTGGATCCTGTGGACGGAGCACCAGTACCGGCTGCCGCAGATCGGGAAGTCCTTCCAGGAGCTGTCGGGGAAGGATCTGTGCGCCATGTCCGAGGAGCAGTTCTGCCAGCGCTCGCCCGTCTGCGGCGACGTCCTCCACGCTCACCTCGACATCTGGAAGTCCGGTGAGGTGCCGGGGACCGCGGGGAGCCCGGAGAGGGTGGTGCTGTGCTGGGGGAGACGCTCTCTGACCGCCTGCTCCTCCCTTCCAGCTGCGTGGATGAAGGAAAAAGCTGCCCCAGGGGATGTCAGATACTGCGGTGAGTTCTGCACGGGCTCAGCTGGACAGGGAGCCCGGCCCTTGATGTGGGTTTGGGGTGGTGGAGGGGCTGCTCCCTGCTGAGTTGCAATTATCCCTCGTGGTGGCATCCGTGGGGTTGCGCTCCCTCTGCCCGAGGGCTTCCGCGTGGTGCAGCAAAGGGGAAAAAGCTGCAAGAAGCGCGCCGGCCCCATCCTGCAGCCGTGCGTCCTTGTGGGGCTGCAGGAGGGCTGCACGGAGCAGAAAGCCGTGCCCCCAGCCCCAGCCCTGGGCTGTGGATGGAGCTGCAGGCACCGAGCTGGGCTTTCTGGCAGCCCCCGGGCAGCGCA
Organism: Anas acuta; assembly: GCF_963932015.1. Taxonomy (NCBI): domain Eukaryota; kingdom Metazoa; phylum Chordata; class Aves; order Anseriformes; family Anatidae; genus Anas; species Anas acuta. The sequence goes on along the minus strand of NC_089002.1, from coordinate 2,383,765 downwards.
GGGCAGCGGGATCGCTCTCCCCGGCCTCACCTGTCCCCGTCCCTTCCAGGGGGTGACACCAGCTGGGCGGACAGCGAGGTGGACTCGTCCTGCGCTGGCCAGCCCATCCACCTCTGGCAATTCCTCAAGGAGCTGCTGCTGAAACCCCACAACTACGGGCGCTTCATCCGCTGGCTCAACAAGGAGAAAGGTGGGCGGGCGGGCGGGTGGGCGCCATGGGATCAGGGAAGGGGGCGAGGTGGTGACCCCGAAATTCCCGTCCCCGCTCCCCTCGCAGGCATCTTCAAGATCGAGGACTCGGCGCAAGTGGCTCGTCTGTGGGGCATCCGGAAGAACCGCCCGGCCATGAACTACGACAAGCTGAGCCGCTCCATCCGGCAGTATTACAAGAAGGGAATCATCCGCAAACCCGACATCTCCCAGCGCCTCGTCTACCAGTTCGTGCACCCGGTCTGAGCGGCGCAGGAGGGGCAGGGACCCCCCCCTCGCCACCTCCCTCTGCCTCCCCGACCTCACGAACCAGCATCCAGCGCTTAAGGACCGGGGCTGGGGTACCGGGAGGCTCGACCCCGATGGACACGGACCGCAGGGACCCCCCCGTGCCCAGACCCCGGCCTTGGAGTGGGGACGAGCCCCCAGCTCCGAGGCCACCCCCGGCGTGCCCGGCTCCGGGGCCAGGACCCTGCACGGAGCCTTCGTCTCCTGGCTGGGGGTGGCTGTGGATTTTGGGGCAGGCGGAGGAGACAGGGGCATGACCGGGACAAAATAAGGGCTGATGTGTTTGTGGTTGGGGTGGGGGCTGCCCGAAGCCTTGGTGCCTTTCAGCAGGGATCAGGGTGGGAGCGTGGACACCCCGCTGTCCTGCCTGCGGGTGTCTTGTTGTCCCCACGCACCGTCCTCCCTCCTCTGCAGCCTTGGGCACCAGCAGGACACGGGGCCAAGAGCAGCCCCCAGCAGGAGACCCCAAAATCCCCACGGCATCACTTGTCCCAGCATGGGGGGGACCACCAGGACCACGCTCCCCTACAGCCAGACCCTGTCCCCATGCCACCACAGGGCCAGGCTGTGGGACCTGTCCCCTTTGGCGCTGGTGACCCCATGTGCTGCTGCAGGGCTGCTCCGGATTCACCCCAAAACCCAGCTCCTGCCTGTTGGGGATGGGGCAGGGGGGATCTGCCCCTTGCTGCAGCTCAGCCCTGAGGTGCCAAGACTGGGACCACCCAAATTTTGGGCCTCAGGGGATAGCAGCAAGGCTCGTCCCACGACCCCAGGCAGGGGCTGCAGGTGGCAGGGGAGGACAAACCTGGGCATGGGGCGCGAGTGGGGCTGGTGGCTGTGGATCTGCCCCGTGCTGGAGCAGCCGGGTAATATGGGGACGGGCACGTTGGTGTTGCCCTAAGGGGGGAGCTCCCGAGCTCCGGGCCACCTGCACCCACCAGTGGGTTCCCAGTAGGACTGGTGGGCTCGAGGCCCCAGGAGGGAGGCGTCCCCCCCGTCGCTGTGTGCTCCCGTCTGCTCCATGCGTTTCCCAACAAGAGCAAAATGTGGGCTCAGGACCTCGGCTCTGACCCCTTCTGAGCCAGGTCCCCAGCCCCACGGGGACCCCCAAAGCCCCCAGGTCCCACCCCTGGGCTCCTCCCTCGGTTTTGGGTTTTATTTTGCCCTCCCGAATCCTGCCTTTAGGAACAGGGAGCTGCCAGCTCTGCTGCTTCCCTCCGGGACACGGACCCGAAGCGCCGCTCTCTGCGCCAGGACCTGGACGCGAAGCCAGGGACTGTTGGAGCTGCACATTTCACAAGGGTCTAAGTTACCTGGCAATGTTGACCTTTTATATTATAATTGTTATTTGTTTATTTTTCTTTCTGGTTTTGGCTGGCAGCAAGCTGTGGTTCAGGTTCAAACGGAAAGGGTGGGAGAGAGGCCCGGAGACCTGCGAGACGCTTTGGGCGGGTTTAAAAGAAGAAAGCCCGGGCGTTTGGGCAGCTCCTTTGTGTTTAACTGAACCCAGCTGCCTGGAGGTTTTTTGGGCTGCCTGTTTGGTGCTGCTCACACATGGAGGAGTGGACTTGCTTTGAACGGCCTCACAGCCTCCCAGCCGGGATGGAGGCTGAAGCTCCTGGAGGACGGCGAGGAGGAGCAGGGGAAGGAGGAGAGCAGCCTTCGCCTCTGGAAAATGGGAACAAAAAAAAAAGAAATGGGGGAAAAAGTGAAATGTGCCTTGTGATTTTCATGTGTGCAGGGAGGACGGGCTGGAGGTGCCGGTTGGACCCTGAGGGTGGCTTTGGTGGTGGTCCCCAAATCCTGTGCCAAAATCCCACCCAGAATGAGTCATTTTGGGGAGGCAGCTCTGGGGTGCGTGGAGGCACGGGGCGTTTTGCCGGCCCCCCAGGGGGGCTGACCACCTTCCTGGCAGCTCAGGGGGCATGCCGGGATCCCAGCCCTGCAGAGAAGCAGGGGAAATGTCAGTTGTGAGCCCAGAAAAACCCTTTTTGTCCTCTCACCTGGGGTCGTTTCACTGCTGCTGCTCTCAGTGGGTGCGGGAGCAGCGCTGCGCCCAGGCAGCCGGCACCGCAGGGTTTCTCCCCAAGCCCTGGCTGCTCCAGCCCATAAATAGGGGATAAATCCCATTCCCACACCCTCTCCCACTCCCTCCACCCTGCTGCATGCAGCCGCTGCTCTTTCCCAGGGCGGCCCTGGCCCTCTGGGCATGGGAAAGGGGCTGGCGACCCACAGGTTGATGTTCCCAAGGTTTTAAGGCTTGCAGCAGGGCTCTGCCCACTGTGCCAGCATCGGCTCGCTGCTCTGGGGCCTTCCCATCTCCCATTTCTACTGGGAAGCACTGGTCAGACTGGAAGCACTTTGGGGATGCTCCCCAAAAGCAGGTTTACCTTGAATCCCCCTGTGGGCTTCTCAAGGCTTTGCCCGGTGGGTCGGCACACCCCAAAACAGCTGCTCCCCCCTCCTGCAGCCCTCAGGACCCCAACCATGTGCATGACACAGGGATTCCCCCAACCCCACACCACCAGACCCCTGCTCCCCAGGCCCTTTCCCAGCTAATCCCAAAGGCAGCCCCTTCCCCGCAGGATGCTGCATGCTCAGGACCGAGCCCCAGTCCTGCAGCACCCCAAAGCCTCAGGGTCGGGGATCCCCTACCTGGGGCTGCTGGGGATGTGGCTGGGTCTGGGGGGATGAGGGGGGCTCGGGGGCTTGCCCCAGGTTTGGGGTTTGGGGTCTGTAACCCCCAGAGTTTTGGGGTTTGGGGTCTGTAACCCCAAGAGTTTTGGGGTTTAGGGTCTGTAACCCCCAGAGTTGCCTCCGGATCGGCGCACGCAAACGAGGACCCAGACCCGGAGCACGCTTACAGAGCTCGGTTATTTTCTCTTGCTGCTTTAGTTGTTGTATCCACGGTAATACGATCACAATATATATATATATTATATATATACCTCTTAAATTACACAAATAATGTACAAAAAACCGGGGTGCATTGCTGAGACAGGTGGTCGGTTAGGTTTTTTTCTGACTTTTGTTTTTTTTTTTCTTGTTTCCCATTCGTGTACCTGGCAGGGGCTGGCGCTGCCCGGCGCTGCGCTCCGTGCTCCCGGGGGAGCGCCTGGTCCCTGGGGCCAAAAAATTCGCTAGCCGACGGAGCGGGCAGGCGAGGAGGGGGGGAAATACGCAGGGAAAGCATCGGCATCGATGCTGCTGAGGGTGGTGGGTGGAAAAAAATGGAATGATCAGAGAAGAGGGGTGGGGTGAGGGCGCTGTGCGGGGGCACCCATGGGTGCTGAGGGGGCTCCGGCCCATGCTGATGCTGCTCCCAGAGCCCGGGTGCAGGAATGGGGTGAGCCTGGAGGGTGTCCCCCTGCCCCTGCTCCCATCCCTCATGTGCCAGACCTCAAGAAGGGGTCGGAGGGGACGGTCCCCAGTGGGTCCCCGAGATCCTGGGCTGGCTGCGGGGCGCTGGTGGCACCATGGGGCTGCGGAGAGGTCCTTGGGGAAGCGGCAGCGCTTTTAGGATCTGGTTGGCCCGGGATAAATGCTCTTGTGGAGGCCGCTGCTGCTCCCTGCAGCACAGGCAGGGCATTGGCTTGGAGCGTGGTGGCAGCACCCGGCCACGAGGAGGAGGAGGAGGAGGAGGAGGAAGCTGGAGAGATGCCACCAAGCTCCATGCTGGGGCTGGTCCCACCTCGCTCGGTGCCCCTGGATGGGGACAGGCGGCTGCGGGGCAGGAGGGGACGTTGGTCCCCTTCCTTCGGGGATGGAGGAGGACTCGGGGAGGACACGGAACGGCCAAAAAATAAATGGAGCAAAACCCCATTCCCTCTCATTTTCAGGGGGGCGAATTAGGTTGGTCCCAGGAGCTTCAGCGCCGTGCATTTCGGAGCGCTTGCAGCCGGTCGTGGGGCGGCTCAGGGTGTCAGTGTCTGTAAAAGCCACCAGCCAGGGGCTGTCACCGGCTGGGCTCGGAGATCTTGAGGTATCGGCTTTTCGCTCGGCAAATCAGCTAACGCAGCACGGACAACGTCATCTTTCGCTTCACGTTATCTTAGAAGAAGAAGAAAAGCGGCTATGCAAAATACTCTTCGGAGACAACTCTTAAAAAAATAAAAGCTTGGTCGGAAAATATGTCTGAATCTCTAACTGTGAGGGGCGACGGACCGGACGGCGAGATGGCTGGCTGGCTGGCGGAGAGATGAGACAACGGAGGGTGGATTTATCTGCGGACAGCGACGAGGAGCACACCACAAGACTTAGATTGCCTCCACGTAGTTGGCGGGGTAGAGACCCAGCTGCCCGTTGTCCAAGCGCCCCTTGCACCAGCCTTGCTCGTCTTCTTCTCCCAGCTTGGTCAGCTCATCGCCTGGAGCGGGAGGCAGAGAGGTGAGAGCTCGTGGCAGGTGTTGGGGCTTCGCCTTCCCCAAATTTCTCCCCTGGGTGGGGCTGCTGGGGGTTCTGGGACTGATCCTGAGCAGGTTTGCAGGGCGGAAAGGCAAGGGGTGCCCCAGGAGAACTCATGTGCCCTGTCCCACCTCCCCTCCAGCCCCACCCTGGGTTGTGCCTTCCCCTCTCAGCCACCCCCACGTTTTGAAGAGCTGGGATAACCCCGACACAATTCGGGGCGTTTTACACCAAAAAGCACAGCCAGGAGACCTGCAGCTCGGGCAGACGCCCCGCGGCACAGCCCAGCACCCCTGAGGATCCTCACCTGCTTTGAAGCTGAGCTCGTCCTGCTCCTGCCCGTCGTAGTCGTACAGCGCCCGCACCCGCACGCCCTTCCCCGCCGAGTCCTCGTCGAAGGGGTTGGTGCCCCCGTTGGCCTCGCTGGCGTTGAAGGAGTTGCTGCCCTCGTCGTCGGACCACTCGGCGCTGTAGGTCTGCCCGCGGTCGTGGCTGCTGACGCTGGGGGGGAAAGGAGAGGGGATTTGGGGGGGCGGGCGGGCACTGGGTGACACCGAAATCTGGGTGGGTGCTGCGGATTTCCTGAGCTTTTGGGGAAGGGGGCACGGCCAGCGAGACGTGGGGGGACCAAAAATTCGCTCCCCAACAGCCCTCACCTCCCGCGCTCGCCCGCCGACGCGCCGGTCTCCCCCGAGCTGATGTTGGTCAGGGTCACCCCCTCGCCCTTCTTCATCTTCTCCTTCCTCGCTATCGTGTGCGTCAGGTCCGGGTTCCACTCCTGGGAGCACAAAGCGCCGGCGCTCAGCACCCTGCTGCCACGCGGGGGGCTGCTGCTGCCCATCCCGGGGGGGGGTTTCCAAGCCTCACCTCGAACTGGGGCCAGTTCATGGCCATGCCGGGGCCACTGGTGCTGCGGAACCACCGGAGGTCCTCCTGCGCGTCCGACAGGCGGATGGTCTGCTCCAGCTCCCGGTAGACGTTGGCGTAGCTGTGGGGAGAGGCGAGGGGTGGGGGGCTGCGGGATGGACCCCCCTGGGGAACCCCAGCAGTGGGGACGAGGTGGGGATGTCTGAAGTTGTGGCACCTCCAAGGGGACAGCGGGGGACACCTCTCTGGCACCTCCTGGTGCCCACGGTGTTGGCCAGAGCCCCCTGGTGCCACAGGGGATGGGTTTTCCTGGAAGCACCCAGGGCTTGGTTTGTTTTCTGACCCTTACACGGGTGTTTTTTGCCCAGACAGCCGGGGGGGCGCCTACCTGCTGCTCTCGGCCAGGTTCAGGTGCCTCTTGATGTCCAGCAGCACTTCCTTGAGGAAGTTGAGCCTCTTCTCCTCGAACTGCTGGCACTGCTCGAAGACCTGCTCCATGCTCTCCATGTACTGCGGGGTGCACTTGTTCAGCTCGTCCAGCACCTTCTCGTACTTCTCCTGAGTCTGCAAGGCGCAGGGGGGGTGTCCCGGTTACACCAGCACCCCGAGAGCCTCCGCAGGGCAAAATCAGCCTGGCGGAGGGAGAGATCTCACCCCAGCAAGAGGGGCAAATCTCTGCCCTGCTCGCACACCCCAGCCACTTCTTGTGCAGACGCACAGGGACAGGAATAAGGGAATAAATGGAAATAAATGGGAATAAACGGGAAGAAATGGGGAAGAAATGGCCATAAATGGGGAAGAAATGGCCATAAATGGGGAACAAATGGCCATAAATGGGGAACAATGGGGAAATGGGGCCATTTCTGGTGCCCGATGCTGCGTGAGCCCGGGGCTGAGCTGCCCCGCGGCGCTGCTGGCTCGCACCTTCTGCACATCTTGCTTGCACTTTTCCACTTTGTCCTGGAGCTTCTTCTGCTGCTCGGGGGTGTTGGACTGGTCCGCCTTGCTGTTGGCTTCCCGGGTCATGGCCAGCTTCTCCTCCTTGCAGGCCAGGTGGTAGGCTTTCTTGGCCGTCTCCAGCTGCGGAGAGAAGAGGGGGGGGGACGTGAGGACAGCAGGGACCCGGGGGTCCCGTGGGTCCCACGCCGTGCTTCTCCTCTCACCTCCTTGAGCTTTTTGGCCCAGGGCTTCTGCGCTTTTCGGAAGCCGTCCTCGGCCTCCTTGGCCTCCTTGAAGCCTCCCATGATCTGCTTGTGGTAGGCGTCCTTCTGCCAGTTCTTGACCTTCTCGAAGTCGTCGTTCAGCAGGCTGTTCTTCACCTCCTGGTGCAGCTCGCTCACCTTGTCCGCCTCCGTCATGATGGCCCCCCAGGCCCTCTCCAGGCTGCCGTACTGCGGGCCTGGGGGGCGGAGGGGACGGGTGAGCACCCCCTGCGGCCCCAACCCCCCTCCCGTGGTCGCCGGGGGTCCCGGCTCCCCGCGGTACCTTTCTCGATCAGCTGCCTCCACCGCTTGGACCAGTCGGTGAGCTGCTGGGCGTAGGACTTCTCGATCTTGGCCCTCTCGTGCACGCAGTTCATGAGGTCGTTGCAGAGCCGGTGCCCGTCATCGATGCGCTTCACCGTGCGCTTGTAGTTCCCCACCTGGCACGGGGACGGGGACGGGGACGGGGACAGGGATGGGGATGAGGAGAGAGATGGGAATGAAAACAGATGGGGATGGGGAGAAGGATGGGGATGAGAACAGATGGGGACACGGACAGGGATGGGGATGAGGAGAGCGATGGGGGCAGGGATGGGGATGGGGATATGGGGATGGGGACAGGGACAGGCAGACATGGGAGCAGTGCCCGGGGGTGCCCCATGGGGGTGCAGCGATGGAGGTTTTGCTCCCAGCCGCCTCCTCTCATCCTCTCCCTCCCCAAGGGCCGGTGGGGCAGCACCTCCTGCAGCCCCCCCAAGGACACCGCAGCAGGGACGCCCGCGCCAGGGCTAGGTTTGGGAAGGGAGGGCACTGCCCATGGAGGTGACGGCTAACGGGGACGCCGCGGGGACAAGGGGGGTGGCCGGGGCTCACCTCCCAGAAGCTGTCGGTCGTTTCCTCGGCGGCCGCCGCCGACTCGTCGTAGGAACCCGACATGGCTCCCGGGGCGGCCTCGGCCGTCGGTGCGGGCGCTCGGTGGCTCTCGGGCAAGCAGCAGCCTCATGCACTGGGGGGAGCAAAAGGGTCGGGGGGGGGGGCTCACAGCAGCCTCACAGGGCCGAGCAGAGACCCCCAACCCTACCCCATCCGATCCCGCTGCATCCCCATCCCATCCCCATCCCCATGCCCTGCGGCACCACGGGGCGAGCACCCAGCTGCAGGGGATGGGGAGGGGGGACAGAGCCCTTCCAGCTCCCCTCCTGTGCCCCCCACATCCCCCCCCACGGTGCCATGCAAAACCCAGACCCCGCTGCAGGCATCCAAGCCCTGCTCGAGCCTCAGGGTTTCTTATGCAACGTCTGGGCAGGCAGAGCTGCCGCAGAGCCACCGAAACCCTAAAACCTCTCTGCTGGGATGGAGAAAGGAGGGGAGGAATGCAGGGGGGGCCCTTACCCGGTGGGGGCTCTGGCCCGGCCACTGCGCATCCCCGGGGGAGCCGCCGAGTGGGGGGAGTGCAGCCGGGAGAAATTCTCGTCCTGTTATTCCAGCCTAATCCGTCCTGATCTACAGAAAAACGGCATCCCCGTGGCGTCACGTGGGCCTGCTGCATGGCTTAACCCTTTGCCGCTCCACCCGGAGACGCATTTTTGGGGTTGGGGGATGCCGGTGGGGCTGGGGACTTGGCCAGCAAGGTGGCACCGCATGGGGAAGGAGAGGGGACCGTGGGGAGCCACGGGCATCACTGCGACCCCTCCTGTCCTGGCTCTGGACCCTGCTCCCGTGGGAAGCGCTGGGCTTGTCCCACCGGGCATCTGCCACCAGGGTGGCCAAAAGCAGCCAAAACCACCCCAATTTTCCTCTGCCCCATCCCCAAAGGGGCTGTGGGAGAGGGGATAGGGCCACACGGCGCCACGCACCATCACAGCCGGGTCACATCCTGCCCCTGGGAGAGGGCGATGGCTGGGGGGGCACAGGGGGTGCCACCCAAGGGTGGGTGCCCGCTGGGTGCCCGCTCCCCCCGGCTGCGTGCTGCCGGCCCCCAGCAGCCGTTGGGACAGGGCAGATGGGGTGCCGAAATGGTTACTGGAGCGCCACGGCCGGGCTCGCTGTGCTGGAACTAACAGAGCCTCGCAGGGATTTAGTGATATAACCACGAATCCCACCAATCCCCGCGCCGCCCTCCCCAGACGGTTAAAAATAAACGCGTGACTGTCCCTCGCCCCGCCGCGGAGGCGCAGATGGAGGGGACCGCGGTGCCGCCAGCACCGGCCCCGTGCGCCTGGCGAGGCGCAGCAACACCCATGCAGCACCCGAGCACCCCTGGCACGGCCACCGCCCTCCCCAGGGGTGAGGGTCCCCGACCTTCCTGCCCACCAGCCGTGCCACTGCACCTCCATGGGGTGTTTGGGGCCGCTCTGGGTTCATGTTTCTGCTTCTCCAGCTCTTAATTTTGTCGCAGAGGCTGCGCTGGCAGCGCGAGGGCATCCTCAGGGTGACAGGGGGTGAGGGATGCCATGGAGGGAGCACAGCTCCGGCTGGGGGTCCCGTGGGACCCCCGGGCACACGAGGCAGTGGGGCTGAGGGGCACTGCGGGGTTTGGCTGCCGCAGCTCGCTCCTCGCTGTGATCGGGTCCGAGCTGCAGCCTGGGGGTTATTTTTGGCTCTGCATCACTGCTACAGCTCACGCTGCCGCCTTGTTGCCTCTCTCACCGCCACACGCACGCAGCCGTGCACGCACCCCCGTGTGCCCCCCACATCCCCGAACCCATACACACTCCACACTGGCCCTGTGCCCACCACCCCGGGCAGCCTCGTGGCCCCCAGCCACCCCAAACCCACATCAAGGCAGCTGGCAGCGATGCCCAGTTTCTGAGCCACACCGTGGCGAGCTGCCAGCCCCAGCTGGGTGCTGCTGCACCCAGGGCGGTGCGGGTCTTCACTTCTCCCCCCCCCCAAGCAGATGGAGAGGAGCTACGGAGGTTTTTGCACAGTGCAACGCTGAAATTTGTCTCGGCTCATGCCCACGCGGAGGCTGGCATGTCCTTGGGTTGATCCCACAGCTGCCGGTCCCCCTGCGTGTCTCCATCCTTTCTGGCACCCCGCTCGGTGCTGAGCGGTGCCGCAGCTCCCCGATGGAGCCTGCTGGCATCACGGGGGGGTCCCAGCCCCCCTGCGGGCACTGAGCTGGCAGAGAGGGGCCGGGGATGAGGGTGCTGCTTCCGTGCAGCCAGGAGGCTGCTGCAATGCAGAGGGCTGGCGCTGCCGGTGCCACGGGCACGGGATCCGGGCATCCCTGCACCGATGGGTGCTGTGCCCGGCTGGAGCCAGGCGGGACCTGCCCGTCCCGGGGCCGGGCTGGAGGCAGGTTGGTTGCTCTGCCTCCAGCACAGCCTCACTGGGACACGGCCCCAGCCCCACTGCAGCCAGAACGGGGCACGGCACGGGGAGGTGGCAGCTCTCCGTGGGTGTCCCCATCCTGCCCAATTCTGGGGGGCCAGGAGGGGTTCTGCAGCCTCCCAGAGGTGGTTTTCCTGCTGCAGAGCCCTTTGCTAAAGCGGGATCAAAGTGATGCATGGTGAGGAGGGGAGCAGAGCCCAGCCCGTGTCCCTGTCCCCATCCTGCCCCGGGCAGGGGGTGACCTCGTGATAACGCAGAAGGAGCCGGGGCTGAGCCTTGGTGCAGGGCTGCGAGCACTGACAGGGCTGGGAGGAGAGGCGGCGGTGACGAATTCCTGGTGAAAATACCCAGGGAAGGGGGGAAGCCGCTCTGGCAGCTGCGCTTGGGCTGCAGGAATCAGAGCGCACGGGGAGGAGGGACGGCCCCCACGGGCAATAAAAGGGCTCAGAGGGGCTCTGACCCCACCTGGGGCTGGGCTGGGTGCAGCCCGGGCTGGGGTGGGACCAGCCCGATGGGGACATGGGAGCTGCTCTCCAGGTTTATTGGAGCTGCTCTCCAGGTTTGCTCGATTTTGGGAGCAGCCGAGGGCTGTGCTGGGCCCCAGAGCAGCGCCTGGTGGCGGGGACAGACCCAATCTCCCCCCCACAATGTGGGCTCATGATACGGCCAGGTCCCCTCCACCAGCATTTCGGAGGAGCTGAGCAGCACCTGGAGCTCTCCAACACCAATCCCTGAGCCCAAACTGATGCCATGCAAGGAGCTGCCTTGGTGCAAAACCCTCCTGTGAACCCCACATCCCAGCTCCAGCGCAGAGCCCCAGCCCCACGGCCACGAGGGCGCGGGGACCCTCGCCTGCAGGAGCGCGTGAGCCGGGGCCGGGATGCGATCTGCTGCGTGCTGCTGCCTTGTGGCTGCTCGGTGCCTCCCAGCAGGGCCATCTCCAGCAGCAGAGAGCTCAGGCAATTGGAAACGAACCAATTGTCTGAGCTGCTTTTATTGCAATTAAACTCCGAGACCTGGCAAGCCCAGCAGCACCCTCCCAAGGAGCCGCAACGCGAGATGGACGCCGTGTGTCCCCTTCTGCGAGCGTGCGAGGCCAAGGCTGCGTGCGAGGCTTTATCACTAGGGGCTCCGGCTGTATTTTAGCAGCCCCAGCTCCGGTGCTGTGCTGCCGGGAGGTTATTTCCCTGCCCTGGTTGCAGCGTGGGGCTGGGCGTTGCTATTTCAGTGGGTGCAGCACCAGATGCGAGCCCCACCACTATGCCCGCATGGGAACTGCTCACGGCGAGGACAAACCAGCACAGAGCAGCTGAGAGAGCACCGAGAGCAGAGTCCAACCACATGCAAACCCACTGGGAGCCCTGGGAGCTGCATCCTGCCCGGCCCTGCAGCCCTGGGGATGCTGCATCCACCACAGGCAGGACCCAGCACCCTCCTGCTGTGCGCACGCGGGCACCCAGCGCCGTGGCACCAGCACCTTGGTGCTGCTCCTGTGAGAATTTGGGTGTGAGATCCCCCCCGGCACGATGTCGGGTCCTCGTGCAAAGCTGGTGCTCAGCCAGAGGAGTGGGTGGACGGTGTGCTGGAGGGTGAAGGGCTGAACGCTGCCCTCCCGGTGTCCCAGCACCAGGCAGGGATCGCTGCCCCCACGGCACAAGGGATGGGTCGCCGGGCTCTGCCTGCAGCCAAAAAGGGAGAGGGGAGATGGGGTGGGGGGAGCAGGGTACAGGGGGCAGTGGGGAGATGGGGGCTGCGGGATGGGGCCGTGTCCTCCTCCCAGCACTGCTTTGGGGAGTGGTGGCAGAGGTTTGGGGTGCCTGCGGGTCCCCAACCCAGCGGGGCTGCTCCAGGGGCTGGGTGCTGCTGATTCATGCTGGCAGCCGGCTCCACACCCCGAGCAGAGCCCAGGGCTCGGGGCTGAGCAGCCTGGAGAGGCGTGAGCAAGCCGGGGAAGGGCTGGACGCGTGTCCGCCCCGCTAATTATCAAATTGAGCCAAAGCCTGGCAGGGGGGAGGCAAACCTGGGCCCTTCCCAAACAGTCAGCTCAGTGGGAGTGGGTTGGGCACAGCTCATGGCAGGGCTGCGTCCTGGCAGGATGGCTCTGGGCAGGATTGGAGCCCTGGGGAGAGCACCCAGGCAGAGGGGATTGGGGTCTCCAAGTGCCAGGGGCTTTTCCCTGGGGTTTTGGGCAGGGTGGTGCCATGGGGCTGGCTCGGCCATGGCGCACGAGGTGGCTGTGAGGGCAGCACATCCCCGGGGACAAGGGGAAGGTGATGGGGGGAAACCTCCTCGGGGAGAGGCTCTCCTAAGGAACCCAGTGCAGGATGTGCCGGGGGCTGTGCCCTGCCCCAGCTGGAGGGGGGCAAGCACTGAGGGGGGGTCCGGCTGCACCAGGGATTTGCTGCACCCAGCTGGGGCAGGGCTCGCAGCTCCCCAAAACCCAGAGGGTTTGCAAAGGAGGTTCCCCGACCCCGGGACGTTACACGAGCCCCGTGTCCCATGGGGGGACGCCCGTCCTGCTGGGCTGGGGGCTGCGCACGGGGGAGATGCTCCGGGGCAGCTTCGCCTTCTGCGTGCTCTGCAGAAACCTTCCCCTGCCTCCTCCTCCCCTCCCCGGAGTTATCCTGCTCGGCACGCAGGGGCACCCATCAAAGTCTTCTAGGGATTTTTACGAGCCTCGTGCAGGTTTCTGGAAATATGCGTGGCATTTGCAGATAACGCCGAGTTTCTCCCCAGGGGAGCTCGCAGCCGGGCTCGGGGACCGCGGCTGTGCCAGGAATGTGGCCGGGCTCTGGGGGCTGTGGGGTGAGGGGAGCTGGAGCAGGATTATCAGCCCCACGCATATGCTCGGGCCTGGGGAAGGGAAGCTGCTCTGAGCCTCAGCTTGTGGGGTTTCGACCTGCCTCCTGGCTCTGCAGCTTTTCTCAGCCCACCTTCTTAGCTCACTGCTGTAAACAAGGATGCTCTGACTCTCGAGGGGGGATTTTTGTGGTCCCAGGAGCAGGGGTTGGGCAGAAATCCCAAAATGAGGTTTGCAGGTAATCCAAGAAGCAGCGAACGATGGTGCTGGAGGGTACAGTGGGTGCTGCTGGCCCCCTGCTTCTGCAGCAGGGAGGGGGGAGCCAGAGCATGGGGCTCGGGGGTCCCATCCCCATCCCCTCGGTGGGACAGGGACAGGGCTGGCGGTGGCAGGAGGTGACCGGGGCCGAGCCTGGGGCTGTCGGGAGCAGGGCCGGGGGGGGGCTGCATTCAGCTGCCTCTGGTGGGGGAAGGAGGCTTGGGGCAGAGGGGGCTCAGCAATGGGGTAGGAAATGGGGGGGTGTTGGGGGGAGGCAAAAGGGTTTTTTTTAGCAGTGGGGTGAGGCGCTCAGTTGGGCAGGGGGGCAGCAGTGCCAGGAACAACCCAAATCCCCACTGCTGCCTCCCCCCCTCCGTGTGCAGCTGGGGAAACTGAGGCACAAACCTGGCCGTGCCCCTGCCCCAGCACCCCCTGGATGCGCTCTGGGGCTGAAGGTCACCCTTGTGTCCCCCCCAGCTTACAGAACGGACCAGGGGACACCACATCCCGCCTCGAGAGCAGGACACAACCCAGCCCCATCCCACCTGGTCCCTTGCAGCCCCCCCTTCGCACCCCCAGACCACGCAAGGCACCCGGGCACCCCGCACCCCCGTCCCCATGGGACACCCCGCTGCCCCCTCTCCCTTCCCAGGCTCCCCGCAGCCAAACCCCCTCCGGAGGGGCTGCCGCTTACCTGGGCCGGGCAGGGGGGGGCTGCGAGGGTCCGGGGGGGTTTTTTGGGGGGGAGCTGGCTGGGACGGGCGCGCTGCGTTGCGCCGTGCCGCGCTCAGCACCAGCCGGGCAGCGGTGGCGTGCGGCCGCGGGAGCGCGCCCAGCCTGCAGCCTCCCGTTGTCAAGACAACCAGGGATGGAGCCGCTGCTTGCAAAGGTTGCAAAAATCATCCCGGGGGGGGCAGTGGACACCCCCCCAGCATGAAAACACCTTGGGCTGTTGGCCACCCCCTTGCAGCGGGTAGCAGCAGGGTGGGCGCTCGCCGCGCCTTTCTGTGCGCCCCCCCGGGGTGCTGCAACGCTGCGGGAGCCTCCCGGGGGGCTGGGGGTGCTCAGCACCCGCTTTCTGGGGTGCCCTGCGGAGTGGGGTGCCCTTGGGGTGCTGTGGGAGGCTGTAGTAGGGTGCCACCAGCTCGTGCTGGGTGCTGTCACCGTGGGGCTCCAGTAGGGCCAGGGCCAGGCTCCTTTACCCCCTTAGGCTGCGCTGCGGTTTTGGGGGAGCTGAGTGGGGAGCCCAAGGGCATCCTCATCCCACTGCCCCTTGGGGTCCTTGTGCCCCGTGCAGAGGGGGCAGGATGGGACAGAGCAGGGCGCTGCCTCCTCTCCTCCCCCTGGCCCTGCAGGGAGGGCTCCAGGGCTGAGCTCCCGCAGAAACAAAACCCCAAAACGCCTTGGGAGAGGCAGCCGGTGCCGCCCCCGCACCAACTGCGCCAGCTGGGAAGGGGCTGGCACCAGAGGCAGGAACACGGGATGGGGCAAAGGGGGCTCTGCGCCCCACAGGGTGCTGCTCCGGGGTCCTGCCTCCTCCCAGACCCTACAGCTTGTGCCCGGGGTCTTATCACAGGGTGCCACATCCCCGGGAGGCTGGGTGCCGAGGGGCTCTCCAGCTCCCCGCGCCTGCGTTTCCCCCCAGCTCGCGGGTGATGTCAGGGAAATTAAAAGCCAGCAGGAGACGAGCGGGTCGAGCCGAGTAACCGAAGCCGCCCGCAGGAGCTGCAGTAACGAGGCTGGCTGGGGCTGCGTCTGCCCGGATCGGGTTGCCCGCAGAATGCGACCCGGTCCCGTGAGGCTCAGCCCGGCTCAGCTTTCCCCTAACGAGCGCTTCCATCCTTAATGAAGCTCCGTGGGGCTCGCCATGCTCCTGCGTGCCAGCCGAGCGTGTCTCCCCGCCTCACAGCTGGCCAAAAAGGGCCTCGGAGTGTTGTAGGGCTGCAGCACCAGGAGAAGGCAGAGCCAGACCCAGGAGAGCTGGTGATGGGGGCACCTCGGTGCCTTTGGGGGGTTCCCACGTGCGCAGCCCCTCACCCATTTTGGCTCCTTCACCAAAAACCACAACAAAACTCCTCCTGGCGCTCGCCCTCCCAGCGGTTCCTATTTCCCACAACCTCTCCTTTCCCCCTCGATAAAAGGAGTTTCCTCGTGGGAAGCGGCGGCCAATATTGGCAGGAAATGAGCCTTGATTTATCGGGCCGTTTGGCACTCTGGAGTTACGATTCTTCGAGCGCCGTGGTGAACCGAGGAGCAAATCATCCCCGGCCGTGCTGCCAGCAGCCTGCCCGGGCAGCCCCGGGGCGAGCGGGGTCCCTGTGGGGCCGGGGATGCCCTGCAGGCAGCACTGCGGCTCTGCAGGGGAGGAGAGAAATGCTTTTTTGGGGCGTGAATGCCAGCCTTTGCAGCACGAAGGGGGGATTTTCAAGCACTGCATCCTCCTGTCTGCCTCCCCTCGCATCCCGAGCTCTCCCCTGCCCTTCCCACCGGGTGCAGGGGGCAGGAGGTGGTGTGGGTGCCCCCATGCCCAGGGCTCGCCCCCGCCACAGATGTGCGGCTGGTCCCAGGAGCCCCCCGACTCGCTGGAAGAATGCGAGCGCAGGGCTATTTTGCATCTGTAATTAGCGGCGGAGGATAATTGGCCCCTCTGCAGCAATTACGCAGAAAAGCGAGCCATTGTGGAGAGCCCCGGCGCGGGGCAGGTGCTGCCAGAAACCCGGCTCGCAGCGACACAATCCCCTTTTTGTCTGCAGATACCCAGCCCCGAAGGCACCCTCCGAGCCCCATCCGGGGCAGGGGCCGTGTTGGGGACATAAAGGCTCCATTTTTCCTGGGAAAACGCCTCGCTGTGCCGAGCTGGGTGCGGGCAGCAGCCATGGGGAGCGCAGCCATAAAGCCCATGGCGAGGTCGGGGTCGCTGCCTCCTTCCCCTGCTGCTCGGCCCCACGGGGAATCTCCCTGCTCCAAGGCTCCCCTACAAAAGCACGGCAGGGCTCGCTGTTTGCCCTGCTGTTGCACAAATCCCAGCCCCGGTGGCTGCCCCGCCGGGGACAAAGTCTGTCCGTGGGGCAGAGCTGTCACCGAGGTGTCCCCGCTCCTGCCGAGCAGCAGGGGAAGAGCCCAGCTCCATCCCAGCGCCGCTCCCACCCCGGGGTGCCCACGCACCGCCCGGCACGGCCGAGGAGGAGCAGCAGCACCGGGGGACGGGGGGGTCCCGGTGGGGTGCGGCCCTCAGGGAGCCAAAATTGGGCTGTGGCTGGCTGCGGCGCGTGACCCTGGTGCTGGCACCTTCCTCCTGTGCTGCTGCTCCCAGCACCATCCCTTCCTCGCCCTGCCTTCATGCACGTGATGAGGCGATGCCTGCAGGCTGCCCAGCCTCATTTGCCCTGATCCTTTTAGGTAAACGCAGCCTGGCACCGTGGGGAGAGGCAAAACCCCAGGAGGGGATGGGGACAGGCCTGGGGACACCGCTGCAGGCACCCCGGGACGGGCTCAGCGCTGTCACCAGCAGCTGATCGATTCCCCTTGGTGTTTCTAATCTTCCCGAGCTTCTCCTCTCTCTTTTCCAGCTCGTGTCCCCGAGCGAGCCGAGGAGGGCATGGGGACACAGCCCGACGATGCCACCAGCAGGGCCGCTAACCAAAACCATCCCTGGGGTAAGGGCTGATTTCCTGGCTTCTCCTCACGCTGGGCGCTGCTGATCAGCTGCACGCAGCGGTGCGGGGTCACCGTGCCCCCCAAGCTCGGGGACACCCCGTGCCGCAGCAACCGCCTTGCCCCGAGTTTTATGGCCGGGGCTGAGGGATGTGGGAGCAGCTCGGGGGGGTTGCGGGGGGAGGCGCAGCCCTAATCCGTTTAGCGAGGCGCTCGCTTGGCCATTTCTGAGGCAGGTGGAAGAACGGCGAGGAGGGGACGCGGGCAGCTCGGCGGGGCGAGCTCTCCCCAGTGGGCGCGAGGGGCCGGGAGATCGCTTCTCCCTGGGGGCTGCCACGGTCACCGCAGCCTCCCCGGCTCTGCCCTGTGAGGTTTGGCCTTCCCCCTCCATCTCCTCGGGGTGTTCCTGTCCTTGCTCCCCCAAAGGGGCAGAAACAAGGAGATAAAATGGGTTCCTTCGAACCCAGCCTGCTCCCAGGGCCGAGGGCAGGAGCCCGCGGGTAGGGGGATGCCGAGCGCATACCGAGGAGGCAGGGGGGAGGCGAGCACAAGCGGTCGCTTGCTCAGCACTGACAGCCCTGACAATCGCAGGCTGTTCGGGGTGGCTTTTTGGCTCCCAGCCCTCTTCTGTGCATTCACGGGGAGCCGGAGGGACCCCGCTCCTGGTGCGGGCTGACCCGTGGGCTCCTGGCGGCACAGCGACTGAGCCACCCGCGGTGCCAGCCCCCAGCCTGGTGGGGTGAGCACGGCCATCCCTGGGGCCAGCAGCCCCCCAGGATCCTCCCCACAGCCCCAGGATCTCCCCACAACCCCCAAGATCCCCCCGCAGCCCCCCAGGTTCCCCTGGGGGCCAGCAGGGCCGTGTGGGCTATGGAGGTGATGCAGCTTTTGCGTAACGCACGGAGCGGGGTGTGTGAGGGTGGGGACGTGCAGCAGCGCTGGCCCCATGTCCTCTGAGCCCCAAGATGCTGCAGAGCCTCTGTTCACCCCCCCAGCGAGACCCCCGCTGCCATTTCCCACCCGTCAGCAGCTCCCCAGGAGGTTCAGGAGGCTGAGCCCAGACCCGAGGCACCCTCACTGTGACCCAAAAAAGCTGGCGAGCCCGGACTTTGGGGGTGAACCCACGACAGAAAGCAAGCCCCAATCCTAGAGAAGTTTGGAAATTGCTTAAAGCAAGGGGCAGCAAGCTGCGACGCCAAAATATATCCCCCTCCCCTGCTTGGGGACCATGCAGGGGCTCCCGGGGTGGCAGCACCATCGCGGCACGCGGGGACGTGCCGAACCCCAGCATCCCGTCTGCTTCCCGGGGCCACCACTGCCACCACCACCCTCCGCGAGCCCCCTGCCACCGCCACCAACCTCCTGGGGGCCGGGTGGGCTCCGTACCGCGCTGGGAGCCCCGGGGACGCGTGCCGGTACCTTGGGCGAGCGGCTGCGGGGAGCAGGGGAGGGCGCGGGGCGGCCGCGGGGCTGCGGAGGCCGGGGGGCAGCGGGGGCGGCCGGGGCGCTGGCGGGGAAGCCGTCAGCTCCGTGTCGCTCGGGCTGGATCTGCACATTGGGAGGAAGGTCACGGCAGATGGGGAGGAGGGGGGTAAAGATCAGCACGGAGATTACCGAGGCATTTTTAGCCAGCCAATCGCCGCCACGGCTCCCGTAATGACTCCTTCGCGGCACAAGGTGACAACGCTACCGCAGGAGCGGCGAGGAATAAGCCCAGGAGGCTGCGGGGGGGGTTCCCGGCCTCCCTGCGGGCTGTGTGCCCCCCATGCTCCTTCTTTCCCCTGAACCCTTTCGCTCTGCAGCCCTTTTTCCCCGCTCTCCTCTCCCTGTGCAGAGAGGGCAGCCCCGAGACACCACATCTCCCCCTGGGGACCGTGGATATGGGAACCACAGGCAGCCCCGGGGCCATATGGGGTGGATGGGGAGCACCCCGCTGACACCTGGCCGTGGCATTTTTGGGGGCAAACAGGCAGCATTTAGGGCATGGAGCTGGGGAGTTCGCTGGGCTGGAGGAAGATAGGAGCGGGAGCAGTGCCTGCAGTGCTGGGTGTGTGTCCTGCGGTCTCCCCACACCTACACGTCCATCCTGCTCCCCCGGGATCCCAGCCAGGGCTTTACAGCCCGGCTCCAAAGGGCGCTGCCACCTCCTCCTCACCTCCAGCCCTTCCCCGAGGGCAGGGCTGGTGGCAGCGGGGGCTGCAGCCCACGAGAAGCACTGAGCCCCAGGGCTCTGGGCCTCCCATTGAGGGGCTGTGGTGGAGGCAGGGACGCCAGAGCCCCACCACGAGTGTCCCCATGTAGTGTGTCCCCAAGGAAAGCAGACATGGTGGAGGTGGATCTGCTCCTCCTCACCGGGAGGCTGCCCCCGGGCACCTGCAGAAGGCTGATGGAGCCTCCCATGGTGAATGTTTCAGCCTCAACAAACAGAGGCCATGCTCGGAGCCCTGTCCAAGCCCCCCCTGCCTGGCTCAGCCCCACAGGCGTCCTCCTGCTGGCCCCTCGTGCCGTGCCCCCACCAGCCTGGGGAGTACGGGCAGGGGCAAGAGCAAGCCTGGCCTCAAACCCTAATCCGTGGAGGATGATCCTGGGCACTGGCACTGCAAATCCCATTGCTGCTGGGCACGTGTGGGAGCTGCTGGGGCTGCCCTGGTGCTGGCGGGGCTGTGGGATGAGGGGCTGGGGGGTGAGGGGCTGAGAGAACAGGGGCCGAGGAGCTGTGGGATGAGGGGCTGGGGGTTGGGGGATGAGGGGTTGGGGGGTGAGGGGCTGTGGGGCGAGGGGCTGAGGGGCTGGGGGACGAGGCGATGAGGGACGAGGCACTGGGGGAAAAGGGGCTGGGGGGACAAGGAGCTAAGGGGCAAGGGGCTGGAGGATGAAGGGCTTGGGGACGAAGTGATGAGAGATGAGGCGATGAGGGACAATGGGGCTGATGGATGAGGGGCTGGGGGACAAGAGGCTGGGGGACGAGGGGCTGGGGGACGAGGGGCTTTGGGCTGAGGCACTGTGAGGTGAGGCACTGAGGGACGAGGCGCTGTGGGGTGAGGCGCTGCCATGCACAGGGGCAGCTCCTCCATGATGGAGGCAGGTGGCAGAGGAGGTGATGGAGGCCATCTCCGAGCACCTGGCCCGGCCCCAGGCTCTCCCCGTGCTTTTTTACTGTCGCCCCCAAATGTCTGACGGACACCTTGGGGGGGGGGGGGTGACACCGGGCGGGGCAGCGACGCCCCAAGGGACATTTCCAATCAGGCACCGCGCGGGGCACCCCCCATTCTGGGGGCTTTCCCATTGCACTCAGGCAGCGCCGCGGACACCTCCGCTCCCCCGGCCCTCGTTCCTCCAGGGGGGGGCCTTCGGGAGGCCGGAAGTGGACGCTCCGCGCACGCGCCCTCCTCTTCCGGTCCGGGCCCCGCCGCCGCCGCCACGGTGAGGCCGCGCTCCGGGGCCGCATCGGGCCCGCATCGGAGCCATCCCGGGGCGGCGCCGCGGGGCAGCCCCCGGGCGGTGATGGGGGGACGAGGCCCGGCCCCGCCGGGGGGAAATCGCCGGGATGGGGCGCGCCCGGGGCCCGATTTTGCGGGATGGGAGGGCCCGGGGGCGCGCTCCGGGAGGCCGAGGCGGGCCCCGAGGCCGGGGGGGGCCGCGCCCGGGGGTGTTTGGGGCGCTCGGCGCCGCTCCGCTGGGGTCGGGGCGAGGTGGGCAGCCCGGGGCTGAGGGGGAGAGCTCTGCCCCACCGGCCCCTGTCCCTTTTTCCCTCTGACAGCAGATAGCTGACATGTAGTCTTCAACATGAAGCTACATTTTAATGTTAGAAATCTATTTTAGAGTTAAAAAGCCCAAGTTCGGGGTGCTGAGGAGTTCGCATGCTGAATTTTAGTTCAAAAAGGCATTTAAGAGACAACCTTTTTCTTCTTAAAAGTGTTAGGCTTTTCACACAAACCACCACTGTGGTTATTGTGTCGCTTCTGGTAGACATTTGTCACCTGAACGTGTTTATTTTACACCATCAGTGTTTACTCCCTGCCTGTTTCTTGTTTAGATGTTGATGCCCAAGAAGAACCGGATCGCCATCTACGAGCTCCTTTTTAAGGAGGGCGTGATGGTGGCCAAGAAAGACGTCCACATGCCCAAGCACCCCGAGCTCGTCGACAAGAACGTGCCCAACCTCCACGTCATGAAAGCCATGCAGGTACGGAGGGGAGGGCGCAGCTGGATGCGGGCACGTGAGGCTGGGGGTCGCTGTCTGTAAGTAAATATTGTCACTTGTTAGCAAATAAACGCTGTCAGACATCGCCTCGTGTTCACTGTTTCTTTCCTAGTGTGGTGGTTGTCCCATTTTCTTGATTATTGTTATTCCCCTTTTACTTACTGTGTTCTCCATGGATAGAGATGTTTTTTGTATCCTAGCTTTCTTTTTTTGAAGCCGCGATGCTTTTATGTGTGGCACCCTTATATTTTCTCACAGAACGGGAATAATGCCATCAGATTTATTTTTCATGTGTGAACTTTTGTCTGTTACTAGCTTTTTACCCCCAATAACTGGGCAATAACCAAGAACTCTTTCCCTAGTCTCTGAAATCCCGCGGTTATGTGAAAGAGCAGTTTGCGTGGAGGCATTTCTACTGGTACCTGACCAACGAGGGCATCCAGTACCTGCGCGATTACCTCCACCTTCCCCCGGAGATCGTCCCCGCAACCCTGCGCCGCAGCCGCCCGGAGACTGGCAGACCTCGGCCCAAAGGTAAATAAAAGCTGATGGAGAGATGGCTGTGGGGCCAGGAGGGAGCAGGGAAGGGGGTGATGGTGTGGGGAAGCAGCTGGGTTTTGCTGTTCTCAGCACAGAATGGTGTGAGTTGCTGTCATTTTGGGGTGTGGAAACATGGGTAGTTGGTTCCTAGGGGTGTAGGTTTTATTGCTTCTGTGTTTGGTGCTGGTGTGATGGGGTAACAACAGACTGGAGAGGGGCAAAGGGGGGTGCGATGGGAGCAGGTGCTTGAGCGTGGGATGTGGCCCACTCTGCGAGCACCAGGTGGGATTGCTGAGGGCTCCGGCCGGGGATCCGGGAGGCAGGCGGTGCCCGTAGGTGCTGGAGGGCTTCTCAGGGCTCTGTGCTCTGGGAAGAGCCCGCGGCTGGGGGCTGCAGGTCTGCAGCAGGAGCACAGCTCTGTGGTGCTTGTGAGTACGGTGGGTGCAGAGAATCAGAACTCCGATGAATTGTCCTTCGGAGAGCTGCCTGGGGGCTGCTGGGCTTTTGGGACTGCAGGGGAAGGGACCAGACTTGGGCTCAGCAGTAGCAAGACTCAGTGACAGAAAGCAAGAGCAGCACATCAGTGCTGGGTGCACTTCAGGTGGGGATTTGCCTGGTGCCCGAGCTCAGGCTGGCTGCCCGCTGCTCTGGCTGTGTGCAGTGAAGGTGCTGTTAGGAGAGCTGGGCTGTTAAAGCTGCCTCTGCTTTAAAAAAGTTTCACCAGGTAAGTGGGACGTGCTGGTTTCGTTCCGATTCTTCTCACGTGGTTTTCCAAATCCCCGAGCGAGGTGCCCACCCAAGCAGATGCGCTGCTCCTGCTGAAGCCCCAGGCCGCCAGCAGCTGCCTCTCGCAGGCTTCTCCCTGCCAAACGTCCGCTGAAGCCGCTTGCAGGTGCCTGAAGTGTGTGTCCAGGTGGTATCCCTATCCCACTACTCCCAAACAGCAATGTGACAAAGTTTGGGCTGCGGATCTGCCTGCGTTGCACACAGGACGCAGATGCTGTGCTTTTTCCACATGGATGCTCTGTACAGGCCTGAGAACAGCTCAGGAATCGTTCTGTTACCTTCTGGGGACCGCGGGGCTGTGCAGCAGGGCCGTAGGAAGAAATTTGGCTGTGTTGAAGCTGCCGCTCCCCTCGTTGGGTTCGGAGGTTGCTGTGTTCCAAGCTCACAGCTGCAGCAGGAAGGATGTGCACGTTGCTGGGGTGTTTGGGAATGCTCTGTGCAGGGTCTCCTGCTCGGCTTTCCCGGTTTCTCCTCAGGAACACCCCAGTGCAGAACATGGACTGTAAAAATGCCAGGGGTCTTTGGGGAGGCCAAAACTTCCTGGAAATGTGGAGAAATAAGAGAGAGAAGAGAGAATCACCGCAGCCAGGGCTGGCAGAGCAGCGCTGCCGAGTCTAGGGACAAGAAATCCCCAGAGGCAGGAGGGAGAGGGGACCCTAGCCCGGTCAGCAGGGACGGCTGCTGTGCTGTGGGCTCGTGCTAGCGAGGATTTTCACCTGCGACTTCTGGAACTTGGTTTTTAGCCAAACAAAATCGCAGCATCGGCTTCAAAAGGGAGAATTGCACTCAGACTGGGAGGGTGATGGTTCCTTTGATCTCTCAGTAGCTTTGGATGTTAACAAATTTATTCTTCAGAAGCTGTGTTTATCCAGAGAGCTCAAGAAGCTGCATTTCTGGTGTCAGGTTGGGGCTTCTTCAGTTCTAGGTTAAAATTTGCTCCAGGTTTGCACTGTGAGGAAGCTTCACGTTGCAGTGCCAGTGACCTTCAGTGTGCACCTGAGCAGGGCTGGCTGGTAGAGCTGAGAATGGTTATGTCAGCGCTGATTCTCTGTTAATTACTCATTTCTCAGTTAATTACCCATTGTCTGCACAAACTGGGAGTGACCGAGGTGTGCAGGATGCAAGCCCTGCAGAACTTGACTGGCTTCTTGAACTTTTGGGGCCTTTTCTGGTGCTTTTGTGTACTTCTGCCAATTCTCAAGTGAGGCTTGGCACAGACGCTGGAGCGCTGAGTCTGGAGTAGGTTTTAGACTGCTGTCGAGCTGGTATTTGTAACTTGGGTCTGTTCCATGTGCCACTGAACCCTTAGAAGTGAGGGATGGACAGATGGAAAGCTGAAAACAAAACCCCACAAGTCATTGGCATGGAGATGCGCGGAAATGTGCTGTAACAGTTTAACACAGAGAAAAGAGGGATGTGGAAGCACTCGTAGGAAAGTTAACCACTTTGCACACCAGCAGGTAGTGTTTGTGATCAAGTCTCGATTATGAAGAGCTGTTTTTTGTGGGGGATCTGTGGGAAGCCCAGAGACCTCGGCCTGGTGCAGGGGGAGAATGTTTTGTCTCTGCTCTGGGGAGCTCTGAGAGTCACCCAGAAACCAACATTTCCACCCCAGATTTTTCCTGCAAGCGTACTGTCTGGTGTTAATCTCATGTTACACAGATAATCTGCTTTTAGATTTATTAATCTGCTCCATCGTGGGGGATTTGTGATACCGATAGTGTGGCTGTGTTTTAGCTCGGGATCAGGATGCCAGTTTGTGACTTAGCTGGGAACGAGCTCGTCAGATGTGACAGATCCCCTGTGCCTCTGATTTTTGCATGTAGCTGTGTTGGATGCCGTAATCCAGCTTTTACATCATTTATGAGTTCAGCCCAAGTGCACGCTGGTGCCCTCTGGTAGATTTTACCCTTCAAGTGAAGTTTTCCTTGCTCCATTGCTGTTCCGTTTCTGTTTATATGCACTGAGGTGTCTAAGCTGTGAGATGCTGGCAGGTGTGATGCTTAGCTGGAGAGATTTTTCCCCCCTTCAGATGATGCAGGCTCACACGTGAAGCGAGCTGTCCATGCCCTCTCTAAATGTCTGTTGTTGTTCTCACTCACAGGCCTGGAAGGGGAACGCCCCGCGCGCCTTACTCGGGGAGAAGCCGACAGGGATACGTACAGACGCAGCGCTGTTCCACGTGAGTCTGCTGCTCAGGTCGCTCTCACTCTTCGTGCAGCTTCCCTCTTTGGGAGGATTGTCTCGGGCATAGAGCTCCTTCTGAGAAGGGAAGGGGGAAATCGGATTGCTGGCGGACATCTACACAGCAGAACTTGTCCGTGTCTGCTCATGGATACGATTAAATTCTGTCAGGATGGGCTGTGGGGTTCGTAGCAGTGGTGCTGTGCTGGGGAGTGGGTTCTGGGGGTTGTCATTAACTCGTTCTTCTCTCTCTTCAGCTGGTGCTGACAAGAAGGCTGAGGCTGGTGCTGGAGCAGCCACTGAATTCCAGTTTGTAAGTGTTCAAGTTGGCTTTCTGTTTTGGGGGCTTTGAGTAGGAGGCATTGGATAGGTCAGATCTGTGTGCTCGTCATCGGGGGTCAGGTATTGGGCTCTGATCCTTTCAGGGCTTGTCAAAGTAAAGCTGAGGAAAGCTCTGTCATGGTGTTGGTGGGTTTTGCAGAGTGTTATTTGCTGCTGTCGCTCGGGTAAAGTGGCGACTTGTAATGCACTTCTAACGCTCTTCCTTTTCTGTTGCAGAGAGGTGGATTCGGTCGTGGACGTGGTCAGCCTCCTCAGTAGAAGTTCCTGCTCATGTTTTGTGTATAATAAAATAGGTGAAAATGCCACCTGGCTTCCATCCGTGTGTTTTATTGGAGTGCCTGAGCCCGGAGCACACATAGCAGGGGGTGACTCAGATGCTTGGCGTGCCGTACCCATGCTGCAGTGCCTCCTGGTTAGAAAATAGGTTACGGAAGGGAAGTTCCTAGGTTTGGTGACTACTGAGGGAAGGTTTGCTAGTGTGTAAGGGTGATCCTTAGGGAGGAATGAGGAGCTGTGGCTCAGGGCAGCAGCAGGCAGTTTGCTCTGCCCAGGAAGAAATTTGTTCCTAGGAAATCTGCAGAGAGACATTTCTGTTTCATAGACAGAAAATTCACCAAGTTCAGCTGGGTTGGCCCAAGGTCCTCTGTGAACTGAGCACCAACAATGCAGGCAGGTCAGCGTTCCCTCTATCCTCGTTCTGAAATCACAGGGTTAATTAACCGAGGCTTAACGAGGGAGTTGTGCCAGCATCTGCTGGCTGGAGCTGAGCGGTACTGGGACGGGTCCCCTGCAGTATGGGGCCGGCCAGTAGGTGTCAGCCGCAAACTGGCAATGGGATGGTGCTGGTGGGGAATGGTTTTCTGCAGCCTCACCGACCGGGTGGTGTAGGGCAGCTTTAATGTCACAGAGGTGTGAGACAGCCCGCTGGGAAAGGGATTGATCACAGCCCTAATCTGGGGGGTGAGGGAAATGGTGGGCATGGAATTCGCCTTTTAATGGGAGCTCTGAGGAGGTTGGAACTGTACGGGGAGACGAGGTGCTTCGAGTCTTTGTTGTAATTAACTGCTGAAGTTTGTAGGCTGTGATTTAGCTACAAGATGACTGGATTTAGGCAGGATGCACTTCATGAGATGAATTCTTCATGCAAATGCACATTAAAGGAGCTCCTTCTTCAGCTTTCCAGTGATGCCCATGAGCTTCTAGGTTGTCCAGGTCCACCGGGGCTTTTCCAAGCTCTGACTTTGTGTCATGGTAATGTTGATGTGTGCTCCTGTGCATTTACAGTGGTGCTGCAATTTGGGAAGCGGTGTGCCCAGCAAAACGCCCAGCTTTCTGTGAAATTAAGCAACTAATTCAAGTCACTTGGAATACTTGAGCAGGCAGCAATGGGTACAGAGAGCTGGATGTTTTATTCATTTTTTAAAAAGAGCCTTTGAAGGGAAGATCCATGTGAATGCGTGTAATTTTGTTCTGGGGTGAAGAGCATTAGCCTAAAGGCTGTGCCCCAACAGAAATATTGCCTTTTGTGGTATCTTCCCCACCTCCTGCCCTGCTTTATCCAGCTGGAGCTCTGTGACTGGAGCAGGGGGCAAACAGCTCCCGGCCTCACCCTCGGAGCATCTCAGTGGTCGGGGGTCTCAGACCCTGCCTCAGTGGGGTGCTGCCTGCCCTCTTTTACCCAAGAAAACCCCCAAATCACAGCACTCCAAAGCCCCAAACCCCTCTCTTTTTGCTGGGAGCAGCCCCCCGACCTGGGGGCACCCCAAAGCACTCCCCTCCCTCCCGGCCCCCCCAAGGAGCCCCTATAGGGCTCCCCAGGGCCTGAGCTGCCGCCCGGGGAGCCGGGGCTGTGCAGCCCCCCCCAGCCCCAGGGGTCTCCTCCCGGCCCCCCCCGGTGGGTTTTTACCGCCCCCCCCCCCCCGGCCCTGCCCTTTGTTCGCGGCCCCCCGCCCGCGCTCCGCCGCTGGCGTAAGCCGCCCTTGCGTAAATCTGCTATTCACCACCCGGCGTCTGCGCGCTTTGCGTAGGGCCGCTGTCAAAGCGGAGCCATGTGCGCCGGGGGCCGGCTCCTTGCCTCCGCTTTTTGCGTAACCGCCCGGGCTTCCCCATAGGGTTTAGGAGCCGCCGCCTTATTCTCGAAGGGCCGCGCCGCGCCGCTGGCGTAAAGGGCCGGTGGCGAGGCGGAGGCGTGGTGGCGGTGCCTGCGGAGGGGAGGGGGGGGAGAAGCGATTCTGGAAGCCGAGCTGCGCCGTCTGCGTAGCGGCCGCGCGGCGAAGCGCCAGGGGGCGGCCGCCGCCTCCCGCCTCCCCCGCCCGGCGGCTTTGCGCCGTTTGCGTAGCGTGCCCCAAGATGGCGTCGCGGTCGTCGTCGGAGGCGGCGGCGGTGGCCGGAGCGTTGGCGGCGGCTTTGGCGGGGCGGCTGCAAGCGACGGGAGGGATGAGGCGGCCGAAAGGCGGCAGCGAGTAGCGGCCGGCTCCCGGCCCGCGGGAGAAAGAGACAGCGAGAGCGAGAGACTTCGCGGGGAGGCGGGTCCCTGGCCGTACTCGTCCCCCCCCCCCCCCCCCCCCCCCCCAAACCCCGGCCTTCCCCGCCCGCCCCTCACGGGAGCCCCGGCGGCTCCTTCCCGGCCCCTTCAGGGCCTCGCCGCGCCCCCGGCCGCCCCCCTCCAGCCCCCGGAGCGGAGGATGATGAAGCTCAAGTCCAACCAGACGCGCACCTACGACGGGGACGGCTACAAGAAGCGGGCGGCCTGCCTGTGCTTCCGCAGCGAGAGCGAGGAGGAGGTGAGGGGGGGGCGGCGGGCAGGGCCCGGGGGGGCTGGGCAGGGCCAAAGGGGGGTCTGGGGGCATGGGGGCGGCTTAGGGAGAAGGGACAGGGCAGGGGGAGAGGGTAGGGGGGGAGGTAGAGGGGGCAGGGGTATGGGGGCGAGGAGGGGCAGGGGTAAAGGGGTGGGGGGAAGAGGGGTAAGGGTGGAGCAGGCAGGGGTGTGGGGGCAGGGTTAGAGGGAAAAAAGGGATGGGTAGGGGGGGAGAAGGGGCAAAGGGGGCAGAGGGAGAGGGGTAGGGGCTGTGCATGCCCACGGCTGGGGATGGGGCTGCCCGTGAGGTGCAGCTGGATGCCTCGGAGCAGCCTGGAGCAGAATATTCCCCTGCCATCCCCTGCGGAGCAGCAGCAGGGATCTGTTGGAGGTGTTTGCACACCGGTGGGAAAGTTGGGGGGCTGCACGCCCCCTCTCTGCGTTACTAAACACAAGAAAGCTGCTCAGAACGAGAGCCTGCACGCCTCGGGGTGGTGGAACAGCCTGGTAAGGAGTGTTGTGGCACGGGATGGGGTTTGGCAGTTGACTGGACCAACCACGCTGGCAGAACTTCAGTCCAGCACATCACATGAGATAGGAGAGGAAACCTGACCTTGGCTTTATAAAAAGAAACTGGGATAAAAGGGGACTGATGGAGTGCCAGAAGTTGCTGTCCAGAGAGGCTTGGGAGGAAGTGGGAATTAAAGGTAAACTGGTTAGTTTGCGAGCGGCAGTGTTGCTAAGTGCTCCTATTGTCTGCGAACTTACCAAGAGGAACTTTGCTCAGATCTGCGTTTTGCACAATTCTTTTTTAACACGGTTTTGACGGGCTCGCAGTGCTGGGGACAAACTAGGCTGCAGGTCTTTTTTTTGCTTCTTACGGAGTCAGGCGTACCTCGTTTCATTTACTGCCTCCTGAGTGGCAGGACTGAAGGCTTTGTTCTCCTGATTATCCTATTTGTAGCTACAGGAAATCAGACGGGAATGCAGACGGTTCACTGGAGGAAAGTAAATTAGCATAGCGTTCAGTTATTAGTTAACGTGGCGAAGGAGGCTGAGCAGAACCTTTGTAGCTGTGCTGTCATGGTGAAGTGTCAACACTTCACCTCGAAATGATCTGAAATAAATAAATATATCCGGCGTGTTTTGGTGCAGCTTGCGTCGTAGCTGGTCCTTCCCCTGACTTTCAGGGAATTTGTGGTACTTTGAACTGACTCTAAAGAAGAATGTAATCGCATTGTGTAATGATACCGGGGCTTATCAGCACGCGTGGTTGAAGGCATCTGAGTTTTCTGATGCAACTTTACACAATTTGTGAGGCAAATGTGGCAATTCCTCTCAAGGATTAGGTGTTTGGCCATGTTTGATTACGCTCTGGTTAAGAATACAAATGTAATGTTAACAGCTACCTGATGCAATCGGCTGCTGCCTCGCCGCTGGTCTCTCTTCTACATCTCCTCGATCTGCAGAGTGCCACGGACTGCAGCTTGCTTCGGGGCTGGGGGCTGCTGCATGTCTGGGGCTGCTGTGAGGCTGGCAACACGAAGGTTTGTTAATGGGCAAGTTTCACAATGCTGACCTGAGCTGGGTGAAGAAGTGCAAGCGAACTCGTTCAGAGGCACGCTGACTTGGGACAGTTTCTTGCAGTGTAGTTTAAGCTGCTGTTTGTTTAAGGTTGAGATTTTTAAGGCTGTCTTTGTGTCAAAGTTGTGGCTGGCAACAGCGTTTAGTGGATTCCGAGTCTTGTTTAAGCTGATGCCACCTCAGTCTTTAGTTTGTAGGACCTAGGGCAGAAAAATCCCTTTCCAGTTGCAGCAGCAGAAGTCAGGAGCTGGCTGTCTCCCTGATCATGTCATTTCCACAGGTCTGTTATGGAGGCTGCAAACACAGCCCTGGAAAACTTCCCATGCACCAGGGCAGCGTGGGCTCTCCCCGAGCGCCGTTCTCCAGCTTTAGGTTTGGCCACCCCGGGTGTTTGGCCCTTCCCGTGAGCGTGTCGGTGAGCTCAGGTAGCTGCTGCTCCCTGCGGTGACACGAAGGAGCACTGAGTGCCTCGTGAGCGGTGCTGTGCGGGGTGTCCTTAGTTGGAGCTGGAGTTGGCCTCCCGAGGACATCACGCGGTCGTTCAGCGCTGCTTTTGTTTTATTTATGGTGTCTGTGTATTTAACGAAGGGCTGAAGGTGCGTCGGGCGCTCTCGGCTCTGTGCCTGCTTCCATCGCTGGTTGCGAAGTGGAATTGTTCAAGAAATTCATTTAGGAAAGCTAGTACCAACCCAATAGGTACCAGGGTGGCTCCTTGTGCAGATCTGCACTTCATCGTAGGCCAGGAGCCACGTGAATCATGCTTGTATCGATAATTTAAATCAGCAGGGAAGAAACCTTGATTTTATCATTTTTTCCTAATTATTTTTGGTGTAGTTCCCATTTGCTGGTGTTTATTTAAAGTTCAATTAATTTGCGATAAGCGTGCTGCTCTGATCTCATTGCTGCTTGTGCTTTTTCAATAACTGGAAATGTGTCATCAGTCCACGTTCAATTACATACTTCAACTCTGAAAGTATGCTTTTGCTCAGAAAGATTTCTTGTTTTTCATTTTCTCTTGGAAAATAATACTTTGGTGCTAGTGGTGTTATTCAGTATTGATTGCTTCTATTTAAATGGAAATTGAGATCCATCTGAAGGGTTTCTCCAGGCAGGGGGAAAAAAAAACAGAACCAAAATATGTTAGTTAAAGATCTCTTAAACGGATTTTAAATAAATAAATAAAGGCCCAAGGCCTTTTGATAAATAATTCAAACTTGGAGTGCTGAAGTGTGATTTGCTTGTAGGCTGGGCTGCTTCTGGTTACTGCTGCTTTTAAGAGCTTAAGAAACGGTAGCTCTTATCTCTTGCTTTTCTCCTTCCCTCCCCACTATGAATTTAAAACAAAAAAAAAAGTTTTTCACTTTTATTTTTTGATCCCCTAATTAGTTCCTGAATTCAACAGTCTTGTCA
Source organism: Anas acuta (assembly GCF_963932015.1). Taxonomy (NCBI): domain Eukaryota; kingdom Metazoa; phylum Chordata; class Aves; order Anseriformes; family Anatidae; genus Anas; species Anas acuta. The sequence continues at coordinate 2,352,899 of NC_089002.1, read as the reverse complement.
ATGAACAAGAAGAAATTAGAGAAATTCTGTTTACGCTTACAGAGGAGACTGCTTGTTTTTAGGTGTTTACCCCTTGGCTCTTCAGTTCACAGGCTTAATTTTCTGTAAAGTCTTGGCAATAAATGGAGGTTGTTAGAACAGCACGGCTTTCGTTAGGCATTATATTTGCGAAAAAAAGAGGCTTAGCATAAAAATTCCTTGCTTCTTTTTTAGTTAAGTGATTTATTTTTTCCGCACGCTGCTTGAGGATGCATGTTTTCTCTGTGCTGGGTTGGGAAGCTTCCACTTCTGGACATGAAAGCAGCTCTGGAACATTTCTGGAAGACCAAACGTTGGGTGAAAAGCTGCCTTTGTTACACAGGGCTTTAAAAAGCAGCAAAGGGAGAATTTAAGAATGAAGCTCAAATGGGGTAAAACAAAACAAAACAAAAAATTCTTAATTGGGCTGGATGGAAAATCCGTATCTGTGGTGTTTGGTGAGCAGTGAGGCACGGCAGAGGGGTCTCTGGGCAGGACAGGGAATCACCAGGATTGACTGAAAGGTGTGAGCAGCTTGAGAGAAGCTGGCGGCAGCAGAGCCCCAGGACTTTCAGCTGTTCAGATGGGGAAACCTCCCTGCGTATCTGCTGCTTCTGGGAGAGCAGAGAAGGGGAGCGTGCAGCTCAGGAGCTCCCAAGGCCTCCGTTCCCTCTGAAATCACCTTTTATTGCTTGTGAGGTCAGCGCCTCCCAGTCCTGCTCTGAGGGTGTTATTTTTAAATAATACAAGCATCTTTCTGTGCAGACCAGCTGTTTCAATGAGGAAGGGTTCCAGCAAATTTCCTAATGCCGTACTATTACGAGGCAGATGGAAGCCTGCTTAGCGGCAGCATCTCTGGGTTACGTTTGAGCAGAGCTGAAAGGAGCTGCTTGGCTTGAGGTCCTGCGCTGGTGGAGCTACAGGTTGCAGCATGCCTGCATTGTATCTGCTGAAAGGACAAGCCTCTTGTTAACAACTGGCATTTTTCAAAGACTTCTGGAGGAAATGCTTTGAGAAGAATAGCACCCAGGGCTGGTCGTCCTTTTTTTCAGTCGTGAATGGAGTCTAATTTAAGATGAGAACTCTGCACTTTCACACGCCGGCTGGTCAGTGCTCTGGCTCCGCGGTTTTCCACGTGTGCCACACCAAAAGATCTGGTTTGCAGCCCCACACCGACCCTGGCTGGGGGAAGTACTTGGCATGCAGACGAACCTTTCTTTCTTTTTGCTTCTCCTGGGTCAGCTTTAAACCCAGCTGGTGTGGCACGGCACTTCTCCAGCCTTAGTGGCAGGCTGTGGTGGTGACCACGCGGTGCTCCTCTGCCATCCTTGGTGCGTTTGCTTCGATATAAAAATATTCTTAGCTGCAGCCACTTGGAGTACTTTGCTGCCTGGAAGTAAAGGGAGCTCAGCATCATATGATCATCGAGTGCCAGTGCAGTACAGTCTCGGAGTCCCCGTTCCAATGGCTCAGCTTGACTCTTTACCTTCCCTTCAGCTACACAAAAGGTTTGTGGTTGAAACCAAATAAAGGTCTCCCTGTCTGTTGCTAACACATTACCACATCCCCAGTAGGATATAGGCCAGTTTAGAAATAGTTCTCTTGTTTGTGCTTCTCCTGCCCCTCTCTGCTCTGTTGGTAGCTGGTTTTCTCCGAGGCCAAGAGTTTAAACTTCTGCAAAACCGAGCTTTCATCTAAAAAGGGGTTTCTGGCTTTTCACCAGGGAAGCCTCCACGAGCAGTCTGACGAGCAGCTCCGTGCTCTCTTGTACTTTGCCAAAGTACAAAAGGATGAAAGTTGTTAAATTTTCACTTATCTTACTGGAAGCTCTGTAAGCTGTTGTGAAACTGGAGAACTGAGTCAGTCTTCGTTCTGTTGCAACTGAAGGAAAGGGGCAAACATGGAGAGGGTCCCCTCAACCCTCGTGTTTGCTGAGAAGGACCCAGGAGCAGCGGCTCTGGTGGCACTTGTCTCTTCTCCTGCCAGTTCCCTGAAATCCCTTTTGTCTCCGAGCCTCTTATTGTCTGACCAGAGGCTACAGCTTGCCCCTGCCTTTCTCTCCCCATTCCTGTGTGCCACCACTGCTCTGTTATGCTCAGGATCAGTCCTGGGCCGGGTTCATCACGCTGCCCCGGCTGCAGAGCCAGGTACGAGCGGCTGGGGCTGCTCCCGAAGGCTTCGTCTCTCCCAGGCTGGATGGTTGTGGGGTACAGGGGAACCTCTTGCCCTTCAGCAAAAAGAAAATAAATCACGTGCTTGGGTTTTATCATTACGCTGTGTTTTGTTGTGTTTTTTTTTTTTTTAATCAGGAGGCTCATCCTAATGCTGGGCTGCGTGCCTCTGCGGTGGGGTCTCCCGGAACAATTGGGATAGGACAAAAAGAGGAAACTCACAGGTCTACCTTATAAATAATAAACATCAGCGTTCAGGTGCTGTGTATAACACCCCATAACAGGGAAGCAGGAGTCGGTTTCGTTAACCTGTAGCTCTTTTTCACTCCCACTGGGTGACTGCACAGGCTGCTCACGGTTCTTTCCCACGCGGTGCATGCGTGTGTCAGGGGCTGTGTCTGCAGCTCTCTGCTGGGCAGTACCCGGTGCACACTGACTCTTTGTTCTCAGAAATTTCACGTTAACGTGTAAAATTCAGGGGGATACAATTACCTACTGGGTAGGCTTTTTTTTTAAAAAAAAAAAAAAGAAAAGATAATTCAGACGGTTCATGTTATTTTTACTCTGATCCACTTGGGCAGTTACTTTTTCTTGTGTAAATAACGTAATTATGCTCTATGTAGAATTAATTACTTATATTTGAAAAGCTTCTTGAGAGTTTTTGTGGCTGTAGGTATTTTCTGTGCTGTGTTTTATGAATAGGGCTTGTTAAACAAACCAGGCAGCGTACACACAGGCAGCTGCTGACACGCAGCCATTCGGTCTGTGCAAAAATACCAACTCCCTTCATTTTCCTTAGGAAAAAAAAAGAAAAAAGACAGTGTAAAAGCTAGCATTCCTCTGGGAGAAGTCTGCCTGGAAGAGTTGTGCAAGAGCTGCGTGGTGACCAGAGGGGTGTCAGCTGCACCAGGAGGTTATCGGGGGGCTGTGGCTGGGAGTGCCGCCTTATCAGCCCCGCGCTGCCGAGGCGAGCGGCGCCGTGCAGGCGTTTCGGCTGCTGCCCGCCCCTCGTCCCCCTGCACGCATCGCAGAGGAGCTGTGTGGTGTAACTGGGATGCAGGGAAAGGACTCTGGGTTGTCTTGCTTCGGTAGGAGTTAGCGGGCACTCTACAGTTACAAGCGATGTGTAGTAACAGCAATGTGACCCGTGGCATTTTGAGGCCGGCATAGCAGCGCAGGGTGATTTATTATTGTTATTCTAAGGGGTAGCCTAAAAACCAGTGGGATTTTCTTTATTTTTCATCTTGGTTATAACTCTGTAGGTATGATCCAAGCACTTGAAATGACCTGAACCTCTTCCAGTTCACCTCTGCCTCCTTTTTCTAGGCTCGGGCTTTCCTTTTGTCAAGATCTGTAGTGTGAACAATTTCCTCCTTGAGCTTTCTGTCATTAATTTGCTGCCTCTGTTTTCCTGGTACAGCATTGTAAGTCAAATCTCATCCTGCCACGGAGCAAGGTGTGGGTGCCTGTGGAAAAATAACCCTTGCCTAAGAAAATGTGTACTGCTGAGGACCAGCAGAGCTCCTGCAGGAACGTGCTTTTCCCGTTAGGGTCAGGACGGGATTTTTCTGCAGTTTGAGGTATTTCAGTCCTGCTTGTGCTGGCTGGAAACATCACCGTGTTTAAAGCTGGCTACAACCTGCTGCCTGCTGTGTGCTTGGTGCCACAGGGCAATGTGCTGGCTTCGTGACGTGCCCTGAATAGCAAGAGGGTGGGAGAAGCCGTCCCGCAAACCTGGCGCTCCTCGGCACACTCGTTTGAGCTGCCAGGAGCTTGGCAAAACGCGGGGTTTGTGGTAGCGTGAGCAGGGCTGTGTTTCTGCCAGCTAAATGGGAGGCAGGGGGCTTTGCATGGCTTTGGGTGCCTCTCTCCTCCTCCTCTTTCTCCTTCTCCTCTTCCTCATGTGCTCGGTTTGTCAGCCTGGCATTCGTAGCATTTCAAGGTGGTTTGATGCAGTCAGCCCCTGGCTCTGCCAGATACATGAGCATTAACTGCAGTAAATCCACCTGGGGATTGTGAGAGCACTCCCTAGCTTGGGGTAACGCATCAGAGGTGGATGTTACGCTGGACACACACAGAGCTGTACCAGCTGCAGCATCCTGGCTGGGCAGAGGACGACTCGGAGCGTCGCTAGCAGAGCTCCGAACTGCGGCATGCGGAGCCTCCTGTTACATGGAAGCTTTCAGACAGAGGCAGATTGTACAGGTGAGAGCCACTGAAGTCAGCCTCCTTCCCCGCCAGTCCCACTGGAGTGTGGCACGAGCCTGGTGCCCCGATAGGGAACACTAAGGCGTGATGTGAGTCTGAAACGTCAGGGGCTTTGTGCTTGGGGCACGGCTTGAACACTGGGGGAAACAGGAAAGGAGACGCAGAGGCAGTTTGGGGAGCCGGGAGCTATACGTTGTTTTCTGGCAGCAGAACGGTGCTGGTCCACAGAGCACATCTTTAACATCTTGTCTGCTGCCTCGTACCGGGCAGGGCTGCCAGGCTGAGGGTCCTGGGCTGCCATCAGCTGGGAGCCTCCTTTCCTGGAGGACGGGAGGGAAGACGGCTCATTTGCTAATAACACTGGAGGCCAGCTTCTAATAACGTCGCAGCTCTTTCAGTCTTTGCCGCAGTGCTTCTGTGCAGCCTCTTTCTAGGAATCGGGTTGCCTACAATGTCGCCACTGTTGTTTTATTGATGGGAGGTTGCTGTTGTTTAAATCGAGCATCGCAGGGAAGGAGCCGGGACTCCCTCCGTCCCTGTGCTGTTTGCAAGAGGGAATCCTCTGCCTCGCCTTGGTTGCCCGGCTTTTGCTTTCCATTCCTTCTGGAAGACAACGTGATGTGGAGAAAAGAAGCTGTCCGTGGTTAGGTTGTGGTAAGGTCAGCATTGTGTGCCGGGGGCTCATGGGTTTATCCCAGTGTCAGTCTCGTTTCCCCTTTCCCATGGCTCTTTGGGCTCTGCACGGGGATCCGGCAGCTTTAGGTGCCTCGGCTGCTCCCCTGCCTCCTCCCGGGGAAAGCCCACGGTGGGTTTTGGTTCTCTGAGTGCCCCCTGCTTTGGAGGTTGTTGCCGTTAGGGCTACAGATCAGGAGCCCCTGCTGTAGGCTTCAAACTCTGTTTATTTTTCTAACCTCTCTCTTATTTCATTGATTGTGTCTGAGAGCTACTTCTGGGCTGCCGTGCGCCTTGCCAAGGAGGCTTGTGTTGCTCATTTCCCTACTTTGAAATGACATCAGTGTCTTTCAAATCCTGGAAAACAGAACTTGGCTGGGCGATGTGATACCTGCAAATGCTTTCCCACCAAGACTGGGCTCCAAAACCTGCCCCCGAGATCTCAGAGCCAAGAGCCTCAGCCCCCATCGTAAAGACAAGACTAAAACAGAAATGTAAACCTGCCTTTGTTTTGGCTTGAATGAAACCAAAAGTCTAGGCTGTATCCTCTCAAAGGTGCCAGTGGGTAGCTCTCCAGGTCTTCCTTGAGCAGTGAGGGGACCCTTGGTGTCTTCTGTAGGGTGAGGGAGAAGTGGACGTGAATGCAGGACTCCAAAAAGGGGCAGCTTCACGTTACTGCAGCTTCACACTGCTGCAGCTCCGGTGTTGGAAGCTGCTGGGCAGGACGGGGGTTGCGTTGCCCGAGGTGAGGGGCGCAGATGACTCGGCTGCACCTTACAGATTAAACTTGTGCAGTTCCAGTTCTGAGAAATCTGGTGTTTTCCTCCCTGCTTTTAAGCAGATGTCAGAGATGAGTAACATTCTCTCTTTTTTTATGACGGTTTTGATTAAAATCTCTTTGTTGCTCTGTAGACAGGTGAATGATTTTATGTAATAACGAAATTCACCAGCAAAAATGGAGGTACCGGGGATGTGAGGTAGCAGCAGATACCCTTTAAAAGTTGTTGGTTTTATCTTGTAGAACTGTGTTGGAGTAGGCTCCGTCTAACTGAGCACTTGAACAACGTTCTTGTAGTGCCTTGTTGTAAAGTGAAGGGGTAGCTGCCATTCTCCAGCTTGTCTTTTTGGTGGAAATTAGAGAAAAATTAGAGAATTTTTATGGCAGGAACACAAACCCGCATCGCTCTCCTGCAAGAGAGCAGCCCCTGCTCCGCTGGTGTCTCCTCCTGGCCAGGTGTGTGGTGTTCCCCCCAGCTATCAGGGCAGAAGGTCTCTGCTGAGGATTTCTTATCTTGGAGGCAACGTTCAGGCTGGGCCTCCCACACACGAATGGCTTTCAGCAGCTCTCGTGTTCCTGGGTTTGGGGCTGTTTGTAAGATCTTACGACCCAAAGCCACGGTTCAAGTGACCTTTTTACTGGGCGCCTTTGAATGCGTTGCAGGTCCTGGGACTCGGGACGTTTTTAGATGTGGGGGCTCGGAGTACGACAATGTCTCACCCTCCTGGTGAACCAGCTCCCTTTGTCTTGGGGGAGCTCATTGGGAGCAATATCCTGTTTAAAGCCGTTTGAAAAGAATGACCTTGTAGGGCATGTTTCCTGCTCTCTCTTGATGGGATTTCCTTTTTATTAAACAGGAAATAGTCTGATTACATAAAAGTGTGAGAATGACAGGTTTTTCCTTCCCAGCGAGGGTTGTTCATGCTAATTCTATTTAGAAAATGCTCAACTGCCAGACCAGCTGAAGTTAATTTACGTTGCCTAAAACTGTTGTTTACACCTCAAAGTTCCTACTGGTGTGTTGGTGAAGCATTGTCTCAGCCTGAACAATCCAGCAGCCTTTCCTTTAGAAGTCTTTGTAGAGCCGTTCCCTCAGCAGATACTTTTTCTCACAAGTGGAAGGTGGCAGGAGTTCAACGCCGTGACCTGTGCTCTGCTGGTGTGCAGGGAGCTGCTTCTGCAGCTCTGCTTTTTTTTCTTTTCCTTTTCCTTTGAGCTGGGACTCCGCACTGAAACCAGAAACTGCAACCGTGAGTCTTCCTTACCGAACAGGAAAGGGTCTGCTTGAAATGTCTGTGACTTTTAACTTTGTCCCCGGAATCACCTCCTGACCTGGAGTTAGGAATTTCAGCCCGAGCTCTTCCGTGCATGGTGCTGGTGATGAGTCAGGGTGAAGTCAAAAAAGCACTGCAATGTGATGGAAGCAGACACCGGGGGAAGGTGGCACAAGCCAACTGCACGCCCTGCGTGCTGAGCCTGCAGGGGCCGTGGAATCGCAGAATATCCAAGTTGGAAGGGACCCACAGGGGTCACCGAGTCCAAGCCCTGTGTCCCCACAGCTGACAAAGCAGAGGTGGTTGCTGCTGGGCTCCTCGGAGCCCCAAAATCGCTGAGGATGAGTGAGGGCACGCTGCCTGCGTAGGCTGGTGATGGTCGGTGTGCACTGGGCGTCTGGGGAAAAGGAATTCTGCATTCCCCTGGGGAAGGCCAACGCCACGGGGTGTTCATACAGCGTAGGTGCTGTTCATCACATCACACGGCCTGCATGATGAGCAGGGCAGGGGCAGTGGTTAGGCAGCTCCATTAGGAAGCTGCAGGATGGAGGTAGCCCCTTGGGCTTAACTCATTTTGGTCTGCGTTCTGACTGCCCTAATCCAAGAGACGGGTGGGGTAGTGCTCGGGGATCGGAAGGGGATTACTTAATAAATGATGCTGCTTCACGTCTTGCAGGGTGGAGGTGTGGGTTCTGACCGAAGAGGAGGCTTTGAGGCATTATAATTAGTAGGATCCCCAGAAGGCTGCTGATTAGGGACGTTCTGACACCTGAGAGCCCCCAGTTTAGTTCCAGGCGTAGGAAAGGTTAGCCCAGCAGTTGCCAAACGTTTGTTGTGACCCCTCTTCAATTTCTGCCTTTAGCTTTGCTGCTCCTGGTTGGAGAGCCGCTGTCTGGAGCCTGCAGCTGATCCTGGTTCTCCTCAGCCCTGCCCCAGCCTGTTGGCCACCCTCAGCCCTGGGCCCCAAAAATGAAATGGCTTTGTGGGGTGGTCAGCTGGCAGCTGAGAGTTTCCAGAGGAGAAAAGTCCTGCAAAACTGAAATCTCAAGCTTGTTTCTACCTCAGACGTGTAATTCTGAATTCTGTAGGTAGATTTCTTCTTGATAATTAGTGCAAATCTTTTCCTATGCTACTGGTAAATCAACATTTACACAGTAAAGCCTGGGACTTTAGTGCCTTGCGCAGTTTAACTTTGAAATGTCTGATTGAAACTGTTACAGCTGGCCTGTAACCTAATTGGACTGGTATGTTGGAAAGTTTCTGGAGCAAGTTCCTTTGGCTCGGAGCTTTGTGCCCGTGAAATGATGAAGTATAGCATGATGACTCTAATGAACAAGCTTTGTTTAGAGAGCTGAAAAACAGTATTAGTTTTGTTTTTAGTTTCCATCTCTGCTCACGGATGTATTGCAAGTAAGTTTAATAAGCACAGTGCCTCGGGATTCTTTGGGAAAAGCTTCATCCAGTTGAGCTTGTTAGCTAGCTTTGTGTTTCCAAAGGACAGCAAGGAAGTTTAATAAGACAAAAAGAGAACCGTATGGAGCAGAATTACATTGGGATAAAGTGTTTCAAGAAATATCCCACAAAGAATGCTTATGAAAGATGACTGCTGTGAAAATGGTTGAATGCGGTTGAATCGTTTTCCTGATGAAAAAACAGCCCGTCCACCTCTGCAGCCCTTTGGCAGGGCTTTTAGGTGGTTTTATTTAAACTTGTATTTTGCTTAAACACCCCCTTGGACAACCTCATCCAAAGCCCAAGTAACCAAGTGCTGGCCCCAGAGCTGACTGAGCTCCTCGGTGCCTGCTACAAAGGAAGGGGCAGGCGGGGAGGTTGAAACCCTTCCTAAAACAATTCCCTGTCAGGTTTTTAGTGGGCAGGTACCTGCCTGGTGCATATCATTAATGTCACCGCAGAGGTAAGCGAGGCCAAAGGTCCTGATAAAGGTAAATCAAGGAACTTGTGCAGAGGGTGGAGGTGCTGAGCAGCTCCTGGGCAGTCTCGTACTGCACGGCACGTATCCCCAGCTGTCAGGCCATGCAGTGACTGGGTACGGCAGCAGGCTCTTACAGCGTGCGTATTGTGGTGCTGTCTCACATAGCAAACTGTTGGTTTGGTATGCAGAGGCTTAATTTATTCTTCAGTGCTCGAGAGCGACGAGAAGGTAATGGTTGAAATAATTCGGAGTGCTGGAGTGCCTCGTTGGCATTGAGCACGCAGCCTGCACAGCTGCCTGCAAGGGGGTAAAGAAATCGCCTTGGGAAGAGCGGAGCATTTCCAAGGACTGGCGTTGGGTTGGAGGTGTGAGAGGCTCAAAGACACCTCTCCTCCTGCGGCTGGGCTCTGAGAAGGAGCGTTGCTGTGAGTTCATCCATCAGCTGTGCTCTGCTCTCCGCAGGTGCTGCTGGTGAGCAGCAGTCGTCATCCGGACCGATGGATTGTCCCTGGGGGCGGCATGGAGCCCGAGGAGGAGCCCAACGTGGCCGCGGTGCGAGAGGTCTGTGAAGAGGTAAGGACCTGAGGAGAGCAGGGGCTCCTGGAGCTTCACTGCTCGGTATTGAATGGGGCTCTGGGAGGGTTCTCAGCACTCCAGCTTGTTTTCACGAGGTGGAGAGAAATATAGGGTCACTGGTGACACCCACATTGTACGTGGGAGGGAAACCCTCAATGTTGTACGTGGGAGGGAGTCCTAAATACAGACAACACAGGAATGTAATTAAGGCTCTCGTTTGGCATTGACTTCTCACCTGAAACTTTTAACTGATAATGGGTAAAATGAAGCTCTAAACTTTGATACATACAATGATGTTCTCTGTTTTGTTACCTTTCTGTGAGGTATGCTTTCCTAAAAGAACTTAAGAAAAAAAGCTTTGCTTTTGTGGAGCTAATAATTAGGTATAAAGTAGAAACAAGCCCTTATGAGCCACTGAAGACACCTCAAGTGTCATAGGAATGTCAATAAGTTTTGGTTTACTGTATATTTTGAGTTTTCTATGAATACCAGAAATTGATCGCAAAAGTTACCAAAAGCAACAATTTCGGATGTGTTCATGGTTTTGTTTTTGAATTGGAGCTGTTTCAGAAATGGGGTCAAATAGCAGCACACGTTGAGCTGTATGGAGAAGGTGTGTGCTTCTTGTAAAGCTGGAAGAACATTTTCTGTAAAGGATTTTCAAGTCAGTGAATGGTAGTTGATTACACTGGACATAGAATTGGTCTTTAGAACTGAATATTACCGAGTTGGAGGGATACATGGATTCAGAAACGATTAACTGGTTATGTATGGATGACCAAGTAGGTTCCTAGTTACATAAGGAAGGATTAAAATGCTTTCAAGAGGGTTATAAATCTTTGTGCTGTAGAACAGAAATAAAGGGCAAATTGATGGGAGTTGGAAGGAAGCTTCCCCAGTAGCTGCTCTATTTGTCTTGTCTGTCAAGTTCCCCCCGCAAAGTACTTGGCCATACCTGTTGCTTTCTAACAATGTTTGATATTTGGCCTTAATGTGGCAGCTCCTGAGCTGCGTGTTTCTCTTGGGATGCTTTTTATAATCCAGCAGTTTATCAGAAAGCTATGAAGCAGCACAGCGACTTTCTTTTTTTAGGTCTCTGGTCCTGTGGATTGCTGCTTGCAAATTGTGTTTCCAGCTTGTAGTACAGCGCTGGCTTTTTTAGTAACTCAGTAATCAAGCCAAAGTGAGTTTAACCAGAACAACAGAAGTGTTTTAATTACGATATTTAATTTATTACAGCCTAATCGTTGTTAATAATTAAATTATTTGCTGCAGAAGTCCAAGGTTCATTCAGGAGATGCGTGGCTTCGCCTTTCACATCCCTAAAATAAATCTGTATCGACCCTCCCTTTCTCAGGCAGCGCAGAGCTTGGAAGAGTTGCTCTCTTTCCATGACAGCTCAGTGGCTGAAAGGAAGCCTTGGCACGGGCTCAATCTGCAGCGAAGAAACTGGTTTGGGCTGGCTGAGATAATCCCCTCTCACTCAGCTGGTGTTCCCTCGCTCACGTGGACTGGTGCCGAATGAGAATGTAATTCAAACTGTGGCAGCCTGGCAGGGTTGAGTCATTCCCAGCGAAGTGCCTCTCTGCTCCAATGCCGCTCGACCAGCAGTGAGCAGCTCCCAAGGCAGCAGGACGCCCAGAGCCCCTCACCTCGCGGCACCGAGCCCTGTTTGATGTGAGTGCAGGGTGGGAGGCTGAAACACGGCCATCCAAACCTATAATAAATAACAGCCTTCCAACAAGTGGCCTGCAGACGAGCAGCCTGTCGTGTATAAAATTACCCGAGCTCTCCTGCAGCTGATGATGATTAGGCTAGCTGACACAGGTGGAAAACAGGGGCCAGCTTTTATTTGTGCACAACCTTCCTCAAATGTGTTTGTGTTCCAGGACTCCGCTCGTGCTGCGTCCACCGAATTAGAATGTGCATCAACCGCCTTCGGCTCGGCGAGCTGTTTACTGTAAAATGTTGCTGGGGAATGTGCGTGCAGGAGGGGAATGTTTGCTCTGCTGCAGCTGTGCTGCTGGAAGGGACTTGTGCACCCAGTTTCCCAGCTCGTGCTATCGATTTGGCAGGGCGGCGGTTTTAGGAGGCTGCTTGCTGGGCAACTGGTGTGCGTGCTAGCTGGAGCTCGCTGGTGTGAGTTAGGCTGTTAATCCCTGTTCATCCTTTCACGTGAACATAGGCTTTTTCGGGGTGGTTGCAGCTGAGGCTGCTTTCCCTGTAGGTTTGAGCTCTGAGCTCCTCTCCTGGGCCAGGTACGTCTGGCGGTCACGAGGAGGCCCCAGCTTAGCTGAGCAGATGGGTTCTGCTGCTTGTGTTGGAAGAGAGAAAATCCCGTGTCCCCTGTGCCTGTGAACACACAGGAACTTTTATCCTGAAAGAAGGTGGCTCTTGTGCTGACCAAAGCTATGGCAGAAGTTTGCAGGCTTTCTTTCGCTGCCTTTGGTATGCCTTTTCCATTTTAATAAGAGCCAGTTGGAGGAGCTGGAAGGACTCATTACCCTTTCAGTTGCTTGTGGTCTTTGAAGATGACAATAGGCTGGCTTTTCTCAATTCATTCTTTCTGCATGGTATGCATTTTCTTTTTTAAAGCACGCTTCCCCCAAACTAAGAATTTTAACTTCTGCATTCACTCTTAATTCCACCATGTGTGTGTTTGAGCCTGTACGTGTGATTGCTGCAGCGATCGGCACTTAGAGGAATCTGACTTTTTCCCTCCTTGCTTTTCAGAATTTTGACATTGCTGTGCTGAAAATAAAACGTTAATTCTGAGTAAAACCTGCGATCCCTTTGTCCCAGCTGGTTAGTCCTTGTCCTAGTTTGAGGCAGTCCTTATCTACAGTAAGCTGTGCCAGCAGATGTATTAAAGCAGACAGGTACCAACACTTGTCACGCTCACCATTGTCTGCATGAAATGCGAAGTGACGGAGGTCTTGAACATTCTTTCTAGGCAAAGCAGCAGTAGACAAGCAGGCTGGCTCTGAATGAGAGCAGTGTTTCAGGGTAAAACTGCTTATTTCTGACAAATTGTTGAAAAATTAAGTAGTCAGTCTTAGAAGGCTGCGAACGCCAGGTATGTTGTAAGGTTCCCCTTCTAGGAAAATGATGTGGCCTTTTAAAACAATAGTACCAATGTAGTATAGTTGTCTTCATTCTTGGATTTTTTTGCTGTTGCATTCTCTCCCCAAAATTAATTTCATGTTGGGAGTAAGGGTTTTTTTTATGGGTGTGAGCAACTGGTGAGGAACGTGTTTTAGAAATAGATGCCTTAAATTAAACTTATTACGGAGCGACTTTGAAGAAAGCCTCCACATTCATCTGTTAAACCCAAAGGCATTTAATTTTGCACTTCTAGCATCTTTCACATCCTGACCTTTAAATACTTAGCAAATGTCAAGTTCTATAAAGCTATGAGCGTGTTAGTCATGCTTTCTTCATGGGAACCAGAAGCCAGATAAGTTGTGCCTCATCTGTGATCAAACAGGCAATTGATGCCGGTATCAGAACTAGGCCCTCATGCCAGCACTTTGATCTGGTCGCTAGACAGTAGTTTTCCTCTTAAATGTGTTTTATAAATAATCTGTTCTGTTTCATGTGTTTTGGGTGTGATGTAGGGTATGAATAATGACATCTTTCAGTGCTAGGGAAGAAGGAAAGATAGGAAGCCCCATATCTTTATTTTTCTTGGAAATCCCACGTCAGGGACCATGAATGAATGAATGACTGAGGTGATTGCTTTAAACTCTTCCTAGATTGAGGAATGTTCAGTGCAAACAGACCGAGTTCACTACTGCCTGCTGCCTTGTGTGCTCGGACCTCAGAAAAATGAGTGCAATGTTTGGGAGCTCTTCGGTCTGTTAGGATGCCTCATAAATGTGAGTGTTTTGGTCGTATTGCAGGAAAGGGTTAGGTGGGGAGGTATAACCCTCTCTGAGGCACAAGGAAGAAATTTTGCCTAGTTGCTGTAATTGGTGTCTTTGGGACTTGTCTAAGCTAGCAGTCCTGGCTGTGATTTACTGCCTTCAGTGCTGCAAGTGCTAGAGCAAAGATTTGGGTGTTTTACCACAGTCCTCTGGCCCAGCAGTAATCTATAGTAGATGCAGGCTTTGAGCCTAATAGAGCAAAGTAAAATAGCTGAAATTCCAACCCACATTTTCCTTAGCTCAGATGGAAGGAAATAAAAGCTGTCCCTAGGAACAGATGGTGTTGCTGCAGGCTGCTTTTTGCATCTGACCCGAACTTATTTTCAGCTTTGAAACCTGAACCTGCTGTTCTTGGATGTCTTCAGTAATTTTTCTTTATTAAAACAAGTTGTTCCACGAGCAGCAGAACTAGTAAAGCTTCATTTCCTCTAGATTTTTGTTCCTTGTCCTGAACGCCCAGCCCTCCCCTCGGGGCGTGCGGCAGGGGTTTGAAGTTGGGCGCTGTTTGGGGCAGCTGGGTGTTGCTGACACTCGCACGCTCTTGCTAAGCCTGCCTCTCCTTGCAGTTGGGGCTACATTAGGACTGGAAGCTGATTCGGGTCCTCCATGTGCTCGGAGCTGGGGATGTGAAGCTGGCTTCGTGAGCTCCGTCTCCTTTTAGGAGCGTGCCTCTTCCTGGGGATGCTGTCGCTCGGTTTATTCACTGTATTTTCACACCTCCAGGTGGAACAGCTGCTGGTGCTTTCCTGCCCCTCTGAGGACGTGTGTGGATCCTGAGGATGGCAGCACGGGCTCCATGTGCGCTACTTCCAGTGCTTGGTGGGGGAACGAGAGCCCAAATAAATTGTGCTGCTTCTGCCAGGCCTGTCAGGGCAGAGGATTCCCGATGCGTTTACTACCGAGGAGAAATTCCAGCGTCATCTGGTGCAAATTAAGACTTAGATCCAGCTCCAGTCCTGGATGAGCCTGTGACTGCACATTCAGCTTTCCAAGAAAATGCTCCTTGTCCTGCAGCCAGGGAAGGTGCTGAGGGGTGGCCCCTAGAGAAGTGACAAGGCAGCGTGCTCCAAGAGCAGTTGTGCTGGTCGTTATCTGGCTTGCTTTGGTGAGAACAGCCACAAATATTTAACTCTGGTATCTTAGGCAACTTTGTTAGAAACTAGTGGGAGACCGAGTTCTGCTTCGTGTTCTCTTGTGCCCTTAAACAAAGCCATGACTGTAGGGATTTGGGCTTGTGGTGTGCGGGTTAAGTGCTGTATCAGGAGCTGGTGTAACTCAGCCCGGGTTGGATGTGTCCTCTAAGTTTTTAAAACTCATGGTACCAGTAAATTTGGGTTCTAGAGCCGCTGGACTAGAGGATTTCATGGTTGATGTGCTTTCCAGCCCTAAAGGCTTTGGTGTTTCTCACTTCTGTCATGGCCAAACTGAAGTTCGTTGGAATCGATCCATTTACGTTGCCGCCTGCTACTGCGTGTTTTAAATTCATATCTGAAGGAAACTTGGGCACTTCTTTGAGTCATAATAATAATTCAGTGTGATTTTTCCTTCAGCACGTTTGTCTTGGAATCACTGTTCCTGCCTTTTTGGGTGAATACAGCGGGGCAGAATGGAGAAGGAGGATCTTGGTTTGCAGACAGCATTATTTTGCTCACCTCTTGGCTTAACCAGAACACCAGGCAGGGCTCCTCCTGCCTGTATTCGTTCAAGCATGCTTTTAGAGCTAGGAATAAGCTGCTTGGGATGCTGGTCGTGCAGTATTCCTGCTTCGTTTCCAGGCTGGGTAGTTGCCTGGAGATAAATTTGTCTCTAGTCAGGTAGGAGAGTTTGCTAAACCATCCCAACATCGCTGGCTTTTGGTTCAGTGCCTCTGCAGGTGAGGAACGAGAGCGGAAATTCATTAATATGAATCAGTGTTAATCAATAACCTTCAGGAACGAGTAGAGAAAACTGGCTTAAGATCGTTATTTACCTAAAATAGCTGATTACACTTCACTTTTTAATATATTGATGTATGCGTGTTGAGAAGGTGGAAGCCTTGCTTTCCTCTGTGTTATTGCCAGCTAACTGATAGGACTGCTTATCTTTTTTTTTTAAAAAAAAAAAAAGCCAGCATTTCAGATTGCTTAAGGAGTTCTGTTCTTTGAATGAAATTCTTTTGCAGCATTTGCTGTCCAGTTCACTCCTGCAAGAGAGTGAACTCCAGGTTAGCAGCGGCAGCTCTGCAGATGAGGTAAAATCGCTCGCCTGCAAAGGTCAGAACCAGTTATCTGCCCCTGGTGCGCGCACACGCGTGCAGTGACCTTCACGGAATTGCTCTTTGACTCCAGAAATAGCCCGGTGGTTAATAGGCAGTGGCCCACCTATGGGCTGAGCAGGACGTCAGAAGTACCGGCGAGACGACGCATTTTGCATCCAAAAACAACAGAAAAGGTTCGGCTGAGAAGCTGCTTCCTAGAAGCAGAGGTCAGGCAGCGCCTTGCAGGGTGGAGTTGGGTTCTGTGGGTGCCGGTAGCAGTGGGAGCCCCAAAGCCCTTTCCTCTCTCGGTGTGGCCCTGCCACCAGCTATTGTTAGAAGCAAGAGCGATGTGCGCTCCGGCAGCGTGGTTCTGCTAGCCGTGCTCATTTAACAGGAGCCTACGTAGCCTTTAATTAATGAAAGGTCTCCCTTCCTGAAAGCATGTGACTGTACAGCAGCTGCTTAGTAGCTGAACAAGCAGAAAGCAGTATCTTGGCCGCTTAGGACAGAGAATTTGTATCAAGTGTGTAGCTCCCCTCACCCAAATAACTTTTTTAAAGAAAATAAAAAGCCTGACGTGCTCAGGTCTGGATACCCAGGCTGCAGGAGCACTGTTTTTCCTGAGCTGCTCAGGATGTGTTCCAGCTGCCGAAGATGGCAGTGAATTTACCTTCCAGACGTGGCTGGGTTGTGTGCCAGGTTGTGTGCGTTGCTTCAGACCAAGTAAGTCATGGAGCAAAGTGTCATCTTCTCTGGAGCACTCGAGCTCCAACCATTTACAGCCGTATGAAGAAGGGAATGTAAATTATTGGAAAAAAAGGAGGGGTCTGGGGGCAGGAGAGTGGGCTGGCATTTTGCATTCGTGCCTGCTGCTTAGATCTCTTCTTGATTTGTCTCTGCATTGATTCAGAAGCCTTCCTTCGATGGGTAACTGAGTTTTGTGGTGTATCAAAATGCGTCATGTTGCTGTGAGGGAGCTCTCGTTACCGCTTTGCAAGTGTTTTATGTTTGCTTCTGTTTGCTCATGCGGATGGAGGATGCCCCGAAAATCCTCGAAGCTGTCGTGTTGCTTTGGTAGTGAAGGGGGATGTCTTATACGTGCTTTGAAGGCATTTTCTTAAGCTGCAATTTTGCATAGGTAGAACTGCTAAACACCAGAGCAAATTTTATCCACGCTTAGGCTAACCTTAGAGGAGATCGTGGTGGCCGTTCAGGTTATGTTAGTAACTTGTAAGAAGAAAAAAACCACACTTTTTTTTTCCTCCAGACCGAATCCAAAATGGTTCAAATACAAAAAAAGAGAAGAAGTGCTGTGAATGCCTGCATGGTTAGAGCTCACGATACATTTGTCGTTTCTCCTGTGACCATGTTGTTCTCAGACTAACTGAATTACAGTGTTTGCTTCCTGTCCTGAAGGAACTGCTCCTGCACAACAAATGAGGAAATCTGTCCTGAGCTGTCGCTAAAGCCTTTCTTTTCTCTTTGAACTCTCCATAGGCTGGAGTGAAAGGGACGTTAGGAAGATTAGTGGGAATTTTTGAGGTAAGTTTCAGACGTGGTTGGGGTTGTAAAGTTTTAATGTATAAAATCCTCTTGGAGGAAAAGGCACTGCCCAGCTCGTTGTGAAGGAAGCCAGATAACTGGTTTGGAGAAAAAATTCAAACTCCTTGCTTAAATAAAAACTGAGCTTTTCAGTGGCATTGATCATCTGCAGTTTCATTTGGAGTTACTAATAGCAATCCAGTGCACCAGTGAATATTTCCAGTGCCTTCATACCTTCCTTGCTGCCAAAAAAAAGCCACCTATCACGGGGGGATCAGTGGCCCTCAGTTTTTCAGCACCTGCAGTAGGCAGCTACCAAACTGGCCTCTGCAATTTGGAGAGGGGTGTGCGCTGCTGTTAGGAGCGCAGTGAGTGCTGGTCAGGTGCATCCTCAAGGGGCACCAGGCACCTTGAGCGCTCTTCACAGCGATTATCTCATTATTTCAGTTGTGTAAAACAGATTAAAATATTCCCTGTGCTTTTTTTTTTTTTTCTCCAGCTGAGGAACTGAGCTGTAACCATTCCCATCCACCAAATACTGTCTTGCAGATGAGGAGCTAGACTTTCTGGCTGCAATGCTATTAATATTTTCAGACCAGTCCTTTAAAACGCACCATTTTTAGTAGCTAAGAACTAATTACACTGTGAGAGAAACCTCTCTTCAGGCGTGGCAGCATCAGAGCTGCCGTAGGCAGCACAACCTGTAGTCGCTGTGCCCCATGTGCCATCACCTTTTCTCTTTCGGTAGCCTTGTCGTTACCCTGTCCACTTTGCCTTCCAGAATCGGGACAGGAAACACAGGACATATGTTTACGTACTTATTGTCACAGAAGTATTGGAAGACTGGGAGGACTCTGTCAATATTGGTAAGTCCCTCGTGATTGCTGGCATCAACGGGTTCAATGCAGACGAAACGCCAGCGCGGCGTCCCCCTGGGAGCTGCAGTCCTTGGGAGAGTGGTCGAGAAAAGCTGCAGTACCGTGTCCTCTGCTTGCTTGGGGAAAAAGTTGGGGTCAAATTGCTGCCTTCAGTCTGTGGCCCAGGAGAAGTCATTGCAGCTGTACAGCTGCCTCTACAGCAGCTTTGGGTTTAATTCTTGCACTGTAAGATCCTAGTCAAAGAGCATGAAGAGCATCCTTCCTAAAGCCAGAAGAAAATGCATGTGGGCAGTGTGGATCAATCATTCCCAGTTCTCTTTTAGAAATCTTCGCATTTAAATCGGATTCCTAAATGGAAACGAACCTGTTGTTCCACGCAGAGTTTGCCAGTAGCACTGCAGCACCTGTAGCTTCACTTTCCTCGGGCTGAGTTCAGAAATGGTTTTACTGACAGAGTAAGAAATGAGCGCTGCCCACTGAGAGTGAAGCCACGTGGAAAGTGTTGGAAATTGGGTGGTCCTTGGTGCATGTTGTCATGGGTTGTCCTGAAACGAGCATCTGGCTTGAACAGGAATGGCAGAAGTGGGGAAAAAGAGGTTTTTTTATAAATTAGGAAATGCAATACCAGTGTGATGGGGTAGGGGATGTACTGCTCCAAACAGATACCTGTCACGGGGATAAAGGAGCCTTTGATGCGGTGTTTGGAGTGGGCGGCCCTCGAGATCACAGAACACAGAGAATTTCCCGGTGCCTTTTGAACTGCTGCTTTGTTACGGGCTGAAACGATTCTTGCAGCACTAGCGCGTGTGATGATGATCGAAAGCTGATCAGCGTAGAGGAGATAACAGTTTTGTTGCATCTACTGATTTTTCTTTCTACCCGCAGGAAGGAAAAGGGAATGGTTTAAGATAGAAGATGCCATAAAAGTTCTGCAGTATCATAAACCGGTGCAGGCCTCGTATTTTGAAACCTTGAGGCAAGGTTGTTTGGCAAACAATGGCACTCCAGTCATGACCACGACGTACTCTGAGAGCTCTGTGTCTGACATCAGATGACTGAAGACGTCCCTAGGAGAGCAATTTTGAAAACCAGACTGAAACATGGATTTCCCTCCCCCCTCCCCTTTTTCACATGCCTCCTCTATCAAACAAGGCATGGGCAGCAGTCTGTGGCAGAGCAAGTGTTAAGAGTGCTGCAATTTAGTGCAAGGTGGGATTTTTTTTGTTGGCTTTTTTGCTTTTTGGATATGTATTTTGTAAAATACATTTTGTGCATGAAGTGCCCCTTTCCCGTTACACCGCTTCCATGGCCTGGTGAGCGAGGCTGCCAATTTTGCCTCTGCCTTGTGTTCTGAAGTGTCCCGTTCGTGTCATCCCAGCCATAGCCACTTTTTTTTTTTAATTAAAAGACTTCAAATGTGAGATCAGCTCTTTAAGTCTTAGTCTGTACTGTAAGGTGCTGTTCAGACCTGTGTGGTGGTCACTTTCAGCGCATATGTATAAACTTTTTTTTAGGTGGAGAATCTAACGTTTTAATTTTGCGGGAATTTTTTTAATCCTGGTCTGCTTCTGAAAAGAAAGGTTCATAATTAATCTGTTTGCCTTTTGTTCTGTTTTTTTTTTCTTTTTTTTTTTTTAAATACATGTTCTGTGACAGTGCTATTGGCTGGGCCAGTTTACTCTTCATTCAGTATCCCCCGATTTAGTGCAGTGACACTTGAAGTTGAGGGCAGAGTTTTGATCACCTGCAGACATCCCTGCTGCTCAGTTGCTTCTCCTACAGCTTCCGCCAATGTTTCTGCTTTTTACATCAGAGTGAAACAAAAGGAGTTGGGCTTTTAACACTCGGCCAAAAATACATAGCCTCAGAAACGCTACGACAGAAAATGAATTTAATTGTCTGTGGTAGGAATCAGGGATTCGGAGCGGGCTCAAAGTCTGACAAACTGGAGCGTCGATCACCAATGCTGTTCTGCTGATCCTGCTGCGTTCTGCTGATGTCTCTTCTTGTCCACATGCCTTATACCGTGCTGAACTGGATATTGTAACTTGTGCTAAAGCATCGGATTGTACTCACTGAGTGTTACTGCACGAACCCTTGGCTGGATAACCATGTGTATTCCTGAAAAAGGAGTCCTGGGGGGAAAAATTCAGGTGTTCGGTCTCTCGTCCTGTGGTTCTGCAGCACTTGCAGTTGCACCGTGGAGCGTGCTCAGAATGTTTAAACTCTCCCTCCGTGAAAGGTACAGCTGACTCCCGAGCAGAAGTGCTAGCTGGAGATACACCGTTCAATAGGATAGTTCCCCTGATGCATTGGCACACTTCACTTTTGTTTTGTTCTGTTTTTATTGATGTAAGTTTCATGCTGTCTTGATTTGCCAACAGTGTTGTCTAGTTGAGAAATAAAATGGGAAGGGTTGGGGCTGGGGGGTGGGTTGGGACAGGTACAAGTTTTGGGAGGGGCATTAATTAATCCCTGGCTTGGGACAAGAAGTAGTTGCTGGATTCAGTAACTTCTCCTTTGTCAGAGCATAGCCAAGATGTGAAATTAAATCTGCAGTACTCTTTTTTTTTTTTTTTCCTTCTTTATTTAACAAAAAAAATATTCTAATAAATACTCACTGTTCCAGAGTTTTTCTCTCTTCCCAAGAAGTGCTTAACATATGAAAATCTGATAGAAATATCCATGGAGCCTGGGACGAGGGGGAATGGTATCCTTGCTGGTTTGGCAAGAAGCTGTTCATTTTAAGATCCTATTCTGTTCCTGTTCTTGTTCTCCCTGCTTTCATCGGTGTGGAGTAGCCAGGCCAAAAGCAGTGCCAGTGATTGCTAACATGAAAAACCATGCATAAGAAAAAGCTGAGAGGCATTATTCAAGAAGTAGCTTGAAATGGAGCGTCTGGAATCGAGCCTAAATTACACCAGTTCAGTTCACTTCAACTTAGAGACGAATGTACAATACTTCCTTGCTCTGTGCTGATCGGTCTGAACCAAACTTTCAAAAGGGCTTGAATATATCGTATCTGGAAGTGTACAAGAAATCCAAACAGTCCGCTGTCACCGAGCCGCGAGTGGTACCTAACACAGCCATCTACTGCCTTCGATTGAGTTTTTGTCTTTTCTGTACAGGTTAGGATGTTGGAAATGCTTTGCAACAAAACAGCTGGTACTCCGGAAAGAGTAACTGCAGTTTTAATATCAATAGCATGCACACTTTTTTGTTTTTAAACTAAAAAAAAAAAATGTTTTTACAGGGCTGTTAAACTGACAATTTAGGGTAGAATATTGTTAATGACTTGCTAATGGCTTATTTGTTTGGGTCGGAAAAATAAATTGTGCCAAGAAAGTGTTCCAATGTGGCATGAATTGATGCTGTTACCACAGTACCATCGAGTGACTGAGGTTATGCCTTCCTAACTGGAAATAGCTCCTGGGGTAGGAACAGTTTTTATTCAATAGGTTCAGAATGGGCCTTAGTCCTATTCCACCTAAATCTGCCTGCAGCACCCCAACTCCTGTCTTCCTCAGCATCTGAGGTTCTTCTGTAGCAACCGACAGCGCTGCACACTAGGGCGATTTTACCCAAATTGTGCTAATTTTGGTTTGGGACCGACAAACAAACCTACCTTCGTTAGTGACAGGAGGGCTCTGCAGTAGCGACTGGTGCTGCTTGCTGAAACCCCACGGAGTTCGTGGGCAGCTGCTAAAAAGCCAGCGGTGTGCAAGCTGTAGGGTCGGGCTCGGGCTTCCAGCAGTGCTGCTGCTGGGGGCGTTAGGGGAGCTCTTCCCTCGAGGCGTGCAGTGGCTGCACTCACCCCTTGAGCCACGTTACGGTGTCTCAGCTCCTGTTCATGAATAATATTCTTTGGCTTTCAGCGTAGCATTGATCCTGCTTGGTCCTGGCGCGTTCCTGGGTGTTTGAGCAGAGCAGAGGGGCGCTGATGCTTCCATTCGATGTCCTGCGTGTTCACAGCCCACTCAGCAGGGCTCCCTGCCGCTGCAGGTTGCACATGCTCGTCTTAATTTTCTGAGCTCAGTCCTGAGGTAAATGCCAGCCCTCCTCGTGATACACAGGCTGAAGCTCGGAGTGGCTTCTGTTAATTATCTCTTGGCACACCGGGGGACTGATGGAAACGAAGCTTCCAGTGTCCTCTGCAGCTGCTTAGGGGTAAAGTCATGAAGAAGTTTCCTTTTTCCCTCGCTGCTCCTTGTGCTGTGCTTGTATCCATGCACATGTGAGGACACTGCCTTTGGCACGTGGAGAAGGTTATTGGCTCCTGAAACGCTCGATCCTGGATTTCTCTGTGCACTGAAGTGTAACCTCAGGTTGCCAGATCGGTGAGAAAGCAGGGGGCAGAGGGAGGCGTGCTGCTTGCTGCAGAGAAGCTCTCGGGGCCGTTCCCACCCTTCAGCAGTGATTCGTTTCCTCTCGTATTGTGGAGATTAAATCCTAGTCCAGGGGACTTGCATCCTGCCATCTGGATTTTGAAACCTATTTGAGACCTTAATGGAGAAGGGAAGTGCATTTGGCACTCAGACACCACTGCTTAGCGTGATTATCTTTTAAACCTCAAAATACAAACAGAAACCTGGATCTCCGTCCTTGGAAGCGTTTGACAGGCGAGCTTGGATTCCTGCTGCAGCAGTAAAACATTAGCTGGTGGCTGAAACCGATGCTGGAGAGCTGCTCTGCTGGCGTTTGTTCTCCTCGGTTGACTCCAGCACAGGAGCAGGAGAAAAAGGACAACACCTCCGGGCAAATAATGCCTGCAGTGAGCACTGCTTGATTTTTTCCAGCAGCTCTTGGCCAGCTCCCCACCTCCTCACTGATTTTAACTGAGGCTTAAAGCTCGAGAAGCAGGTGGACGTCCCTCTGAGGAAGTACCAAGTGTAATTAAACAGAGCGGAGCTGAAATTGTTTGTGTCCAGCTCTAGGAAATCTCCCGAATATGTTTTTGGTGTGGCGGAGCAGGGATTTCTGCACGCTGGTAAACGTCAGATTGGAAACTGTGTGGCAGCAAACAGACAGTGCTGCTCGGGTCGTTACTTTAAGCTGGGTTTTGGGTTTCAAATTGGACTTGCCTTTGGAAAGCCCCGGCAGGAGGTACCTTTGAAAAGGAAAAAGCTTCGTTTTCAGTTAAAAGGAACACTTTTTTCTCTTTGGTGATGCTTTTCCATGGTATTCAGTAGGTGTGCCATGAAGCTGCACGTGCTGACTGCTCAACTGGCTACAAGAGGCTCGAGGCAACGATGACGAAACCAGGGAGCGAGGTGACAAAACCAGGGAGCCACCGGGCTCAGAGGCAGCAGATCCTCGGAGATGCCTTGAAAAGAGTTAGAGGAGGGTGTCCCTCCATTGTTCCTGAAACTGGCACTCAGTGCTGTTAAAGGACTGGTCGCTTCACAAAGATGTCCTTTGGCTTCTTCACAAAGCTGGATTGTTTGACTGCAGACAATAGTTTGCTGGAGATAGAGCAGATGGGTGCTGTGAAACCCCTGGGGAGAGGCTCGCACCTCCTCTAGCCCTGCGATGTTTCTGCTTCCCACCAGCGCTGCCCCAGGCTCTTATGTTAGCCAGAGCTTGCGTAGAAAGCCCAGGCTGCTTTCCTCTAAAAAAAAAAAAAAAAGGTAATTTTCCCAATTCCCAGTGCTTTGAATTTTAGGTGCTCCTTAGGACTGGCCTGGTGATGACTAACGCAGGACGTGGCAGCAGACTTTCTCTGCCATGAGCATCAGGTAGGGCCAGTACTGCTTGCTCGTGATTTCACTCTCAGAACAAGACGTTTAACCTCTGGGCAGTTTTACAGCTGAAATGTCTTGAGATGAATCCATCGAAGGCAGGGTGTCAGGATTAGGTTGCTTGGTGAGTGTGAGGCAGCTGGAAGAAGAGAGATCAGAAGCTGTGATGATGAACTGCTCTTTAAGCACACCCTTTGGGGTCTGTCTCCTTCCACTCGGGGGGCCACGGTTCCTTCCTAAGCTGATCTGATCCCAGCTCAGCAGCACGGGCTGTGTTGGTGTGCTGTAGGGGAAGGTAAGAGCACTGCCTTGGGGGCTGGAGAGGAGCTGCTTTCGGAGCACTACCAGCAGCTTCACACTGGATGTTGTGCTGCACAGCCTGGGTTGTGTCGACCGCAGTTCAGTTCAGTCTGGTCTTGAATGTGCCTTAAAGCAAGCTCTGTAAAGCGAAGAATTACAAGGGATCGGAATCTGCTGGAGTCTTGCTTTTTCCCTGGTGCAGACACAAAGTATTCCGTGGCTGAAAATGTGGGCAGGGAATGTCAGGAATCCTCACTTTTCTCCCCAGTTCTAGCAGGCGCTCCGGGCCCCTGCCTCGAGTTTTCCCTGCAGAAAATCGGTTCCCTGTTTTGCAACACGCTGGTTGCTTCAGAAGAGCGAAAACATCTGATGCTGCACTGATTGTTTCCCTCCCCCTGTTATAACAGCTTGAACCGATCACTTTCAAAAACTGTTTTTCCTTACCCAGATGTTTTAGGGTTTCCAGCCGGTGCGGTGTTTGTACCTGCGCAGCGCATCCCCTGGCAGGAGGCGAGGGTGATCCGGGGGCTCGTGGAAGGTGGGTTTGGACACTGAACTGGTGCACAGGCTGTGGCTGGTGTGGATCCTCAGCAGAGGTGTGGATGATGAGCCTCTGGTCTCTTTTACCCAAATTTAAGCCACTGGGTGAGGTTGCTGCGGGTGCCTGGTCACTGTGGCCAGGCACGGCTCCGAACTCGGCTGCTGCGGGAGCTGCCAGGCACCGCAGGAGGCACAACTGCTTCCCCATCCCCACGCCGAGCTGACGGTCCTAAAAATAACGGGGCTGACAGAGCTGATCGGGTTGCTGGGGCTGGCAGGGCGCTTGCAGGCTGCTCTCCCTGCAGCAGGGACCCGCGGGGTTCGCTCCCCACTTCGGGTGTGCCGGCTGACACCCCGCGCCTTGCAGGGGAGGGAAACGTGCAGAAACGGGATCGGTGGGGGATTGAACGGCGTTGGTTTGGGATTTGGGGTGTTACTCTGTGGCTGGAACTGATTGTGGGTTGCCTGGCCGGATCCTCACAGCACAGCACATCTCGAGGTGTTCGCTGCGCCAGCACGGTCCTGGCGCTCAGGGTGCTCGCTGGTGTCTGACACCATCACACCTGGGTGGGCTCAAAAGGGAGAAGGTCTGAAGGACCCTTTCCTATTAATGGTGCCTAAAAACTCTGCTCAGTCACCAGCTGCTGTGCTCCCACTGCTTTCCTCTCCTGGCTCTGTCCTTGCTGCTCAATAGGATGGCATCATCTAGTGGTTACAGCAGGGCTTTGGGATGCGGTGGCCTCGCTCCTGCTGTGCTGAGCCGGGCTCACACGGCAAGGTTTGGGGTGTGATCATACAGATCTGTGTCTGTGCATCCCTTTTCTCCGTGCTGAATGAATCTGAATGCATTTGGGGCTGCAGTGGGGGAAGGCGTGTGGCCACACAGAGGGTTTTGTCGGTAATTTGCCACGAGGTCTGTACGTAATTAATGAGAGGTGTAGATGGGTGGAAAGGAGCACTTAACTGGACTGAGGATGTATTTTAGGGGATTTATATGATCTCTTTTTGGTGCTAGTTGCTAGGGCTTTTCTTCCTTTTTGTTTCGTTTTGCTTTGTTGTTGGGAAAGTGAGAATTTCCAAGTTACGCCTGAGAAATCAGCTCCGGAGTTGCTTCAGGAGTGAAGCTCGGGAGCTCCAAGCGTGCTCGCTGAACTTCTCCTGTGCCCTGGTTTGTGGATTTCGGAGCCATCGCCTCGCATTTCCCACTCAATTCTCACGAGCTCTGCACCACCACGTCCCGGCGGTACCCGGGGTGAGGGAGCCGCATCCCCGACCTGCTGGGAGCCTGGGGACAGGACGGATAACGGGGACACATCGCTGTATGGACAGCACGGGAGGGGTGCCAGTGGGGCTGAGCATCACCCGTAGCCCTTTCACTCCTCACCTAACCGAGATCAGCACGCGGTCAGGAATGGTCTGGGTTTTCCACTGATGGTTTTGGGATGCGTCTGTGCTGCTGTGTGGCTGTCACGTTCGGGTGGGGACGTCAAATGAGTTGGGAGGAGGAGAAGGTGATGATGTGGAGAGCAAAGTTACAAGAATTAGAGGCCTGAGGTGTGCAGTGCGTCCAAAGTTCAATACTCTGGGAACTCCGGGTAGGTTTGGGTGTGTAATTCCCATCACCTGTTTTGTTTTTCTGCCTGCAGACTTTTTGTTCCTCCCGTGCGTTGTGTTTCTGATCCGGTAAAGTTAATGTTTTTGCAAGTTAAAATGGTTTGCAAAAAAAAAAAACACTTTACAACTGCAAGGGCACTTTGGAAACCCAGCACTTCAGCTGAAGGTTTTTCTCTTCCTTACCAACTTGGCGTTGTTCTTACTTAGGACGCACTTACTCCGAGTGAAGCTCTTTAGCAGAAACCACGTTTGGTTCTCTCTGAGGGTCCCCTCTTGGTTTGAGCCCACGAATAACGCAGTTTGGGCTCGGTCTTGGCTGCCGAGCTCAGCACAAACCCGCAGCATTTTGACCCACGGTACCTCCAGAGCGAGCAGGGGGCTCTCTTTCCATTCCTCGTTCAGCCGTGGCATTGTTACAACCCCCGTCCCACTTTTGAGGTGAAACTCGGTGCATTTTGAGCCTGATTGGAGCCGATGGGAGCCGCCGTGGTCCCCGTGCAGCTGTGCCGATGGTGCCCATCTCAGCTGGGCGCATCCCAGAGCTCGGCTCCATCCCTCCTGCAGTCGCCGTCCTCTGAGCTGTGGCCGAGGGGAGCCCGGTGCTGTCCTGGGAAGAAAAAGGAAAAAAAAAAAAGTTTAAACGAACAAACGGAGGGAGTTTGAGCGCAGACTGTAACCTGGTGCCACCAATAAACGCCGATATTTCGCACTGCTGCTGCCTGGTCTCTGCGTCCCGGCGCCGGTAACCTCCCTGGTAACGCGGTGGGTTTGGGGTTTGGGGTTTGAGGTGTCACCGGGGGGAAAAACCCTTCCTCGGGTGCCTTGGGATGGCCGCAGGCTGCAGAAGGACGTTTTGGGGGCTCACCACAGACGGGAGAGCCCCCCTCAACCTGGGATGGGTACGGAGGGGGTTGTGCTGGAGAAGCGGGGTGAAGGGTGTAGGGCTTGGCACGGCCCCGTTTGGGTGTTTCCAGTCCTGAACCGCAGAGCAACAATTCCCTGAGCTCCCAGAAGCTGCTTCCCCTGCTTCGTGCTGGGGGGGGCACAGGGAGCACCGGCAGCCCCCCGAACCCACCCTGCTGCTGCTGCACGTTAATTAATTTCCAATTAAACCCAGCGGCTGTTGCAGCGCCCTGGGGGCTCCCCGGCACCCTTGGGGCCAAGGAAACCCAAAGCAAGGTGACCTGGACCCCTTCTCGCACCTACCTGGGGTGCCGGTGCCCCACACGTGTGCGCAGCCACCCCACCGCAGGGGGGTCCTGGGGCAGCGTTCCCCCATCCCGGGGGTCAGGTTTGGGGTATTTTTGGCTCCCAGGACAGGTCCTTTCACCCGGCCTGGATGGGGTTTGGTTCCTCTTGGGATGCGAAACCAAACCCCAAACCTGGGCTGGAACCCACCCAACCCCAGGACCCCCCCCCCCCGGGGCTGGTTTGGGAAGGGCGCACGGGGCTGGATGGGGCCGGGAGGGATTTGGGGCAGGGTGGGTGCATGGGGTGGGCTCCGCAGCGGGGTTTTGGGGTGGTGGTGACCCCAGTGCTCAGCTTCCCACCCCCAGCCCCTCCCTCCAGGGGCTTTGGGACCCCCTGGGGACACAGCAGGGCCACGGGGATGCTGTGGACACCGGGATCACTCCCACTGCTGGGCTCTGTAGGGCCAAGGGGACATGGGGACGACCCCCACGCCCCCTCCCCAATGCAGCAAACCTCTTGGTGCCCCCCACCCGCACCCAGCCCCGTGAGGGTGGTGTCACCCAGGGGAGGTGTCAGCACCCCGGGGGCTGTCCCCGTGCCTCGGGGCTCCCCCTGTCCCCCTGTCCCCCCCCGACCTATTTATGGGGCCATCTGCTCCCGGCACAAAGCGGATTTGGAGCCTGGTGGGATCAGGGCCTGGGGGCTGTGGGGGGCAACACCACAGCGGCACGGGGTGTCCGGCTGTCCCTCTGTCTGTCCCTCTGTCTGTCTGGCCCCCAGCCCCCTGCAGCCCCTGCCCCCCCCCAGCCCGTGTCCGTCCTCCCCCCTTTCGCCCCTTTCCCCACATTTCCATTTTATTTCCTTTTAAGATTTTTCCGCCTCCTTTCATTTCCTTTTTATTCCCTTTTCAATTCAGTTTCCTTTTTATTTCCCCCCTTTTTTTAAAAAAAAATTCTTCCCCTTTTGCCCTTTTTTATTCCTTTCCCTTTTTTTTCCTTGCCCTTATTGCCTTTTTTATTTCCCCTTTCCTTATTTTTTCCTTTTTTATTTCCTTTCCCTTATTCCCTCTTTAGCCCCTTTCCCCTTTTTCCCCTTTTTCCCCTTTTTCCCCTTTTTCCCCTTTTTCCCCTTTTTTCCCTTTTTTCCCTTTTTTCCCCTTTTCCCTTTTTTCCCCTTTTTCCCCCTTTTTTCCTTTTTTTCCCCTTTTTTCCCCCTTTTTCCCTTTTTTCCCCTTTTCCCCTTTTCCCTTTTTTCCCTTTTTTCCCTTTTCCCCCTTTTCCCCCTTTTCCCCCTTTTCCCCCTTTTTTCCTTTTCCCCCTTTTTTCCTTTTTCCCCTTTTTTCCTTTTTCCCCTTTTTTACCTTTTTTTTCCCTTTTTTTCCCTTTTTTTCCCTTTTCCCCTTTTCCCCTTTTCCCCTTTTCCCTTTTTTCCCTTTTTTCCCTTTATTTTCCTTTTTTCCATTTTCTTTCACATTTTTCCACTTTCTTCCCCCCTTTCTTGCTTTTTCCCCCTTTTTCTCCCCTTTTTTCCTTTTTTTCCCCATTTTTACCCCCCCCTCTCCCCCCTTTCCCTCCCAATTCCCTTTCATTTCCCCTTTTCCCCCCTCCCCCCGCCCCCCCCGTGCCCGGTCTCTGCCGCCCCCTACCGGCCCCAAGCCCCCAGCCCCCCCCAAAACCCCTCCCCCCAAGCCCCGCCCCCACCCCCAGACCCCGCCCCCCCAAATCAGGCCCCGCCCCCTCCGTCACGCGCCGCGCGGGTTCCGGGTGCGGGCGGCGCGCGCAGGTGGGGGGAGGGCGGGGCCGGGGCCGCGGGGGGGCGCGGGGGGGGGCGATGGGGGGGGGGGCTGGGCACGGGGGGGGGGGCGATGAATGGGGAGGGGGCACGGGGGGTGTGGGGGGGCACAGGGGGGTACGAGGGGGGGCGGTGCACAGGGGGGTGCTGAGCACGGGGGGGGGCAATGCACGAGGGGGGTGCACGGGGGGGCCCTGTGCAATGCCCCGGGGGGGTGCGGTGCACGGGGGGGGGGTGCAATGATTTGGGGGGGGGGTGCGGAGCATTGGGGGGTGCGGTTCCGGGGGGGGGAGCAGTGCATTGGGGGGGTGCAGTGTACATGGGGTGCAATGCACGGGGGGGGTGCAGCGAGCCGGGGGGGCTGCAATGCACGGGGGGGGGGGTGCAGTGCTCGGGGGGGGGTTACAAAGCACACAGGGGGCAGTGCTGGGGGCACGTTGCACGGGGACGGGGGGGGGGCTCTGTAATGCACTCCCCACTTTGGGGGGGGGGGATTTGGGGTGGTGCTGGGGGGGGGGTGCACACCCCTGGGTGCTGCGGGCCCCCCCCCACCCCCCCACTGCTCACCCCCCCCCCCAAAATTCCTCCCGCAGGGCCCCACCTGGGGTGCTCCCCCCACCCCCCCCCCAGACCCAGGCAGGCAGCTGGGTGCTGGCACCCTTGGGTGCCCCCGACCCCTTTAATCCCCCCCCCCCGTCCCCCCCCCCCATGCCGGCAGCAGCCCCCCCCGCGCCCCCAGCCCGGCCATGAGCAGCAACGCCACAGCTCCCAGTGCTCCCAGTACGGGGGACTCACTGGTGGGCTCCGTGCTGGGCCCCTTCGTCTTCCTCACCCTCCTGGGCGCCGTGGTGGCCGCGGTGAGTACTGGGGGGGGGGTCCCCCGGGGGGGGGTCCCATCCCCGTGCACCCCCCCTTTTACACCCCCGTCCCACCCCGCAGGTGATGTACGTGCAGAAGAAGCGGAGGTGAGCGCGGGCTTGGCCCCAAATTGGGGTTGTGGGGTTGGGAGGGGGGGTGTGGGGGGGTGGGGGGCACACCCTGACCCCCCCCCAGCACCCCTAAACCCCGCTCAGCCCCTGTCCCCCCCCCAGGTCGGAGCGGCTGCGGCACCGCCTGCTGCCCATGTACAGCTACGACCCCGCCGAGGAGCTGCACGAGGCCGAGCAGGAGCTGCTGGTGGAGGCCGACGACACCCGGGTGAGCATTTTGGGGCTAAAAACGGCCTTTTTGGGCAAAAAAAGACCTTTTTTGGGCCAAAAATGGCCTTTTTGGGGCAAAAAAGGCCTTTTTGGGGCCAAAAATGGCCTTTTCAGGGCCACCATCCATTTCCTTCCCTCCAAGTCCACAGCCGTCGATGCTCACTTTTTTTTTTTTTGGGGGGGTCCCCGTCTGTTGCAGGTGGTGCCCGGCTGGGGGGGCCGCGGGCAGTGGAAGGCCTGATGCTGCCGCCCCCCCCCCCCGGAGTCGGAGGCACCGGAGGACGGCAGCGGGGGGCACAGCGGGGGCGATGCCACCGGGACGCCTCCCACCTTCACGCACCTTTTTTTTTGGGATGGTTTTTGTTGAAAATGTGTCCCCCCCCCCAAAAAAAAAGCCCCCTAAATGCACTGAGAATGGGATGTGGGGGCACAGCCAGGGGGGCAGGACACCCCCAGGGGCAAATAAACGGGTTTCTTTGCAATAAACGCGCTGGTGCTGCTTTCCCGGGGCAAATCCCACTCATTTTTACCCCCCCCCCAACGATGCTGACCCATTGCAGCCCCCCCCGCCCCCCCAGGGCTGACCCGGAGCACCGAACGTCCATAAATGTTTTTATTCAAGTAACTGCAAATAGGAACCCAAAGGTCGTCAACGGCGGACCGAAAAATAAAAATTAAAAATAATAACACCCCCCCCACCACCAGTTCTCTCCCTGCCGGGAGCACCCCAAAACCCACCACCGACCCCAGTCCCACAGTGGGGTCACGGCAGGGGGGGGGGAACCCCAAATCCCTGCCCCGGCACCCTGCGGGCTCTGTCCCTGGGAGCAGCAGAGCGACCTGAACCTCAACATGAACAGTAGAAAAACTAAAAAAAAAAAAAATTAACAAAAAAAAAAAGAGACTAAACTGGGGAGAACCCCCTCCTCCAGCGACACCCCAAAAAAAAAAAAAAAAAGGAAAAACCCCAAAAACCAAGCGGGGGAGGCCCCGGCAGCCCCGAATGCGGCGCAGCAGCAGCAGCACGTCTGTGAGCCGAGAGTGGAACTTAAATATCCAGAGGTAGTTGTGAACGAGAGGAGAACCGCAAAAAAAAAACAAAAAAAAAAACACCAAAAAAGGACAAAAAAAAATTAAAAAATTAAAAACTCAACCAGAACCTATCAGGAAAAGGCCACCCGGGGCCGGGGAGAGGGGGCAATAGGGGCAGACCCCCCCCCCCCCCCCCCCCCCGGCATCGCTGCGTAGCCGCTCTCCCGCGCACAGTGCAATCGCCCAGGGGGGAAATTTGGGGTGGGGGGGCACAGCCCGGGCCAGATCTGGGGTGTTTTGGGGTTTTTTGTAATTTTTTTTTTTTTTTTTTTTTGCCTTTGCTGCCCCCCCCCCCGCCCCATCCCTGCAGAGGACCCTGGGCAAAGCCAGTGCTGGGGGACGGCCGGCACCTGCTTTGGGGGGGTGAAATCGCTAAATTTGGGAGGGGGGGGGGACAGCAAAGGCTGCGGGTTTCCAGCCCCATTGGCACCCCAGTTAGTGGGGCCGCCCCGAAACGTGGCTCCGGGGGGGAGGGCTGAGCCCCCCAACCCCTTTTTCCCAGGCTGTGGGGCTGAGCCCCCCCCGGCCAGCGCTGCCGGTGGCTGGGGGGGGGAGTGGGGAGGAGGAAGAAGCCGGGGGGGCGCCTTTTGGGGTTTTCCCCCCCCCGTCCCTCTCCCTCGGGTCCCGGGCCGGCAATGGGGGGTCCCGCGGGGCGATGAGGTAGCGCCGGTTCGGGGGGGGGGTCACTGCTCCTCCTCGGACGACTCCTGGGAAATGTTCACCTCCTCCTCGTCCTGCTGCTGCAAGGCAAAGGGGGGGCGGTCGGCACCGTGGGGGGGGGACCGGGTGGGGGTCCCTTTACGGGTGGGGAAACCGAGGCAGCGGCGCTCCCCTGCGTTTGGGGCCAGCCCTCGCTCCCCGCGTGCACGAGGAGGAAACCAGGAGGAAACCCCGAGTAGGTTTGCACCAGGAGCAGCGTGTTGCACGCCCGCTGCAGCGCTGGGGGGTGCCCCATGGCCAGCAGTGGGATCGGGATCGGGATGGGACGGGATGATGGGATGGGACGGGATGGAATGGGATGGGATGATGGGATGAGATAAAATTGGGCAGGACGGGATGGGACGGGATGGGTTGGAATGAGACAGGGTGGGATGGGAGAGGACGAACTGGAATGGGATGGGACGGGATGGGATGGAAAGGGAAAGGATGGGACGGGATGGGATGGGAGAGGACGGACGGAATGGGATGGGATGGAATGGGATGGGACAGGATGATGGGATGAGATAAAATGGGACAGGATGGGACAGGACAGGATGGGTTGGAATGAGACAGGGTGGGATGGGAGAGGACGAACTGGAATGGGATGGGACAGGATGATGGGATGAGATAAAATGGGACAGGATGGGACAGGACAGGATGGGTTGGAATGAGACAGGGTGGGATGGGAGAGGACGGACTGGAATGGGATGGGATGAAATGGGGCAGGATGGAATGGGATGGGATGGGATGATGGGATGAGATAAAATGGGACAGGACGGGATGGGGCGGGATGGGATGGGACAGGACGGGATGGGATGGAAAGGATGGGAGAGGACAGACTGGAATGGGACGGGATGGAATAGGACGGGATGGACTGGAATGGGACGGGATGGGAGGGGACGGGGGGGGGCCGTGCAGCGCGGCCCCGCACGCGGCGGTGACTCAGGGCTGAGCGTGAGCGTGACTCAGCGCCGGCCCCCGCTTCCTCCGGCTTCATTCATAAAATCGCGGCCGGCGGCTGCCAGGGCTGGACGCGGCGTCCCCGGCACGGCGTGGGATGGGGTCACTCCAACCACGTCCCCCCCCCCCCCCTAAAATCCCGGTGCTGCGATGCCAGGGGATGCAGGACAGGCGGGGATGTGGCCAGGTTTTGCAAGCAATGCCCCTCTCCCCTTAATTCCCCCCCCCCGGTTTGGGTTTTTGCAGCCCCTCGCGCTCCGCCCCTCGCCCTCAGCACCTCCCCCAGGAGAAATGAAAAGAAGGGAAAAGGGGCAAAACCCCACAGCTCGTGGGGAGGGGACGGGCAGGGAAATCCCTCCCAGCTCCCGGGGCGATGAGCGTGGGTGGCAGCGGGGTGGGGGAAAGGGGAAAAAAAGGAGGAAAAAACAAAATATTTAGGAACGTGCTGGGCACTCACGCTGCAGGAATGCCACACATGGGTCTGGGGTCTGTCCCGTGCCAACCCCGTCCCCTTTTTCCCATTTTTGCTCACTGCTCTGCGCCCCTCCAGCCCCACAGCTCCGTGTTTAAGGGTCGCTGGGGGTCCTGCGCCAGGAGCGGGGTGGTTGTGGTGTGCCCCCCCCCCCCCCTCTCCGTGCCCAGCATCCTGCCAGGATCGGGTCCGTGAGGAAGAGGAGGAAGGGAAAAGCCCAACTCACCGATTTTTTGGGTCGGCCTCGAGGTTTTCTCCCTGGTGTGACTGCAGCTTTCTGAGCACACACAGTTGGGGGGGGGGGGAAAGGGAAAAAAAAACAAAAAAAAAAAACAGAAATTTGGGTCAGGCTGGGGCCGGGACGGTGCCACCCCCACTGCTGGGGCTTCCTCCCATCCTTCCTCCCTTGGCTGCCAAATTCATCACCCCGGTGGCATCCCCCGGGGCCGGCCCCAGGTACTGTGGGGGCTGCAGCCGAGCCCCCCCCCCCCCCCGGCCCCCCCCCGGCCCCGGTCCCAGCCCCGTGACTCACGGCGCGGTGCAGGAAATGAGTCGAGTTTTCAGAACAGGTTGGTGGCAGCGCGCACGCCCTGGCTCTTCCTCCCCTCCCTCCCCGGGTGCCAGCGCCGGCAGCCGCCCCCTCCCCAGGGATGCGAGATCTGCCCCAAATTGTCATTGATTGAGCCCAAAACGGTGCCGTGGGCGCTCCCGGCTACCTACCCTGCCTTTTGGGGTGGCCTTGTTTTTACTGCCCTTCGGCCGGCCGCGGGGTCTCTTGGGGGTCGGGGCTTCGCTGGGTTCCTGCTGGATGGAGAGCAGAGGGGGGGGACGCTGCGGAGGGGGGGTCCCCAGAGCAATTCCCCACGCTGCCGGGGTCCTGCTGGGCACAGCGGGGTGCTGCCGAGCCCCCCCAGGGTGCTCCCGGCTCCAGCATCCCCTCCCTGCTCTGGGGCACGGCCGCATCCTGCGGGGTGCTGGGAGCACTGGGAGCACTGGGAGCACCAGTTCAGGCTCCGGTTGGGGTCCTTCAGGTCCTGCTGGTGCCCTTCAGCCACCCGTGGTGGCCGTGACCCATCCAGCCCCGGTGTTAATCCCCCGGCTTAGCGGGACGCTCCCCGCCGGCTCGCAATCCGGCTGCTCTGCAGCCTCGCTCCTCCTCATCCTCACCCCCCCCCCCCATTTTTCTCCCCATTTCCCCGCTGCCCGTGCGTGGTTTAACCCCTATAATCCCACTGGGGGGGGGAGGGGACCCCAAAAATCAGCTCAGCAGCTGGGTGGGGAATCAGCAGATTTTGGTTTTGGGGGGGGAGGCGATGCACAAAGCCCACCAACCCCAGGGAGCTGCATGGGGTGGGGGGGGGGGGGTGGGGGGGGCTCTGGCACCACAAAGGCTCCGGCAGCATCTTATCCCTCTGAGCAGCTTGTGCTAATAGGGCTTTAATTAGCCCGGCTGTAAAGGCAGGTTTGTTCGGTGGCAGCCTGGGGAGGAGCAACGGGAGGCCCCGGAGCCTTCCCCCTGCGCCTGGGGGGGTTTTAGGGGGGGGGGGGGTGGCACAGAGGGGGGCTTGTCTGGGGCCCTCCCCAGGATTTGGGGTACCCAAGCACCCACCCGGCACAGGGGGCGTTACTGGGGTTGAGCATCCCCACCCCGCAGGTGCCTGCGCCCCCCCTCCCATCCCCACAGCCACCATCCTCCCTCCCTGGGGACCCCCCCCCCCAAGCCCCCACTGCCACCTCCCTCCTGGGGACATCCCCTGCGTACCTGCGGCTTCTTCCTGGGCCGCCCCCGGCCCCTCTTTTCCGAGGCGTCCTTCTCCCCCTTGGAGGCCAGGGCCTGGCTGGACTTGGCGCCGGCTTCGCTCATCGTCCTTGGCGGCTGCGGCGGCGAGGAAGAAGAGGAGGAGGAGGAGGAGGAGGAAGAGCAGAAGGGAGGAAGGCCGGTCAGCGCTCACCCGCGCCGCGACCCGACGCCGCTCCCCGGCGGGAGGCGGGCGGGGGGGGGCCGCGGAAGTGACTCACGGGGCTGCGAGGGACGAGCGGAGCCCACGGAGCCTCCCCGGGGGTCACAGCCCCGCGGCTGCACGCAGGGGGGCTCGGGGTGGGCAGGGGGCTCACACCCCGCTGTGGGGTCGGGGTGGCCGGTGGGGGGTAAAGGATGGGGTGCCCCCGGTTTGGAGCTGCTGGAAGCCCCCCCAGGAGTTAAATATCAGCCCCAACATGCAGCTCTGACCCGTCCTGCACGGAGAGGGGTCCCGCCGGCACCGGGGGGGCTGCAGGGGCTCGGCAGGGTGAGAGGGGGGGGGAAGCAGGAGCATCACCAGGCGCCGTGCTGGGAGGAGACCCCCGCCTCTAAAAGAGTCCCCCCCCCACTAGTCAGTAACTCAAAATTTTGAGCTCCAAATTTCAGCCGCACCGTGGCACCCGCCCTGTGCCAAACCATCCCCCCCAGCACCCATGGGTGCCTGACACCCACAGACCCCCGGCACCCACAGACCCCCGGCACCCACACAGGCACTGGGGGGGGGCTGCAGGAGCCCCTCGCCACCCCATGCACTGATGCAGGGGGTGAAGCCTCCGGGTGCTCCCCGCTCTCCCACCCCCAGGGCCCCCCCTTTGGGTGCTTCTCTGGGAGCCTGTGGGTGCCCAGCCCCTCCCTGGGGACCCCTCCCGGAGCACCCCCGCTCCCTGCCCATCCCTGGGGCTGGCTTTGAGGCGCAGCCCCCAAATCCTGGCGGGGTGCAGCCTCGTTGCCTTCCCTTCCCATGCCGGGAGCAATGGGATCGGGGCTGCGGGGCAGGGGCCCAGCCTCACCCCGCGGCACAGAAACCCCGCTGAGGTAGCCAGGTGCCCCCACCGCCCCGGGAGGTTTTTGGGGAGCGGCGGCTCTGCCAGCTCTTCCCACGGGGCCCGACCCACGGAGCAACCCCCCCCCCCCCCGAGCAGCTCCCCTTCTGCCAAGAGGAGGAGAGCGGCTCCAGATTTAATCGGGAGCCCTTGAAATCCCAGACACGCTGCCGGCACCGGCAAGTTGGGACAGGACGAGGGGTGGTGGCACGGCCCCGGGGGCCCGCAGGGATCCCCGGGGGGGTCCGGGGGTGCCAGGGGAGCTGGGCTGGGTCTCGCTCACCCCCAGCATTTGGGGCACGCCGGGAAGGGCCCTGCCAAGCTCCCACATCCCTGCGGCTCCCACCTGGGCACCGCTGGGCCCAGAATGGGGGCTGCACCCCGCTCCTGCCACCCTGGCTGGATTTAGGGACACCGAGGGACACCACCAGGCTGTCCCCTCCCCGTGTGTGTGTCCCGGAGGGCTGCACGGCTTTCCTGCCTGATGGGGAAAATCCCGTGGAGGAGCGGGCTCCATCTTCCCCTCTCCACCCTGGTGCTTCCCGGGGGCGTAGGGAAAACCTGCTGGGCCGGAGCTGTGGGGCCGCCGCGCTCCACACCCTGCTCCCAGCCCAGGACGGGCTCGGGGCCGGGATCAGCCGGGTGCAGAGCAGGGACCCTGGCAGGAACGGGGCCGATCCCATCCCCTTGGGGTCCGATCTGCGTCCCCAGAGGGCTGCGGACCCCTGGAGGCTTTTCCTGGCGGGTTTCGTGCAGCCAGAGGTGCCGGCCCTATAACGAGGCTTTAACCACCCCCAGCCTTTAGCAGCTGCTTCCAGTTTGGGTAAACTTCAGCCAGGGGGCACGGCGCTGCTGCCTCCCCGCTGCTGGGGCTGCGGGAGGGACCCATGGGGGACCCCGATCCCCATGGGGACCCCGACCCCACAGCAGTGTCTGGAGCCCCCACCACGCCGAGACCTTCCAGGCCCCTCTGAAAGTGACTCACGAGTGCAAAGCAACAACAAAAACCACCCGCAGATTATTTTTTTTAGGGGGGGGGGAGACAGAAACCGTGCGTGCTGTCATGTAAACACCCCAAAAATATTACTCACAGCATCCCTGAGCCCTTCAAGGAGCACTTAAAAAAATATATATATATAAATAAGGTTTAGGGAAGAAAATACTGGTGGGCTGAGAAGTATTTATCTTTTTTTTTTTTTTTTTTCCCCTCTTTTTAGTCAATCTTTGGCAGAGGGAACGCAGCCCCCCGGCCCTGCCGTACCCTCTCCTGGGGGTCCCTCAGCTGCCCTGCTTGGGGGTCCTGGCCCCATCGGGCAACCCCTGGTGGCCACGACGCTGTGTGAGCGATGCGGGTGGGATTTGGGCTGCCCATGGTGCCACCCGTGGGTGCCACCCCGTGTCCCCGTCCCCACCTCGGAGCTCGGCCCCGCGCCTCGGAGCGGGATCGGAGGCAGCAGCTGGGTTGCCATGGAGGGAAGGAAGCAGCTGAGGGAGAGAGGGAAAAAAAAAAAAAAAAAAACACAAAAAAAAACCTTTTCCCCTTTTCATGGCGGGGGGAACCACGAGCAGGGGGCTGCCGGGCTCCTGGAGGCTGGCGGGGAGAAATCCCGGCGGAGGGCACTCCTTAGGGTCAGGGGGTGCTGGGGGGGGGGGGGGGGGAAAACCCCTTCCTCGGCCGTCCCCGTGGGTCGGGAGCCGCCGTGGGGGGGTGCTGCTGGCAGCCACCTCTTGCACAAGCCACGCTCGGCTTGCAAAAGCCACAACCTGCCCCCCCCCCCGTGCAAACAGCCCCATAAATCCCCTGCGCCCGCCACCCACTCCCAGATTAAACAACCCAACCCGAAAAGGGGGGGGGGGGGAAGAACTGAGGTGGTGGTGGCGGTGCCTCAGATCTGCCCCCTTCCCCCCCAAAAATCTCCTCACACCCAGGAAACCCAGCCCGGGGCTGGGGGAGGCACAAGTTGGGGAGCCCCGGGGATGGGGGCTTAGGGCCGAGGTTGGGGGGGGGGGGGGGCTCTGCTTTGAAGCCCCCCCCCCCTCCCCTTTCCCCTTCCCCTTGCTATTAAGGGCAGACCACCCCCCTTCCTTCCTGGGCATGCATAATAAAAGGAAGTGATAAAAGAAAGGAAGGAGGGAGGTGGGGGAGAAAGAAAAGAGGCAGGAAGGGCAACAGCGCAGCTTTGTGAAGCCCCCCCCCCAACCCCCCCTCCCGCGGGCTGCAATAAAACCCCGGGCACAGCAGCGCCATTTCGGGCCCCCCCCTGCAGGCATGGGCTGGGGGGGTGCTTTTAGGGGCAGGGGGCGATTTGAGGAGTTTTAAGGGTAGGGGGCGGCTTTAGGGGGGGGGGTTGAGCCCCCTCACTGCAACTTTGCAGCGACCTGCCCGAGTGTGTGCCCCCCCCTTGTCCCCCCCCAACGGGGCCTTGCCCGGCCCCAGGCACCTTGCGGCGACCCCACAAAATTTGCAGCGCCCCCCCCCCCCCCACCACCATCCGCGCCGACCCCACACCATCGGCCGGGGCTCCATGTGCTCGGCGCCCACCCCAAAAAATTCGCAGCCCCCCCCCCCCCCCACGTGCTTTGCACCGACCCCACGTGCTTCGCGGCGACCCCAGGCGGTTTGCCCCGACCCCACACAACCCGCCGGGACCCCGCACGATTTGCACCGACCCCCCCCTAATTTGCACCGACCCCCCCCAATTTGCACCGAGCCCCCCCCAATTTGCACGGCCCCCGCCCCACGCGCGCTGCAGGCCCCACGCACTTTGCAAGGTCCCGGCCCCACGCACCTTGCACCGACCCCAAAACCACACGGAGGGGACCCGGGGGGGGGTCCCAGCCCCACCGAACCGACCCGGGGCTGCAGCCGGAGCCCCCCCCCAGGGCGTTGGGGACCGCTGGAGCCCCCAAACCCCATAAATCGGAGGAAAAGTCCCCGCAGCCCGGCCCCCCCCAGCTCATCCCGGCCCCGCCAGGTGCATCGCCCAATTAATCCCAGTAATTAATAACAAACCAAAGGGGCACCCGCGAGCCCTTGCAAACACGGAGCGAACCTCGGGCCCCCCCAGCACCCCCCTGAACCCCCCAACCCCCCCCCCCCCCCGGAGCAGAAAGGAAAGAGGAAGGCCGGCACTCACAGTCAGCTTGGTCTCGGAGCTGGGTGCTTGGGGATTATTATTATTTTTTTTTTTTTTTTTGGTGGCTTTTTTTTTTTTTTTTCCTTTTAATTCTTTTTTTTTTCCTCCCTCTCCCGGCGTGGCTGTGTTGTGAGCGAGCGAAACCCCCCCTCCTGGCTGCTGCTGCTCGCAAATGCGGATCTGAAAGGAGAAGGCAAAGAGAGAGAGAGAGAGAGGAGAGGGAGGCTGCGACTCGCACACGCATCCACAGCACGGCCAGGCCCCCCCCCCCCCCCAACCCCCCCACCTCTTATTTATATAAATAATAATAATAAAATTAAAAAAAAAAAAAAAAAAAAAGCGCTCCGGGAGGAAGGAAGCCGGGTCCAAATCATTTCACGGGGAGCCAGGGGGAGAAAAAAAAAAAAAAAATAGGGAAAGGGGGGGGGGGGGAAAGAGGGGAAAAAAAATAAATAATAATATTAATGATAATAATAATAAAAAGGAGCGAACTCCGAGCCTTACTGGAGGGGATCCAGGTGCTAAAAATAGCAAAATCACCCTGGAAATTAAATAAGGGCAGCCGGGCAGAGGGGAGCTCCCAGCCCTTGCGGAGCGCCGGGAGGAGGAGCCGCCTGCATCACGGCCGGGGGGGGCGGGCGGCGGCGGGGCCGGGGCCGATGGGGCCGTTCAAAGGGCTGCGGTGGGGCCGAGCCCCCCCACCAGGTCCTGCTGACCCCCCCCAGGGCCGTGCTGACCCCCCCCCGGGCGGTGGTGGCTCCCCCCGGGCAGCCGGGATGGATGGAGACCCCCCCCCAAAAAAAAGATCCCCAGTTTGTGGGGTGCCCAGTGCCCAGTTTGGGGGTTCCCGGTTTAAGGGTGTGTGTCCCGGGTGGGGGGGGAGGGAGGGGCACACTCTGCTTTGTGCCCCCCAGGGTGGTTTGGGGGTTTTGGGGTGGCGCCGAGGGGTTTTGGTGGCGCTTTGGGGTTGAGTGCCGGGGCTCTCCGCTGGGTGAAGCGCGGTGCTTTTATTTGCTGTTAACCCCCCCCCCCCCCATAAAAAAAAAAATAAAAAAAAAATCCTCTGATCCCCTTCTGGAGGCACCCGGCAGCAGGTGCTCCGTCCCCAGGGAGGGGTGGAAGCGCCGTGTTTCAGATTTCAGCGCGGAAATGTTGGAAGAATGGGATTGGGGGCGGAGGGGTGAGCGTGGCTGGGCTGGGGGGGCTGGCGAGCGGCCCCGAGGTCTGGGCAGGTTTTGGGGTTTGGTTCTGCCCGGGGGGGGGCTTTGTTCTGAATCCGTGCTGTCTGCTTTGGGGTGCCTTAGGGCAGCGTGGAACGGGAGCCACATCAGCTCTCCGGGTCTGCCAGGACCCTAAAAAACAGCCCCCGGCTGTGCCAAGCATCTGGGGGCTCGTGGTGGGTTTTAGGGGGAATACAGGGAAATGCAGAGCTCCCAGCCATGAGGGTCTGCCGAATTCCCCCAAACTCCTGCAGAAACCCCGATGGTGAATTTCGTGGAAAGTCTGACTTGGGTGCTTGGACCCCCCCTGCCTCGAAGGGTTGAAATCTGGTGGTAGGAGCTGAACTTTAGGCTGTATGGTGCTGAATTCAAGTTTCGGGCAGGTTTTTGTTTAAAAAAAGCATCCTTAACAACGTGAAGCCCGGCAGCGTTGGTGTCTGCGTGCGCAAAACTTCGGCGGGGCAGGTTTGCGACATGGCAAGAACCAAACCCAGCTGCGCAAGGCTCGTGGCACCTCTTGCTAAACGCTGCTTGGATTTAACCCCCCCTGCAAACTCCCTCGGCGCCTCCTGTCTGAAACACAACCAAAGCCGTGTCCCTTTCTGAAAAATGAATGCAAAGGAGGGGAAAAAAGCCCTGCGAGGAGCCGACCCCTTTCCAAATGCCTGCCCGCGGAGGCATTGCCCCGTTTGCAGCGCTGCATTTTGGGGCTGAGCCCGGCTGCAGCTCCCTGAGATGGCGACCGCGCTGCGTCCCCTCCAGCCGAGGGCCTTGCACCCAGGTAAGGTGCTGCTTGCAAGCCCCAAACATTATTTTTTTGGGGGCTAAAATCAGCATTCCCCTTTAGCAGGCGGCCCCAGCCAAGCACCGTGTGCTGCGGTGCCTTCGGCTGCCCCAAACCTGCCCATGGGCGTGCTCGGGCTTCCCCTCTTTGCTGCGAGCCCGGCGAGGAATTTGGTTTCTGTCCCTGGCTGAGGACTGCTGTTATTAATATCCCTCCCTCGTTATTTCTTCTGCGCCGCCGGTGAGTGGCTGTAACCGGAGAGCAGCGCCGGGGGGGGCGCGAACAACCGGGGCTGTCGGTTCTCGGCCGCCGAAACTTTTGGC
The DNA here is from genome assembly GCF_963932015.1 of Anas acuta. Classification (NCBI taxonomy): domain Eukaryota; kingdom Metazoa; phylum Chordata; class Aves; order Anseriformes; family Anatidae; genus Anas; species Anas acuta. The sequence continues at coordinate 2,310,783 of NC_089002.1, read as the reverse complement.
AATTTCTTGCTCACCCCTGGGGAGGGCTCTGGGGGCTGCCTTCGCGGTGGATTTGCACCCAGGGGCTGCTCCGCGTGGGTCCCTCGGTGTTCGAAGCAAAGCCGCGGCCGTCTCCAAAAAATCCCCGGCCAGGTGCGCCCCACAGCCGGGAGCGGTGCTGGGATGGGAAGCTGCGTGCAGCGGGGGGAAATCGGGAAGTGGCTTTTTTTAGGGGGAAAAGGGGGATTTTTTTTGTTGTTCTGAGCAAGTTTGGGAGGACAGAGGGTGGCTTGCTGGGGGGAGGGTTGTGGGAGGAAGGGAAGTGGCCTGGCAGCGCACCACGGAGAGGTCTGCGCACACGGTGACCCACGGGGGGGACGTGGGGCAGTGCCCCCTGCCCTGAGCTCCCCGTGCTGAAAGGAGGGGGGGGGCAGAGTTCTGGGGGGGCTGCTCCGAGCTGGGCAGAGCCGCACCTGGCTGTTGCCATCCTGCCGCTTGTTTTCACTTTTGTTTCTGCGGCTTTCCCGGCTGAAAGCCAGAAGAGACGCTGCCGCCGAGGCGGGGTTTGGGAGCGGGACCGGCGAGGTTTGTGTTCTGCAGTTTGCAAAAACACTGCAAAATGCAAAAAATTCTGCAATTCAACATGCAAAAATCTGTAAAAAAAAATGCTCAACAGTTCTGCAGTGAGCCCAGAAAGCAAAAACAGCTGGAAATGGTGCTACCAGAAGGGGGGTTTTTCTCCCCCTCCTGGGTGAGCGCAGTGCGGGGGCTCCACGTGCGCCGTGCTGGGCTGGGGTGAGCAACCCCAAATAACCCAGGTGAGCCAACCGAGCTGGGAGACCCCTTGGGACACACGGGTGGGGGTGTCCCCAGCCTGGTCCTTGTCACCCCGTGACGGGTTTGGGATGGGCACTGTGGGAGGGGATGGGGCCTTTGTTTCCCCTCCGGGCTTTGTTCCCTGTTGATCAGATCCCCCATGTGGCCGAGCGGCCCCGTACCCACTGAGGCCGGCTGTAATTTGTTCAAACCTCTCCTTCCTCCTCGCCCTCCGGGGCAGGTTTATCCCTGTGTTCCTGGAACTTCAATCTGGGGACAAATTCCTGCAGCACCCGATAAGTTACAGGCTCAGGGCTTCTGCTTTTGAGAGTCCTGAGCGTGCAGGATGCGGGGACAACTGCACCATGCGGGGCAGGCAGGGGACACGTCTGCATTGCTGATTATCCCAATTTTTCTAAGCCAATATTTCCAGAGACATAATCATTACCTGCTTCTTCACTGCTCTGATCGCCTGCTATCGCCCTGCCTTGGGGGGGGACACGGGAGGCACAGTGTCCCCTTGTCCCATGCCCACCCTGTCCCAGCGAGTGCCACCAAGCCCCACAAAGCCGTGCTGGGGATTTGGGTGCCTAATTCCCCCTAATTTCCCTGGGAAAAGGGAATCCAGATCCTCTAAGGCAGCTCTGGAAAAATATCCCAGCCCAGGTCGCTGGGTAATTGGAAGGCTACCGGAATAATTATTTGTCACCTCAAAAGCCCTCTTGAACAAGTTTAATTAATCCTCGTGGTCCTGGGCCTTGTGGAGACGGGTGTGATTGTCCTCATGGCACCCAAATGTGAGGATCAGAGGGTCCGGGATTTTGGGGCGCTGTGTCCAGCACCAAAGGGCTCCTCTCGCCTGCGGTGGTGCCCGGCTGCGGGGTGTGGGGTGCTGTGGGGTCCTTCATGGGGTGGGGGGCTCAGCATCGCTGCTCACTGGGACTTTTTTGGCTGGGGGGGTCTCTGCTGCACCCCGAGTGCTGAGCATCCCCTGCACCGTCCTGTTCTGGTGCTACGAGAGGCAGCACCCCTCCTGTGCCTGCGGGGACCTCGCGTTTCCAGCTGGTTTTACCCCAAAGCTGCTCGAGCAGCGGTGGCTGCGCAAAGAAGGGCCAAGGTAATTAACCACCTTCGTTAATTCTTGCTCAGGGTGATAAGGTGAGCGTCACGCCGGCCCTGACTTTCTCAAGGCACTGCGGGGCCTGAACTCTTCCTCCCCATGGAGCTCCGGTCCCAGGAGGGCATCACCGGGGCACAGCGTCCTCACCCTCCTGGGGTGACTTCTCCATGTCCTGAAGAGCTCCCAGCGGATAAGAAACATTTCTCCTCCCTCCACAAAGCAGAGGAGCTTGCCCAGGCCCTTTGGGGGAGCAGCAGGACCGGAGACCCCCAAATCTGATACCCAAGTGAGAAACCTTCCCCTGCCTGCACCGTGGAAAGGCAGCGCCATCACCTCGGAGCTTCCTCGCGAATCCCTGCTGCAATATTTATGACCGGCTGCAATCAATAATTAACCCCTGGGAGGGAAAGGGCCTGAGCGCTGGGGTGAAGGGTGCTGTGGGTGTGCTTGAGGTCTATGCCCAGCCCAGGCTGGGGCAAGGTTGGAAGGGAAGGAAGGGAAAATCCAGTCCCAGCCCTCCAGCGCCAAGGGGCTGGGCTGACGGAGAGCACACGTGCCCTTTGTGCCTGGAAGGAAGGGGCCAAATCTGTCAGGTGCTGCCTTGTTTTGAAAGCTCTGTTGGGAAGCCACCCTGGGGACGGCTCGGTGAGGAGTCACGGGGTTCCCTGCAGCACTCGCTGCCTTTTTGTGCTTGCAACCAGCTGGCGATGGGGCTGGATCCCTGCCTGTGGGAGAGGGGTGGTGAGGAGAGGGTCTGCTCAGAGGGGTCCCTGCCCCCGGGCTGGGGGCTGCCTGCCCGCGTGGTCTGCACAGCCCCCTCAGTGTAAATGTGCTCATAACCCCCTAAAACATGGATCGGGGCGAGGCACAGGAGGTGTGTGTTGTGGGACGGGCTGGTGGGGACAGAAAGTGGCTCCTGCTCACGTGGGGATGTGCGGCTGTGGCCAGGGTGTGTGGGTGCGCACCCCAAACTGCTGGCACCCCTGGGGGCACGTCCCAGGCTGGCACCCATGCTTGGCAGCAGCCGGCTTCAGTTTAACCTGAGTGGCCCAGCGGGTGCCACCCCACTGTCCCCATCCCTTGGGATGGCGAGGGCACATTTGGGGTATTTCGGACAGGGCAGGGAGCAGGGCAGGGAGCTGCTCCAGCTCGGTGCGCTCGGACAACCGGAGAGCCCCTCGGTGGAGCCATCCCGGGGGGGCTCCTGCACCCCGTTGGCTGCCCAGCGCCCCACAGGCAGGTGCCCCACGCTCTTTGGCCACCGGCCGTGCCACCTTGGTGGCCTGGGGTCGGGGGGGTGAGGGGGGGCTGCTCCTTTCGGGCCCCTGGCGGGGCTGTGGGAAGCGCTGGGGCTGCGCCATGGCTGGGGGAGCCCCGCGGCGCACAATGGCCTTTTGTCCGCGCGCTGCCCGGGAACACGCCGCCATCCCAGCTTCCCAGTAACATGAAACCTCCTCCGGGCTGCCTGCTGAGCACAAAGCCCAGCGCTGGGTTGAGGGGGGGGCTGCCCTGGCCCCTTCCCAGCTCGCTCCGCGCTTCGGAGCCGTGTCCCGAGCGTGCTGGGGCTCAGGTGTGCGTGCGGCCACCGGCCCAGCCGGGGTCCTGCCTCGCCTCGCTCTTGCCCCAAAGGGTTGGTGTAAATCAGGGACACCAGGAGCTGAGCCCCGTGCCACCCCCTGCCCACGGCAGCATCCTCGCAGGGATGTGGCCCTCAGCCATCAGTGGGGGCCCCAGCATCTCCTTCACCCCCCAGCCCCTCATCTGCGGGCTGAGAGCTCCCCAACACCGCGCTCCGACCTTCCCCAGGGGCACCAGGGTTTGTGGTGGGTGAGGAAATACCTGCACCCCCCCCTCCAGCCCCCAAATCCCTCTCCCCCACACAGCCCCAGGGCTGGGGACTAACAAAGCCTTGTAAAAAAAAAAAAAAGCCAGGGAGGAAATGCTGTAAATCATTAACGGGGGAACGCAGGAGGAGAATGTGAGGGGTCATTAATTGAGGGCTTGCTGTCTGGCTCGCACGGGGGGGGGGGCTGCCGGCCTTATTTTTTTTTAATCAAGGTATTTTATTGCAAGTGGCACAGCCAAACTAAACAGGGCAGCAGAGAAGCCAGCAGCGGCATCCTAGGGGGGGGATCAGGGACAACGTGGGAGGTGCTGCAAGGGGTGGGGGGCACGGGGGGGGGAAGGGGTGGGGGACCCTGGTGCAGGGGGCTGCAGGGGGCTGGAGGATGTGCTGCATGGCACTTGGGGCAAGGGACAGGGGACGCATTTTTCCTGCTCTTCAGCAGGGCTGGCTCCTCCATCCCTGGGTTATCTCGAGTCCCCACAGGCACTGTGGGGTGCAGAAGGGCTTCCCCCCCGGTCCCCTGCTTGCCCCAAGTGGAAAAGCCACCTGGAGCTGTCCCCAGGGGCACCCAGATTTTGGGGCCAGCACCACAGGGAGCTCAGGGACGGGACACCCAGCCCAGGGCACGGGCTCGGGGCCACTTTTCCTTCCCTGTGGGTTTTTTCTCTCTGCATTCCCCTGGGCGAGGACACCCCCGGCGCTGTCCCCACCACGAGCACACCGATGGCTTCTCCTGGTGCGCTCACTGCCCGTGACCCCGAGCCCACTGTGACCAAGGGGGTCACAGTGCTGGGGTGGGGGGGGCTGCTCCTTGCCGGGGCTCCCCGTGAGCATCCTGCCCAGCCAAATCCCTCGACGCTTTCCTTTTTACTCAGCTCCGGTTGGAAAAGCACCAGGGGCCGGGGGACTTCCCTGGGTGCCCGTGACTCAGGTGCTGCTCACGCCTGACTCAGCCGCTGGCGGCGGCCCCGCTGCGGGGGCTCGGGGTGGCCACGGAGGCTGAAGGAGGAGGAGGAGGACGCGATGCCGGAGGTGATGGAGCAGGGACGGAGCCGAGCTGGCTTCGGGTGTGAGCCGGAGCAGCCCCGCTTTTGGGTGCCGTGCCTCGTGGGCCCCTTTTTTGGGTGCCTTGGAGGGAGGTGGGTGGTGGTGGGTGGTGGGTTTGGCACCGGCTGGGACAAAAAATGAGGCGAAACGCGGCGTGTCCGGGTGGGACGAGGCATCCTGCACCAACCCAGCCGGTGCCCCCAGCACCAGAGGGCAGGATGCGGCCCCCCCAGGGGCAGCTTTTTTTTTTTTGGGGGGGTGGAGGCTGGGGGTGGCACGGATCCTGCCGACCCTGGCTGCGCCCCCGAGGCTGGGGCCGGTGGCACCGCGGATCCCTGCTGCCATCTAACGGGGACAGGAGAGCCCGCAGCCGGGCTGGGGCTTTGTAGGGCGGGGGGGGGGGGAAACTGAGGCACGCAGGGGGCTGGGGTGGAGGGGAGGGGGAGCCCAGGTGCCCCCTTTAAAAGCAGGGTGGGCAGGAGTTGGCCCTGCCCCACAGCCTGCCCTATGGGGCTCTGTGGGGTCGGGGAGAGGCTCAGCACCCTGCGGGGGGAGCGGGATGGTGCTGGGCTGAGTGGGAGCTGCTGTGGGGGGGGGGGCTTTTGGCTGGGTCCCCTTGGCCCCAGCTCCCCCCAGGCACAGGGAAGGATTGGGGGGGAGGGGGGGTGGCGATGCTGCAGTGCCTGGGGCTGAGCCATATGGGTGCCCTGAATTTTTTGCCTTTTTGCCCCCCCCCTGGAGCGTGTCCCCCCCAGCAGGGGACACCCCCGGCACGTGGCGTGTCCCTGACCCCATCCCAAGGGAGACGTGACACCCAGCGGGGCCAGGGGATTAGGGCCGGCTATAACGGGGCCGGGTGGGCACTGCCTGTTCCCAGCTCCAGTTACACCTCCGGGGGGGGGGGCTCAGCTTTCAACCAGCACAGACACACGAGCAGGGGGACGAGGGGGGGAGAGCTGAGGGGCTGGGGGGGGGGCTCTGCAAGGCCGCAAGCTGCAGTGGGGCTGAGTATCGCACCCCTCAGTGCCCCCAAACTGGGGAGCGGGTCACCGGGGGGGTCCCCACGCTGTTGTGGTCCCCCCCCATCCATCACCCGAGCGGCTCGGTGGGGGTGTGCGAGGCTGTCAGCCGCCTTCCCCGCCGGCTCGGGGGGGTGATTAATTGCTTGCTTAGCAACTGCTAATCAGGATGGAGGTGCTGGAGCCCGACGAGGCGTCCCCTCGGAGGGGAGCATCACGACGGCGGGTGCTGGGGGGCGGCTCGGCGTGACTTGGAGCAGGGCGAGGGAAGAGATTTTTTTCCTGCCCCGATGCCCCCAGAGCCCCTCTTTTGGGGGAGAAAGGAGCCCAAAACAATGTGGCCGTGGGCCGGCAGCTGAACGTTGTCCTTAAATAAAAGCACAGATTCGGGGGGTACCTGGAGGTCCCTGCTGCGCTTGGGTAGAGCGCATGCAGCCCGTGGGCTGGGAGCGGGGGATTTTCCCCAGGGATTTTGGGAAGGCTCCTGGTGGGAGTGCTGGAGGAGCTGGCTCGTGTCCCCGCTGCCTGTGGGTGACCCTTGTGGGGGATATCCGTGCCCCCACGCTGTGTGGCAGGGCAGGGGGAGCTGCTCCCCGTCCCCAGAGCAGCCGGGTGCCAGGCAGCAGGCAACCCCAAATCCCTTCCTCCCTTTCTCACAAGGCTGGATCCGTCCCGCTGCACGGCTGCAGTGAGGGCGGCAGCCACAGGAAGGCACTGGTGGCTTTTGCTGGAAATTTGGGGCTGTGAGATGCCAGGTCCAGATTTGGGACCGATGCACTGGTGTGGGGAGCGCGGCTGCGGGATGCGGTGTGCAGCCCCCTGGGGGGCAGCACCTGGGGGATGGGGGTGTCAGGGGGGGTTTTGGTAGCGATGCCCGCTCCAGGGGGGGCTCTGGGCTGGGTCCCCCCAGGCTGGGTGCTGGCACCAGGTCCCTGGGAGTAGGGAGCCCAGCCTGGGCTGGCAGCGCTCCTGCAGAAGCCACCCGAAACCACCTCGGGACCTGGCCAAGGCTGAATCGATCCCGGGCGCGCAGATTTCCCCGGATCCATTTTCACCGCTCAGCAGAGACCCAAGCGCTGTGCCGAGCCCCCTCCCCTGCTGCTCACCGGCCCCCTCCTCTCTGCCCACCACCGAAATGCCTCACAGCAGGGCTCAGCACCCAGCATCACCCCCCAGGGGTGTGGGGGAGCTTTTCTGGACCCTGCTACAACCAATGCATTGGGGAATCCCCCCCCAGGCCCCCTTTTTGGGGTGCACAGAGCTGCAGTGCCCCAGCTGGGGGGCTGGAGGGTGAGGGCTGGCTGATGGAGGCAGGCTTCGTGTTCAGGCTTTTATTTTTTTTATTATTTTTTATGATTATTAATTGGCTTACGATGTGGGGAACCGTGAAATCTGGGCCATGTTTTATTATAGCTCGTATCACGCTGGACAAGATGGGATTAATTAAACGCGTGCTGCTGCTCGAGCGTGGGCTTGTCCCCGGGCGGCGGTGGTTAACGCGCCCTGGGCCACCGACTGGGGGGGGACGAGGGGGGGCTCTGCTTCTTGTCCTGTCCCTGTGTGCCCTGGTGTACCTGGTGGTGTCCCCTCCCTGCCCCTAGGGCTGCCACTGCTGGGCACATCTGGGTGCCAGGACGTCTCGGGGCACCCCCCCAAGCAAGGGCTTGATTTATTGCCTGGGGATGGATTGGGTTCGAAGGGTGATTTTTATTTGTGTGTTCATTTTCAGAGCCACGTTGGAACAGTCCGTCTGTAGGAAGCTCTTCTCTCCGCCTCGAAAGCATCCTCGGCTGATGCTGCTGTCCCTAAACTTAGAGGCGCAGCGCTGACGAGCTCCCTGCGAGGGCTGCAACTTCAGCAAAGCACCACGGAAAGAAGGAAAAGGCTGCTGGGGGGAGCCGCTGCTGCCTGAAAGCTGGAGGGATGCTGAGCTGTGAGCGGGTCCTGGGCTGGGGCAGGGGGCTGACACTGCCCCAAAATGTTCCTTGGAGGTGGGTTCCTCCAGGGCTGCCTGCTTTGGGGGATGCACCTGGCCGGGCTGCTCCGTCCCCGGGACCTGGTGGTGCTGCCAGGGCTGGGAAAGTGAAAAAGCCAGCAGCAATAAAACTTCAATTTAAGTTTTCCCAATAAAACTGGGAAGCTGCCCATGTGGGATGAAGGAGGGCAGTCGTGGCCAGGCCCCTGCCCTGCTCGCCCCTGTGGAGCATCACCAAATTCCCCCAGCCCCAGACCTGCATCCTGCCCCGTGCTGTCCCCGGACGCACCGGGGTGACCCCGGGACACCTCGCATTGCCTCAGAGAAACTGCAGGGTTTTTATTATAAAAATACAATAATGTATTTAAATTAAAAGCATGTTTAACTATTAACACGGCACACGGCAGCACCTAACAGATGGCTTTTTAGGAGCAGCTGAGGGGCTGCCCAGCGGGGACCTGTGTGGGGTTTCGTCGCGCATCCCTTTCCTTGTGGTGCTCGCCTGTCCCCATGCATCTTCCACCCCGTTGTGCCCCCACAGCAACTTCCCCACTGAAGCCACCCTTAGGGCTGTGCCATCCCCTCCGGGTCCCGCTAGGAAAGTCCCGTGGGGCTGGGACTGCTGCTTGTTGTCAAATAATGCTGGTGGAGGCACTACAGCGATGCTCCAAGCCCCGGGGGATGGATGCCTCTGCTTTCCTTCAATGTTGAGCAGCTGAACGGGGCCGGGGCTCCCTGGTGAGCTGTGCGACCCCCCTGGTGCCTCCTCCAAAAGCAGATTTCTTGCACGGGGTGGGACACGATGCCCCGATACCTCCCCAGTGCAGCCCCTCTCGTTGCAGCACCCGATTGAGGAGCGATGTAATTACTGCAAAGGCAAATCCGTGCCGGCCCTGCCTGCTTGGTCGCGCTCCAAGGAAGGCAGCGTTTCCTTGCAAAGTACGGGGCCATGAATATTTCATGCCTGAGGAGGATATTTCTTTCAGGAGGATGTCGCATGAATTATGGAGGAGCTGGGAGGAGCAGGCGGGCGCTATTTTGGCAGGGCCAGCTCCCACAGAGGGGCTCGGTGCTGGTGCTGCCGTGGTGCTGCCCTGGTGCCGGGGGTCCCGAGTGGCAGAGGGGGGCTTGGGGCAAGGCTCGGGACATTGGGAGGTGCAGCCCTGTCCCGATGCAGGGCTCTTTGCTTCCAAGCAGAGCAGGTTGGTGCCTGCGTAGTGAACGGGGAAGCTCTGCACGGGGCTGGGTTTGGGAAGAGCATCGCAGCCGATGGCTTGGGGACCCTTGGGAGAGGCACCAGGGTTCCCCAGGTAGCTGGAGGGGAGCAGCATGGCAGTCGCAGCCATTCCCTGCTCCACGCAGCCCTCCTGGCTCTTCCCCATCTCCTGTGCGTCCTCACGACCTGCTGCGGGCTCAGGATGCTGCTGCTCAGCGCTGGCTCCCCCCAGCACCCTGCGCCTCTCCCAGCACAATGTGCTGCTCCCGCTCTGCCCCATCCCCACGGGTGTCCTGCTGCCTGGCTGCTCCAGCAGGGCCGGGGGGAATTAACTCCGCACCACCAGAGGCTTTTGTGTTCGTTAAAACGTAAAGATTTTCCTCTAATTGTCCTGTTGGTGCAGGGGAAGTGTGTGCTGTCTGGCCGTCACAGTTAATTTTACCACCAAATGTGCTCTCTCCTTCTTCTGGCTCCTTTTTTTTTTTTTTTTTTTTTTTTTTTTCTTTAAAGAGAGATTCCAGCTGCCCACAGGAACAGTAGGTGGAAAAAACCCTCCCGCATCCACGTGGAAGCCCAAGCAGAGCTGAGCTCCCCTTTTTTTGGGAACCTCCCCAGGTCTGGGGAACGGTGCTGGCCTCCCGGGATGTGGCATACTGGGTCTACAGGTGCCCAGTGCCAAGCTGGGCTCTTGCTGCCAGATGAAACTCCTAAAAATAAGATGGGAATAAAAGCCCCCGCTCGCTGCCACCGGCTCTGCTTTAACTGCAGATTAAAGTGGTTTCTGCTTCGTGCAATGGCCCAAAATAGGCGGCAGCGCTGATGACATTAGTGCTGCTGGCTTGTTAGGCAGCTCCGCGGCTTGGGTCCTGCTCCGGGTCCCTCTGGGGCTTGATCCTTGCTGGCCTCGTGCCTTCAGAGCAGGACGGCAGCTTCGGCTCCCAGCCACGGCCAGGAGGGAAGAGAGGGGCTGGGAGGGTCATTTGTGCCGTGGCTTTCCTTGTTTTTCTATCATTTAGACCCAAAATTTGGAGTAACCACCTACCCAAACCAGCCCTGGCCACATCACTGGGTCTGAGCTGAGCGAGCGCTCGCCCTCTGACAAAGAGGCCTCCAAAACCAATAAATCCACCACGACTATTAGTTTTATTTTATTTACTTTATTTTATTTTTAAGGACTCTTTAAGGGGTGTTAGCATGGGGTGAGGACTGGCCGGGTGTCAGTGGGGAGGCAGCGGCAGCGTGCTGCGGGCGCTTGCTGTCGCTCAGCGTTAGCTGGGGAAGCGTCAAAGCCACCACTGCTGCATGGCCCCATGCTCACGGCGCAGAAAACGTCGTTCCTCTAAAAAAATTCCTTCTTTTTTTTCCCTTCTGGCTTTCTAAGGAGGGTGGGAGCAACCTGGGGAGGCAGGGGTGAGAGCTGGGTCCGCTTGCCATTTTTCTTTGCATTTGGGAACTTCTTCAGCCTGTGATACTGTTAGGAAGGGGGGTAAAAAAATAAATCAATGTGTTTTGTCCAAGTGTTAGCCTGGGCAGACACGGACAGACCCGGACCCTTGTTTGGAGCATCCCAGCCCATCATGGTGTTGGGTAAAATAACCCAGTGCCTTTTGTGCCACCGAGCGCTCAGCTCTCGCAGGTTGGCAGCTGGGTTTTGAGGGATCCCCAGCAACCTGGGCAGCATCTCCTCTTGTCCTTGCCCGTGAGCCATCGTTGTGGCTGGGATGGGACCAATTCACCCAATTTGGCTTCCTCCCTGCTCTCCTGGGCACGCGTGTGGGGTGTGAGCCGTGCCCCCAGACCCCATTCCCCTTCCCAGCGCGGCTGTGCCAGGGCAGCAGCCACAAGAGGGAAGCAAAACATCACCCAAAGGCTGGAGCCAGCTGAAAGCTGCTGGGTGGGGGTGGAAAAGGGGCATTTATGGGTTATGGCTTTGGTCCCCGGGCAGTGCTCGGTGTGCCGGGCATGGCCTGGCTGGGCACAACGCGTGGGCGCAGGTTTTGGGGTGAGCGCGGAGCGCATGGGGGGCGGCTGATGGCAGAGACAAACTGCTGCAAAGCGTGGGATGAAACCTCAGCACAATCCCTGCCCTGCACGCTGGATTCGTGGGCTCATTCCTATCGGGGAATTCAGCTTTGTTCCTTCACTGAGCCAAACTCGGTGCTGCTGGAGCCTCTGGTGCCTGCCGCTGGTGCAGCCCCTGCGATGCCCCAGGGTGTTTTTGCTGCTGTCTGAGCCCAGAGGTGCACCGAGCTGTGCCGGCCTCTGCCCAGCACCTCGGGGTGCTCAGTGGGGTGCCGGGTGGCTCTGCTGGGTGCTGCTGGCTCTCGTTTTGTTGGCTCTCCTGCCATTAGGTGGGAGTGTTGCAGAAGAAAAGAGCGCGGGTGCTTCCATCGCTGGGTTGGGAGCGCAGCTCCAGCACCGCTGTGCCGCGAAACCCAGGCACCGTTCCTTTGTCCTCCTTCACTGTGGGGACAAAGAGGCACAAGGAGGGATTTTTTTTAGGCTGGATGTGTGCAGGAGAGAGGAATAAACCCCAAGAAGTGGCTCTAGCGTTGGAGCTGGAGGGGGTTTGGCCAGGGATGGGCATCGCTGCCAAGCAGCGGAGCTTGCTGTGGCCCTCGGCTGCTCGCAGAGGAGCAGGTTTGGGACCCCCAGGCTCACCCCATCCCCTCAGTTCTGGCATGGGGGGCTTGGGGAGAAGCCTACAAACCTAGGGAGGTCCCCTCCTCAGTGGTCTCCAGCAAAGAGGCAGGCTGGGGCCTCAAGCAGCATTTTCCTGGGGGTCCTGCATCGGCTGGGCAGGACGCGGGCTCCGGGGTGCTGGAAAACTGCTGGAGGGGGCTTGGAGCCCCCCAAAATGGGGAGGTTGTTGGGCTGGGGGGGCTGCCAGGGGGCTGGCACAGCCGCAGCAGCCTTCCTCGCGAGGAGGAGGGGTTGTGGCTCACAGCCTGCAGACGAATCATCCCTCTTTCATTGCTAATTCCTCCCCGCAAGCCCGGATGGGCTGCCTTTTTACTCCCCCCACCCCTCCCATTTCTTTAAAATGCAACTCTTTCCATCAAAATCTGGTTAGTCATGAAGCGTATAATGAGTTTTATATATATTTAAAATGGTCTGACATTCGGCATCCCATTATCCCCACTCCTCGAGAGAAACATGGACTCGATGTGTGAGTGTTGATCCAATAAGAGCGCAGTCAGTACCATTTTCGCTCTCTGAAATATCCATATCTATTACCCATATTCATGTGCTGTTTGTGTGTAGGAGTCTCTTTCTTGTGGAAAGAAATCCAAGGCTGTTTCTTTTTTTTTATTTTTTTTTTCCTCGGGCCTATAATTTATGTATTTTTTGGGCACGCTGAATTATTTTGCTTGTTTTTGTTTTGCAATTTTTTTTTCCCCTCCTTTCTTCAGTAAATCACAGCTCAGCCTCTAATTACCCAGCGCAGGAAAGCTTCAATGTCTCTTTTGCGAGTGGTTTTTGTGCCTTCAGCTGGCAAACAGCCGCGAGGGGCTGCGGGGGTGAGCCCGGGGTGCCCCGCTGGGCGCAGGCCCCGTGGTTGCTGAAATCCATCCCGAGAGCCTGCGAACTTCCAGCGGAGACTTTTCCGGCTCTCTGTCCTCGCTTTGAGGTTCATCGCTGCCTGACGTCAGTGAAAACCTTCCTTTTGCTGAAAAAAAAAAAAAAAAACAAAAAAAAAAACAACAAAGCAAAAACCCAACAATCGCCGCCCCAGGGAGCAGGACAAAAGTGTCAGCGTGTTCTTCTGTGTTTCTTTCCCTCTGAAATCTTTCTCCTCCTCCTCTTCTTTTCTCACAGATCGGACTTTGGCTTCCTCCTGCGTCACCGGCACCGCCGGGGAGCCCTTGCCCTGCCTGCAGCTCTCCCTCTCTGCTCCTCCCGGCCGCGTTTCCCCCAGGGACCAGTGGTGACACCCAAAAAGCATCCCCGGTTCCCCGTCCCATCCCACAAACCCGTTTTTCTTTAAATCCACAGGAAAACAGCTCTTGCTGGGACTTCTGCTTTTTAATTGTGGAGATATTAGAGCTAATTGCGGTTCTATTAATATTTCACTTTGAATTAAAGATTTATTCTCCCCACCCTCCCAACCAGCGGGGAATGAAGCCCAAGGCAGCGCTGGGAGCGCACAGCTCACGGACAGCAGGGGCCGGGCGCGCTTCCCGTGCCTGCGCCTCCTTGGCCTGAGTGACCCGCGGAAAGGAAGGAGGAGGAGGTGGCTCGGCCATAAATTATTCAGGCACTTCTGCAGAGCCGAGCCGGTGAGTCCAGTCCATAAGATGCGGTTTCGTGTTTTCTCCTATCTTGGAAAAATAAAATAAAGCTTGCAAGCAGCGCGTCTCTCCCCGGTTGCGCCCGGTGATGCTGGCGGTGGACGCGGTGACCTTCCCGGCTGGAGGGGAGCCAGGCTGGCTGCTGCTCGGGCAGGGGCTGTCCTCCTGCTCTGCTGCCTGCAGGCTGCTGGGGAGAAGGGGAAGCATCAGCTGCTGGCCCCAATCCTGCCCCGAGCTCCTGGGGTTGGGGATGTGCTCCTGTCCCCGCTGTGCCGTGGGGTCAGCGCGTGCCAGAGCCCTGGAGGGTCAGGGTGCTGGTGCTGGTGCTGGCGGAGGTGCTGGAGCTCTTTGCAGCCCCTGGATGGAGGTGGGTGCGGAGCTGGGGCTGGGGGGTGTTCCTCCAACCCTGCTTCCAGGACGGGAGAGGCAGCGACTTGTTTAATTCCTCCTGCTTTGAGGCTGACGGAGCCGTATTGATCCCGCGGAGGATGGCTCTGCATCCATTTGCTGGCGGTATTGACCTCTCCCAAAGTGTCTGATCATCTTTGGAAGGACCCTGACACGAGGACACGCACTGACTGCGGCAACGACTTTTGGGGATGAGCAGAGCTGCTCTGGATGGCCCCAGGCACACACGGGGTAACCCCACACGTGTGCTGCTCTCCCGTTATCCCCGGGCTGTCCCCTGCCTGCCCCCGGTGCTCGCACCCTCCCCGCTCGCCGTGCCCTTTCCCATCGTGCTGGGAATCTCAGCGGCATCGGGCTGAGCCGGGGTTTCTAAATGTTAATTGTAATTTGACATTCGTGATGGTGACACGAGCGCTGATGATATTTTGGCTCCTGGCTGAGGGTGGGGAGGAGATGGTGAGAGATGGAGATGTGCGCTCCGTGAGGCTCGGGGAAAAGAGAGGAGATGCTGCTGGCTGCAGGAGCATCCCCCGGACCTCACCTCCTGGCTCCCCAGGGCTGGGGGGGTTGGATATGAATATTTTCCATCAGAGCTTTCCCACAGGTGGAGGAGGAGCTGTCAGCCCCATGGGAAGCTGCTGCTCCTCACTGCTTTTTTGGTGACTTCATTTGATACAGTGGCTTTTCCCCCACAGTAGCACAGGTGGAGGAAAGGAGGGAAGTGCCCAAAGTCCTGCCTCACCCCGTGGCTCCAATGTCCCTGTTTGTGCCAGATCGTGGTGGCTGCACCAGGGTGATGAGCACCGAGCACCCCAGATGCTGGAGCAGCTCAGGTGATGCAGAAACCCAGGTTCCTGTGTAATTTAGCTCAGAGACCTCCCCAGAAATTCCTTGGGACCTGGGCAAAGCAGAGCAGCTTGGCTGTGTGTCCCTGCGCCTGGGTCCGTGCTGGGGCACAGCCTTGTCCCATGCAGTAAGACTCCAATCCTTCTTCGAGAAGCCCTCGTTTCACCTCGAAGGCAGAGCACGTGTCTCTGAAATCCCCCTGCGGTGGAGGCTTCGCCCAACCCAGAGCAGTGAGGATAAAGCTGACCTCGGGGCACCTCCGAGAGCTCCTTTCGGTGAGGGGATTTGTGCCCGGCTTATCCCATGGGGGCTGCAGCCCCCTCGGCCCTGGCTTTGTGCATGCCCAGGGTCTGCCCCAAGGCTCTTCCATGCTGGGGCAGGTGGGGGGCTCCTGGCCTCCCCCAGGGCTTGGTGATCCTGGGCACTGATGGGTACAGACCCTGCTCCTGCCCGTGCATTTCTGCGGGTGAATTGAGCCAAATAACCCCTGGGTGCATCCTTGCCCTGGCAGCCAGGGTGGGAAATCCTCAGTGCTCCACCTGTGCACCCCTAAACATCCCTGGGACGGACATGTCCTGCATCAGCCTGTTTTTTCTCAGCCTCTTCTTGAGAACCTTTTGGAGATAGCTCACAGCCCCCAAGGACAGAAAGCCGCTGTCCCGGAGCCCTTCTTGGGGCTGGGACATTGCTGCCGGGGGGGCACAGCACAGCTCCATCCCCATCAGCTGCAGCACAAGCAAGACGCAGGGGTCCTTTTGCCTGGGTTTCTGGGGATGGCATCGGTACTGGTGCAGATGAGGGCTGAACACCGTGTGTGCACACATGGGGGGGGGTTGGAGGGGCCCGTGTGCCTCCCAGGGCTGCCCTCCCCAGCACCAGAGCAGAATGACAATGCCGACTGCTCCAGCTCTCGCTGTAAATGAAATCACTGCAACAGCCCGACCGCTCTGCAGGAGACAGCGCTCTGGGCACGATCCCGTGAGCATCCGAGTCCACGGGAATATTGCCACTTATTTTAATGGCAGGAGGGCGGCTGGCCAGCTTTTCAGGAGAGTGCATCTCGCTGGAGAGCACGGAGCTCCTTCAAAGGCCTGGCCAGGGCGCTGCGCCGGGAGCCAGGCAGCCCTGAGAGCTTCTGGAAAAGCAGCTCCTCTCCAGCATCCCCAGCGGGGTCTGGGCGACAGCGCCGAGCCCTGAGCTGCTGCATCCTGCCCCCCCGGGAACAGCTTACCCTGTGCCAGCGTTGGCAACACAAATCAACCCCTAGTGAAGAAGAGGCTGGGAATGCGCACTGGGGGGGCTGCGCTTTGGGTCTGGGTGGTCGGAGGGGCAGGAGGAGCTGCAGAGAGCTGTCCCCCCAGGTGAGCCCCCCACCCAGGTGCAGGGACTGGGGTCCCCACGGGGTCTGGGTGCTCGCAGCCCCTGCATGCAGGCAGGTGAGCGCTGCGGGTGCTGCGGTGCGCGGTTATCTCGCACTCGTTACTGTGATGGATCGGAGCAGTTAATGTGTCAATGGTCATTACTAGGGGGCCGTGTTTTCTCTGGATTAATGAATCGACTGGCCCTGATGGGCTCCTCGCAGCCGCCGGGGCCCGGTGGGTTGTTTGGTGGCAAAAAAAGGCGATGCCAGAGCATCCCGGGGAGTGTGCACGGTGTGGGGTGTCTGCGTGGGGTGTCTGGGAAGGGACAGCTTGGGACGATGTGGTTCTGGTGGGAGCCTCCTCCCTTCTCCCTGCTTCCTCAGCAGGGAGGGAAAATTTGGGGGCAGCTGTTGGGCATGCAGAGGGAGCTGGGGTGGGTGCCGGGACCCTTCTGGTGCTCACACCTCGCACTGCGCTGCCCAGGTAGGGGTTCTGCAGAGGACCCCTTGACGAGGCTGCTCCCTTTGCACCCACGGGTGTCACGGTTCCCCTGCTTCTGCAAAGGCTGAAATCAGAGAACGTGACCCGTGGGAAGCACGGCGGGGTCCGGGAGGCCTGACAGTGCTGCTCTTACGTTCCCGACTGCGACGATGGCTGCAGGTGATGGGCAGGGGCAGGAGAGGACAAGGATGAGCAAAATGTGCCTTGGTGCTCGGTGCCAAGGGGGGGTCCTGGGGACAGCAAGGCACCGAGGGGCCACCTCTATCGCCCTCCCTCTGCCCAGCGCTGCCTGAACCCTTCGTGCCCTGCTCTGCCGGGGGCTGGGGACGGGGGGGGTGCAGCCGCTCCCCCCACCCAGAACGGGGGGCAGCAGTGGGGACCCCCCCCCCCATCACCACCTCGGGGCGCTGCGCTGGTGCTTTAAAAGGCTGGCAAACCCCGCAGCGGGCTTCCCAGCGCCTCTTCATGCAAAACTTCCCCGGCCCCAGCCCTCCTCCTCCTCCTCTTCCTCCTCCTCCTTCTCATCTTCCTCCTCCTCCTCCTCCTCCTCCTCCTCCTCGGCGCGGCTGCGGAGCGCGGCGGGTCCCGCCCGGCTGCGGCTCGCTCGGGCCGGGGCCGGGGCTGGGGCTACGGGGGGGGGGGGGCCGCGGCTTGTCCCCGGTAAGGGCTGTCCCCGCCGCATGCCGCAGGGCCCCCCCGGGCTGCCCGCGCCCCCCCGGGGCCGGAGGCAGCGGCCGCGGGCGGAGCCGGGCTCGGAGCCGCCGCCAACTTCGTGCGCTGCCCGCGGGTAAGTGCGGGGGGGGTGGGGGGGGGGCGCGGCGCATCCCCGGGACACCCGGTGCCCACCCCCCCCCCAAAAATAAAAACCTTCCCAGAAAGGGGTTGGGGGTTCCCCCTCCTCCTTTTTCCTGCAGCCTCCCCGCTCTCTGCTCCGGCTATTTATTTTTTTCCCTTATTTTATTAAGGGGGGGCTGCGACAGCGTGGTCTGCAGCAGGGAGCCCCCACCTTCACCCCCCCCCCCAGGCACAACCTGTCCCCACCGGCAGGACCCCGGCTCCCTCCTCCCCGACTAATTGCATTATTAATAGTTGTGGGGCTGCGGAGCGCTGCCCCTCGCCTGTATCCCTGGGGGGGGGACACCCTAGGGTCCTGTCCCCCAACGTGGCACCGCTGCGGGCTGGGAAGGGGCTCGGGGCACGGGGGGGGCGCAGGCGGGTGCTGCCCCCGCCTCACTGCAGCGGGCACGGCTGGGGCTGCAGAGCCCCTGCAGGGCAGGGGAGAGAGCTCGCTGGGGACAGGTGCCAGCCTGGGGTTTTATTTTTTGGGGGGGTTGCACATCCTCCCCCCCCCCCAAAATGCTGGAGCAGCCCCGTCTCCGGGCAGGGAGCCGCTGTGCGCACACACGCGCTGCTGGGTTTGTTTTCCTCTCTCGAGCTCTCCGGCTCCTCGGTGCTTTTTGGGTGCTTGCGGGAGCCGAAGTTGGCAGCCATGGGGGGGAAAAAAACGGAGAACTCTCCCACCGCCTCGCCCGGCCGCGCTTCTCCTCCTCCTCCTCCCGGTGTGATGAGTTTGCCGTGCTCTGCCAGCCGGCGTCTTCTGCTGTGGGCTGCTTTGGGCTAGGGGAAGAGCCCGCTGCCTTCAGCAAAATCCGTGATGGAGAGGCTGCGGAGGGAGGCACCGCGCCGCCGGGTGACCTGGGGCTGGGTGGGAGATGCCCGAAATTCGGCTGGGGTGGTTGGAGGAGCTGCTGGAGCTGGCAGCTCGCCCGCGGCACGGCCAGGGGAGGAAGGGAACTGAACCGATCTGTTGAATGCAGCGAGGAGCTCGGGCAAATGCCAAGAGAAGTGCCAAAAGAAAAGGCTCGCTTCCTCCCCTCCCTTCGCTTCGTGGGAGCGGGGATTTTTCCGTGCCAGCACGGCGGGTGCAGGGGGGGACGCGCTGGGGCTGCCGTGTGGAGCGGCTCCGTGTGGGCAGCGGGTCCCCATGGGCAGCAGGGACAGGGGACACGGGTGAGTCCGTGTTGGGGACCACAGCAGGTGCTGTGCTGGCGCTCAGCTGCACCCCAGGGTGTCGGGCAGGGCTTTCAGGGTGGGTTTTACACTGGGATCTGGAGCTTAGGTGCAGCTCCAGCCTGACCCTGCAACCCGGGGGCCAGCGTCACCCTTCGGAGGAGCCTGCTGGCTCCCCAAAAACAGGGTGTCACGTGCTTCAACTTTGGCATCAGGCAGGAGGAGGATGGATTTGTCAGCTCAGCCACCCCCTTCCAGCTCTTCCCAGAACGGCAACGGCTTTGAAGATGTGGCAGGTCCTAATTATAACACACCCGAACCCACTCCCGCTGCCCGCCCCAGCTTCGCGCCCGCCGCGGGCACGGTCCCTTCCTCTCGGGCTTCACATCTCACGGTGGGGCTTCCTCGATGGGGTGGCCTGATTTCCTGGGCCCCTGTGCTGACGATGGCCCTGCAAAAAACCTGGCTGAAAATGGGGGTCTCTTCCCCCCCTGGGGGGCTTTCTGGGCTGGGTGCTGTCAGCCTGGGAGCTCAGGGTGCCGCTCCGACGGGGAGCAGGATCGGCGCACGGCGCTACGGGCACCGGCACTCAGCCTGCGCTCCCCTTCCAAGCCAGCGCCGTCCCAGTTTGCAGAAGGTGATCAAAAATTAATTGTGGGATTTGGCTGCGTGTGGCGGGAGCGGGGATGAGCGCCGGCTCCTTCCTCCCACCGCCGCCTCCCCTCGCCCTGCCGGAGCTGTTTGTGGGGCTGCGCCAGGAGCCCCGCGCTGCCTCCCCACCGCCTCTCTCCAGGTGAGACGCTGCCCTCGACGCTTCCTCCGTGGCCAAATCCTCCTCGCCTTCCCCTCGCCGTGTGAGCCCATCCTTCAAACTGAGGGATTAGCCGTGGCCTGCTTTGCAAAAGGGGAGGGAGGGGGAAGGAGAGAGCTTGCCTGCAGTTAAGGATGTGTATATATAGCACGATAAATACTCCCTGAGTGATCTGCACCCAGTGGGAGCCTTTTTCCTCGGACTGCAGCAGCCCCCGGGCCCGGCTCTGGGGCAGCGTGGAGGTGGTGGCACCCGGCGTGGGGCTGGCTTTGGGGTCCCCATGGCCGTGGGGCTGCGAGCGCTTCGTGGTGCGTGCGGGAGCCACGGGGAGCAGCGGCTTTTCTGCAAAACACCCGAGTGTGGCAGCAGATCCCAGCGTTTGCAGGAACTCGTTGCAGGGAGGTAGAGCTGGGGTTGTGCAAGCGTTGCAATATCGGTCCGTGCAACCATCGGGTGGTTGCTGAAGGGGGCTGCGTCCCCGGGTGTGCTGGGTGTGTTTTGATGTTAAAATCCGGGGTCTGTGCTCTCTGCTGCCTGCTGAGCCGTGGCCTTGCTTTTCCTCTGCCCGGATGCTGGGGAACTCGACCTGAATACTGAAGGTTTTGCCTGTTGAGGGAGAACTTAACCTGGCCTCCCCTCCCTTGCCACGTCTGAATTCTGCTGTGCTTCACGCAGCCTTTGCAGCCAAAAAAAAAAGCAGGAGCCAAAGCGAAGCTCCCCGCAATAGCTTGCGAGTGAGGAAGAGCTCGCGTGCACTAATTGGGGTATTGTGCCGCGCGCTGGCTGTCCCTGCCTGCCGAAGGATGAGCAGGTGGGCAAAGAAATGGCCTTGATTTTCCAAACGGAGCCGGCAGCAGCATGTGCGGGGTGCGGGCAGGGACATCTCCTCGGGGCCGGGGCGTGCGGTGGGCACTGGGGGCAGCCCGGTGGGTGTCGGGAGCGGGGTCTGCTCGGAGAGGTGGGCGCGGGGCGCGGCGGTGCCCTGTGCCGAGCCCCCGGCTCCTGCCAGCCCTGCCTGGGAGCCGAATTTCTGTGGCCTCTCGGCTTTGCCACCGCCGGCAGCGATGGAGCCGCGGTGATTAGTGCTTAGCCGGCACTTGGCCTGGTGGCACGTGAGATGTGAACTTGCTCGCCTGCAGCAGCCGGGGCTCCGTGGAGCTAATGGCAGTGAAATAACTGGGTTTTGACTGGGAGTCCTGCAGGGAGCCAGGCGGTGGCGAGAAATCAGCCGTTTCTTTCTCTCCTTATTTGTTTCTTTGCCCTTTTGAAGGAGCTTTTTCCTCGCTGCAAAATCCTTGTGTTGAGCAAGCTGCTTCTGCTCCCGGGGGGGGGCTGGGGGCTCCAGCCGAGGTGAGGAGCCCCCGGTTCCGACCTGCCCAGGGGGCTCCCTCCGAGCCCTGCAGCCGCGATGGGCACAGCATCCTGGGCTGGGCTTCTGCCTCCGAGGCTGCTCTCCTGGGAGCAATGCGGGGTCCTTCTGGGCTGTTTGTCCCTGGAGCTGTGGCAGCGCCAGGCTGGGGAAGGGAAATTTTGCCAAAATTCCTTGTGATGCGTGCAAGGAGGATGCAGCGCATCACCCAGAGATGCACCAGCCTTGGTCCTGGGAGGAGCAGAGCCCTGGGTAAGGTCTGTCTGGATGCGGAGCTGTGTGTCCAGCAGCACCCCAGCACTGCAGCTGCGTCCCAGCACCCGTGGACATCTCGGGGCTCTGCAGGACGCAGCAAGCCCGAGCTGTGCCTCACTGCAGCCCTGGCCGGCACCGAGCTCCCAAAGAAGCACAGGAGGAGCTGCGGGAAGGAGCTGCGAGCGGAGAAACCTGCTCGTGGCCAGGGAAGGCTGCACCAGGATGGATCCGGGGGGTTTCAATCAGCCTGGGATTTCTCCCAGCCAGCCGAGCCCGTGGTGTGGGCATTGGTGAGGATGGCGATGGCACAGGGCTGGCCGGTGGCTCAGTGGCACAGACACCGCTAGAGGGGAGCAGGATGCCACCATGTGGGATTTCCTGCGTGGCCCAAGGGTGGTGGGGACCCACAGGGTGGGAGCCAAGCGCTTCCTCCATGGCTCTCCCTGTCCTGCCGTGGTTTGGGGCTCAGCGAGATGTGGCTGCAGTCCCAGCGCCTGCTTCTGCAGCTCCTGATGCTTGTTGGATTTGTCTGACTCAGGCAGGGCAATAATCCCTGGGATTTCCTGCCAGGTCTGGAAATATGCTCGCTTGGATCAGTCCTTGCACCTCTTGCCAGAGCTCGGATCTGACCACTGCAGGGCCAGGATGAGGGTGAGGGAGGTTCGCTGCTCTCCAACAAAGCACTTGTTGGAGGCGGGAGGCAGCAGCTTTGCTCCTTCCTTTGGCGCTCTGATAATGCCAAGCTCGGTCTGTTTGGGATGCATACCTGCACCCCGCTGCTTGCAAATGTGCCTGGTTTTGTTCCCCCACGGTGAGTGCTGCCGTGCAGGCTCTGTGCAGGCAGGAGCAGGAGCTGGGCTCCCTCACCTCGCTGCTCACAGCGTGCGCACGGGGTGCTCCCCGCTCCATGGAGAGCTTGGTGCTGGTGCACGTCTCCCTCCAGATGTAGGGGTCTGACCTTATGGGGATGAGGGGAAGACCCCCTGGGGATGCAGCTTGCCCTCCTTCTTGCCAAGAGTCCATCACTCACCCATCACTGGTCCCATGCCCATCAGCACCACCCTGGGCTGGGTGCATTCCTGTTGTAGGTTGGGACCAGGAGTGGGGCTGTTTGGGGGAGCTGCTGTGTGGGGCCATGGGGAGGAGTGGTGGGGAAGGGGCTCTCCTGCCCCTTCTGAAGAGTGCTCGGGCTGCACACCGCATAGGCTTGTAGGGTAATTCAGGCTGCATCTCCCTAATGGTTCGGCGAGGGATTCAAACCAGCTCTCCCCCTCCCCTCCCCATTATTTGTGCTTTTTTCTTGCCTGCCATGGTATTTTTACCTTCAGTTCGTTCAGATTACATGATCAAAGGAGGCACAAAGGGGAGAGAACAGAGAGGAAAAAGCTTAAAAGAAGAAAGGAAGAGGCTGTGGGCTCTGGGGGCTCCGCTGCGGGCTGGGGCGAGGAGGCTTTTCCTCGGCGCGTGCCACGTGGAGCTCCATCGCGCCGGCCCCCGATGGGCAGAAACCTGGTTCCTGGGGCGAGGGTGGGAGAAATAACCTGATTGCAGCCTGCCCCAGCACGGGGCTGCACGGGGGGGCTGCGGCATTAAAACCACCCTTGGCTGTCCCCATCCCATGCATCTTTGTAGCAGAACCCGACCCGCTTCCAGGGTGCAGTAGGGGCCGCTTTCCCCTGCCCCACTCCCGGTGCCAATGCACGGGACGGTGCTTGCAAAGCCCTGGGGGAGGTGGCACTGTCCCCACGGGGCCAGGGTCCCTCTCCTTGACCCCAGCTCCCGCAGGGACGTGCTCGTGGGGCTGTCCTGGTGGGAGATGGCTTTGCAGGTGGCGGTGGGGCGGCTTTCGTGCCGCAGCACTCCCTGCCTGCTGCCTTTGGAAACAAAGAGCTCGGCACCGGGTAATTCGCCTTGCTTAAAAGCCCCGGCTGTCAGAAACGCTTTGGAGATGGGCCTTCAAGTGGCTCCGACAGGCAGGGATGTGCATAATTTATGGAGGTGAGTTGAGGCAAGGGCCCTCCCAGCTGGGGTGAGGAGCTCCGAGCGGCTCCTCCAAGGGTGTAAAGGGGCCTGGCTCCAGCAGCAGCCCCCCCATGGGGCCGGCTGAGGATCCGGCCAGGCGGGCGCAGGCTCGGCTGCTGGGCTCGGTGCTGGAGCTGAGAGGAATTGAGGCTGCTTCTCGGGTCTCGCTGTTCCAGCCCGTCCTGCTTGGGGAATGCATTTGCCGGCTTCGCTCTCCTCTGCTTTTCGGTGCCTTGCATTAATCATGCGCTGCCCTCGCAGCATCCGTCGGCGGCTGCTTGGAGGCAGCAGCCGGGCTGCAGGGGAGGGGAAACTGAGGCAGGGGCTGCGCTGCTGGGCCAGGGGCACCTCCAGGGCTGGGGGGCAAAGGAATGCAGGTGTGGGTGTGCGCACAGCCTGACAAAAGGTGCTGTCACCAAAAAAATATCCCCAAGGAGCCTGGGGCGGGTCTGAACCATCACCCGCTCCCCAGCATGAGGAATTGTCGGTGGTGCCGCTGTGCTTGTGGGATCGTGCTGAGCCATTTGGGAGCAGGATCGGGGATCCCACATGTGTCCAGGTCACCTTTGTGCCTCCAAGGAGCAGGAGCCGGATCCTGCAGCAAGCCCTGGGCTCCCTGAGCCGGGATCGCAGCACCCTGTGCCCAGCCGAGGGGCATCGTGGCGTGGTGGGCTGGGGCACCCTGGGCTCCAGTGGATTGGAAATGCTAAAAGGCAGAGCTGCTCGCTAATTGCCGCATGAGGCACAGCCTGGGGGCATCGCTCGGGCACCATTCCCCATGCCTTCACCACCAGCTTCCCCGTGAGCCCTTGGCTCTCTCCATCCCCTCCCAGGGGCACCAGCTCGGGGCCGAGCACCTTCGCACCCAGCCGCTCTCCTCTGCCCATCCCGGCTGCTTTTAATTTGCGCTGAGCCTCGGCTCTCCTGCCCGGGGGCAGGCAGAAAGCCAAACTCTCCCCGCAGCTTGGGCGGGTGCTGTCGATATTCCCCGTTGGAGGCTGTCGATACCCGATGCTCGCAAAGAAGCAGCGGCCGATGCAGAGCTCAGCAGCCCAAATGGAGAGCGGTGCGAGCCGCGGTGCTTAGGGGCACATTTTGGATACGTAATTCCTGGTTTCTTCGGTGCCTGGCCAGGTCTCCTTTTGCTTAAGACCCAGCTCAGCTCTGCGCCTGCGTGGCTGGCAGCGTGGTGCTCAGGGCGTGCAGGCAGGTGGTGGCAATGGCCTCATGGCAGGGAATGGAGGAGAAATTTGGGAATCAGCCCCTGGCTGCCCCTGTCCCTTTGGATCGTGCTTGTTTGGTATCTCCAATCTTGACCCCGGTCGTGCAGGGGATGCAGGCGGGCTGCTAATGGCAGCAGCTTGCTTGTGGTCAGGGTCATCGGTGGGGAAACAAGGGGGCTGTGGTCCCTGGAGTGCAGCAAGGGGTGCTCAGGGAAGGAGGGTCTCTCTAAAGAGAAAATTCCCCCCCCACAGATCAGCTCAGGGTCTCCATGCAGCGTAGCTTTCAGGGGGCTGCTTGGTTCCCGTGCCTGGCTGTGACCCTGGGGCAGGAGGGATGCTGTAGGGTGGCTGGGACCAGGGCTGTGCTTGCATTGGGGTTTGGCCCTCTCTGAGCACTGCCCTGGGGTCTGCCCCACCCTGATAGCTCCCCAAAGGGGGTTTGGGATGGGACGGGTCCCGGGGCTCCCCTCCAACCCGTGCCAAGCTGGCCCTGCTGCTGGGGCTGAGCGCGGCAGGGGCCCTGCGCCGGATGCGCTGTTGGGGCTGAGTCAAAGCAGCTGGCGTGACTCACAAATCCAGCAAATCCCAAATCTTTTCTTCCGGGCTCCCTGCTGAAACCTTGGAATGGCTGACATCTTCTCCATGCTCCTGTTTAATTTCCCCCCTCTTTCTCTCCTCCTGCTCCCCTTTCTCCCTCCCAAGGGCTCTGCAAGAAGGACCCGAACCTCTGCTTGGGCAACCCCTGCTGCCTCTCCTCCCCGGCGCAGCGATGCCGGTCCTGGCACCCACCTGCAGCCCGGCTGCTCGCCGCACCCTGGGGGCTGCCGGCACCCATGGGAGCTGCTGACGGAGCCGCCGGAGCCATGCCACCCACCCGTGCCCGCCTCGCCGCCTGACCGCCGCCGGGATTCGGGCCGCGCGCTCTGCCCCAGCACGGCTTCGGCGATGAGCGGGGGTCGTTTTTGCATGGAGCGTCTCTCCTTCTGCCTCCTCCTGAGTGCCTGGAGTTGGGGCTGGGCGCCCGGGGGTGCCGCCAAGCCCAAAGGCCAGGGCTACCCGCACATGAACTCCATCCGCATCGACGGGGACATCACGCTCGGGGGGCTCTTCCCCGTGCATGGCCGGGGCGCGGAGGGCAAAGCCTGCGGGGAGCTGAAGAAGGAGAAGGGCATCCACCGCCTGGAGGCCATGCTCTTCGCCCTGGACCGCATCAACAACGACCCCGACCTGCTCCCCAACATCACCCTGGGCGCCCGCATCCTGGACACGTGCTCGCGGGACACGCACGCCCTGGAGCAGTCGCTGACCTTCGTGCAAGCCCTGATCGAGAAGGACAGCACCGAGGTGCGCTGCGTCAACGGCGGCCCCCCCATCATCACCAAGCCCGAGCGGGTGGTCGGCGTCATCGGCGCCTCGGGCAGCTCCGTCTCCATCATGGTGGCCAACATCCTGCGGCTCTTCAAGGTATGGGGCTCCTTGGACACCTCCACCAGGGCTGAACCCATGAAAAAACGCGGCGGTTTCACCAGGTTTTTGCATGCTTCCCTCTTCCTCCACAGCTGGGGGCAGGCAGGAGCGCGAGTGTCTTTAAAAGCGTTTTCCTGCCTCCCCCGGGTCCCCAGGGATCCCCTCCTCCGTCCCCCTCTGGTGACGCTGCTGCAGCAGCAGGCTTTGTCTTCTCCCCCGGCTTCGTGGCCAGGTGGGATGCTGACGCTCCTGGTATTCCTGCTGGAAGCCTTGCGGGGGGATGGACGGGCAATCAGCTCAGGACAGGGTGCAGGATGAGACCACAGGGCTGGAAGGGACCTGGGGGGCTCCATCCCAGCTGCCTGCACCCTGCTGGGTTCAGCCCGGGCTGCTCAGGGCTTGGTCCCAGTGGATGCTGAGAACCCCCCAGGGATGGAGAGGGCTCAGCCTCGCTTGGGGAGCTCCCCGGCCCTCTCCTGGGGTGTCACCTGAGGGGACCAGAGGTAAGGTGACACCTTAGCCAAATTGCTGGGGAGCCGCATTTATTGCTGGGATGGGAGCTGCATTTATTGCTGCCGGCTGCAGGGTGCCAGGAGGGGACGGAGGCGACCGCTCTGTGCCCGGGGACAAACTGGGGACACCGCTGGCTTTGCCCCTGGCCCTGGGTGTGCGGAGGGGAGCGGGGTGCCTGTGGCCGTGGCGCTGGCTGCGGGCTGCCTCTCCCATCGCTCTCCTCCGCTCCAGCTGCAGGAAAACCGAGGAGTTTATAATTACATCCCCCTCGCTGTGCATTTATTTATCCGCAGCAATGTCCTGGGGCTAGAGCGAATGTTTGAACAAGAGCCCCCTCAGCAGCAAAAGGCAGAGAGAAATGCAAACAGGCTGCGCGCCCGGCAGCGGTGGAAGCCCCGAGCTGGCGTTACGCACGCTGCCTCCCCCTCCCGAGCCTCGAAACCCTCCCTTCCTCGGGGGCTGGCTGCCTTCCTCCCGTTCCCCCTCCTCATCCTCCTGCCTGCCCGCCCGGTGTGCGGAGCGCTGCGCCCTCCTGGGAGGGCTGGAGGCTGTTAGCAGAGACTGAAAAACAGATCGCTGATGGAGTTTGATTTTTCTGGGTCCCTTTTAAAAAAAAAAACGTGTTAATGTTCCAGGCGACGAGCGAGAGGGCTATTCAATAATTAAAATAATATAAATTAGAGAGAGCGGGAGGAACTTAAAAGCTATTTGCCGAGACAAAAAAAGATTGAATGCTCACTTCAGGGGGGGAGGCAGTGAGGAAGGAGGCAGGAGAGTGACAGCTGGAGGAGCGGGGGGAGCTGTTTTGGGGTGGGTTGGGCTATTTTTTTTTCCCTTTCTCCTCCAATTTTGCTGCTTGGACAAAGCATCTGTGACCATGCAGGGGGATGTTGCTGAACCCCGATGCACCCTGGCACTGGTGGTGGCCCAGTGGGGACATGTCTCAAGCCTCGGTGTCCCCAGTGTGGGGACCCGGCCCTCAGCTCAACTGGGAGCCCTGGGACTCGCTGTCCCCATCTCCCTGCCAGGCGCTGGTGGCCCCAGCACGGGGGCATCGCTCCCGCGGGATGTCAAGTCCAGCCCTGCCCCGCGCTGCCTGCCCGCCGTCGCTCTTTGTTATTCAAATAGTGGGTTTATGGCACGGACATGCTTAAAATGAAAATCAGGCAACTTCCATTTCACGCTGCCGCTGACCTTTAAGCGCGGGCGGCTCCGCTCAGAGGTTCAGCAAAGCGTTTGCCTCCCCGGGCACGGCTGCGCTCACAGTTTTGCCTTTTCCTGTCCCCTCGAGGGACGATGCTCGCTCCTGGGCTGGAGCCAGAGATTTGGCTCCTGCATCAGCCCCGGGACTGCGAAGTGCTGGGGCACCCTTTGTGCAGGGTACAGCCGAAATGGGGGCACGGAGGGAGCACCGGGGGTACCCCTGGGTGCAGGATGAGGCTCGTGGGTCTGGGGGCTGAGCAGCTCCCCCTCTGCCTGCCCCAGGATCTCTGTGCACGCTTGCACCCACGCTGTGTCTGCTTCGTGCTGTGGTTCGGGCTCCCCTTGCCCTGCTGGGAGGGTTTTGGCCGTGGTGCTGCAGAGCCCTGGGTGGGATGGGGTCTCAGCAGCCCCTGCCCTCCTCCAGCTGGCCCCTGTTTGGGGGTGCTGTGGTCTCCTCGCCCCGTGCTGTGCTCCCTTCCCGTGCGCCCCGCTCTGCTCCATCCCCTCCCCGCCAGCCCAAAGCCATTGGCAGGGAGGGCTCGGCGCATCCCTGGCAGGGGTTTCGTCGCTCCCATGCTCCATAAATAAATAACGTGTCCTTCGTTAGCTGCCATTGCCTAATTAAAGCTGTACATCAGCGGAACAACTTGCAGATGCGGCATCCTCTGTCCAAGCTGGTTTCATCACTCCTCGCAGCTCTGCATGCAGAAAAACCTCCCCTCAAATCCCTGCTCTCGCCTCCTTGCGATAGCATCTGTCTGTCGTCACTGCCAGAGCTTTCTGGCACGCTCCAGCTCCTTCCCACCCCTGTCTGCTGGCTCTCCAGCCTCAGCACTACCCACTTTCTCCTGAATGACCACGGCGACGATGGTGTAAAAGAAACCAGGTCCATCCCCTGCAAATGCGACTCCCCAAAAGCTGCATCAGGGCCCGGGCTGTGCTTTTTGATCCCGTCCTGAGCGAGCTGGGGCACAAGGAGCACCCGTGCACTCAGCTGGGGCGAGGAGCATCCAGGGTGAGCGGAGGCGCTGGGCACGCACCCGACACTTAGAGGCGCTCGTTTCCTTCTCTGCAGCGAGTTCTCGAGTTCATTTTAGCACCGGGGTGTTGTACAGCATGATTAATCCACCTAATGGAGGACGCTGGCCCATCGCATGCAGCGGGAGCTGTGCGTGCCCATGTGCCTGCACGCACAGGGGGGTTTTGCTGGCCGGGGGTGCGGAGCAGGATCCGGCCCCCAGTGCCGAGCCCTGGAGTGGTGGAAGGGAGGTGGTGGAGCGAGCGTTGCCCTGCGCACCACGCGGCGCTGCTTAGCGGGTAAATAACCTTCATGAAGACGGGGAGGTGGAAAGCGGCTGGGGGACGCTCTGATTAATCACCCGCTCTGTTGCTGCCAGTTCATTTCCTCGTTCTGCTCCGGGTTTATTAAAACGAATTGCAGCCTCCCCGGCTCCCCCGGGCTGCCCCGGCCACGGCAGCTCCCCCGGCACCGCTGGGCGAGGAGGAGGAGGAGGGCGGCAGGGTTGGTGAGGAGCCCGATGAAGGGCAGCGACCGCAGCTCCCTGCACCCTGAGCTTTGCTCTTGGCTAGGTTGGGAGCTTGTTTTTTTTGGGAAAAAAAATAGGATGCAGCCAAGCAACTGGCTTGGTTTATCAGGTTTTGGCAAAGGGGTGGGCAGGACGGGGAGCTCATCGCTCCCTGCCCCAAGCTGTCCCCCCTCGAGCGTGGCTGTCGCGTGTCACCCCGCAGCAGCTGGGGCTGGGAACTGGAGGAATTTGTTATCAGCTCCATGACAGGGTGCTGTTTGGGATGCTGGAGTGATTTGCTTGCCCTGGCCCCCGTTTCCATCTGGGGAAACCAATAGTGACAAGGGCTGAGCTGGCTCCGCGCAGCCCCCTCGTTCCCCCAGCCCCTGCGGTGCTTTGTGCTCTCCCTAATTAAAAGCCGCTGTCCAAATGGCTCAATGATGGAAATTCTAATTAAATCAATTCCATCTTGTCTGTGAACCAGAGGTTGGCATAAGATACGCATGAAATTAATAATTATGGTTAGGGAATTAGCTGCTCCTGACCCCGTCTGTGGTGCAGGGGCAGTGGTGCAAGGAGCAGTGGGGTCGGAGCACCGCATCCCTGCAAACCCCGGCTGGGGGCCGTGCTCAAGTTGCTGCCTTTGTCTGAAGCTTTCCAATCTGGAGCAGATTATGATCCTCTGCTGTTAGACAAAATGCTGCTGTTAGACAAAACGCTGCGCTATCGTCAGCCGGTGCTGATGAAATGGGTTTCGAGCCCAGGTGCTTTTGCGGTGGAGGTGTCGGGGGAGAGTTTGAGGTTGACCACACTGGTGCCCCGAGGGCAAATCTGACCCAGGGGCTTGGGGGGCAGGACTGTACCCCTAACCATGGCTTCTGCCTGCTCTCCTACCCTGGGGGAGCTTTTCTCAAGGCTGGGGGTGTTTCTGAATGATGGTGACCCCATTTTTGTTCAAAATGAAGGAGAAGGGAGGTTTTTCCCTCTGTCCCAGGGTTACTCCTTGGTCTTGATGGGGTAAGGTAGTCCTGGGGTGCAGGAGAGCTGATGCCGCTGATTTCTCCACCAGCACCGTGGTATTTAGCCTGGTCTGGCAATGACCCAGGCAAGGAGCTGAGAGCAGCGTGGTGCCTCTGCGAGTTTGTTCAGGGCTTGTGCCGGTGCCCAAATGTGCAGCTGAGGTGCATTGCCAGCTCCCCCCACCCGCATCCTTCTTTCTAAGAACCTTGAATTCCCTGCCCGCATTTTGCTTTCATGGACCTGAAAGGACTTTTGTCTTTTATCTGAGAAAATAGCTGGTGCCGGGAGTTGGGCTATTGTAAACCAGGAGATCAAAAAGGCAGAGGGGGAAAAAGGCAGAAGAAATCTATCAAATGGTCATTTGGGAACCGGTATTTTATTTTCACTTCCATCCAAGGTAGTGTAGCGAGGGAGAAAAGCTCTTTCAGTTTGTTTATTAAAATACGGCTTCCAGTTCATAACCTGGAGATCAACAGGTACTGCCTAGGCTCCGCTTCCCCGCAGGGGCTGGACCAGGCTGTGTGCCCTGGGGTTAATCCCAACCCTGGGCCTCAGCCGGAGCCCATTGGCACTTCCATGGGACGCGGTGTCCCAGGGGAATATCCGGGAAGCATCCCTCCTCTGCAACCTGCTGCGGAGGCGTGGATCTATTAAAACCATGGAGAAAAATTAGTTGGGTTTGATGGCCTGTGGAAAGCCAGCTTGGCACCATTTCTGCCCCGAGTCTCACATGGCACCGCTGCTTTGCGCACCCACCTGGCCCCATTGCATGGGCACGCTGCACACCAGCCTCCTCGTGCAGTGCCTCCACCCCGACCCTCCCTGCCCGTCCTCCCGGCACCGCTGCGAGCCTGGCAGGGAAAAGGAAAGGGGAGAAGGAGCGGAGCATCCCCCAGCTCCCTCCCCAGGATGAATGATTGCTAGACGAGCGCCTCGCCTGCTGAGCAGAATTTTAATCGGGCCTCACGCACCGGCTCCTGGTCGCAGATACCCAACGAGCAGATCACAGCCCCTTGGAAAGGAGCACAAAGCAGATTGTCACAGAGAATAATCCTATTTGTGCCTTGATAAAGATTCCTTCCTTTCCCTCTCCCACTTGTTCTCCTTCTCTCCATTTTTCCTTCTCATATTTTGCTGTAGGTGGAGGGGTGGCTGCTCCTTTCCAGGGGCCGTTTAGCATTCAGGTGGAGTCGTGGGTTTATAACACCGGTATCACGTTTAATGGAGAGAGTGAGGGACTGGAGTGGAAAAGGGGAAAATAACAGGAAAGCAGAGGAGAAACTGCAGCACGGCCTGGGAGCAGGAGTGGAGTAGGACGGGGCAGCCGGGAGGGCCGGGCAGGTCCAGGGGGCAGCTTTGGGGTGAGCCCCCACCCTTGGGTGCTGGGATCTGGGTCGGGGGCTGCTCCCCACCATCGGGATGGGGCTGTGCTGGTATCTAGCCAGGGAGGTGTTGGTTGGAAGCACCATCGTTAGAAGGCAGGTGCCAGCATTTCAGGCTCCCAGTGCGGTGGCTTGGTCTTACAACCTGCACTAGGATGCCTACGCACCCCAAACCTCTCCACACCCCCTGGTTCTCCCCTCTGCTGCTGCAAATTAGCTAACTGCTCAATGCAGGAGTGGCGACTGGTGAGGCCAAACTCAGCCTGAGCTGGTTTAAGGCATCTGGCATGACCCAGCTGGGGGATCCTGGGGGCTCATTGCAGCTCCCCGTGGCTCCAGCTGTGTTTGTTCTCCTGCAAGCTGCGATTGCTGAATTGTTCCTAAACTGGGAGAGGGAGGAAAGGCCCCCCACAGCTGGGGACTGCTGCTCTGCATCCCCTTGCCCTGTAGCACGGAGCAGTTTGGGGTCAGCGTTGCTTTGGGCTTTTCCTCCTCTGTTTGTGCTGTGCCTGTAGCCACGGCCAGGCTGCACCACGGCAGCTGGCTGAGCTCCAGCCCCTGCCATTAAATCGCTGCTAAATCCAAAACCACGTCCCTGTTTTGGGCAGGGTTTGGCAAGCCCTCGCGCTGTGCCAAAGCAGAGGAACGTTGCAGAGGTGCGTGGTGCCCGACAGGGCGTAGGATGCGGAGGTGATGGATGGGCTGGCTCTGGTTTTGGTACATCTTCAGTAGGGAACTTCAGGCTGGTGCGGAGAACCTGGGCTTGATAATTTAATAAACCTTTTCCATCTTTAAGATAAATTAACATCTGTGGTGTGTTTTGGAGATGTAAAGTGCTGTGTAAGTGCTAAGCATCGCATGATCCTCCGGTGCTAAATCACTCTAATGTACTGCGCGAGGTGCCGGAGCTCTGATTAATTTAAAAGGCTTATTTATGGCTTGGCTGGACAGGGTCTGGCAGGGTGCGCTCCTGTCGGTCCCTCATGGGGCAGGAGGCCAGAATATCGTGGCTGTGGAGTTCAGGGCAGGAACAAGGCTTTCTCTGGGGCCTCTGGCATACTGGAGGCCCTGCTGGGTGTCACTGAGGGGTCCCTCAGCCTCTCCACTGCCTCCTCCTGGGGCCAAACCAGGCATCACAGCCGGGGTTTGGCTGCTGCAGGTCCCAGCCGGAGCTGGTCCCTTCTCCTGGCCGCCCTGTCATCCCGTGGCCTCTGCTTTCCTGTGGCCATACCCAGGATCTGGGCGTGAGCAGGCCTCACACCATTCCTTCACCTCTGTTTTTGGCTGATTGGGGGCCTGGTTTCTTCTGGACGCTTCCCAATTCCTTGATTTCCACCCCCTGCGTCCTCCTGAGTGGGATTTGGGGACCATGGGCCAGGTGAGGGCAGTGCAGCTGGGTGCAGCTGACCTTTTTCTCCTGACTCCGATCTTTCTCCGTCCCAGATCCCCCAGATCAGCTATGCATCAACCGCCCCGGACCTGAGTGACAACAGCCGCTACGACTTCTTCTCCCGCGTCGTCCCGTCCGACACCTACCAGGCCCAAGCCATGGTGGACATCGTCAAAGCCCTCAAGTGGAACTACGTCTCCACCTTGGCCTCCGAGGGCAGCTACGGGGAGAGTGGCGTGGAGGCCTTCATCCAGAAGTCCAGGGAGGACGGTGAGCAGATTGCCCCCCTGTGATGGGGGCTTGGTGTGGGTTTTGGGGCAGAAAAGGCAATTGGGTGACCAGGTGGGTCACCACCTGGGTGACGTGCAGCTTGTTGTGGGGTGGTGGGACGGGTCTGGGGCGTCGTGACCTGAGCTGAGGAATGGCAGGAGTAGGGTTGGGAGCCCTGCTTTAGGGCATGATCCTGGGGTGCTGGGGGCTCAGAGCTTTGGGGTTGCTCTGCTGGTTGTTTAGTTGTAGGGACACTGTGGTGGCCGGTTCCTAGGTTGGGTGTGTGTCCTGTGCAGCACCGCTGCATGTCCGGGGGTGCTGCTCTTGTCACCTCCCCATGGCCAGCAATGGGGATGTCACCAAGTGGGGATGGGAGCAGCCATCTGTAGGGCGGGCTGGCTGACTGCTGCCAGCTCCTCTCAGAAAGCATCTTGAAATCCCATTCCCTGCGCACAAGGAGACCTCAAATCTGCTGGGTCGGCGGCTGCCAAGCGCGAGCTGATCCAGCCCCCTCCTTCCGCACGGAGCTGGGCGCCTTCCAGAAGAAAAGACTTTTACAAATACTCCCAGGTTTTAACAGAAAATAAAGTTGGCACCAGCTCATGCTTCACCCAATTTTAGTGGAATTATCCCTGAGGGCAGGTGCTTTAACTTGTCTATAGGCTTTGGACAGGCGGAAAGTCCGTGCTCAGCAAAACTCTTTTGCGAGGATTTGTCGGGAGCCAGAAAGCGTTTTGCTGACAGGAGCGCAGGGATGCTTAGGAGGGATTAGCAGCCTTGGGAGCAGTGGAAAAGCTCGTG
The DNA here is from genome assembly GCF_963932015.1 of Anas acuta. Lineage (NCBI taxonomy): Eukaryota > Metazoa > Chordata > Aves > Anseriformes > Anatidae > Anas > Anas acuta. The sequence continues at coordinate 2,277,095 of NC_089002.1, read as the reverse complement.
GGTACCAGCTGGTGGCCAAACACCCACCCAGGGACCATCTGAGAGGGACGAGGACCCCCAGGCACCGCTGCTGTGGGTGCTGTTGCAGTGGGCATCAGCCCAGGCAATGGCTCCGTGCACCCTTTCAGGGGGTCTGGAGCTGCCCCAAGACCCCCCAAAGGGGCTGTTGGGGCTGCTCCTCGCCCCAGCTTCGCTTTGCCTCTGCGGCATAGTGTGTGCAGGGCGAGCCGGGAGCTGAAGAGTGTTTTCTGATGCAGTTAAAACCCTGCAGAGTACAGGCTGCTGCCTATTACTGGCTTAACTGTGTCTGAATGGCACATTAAGTTCTGGCAAAATCGGTGGGACACCAGCCTATCTGGAGCTAGTCAAACTGTGTTATGGCCTTATAAATGGATAAAGGGAATAAAAACTTCTAGGTGACGAGCTCCTAATCAAAGCCCTATAAATAGGAACAGCGTTAATTCTGTCTCTCGCGCGCGCCGTGGCACTGGGAACCGGCTGTGCTTTTAATATGCAGAGAAGCCCATCTGGGGATTCAACCTGGAATCTGCTCTTCAGGATTTTAACTTGAAAAGCAGAAAAATCTTCACGGGCCTACGGCTGCAGGAGGAGCGCGTGGGGGTGTTTCGGAGTCGATGGCTGCGATGACTTGAGGCTGTCTGCACGGCTGCGTGCGGCTTGGGGCGTGCTGTGCGTGTCCCCCGGGCTGGGGATGCGGGTGCAAGCGGCGCTGGGGGGCACGTGCTGTGCCACAGCTGTGGCTGAGCACACAAAATCCAGGTGCAATGGGGATACACGGGGCTGCAGGTGTGCAGCTTGGGCACGCGTGGTACCCGGAGCACTGGGGCGGCAGATTGGGGAAAGGATGCTCGTGGGGGTGGGAAGGATGCTCGTGGGGGGGAATGATGCTCGGCTGCAAGCGAAGGGCTGTGTTTATGGCTCTGTTAACAGCTTAACCAGTAACCCTACTGGGGTTTGTAAATGCTAACAGCAGCCCCATCTGGCTCGTGATGATAACGAGATTTGTCTGATGACGGAAATAAAGGGAAAGAGGCTTTTTTGTGGGAATGAGGGGCATTTTGCATGGGTTTTCCACACGAAAAGGAGTTTCCTTGCCTGCCCTGGGCTGGCGGGTCCTGCTGGGCTGCCCATGTCCCATGACAGGGGAAGGGCTGCTGGGACCAGTGGGTTACATGGGGAGATGACAGCAGCGTTGGGTTCAGCTGCCATGTTATTCTATCTAGCCTTGGTGTGCCTTAATTTTGGGGAGAACACAGCATCACACAGCCACTCCATCTTGGCCATCGCTTCCCTGTGGGGTCTGGGTGTGGGGCTGGATGTGGCCAGGGGATTGGGCCCGGTTCAACCCCTCCATTATGCACCATTAAGGAGCAGGTGTTGTGACTGGTGGTCCCTCTGCAGCACAAGCGCTTCTGGTTTGAGATACCTGTGGTTACCGTGAATTCCTATCACCAGATGGTTAATGATATGATGGCATAATTGCAGTGTAAACGAGTGTACATGGAGTTGAAATGCACGCGTATTAATCTGGGACTGAGGCAGTCCTGTAATTTGTATATCCGCATAACCCAACGATTATGTGCATTAGTGATAATTTAGTTATCAAAAAGCATAATTCCACTGTAATTGCGGCAGAACGGCAGCGTGAGTGCAGCCCGTGCGTTATCAGCAGTAACGCTGCTCCCCTGCTCACTTGTGTACAGGAGCTGTCGTGCATCAAACGCCGCAGCCACGCGGGGCCTGGAGACGCCGCCGGCACGTGGGCGCCTGCGTGGGGTCTGAGCATCTCCCGGCGTGGGGTCCTCAGGGTTTCCTGGCTCCTGCACCCACAGAGGGCAGCTCTGCAGCTGTCAGTAATGAGAGGATGGGGACGAGAACGTGCTGTGTGTGTTTATGGATGCATTTTTAGTTTGAAAATCCCCCCAGCCTTGTGCCCTGTGCGAGGTTTGAGGAAGAGCCTCGCTGTGCCTGCTTTGCCTCTCCATGTTCCCTCATAAATTTGGATGGCCCTGCTGTCACCAAATGGCTTTACACCAGCACAGAGCCACTGGGAGCTGGCGAAGGATCCGTCCCTTTCTTTTATAGCCTGTTCGTGTATGCCTGGCTCTCATTTCCACTCCTCCAGCAGCATAAAGGACCCGGCAATTTATTTCTGCTTCAAGGTGCCTCCGGACTGTCAAGGCGATGCAGAAGGGCTGCTGCTCGAGGATCTGGCCTCTGCTTGTCGTTTGTCAAGCCGCAGAGCTCTCCGGGCGTGCTGGCACGGGGTCTGGATGCCGCAGGGCACGGGTGGGCACGGGGACGGCGCTGCAGGCTGGGCGCGCGTCTCCCTGCGTGCCGACGCGCTCGCTCTCCCCCATAACATCGCTGCGCTTCATTTCTCATGCCAAGCCTGAGTGTTCGGAGTCGGGTTTTATTTCCATCAGGCAATAATGCTCATTGCTGTAGTTAGCAGTTAGCATTCAAGCTGTTTGCTTTCTGATGCATTATCAACTTGACCTTCAGTTTCAATTTTTAGCAAAGCTTCGTGCTAAAGCGGCTTCTGCTGCAGCGCAAAGCGTTTCTGCTCCAGGCACGAACTCGCCCCTCGCCGCCGGTGGGCTGGGAAGAAGTTCGCCCTGGGGCAGGTTATTCTGCTGAGTGACCCACGGGGGCTGTCTTGCAGCCAAGGGCTCCTGAGCCAGCCTGACCCAGGAGGGCCGTTAGGTTTTATGTATTGCAATTACTTTGCTGGCCCCTGGCAATTGCTGCCGGTTGCACCGATGGCAGGATGGGCATTATGCATGGGAGCAAAGGTTTTTTGGGCGTTATCACTGCCAAAATGTTATGTCTGCAAAAACGGGTGTTTTACTTGGACATTTTGAAACACTTTAAGTGCATTCTCCCCCAAAGCATCGTGCAAAGACAGGGGATATTATCTGTATGTGCAGCTTGGCACCAAGGTGCGGGGCAGGGCCAGCAGCGGGTGCCCCAAGCTCCTCTCGTAGAGCATCTCACCGCCCCTGGGTGTCCCCTGGGGGAAGGGACAGACCTGTCCACGGTCCCCTGGCTCTGCGTGTGCTGACATCTCTGCTGTCACTGAGCTCTTGGAGATGAAGCATTAGATTTATGTTTATGTAATTTAGCTGGTGTGCACAGCGTGTTATGCCACGCGTCGTAATGTGCTGCGCTCTGCTTTGTGAAGAGGGCAATATTTCTCGGCGAACGCACGACTCCTTAGTCATGTGTCTGGATCAATTTTACACTGTCATTTCCCCCCTCTATTGTTTTATCCTTCGCTGAGTTTTCTATATTTTTAGTTAAGAGCCTGATATGTATTTGCGGTGCATTTGTTCATTACCGTGTGACATTCATGGCTGTCTTTCTGCTTTTAGCCGGGCTCATTACTTTTGCTCGATGCATCAGAATGTCACCCCCGAAGGGGGATCTGACGATCGCAGCCCCGCGCACGAAGTTTGGGTGATGCTGAACGTGGGCTTCAGCATCACTCCTGAGTCTTAAGGTGTGAGGCAGCACCGAGTGCCACATTTCAAAGGATTCGATGTGCAAGCGTGGAGGTGGCTGCCCTGGGGAGCGGATGCCACCGGTCCTGCAGATGCCACCTCCGTGGGATGGACGGGAGCACAGCTGCTGGTTATTTCTCAGGGCTGCTTGCAGGGAGAACTTTTTTTGGCACGCCACCACCTCCAGCAAAGAGCGCAGGAATTAAAGCGGGTGACCTTCAGCCCTGTGACGAAAGGAGGTGTGATTAGCAGTAATGCAGAGCCGGGCGAGGAGGGCTGCCCGGCTCCCTTTCATCTCGGAGGATTGCTGTTCTTCTGCAGTCAGCACTCAATTACTGCGTCTCACCGGAGGGCTGCTATTTGCTGCTGGCGTCTCCGCTCCCCAGCCAAATCCTCCGCTCAGCACCCAGCACGGAGCTGGAAATTTTTTCGTGGCACGGTGCCTGCTCCGGGGCTGGATCTGCAGCCTGGGCTTCGGGTGAACCCGTTCCTGCTCTGAGGCTGGTGGCTTTTCTGTCCCCTCTGGGGCTCAAGCTGAGCATCTACCTCCACAGCGTGGCTCAGGAAAGGTCCCCGGCATCCTGAGACCAGAACCAGCCTGGTTATACCCATCCCTTGCTCATGTGGGTCTGGCTGCAGCCACTTTTCCTATCCCAGCATTTTCCTTGTGCTGTGTGTGGGATGGGGACAGGGAGCGTCCACGAGCCCCCCACCGGTGGGGACAAGCTCAGCGAGGGACAGGTCTGCTCACTGGGGCTCTGGTGCCATCGCTGCTTTGGGTCTCCAGACTCCTTCAGGCTCCGCAGAGGCTGAAGTCATGTTTCCTGGGCTGCTTTCTATTTATTCCACCTCTCTCTGCCTCTTTTCGCTACGGTCAATACCGTGTGCTATAATGCAGCCAGGAGGGAGGCAGGCAGGATGCCAGGCTCTCCTCTGGCTCCAAACAGCCTCGTGCCTCAGTTTCCCCACCTAAAATAACCTTCTCTGCCCTCAGGCTCTCTGCTGCTGCGTGCAAAGGACCCCACACGCTGGGACTGGGGAAAGCCAGGGCCAGACTGGGAGCACTGGGCACGGCTGGGAAAAAACCTCCCTGCAGATCCAGGGCTTGGGGAGCATTTGCTGCCTGAAATCTGCCTGTAAATACCACTGACACCACCTCTTAACTCCACTCCTTGTTTTCATGGCCCACAGGAAGCCCTTTGTGTGCTGGAAGAGAAGAGCGAGGCAGGACGGAGAGGTTGGGGTCAGGGCGCGCGCACGGCTCTGGCTCGGAGCCTGACTCTGGGGTTTGGCAGCAGCCCACGCTGGTGGCTGGTCCCTCACATTTTTGGAGCACGCTGGGCCCTGTCCTGTCCACGATGCGGTGACACACGGCAGGACGATGGCCCCAGGGGGGCCGTGAGGGGTGAAGCAGAGCACGTTTCTCTTCTCCATGTTGTGGGCTTGGGTTAGGAGGGAGGAGATAAATGGTTATGGTACATGAGGTAAATGAAGGGAGGAGTGCTGCTTTTGGGATCGATCTGTCACTTCCAGGCCCAGCTCGTGGGGTTGTGTGATGGGTGAGGGTCTCTGCAGAGTGATGCTCACAGTAGGCTGGGGGAAGATGGTGAAATCTGGTTCTAAAGCCCTAAAATCCCACAGTCTGCTGGCTCTTCCCAGCTCCAGGCTGGAGCAGGGTGAGGGGGAAGGAGGCGCAGCACTGGGGGGCTGCCCAAGCAGGGGGTCTTTGGCAGAAGCTCCTTCCCATGGGCACAGTCTGTGGGGTTGGTACCTAAGGGAGAAACCTGGACTCCAAACACAGAGCACAAATTCAGTTGTCTCACTGCCCAGAGGAGTTGAACCTCGCGGTGCCGTTGCACCACAGCACTGCCTCCCCGGGCTCCCGATCGGAGCAGAGCGCAGCCTTGCCTTTTTTCCCCCCTTTCTTTTTCCCCTGTTGCAAATTTATTAATTACTGATTTAGCCTGGCAACGCAGGCAGTTGAAAAGCAGGCGCAAATTGCTCAGATTCATAATGTCTGATGAGATTTCAAAGCACTAAAGAGCAGCAATTGAACCCGTTCCAGGGATGAGGCTGGCAGCGAGTGCCAGGAGCCTCCAGTGACGGAGGCTCGATGCGATGTGACGTGTGCCGGGAACCCGGGCTGTGCGAGGAGGACCAGCCACCGAGCTTGTGGGACAGGGCTCCAAAAATGTGGGGTTTGGGGGGCTGTCACTGCTCCCTGCTTTGTGTTCCCAGGAGGGCTGTGGTTTGATGCCCGTCTCGCAGTGAAGTGCTGGAGTTGTTGCTGAGATCTTGCTGCTCTCGAGGACGCACTGGGGCTGGCTTGGGGTGACAGAAATAGGATGGTGTCCCCAGGTTCCCCCAGAAAGTGAGCTGGTAGCGGGGGTGCTACGACAACAGTGGGACTGGGAGCTGTGGGGCTGCCTCCATGCACGGGTGATCCGAGCATCGCTCTCGTTAGGGCTCTGCCACAACGAGGGAGGGATTAGAGCTGCCTGTAATGAGGAGCTGGGGGGGTGCCTTGCTGATGCTGCCCTGCTCGGCTGACTTGTGCACGGGAATTTGTCCCCATCACCCTCCTGTCCCCAGCCCTGCCTGTCTGCGGGTACCCACAAGCCAGGGGAGATGTCCCCAAAGTGCAAATCCTCCCGTGGCCGCAGCATTGAGGGTGGGTGGACGCGTGGACAGCGCCTGCCCTCACCCCGTGCTCCCCGGTGAGACCAAAGCCATCCCCGCTGCCAGGAGCTTTGCCTCCACGAGGGCACGGAGACGTGCCCCTAATGACTTCTCCTCTAATGAGTCAGGTCCTCGGGGCTTTGAAGTGGCATGGATAATGAGTCCTAGGGCAGGGAAGTGCAGCCACTGACTCGCCAATTAAAGACTCTGGGCTTGGAAACCTCATTTAAACGGCCTCATTTGCGAAGGGGAGGCTGGGGAGCGCACAGCGTGGGGTGGGCATGTGCTGGGGTGCGGCTGGGTCAGGGGTGGGTGCTCCCCGCTGCTCCGTGCAATGTTTTGGGTGTGGGCACAGGGACCTGCCGGGTGTTCCCAGTGGCAATTGGGCTTGCTGGGAGCGGGAGCAGCCAGAGGTGCCCGGACTTGGCCTCCTGCCCCTGCTTGGCTGCGGGTTTGCAGCATCCCCGCGTGTCCCCGTGCCAAGCTAGCGTGGGGCTGCTGCAGCCTCCTGCCAAGCTTACAAAACGCCACCGCAGCTGGGCTGTGCACGGCCCCATCCCCTCCTCGGGCTGCACAGGGAGCAATTCCCAGCTGGGTGGGGGGCTGTGCGCGTCCCTGTTTGCAGCGTGGCTGCATCAGCCCCCACTGCTCCAACCCGAGGTGTTTGCACAGTGCTCCGCAGCCGCCAGCTCTGCAGGGAGCCCGGGCAAAGCGCTCCCTGATTGATGGTGTATGTTAGCGACAGCAAAAGCTTATTATCTACCTGCAATCAAGAGGGCACTTGAGCGCTGCGCTTCCCAGAGCAGCTGCGCTCCCACCGAGCCCATAATGGTGGAGATTAAACCCTGACCTGTGTTTGACAACACGCGTTAACCCTGCCGCAGCGAGGAGAGTCCCCGGGCGAGCGGCTGGCAGCAGCGTGGGGACGCCGGGAGGGGACATGAGCAGGGGGGACACGGCCACGTGTTTGGGGACCGCGTGGGCTGCGCTCTGCTCGGGGAGGGCTTTGCCCACGGGGCTGCTTTGCACTGCTGGGCTGGGCGCACGGGGCTGCTGCACGTTTGTTGCAGTTTTGCTCCTGGGGACGAAGAGAGACCCCTGGGCGTTCGGCTCCTGGTGTTCAGATGGGTGGCCCCACAGCCATCCTGTTGCTTGTGCCGTTTTTGGGGCTGTTTCTTGCTGCAGGAGCTCTGCACCCCTCGGTGCTGCCCATCAGCAGGATACCATCTAGTGCTTGAGCATCCTTAAACCGGGTGCCTACCTCTGAGCATCTCCAGGCTGTGGGGTGCTTCCCCAGGCTCCGTGCACCTCTCCGGCTCTCTCCCAAAGCTGGGGGAGAAAAGGAGCTCAGCTCCTGCCTCCTCCCTGGCCCCGGGGTCCCGGAGCGGTGCTGTGCCATCCTGGCGGAGGAGGGAGAGCGGCTGCTGCCTCCCAGTCCCCACCTCATCTCTTTAATTTCTTGCTCCAAAGGAGTGTTCTGACTAAAGGCAGTGTTGTGGAGGTAGCGGGAGCACCGCCTGGCAAATCCCCCTCCCTGCCGCAGTGCCGGGGGGCCATGAATAATGCAGGTGCTAAAAGCTGGGGCTGCTGGAGGTGAGCGGGGTGGCACTGAGCTGCTCCCTCCCCCTGCTCCACTGGACTTCTCCCAGACCATTAATTAGGAAGCAAAACTGTATTTATTAATTGGCGTTGCCAGCATTTGCATGGGGGCAGGAGGAGGGCTCCCAGACCCTCTGGGGCTTTCACCTGGGCTGCTTTTGTGTTGCTATTTTTAAGTAAGGAGAGCCCCAATTAGCTTTAGTAAACTGGAGGAGCTGCAGACACCAGTGTCCATCCTTAGGGCAGTTTTCCTGCTGCATCCAGCCGGCTCGCTGGGCTTCCCTCCTCGCTTTTCCCTCCTGCTGGCCTGGCTGCATCCCGCTCGCATGCTCCGTGCTCTCCAGCCGCTGCGGTAATAAGGTCCTCATTACGCCCTAATTGGCCGTATCCTTTTTTTTTTTTGGTTACATTCCTCGTTAGTTTGATTTAACAGAGCTGCTGCGTAACTCAGCCACTTCTGAATTGCTATCGATTTAGTCTCCTTTCTTATTTATTTATGGGCCCATCTCTTGCGCCACCTCCTCATCCCATGCGTACAAGCAGCGAGCCCTTGGCCGGCGCTCACCTGGCGGCAGCGTTTGTCTGAGCAGCGTGGATGCTCAGAGCTGCTGCCTGGGGAAAAAAAGGGCAATAAATGTGTGGGGGCGACCCCCCGCTGCTGCTGCACTGGCAAAATCCCAAAGCTGGCTTTGTTCTGGCCCTGCTGGGAAGGGAGCGGGGCTGCAGATGCTGGGCACGCGCCACGGCCCCCCCGTGGCCCTGTGCTGCTCATGTGTGTGCTCAGATGGAGGAACAGGCAGCTTGCCTGTGGGATGCTCGTTACTGGGAACCTCGTTACTGGGGGCCTTGTTACTGGAGGCCTCGTTACTGGGAGCCTCACGGTGTTGGCACACGGTGGCACGGTGCCACACCGTCCCCAGCGCTGTCACGTGCGTGCGCCCGCCTGCCTGCCCGCGCCGGGGCTCCTGGAAGGCTCTGGTGTTTGCAAACTGCTGCTTTGGTTGGATTTTTTCCTCTTATTGCTATGGAAACTGTAATTAAGCCGCACTGGCTGCGTAGCCCGAGCCACCGTCTCAGCCTGGCCCCGCGTGCCCCAGGCAGGGATGTGCCGGTCCCGCCGGCACCGCCTGCTGCTGCCCGCCGCGCCGGGCCGAGCTGTCTGTCCGGCAGTCTGTTCATCCAGCTCCCTCCTCTCCATCCATCTGGCTCCCCAGATGGGAAACAAACATCAGATTGGCCCGGTTTCTTACCGGAGGGGGAAAAAAATAAAATAAAAAGTCTCCGTGGTTTGGCTGCGCTGGGAGGCAGCCCCTCTCTCGGTCTTTGGGCTACAAGGGGCAAACCGACCCCATTGTGCCCCAGCCCTGCTGGAGGGAGTGAAGCCTCCTCTCCTGGAGGCCTCCGGCTCGTGGCCTCTCCCTGTGCTCCTCCTGCTCCTCTCCAGTGCCGTAATTGTAATCGGGGGACTCTCAGCCCGCCTGTTAATTGCTCTGACCTTTGCTTAAGCGGGGATCTTTTAGTGGCAGGTGAGGCATCAGCCGTGTCATTTACTATGCAAATTGAGACCATCAATTACATCCAGAAGGTCCTGCAATGTTTAATTTTCTCTCTCATCTCTTTCTTTATTGGCATCTGCAAAAACGTTGGAGCAGGAGGGCCCTGGCTTTGCTGAGCTGGAGGCTGGGAGCCCGGCAGCCGTGCGCAGGGACTCGTCCAGCTGCCAGCTTCCCTCTGTCTCTTTTAATTTTAATTAGCTGATTTTGCAACCATCCCATGGCTGCCTTGGGGATCAGCCTGGGAGGCTTCTCCCCAGCCTGGCAGAAAGCACCTGGGGGTCCCTGGGTGTGCACCTGGGGAAGGAGAGGAGTGGGGCTGGGGAGCTTGGCTGCAGGGAAGGGAATAAAACTCCCTGCGGGGCTGTGCTGCTGCTGTCCCGAGGCTGAGGGACTCCGCCAGGGCTGTGGCACATCCACGATTCTCCCCAGGGGCCGTTTCATCCAGTATTTGCCCGTTGCACAAGCAGAGCCCTTTGCACAACCCAGCCCTGGGTGCTGGGAAGGGGAGGGTCCCATGGGGGGGTCTGTGCCCCCCGTGCTCCCCGTGCTCCCCCCAGGCTTGGTGCAGCCATCGCAGGACGTGCTCCAAGCGTGGGGTGGCTCTGGGGGGGACCTGGGGAGTGTCAGCACCCCCTGGTGCGACTGGGTGAAGGCAAGGGGTGGGGGGCACGGGGTGGGAGCTGGGGTCTCAGTGCCGGCTGCTCTGTGCCTCAGGGGGGGTGTGCGTGGCTCAATCCGTCAAGATCCCCCGGGAGCCCAAGCCGGGAGAGTTCGACAAGATCATCCGCCGCCTCCTGGAGACCTCCCACGCGCGGGCCGTCATCATCTTCGCTAACGAAGACGACATCAGGTGCGGAGGGGCCGGCCGGGCCGCCAGGGGAGGCTGGGGGGTGCCCGACACGTGCTGTGTGTGTGTCGCTGGCCGGGACGTGGGACACGGGCTGCTGGTGGCAGGAGGTGGGCGCTGTGTTGGGAGCACCCGGCTGGGGCTGCAGCGTGGCACAGACCTGTCTGCAGCGGGGACCACCTGAGCTGACTTGGAACTGGCCACCTGGTGGGTTTTTGCCATGGGACACCAGCAAAATGGGGCGCAAAGGGGGAAAAATCTGCTTTCTGTTGGCTTTGGGAGCCCCTGCTGTCACCCCCCGGGTGCTTCACGCTGCTCATGGGCTGTGCCAGAGCTCGCGGGGTGCCTCCTCCAGGCTCTGCTGTGCCGTGCAGCCTCAGCCCCTCAGTGCAGACCTGGGGGGGGCCTTTTGGGGACCCCTCCCCACACACCCGTGCTGCCCACTGGGTCTGCAGCCACTCCTGGAGGCAATGAGCAGCTCCACGAGTGCAGCAACATCTTGCAGCTCCTGTTGTTCGTGGAGCAGAGTGATTCAGATGGAGATACCCTTGATTTCCTAAGTATCTAATTTATTAATCAGCAAACATTATGTAAATGTGGGTAAACTGCGATTTTAAATCAGTTTACATCAGATGTGCAAATGCTGCGAGTTTTTTTTTTTCCTTCCTTAATAGAAATGTCTGCAAACGTGACATTTACACGGCTGTGTATTGAGAAACAGGGGATTTACCTTGCTGTGTAAATGGCAAGCCCCATTAACTGGCGTTTGTAAGCATTTACCCATCCAAACAGGATAATATCCCATGAAGATTGCTTTCCATACACCGGCTTGCACAGGGGTGAGCGTGGGTTTAGCCGTGGCACAGGCACGGCCGCGATGCCCACCCCGATGCCAGCTCCACCTGCAGAGCCCCGACCCCGACTGCTTGCCCCGGCCCTGCAGGGCTGAGCCACGGAGCAGGATGGGGCCGGGATGTTTTGCTGAAATCTGTGCCCTGCTCCGTGGTGGGATGTGTCAGGAGCTTGGGGCAGCCCTGGGTGAGCGTGGAGCACCCCGTGTGGCTCCCTGCAGGCTTGCTAGCCCAGGAACGACTGCCTCTTCCCATCTCATCGCCTCTCTGCTCTGTGTGCGTGTTTTTTTTTTTTTTTTTTTTTTTTTTTTTTCGTTATTACGTGCTTTGAGCACCATCTGGGCTTGAAGGGATCAGCTCCCGATGTCGGGGGTGACTCACAAACCCATAAACCTGCCTCCTTGCTGCAACTGGAGACGAAGCCGCCCTGGGGACCCGCACACGAACCCGAGGGGACGGCGAGCCCCAGGGAAAAGCGAGCGGATGGTCGGATCCGGGAGAGGTCCCCTCTGCCTCTGGGGACATCCTGAGCTGGCTGGCACCAGCAGAGCATGCAGACGCATGCAGCCGAGTGCCTGGCTGCCGCGAGAGGTGCTCAGTGGGACAGGCACCATCTCCAGCTCCCCACCGCTGCTCGGCTGCACGACCGGCACCAGTACAGCCCAGTTCAGCTCTCGCCAGGGCACTGGCAGTGCTGGCTGCCTCTCTGCCGCTGTTTTCCACGCTGCCTGGAGCTGAGAGCACGCAAACTCTCCAGTGCCGCTGCTTTTCCTGCCTGCTGCAGCATAACCTGATTTCTTTTTTTCCTAATGTTGGGTAATTAAGGGAGAAATTCAATTACCAGTCAGCAAATATGCAAATAGAGTGGGAGAAGCAGCCTCCGTGCCTAGGCTGGGGAGGACGGAGGGTGCGGGAGCTGAGCAGCGTGGTTCGCTCTCGTACCCTGCGCACGGTGCCTGGGGGATGCCAACGGCACCGAGCCCTGCTCCCACCCCATGCTGTTTTGGGGACACGGGCACAAAGCTGGTGTCCTGACCCGCTCAGCGCCTGCTGCTTCTCTCCACAGGAGGGTGCTGGAGGCAGCCAAAAGGGCGAACCAAACAGGACATTTCATCTGGATGGGCTCGGACAGCTGGGGCTCCAAAATCGCCCCGGTGCTGCACCTGGAGGAGGTGGCCGAGGGCTCCGTCACCATCCTGCCCAAGCGGGTCTCTGTCAAAGGTAAGTGGCTGTGCTGGGGGGTTCGCTCAGCTCCCCCCTGGGTTGGCTGTCCCCCCCCCCGTGGCATCCCTTAACCACAAGGTTTTGGCTATCACAGGCTCAGCATTTTCCAGGGGGTTGTCCCCAGGGGGGTTCAACCTGGGGTGCTGCCAGCCTGCAGCCACCCTTGCTTTGCCTGGGGGGGAGCTCGGGCACAAACCCACCACAATCCCTCTATTCCCAAAACCCAGTTACCCATGGGCCCCTTCCTTCCCCTCTGCCCTTTGGGGCCACGCTGAGCATCTCCCCGCCAGCCCAGAGGCTCACAGCCCCCCTCCGTCCCCTCTTCCCCCTGGGCAGGTTTCGACCGCTACTTCTCCAGCAGGACGCTGGACAACAACCGCCGAAACATCTGGTTTGCTGAGTTTTGGGAGGAAAACTTCCACTGCAAGCTGAGCCGGCACGCGCTGAAGAAGGGCAGCAGCATCAAGAAGTGCACCAGTAAGGAGTGTGGGGATGCTGCGGGCACGAAAGCCAGGAGGGAGTGATGCTCCAGAAATGCTCTTGCCCGTCCCCGTGTGCTGTCTGTGATTTAGGAGACGCGGAGTGTGCTGGGTTTGGGTGTGTGTGAGGCACGGTCCCTGCGCAGAGCTCCCAGGGCTGCTCCCTCTCTCGCACGTTTCTTGTACAGCTCCCTTCCCTTGGCCCCGTTACCTGCAGGCACAAAGCCACCCAGATTTGGGCTGGATTCTGCATTATTTAGCGGCATTTGGATAACTGCCTCTCTCTCATCTCATGCTTGGCAGACGCACCGCTGTCCTGTGAAAGTCACGGAGCCGCTGGTGCCTCCTCATTCCTTTGCAAACAGCTCCAGTCTAACCCAGCTGAGGTGTCCTTGTTCCTCTCCGGGTAGGGAATGGGGCACCCTTGGGTGCTCCAGCCCCAGCAGAGCCCAGCTCAAGCCTCCTGGCCTCCTCCTTAAAACCCGTCGGGTGTTTTTAGCCACTTCCAGCTAAAAGCAGGCTTGTCGGGATTAACGCGGTGACCAAGGCGAGCCGGGGATCTGTCTGGCTGACAGCGCTGCTGCTGAGGTGCTGCTTGGAGGCTCGAGGAGGTGACGTTTGCTGAGAGATGGGAGCGATTTGCTGCCTGCCTGGCACCGGCTGAAGAACGATAACGCCACGGCGGCTGGCAGGCTGCGAGGCAGCGGGACGTGGGGACATTTGCACGTCCCCCCCTGCCCCCTCGAGAGGGACTTGGGCACAAGCTGTGCCTGGGAAGTTGGATTGGGAAGGGGCTGATTTTTTAATCCCCTTTCACCGCTGTGGACTGGCAGGATGGTGCTTGTACATCCTCACCCTTGGAGGCAACCCCCAAACGATCTGACCTGGGGGCATCTCTTGGGTTTGGCAAGGGGTTTCGCACACCGCGGCATCCCTCAGGAGCCTTGTGCCTGATGCACAGGGTTCAGCAAGCCAAAAGGGCAGCAAGAAAACTTGCCCGTGCCCAAACTCTCGGGTATCTGAGAGCCCCCTGCTTGTTCCTGATTGCATCAGGAAATCCCCAGCGCCGGGAGATGCATGAGGAGGTCCTGCAAAGCGCTGATGGCTTCATCTTCATAGCAACGTAGTGCTAAAACGAGCAATATTTCAAGCCTAAGGTATTAGTGGAGGCAGCTGAAACCATGACATGGCAAATGTCCTCGGAGCTGTCTTTAGATTATCGGAATTTGTCAGGAAATAAATTATCTCCTGAATATTTGCTTGGCAGATTAACAGAGAGGGGAAATAATGTGGGACCTGGAGTGAGCAGCCTGCCTGCATGGTGCCGTGCGTGCCGGCTTTGCGAGATTTATGCAAATGCCCCACGTAGGGTGGTTTTGTAGGAGTTATGTGGGTTTTCTCCATGAGCTTCCCGTTTGGGTAGAACACAAAATGCACTGGGAAATGCCAGCTCTTAGTGCTTTGCATCCCAAAACGGGAAGCCCAAAGCTCCCTCACCAAACAGGAGAGGGTTTGATTTTCCTTCTGTGCTTGCAGTTCCTCATATTCTTTTCCTTGGTTTGCTCCTCTCTGCCCAATATTTTTTATTTTTATGTTTTGTGGGACTGGCAGTTCTCCAGCACAGTCTGTCCCAGCTGGGCCAACAGGGGAGGATTTGCCCCATTTACGTGTTTGTTAAGGTGAAGAAAGGCTGCTGGTGGGTAGGGCTGGGCAGAGATGGGGGATGCCTCTGCGTTCCTTAAAACCCACAGCTTCTCCAAACCGGCACCTCCAGCTTTGGTGCTGAAGTGCCCAGGGGCTCGTGGGGCTCTGGGGGCAACTGGGAGGCAACATCACCCGAATTTTCTCTGGAGCAGAACTGGGAGTGGTTTGGATTCACTCTGCTGAAAGCCAATGCTGGTGATGGGATTGGAGTTGCTGCTGATCCTGTCTCACCCCGCTGGAGCAGATAGCCACTGCCGTCCTCAGAGGGATGCCCGTGAAGGCTCCTCGAGTGCTTGAGAATTAATTACCAGCCCTGCAGAACGATGCACGACCCTGCTATTATAATCAGCGGGGTCACATCCCTTTTGCAGCCCTAATCTACTGAGAGTTTCACGGAGATTTATTGTCTCCGCATTGGGAACGTGCCGTCACGAGCCTCAGCATCCTGCTCCCCCTCGTCCCCTCTCCACGCCAGCCTAATTCCTGCTGCCGTGGGTGGGCTCCTGGGGGCAGCAGCAGGGCTGGGATGCCCCCAGGGGCTCGGTGCCTGTGTGCAGTCTGTAACACCCTTTTTTTTAACGGGTAATTATCTTGACAAGACAGAGTGGCTTGTCTGCGCGCTGAGATGAATGCGGGGAAGGGCCCCAAGTTGAGGGAGAAGATTAATAGCCCCTGTCAATAACGTGGAAGAAAGGATAACTTGACGGGTTTCGCATGAGTAATCTCCACGTAGTCCAAAAGCATTTTTATAACTTTGAAGGATGGGCTATAAATTCCCCTCCTTGATATCATCTTTTCTTGTTGGTCAGTTCGCTATCAATTTGCCTTAGTGTGCTGTCGGCTGCGCCTCTGCGTCCGGCCCGGGGACTTGGGGGATGCTGTCCTGCCCGCTTGGAGGAGCCAGGATTAATTCTGGATGCCCTCAGATAGCTTTCGAGGATGCTCGTACCTCTTTTGGAGGAGGCTCAAGCTTTTGGGGAAGCTCTTCAATCTGCTGCCACTGAAGGAGAGGTGCCCTGCGGGCACCCATCCATGCCACAGAGGTTTTGGCTCCCTGAAGCAGCATCACCCCATGGCAGATACTTTCTTGGCTGTAATTAACAGCGTGCTACATTAATCGGTGTCTTTTGCTAAATGATGAACACGTTTCCAGCCCCATTAAGGGTGGTTACGACAGGAGAGACAGGCAGCTGTTGCTGGTAATTATCGTGTCCTTGCAGCATCCTGCAAACGGGGCCAGCCGGGGCTGGGGGGTCTGCGGGGAGCCAGGCTGGTGGGGGGGACACGAGGGGCACAGAGTGGGGGGGACTTCGGGAACCTGGCAGGGGACGTGCAGCTGGTGTTGGGGATTGCCTTGGGGGTCCCTTGGTGCTGCTGGTGGAGCCCAGTGGGTGGGAGCACCCAGCGAGATGAAGGAGGGCAGCAGTGGGGTGAGGGTGGGATGGGAATCACAGCCCAGCTGGGCGCCAGCCCTGGGAGCTGCTGAGCACATCCCAGTAACGTGGGGTGTCCCGTGGCACTGGGATGGGACATCCTGAGGGCTCTCACCCCCAAGCCATGTTTTGCCAGCCCCCACGTGCTCAGAACCAAGTTGCAGGGAGGAGATGGGGATGTTTTCCCCGTGGGTGTTTCCTGGCTGCGCACCGCACCCCTCCTGCCCCGTGAGCCCAGCTCAAGTACCCGAAACACCCCTTGAGGTGTGCCCAGAGGGGCTGGGGGAGAACCTCAGCTGGGAACCTCAGCATCCCCAGCAGCACCTCCCAGCCCCTCTGGACCAGGGACGCTGGCAGCAGGATTTCAGCTGGAGGCCAGGCTTGAGGCTGAGCCCTGCAGCGCAAACGCAGCCGCTGCCTTGGGCTGGCACCAGGAATTACAGCTGCAGTGTGGGTTTTGGGGTGGTCTGGGGAAGAGTTTGGGGTGGTTTGAGACACGTTTCTGCCCTGGTGCTCCTCCTTGGGGGATGGCTGGGTGGTGTAAGCTTCCCACTGGGAAAGAGGCTGCCTGATGGGTTTGTAATTTTGGGGATGGAGTTTGGGTGGCGGCAGCCCTGCTCTCGGTGTGTTTGCAGACAGGGAGCGGATCGGCCAGGACTCCTCGTACGAGCAGGAGGGCAAGGTGCAGTTCGTCATCGACGCCGTCTACGCCATGGGGCACGCTCTGCACAACATGCACAAGAACCTGTGTCCTGGCAAGGTGGGGCTGTGCCCCAGGATGGACCCGGTGGACGGCGTGGAGCTGCTCAAGTACATCCGCAACGTCAACTTCTCAGGTCTGTCCGTACCTGGGGCTGGGGGGAGTCACTCCTGCTGGGCTGGGTGTCCGGGGCTGTCCCTCACCGTGGGCACCCAGGCAGCAGCACCCACAATTTACTGCTGGAGCAGCAGGTCCTGCCTGCTCCCCGTGCTGCCGCCTGGCACCGTGGCTGGCACAGGTCCCTCAGCACCACTCTGCTGTGCCCTTGTCTGTCCTCAGATCTCTGGAAACGCATCTTTTCCTCTGCTCTATCTCTTTAATAAACATTCTCTGTCTTGTCCTCCTTATTACTTCTATTTATCTCCTCTCTGTGATCTCCTCTGCAGTGTCTCTTTTATTTATTTTTCCCTCCCGCTTGATTTTTCTCTTCCCTCCTTTTATTAGTATTTATCCGTTGATTTAACATTAAAGCTGCTTTCCCCCCCCTTTCTTAAAAAAAGCAGTGCAACGGCCGGTGTAACAGCACACTGCGCGTGGCCTCGCAGCGAGCTGCGGCTCCTGGTGGGGGCCGGTGGGTTGGTCCCCATAGGGGATCCCCGTGCCAGCTCAGGTGTGGGCTTGGTTTTGTTTTCCATAATTCCTTCCTCCACCCCGTGCTCATGCTGGCACCGTTCTGGCAGCTTGCTGAAGCTGGCAGCAGTCCCAGCAGCGAGAAGCCCCACGCCGAGGGGGAGTGTTGGGCCCTTGGGTGCTGTCACCCAGGGCACAGCGTGGTGCTGGGCGCTCCGGGTGCTGAGCCCTCCGTCACTTGCAGGCATTGCTGGGACTCCGGTGACCTTCAATGAGAACGGAGACGCGCCGGGGCGTTACGACATCTACCAGTACCAGATCAGGAACTCCACTCCTGAGTACAAAGTCATCGGGCAATGGACCGACCACCTCCACCTGAAGGTACGGCTGGGGCTGGCTGCGTCCCGTCCCCGGGGAGGGAATGTCCCACGGTATTTCCCGTTCACCCATCCTGTAGGAAACTCACCTGAGACTCAAGGATGTGATTTTAGGCAGCCAGACCTGGGGGTGTCAGGGGCATGCGTGTGTGGTTCAGCCACGGTGACGTGCCACCAGCGTGTGTGGCCATGCCCTGCTGGCACGGGGCCGCTGGGTGTCCGACTCCACAGCTCTGATAAGGGAAGGAGAAGCAAAAGCAGAGCAGAGGGGCTGTGCTTCGGGTGTCTGATGTTGAATCCCCCACGTTTCCCAAAAGGCTGATGGGGAGCTTCTGCACTCCCCTCTCTCCATGCTGGGTAGGGCTGGGGGTGCACTGATGGGGCGAGGGGATGCATCCACGCCTGGCTTGAGCATCAGTGGGGTCGGTGCCGTCTCACCCCGCAGGTGGAGAACATGCTGTGGCCCGGGGGTGGGAGCCAGCTCCCCAGCTCCATCTGCAGCCTGCCCTGCAAGCCAGGCGAGAGGAAGAAGCTGGTGAAGGGCATCCCCTGCTGCTGGCACTGCGAGCGCTGCGATGGCTACCAGTACCAGCTGGATGAGTTCCACTGCAAGAGGTGCCACTTCAACGAGCGCCCCAACGAGAACCACACCAGCTGCACGCCCATCCCCATCATCAAGCTGGAGTGGAGCTCGCCCTGGGCCGTGGTGCCCGTCTTCATCGCCATCGTGGGCATCATCGCCACCCTCTTCGTGGTGGTCACCTTCGTGCGCTACAACGATACGCCCATCGTCAAGGCGTCGGGGCGGGAGCTCAGCTACGTCCTGTTGACGGGCATCTTCCTCTGCTATGCCACCACCTTCCTCATGATCGCCGAGCCCGACCTGAGCACCTGCTCCTTGCGCCGCATCTTCCTCGGGCTCGGCATGAGCATCAGCTACGCCGCCCTGCTCACCAAGACCAACCGCATCTACCGCATCTTCGAGCAGGGCAAGAAGTCGGTGAGTGCTCCCCGGTTCATCAGCCCCGCTTCCCAGCTGGTCATCACCTTCAGCCTCATCTCGCTGCAGCTCGTGGGTGTCTGCATCTGGTTCATCGTGGACCCGTCCCACTCTGTCATTGACTACGAGGACCAGCGGACTACAAACCCCCACTTTGCTCGGGGCATCCTCAAATGTGACATTTCGGACCTCTCCCTCATCTGTTTGCTTGGGTACAGCATGCTTCTCATGGTCACCTGCACTGTGTATGCTATTAAGACCCGCGGGGTCCCGGAGACCTTTAACGAAGCCAAACCCATTGGGTTCACCATGTACACTACTTGCATTGTGTGGTTAGCCTTCATCCCTATATTTTTTGGGACGTCGCAGTCGGCAGAAAAGGTAAGGAGGGGAGCGGTTTGGCTGGTGGCCCCATGGGCTGCCAGGAAGGGGGCTGCGAGGGGCTGGCGTGTCCTGAGCCAGGAGGGGTGCTGCTCTGCGGCCCTGCCGCTTGGAAATTGTGGTGAGAAGCATTGATTTGAAACCTCTTGCTCCACGAGGGAGCAGAGGCTCCTGCCTCCAACCCTTCGCTCTTGCCTTTCCTTTTCCAGATTTTTTTTTTTTGTGTGTGTGTGTCTTTCCTCCCTCTCCCTTCCCTGTCTTTCCTGGTTCATTTCCTCTCTCCCTCCCATTTTCTGTGTCCTGTTATCCCTACTGCCCCTCCCTGAGCAGGGCTGGTAGAAGTGAGCTGCTGCTGGGTGGAGGGGATGTGTTCCTGGGGCAGCTGGGGCCCACGTGGCCATATCCAGGACCCCAGTGTCATTGGCACCATGGACAAGAAACCCTGAGGAGTACCCAGCCAGCTGCTTGCCCTTGTGCCACATGGAGAGATGGAGATGCTCTTGGAAATCCCAGAGAGCTGGGGGCAAGGGAAAGGGAGGAGAAGGCTCCTGAGCTATTCCCCTCTTTCCCTGGGGCACCCGGCAGCCTTCTCACTCAATTTGCTGCAATTTTAATTAATACCTGAGTTTGGCAACACAGCACCCACAACGAATTCCTCGGTGTGGCTACAGCACAGAAGGCGAGGGGACCTGCAGCGGGGCGCAGCAAGGATCTGTCCTGGAAGGCTGTGCTGTCCCTGGGGGCTTTGGGGAGCCCCTGCTCCTCGCGACCTGCTGCAGCTCCGAGTCCTGCTTGTGTAGACGAGCACAGGGTGGACAATCCCAGCAGTGGATCCGTGCTGGGAACCCACCAGTCTGTCTGCCTCCCTCCCTGTCCCCAGCTGCCCGTGCTGGGCGCAGAGCGTGCTGCCGGTGCCAGTACCCATGGGAGCAGGGCCAGCCCAGATGAAACGTGTGCTCAAGTGAGAATGAGTGAGAACAAAGGAAAAAAAATCTCATGAATGAGACCAAAATCGCCTTTGCCTGCCAGACAAAATGAGAATCGAGAACCGCATTTATGTTAAATGCGAGCAGCTCGTGCCTGCCAGCCTGGCACTGCCTGTGACACACAAACCTTGGTGCTGCTATTCCTGAAAATCCCTGGCATCGACATCCTCGGGGTGACCACCACTCGGATTCCCCCTCTGGACCCATTGCAACTGGGGTAATTCCCCCTCGAGTGTGTCCACATCGATGCCGAGCTGCTGAAGCTGTGGATTTTGGAAACCCCTATTGTAAGAGGGTTGGCTTGCTGGCAAAGACCAGGCGGCTTTTTGGTGTGGACACCAGAGTTTCACTCGTCCTGGAGAGCTGCTTCTGCTCAGAGCATCAAACTCTGAGAGCCTGAGTCTGTACACAAACCTTGAGCCTTGTCTCAACCAAAAAATCTCTGCCAAGCCAGCCTGCTCTAGCCAGAAGTGTGAAGGAGAATTAAAGGAAATAAATGGAGCCTTTTGCAGCATTTCCATTTTGATGAGATGGCAGGGGAGATACTAACAAGAAAGCAGGTTTTTTAAGAAATTATTGCAAAACAAAAGCTCCCTTAAAGCCACCTTAATGTGCTCGGCATACTGTGGGTAATAAAGATGGAAATGATAATGATTGTAGATTATGCGCAAGGTTGCTCACCTCTTCACTGCAGCTTGTCATGGGATAATTTAGGGCTGCCGAAAGCTGGCTGTCAAGTAGCAATTCGACAATAGGCTGTGCCTCACTTCGGGGGCTTGTAATGTGCAGGGCTTCTCTGTTATTAGGCTGCTAACAAGCTGATTAGAGGCGGAAAAAGTGATGTTCCCAGCTCCCCTTGGACACAGTGCTCTTTCTCAGTGTTTGCTGCTGCTGTGGCGGCCGCTGAGCAGTCCCAGGAGGGGCTGGCAGCGTTTTGGCTCGGCACAAGGACGTCCTGCTGGGGGGGTGCCGGCTTGGAGCATCCCCAGGACAGGCCACAGAGATGGACGAGCCCAGAGGGGCAGATGCAGGAATCGGGTGTTTGCTTGCTGCCGGCCTTGATGCTTTAGCTGCTGGTTCGTGGTCTTGGGGAGAAAAAGGTGCAAAAGGTGGTGTTGTGCAGCCTGTGCAGAGGCTCTGGCTTGGAGCACGTTGCTGGGATGAGAATTCGGGGTGTTTGCAGTGGCACAGCCCTATAGCAGTGCTGGCATTGCCCGGGGTGCTCAGCAGGGCTCAGCAGGAGCCCCCTCCTCTGCCCTGGTCCTGCAGGGACTTGGGCCCCACGGGGGGCTCAACACACCCTGGGGACAAGCTGGGAGCTCTGCCTGGGGCCCTGTTGTCCTCACGGAGCACGGCAGGCGTTTGCTTGAGGCTGGGGGATGGCACGGGGCAGCCCCACAGCACCCAGCAGCGCCCAGCACCTCGGCACGACCCCCGTGGCCAAGGCTGCCTTGTGGCGGGGGGCAGCAGGATGAAAATCTCCATTTTTCTGGCATTTCCCTTCACCTTGTGCCTACAACTTTGCATGGAGGTGGCATATGATTATAACAAGTCCCCCAAGCCTTTGCTCAGAAAGAACCTCTTATCCCTGCCGATCCCGGCGGATTACAGAAATAGCAATAACCGAGGATCTAAAGAAAGAGACAATTTCCTGCACTGATAAGGCAGCAGCCGAACAGCGGTGTCATTGTCTGGTTCCCTGTTTATCACATTTGCTTTCAGCGAGGGAGAGAGGACAAATGAGAAGTGTCCAGAGGTTTGCTTAGCACTGCTGGGGAAGGGACGAGGGGGTTTTCCCTTCCCCGGCACCCCCCGAAAATGCAGGAGTTGGTGCTTGCTCGGCTGCTTGCCCTGCTCGGTGCAGGAGCAGCATCCTGAGTCAGAAATGGGCAGTGTCCTCTGCTCCTCACCTTGCCATGGGGCATCAGATCCTGCCGAGGCAGAGATGTCGCGGCCTCTGTCACCGCTGCTCACGCTTCAGGGGGCTCTGGAGGCTGCTCGAGTGCCATTAACGGGGGCACAGCGGGGCCCTGGGCTCGAAGCTAATTATGGGAGTGGGAACTGAAACCGTGAGAAACGGTCATTTTCTGGTCTATCGAGAGGTTAACGGTGCTTCCTAGTCGTGTTTGGACTCCAGGCTAAAAATATTCCTCTGTGAGCCAAAAAGGGGCTTGCCAAAAAGTGCCCCTGACGTGGTGCAGAGCTGGCGGTGCTACCAAAAACAGGTGGTTTGGCGCCAGCTACCAAAACAGGGCAGTTTCTGCCGAATGGCTCAATGGGCTGGAGGTAGCTGTGGTGGTCCTGGGAGACCCCAGATGTGCTGGGGGGGTCCGGGGGTCTTGGCAGAGGGAAGCCCCCAGCTGCGCTGGGGATGTGGCCCCAGCAGGGAGCGTGCACGGGGATGTCAGGTGTGAGCTCAGCTGCTTCCCCTCTCCATCGAAACGCCTCTGAGCCTCGAGGCATGGGTGGGAGTCTGCAGAGGCAGAAAATATGGGAACTGCGAAGCGAGGATCCTCCAAAAGGCATCTGCTGAGGAGCAGGAGTGTGGGGGGGAGGCGGGGGGCTGCTGAGCCTCGGCTGTGCCCCACAGCGGGGTTGGGGGCGTTGTGCCGAGCTTTGCTGGTCCCCAAGGCAGGGGTTGGGGGACCTGGAGCTGGTGTCCCCCTGCTGCCCTCGTTGCCAGTGAGCCTGGCCCTGGGTGCTTGCAGAAAAGTCTGGAGAGCTTCAGCCAAAAAAAGAATTCAGCCAAGAAGAGAAGCAAGGGGTTGGGGGGAAGGAGAAAAAAGAGAGAGAAAGAGAAAGAGGAGATATTCTGGCACAAAGAGCTGTTTTGACTTTTCCTGATGAAGTGACATTTTTATTTCTAAAATCTGCCTAACTTGACTCTGTGTGCATATAGAGAGAAGGTGGAACAAACAAACCAGCGCATGTGACAGCAATAGGTTTTATTCTGGGGACAAACCAAACTTCTTGGCTGACTCAGACTGAGCTTTGTTGCTTTTTTTCTTTTGGGTCAGGTCGGAACACTCCGAGGGCTGTGTGTTTGCTTTTGAAGGGGGAGAACAAAGCGAAATGTTTCTCTGTGTGGTTGCGCCCAGGTCCTGCAGGCCCTGGGGTGGGACAAAGCCCAGGCCAGGAGCTGTGGGTTCCCTCCAGCTCTCACTGCCAGGACAGAGCTGCCTCCGTGCACCTTGTCCCTGCAGACCCTGGGTGCTCCTCTGTGCTCAGCTTCTGCCCTCAGTCACCTTTTTGCTCCACTGACTCCAGGAAAGGAGCCTGAGTTTAAATGCATGCAGCGGGGGAGCTGGGGGCACCAAATCCCACCCAAGGAATAACTCCAGAAGAAACCCCGGACACCAAGCAGCTATGGGATAACGTTCAGAAACTGCTTTCAGCCTCCTTGTTAGCAATCTGTGAATCCGCCCCGGCACCTGAGCGCAGCTGGAATAAAAAATAACGGTGTGTGCACAGGCACGAGGAGACCCCGAGCCCTCTCCCTGCCCTGCCACGTGCGCCACGAGCTGCGGGAGGGGATGCTGGAGGGGACAGGGCCTGGGGCTGGGAGCGGGGATGCTGGCGGAGAGAGGATGGGCGAGAGGTGGGGATGGGAGGAGGGAGGGGGTCCCTTCGCCTCCTGTTGCTGCCTGCTTCAGATGCCCCCGGCTTGCGAGGAGACTGCCAAGTGCTTTCCGTAGAAAAATGGATTATTCTACAGTCAGATTAATGGGCTTTCATTTCGCAAAACATCTGTCACTGTTAGTCCTGGACAGTGAGCGTGAAATTAGTTTTGACTGCAGAAAGGCAGCGTCGGTGTGTAATATGTGACTTACATGACAACGGTCCGGGAGCCAGCTGGGGAACGGGGATTACCTGCTGGAAGGGGACGGGGGTGCACGGGATGCTCCGTGGCCGTGGTGTCCTCGCTGTGCCCATCACCACGGCGTTGGAGCTCCTGCCCTGCAGCTGGCGGGGCGTGCTGTGGGTGCTGGGGAGCAGAGGGAAGGTCAAGAGGGAGCTTGGCCCCTGTCCCTGGGGATGTCTGTAAGCTGGGAGGCCAGCAGCTTGCTGGGGGCTTGGTGCAGGGAGGCTGTGCCGGGGTCCCAAAATGCGGGTCGGGCACCAACGTGGTATTTCCCCATGTTTGCAGTTGTGGAAACAGCAAAAGCAGAGCAGCAGGCTTCTCTGAGCCTGATGTTTAAGATCCAATCCTGCCCAAATGTCCATTCCTGCCTCCCCACTCCATTTATTTAACCCCAAGGTTGCGCAGTCCCTGCTCCTCTCCTCCTTCCCCAGCTGATCATTTCCCCCCTCATCCTAGTGAGCTGAGTGCCCTTGTGTCTTGCAGATGTACATCCAGACCACGACGCTCACCATCTCGGTGAGTCTGAGTGCCTCCGTGTCCCTGGGCATGCTCTACATGCCCAAGGTGTACATCATCCTCTTCCACCCGGAGCAGAACGTCCCCAAGCGCAAGCGGAGCCTGAAGGCGGTGGTCACGGCGGCCACCATGTCCAACAAGTTCTCCCAGAAGGGAGGCTTCCGCCCCAACGGGGAGGCCAAATCAGAGCTGTGCGAAAATCTGGAAACACAAGGTAAGGTAATGTGGCTCCTGGTGGGGGGAGTGGGTCCTGCCTGGAAGCCCAAAGTCCTGGCTGGCCGGCGGGCTGCAGCTGGGCTGTCCGGTGCTGCATGGGCTCAGGTGATGCTGGCATCACGGGGAGCTGTCAGATGCCCCCTGCCATCCTCCAGCAGTGGGAAGGGGAGGGTGGTGGGCTCTGGTTATCTGCAATGGGAGAGCAGCTGTCCTGTCCACTGGCAGGGCAGATTTCCCCTCTGTTAATTTATTTGCACCCAAGAACCGTATTTTTTCATCACCACGTGGGTGAGACAGGATGTGTCGTGCCTACTCCCTCCATATGGGAAATGCTGATGGGTGGCTGGAATGGGAAATCACAGAATCATTACGATTGGAAAAGCCCTCCAAAATCATGTGGTCCAACTATCCCCCTGCCACCACTGTCCCCACTGAACCATGTCCCCAGGCACCAGCCCCAACCTCTCCTTGAGCCCCCCCAGGGGCGGTGACTCCCCCACCTCCCTGGGCAACCCGTCCCAGTGCCTGACTGTGCTGCAGGCAGTTCCTCTCTGCTGCACTCAGCATCTTTCTCCCCCTCAGGACCTGTAGCAGGAGCCCCCGAGGCTCATACGTGCTGGGAGCAGGGAGAGCTGAGCCTCCTGTCTGCCGCATCTCCGGCTCGGATGTGTCTCGCATAGGGATTACGGGAGCTGGGTGTGCGGTGGCGTGCCAAGGCTGCAAGCTGGGCACAGCATCGCTGCCAGGGTGGGAGGCACGGAGGGTCTGTTCTTCACTCTGTCACTGGTGGGTCACGGATCCTGAAATAAACAGCAGAATAAATAATTCACGGGGCTTTGATATGGGCAGCTTGGCTACGAAAACATTGCAGCTAACAAATAGCTCTGTCAGCTCTAATTTCGTATGGCCGATCTAATTGTTAGCTGGGAAACCCAGGCTGCAATCTCCAGCAAGGTTCATTTGTCAGCGAGGCACCGAGGTGGACGCAGAGCGCTGGGAGGGGGAGCTGCTGGCGTCTTCGCTCTCCCGTGTGGATGGTGGAGCCCACTGGGCTTGTAAAGGATGCATTTGTGCTGCTTGTGGTGTCCTGACCTCTGTATCTCACCCCATGTCCTTGGCTGGAGGTGTCTGTGTGCCTGCTGAGCCCCGTGGTCTGCGGGGACCTGGTGGCAAGGTCTCTTCAGAGCATCATGCCCAGAGCACCGAGAGGAGCCAGGGTGCTGCAAGCTGCTGCCACCTCCTCTCCCTGACCTGTGGCTGCCACTAAAAGCAAGGGACACAAAGGCAGCAGCACAGCCCTGCAGGGAGCAGGAGGAGTTATTGTTATCTGGCATTTTCCTGGCTCTGCTGGGCTCATGAAGGTCTGGGGCAAGAGGAGGTGTTGGGAGTGTGGAGCGTCTGTGGGTTTGTCCGGCTTGAGGGAAGGGAATGGGAATATGAGGGTGCATCCCGGGGGTCGTGGCACTTCCCGGGGTCTCTCTTCATGGCAATCTAGGGGCTCAGCTCCTCTGGCACGGCTCAGGGTCCTTAGAGGGACTGTCCCCGGTGCCAAGGCTGGCTGGATCCACGAGCAAACACCAGGCCGTGTCCCCACCAGCATCTCCCTGGCCAGATGGGGGGCACGGGATGGGAGCCAGAAAGAGCGGGCAGGTTTTGTCACCCATACATGCGAGGCTTGTCTCTCTTTCCAGCGCTGGCTACCAAACAGACCTACGTCAGCTACAGCAACCACGCGATTTAACTCCAGGGATCGCAACCGCCTGGCATGGAGGGAGGCTGCGGCTGCCGCGGAGCGGGAGGGAGCTGAGCTGCATCCCTCGTGGCACCGCGCTGCAGGGGACTGGGATGGGACAGGGAGGTGGCAGCGGGGTCCTGCTCCTGGACGGGCTGGGGGCAGAGCTCCTGGGGATGATGATGTTCAACAGCAGCAAAAAAAAACAATCAACAACAAATAAATAATCAAAAGAAATCACCGACCACCGTGACGATGCATGCCTCCCCACGGAGGAAGAGGAACAGTTGAGCAGGGGGGGATGAAATGTGGGGAAGAGCTGATGGACTGCAGCAAGGCTTTGTTTATTTTTTCTGTATCTTGGCAAAAAAAAAAAAAAAGAAAAAACAAGAAAACAAAAAACGACCCAACATTTTCCCTTTTCTGGAATTTGTGAGATTGTTTGTGGTTGTGCAGCACCTTCTGGTTTCTTTCTTTTTTTTAAAAAAAAAATTATCCCTCATTTTCTTTTGTTCCTGTATTCCTCTGTCACTCTTCACTCTCCCTTATCCTACCAAATTCTATATGTTGCAAAAAGGAAAAATAAATAAAAAATACGTAAAATTTAAATAAAAAAAGAGACAACGAAATAAAATAAAATAAAACCTAGACTGTGTTCAAAGTGCTGATTTCTATAGGTGGTTAATTAATGTACGTGATGATCATATGGATTGAAATATGTCTGCTTTATGTACTGACCAGTCAAAAAAAAAAACAAAAAAAAAAGAAAAAATACAAAGTTCAGTGCCTGGATGTTTATGAATTATTCGATGACTGTGTAGAGCATGATCATTTTTATACGAGGAGATTTCTAATAAAAGACCATGGTTTTGCACTCGGCGTTTGCTGTCTCTTGGTGCCTGTTCAGTCCAGCCCCCAGGAGGTGACTTGGTTTCGGACAGCGGGGAAGGTTCTGGTGGCTGAGCGCTCCCAGGGGGGGGCTCAGCACCCTTCCCCTCCATGCGGGTCCTTGCGAGGGGCCAGGACAAGGCCAGAAGAAGAGCTCAGCACCACGCTGGCACAGCGTGTCAGGGCTCGTGCTCAGTGCTTGGGGCAGAATCGGGCAGAAAGGGCTGAGTCCTTTGTGTTTGCTCTTCCCCCAGGTGTGGGTTGAGGCTGGAGGATGGCACAGTGCAAAGGAAGGGATTTCCTCTTCTTTTCTCCCTTTAGAGGCAGGGCCAGCTCCACCATCCTCATCAAGACTCACATGGGTTAATTAGGGAGTCACCAGCTAACGAGAGCAGCCCTGCCCTGCCTGCTTACCCCAGGCTCCAGCCTGCCTCTTGGGACAGCACAGCCCGGTGCACAGGGTAGGTGGCTGTTCTCAGCCTTGCTTTTGCCTGTTTTGGGGAGGTTTTGGTGTGGTTTGCTGGTGGTGTCCATGTCCCTGTGCTGTGGGAAGACACTCGGAAAGGGGTGACTCTGCTTGTTTACTGCAGTGTAAGGAGAGATAGGTCCAAGCTTCTCTTTTCACTTGAGGGCAAATGAGAGGTGGGCGAAGGAGGCAGGAAAAGCTGCTGCTGGCCCAGAGAGCTGGGCTGGTTCTGGTTTTTTTTGAGCAGCTTGCTGGGTGCTCTGCAGTGACATTGGAGCTGTTTGTGGTGTCCCAACCTCAGAAGCAGCAGGGATTTCTTCCCATCTCTTTACGTGTGTTCCTACCAGTGCAAAATACCCATGTATTCCCTGTCTGAGCTCAGGAGAAGCTATCGCACTGTTTTGCATGTTTCTAGACCTATTTGTGTATTAACTGCAGCCCCACAGTCTGTGCCTCTGGCTGTGCGCCCCGGGGAGGGGAGGTCTTGGTGACAGTCCAAGTACTGCAGGGACCTTCAGCTATCAATCAGTGCAAGGGAACCAAGCCTGTCCCTGCTGATGCAGGGAGGACAGAGCAGGGCTTGAAGGCAGGAGTTAAAGAAGAAGAAGAAATATAATGAAACGCCTGAAACTTTCATAAGATCACACTTGTCAAAAGAGCTTCTCAGGAGGAAGAACTGCTCCATTCCCACTGCGTTCATCACTGTCGGATCAGATGTGAAATGCTGCCTGGTTCACAGGGCTCCCAGAAAACCCAAGTCGATGTCTCTGGTGCCATTCCTAGCTTTGTTACTGCTCTGCTGTTTTTACAAGCAGCCTTCCACCCCAAGCTCTTCCTGACAATGACTGAAAAGGCTGATTCCACTTTAATTACAGCATTCCCCTTCCCCCCCTTGCAGCTCCTATGAGGAGGGATGCTCTGAGCCCTCCAGAGAGGCTGTGGCCAGGGAATGACCGTGCTGCCACCCAGCAGATCCTCCAGGCTTGTCTGTGCTCTGGTGGTCTGTGGAGGGACACAGGGCACAGCACGAGCAGTGGCCCCAGGAGCTATGGCTTGGTGTGAGAGGTGGTGGGGTCTGGGATGGTGCTTCCCAAGGGGGCACCTTTGATGCTTGGAGAAGAAGTCACTTGGCCAAATCTTTATTATAGTTTCAAGTAGACTCATGTTCCCCTCTTGCATCAGGTCCTATTTAAGCGCAATAGCTACCCTGATTTCCCGATGGATCTGATGGAGTTTTAAATCAAGAGAGTCCTCATGTGGGTACTTATTTTGGTGTAAGTGTGCTTTACAGTGATTCAATCTTATTCTTTACAGACTTTAGCTTAAATATTATAAAGAGGCTCTTAAGTAGATATGCAAAATATTTGTACAAAGCCAACCTCACTGGTCTTGGAACAGAATTTTAATTGGCCCCATTTTTATCAGCTCCAACCTACCCCTACTGGCACTGTGTCCATGTGCTGGCAGAGCTGCATCCCTCCCAGGGCTGGATGTGTTTCAGTGGCGGATGCAGTGACCTCTGAACATGGTTGGTTAATTTGGTATGGCATTTCCTGATACAGTGCCGTTTAATTCTAGACACTTATTTGATTATGAAAGCTAATTAAAAGGGAGCAGTCTATAAGCAATTGAGATGGACTTAGAGTGACACAGACCTAGGCAGGCTCTGGTGCTGCTATCTGCAGGGAGGTGATAGCTGCTGCTGTTGGGGCAGGTTTGGGAGCTGGTTGGCATCTCTTAGGATTGAGTTTCAGCTTTGCTTAACGTGTTTGAGGGCAAGAGGAGCAGAGTAGATACTGAGTGATCTGGTGGGGGAATTCCTAGGTTTTGGCACTTGATGTAAATTTTTAATAAGGTGCTTGTACCAAAATCTGTGCTGTTGTTCTCCTCTTGTCCTTCGCAGCTTAAAAGCACTTACCTGTTTTTTCCCTTATTCTCGTGAAGGACTGCTGAATTTAAATGACAATAACTGCTTGAGTTCCCCAAGCGGTTCGCCTGTACATTTCTTCCCTTTTAATGGCACGCTGAGAAGTGGGGCAGAAAACCTGCTGTAGCACCAACTCCAAGGTTCTCCTGCTCGTATCTCCCCCACTCAGCTGTGATGGGGATTTCCTTTCCTGAGCTCCCCCTTGTTCCTGGGAGCTTTTGGGGCCCCACCACCCCGGCAGTGGTGCATTGGGTCCCGTTGTGTGTGTGTGTGTGCGTGCACGTCCCCAGCCTGTATGTGAGGCAGCAGCGTGGAGCCTGTCATTAACTCTGTTCTGTGAGAGGCAAATTACAGACTCTAGTGACACAATTAGGCCAACTCTATAGGAAACGGAAAAAATAAAATCAAATCGCTTCTCTGTAGATTTCTCAGTCTCATCTCTTGCTCCCCAACCACTCGGGTTTGGAGCCCGTCTGTCAATGCCACAGAGATCCCCTGAGTAAAGAAATCTGGAGCAAGGGGATGCGAGGAGCAGGGCTGGAGCAGGCAGGTGGAGGATGGAGCTCGAGTGGTTCCTCCCTTGCTCCATGACAGGCCTACACCCAGTTTCTGGCCTGTGGGCAGGGCTGCACGGTCCCAGTCTGGCCTCAGGAGATCCGAGTGCTGCTTGCAGCAAGGTGCCACTGGTACTCAGAGGAGAAGGCAGCAGAGCTTGTGACATCTGCTGTGGTTCATTTTGTGGGGGACCAGCTCTGCAGTGAGCAGGTTGAGCTCATCTCTGTGTTAGAAAGCGCTTCTCCTACTGAGAGCCATCGCCAGCTGAAACCTTTGTCCTGGAGCAGCAGGCCCTTGGGGGGCCACTGGGAGCTTCGAAGACACAAATGGAGACTTTGAGTGTGATTTTCCTGGATTGTGGGAAGCCAGGGAGGAGGCTGGAAAGCTGTGATGAGTGCATCAGTGCTGCTGAGGAGGCAGATGATGCCTCTGAGCCATCCCAGGGGGACAGGGCCCCCAGTGGGAGGTGGAAGCACCCCTGTGCCCACTGCCTGGTTCCTCTCTGCGAAGCATCCCCAGCAGCCAGGGCCCATGGCTGGGAGGTGAGCGTGTGGCAGATACGTGAGGGTCTGTCCCCAGTGGCAATATTCTCTTGTATGGCCGAGTGAGTCAATGGCAGATTGTGTTGAAATCTCACTTCAGCAGCAAAAGCTGCAATTAGCATTTAATGAAGCTTCTTGCTTTTATTTTTAGGTAACCTCCGATTCCCTGACTGTGTAATTTAGTCCTCCATTGCTTGGAGATAATTAAAGTATGTCACTATAATTTGCTTTTTTTAAAAGCCTGTAATTATGTTTTTATTGAGAATAAAAAAGAAGGGGGGAGGGGAAGGGGGAAATGAAAACAATTCTAGGGGAAGAAGCCTGGATGGGCAGGGGGGATTTCTGCCAGCTTGAATGTTCTCCCCAGGATGCTGGATAGACCAGAGACAGAGGAAGGGCTCCTGCATTGTTGTGGATGGTGGCAAGGTGTGTCTCAAGCGGGGCTGTGAGAGCTTCAGGTGCGTGCAGGCCCAGATTTTGTGTGTGTGATGCTCAGCAGCAGCATAACCACAGTGTGTGTGTGGGCTGTGTGCAGGACCAGCCCTCTGTCCTCAGCATCACTCCCCTCACAGCATCCTTTGGGCAAAGGCTGTGGGGTAGCCGAGGGGGAGGCGGTGCAGGGTGAGTTCAGCCTGGAGCAGAACAGCTGAGGTCTCATCCCTGCAGCCTCCCACCCCCAAGGTTCCCCTGCCATGCACAGCAAACATCTGCATGCACGCTGGGGCTTTGCCTATCAGCTGCAGGCAGCTGGTCTCTGTGCCAGGGCGCGCTTTGCTGCGTGCTGATGGCAGATGGGGGTGGCTGGGTTTGGATTTTGGGAGGTTTTTCCTCATCTTTTTGGACCCTTGGGATTAGCCTTTGGTGGCTACTCCTTGCCATTTGGGCTGTGTTTGAGTCTGAAAATGCTGCTACTGGATGTCAAACAACCAGTGTCCCTCCAAAACCCCCAGCACCAACACTGACCATGCCAGCCAGTGCATCATGCCTTGCTCCCTTGCTGCGCATGGCCTCTGGGCCTGCATTGCTCTGGGGAAGTCACTACACAAACTGGTACGAAATGAAAGTGGCTGTCACAGGAGGAACCACTCACCTACAATTCACAGCCTGGAAGCTGGCTGTTGGAGGAGAGTTGAATATTGAAAAAATTTGAGATAATTGATTGGCCTGTGGCCAGTTCTCAGCCAGAGACTGATGAAACAAGTTGGATTGTTAGCTTTTTCTTTAAGTTATTCTTGCTCAATTTTTTGAGTGCTAAGAAGCTACACTTGGTTTAGAATACATTTAATTCATTAAAACATTGTTCTACTCTGATGCAGAGTTCAGATCTGAACTCTGGCCTTATTCTTTATCGAAATGCAAAGGTTTCTCATCAAAAACACAAAGCAGAAAAAACCTTGGTGCTTAGGAAAAGGGACAGGATGGAGGGTGAATGGTGCTGAACTGCATTCCAGCACGGGGACCTCAATGGAGCTTGAGCTGATGTCTGCACTGGTGTGTGCCCAGTTTCCTTCATGCCTATGCTGAGGTGAAGCCTTTAGGGGCATTTGCCCAGTCCCGCAGTGCTCGGTGTGTCCTGGCACTGCAAGCAGCAAGCCAAAGCCCTGCAGGCAGCCTCTGATGCTTGTATGCTGGGATGCTGAGAAAATTGGTGAAACTGTTCACTCCGGAGAGGTCTGTTCCTTGTGGAGATGGGGCTGATATGAATCATGGAAGTCTTTGATAGAGGAACACCAGGACAGGGACTTGTGTCGGTGTGTCCTCAGACTGTGCATCCCCTCCCAAGATAACTGCTCTCCAGGTGTCTGAAGTGAACGAGTAGGACCTGTCACCCTACACACTTCACCTGCAGTACATTTTCATTCCTCCTCACTGCATAGAAATCCCTCTCCTGAGCCCGGAGTTACGCCGCATTCCTCGCAGAGCCTTTGTTATCTGATGGGGATAACAAAGGGAAGGAACGGCACTTAAAACCCTATAAAAACCACACACAATTATCAGCTTTTGTACTGGTTGCTATGGGAACCCCATACAAGAACCGGAAAACCTGGAGTAAGAAAGTGATATCGTTAATTAGTTCTCCTCATTCTTTCCTGATCATGGTAGAGCAATTTGATAATAGAGGAACATGTCACTTAATTATTGGTAGGTTAACCAAATACAAGCAAGTGTGAACTTCGAGGAGGGCAGGCTGTCCAGGGAAGTCAGTATGGGAGGGAAGACAGAGCTGGAGAGATGTCCAGTAGATATGAGGCAACAAGATAGCACCTAGAGAGAAGGCAGAGTCCTGTTGTGTGTGGGGTGGCGTAAAAGCTCCCAAAGGGAGTCCAAGTGTACCTGAAGGATTTTGTTAAGAGCACTTTTTGATGGGGGAAAGTGGCAACATAAGTGTTTTTCATGGATATAATTAGGGTTATGTTTATGGTAGGGTTAGGTTTGTTAGCCTTTGGACAGAGTGAATGCACAGATCCTGTTGTGTCTGGGGTTGCATAAAGGCTCCCAAAGCATGTTCAGGTCTACCGAAATACTTCCGTTGTTAGCAGGATTTGGGGGGACTTTTTGGTGATTTATTTTTTTGTCAGGGTCATATTTATTTTAAAGTTTAAGGTTAGGGGTTGGAGATAGAGATAGCACAGATTGATGGTGTTTTGTACCATCATGTGCTTGCCCCAATGTCTTTGAGTACTTTGTTGTAAAAATGAGCCCGAGCCCTTTGGAGAGATCTGTCATGTGTCTCTGTACTCACCACGCTTGTTGCACGCTCTGTGGGTTGATTTTGGTGGTTGCCTTGAGCAGAGGGACCAGTTTGGCATTGCTGATGTGGAGGGCTTACTGGAGAACCTGAACCCTGAACACCTCTGAGCCGTGGGTTAGGTTGCAGTCTTAGCCCAGCTCTGCTGGTCCCTGGAATAAGGTTTGGAGTTGTTGCCTCTGGCACAGGGTCCCAGTTTTGTGGAGCCAGATGCCAGCTGTGGGCATGTGTGAGCTCTTGCTGTAAATGCTATGAGTTTTTCACCAAACAAGCTTCATTAATCATCTAATAACCAGATTAATTAAATATACTGAAAGTAAACAGCGAGAATGTAATTTGCCTCTGATTGCCATGTAATTGTAGGAGTATGGTCCTATTTGCATATGCAGTAAGTGATGTTGACAAAGGCACTAAGACCAGGAATAACTACTCATGGAGAACTGTGTTGGTTTTACTCAGGTGGGCAGCTGAACTCCACCAGAACAGCTCTCTCACTCCCTCTCCTCAAAGGGAAAGAGGCAGAAAATAACATGCAACAGTCGCAAGGGTTGAGATAAGGATGGGGAGATCACTCAACAGTTATTGTGATGTGTAAAACAGACTCAGGGTATCAGAGTATGGAGATTAGTAAAATGTATTGCCTTTTACTAACAAGCTCAAGAAGTGAGAAACAAAGGAAAGAAGCCAAAAACACTTTCCCCCCATTACCCTCTTCCATGTCCTCCCCCCGAGTGGCATGGGGGAGTGGGGGTTGTGTTTAATCTAGAGTACTTCATCTCTGCCACTCCTTCTCAGTCACTCTCTTCCCCAGCTCCAATGTGGGATCCCTCCCATGGGATGCAGTTCTCCCCAAACTGATCCTGCACGGGCTTTCCACAGGCAGCAGCTTTTCAAGAACTGCTCCAAATACAGATCCGTACCACGGTGTCCATTCAAACTGCTCCAACATGTGTCCCCCATGGGCAGCAGCTCCTGCTAGGTCACCCGCTCCTGTGCAGTCCCCTCTCCATGGGCTACAGGTCAGGTCTGGCCTTGAACCTGCTCCAGCAGGGGTTCTCTACCTCCACAGCCTCCTTCAGGGCATATCCACATGCTCCACCGTGGGCTCCTCCAAGGGCTGCAACACAGAAATCTGCTCTGATGTGGTACACCATGGGCTGCAGGGGAACAGCCTGCTCCCCCCGTCCTCTCCACTGCCTGCAGGGGAACCTCAGCTCCGGTTCCTGGAGCACCTCCTCTCCCTTCTTCTTCACTGACCTTGGAGTCTGCAAGTCTGTTTCTCCCTCCTAGTTCTCCCAGCTGCTCTTCTGCAGCAGTTTGTTATTGTTGTTGTTTTTCTATTTCTTAAATATGTTCTGACAGAGGCACAAACAACATTGCTTATTGGTTCAGCTCTGAGCACCAGCGGGTCTCTTTGAAGCCAGCTGAAACTGGCCTTTATCTAACATTGGGCAGCTTCTGGATTCTTCTCACAGAAGCCACCTCCTTCTACCAAAACCTTGCCACGTAAACCTATTACAATGGCAACCATGTCTTTGGGGAGTCCAGATGTCTTCAGCCATCCTCTTCACTTCCCTCAGTGCTGCTTGTGTGTTTTTTTTCTCTCCATTTCTCAGCCAACTTCTGTTAGCCAACTCTCCTGCTATGCACAGAACTTCCCAAGCAATTTGCTTAGGCAAACACTGATGCTCCAAGTAAACTGGCTGATCTGCTGGGAAACTCTCTCCTGTGTCCTGCAAGATGGGTAATAGCTGAGAAGAAACCTCTCAGGGTTCTTTGAAGAGTTGGGACAGCCAGTCATCCCTTGGACCTTGCTGGTTTGGTACTCCAGGGGGAGTTGGCCAAGCTTGGGAGAATTCTCCCTTGCTAGCCTCAGAGAGCTTCTGGTGCCCCTAGGAGGAGACAGAGACCAAGAGGTGAAATGGGGGCACACAGAGGAAGGCAGATGCCATGTGGCTTGGAAGCAGAGACAGAGACTGAATACCGGAGTCTGGGTCCTGTACCATTTTATGTCTCGTGTCCTCCAGCCCTCATCAGCTGGTCTTTTTTTTTTTCCAGTGCTTCTCTCTTTCCCTTTGAATGCAGACATCTGGATGGTGACTAATCTTTCAGTTCTCTGCCTCCCGTTAGCCTTGGGTGAGTTTTCTTCTTGTGTTTGACCTTGTCAACACTAGATCTGGGCTGCTTGAGGAATGGGAGTACGCAGTGCGTTGCAGAGATGACTGCGTGCTCCCTCCATGTGTGTAGGCACGTGCCCAAAAGGGTAAATTTGAAGGACTAATTCCATCTTGGAGAGCCCCAGGGTGATATTTTTCTCTCTTTCCCTGGCAGATACAACTAGGTGGAAACCCACAATGGGGAGGGAAGTAACCTTTCAGGAATGACCCAGAATATCCACAACTGGCATGATTTCTAGTGTATCCATTTTTTTTTTCCTCAAGGTGGATGGTGACATCTGTGTGCTCCATGTATTTTAGCCTACTCTTTGTGTGTAGATGGATTTAGACCACATCTGGGTGTGTTATTTGCTTTAGAAAGGTACCTGCTGCTCACTTGTGTGCCTTCACACTCAAGTAGGATAAAAGGCAGCAAATATGATCCTTCTGAGCCATTGCTTTGGAAGAGGTCTTGCTGGCAAAATGGATGGGGCCAGTTTGTCAGCAGAACACTGCTGACAAATAACTGTAAATGAAAATGTGGACCTAGGACCTCCCTGCCTGCCTGCAGGGGAACATCAGCTTTTTGTGTCTTTGCAGCATCTGAAGGTTCTGGGCCGGTTTCCCACAGCTGTAAGTGCCATACCTGTCCCGAACAGCTGCCAAACTCCATTTAGCACAGGCAATGCTTTGTTTTCCTATTTTGAAAACTTGAAATGTTTAGAAAGACATCAGGTTTTCCCTTGAAATTCAATGGGAAGGGAGGTGGAAGGAAGGTACCCTTCTGTTTGTTTTGCACAGCCTTTCTGTGAGCTGCTATAAACAACCTGTCATCCTAGCTCCAGTGAAGCAGCTGAACGGGCTCCCCAGGTGTCCGCGTTTAGTTTCTTGCCATGCAAGGTCCAGTTAAAGGTGCTATTTGTTCGTGGTTAGGCATGGGCTCCCTTTGAGCTTGAAGAGCAAGATGGGAATAGTGACAATTGCGATCAGGGTTTTATTTCAAATTTCTAAAATCTCTGTTTGCTGCAGTGAACATCTTAGAGAGGCTAGAGGCTGCCCGCCACTAATATTTCACAGTGGAAGTTTCAAAGCGACAAACAAGGGAGGCAATGAGCCCCTCTTGAATCTTAAGAGAATGAGACCTGTTCCCTTGTCAGTCTGCTTTCTTCAGGAGCTGAGGCTCAGGTAAGGGCTATGCCATTGCCCACACTGAACTGTATTTGAATGCCTTCAGACCCTCCCTGCAACAACCTGGGCTTCCTTCTGGAGTGGCAGCATCACTGCCTCTGTCTAGGGTTGGCCACTCTTTCTCAGCTTTGAGAGTAAGCCTTTGTTCCCTCTGCGTGTTGGCTCCCAGAGAGCCTGCTGATTTCTCAAAACTTGTGAATGTAAATTGGTCAGTTAGTCTTAACGTTATTCTCAAAGATGACTTCCTCTTCCCACCCACCTTTCCTTCTGTGTCACAGTAGGTGTGAGGGGTCTGCAAGAACTTCACCTTCAATAAATGTTGGTAGATCCAAAAGAATGGGCAAGTAGGCCTGTACAGTATCTTGGCGTGAGTCATCTCTGGCTTTGAGGATATAGAGATCTTGACTTGATACCTTCATGCCCTTGGTGTATGCAATTAATCTTTCCCTGATCTCATTCTTGAAATCCCTCTCTTTCCTAGTGAGCTCTGTATTCTGGTGCTGTCTGCCTTGCAAGGCTTTTGGGGAAGCTGCCTCCAGTCTGCTTGTCAGTGCTGTTTCTTTTCTTCTTTTTTTTTTTTTTTTTTTTGGGGGGGGGGGGGAGCACATTCCTGTTTAGTGACTTTTTTATTTCTCTTCTCTGCAGTAGCAGTGATTAAAATATGTTGCATTGCACTGCAAGCTTCTCCAGGCAGATGTTTTAACACTGGAGGAGGGATGACTTCATCATCCTTTGCATTTGGGGAAAATTAAGGGGGGGGGGGGGAAGAGAAAAAAGGAGGTGGAAAGGCAAAGGAGAGCATTGGATTTGCTGTTGTGTAAATACAGCTCTCTAGGCTTCAGGGCAGGGGTGCATGAGAAAAGAACCAGGACTAGGAAAGCCAGGAAGGGCAGATTTTCCTTTTATCCTTTTTACCCTGGTGTCATTCAGACATTGGGAAATGTGCACCTGGACAGTTGTTTTGCCTCCAAAAGCAGGGACCTGCTGTCTGTGACCCATCCTGCTGCTTCACTGTAGCCTCTCTTACAGAAGGGTTTGCAGTACAAGGTTGTTTGGTACCTCTGTGTTTTGACTTTCTGGGGTGCATGGAGACCCTCAGCTTCTGCCTCGCCTCTGCAGCTCTTTAATATGAGCTTTCAGAAGAGTGGGACAGAATGCAAAGATCTATTTTATCTTCTTTTGGTATCTGGACGTCTTTAGTGCATTGTGCTTTTTATTGAAGTAATAACCTAAATTCCCCAAACTTGACCAATACAGGAAGAAAATGTGCGAAAGGGCTGTGAATGGTCCTGTGTTGGGCATGAAATATCAAATACTACCAGCCCTGAAGCAGAGATGTTGGCTTTGCTGGGGAGGGGCAGTGGATGTGCAGGTAAAAAAAAAAAAAAACGTCTTCTGTGCTGGGAACATCAAACACAATTTCTTAAGCACAGCTCAATAAGTGAGCCATCAGAAGTAAAAATGACAGCAATTCTGCAGTCAATATAATGTGGCTGCAGGTTAAATAAATAATGTTTGAATAATAATAATTGCAAAATGACATAATTTCATCCACCAAAAACATGTGGTTAAGCTCTCATTAGCTGAGACTACAAGATTTGCAGGAAGCACAGAGTCTTTGAAAGCAGATCTCTTTGGATTATGCTGCAGTAGAAATTCCTGGACTGCTCTTGCAAGTGTTTAATAATGCCTGTAAATGTGTTCACGGGATTGAGAGGACTATTGGATTTGAGCCTTTTCACTGTTCTGATGTTTTTTTAAGGTTCCCAGAGGTTCTAGAAACAGTGTTTATAATTAATGGTCTATATTACAGTCCTTGATCTTGGTAGAAAAATTTATATCGTATGTATTTTCAAAAGTTTTTATATACAGTACTTTTATGTGTAGGCATGTATACAGATCACTCTGGCCCCAGATTACATAGTTTTACATGAATTTTGGGCTTTAGCAAAATGCTGTTTTTTCCTGTCCCACCACAGTCCTCCATTGCCACCTCTAAGCCCCTGTGAAGCTATCCTGGAGCAAGGCTAGCTGATTTGGGGAAACTGATGTGCTCAGCACCTCACCAGACTGGGCTGATTTTAGACTTTGCTGCAATATTGATCCTAGCTTAACACAGTAATGAGAATCTGCTTCCTAATCAGTAAGGGAAAACTCTTATTTTCCAGCAGCTAGGAGAAAATGAATTTTGTTGAATTGTGTCAGATGTGGGGCGGTGTGGAGGTGGGTGAAGCTGTTTTGGCTTGACTTTGTTGGTCTCCTTGGTGTGGATGGGAGCCCACTGTGTTCTCTTGATACCCTCAGGTTTTATCGTACCCCTCATCCTTCTCATCTGAGCTTCTCTCATGTGCCCATGTGTCTGGGGAAAGCCTTTGTGTTGCTCATCCTGAAGCCCAGCGTGAGGCTTTGTGATGAACCCCATCGCTCACTTTTCTGTCCTTTGAACCCTTCCAGGACAGGCAGTGGCTTTCAAGCCCTGTTGTGCCACAGAAACGTGGGGCTGCATCCAAGGCAGCACTGCAAGGCCTGACCTCATCCACGCCATTACTGGGGAGGAGAAAACCCTTATTTCCTCTCAGTCCCTTCCTGAAATGTTTGTGAGCAGAGCTGCCTCCACCCGTCATGAGCAGCCTCTCTTCCCTGCTGCAGCTCTCCCCAGACCCGCTGCCCGGCCGGACTGTCTGGCTGATGGCAAATTGTTTTTTGATGGCTGACTCGGTATAACTGAACTCAATTTGCCTTTCAAAAGCAGCTAATAGTCGCATTAAAAAATCCATTTTCACTTGTGATTGAATTTGACGGCAGCTCAATCAATAAACGAATGGAGTGCTTCACGCGCGGTGCCGAGCGGTGTCCCCATGGTAACGGTGGAAGCAGGGCCTGGTGAATCCCACCTCGAGCGGGTCACCCCAGCCTGTCACCTAGCGGGGTGCCTGCCCAGGAATGCCCTGTGGCGTTCTTTTTTAGCAATGCTGCCAAAATTGTCTTTGTTTCTTCCCTTTCATGGAGAGGGAAGAGCATTTCATCTTTATCTGGAGGTGCCCCGTCTGACGGTGAGTGCCAGGGGCCGTAGCCACCATGGCTGTGTCTCATGAGGGGGTGGCGGCCTCTTTGTGGTGGGGTGGTGTTAAGGGAATGGCAGCTTTGCATGCTCCGTGGTGTGGGGACCTGCCCGTTTCTGTGCCTTTCATTCCTAAATCTTGCAGGCTGAGAAGGTTTGGGAGAGGAAGGCTGGAAGAGAGCAGATCTGGGACCGTGGATGTGGGTGGTGCTGGGAATGGAGCTGGCATTGAGCTTTCCTCAGAGCATGTGTTTTCCGTGAGTGGAAATACTGATGTGGGGAGATATATATATGTGTGTGTATTTTAATAGGGCTCATCAGCATTTGATAGAAAAATTAACTTGGTACTTTGATTCATGACAACTAGAATGTTTCCTTTCAGCTATTGTTTACTTTACTCCTATTGTAGTATATATATATAAAAAAAAAGAAATGGTTCAGTCAGGAGTTTCGCAGTTGTGATTTTTTCCCCCTCTTTTTCTTTCCTTTCCAAAGCACTTTTCTGGGAGATTTTAATTAGAAATTCTCCCTCTGCTTGCTCTCCAGCTGTGCTGCTTCTTGCTCTCAGTGCAGGGATGCTGCTGCTGCAGCCATTTTGTCAGCTCGGAGCGGGGACCCCACCTGTGCGATGCCCGTCCCATCTCCACTGCATTCCTTCAGCCCTGGATCACAAAATGAATAAGCTGCCGTACAGCACATCTGTGTTTTCTCTGCAGGGAGCTTGCCTGAGGCTCCAGGATGCCTTTAGTTGCCTTATATTGCATCTCTAAAGTGCAGGCAAACAGTGCAGTCCTGTCTTAGATCTCATTTCCATAGATTGATCTGCACTAGAGGAAGGGGGTGGGGTGGGGTGTCTGTACTAAGTGTGAGATAAAAGAAGAGGAAAACCAGGCACCCTGGGCTCAACTCGAGCTGGCAACTGGAGTTTGCTTCCACTGAGGGCTAAACAGGGTTGAAACTTGCTGCCCACCTTAGTTAAATCCAAGTCCTTTGCTTTCCCAGCTCACTTTCTTCCACTGCTGCACAAGACCCAGGTGGTTTCCTAGGGCTGCCCTGGATAAGGGAGTGCTCTTGGCCCTGCCCACTATGGCACTGCTTTTCTCACCTTTCTCTCCTTTGGACTGTATACTGCATCCATGTCAGCTCAGCTTCTCCTCTCCTGATATGCTGGAGGTTGCTGTGTTCCTTCCTGCTGAAGAAGGCAGGAGACTCTTCCAGTTTCCAGCCCTTTTGCTGAAGGCTCCTCTGCTCCTCATGGATGAAAGAAGCCCCTTCCATTAATTTCATAAGCTGTTTCCACCGTCCAAGTGTGCTGCTGCTTATGGCTGAGGAGGATTCTTGCTTCCCACGTATGCAAGAAGAAACAAAACCCGTAACAATGGTGCCTGAGAAATGTGCAGAGCTCTGGAGACAGCCTGGAGGGTCAGGGCTTTGTTTCCTGACAGGTATGGGGTTCCTCTAAACTGTAATTTCATTGTCACTGGAAGCTGACATCTCTTAGTTTTACATACTGGAAAGAATTGGCAACAGAGCTGGTTTCTGCGTGTGGAGGGGAGCTGCAGTCTCTTCTGCCTGAGTGAGCACAGTTCCACTGCACAGAGGAGCTGCTCTGGATGTGACAGTCCAGGCTTTGCTCCCTGTGCATTGCCTGGCGGGCACTGGAGGGACCCAGTCCTGCTTCTGTGTCCCCTGCAAAGTGGCCTGAGTCAAAATGTCATGCCCCAGCTTTGCCCCTGCTCACCCCTTAGGGCAACACGTCTCCCCTCTTGCCTGCACCTTTCCCAAACTGGATGGTGGTACTTCGGGTGAATCAGCAGCAGTTACGGGGTGAAATTGGGTTCCCTGTCTACGTCTGTTCTGTGCAGGTAGGGATGTTGGCTCCTCTCCTGGGGCACACCAGGGAACGTCTGCATGGTTCCCTGAATTGCACCCACTCAGAGTATTGATGGACTGCCTGACCTTTTTGCTGGTAATCGGAAATCTTTCAAAGGAACCACGTTCTCCCTGTGAAAAGTCAATTTGAATGGACCGGTGATGGCACTGGCAAGATGTTTATGGGGCTCTTGCATTGCCATCGCCTGCACAGATCTTTCGGGGAGATAAAGCAGCTACCTGATCGAGAGGAAACCATGCTTGTGTCTATCTGGGCGTTTTGCTTTCAAAGCCTTCCTGGGCCTTGCTAGAGAGCTCAGAGTGAAATGGTTTCTTGATGCTCCTTTTTCCTGTACATAAAGCTGCTGAAGTGTAATAAGCTGAGGGGAAGGCAATAAGCTATTCGGTCAGCTCCATGTGCTGCAGCAGCACGTGTGCTGTCATTAGCCTTGGGAAGCTATGTCTCATGTAAAAGTCACTTGGGAATGAATTGGCTTCTGGTGTAGCTCCTGAAGGGAGATGGCTGTTGCATCTTGGCTTGTCTGGGCTTGGGAGCAGGAAGACTCCGAATCACCAGAGCAGCTAGACCCACGCTGCATGGCTGGGGATTCTTGGTTCTTGACACTGTACCTGAGCACTATTACCAACATTAACCCAGAGATAAAGGTAGAAGAGGAACAATCCCTTAGAGGAAATGAGGTACTGAGATTAAACGGTTTACTTGAGTTGTGCAGCCGATACAGCAATGCTTGGGTAGCATGCTTGAGGCAGTGATGGGAACTCTGGGTTGAGGTTTATAATTTGTGATGAGATTAACAAGCATTGGCTGGAAGAGCTCAGAGGGAGAAAACAACATCACAGAGGGTGCAAGCGCAGAGCCCTGACTAAATCTAGTCAGACTGGGTTGTGTCAGGTTTTGGGCCAGGCCATCCCAGGCCAGAGGTTATTAAAGCTGAGAACTCAGTCCAGGTTTGCTGAATCCACTTACAGAAGATTTGCTTCTGGGTGTTGGTGTTCCCAGTGCCACTGTCAAGCTCTGCACAGGATAGGTTTTTGTGACAGCGGATAAATCTTCCCCTGGTGCTGGCTGCCATACCTCCAATCTAAGTCAGCGAGGACAAGGGACCTCTCTCTCAGTACAGGGGCTCCAGGAACCGTGGCTGTGGGTTCTGGCACTGCCTGAAGTGGAAGGAAAATTCCTCTCTCTCACCTGTGGTGTCATTACCGCAGTCAATTGATTTGGGTTCATTTACGTGAGTGGCTCTGATCAAAGTGGGCTTTGGGTCTTGACATGCGAAATGATTTTATGTCTTACATGGCTGTGCAGTTGTTTACAGATCTTTCCCCTTTACAATTATACAGAGAAAAGTTAAGTCATGAAACTGACAATATCATGGAAATAAATTAAAGAAACTAACATTGAAAAAGTGGGAAAAGTTCAGAGCCAAGTAGTTAGCATTATGATTAATTACAGATCGGTGGTTGTTACACATGTGTGAAAGTGAAGTTGTCCTCTTTGAAGAGGGCTGTGTGCATGTGCATGCAGGGAAGCCTAGAGAAGACCTGGCACAAGCTGTCAGTGAAAGGAGAAGGCATCGACCCTGGAAGGCATTTTCCTTCTGTCTTCCTTACTGCTGCCCTTTGCTTTGGGCTTATTTATGTGCAGAAAGGCTTCTTGTCCATTAATAGAGCTTCCGAGAGAAATGAGGCACTTGAGATTGCATTCTGTCCGTCTATCCTACCCTTTCTACCCCAGTAATTTTTTAACACATTAGCCAATTTCAACCACAGTTGAGAAGAGAATCAAGGTCTAGATGTGCTATTTCGTAACTTAATTCAGTCTTTCTGTTGACTTTTGTTCTTTTTTCAGTGCATGCTCCATTTATTCTTTCTCTAGCCCTGAAAAAAAAAAAAAAGCAGTAGAAAAAGAAGAGTCTGTCACTGAGGTCACTGGGACAGGGACAGTTTTCCTGTTCTAGAGGTGCCCTGCAGTCAGTATGAACGAGTGCGCACTGCCTGCTGAAATCCATGGTGATATCTCAAAGCAATTGATAACAAGGGGTCTAAGAAATAAGATAATCTAGAAATAAGGGTGTATATATATTTTCCTCTCTTGCCCTTTTTCCTTAGAGTGCCTGTGCCCTGAGAATCACCTCCATCATCTTTCCAACTGAAAACTGCTGACAATTCCCGATCAAGCAGCCCTTGGCTTCTGCCCCCTTGTTTGTAGGACAATGCCTCACGCCAAAGCCTCTTTCCCTGGAGTTGCAGCCTGTCTTTCTGTCATCAGGGCCCTTGAAAAACCCAGAGAAAAGCATTTTTTAGCAACAGCTCTAGGTCATCCCTGCTGAGGAGGAAGATCTGCTGCTCAGGGTGTCCTGTTCCTCCTTGAAATGCATCCACCTTTCTGCAAGGGGGTTGGAAATCATGCCAGGGTCCTACAGGGCAACATGCACGTGTGAAGGAGCACAGTCTCTATGGCATCCCAGCTCAGAGGAGCCTGGCATGCCGTGGCAGGGACATCAGCCTGGTGCCTCAAGACTCTGGCACCTGCCTCTTGCACAGGCTGAATGGTGCTGCAGAGCTGTGCTGGGGCTCACAGGTGATGAGATGTGCTTGAACAGACCTTGAGGAAGGTGAAAGACAGCAGTGCTGGTAGCCTGGCTCTGATGAGAAAAGGTTTGCTAGCCCTGCTTTATCTGCAAACGCTCCTGCTGCTGGGGTACATGTGCAAGGAGAGCTCTTGCCTGCTGACCCGCTGCTTGTTTTGTTTGACCTTTGCAGGTTTTGCCCGTAAGGGTTTTGTGAAGAGCAGGACTGTTCTTTTGGGGCAGGGCACATCCTGACACTGACTGATGGTTCTGAACAGCCGGATGGGTCATGCTGCACATCAACTCTATTACCAATCCGTGAGCAAATTTGGAGACCTTTAGCTTCTCTAATCAAGTCTTCCATTGACAGGAGACCTGCACATCTGTGCTTACCGGCAGTGTTAGAAGAGCACCACAGTGTTTTAAATGATAGCCCTGTAGTAGGCTATGGAAATGCTTGGTGCTGGTGCTTGCTGCATTTGTGCCTTCTCTGATTTACTGGATAACCACTAAGAAAGGAGCTGAGGATGTGTTAACTTTTTGGAAGAAGGGGATGGAGGCAATGTTTGTGCTGGGAACTG
Source organism: Anas acuta (assembly GCF_963932015.1). Lineage (NCBI taxonomy): Eukaryota > Metazoa > Chordata > Aves > Anseriformes > Anatidae > Anas > Anas acuta. The sequence goes on along the minus strand of NC_089002.1, from coordinate 2,232,223 downwards.
GCTGAAGCATGGTTCAGTTTGGCCCTGCAACGATCATTGTGCTGTTCGTGGCATGTTAAAGCAAACATTGCTAGGAACCTTTTCATTAAGCCAAACATGAGAACTTATCACTGTTATAAAATGTGTTAAAACATGTCTGGAGGAGGAGCAGGAGGGGCAGCTTCCAGCTGGAAGTGTTGCCATGTCGCTAACCCAGCTGCTTGCTGCTGGCTGGGAGCGTTGCAGGGGGCTGTGTCACCACTTTAAGATGTTGTTCTGCATTGCAGCTCTGTTTTTTGGAGCTGAATAGCTTTGTGAAATTCATGAAACACTGTAACTGCATGTCTGTGTTGTGTATAAGCTCTCCCCAGGGGGAGAAGTGTGTATTTGAATGCCTTGTTTTGATAGGGCATTGCAGCTCTTTTTAGCATGCACAGAACCAGGCTGTGGCTGGGATCTGCCTTTATACGAGGATAAGAGAGTGGAAGCAACCTCTCATGTGATCGTCAGAAAAATGGGCATGCCTTTTCTTTGCCTGTTTGGTGTCTGGGGCGGGGGAGCAATCGTTGTTATTTTTATTTACTGTCCTTGGTTAAGCACCAAAGAGCTGGTTCTCTTTTTGTATGCCTAGACCTAATTACAGCACGGATACGTCTGCTTTCTCTGAGGGGCTAAGCTCCAAAGCAATTTTCATTTGTGCCCTTGTTTTCATCCCTCTGCAATGAGACAGATCTGAGCAGCTGTCTTGGATGCATTGCTTGAAGTGGAGAACAAGCCCTGGTGAGAAGGGCAACTGGAGAGAGATTAATTAACCTGGCCTTGGTTGGCTTTGTACGTGGGGGGAGAAATCTCTCTCAAACTGCTTATTTAGTTTGTAAAAAACTGCCTGATCTCCAACTCAATCCAATCCACCTTGCCACAAAGCTAACTGCCAGAAATTTGCTTGTACATCTGAGTGGGCTTCGCTTCCTGGATGGCTTTACCAGCTCTGGACCAAGGTGATGGAGAAATGCACTCTGTCCTGTAGCCAAAAGACAGGAAGAGTAAAAGTCTGTTGGCTAAGTCCATTTATCTTCATAGCTTTCGGAAGGTAGTGGTCCAGCACTGGGGAGAGGAATGCAGAGCAGAGGTGGTCATGGAGAATGTCCCTCCTGTTCCCAATGTATTTAGCGTGAACTAATTAAACGAAGGCTGGGTGACTCAAATCCATTGATTTTCATCAGTGGCAACCTTGATATGTTATCAAAAGTGAGTAATCCCTTCCCTGTAAAGCAGACTTTGATAGATCAATAGGAGAGAACATGCCGTACCTCCTGGCAGCTCCATCAACCTTAGCGAATGTGCGTTCAAGGGCGCCAGCATTCCTCTTCCCCTGCTTCCAAACCTTTATCACCTCCTTCCCCATGGCTGCTGCAGCCTGTCTTTGTCACCGGCTCTCAGTCTGAGGTTTATCCCTTCCCTGGAAGAACTTCTGATATCTTTTTCCTGCCTCACAGGACTATCTATCATTACAGTAACTTGGTTTGTCTGTGCTAATGACCCTGAGATGCTTTATTCCAAAGACCACAGAGCAGAAGAGTGCCTTCTAGCCCACACCTGCTCTAGAAGGCAGGTGCCTGGCATTTCAGAGAAGACCCATGGAGTAAGGGAGGGAGGACAAGGTGGCTGTTAATGGGGTTGAGGTTTGGGAGAGTGTTGGACCTGCTGCAGTACAGAGCTGCTGCTGTGTGGGACTGCACGGACCTGGCCCCGGAGGTCTCCCAGTGACAGGACTGGTAACAGAGAGAGGCACAGATTCTGCGGGCAGTTTGAGCCTATGCTGACTTCGTCCTGGGAAGCAGGGTGCTGAATGTGAGACAGTGTTTGGAGGACAGGGAGTCAGGGTGGACAATCAATTTTGATTTTTAGTAAACAAATTTAAAGAGAAGGTTTTTCTCTAAAGATGGCAGTGAACAGATTTTTATTACCACTAAACACTACACAACTCAGCTACTGCAATGCACAGTCAAAGCTGAAAGTAGAAGGCACTTGGGACAGAAAGGAAAGACATTAGGGTGAGAAGAATTAAAAACTACCAAGGCTGTTACAACCCCCTCAGAGCTCTGCTCGAGACGTCTGATGACATATTTGTTTTTGAAGATTTCATACAACGCTACTCCTGGCTGGGGAGTGCGAAGATGCTCTGCTTCCTGCAAATTGTCTTGGAAAATAGTGGTGCTTTGGCCATTAGCTGCATGAACAACCACTTTGTTTTTCTCTCTAATCACTTTGCCTATACATAATTTGGTGCCTAACACACCACTACAATACAGTGATTATTCTTAACAGTCATATACAGCACATATAATTTGAGGGTGAGTGTGGGAGCTGTCACAAGGAAATGTTTAGCCTGTGAATAGCTGAAGGTCATGTCACTACAATGGCAACTCTTCTGATGTTTGCAGTTTGGCACGTGAAAGCAAGTTCTCTGTGCCAGGAGGTCTTGATCTGTGTGCAACAAGAAAGTTCCAAGGCAAACGGGGAGCTTGTGTAGCAGGAGCCCATGGGATGCAAGTGCCTGCTTCCAGCAGGGTTCATTTTGGAGATGACTGAGCCCACTTTCTCCTAGGAAACTTCTGCTGTTGCTTTCTGCTGGGATGCACTCGATTAGCTCCTGGCAGCAGAGGTGAGGGCAGTTCTGCTCTCCTGTGCGGGAGGGTGAGGAGTGGCAGAGCACTCGTCCCACCTCTCTGCAGCATGAGAGCATGTCACGAGCACGGAGTATCTGAAGCTTTCCTTTTGCTGGGGAGGCAAAGGAGCAGTTGTTTGAGGTGTTCGGAATAAAAATATGACAAATAATAACCTTTGTCCTCACCTTGAGGTCACAGAGGACAGCATGTCTTTTATCTCCTGTGCGATGATAGGGCCCGCTGTCCCTATCCCCCGATCTGCGTTTTTCTACCCAACTTTTCTTCTGTTCTTAAAGCAGGTTAATGAAATGCTGCAATCCAGGGGTAAAGTCCTAGGAAGCATCAAAAAGAAACCCCTACAACAAATAGCTCACAAGTGGTTCTTCTTTCACACATCTTATCTTCCCGAATTAGACACAGAGAGACAATCAAAGTCAATGCCACGCTTACTGTAAAATCTTTACCGCGTGTCTCTGCAGCAGTTACAAGGGGAGCGTTGAGTTCTTCTCTGCTGAAGTGATTTTTTTCCTCCCTCTCTTTGAAGCTCACTGGCCAGGTCACTGCAGCCAGGAGGACTCTCTGGGTCTGTGATACCTAAACGGAAAAAGCAGTGGCCATGCTTGCATTGCCATACCCAGCTTTTATCATCACTGAGTGATGAAGTTTTGGGAACGTACTTGATGCTGTGGTACCTGGAGAGCCTGAGGTCTCTTTAGGAGGTGGGTGGGAAAGGAGGCTCCCATTGGGACTGGGTCCTTGGTGTTTTGTTGCAGCAATTTCTGAAGGTTCACTTAAAAAAAAAAAAAAAAAAAAAAAAAAAAAGAGAGAGAGAGAGAAAGAGAGAGAAACCTTTGGTGGCCCCCTGCTTCCCTTCCCAGCTCCAGCCTGGTCTCAGCACCCCAGGAACTGCCCTGGGGAAAACACAGTGCTCCGTGTGTGTGAGACTGAGCCCCCAAAGTGTTTCCCATGACATGTGTGGGGCTGTAATGAGGATGAAGCACCCATGTGTTCACGTCCTCCCTCCCCACTCCTGCTGTCCTCTGCACCCACGTGCATGTTGTGTGCCGGGGCTGTGTGGGCCACGCTGGCTCCCCGAGGGCTCATCCCTGCCCTGCATGCCCTATACGGAGGTGTAACTGGTAAAATTGTGCTCCTTCTGCCTCAGGTACGCCCAGTGCAGGTGAGATAAGGAAGGGTGTATGTGGGGAGTGAGTAATTGGAGGCCAAGAGGCAAAAGTGTCTGACAGAACAGGATTGATTTGAAGCTTTTCATTGGAAGACTTGTAAAAAACAAAAATTTAAAAAAATAATAAAAAAAAATCAATGCTTATTCCCTGGACTCGAGAGCGTGTTTACTGTATTCAGCAGCTAGCATTAAAAGTGAATTCCAGCAATTGCAATTACAGCTTTCTCCTTCTTCACCATTCCCCTTCTCCCTCCCCGCTTCCCACTCCCCCTCTCTTTCTGGCTGCCTTTTGTCACGTTTTGGAGCCGTAGGCAAAGCTAATGCAGGCAAACTGGAAGTGGTTTAGCAAATTGTAAAGCCCACCTTCCCCCTTCCTCTCCTTCCCCTCGGGATCTTTTTTTTTTTCTCCCTGAGCACTGTCAGGCTCGATTCAGCTCAGAGGCACGGAGGTGCCTTGCTGGGGAGAAGCCTCCAGCGGGGGCTTCGCACCTCTGCAGCACCCCCCCCCTGCGTGGCCCCAGTCCCGGTAAATCTCAGCCTGCCTGCAGGGCACCCACCATAGCCCTGGAAGCCATTCTGACTGGTCCCAGTAGAGGGCACTGGTGCCTGCGCTCTGCTCCTCTTCATTAACCTCTAATTAAAGCGCTGGTCCCAGATGTGGGCAGAGCGTGAGGAAAGCAGCTGGCGGTGGGGTCACTGCTGGGGTCCGTGGGATTGCAGGAGCCCCCCCCCTGGGCGAAGGTTGCATTTTTCCCCTCTTTGCAGCATGGCTGTAGCTGCAGGAGAGGGAGACGGAGCCTCTCCTACCCCGCACAGCACGGAGGAGGCTGCGAAGGCGGCTTTGATGTGAGGATCTCGTGCTGGTGGGGTTGGTGGTGTGTGAAGTGGAAAGAGCTCAGCTTGACTTGCAGACCCCAGCCTGAGCTGGGAGCGCAGAAAAGCACTTACTGTGGCTTGTAAACTGAGTGGTTTTGATCTGGAAGTTGCTGGTGGGGAAAATAAAATGTGGAAAATCAAGAATTCATCATTCTTTGCTTTGCTTTTCTGCCTGCAATGCTTTTCTTTGCATGTGAGCCTGTGTGGAATAAGACAAGGGACTGCTGCTTTACTTGTGCTTTCTCTCTGTGTATTGATCCAGTCTGTTCTGCAGGAGAAGCGCTTCCAAAAGTGCCTAAACCTGCTGCTTTTGGGGTATAACAGAAGCTCCAGATTTTATTTATTTATTTATTTTTCATGATTCTGCCAGTTTAATCCAAAGCACCAAGCTGCTTCCCAGTTGCAGCTGTTTTTGGGGTGCGCAGCCAAGACCCTGCTCAGCCCTTCACGCAAACGTGCCCGGAGAGGCATTCTGCTGCTCCAAGCGTGCTCCTGCACGAGCTGCTTTGCTCTCCCCTCTGTGAAGTTGGGGTTTATCCGTCTCCCAGGGAGTGAGATGGAGGCAGCAGCCAGTAGTGCCTGCATGCAGGCTCTGTGAGCAGTGCTGCTGTTGTGCTGCTGCTCTGCTTGCTGCTCTGGCCCTGGCAGAGCATCCGCGCTGGATTTTGCCTCCCTGCCCCACTCGCGTTGCAAGCTGCTGGCAGTGCTCAGCGCAGAAGAAAACGCTTGGCCAGATAAACTCGTCCTGGCTCTCAAGTTCGAGTGCCTGGGTTTGTAGATGCCTAGGAGAGGACTGTTAAGCAGTGGCAGTGTTTATCCAGCTTGCTTTGATAGACACACTTCAGAAGCTTCACTCGTGAGCTCTGGCTTCTCAGCGCTTGGCTGACCTCAGCCACGTGGGGCTGGGCATCAGACGGAGGCCGTGGCTCTGATCCTGCCTCCGCTGGACTCCCCGCCAGGCTGTTGAAGCCCTGTTTTCCCCTAGCCCATCTAATGCACGTATGTGGAATGGGACTTGTTACTAGGAGCCCTTCTGGGCTCAGGACTGTGCACCCAGCCTTGGCTAGGCAGTAACAGACCTCAGCAGCTCAGCGCTGATCAGACCAGGTGTGGAGAGGCCAAGGCGTGAGATGCAGGCAGGCTTCATCACCCTCTGCTCCTCTCCTTGCCTGCGTGCAGTAGTTACAAGAGTATCTTACAGTATCTTGCCTTCATGAGGACTTGATGGTATGATGGTGAGAATGCTTTTTCTTTTTTTTTTCTTTTTTCTTTTTTCTTTAATTTTAAAGTGGAAATAAGGAGCTGATCTGAAGAAAAAACAGCCGGCCCAGCCAGGAATGCAACACCTTCCAGGGAAGACAGGAAGAAGGAAGAAAGTAAGAAGAAAATAAGAAAGGAAGAAAGAAGAAAGGAAGAAAGGAAGAAAAGAAAGAAAAGGTGTGTGCAGGATTGTAGCAAAAGGCCAGACTCCACTCCTGTGATAGCCAGGGAAAACACTGGTGGCTATGAGCAACATCCCTGCCTAGGCACCCTTTGACAGACAACTTCCAGAAGTTTGACCCTTTGAGTTTGCTCTGGGTCCTGAGTGCTTTGCAAAATCTGGCCTTTAGTTCCAATCCCAGGATATGTGGGAAACGTTTTCCCTCGTAATTTTGAGGGACATTGGGCTGGGCACCAGGAAACGGGCTCTAACGTACAGTCACGAATGAGTTCTGTGCTCGGTTTTCCTTGGGTAGCTCTGGAGATGGAAAATTCATGCTGAGCTTTCAGATGAATCCGTTGAGCCTATTTGAATGCATAAGGCATTGGGCAGGGCTGGGCTAAGGTTGCTGGCTGCAGACCCTTTTTGCTAAGTCTAAATCGTTGGTGCCATGCACAGAAACAAACATTATGTTGATCTTACTGACCGAAGTCAATAGCGCACAATTCCCCGGCTTGCTAGCAGAAGCAGCGTGTGCTCCAGACCTTTCCACAGCAAGTCGTCGGAGACTTTGCTAAGTCAAAACCTGCTTTTTCCAGACAGTGCGGCGCAGGAGTGTTTGTTTTCCTGAGTACCTAACTAAAGTTGCCACGTAGAGCAAATGAATATTGACTTAAACACCGTTGCCAAGGCAAGACCCATGTGAAGCTGAGGAATTCCTTTTCCATCTGTTTGCAGGAACAGGTGATGAATGCGAGGAAAGCTGCCGCGTGTGCTTTCCCTGGTGGTTGTGACAGGGGACAGAAGTGCCCTCTGGGTTTATCTGGCTCTCTTAGGTTGGGACAAACATTAATAAATAAATAAAGCTGCAATGAAAAAGTTTGAGCTGGGGTAGCTCAGTGGTCAAAGCCTCTCCCAGCTTGGAAGAAATATCTTCATTTGCCCTAAGAGGTGGGGAAAGGAGGAAAAAAACAAACAAATAAACAAAGGTTGGGACAGGATTGCTCACCTGGGGTGGAAATGTGCCCAGGGAAGGCTGCCAGCCCACCGCTGCTCCTTCCCTTCCCAGGGACGTTCAGCTCCCTCCTGGAGGAGGCTGGTGCCAGGCAGCACACTGCAGCTGATCCCCAGAGGGGTCTGCTAAGCAGACGCAAACATGATATTTACTGGCTCTGGGATGGATCAGGGAGGGATTTAGAGACTCGAAGCTTGGTGCACGGCTCAGAGCTCCCCCTGCAAGTAAGTTATCCTCTTTGCTGACACTGGCTTTCTCTCCAGGTCATGCTACTAAACCTCTGGACCCCAAGATAAATCACTTCCTGCTGTAATTACAGAAACTCATTTGCAGTGATTAAGCGGTTTGGTAGAAGGTGTTGGAAAGGTGGTAGCTGAGCTCTGATGGTTTGTGCTGTAATTAGGATAAAAGGGTTTCCTTCTCTTCCTCCTGCAGATCTCTCTGCACCTTCTTCCTTCTCCCTCCAGGTCTGACAGAGGCAGGTTACTGTTGGCTTGACCCACTGCTGACTTTAATGAAATGAGTTCATTCAATGCAGTGCAAGCTTTGGGATGCAACTATGTTTTAATTATACAGCCTGATGTTTGTACTGACATGACTGTCCCCGTCCTTGCTGGGCAGCAGGGTGTCCTACCCTGCTGGTGACCTCTCTGGGAGCAGAGGAGGAGGGAACAGCAGATGGAGGGAAAGCAGTGACTTCTAAAATGGAGTAAACCCATCTCTTTCTGCAGGAGTCCTCCTGGGAGCTGGGAGCGAGCAGACTCACAAGCAGGGAGCAAAACAGTAATTTCCTGGTATCAACAAACCAATCTGAGCTCCTGTGCTAGCACAGAGCATGTTCACTTTAATGTCCCACACCACTCACCGGGAGTTTGGGGATGCTAATTGCTTGCGAAGGCTCTCCGAAGTGGTTCGCTCTGTGGATGTGCGTGCGTGATCTCAAAGCAGTGCCTGTGAGAAGTGGCAACCCGTGTCGCCAGTGAGCCGCCTGGCTCGTCGCAAATCGATTTCTGTCAGCTGTGGTACCTGGCTCTGAGACTGCAGCACGGAGGAGAGGGGAGCTGCTTGGGGTTGAGACAGGGAGCAAAGCTGTTAGAAAGTGTGGAGCTGCAGTGAGCCCTCTGGGACAACCGGCCTTTATTTCTCTCTTTCCCTTCTTTGCACTGCTGCTTGTACAATGTGGTGCAGCTTTGTGAGCAAAAGGGCTGCCGACCCTTTTTTTGGTCAAATTTGTCCTGTGCGTGGACCAGCCTGCAGCTCTGCACGAAGCTTCTTGGTGGGAAAAACTCTTGTGTAGGTTGGAGGATCTCTGGCTTGGACAAAACAACATCTGGGTCATTCTTGGTGACCTGCTCCCAGCCTTTGCCCAGGGATGGCTGTGTCTGCGTGTGTAACTGGGGGTTTGACAAGAACACAGCCTCGGGGTACGTGGTACAAACCTTGGGAAGAGGCTGGAAATTTTTGAGTGAAGGAAACCGCTGGGATGAGCAGAATAGTGATCCAAGGACCAATAAGCCCCCTTTTCCCTTTGTACTGCCTCGTTGGAATTCAGTGCTGCTGTACGCTAGGACTGACGCCAGGGCTGGATATGGCACCAGCTCCTGCTTCTGTCTGGGAGGTGCGTCTAGGGCTCTGGTGTTTTTCCAGCTAGTAGTTTATATCTGGCCAGTGTGGGCAGCTTTCCCTGAATTTCATTCTCCTGCAAAGCCGTTTGACTCTTCCAGCTAATAAAACCTGTGTGTTTTATTAGAAGGCAGCATGTTTTGCCTCCTCATCCCTCCCTGTGGCCTGGACCAGAGCCCTTGGAGGGTTTTGTGTGCTGCGCTTTGCCAATCCATGTGGGTGGCTCTCCCGTCACACTCTGTCCTTCCTCTGCAAAGCCCAGCTGGGGGGTGCTGAAGGGTTTGGGCACGAGGTGCTGTGCAGCTCTACCCACACATCTTCTTCTAGCCTCTTGCAGGAAGCTGTCGTCCTGGGTTGTAAAGATGAGAGGGCAGGAGATTGGATTAGCCTTGTTCAGCATACCAGGGCGATGTCTGGTTTGCCAGGACTCGCTGGGACCCAGGGAAATACTTTAACCCCTGGCTCTTAAATTTTCCTTATCCTGCAAGCTGGGTGTGAACCGTGCTGGGTGTTAGTGCAGGATTTATCCGGCGTTTGAAAAATGCTTGGGACTGCATACTCAGCTCCTGTCGACAAGAAGGTGACTGTGTAAGAACGGCCACTTGTTGCTTTGTCACCGTGGGCTCCTCTGTGCCTGTGGCTATAATTCACTGGCCCCAGTAGCCCCGCTGAGCCGGCTGCGGGTGCCAGCGGCGGAGCTGGCTCCCTGCACGCCTGCTGCAAGGCAGCCAGAGTGCCTTGCTTTCGCATGGCAGGATACCCATTACAGGTGTCTGATCGAAGCACTTGGCTTTCAGATCCCAGCAGGGGCACAGGGCTTGGGCAGCAAGGCTTACAAATGCAGCAGGGTTTTAAAAGCAAATCTGATTTGGAATTGCCGAGGCAGGAATGCCCATGGTGGCTCCTGCAAAACCTATCCTCAAAGCTGGGCTGCCTTTGAACACAAATTAGTCAGAAGTGAAGTTGCTTTCATCCCTCGCAATGGTTTGAGCAATTTGTGATTTGTTTCTAATTTATCTGAAGCCAGAAAATGCATTCTCTGAGTTTTCCTGAGTCAGGCTGGATTGCCCCATGCAGTTTCTCCAGGACTGGGAACTTCCCGTTCCCTCCAGCTGATGGCACAGGACAGAAACCTCTGCAGGAATGCATGGAGAGCCTTTGTGTGAGCTGCTGTGGATGCAGGGCTTTTGAGCAGGAAACCAGTAGAAAGGCTGTTCCCTTCCCCCCTGCTTTTATTTTCCTTTTTATTTGTACTCGTGGTTCCATTCCAGTGGTCCTAATGGTGATTAGTCCTTCAGAAACCGGAGTTATCCATGTAGGGGGAAATGCACTCTTGGTAAATAAGAAAGATCCTGTGATTCAAACGGACAAGATGGGCAGGTGATGGATTAGAGGGAAGCCAGGGGACAACAGATCAGTGACAAACTCGGGATGTGACCCCATACTGTGTCTCAGACCATCTGCTTCCATCTCCCTGCGGTGGCCCCAGCGCCAGGGCAGAAATCTCCTGCTTCTGCATTCGGTCTGGGGTTAAGCTGTTTTCCATCCATGATTCTGGCCTCGTTTAATCTTACCAGAAGAAAAACCTTTTTAATAGTGCATGTGCCTGTGCTGCTGCGGCATCTTCATGCTGTCAGCAGAGTCCCTGTGGCGCTGGAGTAGAAGGAGACCTCATCTCGTGTGTGGCTGCGGGATGGGGCTGAGCCACCGGTGCCACCCCCGAGCACCCTCCTCCTGCACAGCTCCCGACCCGGCCTGCTCCAGCCCCAGCTCCTGCATGAGAAATGAGGCAGGGACCTGCCAGGGGAGGTGGGAGCTGGCGGTGCTCCCCTGGGGTGGCGGGGGATGAGGACAGCCTGCTCCCACCTGGCCTCGGTCCTCACCAGCCCACGGGTCCCCTGGTGTTCAGGACGGGTGGGAGTGGATGGGACGCGTGGAAATCTCGGCACGGAGAAGCTGTGTGAGAGAGGGGCAGACCCAGTTCCTCCCTCCTGATGGTGACAGCTGCAAAAAAAGTGGAGATGAGAGCTGTGTAGCCCCCTTCTGAATACAGTCCCAGCAGCACTGCATGTCTCCATGTCCCCATGCCCTCTTCTGGGCAGTAGGACTTGATCTGCCATCCACAGCCTGTCCTCAGGAAGCACCCATCCTCGGAAAGCACCCATCCTTTCTTCTTCTGGAGCAGATTCAGGCTTGCTCCAGCTCCCCAGCAGTCTAACAGCTCCTTGTGACACATTTCCCAACCGGTCCCACAGTGCTCTGCCCTAAAGGAGCATCCCCTCATCCTGCTGTGGGACTAGGGGTGATGGCCCCGTCTGTGCTCCGATCGTGGCCTCCTGCTGGTTCGGTCCCTCCTGGCTGTTTGAGAGGAAGTTAGAGCTCCAAGTGAAATAACCTTGTCTTTGTTACCTCTCCCTTTTATTAGCTGTATGATAAATGCAGAGAGAATAGGTGGTTGTTTGCAAAAACAAAGCAGAACCCTAAAATGGGCGATCATTAGAGTAACAAAGGGGCTATGAGACGTCGATAAATCTCCACACCGTGTTTAAATGGCGCAGAACTTTATGTCCTTTTTTTTTTTTTTTTTTTTTTTTTTTTTCCAGTAAGGATTATATCCTAACAGATGGGCAGCATAAACTGTAACATCATTCATCAGCCACTGGAGAAGGGCAGAATTCTGTTGAAGAATACCTCCAAGCTGAAGTCTGTACCCTGGTAGCTCTGTGTTTTTTTTTTTTGTTTTTTTTTTGGCTTTTCCTTAGGACTTCCAACCCGAACTTGGTTTTCTGGTGGGTGTGAGGGGTGTAGGATGAAATCTGCGGTAGGATAAAACCCTTGCTGAGGCTCTGGCTGGACTTGGGGCAGTAGGTTCCCTGCAGCCCTGTGTAGCACAGGGATGGCAGGAGCAGGTTTGGCTCCTGCTCAGTGCACAAGAAGCGGGTAATGGACCCCTCCACCCCAGTTTACCTTGGGACTGACGGTGGTGCCTGGCTTTCCTTTTATCCCTGCTCCTCGCTCCCTCGAAGCAGCAGCAGCCTGGTTCATGCCCGTGGCTGCTCAGAGCAGCCTTTCCACTGGGGCTCCCCTCTGACTCCAGGGGCTTTGGAGGGCTGTGTGCTTGCCCCTGCTTTGTCTTCCCTCGTAGCCCTCTGGAACTTGCAGTGCTGCAGAGGGGAAGATGCCTTTCCAGCCAAGAGCCAGCTCATCCCTGCAACTGTGAGGAACTGCAGCCAGGGAGCGAAACCACAGCTCGCCAGCAGATACAAAACAATGTGTAAACATGTTTTAATGTCAGGCTTTTATTAAAAGTGGACTAAGAGATTAAGATGTTCATCTGCCTTGCAGGGAGTGACTTTATAAATCTCAGCTTGCGTGTGCTCACCGAGTGTTGCTAATCACCATACTAAATCCAGATCACGTGTGCACGGGCTGCGTGTTTGTGGAAGCCTCTCTTTCTCCAGGCAATGAGAGCAGGGGCTCAGTGAGACTTCCTTGGGCTTAACGTAGGTTCCCACTGCCACAAAGTGACTGGGTTTCCTTTCCCTTTTGAGATCCTTACACAGCAAGCCTTCGCTGTGCTAGTGACCCCATGGTTTGAAGACCCTGCCAGGAGCAGCTCTGGGGCCAGCAGAGACCCACAGACCCTGGGTTTCCACACTGGGCATTGTCAGAAGATATTTTCAATGTCACAGGGCATAAATGCCTTTGGGCATTTACAGTCCGGGGTGTTATTCTCTTCTGTGATGAATTGTAGTGGTGGAAGTGATTTAGGAGCATTTGAAAATCTTATCCGTGGCCCCTTTCTTGAGCATGAAATAGTTGTGGAAGGATTGGAGCAGCTTTGGCAAGATATTATTTAATTCCTGGCTTTTCTTTCTTTCTTTCTCTCCTCTTTTCTTCTTCTGCTGTAAATGTTCATCTGGAAATTCCCCTTGGCCAAGGTTGGATTGATGGCTCTGGGACAATCAGTTGCATTCTGCTGCTGTTAGTAGTTTTAAAGGCAGTAAACTTGGGTCCTTGAAGTGCTGTCAGTAATCATTTTTATGGTGGTCAGATTGCTCATTAGCACACTTGTTTTCAGATATTTAAGCTGGAAAGAAATCTATAGTCCTTGCATTTTTAACTTGATAACCACTCAATAGAACAAATAGAGTTGGAAATTAGAGCGGAGCTGGACTGGAAGAAATAGTCCTGAATGCTCACCTTTTACCTCAAAGGTCTGTGGAGACAAGTGCTTTGAGAACACAGCTTGGGGGAGCACGTACACTCCCAGCCTACAGAGAGGTAATAACAGCTCGGGTTTACAATGGTAATTAGCCTGTAGGATGGTTGGGACCTGGAGATAGCCCTAAAAGAGGTGTGCTGAAAGCTTCTGCTCTGAGTCTGGGAGAAAACCAAGGGCTGGAGAGGAGCATTTGTTTGCAGGTCACATACCAAAAGAAACAGCCCAAGAAGTCCTTAATGATGGTTTCCCGAACCTGGAGGCAACGGGCTGGAATAAATCACAGCATGCAGTGCAGGAGTGGCTTTTCTTGAAGGTCTGTTTCTCCAGGCAGGGCTGTGAATGTCCCTTGTGCTTGTGATGGGGTCTGGGGACACGGGCAGGGGTCTTGGCAGCTGTTTGGAGACTGCTCTGTGTCCTGGTACACAGAGTGCTGGAAGTCCTGGAGGTGTCTGCAGCTCCGGGTTATGGTTATGGTGTGACAGGGAGGGAGAGACATAGGCAAGAGGGAAGCTGAAGTAGGTAGTTGTAGGGGGAAAATCATGCTTTCTTCCTGAAGGCACACGTTATTCCTTCTGTTTCAGGAGAAGCCTTGGACACTTGGTCACTAAGCGTAAGTAGAAGGGCTGCAGAGCCAGGAGGGAAGGGAGAAATGAGAGCAGACAAAGGAAATGCAGGAGATGGCCTGTGGGGAGTCAGGAAGGGGGAGAGGTGCTGGGCTCCGTTCTCCTCCAATCCAGCCCTCCTTTGCCTGATGAAAGACAACCAAGGGCCTAATCACTGCTGCGCTGAGTCTCCACTGCTCTGCGCCAGCAGCCACAGCCTGGGCTGTTACCCTTCCCCTCCTGCCCCAAAGCAGTGACCCATCCCCGTACCATGGGTGTCCTGTACCAGAGGCTGCCAGCGTAGTGATGTGCTAGGGGAGACCTCGCAAAGATGCTGCAGGTGGTTTGGGACACGGTGCTCACGTCGGGAAGCGCCAGTCCCCTGGAGCATTTCCTCCTGTGCAGGGCACAGCTGAGCACCAGGGTGAGTCAGTGCCTCCCCCACACCTCCGGCTCAGGCAATAAAATGGCAAAGGGCTAAGGGATCGTGTTGGGATTTATTTTTGGAGAGTGTTCTGGGATTCAGTTGGAGGCAAGGTGCTGTGCAGATGCAAGCTCGTTAGAAGACCATTATCATTATTTACCTGCTGAGTCTGTCTGTCTCTCTAAATGGCATTAGCTGTCAGCCTATTTATCCGTGTTCCCCTCATACCGTTACAGTGGCAAAACACCAGCTTGCCCCTTCTCCTCACCCCCCTGCACCTCCTCCCTCCCCATTCCCCATGCCAGCAGCACTGGTCCCACTGTGTTGTGTGCTATGGGGACTCAAGGAGCCTGAAGCCAGACTGCCCTAAATTCAGTCCATCCCACGCTGCTGGGGAAAGTTCCCACATTCCTAAAGCCTTGAAATTCAGGGAAGGAGTCCAGCCATCGTCTGTCCCTGCGTGTCCCTTCAGCATCCTGCGTGCCTCGGTGCTGCTCTGTAGCAGTGTGGCCGTGCTGCTCGGAGGAGATAATTAATATGAGGAAGTTGAAAATTTGGTCTTGCACTTTTTACAGCCTCTAACCCTATTAGTCAGGCCATTTGGAGTCCAGGGAGGGTTGTTTCTTGCCAGAGGAGATTGCAAGTGGATTGAGTTCCATTATGTTGCTAATTAAAAGGAATAGAATAAAAAGAAGGGGAGGAGAAGAGGCAGTGGAGTTGCCTGAAACTTTGGAAGGAAAATTAAAGCCTCTTGGGTATTTTCCACTGATGCATTCATGTGCATTGCCTTGGTGTTTTGCCCACCCTGTTTTGTTTGCTCCTGACTGACGAGTGCTTTCCTGTTCCCTTGCCAGCCCTTCTTGGGAACCCCAAATACCCCGGCTGGACACCAAAAGGATCTGCAGCACTGCAAAGGAGGCAGCAGTGGGGCTGGGCATCGAGGCGGTGCGGTTGGAGCAGGCCAGGGATCGATGCAGAGAGGCTGTGGGGGAAGAGGCAGTGAGCTGTGGGTTGGGAGAGCCCAGTCCCACAGCCTGGGTGCCAGAGGGGCGAGCGGTGGCTCCGCAAGGGATCCGTCCTCCTGCCTACATCAAGGCAGCTCCGCTAGACTTTCATGAGCGCTATCAGTTGCCCAAAGCGCTCAGTGCACTTACTTATTTTGTAACACAGTCCCGCAGCCTGTGATGTGCCAGACGTGGCGTGTCTAAGAAGCTGGGCTGTTTCTTATCAGCCTCTCGCACTGTCTCAGAACCCTTCTGCTAAGTGTCTTTTGTCCCCTAATAAACTGATAAGCTCCTGGTAATCCGCTGATCGCTGATAGGCAGGGCAGCCCTGCTCTCCCTCGCCTGTACAGATAAGGCAGCTCTTTGCCAGGAGGTGATGCAGCCTGCGGAGCGCTGAGCCGCCTGCCAGCAGCAGGGAGAGGGTGGGCTTCAGGGGGGCTTCATGGGGGGTGGGTGCCCTGATCCAGCACGTGCCCCCAGCCCCTGGCTTGTGCTTGGAGAGGGGACAGGACCCTGTGACAGAGCAGTGAGGACTGGCGTGTCCAGCCTCTCCCTTAGCCTGATGTAGGGGTTTCGCATCCCTCACGTGGGCAGGCTCGTGTCCTGCATCCATCCCACAGAGTGCAGGCACAGCTCAGTGCCCAAACCCAAATCCTGGCCCCTGGGTGGGCTGGGCTGGGGAAGGGAGTCCTGCTGGCTGCCCGTGCTGCTGCAGCTCAGCAGAGGATAACTGAAAATAAGGGGAAGGAGGGAGAGAGGAGAGGAGAAAACATGCATTTCTTCCCCTCCCCTCTTTGTAACGCTGTCTTGCTTGCTGCTCAGGAGGAGGGAAGGAGGGAGCTTTTAGTGGTAATTATCAGAGCTCTTCCCCGTGCATCCAAGCGGCTGCGGAACAAACTGCTCCCGTGCCAGGGCTGTTGGTCACCTCCGTGTCTGATCCCTGCTGTGTGGGGAGCGAAGCCCTCTGCAGCCTCCCCGCACCCAGAGAAACGTGGGGTGAGGACAGAAAGGCAGCGTGGGGACAGAAAGGCAGCGTCACTTCCCAGGGCCACCAGGTGACTGCAAGCACGAAGCACCCGGGCTCAAGCAGGGAGCGTCCCCTTTCCAGCCGTATGCGCGCTGCTGTCCTTTAATTTGCCAGGCGATACAGAGGAAGGGAAAGGAGGTTGCACTGAGGTTGCACTTCATGTTTTTGCCTCCTTGCCAGCGTTTTCCTTGAGGGTGGTTGATCTTTGGCCTGTTGAAGCCACAGCCCGTGTTTAGATGACTTTGGGTTTGTTCTCACTGTTTCTTACAGTGGAAAACAACTCATTAGCACAAGGTATGCTGGAGTTCTGGAAACTCGCCCGTCTTCCAGCACAAGGATGGAGTCTCTCTCTCTCCTGGCACTGAGCAGCTCACCCCTGTGTCATCCTCTTCCTCTGCTCATGTGTTTTAGAATTAACGCTGGCTGCTTCATCTCCTTTATACAGGCTTTTGAGTTGGGGGCATAAAATCCAAAGCAGGATCAATTTCTCCCCCCGCCTTCTCTCCTTAATTGCGCACATTTATGTATCTGGTTGCTGCCACTGGAGTGAGTGGGCTCAGCCCAGCAGCCTGCTGTGTGGGGACTGGAAATGAAGTATCAAGGAGATGCTGACAGCCTGCTTGCGAAGGCTTGATCAATCAGTATGTAATAGAAAAATGGCTTTGGCTCCAAAGGAAAAAGGAAGCGAGGGATGTGATGAGAAGGGAAGATGGAAGCTGGTTGGAAGGGACATCTTTTGGAGGTGGATGAAGCAGCAGGTAGTTATGGCAGAGGGGTTTTGGCTTGAGAGAAAAGTGGGCACAAGGGTGCAGATAATTCCTCCCCAGACTGCAAGCCCTAGCCCCTTGAGTCGGCGTAGGGTGGCCGTGGGTCCCTGCTGCTGCCCGTGAGATTTTGGGATGGAGCAGGGCTGTGCTCCTTGCTGGAGCCCGGTGCCATCCCCACTGGCATTTGACATGGGTGAACATGCACTAAATAATCGGCAGCCTATCGATCCAAGGTCACCCGTGCCAAGGCGTGATCAATAGAAACAGACAGCTGAGTGGTTCTGTAATAAAGTGCCTTCACCTTAGCGGATTTGGGAGAGAAAGGGTATGGGAGATTAAATCCTTCTGCCATCGACAGCTCATCAAGCAAAAGATATATTAGTGAAGAAAAATTACGCTTCCTAAGCCCTGATGGGAGGAATCAAGCTGCTGGGAAGTGTTCGTGCTCTTTGGGGGAACATCAGCCAGGAGAGAGGCTCCGCTGCCTCCCACCATCCTGCTCCCGGCTCCAGCTGGCAGGGAGCGTCCCGAGCAGCAGCAAAGCCTTTGAGGGCTTTGAAGGGATTAAGGAATCCGTCAGGTAATTTGCCAAGGCTGCTGCCGGAGCCCTGTGTGAAACTGTGGCCAAAGGACTGGCATGGATCTGGCTGTGCTGTGCTGAAATCCAGCAGCCACTGGTGCGCTCCCAGCCCACTGGGCTGTGACAGGCAGTGGGGGGCACCACACGGCGCCCTGATGGAGCCCCCGAAGGGATGTGCCACCTTCCCAGCAGGTCCCAGGACCTGTCCCCATCCCATAAGCAAAGGGAGGTGATGGCAGTGCCCCATGGAACCTCATTGCTGTTGTGTGAAGTGCACAAAAGTCAAGAACAGCAGAAAATTGGGAGGTGTGGGGTCAGATCCTGCATCTCCAGGCTGTCCTGTCCAGCTTGCCCCCACTGCCTGGGTGTAACTCTGCAAGCAGCAAGAAACAGAGAAAGTGTTTTAAGTGAATAACACTTAAACCTGCGCAGGCCTGGGGTGACAGCAGCACTCTGATAGTTCCTCCACCCATTTTTCAAGACAAACTTTCTTCTGTGATACACACGCCGTTTTATTGAGCTCTATTTCCTCCAGACTAACTACAGAAAGAAATTGGCAGCAAACGCTCTCGCAGGCAGCGTGGAGCAGCAGTGGCCGGCTGTCAGGGCTCCTGGGGTTTTATTGCCCTGCCAAACACCTACATCATGGTGACACTTACATAATTACATATCGGACCGGGGAGGATGAAGCGCCTGGCACCTCCTAAACGTGTCAACATGATTTGAGAGGTTTGGGCTCGGCTGGACTTCGCAGGCATTAGATTTCAGACTCCAATCACACGGGCATCCGGAGGATCAATAGCTGCACACCTTCAAGCAGCTGGCTGGAAGGTGAGGGACTGGGGCTCGGGGTGTCAGCGATGCCGATTAATGTGATGGATGAGTTGGGTTTGGGGTTAGTCACTCTGCGTTCTCCCCGGGTCTTGTTCTGCTTGCTGCAAAGAAGAAATCATGCAGGCAGGCTGTGTCTCGGTGTCTCCATCCCGTGCCAGCAGCTGCAGCCCACTCGTGGATGCTCTGTGACCCTCCTCACGCAGCAGAGCACTTCCCAGATGTACAGGTAATCCCACAGCTTAGATCCAGCCACGTCACCCCATGCTGGTGGCAAATAGCTTTTGGTGAAAGAGAGCCAGAGTGATGCAAGTGTCCGCAGGCTGAGCTCCCTCTGACGGCAAATGCAGAGGCTCTGATGGCCGCGCTGCTGCTGCTGGGGCTGGTCCTGCAAGCTGGGCACTGCTGCCAGCACAGGAAGCTGCCAGCTTTGCATCACAGCAAAGATTTCGGGCCCTTCCCTGGGTTCTTGCTGAAATTGCATGGGATGGAGCTGCCTTGCTTCAGGCAAAACTGTCCTTGATACGTGCCGTACGAGTGCCCTTGGAAAATGGGGGGGAAATCGCAGTAGTTCAGGTTATTGAGGTAGGGTGGGATAGGAAAGAAAATCAGAACATCCTTGAACAAAGTGGAAAATGCGATTTGCACTGAATTTTCTTGTGATAAGCTGGGGGTAGAACTGATTGGAGCTCATTTAGTGAAGAGCTGAGGTTCCTGGACTTGTTGGCACCCCTAGCGCTAACTCATGGTGTTAGGCATCTGGGACTTTCTAAAGACTGAATTTAATTAAGTTAATTGAATTTAGTTAATTAAAGTAACCACTGATTGCTTGTTAACCCCACGCACTTTGCTTCTGGGCAGCCCTGCTGCCAGACTCCTTCCACACCTTGCCTGGGGCAATTCTCCTGCAGCTGGAGCCCCTGGGGCCATCCCCCCTTGGAGCTTTGTCCTCTCCTGTCCCTCAGAAGGTGCCATCCGACCCCAGAGCTGCCCCCATGGACCTCCTGGCCACAACCAAAGGCCTGTGGCCTCCTTCCAAACCAGGGAACATGCACGAGTGCATGCCTGTGCAGATGGGTGTGCTGGCAGGTTGTTTAGCCCCAGCCATATCGCACTCCATTCATTTTACGTGCCAAATTAATTTCCCTGATGTGGAAGCTCAGCTCCAGCCCCGTGACTCTCCTGTCACATCTTGCAAATCGTGCCCGGATCGGCACGCTTGCAGGGGTCGCTTTGTGGCAAGGTTTGTGGCACCTTTTGGGGCTTGTGTGCTCTGCCAGTCTGAATTATCCGGTGTGACTTGAGGGGGAAAACACCTGCAAACAAATTGAACGTTTCTAAGTGCAAATTGGTTTTTCAATTGCTCAAGATTTAAAGTGGCGCTTCTGCAAAACAATGTTATTTTTAGGGCGTGTGTCTTTAGAATACAGATTGATTTTTTTTTTTTTTGTTTGTCCTCTTGGAGTGTGAAATAGGCACGTGGCCTGGGGCGTCTGGGGATGCTGAGCGAAACGCAGGAAGTTTTCACCCTGCTCTTGACACGGTGCATGAAAGGCAGGTCCCGGGAGGATGGTTTGGTGGCTCGGTCACCGTCTGCAGGTAGCAGACGCAGCTCATACCTGTGCTGCTGCTCACATCGCCTCTGCTCTGATGCTCGTGTGGCAGGGAAGGGTCTGGGTGGGTGTGGGAGCGGGGTGTGGAGCTGGGATGTGCCTTACACACCACCGCTCTCCTGCACAGGGAGGTGAGGCGACTCCCTGCTCTCCAGGAGAGGATCCGGATCCCAGACCTGTATCCTATAGATAGGAACTGACGGATGGCAAAGCTGCAGCTCGGAGTGGAATTAGCTCTGCTCCAAACTTCCCCTTCTCCGTGCGCTCTCCACAGTCTTCATTTCCACTAAATCACCTAAATCGGTTTCTCTCAGCGGTAGGAAAGCCATGCTCGGAATATAATGGTTGATCTTTTATGACATTTACCGCCACTCATGTCAGAGCGAGCGCCTGTTTAATTCACTTGTTGCTATGCCATCCGTCAATCACCATAAATGTTATAACAGCAATCTGGCACTGGAGGGGCGTGTGCAGGGATGTTTGCACGGCGCATTGGAGGGCTGCGAAATGACATGGCACCCCGCAGTTTTTGGGGAGGGGGCACCTGGATCTGAACGGCACTTTCTGGTGCCCCGTCCCTAACGTGCCCGCCTCGGCAGTGGGCTCGTGCAGCAGCACAGCGTCCTTGAAGCTTGTTCGTTTGCTGTCCCAGCTTGGCACACACCCACACCAGTAAGCAGACCCCCTGCTTTTGAGGAGAGGGAGGCTTTTTATGAGATTTCAGGCGGTGAAAGTTTGCATGTTTTAGTGCCAGTTTGCATTCCCAACAGCCCGTGTAACAGCAGCCATCAACAACAAGAAGCCCAGCAGACAAACAAATGAAGACAAAGTAGCCTTAGGTTTTACTTGTTGCCCTTTGCAAGAAATTATATTAATACATCTGTGAGCTTGTGTAATAACAAAGATGAAACTCCAGTGACGCCTTGTTTGGGTGAAGGCAGGCTTGCAGGAGATGTCTGAGATTGCTTCTCCCGTGAAGAAGCAGCATTTTGATTGATCTTCCAGCAAAGATATGAAAATGCACCAACTTTGTGTGACTTTTATTTTTTTTGCCGTGACATTTTGTACGGCTCCCGCGTGTGCTGGGGTAAAACAAACGGCGCGCCACGACTCCCACCGCGAGCCGCGGAGTGATGGGGGTGACATTAGAAGCACCAGAAACGCTCAACATTTCCTCCAGCACCGACCACAGGCAAAAACAGACCCGAAACCAGACCCACGGCGGCTGCTGTGCCGAGCTAATTGGGGTAGGGAACATCCCAGCTGCGGGTGAGGGCAGGTGAGCCGGGCTTTCAGCCCCAGCAGCGGGAGCAGGGTCCTGCTTTCAGAGGATGCATCAGAGCGCAGCGTGACAGGTAAAACTCCCGCGCCATCTCCTCGTGACTCCGACATGGAAAGTGTTTTAGACGCTTCTTTTCCACCCTGCACGGAGCTTTTTATTGATGACAACTGTAATTAAAAGCTGAGATGCTCATGAAATACTAATCATCCCCAAACCTGTACCTGCGCATCTTGCTGGCTGGTGAAGGGATGGGGTCTCTGTGGGTGCCCAGAGCAGCCCGGAGAGAGGTCTGGCTGCTGCCTGGGGACAGTGACAGGCTCTTGGGCACAAGGCTGGGGGAATTCAGGGGTTTGGGAGCCAGCAGGCTCTGTCCTTTCTACGCTAACCCTTACGTGTGATTTTTGGCCTCGGTGGGTCTCAGGTTCCCTGTCTGTAAAACTGAGTGACATTTTCCTTCCCTGTGCTGAGGCCACACTGGCTCCTCCAGCCCTGCCTGGCTTTTATTCCCCTCTCTGTATAAGTCCTTAAAGGCGCTTGCCCACTTCAGCTAATGGGCAGCATGCTCAGCGAGCAGGAACACGGCTTTTCCTATTAAACCACAGGAGCACAAAGGCAGCTCTCCACCCCCCTGTTACTCCCCTGTAATTCCTCCTCCCTGTTTCCCTCTCTGCCTCCCGGATGATGCTCACCTCCATCACTCCTGTGCTGCTGCTGCAGCTCCAAGCGAATGATGCAGCAGGGCTGGGAACACACCCGGTGTGAGCGAGGAGGTGCTCAGCCCCGTGCTCCTGCGCCCCAAAATCACCCTTGTGAGCTTGGCAGCGGGGATCCGAGCAATGTCCCTGGGGTTCAGCCCCATGAGAGCTGCTCCGAAAGTGGGTGGGAGCGTGGCTGAGCCAGCTGCCAGCTCTCTGGGCGAGCTCTGAGCCCAGGCCATGTGGATCTGGGGCACTTGCAGATGTTGTGAGCAAATCTTTAATGCTCACATCTGGGTTTTGGACCTTGAAGGCTGTCCTGGTGCAGCGATCACCAGCCTGGTTAGAGGGAGGCAATCGTGGGCTCCAGGGGGGCATGGGGGCTGCTGGAGAAGGCGCCTGTGGCTGATTCCCTAAACCCTTGAACGTGAGGATTTATGAGAGAAAGGCTGCCAGAACAGGAGCCTAGCAGGGTGAATGGAGCTGCTCTAATGGATATTAAGTGATTTGCGAGCCTGCTGCTTGCAAACACAGCTGTAAATAGAACAAGAGGAGGGGGGAGCAGATGAAAAGAGGCTCAGGCTCTTTAGCGGAGCGGTGTGAAAAATGGGGAAAGGTTCCTGTGCAGGGCTCGAGCAGCGAGAGAAACAAAAGCCCCAGCATCTATTTTCATATCTTTTATGTCTTCCTTGCACTTAATCTTGTTTAGCTCTGCAATTAAATTTTAAGACGCATAAGAGTGTTCGCTTACACACTTGGATTCTTCGCAGATTGAATTATTTAATAGAGTGTGGAGCGGCTCCATGATCTCGGAGCTATGGCACCAAAGGCAGCCAAGCAGAAAATTAATAAACACTGCCTGCCGTCTCCGCGCCTCCCTCTCCCCTCTCCATCCTCCCTCTCCAGCTCGCTCTCCTCCCGCCAGCCGCCCCCTCTCTGCTCCCTTCCCCAGCCTTTCCGCTGGGGTTTCCTCCTTCCCTCCCTCTGCTGCCTCCTCGCTTGGTTTTGCCGTTCGTGCTCCTGCTCAGGCAGGCTGCCTTGGGCTTGGTGGTGGCTCCGTGCACCCCGCCTGTGTGGGAGCTGAATTCCTGCACACGTGCTCAGCTGTGGCTTCATTCATGCTGGGGAAACCTGTCTGCTGCGAGGAACGGGGTCGGGTTGGGACTGGCCTGTGCCATTCTGCAATTGCATTCCTTGGCCCGGAATAAATTGTGTTTCAAATGCTGTCGGATTTCTCTCTCTCCTTCTTCTTTGCTCCCCAGCCACCAGTGTTATTCTTCACTCCCCTCCTTTCTTTTTCAGTAACCTTTCCAGGCAACAAATTGCAGGGGGCAATTACGCTGTGTGCTAAAGAGAGCATTAAGCCAGCCACGATTTCTGTAGAGGATGTTGCACAGCAAACAGCAATACAAAAGCAGTCTATGAAATTCATCAAATTGCCTGTTGGATAAAGGCATACATTTACAATGCACTTGGAGCCCTTACAAATTATCTGAAGAGAAATCAGTTTGTTATTTCTCTTGCTCTTTAAGTTCCCCTTTTTTTATGGAGAACCAAATGAAAAGGTTTGAGAATTGCTGCTGAAGAAGGAGCCTGGCCTTTCCTTCCTGGGAGGCGCTGCTGGTT
Organism: Anas acuta; assembly: GCF_963932015.1. Classification (NCBI taxonomy): domain Eukaryota; kingdom Metazoa; phylum Chordata; class Aves; order Anseriformes; family Anatidae; genus Anas; species Anas acuta. The sequence continues at coordinate 2,208,779 of NC_089002.1, read as the reverse complement.
TTCCTCCATCGATTTCTGGCAGGGATGAGCGTTGGGTTTCCTGCTCTAAAAGCCATCGGCCTTTTCCACAGAGCCTTCCCTCTCTGCTGCTGCCCTTTGTGCTGCTCGTGGGGCAGCTGTCGGACACTGGTGTGGTATTTGTGGGGCAAGCCAAGGCCCCAGATGGTTGAACTGCATGTGCCCACGGGCAGAACAGTCCCCTATGGCCCGGCATCCTCCAGAAACTTTGCCTCCTCCTCCTCAGCTGCCTCCCTAAAAGAGCAGCCGTCCTTCTGAAAGACCAAGGGGGAAAACTTCCCGCTGGCTTGAATGGAGGTTGGCTCATCCTTTTCAGAGTATTTTTTTTTTTTTTTCATTTTTTTCAAAAGCTGCTTTCCTGAAGCTTTTGGTAGCAGGGAGGGTTTGGAGCTGCAAGGTCAGGCAGTGATGCTTGCCCGGCTCCGCTGCAGGATGGAAATAAGTCTTGTGCAATTGAAATTCTGGAGGGAATAACAGGGACACAGCAGAGAAGCAGCTAAAACACCTCTCTAATTGCTAATCAATAACCTAAAGAAATGTTGCCCTGGCTGAAACCTGCTCCCAGGGAAAAAATAAAAAAATAAAAATCCACATGATTTGCTCCGTGATTGGAATGAGATTTTATTTGTCTAGCTTCTGAGGCTTTTTTTCTCCAGTTCTTCTGTTTTTCTTGTTTTCCCACCCCCATTACGCTCAGGTTTTATGAAGTTATCACCCGCTCATCAGTTCAAAACCTCTCTGAGAAACTTTTGGCTCCGCAGACAGACCAACACTAATCTTCTGTGTAATTGAATCATCATTGTGGGTATTATTTGGCTGCTTCGAAACAGTTCTGTTTCTCGAGTAATGCTTTTATTAGCTTTTGCTGCCGTTGTGTGTGTGTGTTTTTTTTTTTTTCTTTTTTTTTTTTCACTCGTAGTAATATTATTTCCTTGCTTTCAAATGCTGTCTACAGCATGGCTCTTTATTGACGTGTTATGAGGATTTCTGTCTGGAAAAAAAAAAAAAAATCTGACAGGCACGTGGAGCTGTAAATCCCCTGCTGCCTGAGTCTCTGCAACAATGAGCAATTAAGAGACACGACCACGGGGAATTTGCTTGCACGTGTCTGTCCCCAATCTCTTAAGCCACAAGTTTGCAGCTCAGTGATGCGATCGCCATTCCAGAGGCATTGGATGAGCTTTCCTTCGTTATTTGGTGATGGGAAGGCATGGTGCTGCTCCCAGCGTGGACAGGGGTGCAGGCTCTCCAAAACCTTCCCCAAAATCCAGCTCTGTCCCAAAGCAGGGGTTGTCGAGCTGGGTGGCACCAGCACCACTACCCCTCAGGTACTGCTTGATGTATCAGGCATTGCTTCTAATTTCAGGGCTTGCTTCTGGGTAGAAGAAACCCCAGGCTTGGACGTGCTTGGACACGCAAATGGTTCGTGGCAGCTTGGGGAGAAAAGTGAGGAAGGGGCTGGGGGGCTTGGGCTGGGCCACTGGGGCCACAGGAGGGATTTGCTGGATCCTGCAATCGCCTGAATTCATTTCAATTATTGGCAGCGCTTTTCTACAGAACTAAATAAAGTAAAATAAATAAGGAAAGCAGAAGGCAATATAAAACAGTTAGAGAGGATCAGTGGTGAATTGAATAATTCATTCAGGAGAGAAAAGGAGCTATTTGCAATGTCAGTCTTATCTTGATTGTATTTATAGACAGGAACTTTTGACAAGGAAATTACCTGTAAATTCTTTTATTTTTTTTCTTCCTCCATCCCAGAAAATAACCGCCAGGAAGGCTTACTGCATTTTTTTTTCTTTTTTTCCCTGAGGCAGTTTGATGGATTTCTGTAAAGAACACAAAATCTTGTGACCTCACCCTGAGCCCTGGGGAAGCTGCTGCTTTGATAGAAAACAAGGCAGCGGTGGATGGAAACTCAGGAGGGAAAGCAGGCAGAAATGTTCCTCGGTGTCTCCAAAAAGGGATGGAGGCCACGTGTTCGTGTTTTGTAAGCTGTTCTGGCCCATGGCTGGAGCAAAAGCTGGAGGCTTCCCTGTTTGCTGGTAGCTGGAACCAAGATGCTGCTCTGAGTTTCTGCCTCTCAACAGTGAAGATTTTGGGCTGGTCCTTTGGAATGGGAATTTTGCAGCAGTACCTGCAGCCCCGGAGAAGGTTTGGGGACAAAGAGCAGCAGCAGGAGGACAGCCGGGCAGGCTGACCACCTCTGCGAGTGTGGCCTCTCCTCCTGCAATGCTCCTCCTGGCCAGAAGTGTCATTTTATTTCAGACGATTTATTTAGACTGAAAGACAGCTTAAGAAAAAAGTCCCCCTACCCATCCCCTGCTTCCCCCCCCCCAGATTACGGCCCTGGGGTGACCTCGCAGAAATCCAGCCCCAGGCAAACTCTGCCCATGCAGAAGCTCTGCTCCTGCCTCCAAACAGACATCGTTGTAATTTGTTTTCCAAGTAATGTTGGGGAAACGCGTGTTGTTTGCCGAACCTCCCATTTGCATTGAAGGCAAGTTATAATTTGAGTGAAGCATGAAATACTCGCAGCGAACTTCTTGTCTCCGCGAGCGCACTGGAGCTCAGCCTCGTGTATAATTGAGTTGTTGTAATGAAGTCTGGGTTTGGTTCTTCAAGAAGGAATTTGTTTAGAAAAGAGACTCTCGACTTAATTTAGATTTCGTGCTATTTCCTGGCCATTGCTGTCAGTGCTGTAGGTCTTGTGGGCCAATTTGTCCCTGGGGTAATTCCATGGAGGCTGAGCGATGCTGGGCTGGGATGTGGCTCTCCGAGGAGATTTAATAAAGCAGCAAGTGGTCCCTCTGCGGTACTCGCAGGGCTACAGATGATCCAAGCAGCGCCAGCACCAGCGAGCTGCGGTCTGGCCCTGCGAAGAGCTTGCACCTTGCTGATGCTGCTGCACCCATCGTACGGTGACAGCCTTGGGGCCCCCAGGGAAACCAGAACCTGGGGAAGCTGGCAGGAGAGAGCACTGCCTGAGGGAGGGAGGGCTGGGAAAGCGTGGGGTTACCCCTGCAGTGCTAAAATTGGGGTGTACGGAAGAAACAGAGGGATGGAAGGCACCATCCAGGGTCAGCGCACCACTGTCCAAAGTGTCAGGCTTTATTGCCCTGCTGCTGGTCTGAGAAAGTCTTCCTCCTGCAGAGCTGGGGGTGAATGCTTTGGGGCTCCATAACCCATCAGCATCTCTGCGCAAATGTAAGAGCAAGAAGCAAACAAAATCCCCTTCCTTCATTTGTGCATTTTGGTTTTAAACATTACGTTTCCAGGGATAAACGTTGGCAGCACTTGAAATAAGATGTATTAATTAATGAACTAAGCACTTAATTTAGGCTTAATAGGATAATCCTTTGCTGCACGTTACATAAATAGTAATTGAATATGAAGAATGCATTGAGTGAGAATTAACAGCTGCGGGAGAGATGCATTTTATTGCGTTCTTGTTAAATGCGTGGCCCCAGCCTGGGTCTCTGGTGTAGCAGAAAAGCTGGATTCAAAGGCCCTGAAAGTCAATGCAGAAACTGCTCTGAAATGGGTCTGCAGAGCAGGATGAGGAATTCAGGACTGGGCTTTTTGTTCTTTACTGATCCGCTGCCTGACCCGAAGCTGAACTGAACGGGAGGGACCTCCTTGCATTGACCTCCAGAGCAGCCGGCTCATTCAGCAGGTGGAATCCAGCCCTCATCCTAAATGCAGCCCTAGGAGAAATACAATTGCTGGTGCGGGGGACTGACAGGTCTGGGGGCAAGGGGCTGCTTTATTCATTACCCAGGCAGCGCGGAGCATTCCCTGCCTGCTGCTGGGTGATAGCGGGGCCTCCTGGCCAGCTGCAGGACCGTGGCAGGGAGGGCCAGGCAGGGAGATGCGAGGTGCTCATCCTGGAGAAGGGGGGAGTTAAAAAAAAAAAAAAAAAAAAAAAAAAAAAGGTTGAAAAAGAGGACTTTAAACCCAGTTTAAACCCACTTGGAGTCCTTTGCCCCTGCAGTGAGCCATGAGGCTCTCAGCTTTTCCAGGTTTGAAAGGCATTAGACCAAGCCAGGGGTGGGTTACTGAGCATCAGCAATGGGCAGGATGGGACCTCGGCATTAAAACTCTCCCTGGGCTCTGTGTCCCCCTGTGGCCAGGGCACCCCGGGCTCCCCCCGTACCCCCTGGCAGCAGCAGCAGCAAGTAACGTGGTTCTGCATCCCGGCTCGGTCTCGGAGGCAATCTGCCACCTTTATTTTATTCCGAGATTTATTTGTTGCTACTCAGTCAATTACATTATTGCAAAGTGTGAGTGATAAAACCCTTAAATTACTTATAGCTCATCCTTGTTTAAGGGAATAATTAGTGTGTTTCTAAACAAGGAGCAATTCTTCTCAATGGGAAATTTAGACTTTAAGGATATTTCCCCTGTAACTTATGTTACATAAATAATTTATCACTGATTACACAAGGATTTTATTCTGTCTAGCCCTAAAACGTTCTCTCCTCCCCATGCGAAGCTGCCGGCTTGCCTCGGCGCCGAGGGTCACTGCACACTGGAGGTGCTGCAGATTTGCCCAGGGCTGTTCCAGCGACCCGTGGCAGGGCAGGGCAGTAACATCATGTCCCCTAAATTCTGTTAGAGAGCAGCAAACCCTGAGATTTTCCTGCTGGCTTCGTCCCTGTGCTGTGACCCACCTGCAGTATCTGTGCCAGCTCCAGGGAAACTCAGAGTGCCCATTCCCTCGGCTAAATCCTAGCCTGGCACCCTCAGTGGAGTTTGAGAGTTGATCTCAGAGTTTTGCCAGCTCTTATTCTATTCATTTTTTTTTTTTCCCCTGGCCAGAAAAACTGCCTCAAAACTCAGCTGTTTTCCCCTGTCACTTAAGTCCATACAGGTGATTTATGCAGCTGGTGAGAGGGAGGTTATTTAGCTATTGTTTTAAAAGCGGGTGTGAGGGAAGGCTGGAGGGGAAGCAGCAGGGGATGGGGATGTATTTCATTTGTGCCTCGGATCCTGCCACCTAGGAGAGGCTGGATGATGGGTAGGGAGAGCTGCTCCCGTCCTCCTCCTGGGCTGGGAGGAGCTGCAGCCTGCCAGCACATCTGGTGGCAGAAGTTTGGAGCCTCTTTGTGCCACCAGGGGATGATGCTCAGCTGGCACAGGGGCTTTGTGCTGGGGGAGGAGGAAGGTGACAGCCCCACAGCCTGAGCAGGGGGAGCCTCTGCCCCGACTTGCTGCTGCTGTGCTGGCTGGAAGCACGCAGCAGCTTTCTCCCGTGTGAGGCAGCGAGCAGTGGTTTCCAGTGCAACCCAATTCTCCTTCTATGCTAATTAAATAAGACAGGAACACGGACCTGGCTCCTCTGAATAAGAAATCAACTGGAAGGTGGCTCCTTTCCCGAGCCCTGCTGCTTCAGCAACCAGAGGGGGGGGGAGACGGAGGAGGAGGAGAATATCCCTGGATTAAATTTAATGAAAATAAATATATCAGCTCTGCTAGCAGCAGACGGGGCCCTGTTTAGGGAACAGCAAGTCCAGCTCGTTCTTCAGGAGCTGGAACTTTTTGTGCTGGCTCAGAGCCACTTGGTGGCTTTGCGCAAAGTGTTTCTGGAGGTACGGGGAAGATGCCTGGGAGGAAGGTGAGACAGCCTGGGAGACAATGATGGATGAAGTAATGCTTCACAGAGCTGGCATATGCTCGACGACGAGCCTATTATGCTGGATGCTAAATAGCAAATGGTGATTAAACGGTGGTGGTGCGGAAGGAAGGGGGCGGAGGATGGCGTGTGTGACCTCTCAGACAGCTCCTGAGGGTTTTGCTCAGCAAAGCTTCCTACAGAGTTACTTTTAGGTATGGGGGCTTCACAGGGTCCGTGTGTTCCTTGGTCTTATTATATTCTTATTTTTGAACAGCCTGAACAAAATTTGGGGTATTTCTCTAAATAGTCAAAAGCAAGAAAGTTGTTCTCCTATGGGGCTCTCCCAGGTTTGGTTTCTTCTGCATCCCACAGCATGTCTGGCACAGGTTCCTGTCCATGCTGGGGAGACCAGATTGCATCTGCCTTCGTTCTCTGGTCACTGCCTCTACAAAACATGATCACTGAGCATCTCGGAGCCTCTTGCCACATGCGATTGAAATCAGCCCACAGCTTCTTGGAGTCCCTGGGGAGACAGGGACCCGACAGATGGGCAGACGGAGAAAAGAGCAGTGATTGCATTACGTTCTGTTTCCTTGGGAAATCACGCTGAAAAAGGCGAGCGAGCACCTCAGAAGCAGAGGAGGGTGGGCTGGGATGAGGGAAGAGACACAACCTGCTGCTGGGGACTGGAGCTGTAAGCAGGGCTGGGACCGGTGCCCAACCTGCCCCGAGTACGGTCTGCCCCTGCCCGGCAATTTTGCAGCAAGGAGTGAAGCACACGCAGCTCCTGGGGCTGTCCCTTCCTCGCATCGTTAATTAGAGGTTTGCTCATGTCCTATAGCGATCTGCTGGGCTTTGTTTGCTTAGCTGAGCCCCTCAGAGCTCTGGGCTGTTTACGTGCAGAGATTTGATTTCAGGTCCATCTCTAAGCCTCACCATGTCTCGTGGTGACATTTCCCTTGCTAAATATCAGAACAGGGACGTCTGAAAGCCAGAGTGAGGAAGGACGGAGTGAGAGATGTGGGATGAAGGACAGGAAAGGCTGGAGGAGGGGATTAGGGCAACAGTAATAGGAAGTGAAAGGAAAACCAAGTCCAAATCAGGCCCTGTGGAGGAATAAGTATCAGGGTGGTTGGGTGGGCAGGGAAGGCTTCTGCGGAGGCTGTGGGATCATTCAAAGCAATTAAATGCTTTCCTGGGGGGAGCAGCTTACATGAGAGAAGGAGCCTGTTTGGACCTTCTCCGGTTCCTGCTGTCTTTAATAATCTTCCAGCAACTTGAGTCAGCCGGTGGCTAAAGGCAACAGCCAGGAATTTGTAGAGCAGTTGGGCCAAGGAGCAAAGTTGAGAGGTTGCAAACAGGTGGCTTGGCTCTGCAGGGACTGGGTGCTCTGGAAAGATGCACAGGAGCTCCCCTGTGCGTCTCTGCCTTGGGCTTGGAGTACCCCAAAACCCTGAGCCTGCAGGGTCCTGGTGGAGAGGAAGCTGATGGGTTTGGGGCTCCTCCAATGCTCTGTGCAGTTCCTGCTCCCACAGGTGGTAGCTGTGGGTTTTCCTCTGCCCCTGCCCCAATGGGAAGAGGGCCCTGGATGCACCATGCAGCTCTGGCAGTGTAATGGGGGGAGATGGGCACTGGGAGCCTCTGAGAGCATCGTGACGGGATGCTGGAGGATTCCAGCAAGTGGAAATCCAGTGGCTGTGAGGTTGGAGATGAGGTTACTGCTTGTGTCTGTGCAATGCTGGCTGCGTTAGATGTTCACCACATTCCCCATGGCTTTGGTGATCTGTGCAGGACTGAGCCGTCCTGGTCTGTGGGCTTCTTGAAGAGTGAACTGGGATCTTCTGTGTGCTTGGGGCTCTGCAATGCACCCCTGAATCACCAAAGTTTGGTGAACCAAACCCAAGGTCCTGCTCCTGAAGGTTTTGTTGGCTGCAGACTTAACCCTGCGATGACAGGTGAGTGTCTTGGCTTTTCCATGGCATCTGGCCAGGTCACTTTTTTTTTTTTTTTTTTCCATAGAGGGAAAAAAAATCTTAAAGGATCTTAGGAGATGTGAAAACAATAATTATTCACTTCAAAATAGCAGTTCTGGGACACCTGATCTCCACATCTCGTTACGAGATGAGGCTCTGGCAGACTGACACCTTTCACAACACAGAGCTCCGAGGGAGGCGGTCGGGCTGGGAAGCACGTCACGCGGCGTGGTGGCACTGTCCTCAGTGTCACCCTGCTGGGGCTGTGCCCATCCAGCTCCTCCAGACAGGCTGGGCTGCACACCCCATCCCAAAATGCTGGGGTGGTGGCATGAAGTGCCCGTGCTGTCAGCAGCCTGGAGGCTCAGGATGTCGATGTGAGCGGCTGTCGAGCAGCCAGAGACGTGCAGGAGGCAGCCGGCTTGAAGTGCAATTTGCATTTTAATAAAGAAAGTTGTATTTTTTCAGTAATTTGCATTTAAATCAACTGTGTTTCATAACTGAGCATCCCTCTTAAAGGGGCACTCTGAGCTTTACCTAACTCAGGGAAGGTTAGGGGAGGCTTTTACATACCCTGCCCCAACGAGGAGCAGGTAGTGTCACTTCTTTGCCCATGGGTGGTGCTTGCTGCCCCTTCACCTGTGAGTTTGAGCCCACTGCAGCATCCCAGAGCCCTCTGGATGGCACCCGAGCAGCCCTGGTGTGAGCAGAGTGGAGGTTGCACTAAGGAGATGAGGGGATTTGCCCAGGGTAGGTGCAGGCATTCCCAGACCTGGGTGAAGATGGGAAACTGCTCTTGGTGGGAAAAAGGTAGCAGAGGGAATCAGGGCAGAGAACATAAGGAAATTATACGTTTTTTAAACTGTTTCAGATGAACTGAAGTATTGCTTTTCTGTTGTTGTTGTACAAGTTTGAAGCTTTTCTCCTTTTAACTCCTTTTTGTACTCAAACCATTCATGCTCCAGCACAAAACACGGGATCTTGAAAAGAAATGACACTTCTGAAGGCAAACAAGAAGGAGATGTTCTGTTCTGAGTGTGCTGAGAAGCTTCTCCCCCTCCAAATGTAATGAACTTTTATTGCTGTTGAGAAGTTCCTATAAAAAGACATTTTCCAATGCAAAAAAAACCTGCATCAGGGACCTGTTTGGCTGGGTTTACAGGTGATGGAGCTGGAATTACTCAGTGGTGCCTGTTCTGCCTCCAGAACCTGCCTGCAGCATCACCTCCCATCTCCTGACAAGCCCCACCGTTACCTGGGGATGCCTGGGGGCACCCCGTAGCCTCAGAAAAGCTCTCTGTTGGCTTGATTTTTTTTTTTTTTTCTTTTAAAGCTTTTGTTTTGATAAAAACGGTGAGTTTTCTATCAAAGCCACTGCTGCCTTTCATCCCTGGGGAAAACTAACCATGAGAATGGCTGCCTTTTAGCCGCAGCTGATTTAGGGGATTGGGAGCCTTTCATGGTCCAGCTTTTATCTTGGGAATGGGCAGATCTCCTTGTAGGATGTGAGTGTTGGGGAGGGAGAGGTCAACGTGCTGGGAGAGATTTGGGCTTTGTCCTGCCCACGGGAGGCTCCAACCCTTGGTACCAGGAAGATGAACACAGCACCTTGATGCTTTTCCCTTTGGAGCCAAGCCTGCCTGCGAAGAGGGAGCTGAAGATGCTGCTCTACGTTCACTGAAGAGCAAGAAGCCCAGATATTAAATTTAGCATTTAGGGGGAAAGCGGAGGGAGGAAGGGCGCTGCTTCCTTCTTAAGCACCTCTGTTGGATGGCAGGGTTGGGCTGGGGGTGTTATGGGCTAAATCCCACCCTGATGAACTTTGCTGCCCTCAGCCTTCCAAAAACGGTCACTTGCCAAGGATCTGCTGGGTCTGGGTCCTGGAGGTGATGGCTGTGAGGATGCAACCTGGCTGCTCCCCAGCTCCTGCAGAAGAGGGGGACGCTGAGATGCCGCCGTGGTGCTGCTGCTGCTCCTTTTTGTGAAGGATTGGAGAGCTGCAAAGAGGAGGTTGAGTAACAGTGGATATAATTCAGGTTGATTTCTTCCCAGACTCTTCATTTGCTGAACGTGTCACCAGCCATGTAGTATATGGGGTGTTTCGTATCAATTTTCCGCAATGCCAGGCCATAAATAAAGAAAATAAATGTTGTGCCTGTTAATCAGTCGCTGCTCACCCAAATGAGTTCCCTATACGTTTCCCTGTTCTATAATTACTTGTCACCTACTGCTAGTTTGTAACTTTTCAGGCTGTGATTCTGTTAGGTGGCTTTTTCCCTCTCTTTTGACAGGATTAATCCGTTAGTTGTTGGGTTGTTTTTTTGGGGGTTTGTTTTTTGTTTGTATTCCGGGCGGAGGAAGTTAAAAACCTATTGATTTGCAGCGGAGGTTTCTGGCGTGTTAGGAGCTGAGGGAAAACAATCTCCAATCAGGGCTGTGTTTTTAATGTCCAGAACAAGAAGTCGGTGGTACCTGGTGCTGTGCAGTTCGTGCCAACAGAGATGTTCTGCAGACGTGCATTGATTTAAGGCTGCCGGCGTTGCTGGGAGGTGTCTGCGGTACAGGACGAGGAGCAGGTGCTGAGCAGGGTCCTTTTTCTGTCTGTTTTCTACAGCTTGCTGATGCTCTGCACGATGCAGTGTTCAGTTGGTCAGCATTCACCCCACAGTGCCTCTCCTCCTACACCAGCTCTTGCATTTTGGGTTGGTTTTCTTGTTTTTCAGCTGGGGAAACTGAGGCAAGGAACCCCGCTCATGCCTGCTTGGTGACTCAGCCTCCAGGAGAGGAACCCAGGCTCCCCATCCAGCAAAACAAGGGCAGGAGGTGGAGGAAACCTGCTGAGAGCAACCACTTCTGGTGAGGACAACTTTAAAATAGATAAGCCTAGCGGAGGAGAAACAGCTGTGAAAGCATAATGTAATTTTTCAGCCAGGCCCTCCAACCCTGAAAACAGAGCTAACTGCATCTTCCTTCCCCTCACCGCTGAAAATAATTGTAATTTACACACCAAAGGGACAGAGCCTCTGGAACATCATGTGGCAGGGAAGCATTAACTGCAGCTGTCACGTGGAGCTGCTCCCGAGGAGAGGTTTGGTAGGTGGGGGGCTGGAGATGGATAATTTTTTTTGGGGAAAGAGATGGATTTTTTGGCTGAGGTGGATTTTGGGGAAAGATTACAGGGGGAATGAGCAGAAGTCAGTGGTGAATGCATCCCTCGTGCCTCCCTGGGCTGCCTGGCAGAGCTGCCTGCTGCACACGGGGCTGCGGTGTGCTTTATATCCATTGAAGCCTTCCTGTATGTTCATTTGCCTGGCAGCCTCTGCTTTGAAGAAAGAATAAAAGACCTGCTTTCTAGTGCAGCAAAGGATAAAACACAATGGGGAAGTTGGTCTGCTATACGGGAGGAATAATAGGTCTATTAGGTTAACACATTTTCCGTGCACCCAGCCAAAACGTTTCATTAAAACAACGGGGCTCCTCCCTCCCCTGCTAATAAATTAACCTCTGCACAGGGGACGGATCTGCGGAAAAGATTCATTTACCGGAGCAAAGCACGAGCCTGCGCCTGCCTGAGCACCGCAGCTCACGGGGAGAGCTCAGATCCTGGCTGGAGCCCCCCAGCCTGGGACAGAGGCTCGCCCCTGAGCCTCCGGTAAATAATTTAGGGGGGATTCCTTCTTTGTTTCCCCTCCTTCCCCTGCCCGAGGTCTGCTTGTGGTGTCAGTCAGCTCTCTCTCCTCTTTTCCTGAGTGGAGGGGGCTGCTGCTGGCTGTGATTTCATGGCTCTGGGTATCCGGATCCAGGAGTCCCTTGGTCCATCTGGGGTCAGGAGCCAGGGGGCTGTGGAGCCCACCTGAGCCTTCCAGCCTGTCCTCCAGCCATCCTTCCTCTGCTGGTTTGTAATCTTACAGGGCTCGAGGATGACAGGAGGAGATCTGGGGTCCCCGGTGAGGTTTGGAAGGACAGAGGCCAAACATCCATCTGGCTGTGAGCTCGCTGCTGTCGCCCAGCCCTCAAAGTGCCTCTGGGCCTTGGCACCTCCGAAAACAAGGCATTTTGTGAACAGCGCGTGGGCTGGGAAATCGTTGTTTGTGTTCCCAGAAGCTGGAGATCAGATGCTCTGAGCCGTAAACCAGCCTCATCGCTCAGGGCAGCGCTGGCAGAGGGAGAGGGGATTGCAAAAGCATCTTCTGAAAGGGTTCAGGTAGTTTTCCCTGCTGGAGCAGCCACTGCTGCAGGCTTTTTGGTAGCTACGGCAGTTCTTCTGTGCCACTGGCAGCTCGACAAACCCAAAATGCACAAACAAACCTGAAAGGGCTGCGCTCACACCGTGGAGCTCCCTGCACACCTGCTCCAGCTGCCCTGCTTTCGGGGACACGAGGGACCAAGTGCTAACAAACACAGCCAAGGCTTTGCAGCCAGCAGGCTCAGTCCAGGCACTGAGGTCTTATTGCCAGTCAGGTGCAGCCTCGCATTCCTCCACAGATTATTTATCAGGATAAATAATTATATATTAGGGCCACGATGGATGCAAATGACATAATTAATAATACACGCTTCAAGAGTAATTTGCAATTTAAAGTGCTGTATAAAAGCCTGGTATTAACAATACTTATTTTTATTTATTAATTACCGGCTCTCAAAATCTCCATGGTGAATAATTTTCCATCTTTTTCTTTTTTTTTTTAATTTATTTCTATGGCTCTGGGGAGAGTACAGGCAGTGACCTGGTCAGGAAGGGGGTGGGCTGGGACACCCAGACACAGCCTTGGCTGGGTTATGGCTCTTGGCTGGCCATTTCTGGAGACTGGTGCCCTTGGGGATTAGTGTCTGTGATCTTATTAATAGGCCTTGTTCACTTTTTTGGCATCTACCAGTCACCTGGGAATGTTTTGCTGCTCTTTTGAGCTGTGCTTTTGGCTGATGCTTGGTGAAAGCACGTTTCCAAACTAGGGAGGTGGTGCTCGTGCTGACTCCTTCAGCAAGACAAAAATGGTCCGTGGGTGGGATTTACAGCCCTTGGAGTCCTGACGTCTGCCTCGCAGCAAGTGCTGTGCCCAAAAAGCAGTCTCTGCTTCCCCCTTAAGTTAATGTCTCAAATACACGGAGACCATGAATCTGGACATCAGGCTCTGCCTTCCTGGTCTGGGAAATTCAACCCTGCCACTACCACAAGTCCCTCTGCTACCGAAAGGGACTAAATTGGTTTTCCCAGAGAGGCTGAAGGATGCTGAGCTCTGGGGCTGTGATAACAAGGTGAGAAGTGGCAGGAGTGGATGGCTTTTCCCTCAGTAAGACAGCCGGAGAGCTGTTCTGTGCTGAGCTCTCCTGGCATCCATCTCCTAGCTCAGGGAAAAAAACAGGGTGCAACTTTTTTTCCTTTTCCTCACCACTGCCCTAAAAACCCTTGGGCAGGCTTGCTATGGAGATGCATCTCTGGCCTCATTCCTGCAGCACTGAGAGCCTGAAATGAAGTTATCCTCCGCCCGCCTTCCCCTGGGCGAGGCGGGGAGCGTGTTACAGCATATTGCATCCTGCGCTTCTGCTCTCAAAAAAAAATCTCAGCGAATCTTCTCCTGCCTGTCAGACACCCAGCCGGCCCCGACGTGAGCCCAGCATGTGGAACCGGCCCCGTTCGGGTGCTGAGGAAGAGGGGAGGGAGGAAGGAGAGCTTGGCTCTGCTTGCAGGAGCCCCTGCCACTTGCGCACCCCGTGGAGCTCGGCCCCGGGGAGGTGTGCGGCGGCTTCGCCCGCTCTCTGCTGTCAAAGTACTTCATGTAACATGCTCATCCTGACACTTTGCTGCCTGTTTCTCAAAACCCAGCAGAGCCTGGTGGGCGCTCAGATGGGAGGCATATGGTACGAGTCGCTCTGCCTTCACCCAGCAAAAACAGGATCGGGAAATGGGTCGGGGAGCGTGGGAGGAGGGAAGCTTTGCTGGGCGCTCCGGGAGCCGTCCTGCTGGCAGCTGCTTCGCAGCAAGCAGAGCAGAAATTCAGCTGAACTGGGGGGGGTCCTGGGGGGCTGTTTGTAGGTCCGTTGATGGGGCTGTCCTGCCAGGTGAGTTGGTTTGGCTGGGGGGGAGTTGCAGGTGTTTGGTGTGGGAACGCAGAGGTGCATTTGGGTGCCGCTCACTGCCACTGGTGGGACCTGGGGGTGCCACTGGGTGCTGGTTCTTACAAGGCTGGCACCCAGGGCTGAGGACTGCCTCTGCACACCCTGCCCCATGGATCGACCCCGCGGGCAGCAGCTTGACCTGGCATTTGCAAGCAGAGTGCAGTACGTGCATCTCAGAGCTAAAATAAAGCCAGATCTGGGTGCTCACCGTGTCACAAAGCCCCGGGACCTCTGCAGCAGGAGCTGTAGCTGTGGTGCTGAGGGAGCTCGGTGCCAGCTCGGCGAGGGAGCCCGGTGGGACGCGGACACCGGCAGGTCTGTGCCGAGCGCGGCGCTGCCACAGCTGCTGGCCCATCTGGCAAAGCAGCTGCCAGCGGGAGCTGGGGTTTTGCACGCAGACGGGCGGGAGGCTGGAAATAGCAAGCGGGGAGAGAGGAGGCACCTGTGGTGTGAGGCTGGTCCGGGAGCAGCGGCACAGGAGGGAAGCATCTGGACTTAATCCCGATGTGCGTTGTGCCAGTCGGGCACCGGTGATGTGCAGGGGGTGTGTGGGGCTATGGGAACCCAGAAAAAGCAACATCAAAACTCTCATGAGGCTTTGGTAGAGCGTAGTGTAACTGGTTGGGATGGCTCCTTGGTTTCTCTGAGGTCTGTGCTGCAGCATGGGAGGGGGCAATCCTCTGGGCAGGGGGAAGGCAGGACCAGAAAGAGTCTCAGTGAGTGAGGGGCTTGGACCTGGAGCATATCTGCACTTGGCATAGTGGTCTGCAGGGAGCTGGCCTGCAAGAGAAGGCTGTGGAAGGCTTAATTAATGTGATCTGGGGGCACGGTCCTGCTCTGCACTAAGGTGTTTTAACGCTGCTTCTGTGTTGGTAATGGAAAAACTGCGCATCCTTGTGTTTCCAGAGCCCCAGTGCGGACATCCCTTGCAGGCAGAGATTTCCATGTGAGCAAGCTGCAGGTATCTCAGCACAGGCTCTGAAGCACGCATGAAGCCTCTGGGAAACACACCACGTACGCAAGTGACGTCCCCACGGCTCCTTCCTCAGGCTGCTGCGGCGCATCGGGGCGCTTGTGCCAAACCGCAGCTGCGTGACAAGGACGCCCGGCTCATCTCTGCGGGGCATAAGGTGGACGTGGCAGGCGACAGGCCTGTCAAAGCACTTGGGATTAGAGCCTGTCACAGTCGGCACAGACAGGTTTTTATTTCAGGCAGCCGCCCGCTGCTCCTGCTCGCAGCGCCGGGGAGCCGGTGCTGGCACACAGCGGGGCTGTCCCTGCTCACAGCCTGGCTCCCCACGGGAGGGCACGGCCCTTCCTTGATCTCAGCCCCCCTCATCCAGCAGAAACCAAGCTTTATCAGCTCACGTCTCACTGGGTGACTTTTTTCCTTTTCCTCTTGCCACCAGCAAATCTTAGAATCCTCCAGCATCTGCAGCACGGTGTGATTTCCCAGGCAGTGTTTGGTCTGGTTCTTGAGGTCCTGATGGAGCCTGGAGGAACGGGTTGGTCTGAGACCCACCAAGAGCTCCGAAAGTCCAGAGACCATCCTCAGCCACCTGCAGGAGAGTGTAGGAGGTGATTCACCTCCAGCTGCTCCACAGAAGAAGTCTCTTTTTAAAAGCAATCTGACTTCGCCCATCCCAGCCTTTCGAAGCTATTGTGCCACCTCAGTCAGATTTCTGCAGATTTGTCATCCAGGAGCTGGGTTCTCTTGGCTGGATTCTTCTCGCAATTCGTCATCACGAGTATCATTTACCCTCTGAAATCACGTTTTGCTTTTAATCAGTCTTTACCATTCAGGCATGCTGCAAACGGCTCCCTGGACGGCCAAGCATTATCCTTCTTAATGAGCAGGACTTGGGGGACACGGGGGAGCAGAGCAGCCCATTTCTCTTCATCACCACCAATAGATCAGAGCAAATCAGTTTTGCAACAATTTTAATAAATCGATTCAATTTGGCAAACCAAAAAAAAAAAAAAGAGAGAGGGAGATTAAAAAGTAAAGAAGGAAATAACGTGAGATGCTTCCAGCAATTGTGGTGGATGGTAAATCTCTTCTTTATTACTGCTTTATTATTTCCAGAATCTGAAGTTTAAATAATTAAGCAGAATAAATGGTGGATGAATATTATTTTCAAGTTTTATTTATTGATTCTCAAAGGACAGATGTGCACAGAGACCCAGGCATAGAGGAAGCTAATTTCTCCAGTGGTGTAAATCAGCACAGCATCATTAACATGAATGTCATTTAAAGGAGATTTACACAAGCTGAGAATCCAGCCTCCTCATTTTGGGAGGTAAATATGGAAAACTACATAGGTTTTAATATTTTTTGTTCTGTCTTCTGTGCAATTCATTTATTTTCCAGTTTAAAAGCAGATCAGGTATATTTTTTGTGTAATTTAAATACATTTCTTGACAGAGCTGCTCACTCTGAAAGTCTTTTTGGGAGCTTGCAATTGGCCAACTCTGTATGGCTGCAGGTTTACACTCATGGCATCTCGGAGGCCAGGTTGGTACCTGGAAGGTGACAAGATGCTGGGTGCCCCTATCTGTGTGAGTGACGAAATATTTGGGAGATGCTGGAAGTGGGGCTGGGCTGGGCGCATCTGTAGTGCCTGGGAAAAGATTTCCCAGAGCCAAAGGCTGAATTCCTTCTTCAGTCTGCTGTGCACCTTGCTGTTGATAATATCCATGTTAGCACCGTAGTTATCCACTTAAAACACGTGTGAGACCCCAGCTGGTGGGAGCGCACCCCTCTGAGCTCCCCGGGGTGCCCAGCTGTTTCTGCACCGTCTCGTGGTTGGGGATGAACACCTGGTGCCTTTGCTGTTCTTAATCACTGCTTTAATCTCAGGTCACCGCTGCTCCCGTGGGCACCCTGGGGGCTCCTGTCTTCCACAGGAAAGCTCCAGCACTGGGATGATTTTTGGCACGCAGAGGAGAACAAGGTGGCGGCGGCTGCAGCAAAAGCAACAGAGGCCTCAGAGAAGCAGAGGAATGCCACCTGGTGTTAACAGTGGGGCCAATTAAGGAGACCAGGAATTAAGGAAATCTGACACCTGTAAGGAGATTAACCCAAAGGAGATGCAATGTTATCCGAAATTTCAGCTACATGGGGAGCGACATGTGGATGAAACAGGCCGGTGAGCAGGTAAATAGGTGGTCCCTTTGTTACCTGACCTTGTCTACCCATTAAAACCAATTAGGGCACATCATCTGCGCTGCTGTACCTGATGATTGTGTGCACTGGGGTTGGAGGTATTGGCATTTTTCAGGAGCCCCTAATTCAGCTGCAGCAGCTCACTCTGCACTAATTTAAACATGTAAAGACATCTCAAAAAGGTGTCATGAGAAGGAATTTCTGGTACTTGTGAGAGTCCTAAAATGCAAATGTGGGTAACATGGGGGTGGGGGAGTGACTCCAACTTTTATGGCTTTGTTCTGCACCGATGAGCTTGAAGGTGGCTGCAGGAAATTGTTCAGTTCCAGCAAGGGGAGAGTCTCAGGCATTGGGAGCTTGGCTTGGGTCCCTTCTTATCTATTACCAGGCTGGAAATGAAAAATCCAGCTGTGGTTTGTAGTGATTGCAAGACAACAGAAACGATGTTGACATCTCAGATCCATCACCATCCTGATTTTTTTTCTGTGCTCCTTGATGGGGGTGGCAACTGGTGTCTGGGGGGAGAGGTTGTGGTGGCCTTCTCAGCTCCCCCAGCATTGGGCCGTGCCGTGATGTTCACAAGATGTTTGGGCAGACTGAAGGAAAATTAGGGAATTTCTAAGAGGTTCCAGAGGAGATCCTGGAAAATTGCATTTGCTACCAAATTTCCAGATTAATGCTCACCTTAACGGGATGATCCCTGCAGCTAAGCTGGCTCCCCATGAGGAGACACAGCCCAGAGGGTCTGATGTGCTCACAGGCACAGGTCTTGTTATCTCACTCCTGGGAAGCCAGGAGGCTGGGTTATGGTCCTGCCTCTGCCAAAGTGTGTCAAATTCATCTATTTATCAAGCATATTCTCCACAGACTTTTTTTTGCCTAGCTTTAACAATGGGGACAGCTGTCACCTGCCTGTTCTGGAGGAGGTATGTGGGCTTAGGAGGAACTGCCTGTGGGACTGAGTTTTGGCTCCCACACTCTCAGCAAGGGTGAGATTTGCTCCTTCAAAATGTCACTTGCTAAACAACAAGTAATGATAAACACTTATTGTTATTCTTCTTTTTTTTCTTTTCCCTCTGTGGGAGTAGATGATATTGCTAAGTGACCGAATACTCACTTGACCCTTGAAAATGCAAGAATCATGTTTAATTCATATCTTTTATTTATAGGTTTGGGCTCCTCCAGTTTCTGTCCTGAGATGTGTGGCGGCTGCTCCGTGCACGGCTGGAGCTCTCTCCAGGAACAGCCGTCAGGGCCTCGCTGCAGCAGTAATGGGCTTGGGCACTGTGTCAGCTCCCTTCATACTGATGAGAGCTTATAAATATATAAATATATAAATATATAAATATATAAATATATAAATATATAAATATATACGTATACATATGGGAAGTTTTGCAGTCAAACCGCATGGATGTTTTCGGTGGAGCAGCCACAGCTCACTGCCCACCTGCCTGCCATCAAATCAAGAGTTTTCCAGCAGTATCAGCATCAAGCAAATCCCTGCAAGACAGCAGCCTGGCAGGATGGGGAGGGAGAGGGACACATCTCCCTGTCCCCAGCCCCATGGAGCCCCCTGAGCCTGAAGGTTGGAGCAGACAGGGCTGGGAAAAAGCTCGGCCCCCATGACCACGGTCCGGCAAAGCCAGGCAAGGAGCTGAGCACAACGCAGAGATGCGTGCAGCTGGGAGGCCAGGAGTCAGATTAACAAGGACGTGATCTATCAGCCACGAGTTGATGACAAAAATGGCTGAGTAGTGCTGGGAAGAAAGCGCACAGGCAGAGCTGGCTCTGGAGTGCCTCCGGGATGAATGCTTGTTAGGAGGCAAATGCAGTCCTGGGTTGTGCGACCCAGGGCACCCGAGCAGAGGGGCAGGGATGTAATCCGTTCTCCCAGCACGGAGATGGTTAAACCACGGTACTGCAGACAGCTTTGGGCAAAACATCACAGAAAGGAAATGGAGAAGCAGCAAAGGGAGGGAATTGCAGCCTGGAGGAAGATAAAGGGTTTAGAGAGGATGGCTGTGAAGAAAGCGATTAGAGGAAATTAAACATGGACAGGCTGGAGACAGAGGCTGGGGAGGGGAAGAGGCATCTGGCTGTGCTGGTGCAAGGGCACATCGCAGGGCAGAGGAATTGTGCTCATCGCTGAGCAGTGCCGGCTCAGGGAGGAAAGAATGGCACCAGACAGAGTGGGAGGCTTACGTGCATCGATAACCAGCCAGGCAATACTGGCACCAGGACCAATTCCGGACTGAAACCAAGCAGCACAAATCCGAGGGGTTTGGAGGAGGCAGGAATGTGTCAGCTCCTGCCTAGTGAAGCCCTAACGCACGTGGTTTGTGAACCCGAAGGAGCTTTTAGTAGAGCTCTTCTGTCTCTTTTTGTCAACCTAGTGATTAAAAGTCCAGCATGGAGATGCCTCTTCTCTTGGCCAAACCTCTTGCAAGGGGCAGACAACCGTGTCTTGAGCTTGGCAGCTTCTTCATCTGGGAAGTGCTGTGGCTGGTGGATGCATCGTCCCCAGGATTTTGGTGTGCTGGCTTCTGAAGAGGCTGGAGGAGCAGTCCTTGTAGTGGAAAGGTTGAGGACAAGACTTGGACTCTCGGGACAGATGAGGGTGCTCTCGCTTGTCTTAGTGATGCTGTCAAATGTTGTCTTGGTAAGGGAGAGGACAAGAGGACCTTCTGTCTGTCTGCAGCACGTGGCTCCTTGGAGCTGTGTGAGGGCACCAACCTGAAGCTGCATAGAAATTGCTGCCAACCTTTGGGAACACCAACACAGGCAGTGTCACACAGGTGCTGACCACAGGTGGCGGTGCCACATCTCGGGAAGGATAAAGAATGATTAGGAAAGTCGAGAAGCTCTCTGCAAGCCTCATCCAAAAAGGATGCTGCTGGGAGGGAAATGCTCTGGGTCATGGTTTGAACCCTGGCTCTCCTCTCCCACTGCCCCTTTTCTTCTTAAAAAATAGGATGGGATTAAATCCCATCAGTAGCTTTTAAAAGGCAACTGAAAATGTCCTTTATTAAATTACTACCCTATTGATCTTGCAGTCATCCGAAAGGGGATTGATTGAGGGCTTAAACAGACACGCAGCCGGGCCAGACGCTCAATTAATGTGCATAAACGGGCAGTGAAGAAGCAATTTTCGGAGTAAGTCAAGCAAAAGATCAATCCTGTTTTGCCTTCCATGCCAAAGTTGCTTGTGTATTTATTTTTACGTTAGTTCATCTTCATTTGTTTGTCCCTCTTATGATAAGCACCGCGTTGAGAGGTGGCACTCAAAGCACGGCTCGCTCCACTCCCAGAGCCATCGCTCCTTTCCTTCGGGCCTTGGAGAAGGACACAGTGGCAGCAGGGTCAGGGAAAGCCATGTCATCTCAGAGAACCCACACCTGAGGGTGTTTTTAGCGATGTACACCCCAGGTTCTCCATTAAAGCCTTACCGAGAGGGCAGTGTGAAGCAGCAGTAGACCTGTCACCTTTTTTGAGTACTCACGTGTCTGATGGACCTTGAGTTGCTCTCCCAAGTCTGGGGAATATCTGGGGGGAAAAAAAAAAAAATCCTCTTTATTGACCGTTCCCTGCCTCTTCACCATATGACAGTTCCAGGTGGCTGCTGGTGCAAAGCAACCACGATAGATCTACAAATGCTTAGCTTTTCTCTGGATTTTCCTGCAGGGAGAGCCCATAAACATTGCTGAAGAATGGGCCAGAGCAAAGCATCTGAAGGCAAATCTTTACACTGTGTTTGGTTGCTCTGTGTTTGTGAGCAAGCTGCAAGGAAGGCTCTGTTTTGCTTGTTTTTCTTTCTTTTTTTTTTTTTTCTTTCTCTCTCTCTCTCTCTCTCTTTTTTTTTTTTTTCTTTCCCCTTTAGACTTAACAAGAATCTTGATAGGAAATCCTGGTCTCTGAAGGCCACCAGCCCAGATCCACTGGCTCAAGCTCTTTGTTCCCAATTTTCCTTAACTGTGCTCCTGAGTGTGCAGTGGCAGAACTGGAACCCGGTCCCCAGTTCTGGTTCCTGCTCACCCAGCTTCTCCTAAGCAGCGGTAGAAACGCCTGCATCTCCTCCAAGGAGTAGGATGGGAATTTGCTAGGGTGAAGGACACCTGATCTGCTGCACTGGGGGAGTACGGGCTCAAAAACATCCAGGTGAGCTCTTCCACCTTCCCTTCTCTCACGTCTTTGTCCTCTGCTCCTCATGGTTGGGTGGATGTGGTGTCCCCAAGATCTCTGCGGTCGGGGCACACGGAGAAGAAGGCTTCTTCCCCCAGTGCTGAGCCCTCTCCTCCCGTCCCACCAGACTCGGACGTCCCTCTCACTGCTGCTCCGTGCAACATCGTGGCTTTGTGAATCCCCTTCCAGGACGGGGGGGCTGTGTCCTGACCTGGCATCGCCGGTGAGTCACCGCAGCCGGCAGCTTCCCCGTGCCGCAGCAGCTTGGCCCTGGCGCAGGCAGGAGGCAACGTGCTCGGAGCTAAAGCCATAATTAGCAGGAGCTCGTTGCAAAGGCTGGGACTGAGGGCTTTTCCTGTCTGTTACGTCTCGAGAAACCTTTCATTATGTGGATGGAAAAAGCTTTATTCTCTTCCCCTTTGCACAGAGAGGGATTTCCTCTCGCAGACAGGCTGTGCTGGTCAGACAGCCGGGATGGGCTGGGGGCTAAGGGTGCCCTGGGGTTTGCTCTTCCCCTTGGGTTGGAGCTGCTCGAGGTCCGGGGAGAGGGGCAGGAGGAAGGGATGAGAAGAGCCTTTGGGGTGGGGGAGTTTGGGAGATTTGCTCAGTTCTGCCCCTGATTTAGGAGCAAAACAAAGAGCCCCTGGGGGAGGGCAGGAGCACAGCCCCTCTCCCTGATTTTGGGAGCGGAGGCTTGAGGGGTCCCAACCCATCTCCTCCCTCAGCCCACGGGGAGCAGTGGAGAGGAATTGGAGCTGGCGGCTCCTTTCTGCTCTCTCATCTTTGCGATACAATCACTTTTAAGGAGGATAAATTATTGAATGAGTGAAATCTTCTGTGAAGAGTAATAAAAATGTATCTTCAATTAGAATGTGCTGAGGCTTTTTACAGCACCTGAATGGGAGCTGCTCCTGCGGCAGCGAGAGACCTCTCATCTCTTCTCTTTCTTTCCTCATCTTTTTTAGCCCAAGATTGTTGTTCCTTCCCTGCTCAAGATTGGCTGTGCAGGAATAGACGTGCACCTCAGCAGCAGGGTTATGTCAACATGGGGGAGTGGATGATCTCTTTTAAACCAAGACCTGGTCAGTAATGGAAAGCACTTTTTGGTTTGTTTTTTTAATTTTTAATAGCACTGCTCTTTGAGTTTCAGAGCCAGTATTTTATTTCAGTGGGTTCCTTTACCCCTGGTAATACAAGCTGTAATTTAATGTGATTCTGGTAATAAAGGAATATGCCTCCTTTCTCTCTTTCTTGTTCTTTAGTTATAATCAAATAAGTGGAGCATGTCATTAATGGGCTGTGAGCACCGGAGCGTGCCTGGGTGCGATGGGATTGGTGGTGCTGTGCCGGTGGGGATGGGAAACCCACGGTCCTGGTGGGCCCTGGGCATGGGACAAGGAGCTGCTGTGAGCCTGGCAGGGCAGCCAGCCGTGCCATACCGTGCCATACCATGCCATACCGTGCCAGCCAGGCCACCTCGAGCGGTGTCAGGTTGGGTGCTGCTGGGCTTTGCCCCCCCATGGGATGCTGTAAAGGTGGGGCACCAGCCTGGTGCCCTCCTGGTACCACAGCCTGCTGTCTCCAGCTGGTGCTTGCTTTCCCTTTTCCTGTGTTTTACAGCTGTTGATGTTTTTCTTCTCAAAGGTAACCTCTGCAGCAGTGCCATTGTGCCTGAAGCAGGACCAAGCTGCTGACTACTTGACTTTGTGGTCTGCTCCTCCACCATGTGGCTCTTAGGATTTATCCAGCGCCCTTCCAACCCCTGTGACTGCATCGCTGATCAGAACATCAGGCAGTGAGTGTTGGGGTGCTGGGTTAGACACCCAACAGCCAGAAAAGCTGTGGGAGCACCAAGCAAAGCTGCTGCTGTGGGCAAACCCCTCTAGCCAGGGTGTGCTTGGGGTGCTGAGATCCCCCCAGCTGCTCCCGTGATGCCAAACAACCAAAGTTGTCCCTTCCTGAGGGCAAGCTCATCCAGAGCATCACCACCCTTATATGACTGTAAATTTGGGGGACAGAGGGAAGGAATGATTTATACGTATAGCTGAGATTTTATTTGCATTTTAAATCACACTCCGGCTAAACTAATGGACCCCCTATTTATAGATGATTCCAACATAAAGTGACTGCTAATTACTACAATTAATATAGCGTTAAAGGCTTGCCAGCCAACTCCACTGCAACTTGTATCGCCTACTCATTTTCAATTAAGGCACATTGACAAGTAAAATACGCAGTTATTAAGAGCAGAGCCCTGTTGCATAATTACATTTTTCTAAGGTCATTAATCTCCCACAATATCCAGTTTTACACCCAGTGGCTGGAGAGGGGGCAGTTTGAGGGACAGCCCATTGGAGGGACAGAGGTAACATTTAGGGAATGCAAACGAGGTGAGATTTTTTTCTTTCCATCCTGCCCTCAGACGGTGTGTGCATGTCCTTGGCTGGGCATTCGTTGTGTCTGTAGCCAACGGGTGCCCTGCTGAGCAGACTGGCCGTGCCATGCAGCACCCTGGGATGTGCCAGACGCCTGTGAGAGCCCAGATTTTTTCTTCATTTGGGTCAAGCAGCAAAGCCCCATGTTTGTGGAGCTCTCGGATAGGAGCTTTCGTTCTGCTTTTGTACGTGTGGTTATCTCTGCTGTCAACAACGCTGCTAATCCCACGGCTGGGGATCCAGGCAGCTGTGCTGCTTCTTGTTGGCACAATTTAAGAAGCCTTCTAGCACCACCAGGATGGCTTTGCCTCTGCAGGGAGGGATCAGCTTTGGAGAGGAGCCCCTGAACAGCACCCACCGAGGTGCTGGGGAGGATGAGCAGCCACCAGATTGAGCAGCAACAGCACTGCTGTGGGCCTCAGGTGCTGGCTCTGCCGTGAAAGCAAAGCAGATCACCACCTTACACCACGTTCCTTTCTCTGCTGTGGGGGCAGAGGAACACTGGCCCCTTTGCAAAGCCTTTGAGGTGTTGCTAAGATTCATGACACTGCCAAGCACTCGCTCTATAGGACTTCAGAAGGGCCCAGGCCTACAGTGGAAACCCTGCACCGGCTTTAATCAAGTTCTCATCATTCATGCTCACATTTATTATTATTTCTCAAGCTCTTTGGAGACACCCTGGTTGTTCTGCCTGTTGAATAGGACTTTCTCCTCCCCTGTGACCAGGGAGGGAGGTGGGAAGGGCTCTGGGCTCGTTTTGGGGGCCGGGGGAAGGTGGAGACCCCCTGCTCTCCATGCTGGGTGAGGTGGCAGGGATGGGAACGGCTCCTGCACACCAAGGCTGGGCAGGGAATCATGGCAAGCGCCAGTAATGAGGCTGAAACTTTGTGTTGTCTGTGTGCATTAACTCAAGCCCCAAGCAGCACAGCCCTGAGTTGCTCCCTCCCTGGGTCCAAGCGTTGCTTGTTTGAACTTTTGTGTGATTTTTGTCCGAGCATTGGTAAAGACGCTACCAGCCACAGAGGGGGCAAAGGAGGGAGCAGCCGCTCTGTAAAGCACAAGGTGAATAAATAGAGAGAAGCCAGAATGAAAAGAGGCTTAACTGCAAACAAGCGAGCAAACACCCAGAGCAGCGAAGGAGCATCGGTTCCCTAATGCCTCCAGCAGCAGCTGGTGAAATCATGCG
The DNA here is from genome assembly GCF_963932015.1 of Anas acuta. Classification (NCBI taxonomy): domain Eukaryota; kingdom Metazoa; phylum Chordata; class Aves; order Anseriformes; family Anatidae; genus Anas; species Anas acuta. Next base: position 2,184,085 of record NC_089002.1, on the reverse strand, counting down.
CAAAATATTGCAGCGTTAGGGCACACGCGGCGACAAGGTGTAGTGCTGTGATTATAATAAAGACAGACAAGGGCCTTTAACACTTCCAAGCTGATGCTTTGATTGACTGCCTGAGACTCGGTGCTGGCAGAGCGGCTGCAGCCTGCTGAGCGCCCGCTGCAGGAGCAGGACCGAGGGGCTGGGGAGGGGGCTGGTGCCCTCAGGGGGCTCCCATCCCATTGCTGGGTGAGCTGCAGGGGGATGTCTGGGTGTACGGGGCGAGGCTCAGGGTGTCACACATCGCCCACCCTGTCCTGCAGGAAGTCACCGTGAGCCTTTGCAGGTCTTGCTTGGTTGCTGGCTGGGAGCAGTTTGGGGTTTTCTCTGCATTTGGAGCTGAAGCTGCTTCGCCAAGCTCTGTCTCCTCTGTTCAGGTCATGGTCTGGGATTTGTATCTGTGGTTCTACATTTCTTTAGGCCCCTTGGACACCATCTCCTGCAGAACGATTCGACACAGCAGCTGCTCATCTGCGTCCAGCCAGGTATTGCAGCACTCTGCTGCTTCCCATAACTCCAGGGTTTAAGCACCCAGCGTGGCCCCAAGCACGGAGCAGCAGTAAATCTGCAGGCCCTTGCTTGCCTCTGGCTTTACTGGCAGCACGGGGCCACTTCCAAGGACTGAAGATGTCTGAGGAGCTCTGCGCAGAGGGATGGCCATCGGCACACGTTTTTGCTGGTCCTTGGGACATCTTTGTGTGATTCCCAGAAGGGAATGGCTTCTGCTTCTGCTTATTTTGGGACCGATCCTTGCAAAAGGTGAACGTAACGGGCTGTTTCCAGGCAAGCCGTGGGCACGGTGGCTGGCGGTCCCGAGCGTGCTGTGCTCCGCCGCGTTGCCCACCGGAGGCTGCTGTGAATTATGGATGAGCCGAGGAGAGGAGCAAGACGGGCCCAGCATTAATCACACCTTGACAGGCTCCTGGCTTTTTGATTTGCTTGGCATTTCTCCTTCTGCAGCAATCCCCTCGCTACCCTGTATCATGCCCATGCACACAAACGCATCCGTGTTTTTTCCCCAGGTGAGAACAGTTTCCCTGCATGGGCTGCAGCACCCTGCACCCGCACCCTGCCAGCAGAGCCCCGATGGCACCAACGAGGCAGACCAAGGTGGGACGGGTGCCCCATCCTCCTCCTCCCTCCTGGCTGTTTCCCTTCTCATCGCTTTGTGGTTATGAATAAGATTTGCTCAGATTTATGGCACTTCTGAGGAGGTTTCTAAGAAGAGATGCCTTTTGCCCACTAAATTACCAACAGCGCTCTCTTCCTTCTCTCCAGGGTTCAGATCCACGCCGTGACTGACATGAAAACTTCCCAGCATTGGAGGCTGAAAGAGACAAACAAGCAATTTACCAGGAAATTATCCTTTGGGATTCCTCCTCTCTCCAGTCAATTTAATTGGGTGAGCTCAGGGTGGCTTTAATTGCTGTGCTCAATGCACAGCTTCACCCCCTCCTTCCTTTTTTTGTCTCCGATCCCTCTCCTTTCCTCCTCCTCTTCTTCCTTCCCAGCACCATTTATCTCCCTCCTCCTACAGCTTCCCCCCTTCTTGTTTTTTCCCCAATTTCTCTTGGAAATGGTGACAAGCTAAAAGCTGAAATGCTGCTTGATTCCCTCACCCAGTCACAGCTGACAGGTTCTTTAAGATGTTGGTGCTCCCCAGGAGGTGATGAACTGCCACGGAGATGTCTTGGGTTTGCCCAGGGGATTTACGAGGGCTGCGGCAGTGCGTGGAGAAACATCTGCTGGTTGCGTGCTGGTTTGTGAGGTCCAACGGGGTGTGGGCTGTGGGTTCACGTGAGTGGCCGTGGTTTGCAGTGGGCATCTCCTAAACGTGGCCCAGTTGGGGCTGAGGCTGTAGCAGAGGCTGAAGCAGCCCAGCACGGGGCTGGGAGCCCTTGGCCATGGCTGGAGCCTGGAGGGTGCTCCCTTATCCCTGCTCCTGCTTCCCATTTTCATGGGATCTCAGACCACGCTGGGTTCACGGCCATCGTGGTTGCATAAGGCAACTGTGGAGCAAAACTTGCACCGTCCTAATTAGTCTTGGCTTCTGCTTGGCCTCATCCCAGAGCTGGCTTCAGGGTATTTTCTGGGTCAGATTCTTGGTGGCGTCCTCCCAGAGAAGCTCCTGGTACTCAAGGGTGGTCCAACAAAGGACTACCCCAAAAGGCTCTCAGAGGGCCACGGGGATGGGGGACATGGAGAGGGACATTCCAAGTCCGTATCCCCCTGCTTCCTCTGGGGTCTGGAGTTTTCTGCCCATTGCCAGCCTCCCTCCCCTCTGCTCACTGTTTGCCAGATCTCGCTCCTCAGCCCGGCCCAGCTGCAGCTCACCCAGGTGAGCTCAGTGCGGGAGCTTGCAGTGCGTTTCACGTCGGTGTCTGAATTTTATGTAGTGTCTGGAGACACAAGAGAATAAGCGAGCCTTCTCCTTGGCCAGCGACAACAGATTTGTGGCTCAGTTGTGGTCCCCAAGGACACCGCACAAGCATCCAAACAGCACGTGCAGCGCTGTGATGAACGAGGGATAATTTAAAATGGCAGCTGAAGTCCAAATTCTGCTTGTAATAAATACATAAACCAGTTAAAAATAAATTGATTAGCCAAGGATATCCTCTTAACACTCTTTAAACTCTAACATCTGCTTGTAATAAATAATTCAGCCGGTAGATATTAACGAGGAGGCCAGGCGCGCGGGGAGAGGAGGATGCTCAGCAGCTCTGCAGAGACGTGGGGCTGCCAAGAAACTCGAGCTGGAGGAGCAGCACGGCCACAGCTGCCCTGGGGCTTTGCCGTGAGTGTGGCAGCCACTTGCACGCCCAGCTGTGCCCCGTCTGACACACGCACCATTGCACGAGTGAACGCAGGGCAGCAGGCATGTGCTGGGTATGCACCTGGCTGCGTGCTCACACCCTGTGCTGGCATCCTGGTGGTGTCCCCATGGATTTATCTGCTCATACAGCTACACGCAGCCGTTGCAGCAGGGAGCCTGCTCTGTTTGCTGCGTGCACGCTGTGGTCACGAACACAGGAGGTGTGGAGTGGCGTCAGGTGCACGTGTGTGTTTTCGGAGTATCGCCACCCCCATGCAGCATCCCAGGGAGTGAGCGGCGGGACAGAGCTGGGTGCACGACCCTGGCTCCGGGCAGCAGATCTGGCTGTCACAGACCAATAATTGTTGGGTTTCTCCTTTTTTTAATCAGTGCTAACAGCTGCTGTGCCCAATCCACGAGGGGTTGCTTCTGGCACTCGTACTGAGCCATCGAGCCCAGGATCGGCTCTCTGCTCAGACCGAGGAGCCAGCTGGAGCCGGACCAAGGCCGAGGGTGTGCAGTGAGCTGTGGGGATGGGGGGGCTGCCCAGCAGCTCTGGATGGGGGGACGGAGGTGAGGGATGCACCTGCTGGTACCCAGCCAAGCTGCTCGCTGCCCTCCAGACGAGCCAGTGCCTGTGGCATCACTGTCTATGGGAAGGACAAATCCTTCAGCATGGGTACAGCAGGAGGGGCTGTCCAGCACCCAGCTTAGCCAGTTCTGAGCTGGTCTTACAGTCAGGGACAGAGCTGGATGGGGCCTGAGACAGGCAAATGCCAGAGCCCCAGCCCAGGCGAGGAGCCACGTGCAGCAGGGCAGTGATGGGATGCCCAGCGCTGTCTGCCCCGTGTGGCTTCCAGGGCCGTGCTTCAATCCCCACTTTGCAAACTGGGCAGCAGCTGGGTGCAGAGGGGCAGGGACAAGCTGCAGGCTGCTGGGGCAGAGCCCGCTGTCAGCATTAAGGGTCCGAATCGCTGCAGTAACGGCTCATTTCTCCAGCAGTTCGTTAGTCTGTCAGTACTCCCGTAGTGCAGCTGTGCCACAGCCTGGGCAGCATCTCTTGGAGCCCTCCCATGGGGTCAAACCCAGCCTTGACGCAAGATGCTTTTGTTCCCTGCTCCCACGGGCTCCAACTGCCAGGGGCTTTCAGCTGAATTAGCAAGAATCAAGTTTATTACTCTAGAAACTTGGTTCAAAATGCATTGCCCTTTCCCTCCCTGGGCTGCCCCATGTGGAGGGGACGTCCGTGGGCTGAGTGCTCAGCCAAGGGTCGTGGGGACAGGACTTCCCCACGGTGTGTGATGGTTTTCTTGTTGCACGTTTGGACCTTTTTCATATAAACCCGTCCTTCCTCGCACTGTGAGGCCACCCAAAATGAGCAGCAGCATCTGGGGCTGTTAATTGGTTAATTGTTATTGTGAAATAGGGACTGATGATTGCAGAGCCACTCACCCTCTCTGAAGCTCCTGAAATGAAAAATAAGTGGGGGCAGGCAGTGGTGGCCTGCAGGCTCCCACAGGAGGAGGCCATCCTGGTGAAACCAGAGGCTTGGCCCTGTCTTGGCATTTCCTGAGAGGAATAGGGTCATGGATGGAGCATACACGTGTCCCAGCCGTGCCAGTCCGTGTGTGTGACAAGGAAGGAGGGGGGACAGAAGGAATGAGAGAAGGGTCTCGGTCCTGCTGGTGACCCCCTGGGGAGATGGTCAGGGGGGTGCCTGGGCAGGAGGGGAGCTGGATGTCGCGTTGTCTTCATCCCCAGGCTGATCTCCAACGTGGTTCCCAGCCTGCCACCTGCGAGCATCGCTCCCTGCTGCTCCATCCTCTGCCGAAACAGCTCCCTGCGCTCCCGAGGCCACGCCGAGGTGCTCCTCCCATTAATCACCCCCTCCGATCGCTGTCTGCTGAGGAATTAAACCCATTTGTCACTGCTGCCCTGCTCCCACCCACCCCTCTCCCAGCACACTCCGGAGAGCTGGCTGGCTGCTCACGCCTGCCCTGATGTCTCTGTGTCCCCACGTCCTCGGGCACGATCCTGTCTCCATCTGCTTGCAAACATCCCAGGGCGTACACGGAGCCATTTCTTCTGGTCTGCCCCACTCCAGCCCCATCCTGAGCCGGGACCCCCCAGAACTGGCTGCGGGGGCTCACTGGTGCCTATCTCTACAGCCCACCCCTCCGTCCCCCGGCAGCTCAGCTCCCCACACCGCCCAAAAAAAAAAACTCAGCCGGGAACATCTCTCGCAGAGCAACAGGCTCATCCTCACCCTCCTCCACCCCCAGCTCGGTGCTGCCTCGCCACGCTCCCTAAAACCGCTCTGGCTGGCAGCACGGCCCCTGGGAACGTTCCCCTGGCAGCGAGCAAGAGCTGCTCGTTAATTAGCCTCCCGTTACTCCTGAGCATCCCCTGCAATAACACACAGTTCCTGCCTTTTAACTACCTACAAGTAATCACTCAACCTCCAATAAAAAGGGAAGGAACAAGCCCCTGGTCGTGTCGTTAGCGATCATTTTCCTCGCTGTTAACCTGCTCCTGCGCTCTCATTTTTCTCCACGTAGCCCCAGTTGTGGTGGGGAAGGTTGGGAGCCGAGCCTGGCACCAACCCCACATATTTAAAGGGTGGCATTCCCCCTCCAACCTTTCCTACCCGGTCCCCATGCTGGTTTTAAGGGCACAGAGGATTTTTCTGCACGGGGCTGTGTCCTCGTGGTGCCAGGAGACTTCCCGTGCGCCGGGTGCTTATCTGTGATCCAGCGACTTTCCTCGGAGCCCTCTAAATCCTCGTGGTGTCTCCTCTGAGGGAAGTCCAGCTGGGGTTAGGCTGGGGTAGCTGCAGGGAAAGGCAGCTGGTGTGCAGGGCACTGGGCAAAGGGGCCAGAAGGAGCCTCTGGGGTAAAGAGGGAAAAGGCTACAGATTAGCATGAAAAAGGACAGAAAACGTGAATGTCTGTAATTGGGGGGTTTGCCTTAGCCCTAGGAATCCCCTATGAGCCTGGGAAAGGCAGTCTCTCCCCCTAAATATCTCAAAGCACCGATGAAATAGAGGCCTGTCTGAGACGTCAGCCTTGCCAGGCTATTCCCAAGGAGCTGGTTGCTTTCTTCTCTTGTTGCCTGTAAATCCCCGACACGCTTAAAGCCTTTCTGCTGATAGGGAGCCTAACGCCTGAGCCATGAATAAACCTGCTGAAACTCTCTGGCTTAGCGTGCTGAATGTAATGTTCTTAGCCAGCCTCATCGTGGCAAATCTCCATATTTCTCAGGGATAAACACTCACCTCTCCTCCCTCTGTCTTTTGCTTTATGACTGACTTCCCACTGTCGGGCTGTAATTGCTGGAGGATGCTCCTGGTCCCCGCTCATTCCCTGCAATGGGGACAGGTGAAGGGCTCTTTGCTTCTCCATGTCCCCCCTCTCACCTGGGCACTGCCGTAACCCCCCAAAAAAACATTGTTTGGGGCTAAGGCTGACCCAGACAACTGCGTCACTTCTGAGGGCTCCTTTCAAGGATTTGGGATCACTTGTGCTGGCACTGGCAGGGGTAGCTCAGTTTTGCCTTAATTCTCCCATTTTGCTGGTGCACCCTTTTGAATTTCAGACGCAGGAGGAGCTGAAATCCCCACCTCTGCCAGTACCAACACAGAAAACCAAACACGACTCAAAACCCATGCACGGAGCAAGAACCCTGAATCGATGCTGAGCAAGCTCAGAGCCATCCCAGCCTTGGAGCATCTGGAGGTGTAACACAAGGTGTTTTGGGGCAGGACACGTTCAACACCACGGGGAAGCCCAGAGAGAGCTTTTGGTCTGGCACAGCCCTACCAGGAGGTGGCTGTGGTCTCCTTGTAGCCTCCCTGCTGCTGCATTTGGGCTTTTGCTGCTGCCCCACTGCAGGTACTGTTGGAGCCGCAGCCAGGGGCTTGCACAAGGCTCTGAGCAGCTGAGCAGGACCCCAGCAGGACAGCCCAGGGGTGCCAAGCATTTGCTCCTTGCCAGGTCACTGCTGCTTTCGGCTCTCCAGCCCTGTCTCAGTGAAGTTCATGGGTGGACAAGGCAGGGGCGAGATTGGGGAGCTGGTGGGAGGAGGAGGGAGACAGGCAGAGACGGTTCCTAAAGCACCGGGGAAATGAAAATGTAGATCACCAGAATTGGCTGGGGACAGGCCATAAAACAAAAATAAAAAGGTATTATAATTTATGATGCACAGTAAAAAATATACCGGGAACGGGGTTATGAAGAAGAATTAATTCTCTCGCCAACTCCACGTATCTTTAAAGATGATAAATGACATTACGGCTCTCCTGGTGTCTCTGAGAGCTGGAACATTCACTCCACCGTGGAGCTCTGTCCACATCCCCTCAGCAGCACTCACGCCTGCCCCCAGCACGCAGTGAGTTTTGCATGGCCTCAGTGTTGCTCATATCCAGCAATGTCTGAGCTCTTCCCTGGGAGCTGTTTGTCCCTCCCAGCCCCGGGATGCAGCTCCTCCTGCTCATCTCCAGCAGCTGCTTGCGTCCTTTGCACGGTGTCTGAGCATCTCAGGATGTCAGAGGAACCCCAGGATCACCCCAGGGTCACAGCCCTGTGCCTGTTTGAGGGGCTTTGGAGAAATTCCCCCATCACTCAGGGATGCAGCAGCTCCAACACGGGCTGGGGCTGACCGCTCGTGCTGGCCTTGCCCCAGCTGAGCGCTGCAGAGCAGTGTATAAATGTGGATTAGTTGTTCGCAAAGGTGGATTTACGGAGCTAGGAAAGGAGAATGAAGATGAAGCCAAAACTTTCTTTAAACCTGCACAGGCAGCCTTGGCATCTCTTCCCTCCCCTCTGCACAAAGCCAGCCCGCTGGGTTTCTTCTTTGATGAGAACCCTTGATGCCTCCGTGCCTCCAGGCACCGAATAAAAGGCTTTAATTACCCACTGCCAGGCACTGCAGGGCTGCTGACAGCAGGGAGGTGCCTCCTGCCCACACCTTGGGAAGGAAAAACTTCCTGCAGCAGCAGCTGGTCCCGTTTCATGTGCACAAGTGTCCGCTCCTCCACCTCCAGCCCACGGGCAGGGCCCTTGCTTGGCCCTCCTTGCCCCTAGGATTTCCTCCCAGGGAGGTTTGCCTTGTCACGGTGCCTCCCGCATCCCCATGGGTGGGTTTTTGGCAGGACAAGAGAAGTCAGATGGAGCCTGCACCCTGGGGCAGCATCACCCCAATGTTCTCGCTGCCCCAGCAAGCTGTTTGTGCCTGGCAATGAAAACGCTGTACCCGGGGCTTGGGGGCTCCTGTCTTTCACCCAAAAAATGGTATGAGGAGAGAGGCAATGAATCTGACTTTTATCACTCCAGCCGAATGCTGTAAAAGGGATGAGCTGCAGGCTGCCTGCTTGGGCTGGCAGCGGGGCTGGGTTTTGGTGGCATCTGGAAGTTTCCAGCTCAGGAAACCCCCCCGGGAGCTCCTCTGCAGCCCCGCTGTGGCTGTGGTCCCTGTTCCCACAGGGTAGAAAGGGACTGAGAGTGAGGAAAGCTGCTCTGAGCAGCAAATCCTCCTGGGGACCAGCTGCTTCCCAGCACCCGGTCCATGACCACTTGCCTCCTCTGCACATGCAAAACCTATTAAGCACAGAAGAGCCTCGAGTATTCCCCAAATGAGTCATTAACCAGGTCTTGGTAACAGGTGTTCCTTTAAAAAGCCCTCCGAAGCCTTCAGAAACAAGGGGAGCGGGAGTGCTTGGCTTTAATCATACACCAAAAGCAGATTCATTTGCACAGCGGGATGGCAGGCTGCCGCAGCCGATAAAAGCACGCCGGGAGGTGCGCGCACCGGCCCCAGCTGCAGCGGGACCGCGCGCCCAGCGCTGCCTTCCCCTCTTGTCATTTCTTAATCTAGTTTGAAAGATTTTATTACTCCCGTCTCTCATCTGCTTTTTGTTCGGCGCTCCGCGTTGCCTCCTCCCTTCTCGCTCCGATTAAGTTCTGTGCCGCAGCCTCCTGCTTTCACCCGGGGCTGCTCCACCTTCTGCTCTGCCTCGGCACGCGATGCCGGCCGGCGTGGTTTGTGCTCAGAAAAAGGCTCCTTGTCGCACCCCCCCAGCCATGGTCCCTGGTAGAGATGCTCTTCCCTTATGCCTTTCCATCCATGAGTGTCCTGGTGCCGTGCCCGCATCTCCTGCATCCCGACGCCTGCTCTCCTGGCTGCTCTCACCCACCCCAGTGCTCCCCGTGCTAGCGTGGCCACTGCAGTGAGCTCAGCCCTGCCGAGGGCCTTCTGAAAGCAGATCAGCTGTTTTCTAAGAGAATCTGCTCCTTTCTCCGTGCTTCTCCTCTTGAAAAGTCTTTATTTCTAAGCAAGTGATGGATGTGACAGCAGGATTCCCCCCAGCCTGCCTCACTGCCCAGCTCTGCCTTCCCTGCCCCAAGGTTTTCGCGTGCCTTCCTCCATCTGTTCGCACTGAGGATGCTGTTGGGGACAGACAGTGACACTGCTGTGACTGGAAACTCAGCTGCTGATCAAGTGCTCGCCATCTTCATGGCCCTTCCCCAAGGAGCAGTGTCCGTGGAGCGCAGGGGACGGAGCAGTGCGCCGGCTCACAGCGCTCCTCCTGGCAGTGCCTCAGAAACCAGTGCCTGGGGGAAAAGGTTCAGGAACAGCAGGTGAAGAGGGGAGTGAGCACGATGCAGGGAGGGCAGATTAGGGGCGATCCATCCCCTTGCAAGGAGGTGGTGGAGCTGAGCTGTCCCTTGAGCCTTACATTTGGGGCTGTGCTGGACCCACCTGGGCTGTCGCTGCCTGCAGTGAGCAGCAGCCCCTCTCCACGTTGCCACTGTCATTGTCACCACCTCCTGCCCACCCAGAGCCCATCCCCAAGCCGTTGTGGCTGGGATTTTCTCCCCACCCAGCTGGGTCCCCAGAGGCACGTCCCTGGCACCACGACGGACCTGCACGTGTCTCCATCCCGTTCCCTGCCCACTCAGCATGGGAGGCACGGCTGCTCACCGGCTCAGCTGTGTTTCCACTCCGCTCCCCTCTTTGTTTGCGTGCACGCTGATGTTCCTATCGATTTATTGACAGCCACACATCCAGCTGCAAAGAGCAAGGTGTTTCCAAGCAGCCGCTGCCGGAGGAGCCCCTGTGAGTCCTTTTGCAATCCTCTCTCTCCCCTTGCTGCCAGGCGATCGGGGCCGTATCCCTGTGGGGTGCAGCCCTTTTGGGGCTGGTTTAAAAGCCATGGGGCTGCGTTCATACAGAAGTTATTAAGTTATTAAGAAGTTGCCCAAGCCCACCTGTTTCCCGTGGGTCACAGCCATGGGCTGCGTGCACATCAGCCGATGCTTGTTGCAGCTCTGGGTGCCCACTCCCGGGGGCTGCACAGGCTCTCAGTACAAGGAGAGCACCCAAAATCCATGTGCAAGGGTGCAGAAAGGTGGAGAGAGGTGGAGGGGGAGGATTTTGCAAAGCACTGGTTTATTTTGGGAAGAGTCCTTGGCAGTAGCAAAAGGGATGTGGCTTCTTCCTTTTTTTTCCTGCAGAGAAAAATGGAGAATTTAAGGGAATGTTCTGGGGTTTTATTAACTTTAACGTTAACTTAAGACAGTGAGGGTGTCTGGCAGCTGAGCGCACACCCCTTCCTACCTCCTGATGGCTTCTCAGCCATGGGGATTTGAGCACTTGATTTCATTTTGCTGCCACCAATAAAACAAGTGTCAAGAGGGAATGGTGGGGTGGAGAGAGGGACAGGAATCATCTCGAGTTGGGAACAGGAGCCCAAGTGGAGGGTGGGGACCAGTCCCATTGGTAACTGCTGAAGCGGGAGTGAATAATAAACAGGGGTGGTGGATATTTGGCAAGATAAATGGTGCACAGAAAATACTCTCCTTGCAAACTTCCTGGGGATAAAAATGATTTAAAGAGACACCATCAAGATAAAAATCATATCTATTCAAGAAAAACTTCTTACAAGTGTTATTAATAGTACTTGAGATTGTTATGCTGGAAAGGGCTTTAAAATATTGCATTTGCTTTTTGCTGTCGGTGCTGCCTGGTTTAACTTCCACAGCGTGCTCAGCCCAAGAGAGCAACAAGGAGTTTGGTGGCCAGTGTAGGAGCAAAGGTGAAACCCCAGGGTCACGCTGGCTTCCCTGAATCCAGCTCCTCGGCATCCTAGGGGCCGTCATTGCAGGGTGCAGACATTCAGGTGCATTTCTCCACCCCACACTCGGGCTGTGAGCATCTTACTGCACCCCACATCACCTTTATGCGGTGGTGTTGAGGTTGGCTTTGTGGTGTTGACCCCGGTGCTGGTGCTGATGGACCCGAGCACAGAGCTCCCGGAGCTGTGCCCAGAACCAGAGGCAGGATCTGGAGAGATTTCACTGGAAGCCTCCAAGCAATGCTGCCTCGCCCGCATCCCTTGGGAAGCTGGGCTTTGACTGCTAGATTAAAGGCTTCTCCGGCATCACAGACCTCCTCCCTGGGTGTTTAATTACAGGCTGTGATCCACTTGTCTCCTAATCTTCTCTTCGCTACATCAAGGCACCGCTCAGCCAGGTCCCACGGCCCCGCTCGGCACCGCTCGCACAACCCAGCCCCCGAGGGTGCTGCTGTTCCGCGGGGAGGTGTCGCGGGGTGGGCGGCAGGGAGGTGTTGCTCCGAGCTCTGGGCTCAGCACAGTACACCAGGAATGATGTTTTCCTCTTCCCTCTCATTTTTTCCTTACTTTTGCAAAGGTGTGGCAGCGCAAAGTTCTGGCGTCTCCGATCTCTGCGTGCAGGAGGATGAGGCACGAGGGGGCTTTGCCTTGGAAGAAGAGGCAGAGGGGAGGGTGGAGGTGCCCTGTGTGGGTTTGGGACTGGGGTCGGGGCTTTTCAGTATCGTGGGGAGCCTGGTGCTGCCCATCCGATGTCCCCACACTGGGCACAAGCCCGTCTGTTTGCCTAAAGACCCAAGGCTTCACCCCCTTCACAAGCTCAGCCCTGCAGAGCTGCTCTTGCCCAGCCTAAATCTCTCCGGCTCTGACACCCGTTATTTCTTTTCCTAACCTCTCCGTGCACACAAGGAAGGATTCCACCTTTCCTCTCCCGCAGCACGCTCGCAGCTTTGAAAATTGTGACCGTGTCTCCCCTCTGCCTCCTCTGAACTGCTCAGCCTCGGAGCTCCCGGTCTCTGCCTGCAGGTCTCGCTTTGCAGCCCCCCAATCATTTCTGTTGCTCTCTCTGGGCTCTTTCCAAGCGCTTGACATCTTTCAGCCACACGAAGATTCATTTTCGCTGTCTGGCCTCCAGGTACTCGGGAAAAAATGGGACCGCTGCTGTATTTTAAGCCGACTGGTTTGAAAACTGTGAAAGCAGAACTGAGAATTTAATGGCACGTTAAATATACGGCTGATTGTTAGGTCCAATTCTGATTTCAAAGCAAATGTGACCCTGGGAATTAAGGATGAAGATGAGTTTCACTACAAGGTAAATAAAAATTAATGGATGGTGATATAAATATAGCTGCATATTAGAAGCAGACACGTGTCTTTGAAATACACTCAATTAGAGAACTGAGAGTTTGATGGTTATGTGGTTTTTGTTTTTTTAATAAACCTTCATAAACATGGCAAAACTTCAAGGACTTACAAACAATAAAAGCAGCCCCAGCTCCAGTACCTACCTCCAGAGCTTTACGACTGTTCTGCTCCTTGCATAAAACAAAAGCACCACCACAAATTAAGCCAGTTACTTTTGTCTGGCTCTCAGGCGGTGGCTGGGACCCGTGCCCGCGAGCAGGGTGTTGATGAGGAGTGACCATGATGTTCCCAGGGCTGGTGGCTGGTCCCCACTGGGAAATGGGTTACAAGGAGTCGTTGCAGGCACTAATTAGGCAGAGCAGACCTGGGATGCAAATTCCTGGGTGTGGGTGCTGAAAAAGCTTCACCCCTGTGCTCGGGGGCTTTTGCTGGGTCTTCCTCTCCTCGCTCTGGGACTGAGCCCTTGAGGGTGATGGAGCAAGGACTGGCTCTTGGCAGCCAGCCCTGTGCTGGGCCCAGAGCGGAGCACGGGTGTTGCTGATAAGATTTCACAAGTGTGTGAAATCACACAGGGCAGCCAAAGCAGCGTGGTACCGGGCAGCTTTGCACTGTGCATGCACTGCGCTCCTGCAAACCTGCCTCTGGTTTTGGGTCTGCAGTGGGAGCTGAGCTCTGAGAACCCTGCCCCAGTAAATTGGCACCGAGGGTTGGGGCTCACAGGGTCTTGCCCATCTGGAGGCTCTTGGTGCCGCTTGATTCACTCCAAAAGAACCCCCTAAAATCAAGCAGGAGAGAGAGAGGAGGAAAAGATCGTGCTTTGGGCAACGGTTGCCTCGAATTGTTACGAAACTTTTTGCAAACACCGAACAACAAAGAAGTGAAATGCGGAGATTTAATTATCCGTAATTGTACACACGCAACTGCTTAATTAAGCTTTTCCTTTTTCAACCTGACAGAATCTGCTTGCAAGGTGCGGGCGTGAGGGGCGGCTGCCCATCTGCTGGGCCATCTGCAGCACCAGCAGGAGAGGCGAGGGAGCCCCGGCACCGCAGCCCGCGGGCGAGAGGATGCCCGAGCCTGTGCCTTGTCCTCACTTGCGCCCTGTGCCAGGTTTCAGGATGGGATGGATGAAAAAACACCACAATCTTCAATTCCAGCTCGTGGTGATACCCTTAGGGATATGGACCTGAATTTGGCGATGTACTGGAGGCAAAACTCAGGCTTCGAGGAAAGTCAGTCCTTAATCTTGTGGGAGCTCTGCTGCCGTGCCCAGTGGTGGTGATGGGCAACAGCTGGGGCCACAAAACTGTCCCTGCTCCAAGCCTGCTCCCCTCTCACCCCACAGCATTGTCCTTCATGGGATGTGGGTGATGAGGGCAGACAAACAGCAAAAACTAGTAAGCCAAAGAAACAGGGAGGGGGGACACCAAACCCAAGCCCCCCTCTTTCTCAGATTCAAATTAAAGTCCTAATGCTGTTAGGAACATGATTCAGAGCTTATGAACATGTTGTTTATATTGATTTATCCCCACAGCCTTCAAGACTTCTTGCAAATAATTAGGGTTGATGTTGCCAACGCTGGAGCTAAATGTTGAAACCACAAAATGAAAATTGCATGCTTTGGCCCTGCCTCATGAACACAGTGCGCTCAAGCAAATGCCAACCTCAGCAGCGTGCGCCCTGCACGGTGCCTCGATGAGATGCTGATTGTGGCAGCCAGGAGGATGTTGGCCATGGCACGGGGTGTCTGGAAACCCCAACCCGGGTCCCTATTGCCCCGCAGAGCTGAGCCACCCAGCCCTGCAAACCGCGGCTGCGCTGCCTCAATGGCCATCCCCACCGAGCACCGCTGCCTTTTCTTTCCAATACAGTAGGTTTTATTAAATTTTTTTTCCTTGTCCTTAACACGGTTTATAACAAGACAGAACACATGTACCGGGTCTAGGAAGGTATATTATGGCCTCGCCTGGGGCCAGGTTACACGGCTCCGGCTGGCGAGCGCGTGCTCTCCCTATTAGCAGCCGGGGTTGATGTGGAAGCGGCTCCCCGGGGACAGCCCGGCTGCTGCAGTGATGGAGAGGGTTCGAGCTGCTTTTCCCGGTGCAGAGGATGCCCTCCATTGAGCTGCTTGGTTACTTTTTTATAAAACCCCATCCATCAGCAGGGCAGACGGCATTTTTCCAGCTCAGGGGGATGGGTTTCTTTCACCACCACTCTTAGCAATGGGGCTTGCGCTGTTCTTCAGTGCCTGTGGAGGTGACACCAGCACGTGCCTTGTCCCTGTGTTTGGGAGCCCGGCAGACCACCCAGCAATGATGCCAGGTGCAAAAGCCAGCCTGGATACCACCTGGATGAGGCTGGGCCCCATGGAAGAATTGCATCACGAATTGCCCAGGCTTCACAGGGAGAAGTCAGCGGGATCTGGGGAGGAACTCAGCCAGGTGTCCAACAAAGCAAGCAAAAATGAGACGGGCTGGGGCTCCCCAATGGATGTGCAGAGAGGCAGAGATGCTTGTGATGGATCTGGCACAGCCCAGACCCTGGGGAGAGGCATCGGCAGTGGGGATGGCAAGCCCAGCAGCCCCACCTGCCCCTAAACATGCAAGGAAAAGCCAGCACGAAGTGGAGGAGGAAGGGAAATGAGCCCCAGCTGGGGACACCCGGGGGTGGGCAGCAGGCAGCTCATGCCCTGCACCCTCCCTCTGATACACAGCTGCTTGGGCCAGGGGGAGGCTTTGCAGGGAGAGGAGCTGGTGAAGCTGTGCAGAGGCCCCTGGGGCTGGCTGGATGCTCACTGTGCAGACCTTTGAGCCGGGCTTTGGCACCCGTCCCCTCTGATGAGCCCTGGGAGCACTGCAGCAGCAATGGGAACATGGTGAGTGCTCTCAGCTTAAAAAGCACCTTCAAAATTTGCCAGGTCAGCACCAGGACAGGCCGTGGGGCTGAGAGTTTTGGTGCAAGGTTTTGGGATGTTTTCCGGAGCAGAGCTTTGCTCCAGAAATCAGCTTTAATTACATGCTGTGCTCAGTGCCCCCCCCCCCCCAGCGCGCCGGGCTGTCGGCAGAGCCATCGCTCATCTCGCCCAGGTTTGCTGCGTCCCACTCGCGCCAGCTCTTATCTCCCTGTTTATTGCTGTGAAGTATTGAAGTCAGAAAGGCTGACTCAGCAACGGAGGCTGGAGGTAATTTTTGCACATCTATCACGGCGACGAGTCCCACTCCTGTCTGCGTTTATTGGCGGCTGTGTCACCTTGCGGCGGGCTCGATCCGGGGCTGGGACCAGTGGTGGCACGGGTGTCCCACGCCTGTCCCAGCCGCTCCAAGCAGGGCAGAGCTCAAAGCACAGCACAGGGCTTGCAGCAGACGTCAGAGCTTTCCATGCCTTGCTGGATGCGGGATGGGATGGAGCTGGAGCGGTGACAGCCTGCTGGTGTGCCACGGTCCCCCAGCGTTGATGGATGGAGCGATCAGCCAGCAGTGTTGTAGCAGGGAGGGGAGAGAGGGGTAAAACTTTGTGTTATCTGAATGAGAGAGCGTGAGAAAGAGTGGCTGAGCCTCTCGGAGAGGGAAAAGCTTTGTTTGTGTGTTTATTCCCCGTTAATTTATTTAAGTGGCACGGAGACCCGCTAATGAAGTGTTGAAGATGGATTGTGGCTGGGTTGTGTTACATGGGGCTCGTAGGATAGTTAATTACCCTGAGAAGCTTGAATGCAATGAATACTTCATAAAGCCAAAGCCAACGGTGAATTATTCATTATCCATTTACCAGGGGTGGCTATGATAAACCCTCCAGGGCCAGGGACTGCGCGTGGGCTCTCCTTCCTGGCTCTCAGCAGACACAGACACCTCACCAGGGAGAAATTACCATCCATCCCGAGCCCTGAATCATGCTCAAGGAGAGAACCCGAGGGGAAAAGAGCCACGAGATGGGAAAACTCAGCAGACCGTGGGCAGAGCGAAGGACCCGACCAGCTTTAAGTCCTGGTGCGGTGCCACGGCTGGATGGTGCCTGGGTGGGGGTTGTAGCAGGGCTGTTGCATCCTGGCTGCTGCTGCTGCAAAAAAAAATAGTCTTTGCTGCCATCTACCTCTCCTGGGCTTCCCTGCAGCTGGCCCGGCTCCGTGGGGAGGCTCTGCCGTGGGCTGTGGGCTCTGGGGGGCTGCCCTGGGAGCCCCAGCACCTCTGGGCCTTGGACTGAGATCCAGATGGAGCCTCGTGATGGCAGCGCTTGGGCTTCTTGGTGCTCCCCTCCGTCCTCACCTTCCTCCTCTGATTCAGTTCCTTCCTTGGTGGCTCTTGGTCCAGCACGGCCTTGGATGCTACTCGCTCCCCTCCAGCATGGGGGGTGCTGCCTTCCCGATCTCTGTGCCTGGGGGAAATAAAGACCAGGAGGGGAGAAAGCCAGCTGCCAGACATCCCGCTTCACCCAGCATCTGCCACCAAAATGTCCTGCTCCAGCTCCAAGGGCAGCTGTTCCCTCCATGCTCCCCATTTCATCATTTTTCTGGCACAGGCAGCACACCCCACACCTGGCTGGGATTTTTTCCTACACCCCCTGGCTGAGCCTGCCCCCCCCCACGCTGATCCCTGCTGGAAGCAGCAGCACTGGGAAGTCCTGGTCCTCTCCTTCCCGCAGCCTTGGCCCTGCTGTCCTGCTGCCCGTGCTGTATTTGCTCCTTTGGTGCCCAATTCAGGCTATCTCCCCCCACCTCTTCCACTCAATTTGTAGTTCGGTGTTATCCCCTGAAATCTCTGCTCCTGCCGATGTTCTCTGCACCTTAAAGAATATTTAACCACCTGTTAAATTATTTATCCCTCCGAGGTTTTGTGCACTCGGGGCAGCTTGCAGGCCTCCTGGAGAATTAACTAGAGCCATAAATCAAAGAGACATTTGAGAAATTTCCCATTGCTTGTGCTGATGGCGGCCTGGCCCCTGAAATGCCACTCGCAGTTTGGGAGCTGGGTGCTGCCACTTGCTGCTATTACTTGTTTAGGAGCTTGTTAAATGTAGGAGTTAAATAGACTCCAGGAAATAGATACGACATGCCAAGTGCTGGCTACGGGGGAAATTGGGTGGCTGCCACCCCTAATGCTCCTTTTCAGGGTGGGTTTTTTCAGGCTTTGCAAAGCACCAACATTGATCACGTCTGAGGGTGACGGCAGCCCAGGGCTGCTCGTGGGCGGCTGTGGGGCAAGGGAACAGCGATGCTCCTGGGGGCCGTGTGCTGGGGTCTGGAGGGATTTGGGGTTGGGAAAGGGGCTCAGAAGTGAAGCTGTGCTAGGGCAGGTGTGGTGCTTGCTGCTGGGGGTACCCTGATCCCAAACCACAGCTGGGGCTGGAGGTGGCGGTGAGCTCTCCTGCTCCTTTTTCAGGACGTGGGTGATGGAGACACTGGCAGGGAAGAGCAGAGTGGGTGCTGATGCTCTGCAGTGCCGGTAAGGAGGGTGCACATTGATCTCCAGGGTTGCAGCCTGCCCCTAGGATGCCCTGCTAAAAACCCCTATAGTCCCAAGCTTTCTGCTCCGACCACTTTGCCCGTTTCCTTGCAGACCACCAGGGCCAGGGATGGAGCAAGGTGTCTGTCCCACTGCGGTGCTCAAGCTGCATGTCCATGGGGTTTGGTGGCCAGCGTGCAGTGGCATTTCCTTGGTCTGACAAACTGAACCTTGTCCTGGGTGTCCCCAGCAGCTGCAGGAAAAAGTTGGGAGCAAAAGGAGGTACAGAGGAGAAACCCAGCAAGGCGGCAGCTGGTGGCTGGGTCAGTCTGCCAGCTCTGTGATTTCTTTTCACTTGTGCATCTCAGCTGAGGATGGAAACTTGGGTGATCTCAGCAGGACAATGAATGTAATTTTTGCACGGGGTGTTTTTGGATGCCTGCCACAGCAGCGGCGTGGCCAGGCTGGAGCAAGGCAGCAGCCCTGCTCAGGCATGCATGCAGGAGCTGCTCAGCAAGGCAAAGCAGGGGACAAATCCTGGCCCTGGGACGTCTCTTTGCAGCACCACGTGGCATGAAATGTGTTTAGGAGTTGCCTCTGGGCAGGGACTGTGGGTAAACAAGCTGTCACACATGCTGCCACGTCCTGGGCAGGGAGCTCTCCGTAGCAGAGATGCAAAAGCGCCCGCGGAGCCGTGCTGATGCCAAGTGACACCCGGGGGGGTCCCTGCTGCAAGGACATTCCTGTCTGGATGATACTCGTACAGATTGCCCTGTGCCCCGAGGTCTGCAGCTCGCTTCTTCACGCCGCTTCTGCGTTTGGGGCTTTTTGTTTGCTTTATGTTGCCTGAGCACAGCAAATCACACTGTGGTGGGAGGCGGGAGCTGCTCTCCTGTCCTGCTCTGTGCCCCCAGCAGAAGGGAGCTGCGTGGGCTGGGAGCTCGGCGCACCCTGGTTTTGGAGGAGGAGGCTGTGTGGGTGCAGTGTGACAAAGCCCTGTCCCCTGCCACCAGCCTCTGCATGACCTGGAGGCCCTGAGCTGGATGTGGCTGCTCCAGCGTAGTGTGGGCTCTCTGCTTATAGCCCCCGCTCAGTGAAGCCTTTCCCTTTGTGCTCCCCGGTTTCTCCCCATGCTCGAAGCTTTCTGCAGGGTGGCAGAGGTGTTTCATCTTTCCCGACACAAGGTGATTTTCTGCCATCAGCGCTTTTCCAGCAGCAGCCACCTGCAGCACAGCTGCTCCCGAGCAGAAAGGAGGCTGCACCCGGAGCCTGCTCTCGCTGCTGACCGAGGAGCAAATCACTCCCGTGATGGGCTTCCCACCGCGACCAAACCTTTCTGCTCTGCCTGCAACATCTTAATGAGATGTTAAGCACAGTTTATCCTTAGTGCCTTCCTGCATTAACTCTCATGCCCACTCTTAGATGCACAGGGGGACCTGGGACAAGCCCCACTGCACCCTGCAGCGCCAGGGTCCCCTCAGGACCGGGGCAGAGCAGCTGGAGAGGGGACAAGCCCCAATCCCACCAAGCCCCAATCCCACCTTCCCTGATGAATTAAATCATGGGGTTCCCTGTGCAAAGCTGCAGACACCCAAGGGAAAGGTTTTTTCCTGTCCTGAGCACTGTTGCAGCAAGGCTTTGGTGCTGCCCTGTGCCCTTTGCATCCCACCCGGTGCAGTCCCGCTGCTTATTCCCCATAGAAATGAGGATTTCAGTCCATCACGTCTGCCCGGTGGGCAGTGAGCTGCCAAGCAAGGGAGAGGGAGCCTGCAGCAGCCAGCCGGAGAGCTGGGAGAAAGTGCTAGGTAATAGAGGTATTTATTATAGGAGGGAGGAAATTTATATGCTATTCCTGCTTCTTCAGCTCTCAGTCATTGCCAAGGGGAGAGGAGGAGTGGGCAGCTTGTGCAGGAAATAGCCAGAAGTCTGTTTTCTGCCCATTTGTCAGTCTGATGAACAAGAAAAATATAGGTGGCCTTGATAAAGGAGAAAGAGAGAGTCTGGAGGAGGCTGGCGTGTGCCTCGGTGGCCGTTCAAAGCCACGAGCAGCCCTGGGTTCACGGGGCAGCTGCTCTGCACTGGGGCCAGACCCCAAGGCTGGAACCATCCCGGTGGGGTCCTCCCCCCATGCTGGGGGCAGAAAGCTGTGAGCATGGGGAGAGGGCAGGGGCAAAGAGGGCTGCAGGAGGTGGGAGATGGGCAGAAAGGGCTTCTGGAGGGAGCTCATGGGCTGCAGAGGGGACAGGCTGGAGGAGAGCTCTGGATAAGGATGGTGTTGGTGCCTGGAGCTGTCACCACAAGGCTGCACATCTCCCCTCGGCGAGGCTCTGCCTGTTAGTTTATCTGAAGTGCTTGGCATCTACCAGAGAAAAGCACTAGGGAGTGAAAAACCCACCAAGTATTAAGTGCTAATAATTCCCCGCTTTTATTTGCGGTTATCCACCTACATGAAAGAGGCTGGGTTTTTGCTGACACTTTCTTGCTGGGAATTGAATGCTGCCTGAATCATCCATCCAGGGCCATTTGCTCATAAAAGTAAGGAATTGCTGTTTGAATCTTTTTATTCCTGCTAACGTGACACATGCAGCAGTGACGGATCTGGAGGGCCTTTATGCAGGCTGGGATGCCCGTGCAGGCACGGAGCAGGAACGTGGGTGCTGGTGCACCCTCCTGGGGGTGCAGATGCTGCCCAGGTCTATTTGGGTTCAGCCTCGTGGAGGAGAAGCTTCTGGGGCTATTTCTGGGGAAATCTGGGCCCCACCAGGCTGTACCTGCAGCTTTTCCAAGAAGCTCCTTGAAGCAGCCTGAGGGGCATCTTCTCCCCCTGGGTACCGGGATCTGTGCATCTCCGAGCAGGGCTGGGGTGGGATTTGGACCCCCCCCAGCCCTGTGAATGTGACAGCACACAGGGGAGGATGGATTTTTATTATTATTTTTTTAAATCTTGATGCTTCCAGAGCTGCTGGCTTGGCTGGACAACGAGATGCTTTTCCTTTGGCAGAGATAAATAGGTAAAGCCATACCCTCCGGCATCCTGGCTGCTGCTTCTGTGCTCAGATGTGATAAATTCATCCCGGGAGAGACCTGAGACAGCCCGGCCCGAGGGGGCTCAGCCCGGGGCAGGATGAGTGCTGTGCGCTGTGGCATCGGGCCAGGTCCTGCTCTCCAGCCCTGCAGCCTCGTGCCTGTCCCTGCCAGAGCCGAAACCTCCCTCAGCCATGAGGATGTCTCCAAATTAGGGACGTTATTAACTACAAGCTGCTTTTCCCCCGACTGCTGCTTGCACAAACGATAACTGATTTAAAATGAATTGAGCCAATTACTGCAGTTTTTCCTAAAACAGATGATGGCAATCCTCTGGTAAGGAGGAGCAATCCCAGCTGCAGCGTGGATAAGAGTTAGACACTGAAATGCCCTTTGGGCCTGAATTTCCAGCTGTCTCGGTTTTCTGGTCTACGTCTAGCTGCTTTTCCTCAATCGCATGTGAATTTAGGCAGCAGCAGCCAGGGGCTGCTGACTGGGCTAAGCCACCGCAGGCTGCAGAAGGTGACAGTGTCTGCTCTCTGTGCAATTATTTGCTAGGAATGAGCGATGCTGCAATGATCCTTGCTGTTCGCATGCGAGCAGTGCCTGAAAATATTGATGTAGTTATGGAAAAGCAGAAAGAAATAACACCTGAATTATTTTTATTCAGCCTTGAGGATGGGTTGGGGGATTTGGCATGGCAGTTCCTTGGTGCTTGTGCATGGGGAAGTTCCTGTGTGGGAAAGGTGGGGTGTCCGTGGGCTCCAGAAGGGTACCTCCTGCCCCAGGTTGTTTAACCAAGTGCTTATTTCCTAGCTACAACCGCCTGGTGTGCTGGTTTCATATCCTATCTGCACACAAAGTTCATCAAACTTTAAAGAACAAAAACCTGCCACTGGATGTCTTGTCCTTGCCACGCAAGGTGCTTCGGTAAAAAGGAAACCTAATGAAGATGAATTCGAGCTTAACGGTGTGCAAATGAGTTAAGGAATCTTGAAATCAGCTTCCCATTTGTCTGCCTTTCCAAAGCCTGGGAAATACTGATTTGTGCCAGTGCATCGTGTTCCCAGCAGAAAGAGCAAGGAGGGACACGGCTGCCTCCAGGACAGGGACAGGTCGGATCCTGCATTGCCTCTGCACCAGCTGAGTTTGCCACAAGCTCCGAGCCGCTGGCAGTTTGGGCTGGGGCATGCAAACACAGCAGGTCCCCAGCTTGTTGCTGTAGCTGTTGTGCTCCCCGGTTTGGCTGCAGCCCCCCACCCCAGGATTCCCTCTCCTGGGGGCACCTCCTGGGTCCCAGCCCCCAGCATAGCCCCGTTCTTGCAGCCCACCTGGAAAGCTTTTGGCATAGAGGCTGGATGAGCTGCTGCAAAATCAGTGAGTGATTAAAACCCCTTTGGGCAATGCACACAACTGTACTGTTTTATTATATTGCCATCTGAGCAGTAAAAATACACAGATAAACACATCTAAACCAATCTGAAACATGGGGTCAGGAATCTGGGCTCCTGCTGCTCCTCCTTTTAATCTCCTCTTAAGTGATATATCTTCTGATTGCTTTTGTCAGCTCTTTAAATTTAATAACTGAAATAACCATCTTTTCCTATTGTTCACTTATTTATAAGTGTGGGATCAATAAAGAATATCTTTAAAAGCCCCTGGATTTGAAAAATGAGGGGTGCATGGCCTGGAAGGCAGCTGTGAGGAAATTATGACTTTGCACTTCCAACAGTGCTCAAAATAAGGTGGAAGAAGAAAAAAAGGAAAGCTCCCTTCAGTGAGATGCTTTCAGTAACCAAAAAACCAGAATCGATGAGGCTTTAATTTGTAGTCACAGATTGCCTGGTTGCTGCACTTCTGCCCTGTCCCTGCATGGGCCAAATTGTGTGGTTTTGGGGAAAGTGGGGCTGCTGCTTGGCTGCCTGGAGTTCTTGCAGGGGGGTGCTAAAGGGGAGGTGAGCATCATTAACCACTGCTGCGGGGCTGCTCTCCTGGGGTGGGTTTATCCATTTATTCCCATCTTCAGCCTCTTCCCTGAGGGAAGCAGCTCCTCCTTTGCCTCGTGGATGATCGCAGGCTGCCTGCACCTCTGAGCACGTCGCCAGCTCTGCTCGTGCAACCCGTGCAGGCGGCACCCACCTCGAGAAGGCTCCTTGCACTGGGATGGATGCAGCAAGGAGGTAAAACTGTTCTAAAACAGGAATTCCCTCTGAGAAGCATCCTTGAGACTGCAGGGGCAGGCCAGGTGCTTGTGACCTCTGCTGGCTTTACAGATTTTAAAAAAACAAAAAACAAAAAACAAAACTTTTTGCAAAGGTTTTGCACATCTGGCGAGGCAGCTGGCTGGGGGTGGCCAGAAGGGATTGCTGCAAGCATCTCCTGCTGCCTGGCCAGCTGCAGCATCACGAGCAGAGACAGCGCAGGGCTGGGGCACTCTGCTCATTCCCTCTCCTGAAAAGCCCCCAGCCCACCTCCGAGGGGGTCCCTGGCCCCGTGGGCTGCTGCTCTCCCCCTCCAGGGTCTGCTGCAATGCTGTTGGTTCTGCTGGCATCGCTGCATCGCAGCAAAAGCCAAGCAGCCTTTGTAACTGCAATATTGTACAAGAAGAAAAAAAGAGAGAGGGGTCTGCAGCTTAGCACAGTGCTGTGTTTCGGGGGAGAAAGGGGGGAGGAGGGTTATGGAGGGCTGCGTTCTCACAATATATTGCACTTAAAAGTCCATGGGGTGGGATAAGTGATGCCAATGGGGCTTCTTTGCTTCCTTTGTACACCGTGTGTTCAGTCACCTGCTGTAAAACAGCCCCGGTGCTTCCACTCCTCCGCTTCAAAGAACAGAAGGAAAAGGGCTCGGTGCTCCGGCAGTGCAGGGAAGGAGGCTCCTGAGACCCGGGGAGAGGGGAGGACGAGCCATGAATTATTCAGCGTGGCTGTCGGTGTGAGAGCGGAGCTGAGACCAGCTCCGGCAGTGACCCCAGCATCGGGCTCTGGCCAGGAGCCCTGAATTTGGGCGATGCAGGCTCAGTCCTGCTGGGAGCAGAGGCACAAGGGAGCCCGGAGAGCTGGGGCTGGGGGCTTCTGTCCCTGCATCCCTGCCCTGGGGGCAAGCCTGGGGGCAAAGCTTCCCATCGGCTTTGGTTGCTTTGGCCCAAAAGAGGAGGAAAAATGGCTGAGAAGGGGCACGTGTGTGCTGAAAGGAGGGGGGTGGCTGCAGGTGAGAGCCCCAGAAGTGAACGTGGCTGGGATCGCCCTCCAGCCGGCTCGGTAACAAATTCCCTGACACAGGGAACAATTTTTCCCTGACTCTGCCAGTTCCTTAACACTGCCGACTCTAAGGGCCCCGTGGGGAGGGGAACTTTCTGCAAAAAGCTCTCTGCTGCAGCTTTATTTAAGGCTGTGTGGTGGACGCCGAGATATTAAAGGCCAAAAAAAAGCCACTGTAATGGATGGTGCTAGGCTGGGCAGCGAGCACCTCTGCCCCTGTGGCCACGATACAACAGCCACAGCAGCTGCCCTGTGCCTTTTCCCTGTCTCTTTTTGCTCCTAACCCCTTTTGGTGCTTCAGCTCACTGGGGACAGTCACTGGTCTCACCTCTGTGATCTGTGCTTGATAATTCCCAGGTCCCCTTTTCCTGGCTTTTGAGGCAGCCCTGGGCTGGTCCCTACCAGCAGCGTGGTGTTTTCTCAGCTGGACATCAGCATCTTGTCGACACGGCCCAAGAGAAAGGAAAAGCACTGAGCATCTTTATTTTTCTCTGTGCTGCTTCTGTTTATTTCTTACTTTTTAATCCCTACTTCTCATCTGTAGAAGTCCTTGTGCTGACACGATGTTATTTATTTATAAAATATGTACAGGAAAGTGCTTGGGTACCGGTCCCACCCTCCAAGGCTGGCCGTGCTCGTCCAGCCAGCAGGAGCGAAGGTGAAAGACGATTTCTGTGCCTTGGAGCTGGGAGAAGGAGGAGAAGGAAAGGGCTGAGAAAGATAGAGACTTCAAAGTATGTGAGCAAATATTTACAGGTTCCAAGACACACACACAAAAAAAATATATCTACAGTGTTGTCTTGGGGATACAGGGAGTCAGGCTTGAAGTAGAGCCTGCTCACAGCTCCATTTGTTATATTGATTTATAAAGACTACGGGTATTGATTTCTGCTGGCTGTGCTGTCAGCAGGGTGCGCAGCCCCAGCGAGACCCAGGCTCGGGTGCTGGCAAGGGGCAGCCGAGACCGCTCCAGCCACGGATTCGTGCTGCTGGGGATTTTGCGGCGGTGCTGTCTTTGTTTATGCTTAGTTTTTTTTTGCAAATGAGGGCTGAATGCTTCTGAGGCACTCCCTTGAGCACCAGGGAGAGGAGGATGCTAGCAGGGAGCGTGTTTCTGAGCGGATGGGAGGCAAATATTCTACTTCAGGGTTTCCCACTGGCTGCTGCTGTTTTAACGTGATGTGAACCAAGCTGAGGTCTTTGCTGGCACTTGGGGCAAGTAGGGAGCATCCCCAAAACCTGACCAGCTCCCGGGAGCTGGGGATGGGATGTGGATTTTGGTGCCTGCAGAGGTGCTACAGAGGCTGCAGAGCATGGGATGGAAATGGTGCTGTGGATCTGCTTGTGAAGCCACAGCGAGAGAAGCATCCACCCTCCTTGCTGCCACCCTGCAGCTCTGCACGAGCACGTGGAGGCCACGAGGAAAGGTTTTGCATGCAAATCCTGGGGCAAGAGATGCTTTAAAGCAGATTTCCCTCCTGGACCAGTAGGTGCCATGAAAGGACACCCCCCTACCCCAAACAGCCTGGAGCTTGCTCTTTCCCCCGTGCTGTTGCACCCCAGCTCTGGTTGCAGACTGGCTGCCCAGTATGGGATTAGCACAGCATCGATGTGCAGGGAGCGAGGTGCCCCAGGGCTGGTGTTTGCAGGGGGCAGGATGCTGCTTGCACCTGGGGGTGCCCTGGTGCTGGACTGCAGCAGCGTGGAAGGGCTCAGAGTGCCAGGTTGGTACCCATGGGGACAAGGGGAAGCCGTGGCAGTGTGCACGAGGCTGCTTTGCCAGGCAGGAGCGCAGGATGGCAGGAGGGGGCTGCGGGTGTGCAAGGGAGTGACTGCATGGGGTCAGGTTGTGGGTGTGAGGGTGTCTGTCTTGGTCCCCGAGCTCGGTGGTCACCCCAGTTCAAACTGTCCATGGTCTATGCAGGTGAAACTTGGCTGGAGGAGACGGAGGAGACCTCGGTCTTGCTCTGCGATACAGCGGAGGACACATCTTCGTCCCCAAAGGGGTTCTTGCCGCAGCAGATCGTGGTGATCATGCAGTTACGGAACTGAAGGGGGGAGACAAAAGGAGAACAATGGCACCCGAGGGCAGCAGAGGTGAGCTCTGAGACCGAGAGCCCTGAGCTTGCTGCTCCCCTGGGCTGAGATGGAACAGGGGAGGACCAAGGTGCCCACGGTGACACTGGGTGTACTGGGAAGCCCCACGCAGGGGAGAAGCTGTGCCCTGGGACGTCTCACCTGCTTGTTCATGAGGACGTAGATGATGGGGTTGTAGAGGGAGGAGCTCTTGGAGAAGAAGGCAGGCACTGACATGAGCGTGGCGGTGAAGTCTGCTCCCTTGTTGGTGAAGATCCAGAATGCCACCACGGCGTAGGGCGTCCAGGCCAGCATGAAGCCCAGCACCATCAGGATCACCATCCGCGTCACCTCCTTCTCTGCCTTCTGCGTGGTGGCCGACTCCTGCTGCTGCGCGGCTGCCTGCGGGTGGGGGGCAGTGAGGGGCAGCCCTCAACCTTCCCCCTCCTCAGCATCACCTCCCTTCTCCTGCCCGTGCTGCCCCCCCCAGTGCCCATTCACCCCTCCGTGTGCCCCCACCCCGGCTGTTACCTCTCGGACTTTGCAAATGAGGCGCCCGTAGGAGAAGAAAATGACCACGACCGGGATGATGAAGTGGATGATGAACATGTAGAGGACGTAGGACTCGTTGTGGTAGTCGGGGTTGTGGGTGTAGTAGTCTGGGCCGCAGGAGCACTGCATCCCCTCGGGCATGTATCTGCCAGCGAGAAAGGTTAGGACCATCACCAGGACCCTCCCTGGGACAACAGGAGGGGTTCAACCTGGGGACTGGATTCCCCAAGGAAGGGGGGATGCTCCCAGAGTGGCACGTGTCTGAGGGGAGCTGCTCCCCAGCTTCTTCTCTGCACCCTGTGCCCCTGGCCTGGCTGGCTGTGCAGCACAGCTCCCGTGGGACCTGCAGCCTGCAGCACCGCTCACACCGTGCCGACACGTTGCGCTCGGGTGCAGAGCATCGTTTTGTTGTGACACTGCTTCCTCCCACGGGCAGCGGGCTATTTATCTCCTTCCTACGTGGCTGAGCACTTGCCTGCCAGGAGCCACCTGCTCTCTCCCTCTGCAGATGGAGGGAAGCTGAGCAGGAACGAGAGCTGCTGGCTCTGTGGGTCTGAGCTCTGGAGGGCTTGGTCCCTGCAGCTGTGTTGGGCAATGGGATGCACAGCTCACATCCTGGGTGCAAGACAGGTCAGGCTGGGTGGGAAGCCAAGGACCTGCCTGGCCCTGAATCTTTATCCAAAGCCAGAGAGGAGCTGTGTGCCCATGTTGTGTTTTAGGGGGATGATGGAGGGACTTTGTTGCTCCAAA
Organism: Anas acuta; assembly: GCF_963932015.1. Taxonomy (NCBI): domain Eukaryota; kingdom Metazoa; phylum Chordata; class Aves; order Anseriformes; family Anatidae; genus Anas; species Anas acuta. The sequence goes on along the minus strand of NC_089002.1, from coordinate 2,156,647 downwards.
GCCACCTCCTGCCTGTGCCCAAAGAGGTGATAGGGGCTTGTTATGACCCAAGGGTGGGCTTGTTATGACCTAGGGGTGGCAGCTAGGGTTGGAGCTGCAGCTCTAGGGAAATCACTTGTCTCACTCCTCCTTTTCACTCCTCGATGTTCTGGGTGGGCTTCGGCTGATGCATCAGCTCCTGGCAGGGGCTGTGGGTGCGTGCAAGAGCCAGGACTGAAATTCACTGCAGTGCTGGGAGCAGAACAGATGGGTTTGCAGGAGAGCATGGCAGGGATGCTGGTAAAGGTGCTGCAGGGCTCCCAGCAGCCACACTACAGCAGCAGCACATGAGCAAGGCCACGCTTGCTCCCCAGAGCAACCTTGTCTGGGGCGCTGGTTGCTCAAACACCCTTTATGATCTGTAGAGAGAAATGGGACCTTCACGGCACAGGTGGGACGAGCCATGCCTAGCAAAGCCATTCTTTCCCTGCAGGGTGTAAAGGGCAATTGCAGCTGGAGATGCCGAGCATCCCCCGACTCACCTGGACCAGCCGAAGAGGGGAGGTGCAGCACAGGAGAAGGCCATTATCCAGGTGAAAGCGATGCCCATCATGGCATGGGTCGCGGAGAAGCGGAAATTTCCCATGGGCTTGCAGACGACGATGTAGCGTTCGATGGCCAGGACCACCAGGGACCACAGGGCAACCTGGCCTGCGGGAGGGAGGGAGGAAGGGAAGGAGGGCGTGCGGTGGTGGTGAGAGCTCCTCTGGGCTAGTGCTTCCCTTCGTGGGCACAGCGAAGAGCAGCGGGGATGGAGGGGTGGGGGATCAGCAAGGGATAACCCGCATCCCATGCAGCAGCTGAGAAGCTCTCTCAGACATATAAAAGGTCTGGGAGCTGAGGAAGCATCTGCATTGTGCTGGGATGCTGGTGATGGAGGAGGGGATTGTTGTGTTTTTCATCATTTAAAAAACAAAACAAAACAAAACAAACAACAAACAGGGAGTAAGGGTGCAAGGAAGCATAGTTTCCGGCAACAATGCCAGATGCATTCAGACCTGTTTGATGCCTTTAAATGTGTGTTTCAGGAGTCTTCTGCCAGTGCTGGATCAGGGGGAGGCATGCGGGGGAGGCTGTGTGGGTGAGTGTGCATGCACATGTATTTATAAGGGATAATTAAACTTCAGGGGATTGGGAGCGTTTAGTCGGTGCTGTAAGCCTGCTAATGCCCCCAGCTGTGATAATCTGCTGATAACTACACCCTGTGCTAGGATTCACTGGAGACCTGCTGCTCAGTGACTGCTTCCCATCAAACTTTCTTCCCTGTGCTCAGGAGCCACCGCTTGCTTTAGCAGATAGGAAACCTGGAAGGGCGAATAATGTTGCTGGAAAACCCCTAGGCTCACTCAATTGGAAACGGTGCAGACCCACAGGGTCTTCCAATCCTAAGCCATTCCCTGGCCTGTGGCTTGGATCAGGATGCTTAGCTTTGTTTTTGCCTAGCAGAAGATCCTTCTTTTGTTGAGATCCACATCGTTGCAGGAAATACCCTGCTTAGGGGGAAAAAATTAAAGTCTTTGCAGTGGTTGTGAGTGTCTGCAGCAAGGATTAGCGGCTGCCAGATAAATCGCAAAATGTAGTGTGGGCCTGGCTGGCTGCGGGGGTTTGGGTGTAAAATGGATTTTCCCTGTTCTGCAGGGGGGCTTTCTGCAGGGTGAAGCATTAGCAGTGCTTGCATCCCTGAGAAATGGAATAAGGAAGCTCCCAAAGGCACCCAAACTGGGTGCAACTGGGGCAGAGCTGAGCAGTTGCTGCAAAGTCTGGAATCCTCCTTCCCCTCCGTGTTGCTGCTCTTCTCTTCTGGTTAAGGGCTGCCACATCTCCCTTTTGCTCCAGGATGAGCTGTGCCCCTCTCCTTATCTTGCTCTCCTCCTCTCCATGCCCATGCCCCTTCTGCAGGTTCCCTCTCCTTTCCTGGGATGTCTCTTCCATCTCTGAACCCTCCCAAATGCTTCACCTTGTTCCAAAAAGGGAAGCCTTTTGGTAAAGATGTTTGGCACTGACTCAAGGACACCACATCTACATCCCCAGCAGGTCTTTGCTAGTTGCATGACCTTGATGTGAGACCCCTGAATGAACCCTGGGCAGCTTGGCCAAATGACCCCAGGCCTGATCCTGCAAACCAGGATCCCTTCCCAGGCCTGCTCGTTTCCTTGCCCTGCGAGTGGTGAGGTGGCTGCATCTTGGCATCAAGATCAAACTTGCCTAAATCTCTTCATCCCCATCTTCAAGCCGCAGGGAAGAAGCATCTTGCATGAGGAGCCCCATGCCGGTGGGACCATCCCAACAGCACCACAAAGGCATGGAGCTGGGCTCCTAAAGCCCTGAAGAAGCAAAATCACCCGCTGCCAAGCCTGGCCTCAGACCCAGTCTCCCACCCCCCAGCCCTTACCTCCCAGCGTGGCGAAGAAGCCCTCCACGGCACAGCCAACGGGGCCGAAGACGAAGTATCCGTTCCAGGCCGTGTAGAAGGTGACCGTGAAGCCAAAACAGGCCATGAAGAGGTCAGCCACCGCCAGGTTGACCAGGATGTAGTTGAGCGGCTGCCGGAGCTTCTTGTGTTTGAAGGTGACCAGGAGGGTGAGGAGGTTGATGGGCAGGCCGGTGGAGATGAGGAAGAAGATGTAGCAGCACACAAGGCGGTATTTCCAGGGCTCGGCTAGGTAATACTGGGGGTACTCGAAGGGGCTCCGCACCACCCCTGTCTTGTTGGACATAGGCACGTAAAAATTGATACCTTCCGTCCCGTTCATCCTGCCAGTATTATGGCAGCTGCTGTGCTTTTAAGGGTACTTTTAAAGCAAATGTTCTTTTTTTTTCTTTTTTTAATTAATTTTGTTTCAACCCTGATTACAAAAAAAAAAAAAAAAAGGGGGGGGGGGTGTGGGGGGAGCCCCAACCCAGTGTTTAAAAAATAAAAAATAAATAAAATACCCCTCCCCTCACTCCAAAACTGAATTAAGTGCTAAGAACAACAGTAAATCCCAAGGGAAGGAGAGGTGGTGCGCTGGCCCCGCACCACATCGAGGGCTGGCGGTGCCGAGGGAGGTTTTATACCCTTGGTCTTCCTTGAGGGAGTGCGGGGGGAGGCCGGATTAGGGGCTAGGCTAAGTTTGTATGACAAGGGCAACGGGATTGAGAGGGGCTGATGGTTTAAGAACCCTCTAAGCAGCCAGTTGGCCCCAAAACCTGCATTAAAGCGTATTAATTTCCATTAAGTGTTTAATATTGTTTAAGGAGTTGGGGGGAGGAAGGGAAGGGCTTGGGGAGCCCTTTGGAAGAGGGGTGAAGGCAGGAGAAGAGATGGTGAGTTGGGGAGCAGTTTCTTTGGGTGACCAATGGGGGAAATGGGTCCGTGTTTGAGTCTATGGTGGACCATAGCCTTTGGGGGGGTCCCTGGGTGGTTGAAGGACTCCATCAGAGCCTTGGGGTCCATCAGAGCCAAGGGGTGCCCAGCCCTGCTCTGCCATCCTCAGGCAGGTCACTGGGAGAGCAGCAGACAGAGTTTGGCCGTGCTGTGCTTCCCGTGCCTGGTTCAACGTGGGCACTGCATGTTTTGGGCCCGTGTCCCTGTCACAGGGCAAAAAACAGGTTCTGCTGATGTGGGTCAGGGCCACCTGCACGGCATGGCACTGAGCAAAGGCAGGAGGGGAAGCTGCTTCCATCCCAAAGGCTGCAAGTTTGGTAAAAAGAGCATTTGGGGGGCAGGTTGGCTGTGTTGCATCCTGGCTGTGCTAGAGAGAAAAGAGCTAAATTTCCTCCTCTGTCTTGCCTCCTCTCCTGGATGGAGGATATATTTTGTTCGGCTGACCCTACAAGGACCTCCGGTAGGAGTACACCATCCAGTGTCTCCCATCCGTGCCTCCTCCCAGTCCCAGGAAGCTGGACACCACTCTGGGTTGGGGCTTTGCAAGGATTGGCAGGGCTTAGGGAGGATCCCTGGCCACAGCTCTGAAACCAGCCTGACGGTGCTGCTGTTTGCTGGAGAAGCAGAACCTCAGCTCCCTGGGGAGGGGGAAGGGAAACTTTGGTGATGCTGTCATCCCCAGTTCCCTCCAGAGATGGTGCAGAGAGACCAGCACCAGCCTGTAGCCACACTGGGATGGAAGTTCCTGGTCTCTTGGTGCTCATCTTAAGGTGTGGGACCTCTATCCCAGTGCACGCAAGATTGTGAAACCCTTCTCAGCAGCATCGGTGCTACCTTGGAGCACCAGAGCTCCATCCTGGCCAAGCTCTTCCTTCTGGGTCAGGGGTACTCCTTCTCCAAGAGACCTGCCTAAGGCGCCTTAGCGAAGCTCTTCCATTAATCTCTGACATCTGGTGGCGTTAATGGCCCTGATCTGTTAATGCCGTAAGCTGCTAGCCTCTTTCCCACAGCTGCCCTCCACCAAGGCAAGGTGGATGGAAAAACTCAATGCTGTCCTGCTGGAGGAATGAGGTCTCCTGCTATTCTGCAGCCTCTCGGAGCTAGAGGGCAGGAGCGGAAGGCTAAGGGGTGTGGGTGGGATGAATGATGTCCTAATCGCTGGCCCACTGATCCATCTGCACAGGTCTGAAAGGAGCAGAAGTAGGACATGGCAAGAGTAAGTGGGTCACAGCAGCCTCAGGTGCCCTGGGATGAGCAATCCCCATGGGACGTCCGTGCCTCTCAGAGCGATCTCCCTGCATGTCCTGCGGAACCACCAGCCGTGGAGTTCCCAGCCCGGATCTTTTCAAGACTTTCCACAAGGTTTTCCTTGAGGAGAAGACTTCTGTGGGCAGAACTCCCTTGGCCCTACATCTCAAAACTTTCCCCAGCGCTGTTTCATGCCTTTCCTGTCCATAGTCAGGCTTCTGGATGTACAAAAGCTAAGCGTGTTTTTGCAGAATTAGTTGAGTACTAAAAGAGAAAGTTAATACACAGAAAGAGGCATGTGCAGATGTGCTTCTCAATTCCATTGTGGAATCTTTCATGGTGCAAGACAACTCCTTTCACCTAAAAGATATCACTATGCCTGTCCACCTTCATAAGACTTGGACCTTGCTGCCAGTGCCAGCAGCATCTGAAAGCTCTGGTGTTTCTCCAGGGCTTTGCACAGAAACGTGGTTATCTCCATGGACTGCGACTTTTCACTTCCTGATATTTCTTTCCATGAGACTTTGTGGTGTCTCATCTTCTCCTAAAGAGTAAAAAAAGTTGTACAAATGAAGCATATTTGAGGGGGGAGGAGGCAAAATGGAAGCCTGTTTTGGATGGTGCACCAAGTTTGGGGGAAAAGGTCCAGAGGTGTTGGTTGTTTTTTTTTGGATCAGTGCAGATCCTCTCCTCTCCCTGTTCCAGCTAACACACGGCACAACTTGGGCTTCATGCTTGGCACCCAGCAGCCTTTCATACACAGGATTACCAACAGCTGGGCCAAGAGGACTCTCACATCATCTTGGACTAGGTCTGGACCTGCCCCTTTCCCATTTTGGGGACCTGAACACGGAGCAGGTAAGCCCGAGTCCCCTGTGTTACACTAATGGGGCTGAACACGGTGCTGTCCCTTCCCAGCTGTCCTCGTGGACTCAGCTTCCCCCCCTGGCAGGCTGAGGGCAGTGTTTTGGTCGATATCCCAAGGCTGCTGTTGGCATGGATTTAGAGCTCTCCGCAGGTCAGCCGCAGCCGGAGCAATGCCGAAGGCCTCGAATCAACTCTGCAGAAGAAAACGACACCAGGGAGGTTAGCTGGTTCCTCCAGGACGTGCCCTGAATGCAACCTCTCTTCCCTCTGTGTCCCTGTCACAGAAATGGAAAGTGATGGCTTTAATTTGGCGTCTCTTAGCGGGGAAACTTTATGGACTGTCTCCCAGAGAGCTCTCAATTGCTTTCTGTGCTGACTCCATGGCAAAGAAAGCAATAGCAAAATTCAGGCCCTGTTTAATGCAAGAAGAGAAGCTTGCTTCCTTTGTGTTTGTCCTTAGGAGAAGGAAGGTTTTTCTTCCCTCATACAGGCTTTTCTGCTTTGCTAAGCTCTTTGAGATGAGATTGTCTCTTATTCATTGTTTGTCAGCACATTGCGTGAAGGAGCCCTGAGCTTCTCCAGGCTTTCATGTCCTGTGTAAAGCAAGAAACGATAATTATAATCAAATAACCAAGCTGATACGGTTGGTTTCTGGGATTTCAGTGGCAAGCAGAGCGAGCCACGCAGCCGTGTTGGGGGTGGCTTTTCCGTGGGGGTGGCAGCCGGGAGCCCTTTGCTGTCCCCGTCCCTGTCCCCGTGCAAGGAGCACGGCCGCTTGGACAAATACGAAGGAGCGACTTGCCCAAGGGCACACAGGAAATAAGCTGCAGAGAAATGCAAAAGTAATAGAAATCACTCCTGAGGCAAATGTCTGAGCTTAAATTCTGGTGATGGCCTCATGTACAGGACCTTAAACCTCAGCCACGAGCACCAGGCACCAACACTGAATGCAAAGTGATGCTGAGCTTGCTTTTGTGCTCTTGGCAGGTTCTGCAACACGCTGCTTTGAATATACCTGCTGGAGGGGCTCATTCCTCCCACCTGGGCAGGAGGAGAGGGAAGCACAAATATCACGGTGCCTCCCGGTCCTCCAGCTGCCCTGGGAAGACCTCGCCTCCCCGTATCAGATAGCAGCCACGCGCGGCCACTGCGCTGAGCCGCTTATGCTGGGCTTGTGAGCTCCCTCGCCAGGAAAGGGGTTAAAGCAAGATAAAGCTGGAGCGTTATGGAGACCATATGGAGGGGAAGAAAACCCTTTATCCTGTAATTGGATTCGTTCCCAGCGGCTCCCGGCGGAGGTGAGGCTGAGTGGAGCTGACAGGACGTGATGGGTGAGGCGCTGCCAGCCGCCCCGTCCAAAGCAGGATGTGTGTGCACAAACTTGTGGATCAATCCGTTAGAGTGGATCAAATAGATTTAAATGCGTGGCAGGGAGAAGGAGGACACAGATGTATTTGCAGTTTGGTTTGGTTGGCTGCTCCTTGCTCAACGTGGATTAACTCAGCTGTGGCTGGTGGGGCTGGCTGCTCACGGCTCTGCCGGGCTCGCACGGCTGCGTCCACCCAGGACAAGGAGCTGGTGGTGCAGACAGGCTCTTTACGCCATGCCCCTGCTTCTTTCCCCAAAAATTAGAGTTCACACAAGTCTATCTCCTGCTTTGCTTACTGCATGCATGAACTTTGGGCAGGAGGACCCCCAGGTCCTGCTTTCCCTGCAGGTTCCCCTTCACTCCCTCCTGGGGCTCTCCCCACCAGTGCAGCTTTGCAGGGGGTGGATGCACCAGAGCCAGAAGGCAGCTGGGAAGTGGGAGAGCTTCACTGCTGCCAACCACATCTCATGTGCAAGCAAACAGGCCCCTGCCACCTCCCTGGCTTTTCCTCCTGCCACTGATCTAGGTAACATCTCTGCAAGCACCCTAGGATTTCCTTGGAGGGACGGAAAGTCCCTGGGACCTGTCATTTTCCTGCCGGCGAGCTGAGCAATCCCGGTTCAGCTGCAGACCTGCACCACTCAGCGTGGTGCTGTCAGCACCTTTAACTAAGTGATAAACCAGAGCTTTGCAGCGGTTTGCAAGACAGTCTCACCAGCCACGTAGCACCGGGACCAGCAGGCAGCACAGCCCAGCAAACCAAAGCATCACGACCACTTCTCCCTGTATGTTAGCAGCTGCGTAATGGCGCAAACCAACCTCTGACGAGGGAAAGCAGGAAGATGCTGCCTGCTCCTGTGAGTTCTTTGTCTTGCAAACTGGAAAAAAAAATAAAAATTAAAAAGATAATAATAAATTAATCCTGGTTGGATTTTGTTCTGTTTTAGCGGCTCTTTGAGGCAGGTGGGAGATAAGGGGTGTTTACAAGGAGAGCTGGGAGCTCGGGATCTCTGTCCAGCTCTTCTCTCCCAGCTCTGCTTTGCCCATCCAGGAGCAGACACGTAACTGCGATGCCTGAGAGGCAAAAGGAAAGATTTTTCATTGAATGCTGAAGGGATGCAAAAGAGCAGCCTTTGTTCTGCAGTGCTCGGTATCACTTGCCGTGGCCTGGCTTTGAGAATGGCTGAGCAGTCAGATAACGGGGTTTAGGCAAACAGAAATAATCTTTTATTTTTAATTTGTAAATCTCATTTGAAGTTGAACTGTTATTCCTCGGGGCCTTATTGTGGATGTTTGTAGCCCTCTGTAGTGATGCTTCATACATGCTGTTTCATTTTGTCATAACTGGGTCAGTTTTTTTTCATTTCCAGTGCATAGCCCTTGGTTTTCTCTGTGGAGACTGCTGCGAGTTGGCCAGCCGGGATGTAATCTTTTGGGAAAATCGTGGAGGAAATCTGGAGGTGGGTTGCTTGTTTTCTGCTTTCAGAGGAGCTGCTTCTGGTACCTGTAGGGAACGCCTCTGTGCTCCAGCATCCCTATGGGACTATGGACAGCCAAAACTGGTGCATCAGCTCCCAGCAGAGACGCTTTGGGTCTCCCACCAGAACAACCATATTCTGTACCTTATTGCCCTATTTTGAGGCTGCTGTTCCTCTTGACTGGAGTCGAGGCTGCGCATCCTTCACTGGAATTCATTTTGTCTTTTTCTTGTTGTCCCTGTTTTAAAGCCTTGCAGGGATTTGCTCCAGACCAAATGTGTCCCTTCTCTCCCTTTGCCCTTCATCCCATAATTGGATTCATTTACTCCGTCCAGCCCACCCTGGCGTTCCCCATCCCTTTACGTAACGGCACCTCTCTGGGCTGTGCCTGGCCGACCTAAGCCTGGCGCTTTGCTTGACCTCCAGCCACTGAAACCAGCAGAGGGTTTGCACCAATTCCTGTTGCAGGCTGAATCCCGTGTTGGTACAGCGACCCTTTTCTTTTGCACTTCCTTTTCCCTTCCCATTTACTTCATCTTTTTCCTTTCCATGTGCATTTTGTGGTCTCGTGCCACTGTTGCATCTCCGTGCTCTCACCAGGGCTGGGCTCTGCATGAACCCTGGGCACGTGCTCCTGCCCCACACGGCGTGAGCAAAGAGGGAAATGCAGCAGCCCAAGTAATGGCAGGATCACCTGGAAAAAATGATTAATTTCTCACTCCTTGCATTAATATTTATTCTCCTTAATTCTTGGTCTTTACTGCTTTAGCTCTCTAAAGCTTTTGTGGTTGAGAGGCTTTCACTGAGGTTGCTATTCATCACCTAAGCAAAACATCCCTGGATTAAGCAGGCATTTTATCAAATTTGTGTCCTGTGCTGGAACCAGATTTGCCTGGATGGACGCGCCTGTCTCTGCAGATCTTTCTGCTGTTGTCTGACACCTGCAGCTGGTGTTCCCATGTCCCGGCTGGGATATTTCCCTGATCACCCATTTGGTTGTTGGAGTCTCACCACCCATGCTCGGCATGCTCATTAATTTGCCACGTGCATGGTCTCTTTTTCACCCTGAAGACATCTGACCCCGTTTCCTTGCTGCCTCGCAGACTGAATTGGTGTCTTGAAAGTCTGAAAGGAGATAAAGCGGCAGCAAACTCTTCTCCCCTGCTGCAGATAAACTGCTATTAAATGCTGAGGGTTTCTGGAATGAAAAGGGTGACTCTCCATTGAAAGCGCTGATAAATCCTGGGCATCCAGCATAATCCGGCCCGCTGTATCAGGAGATCTCGTGGGAGCTGGCAGCATTGAGAACAGCGATGTCTTTTTGTGCTGCAGTTCTCCCATGGACAGATAATCCCCGTGGCCAACAGCAGCAAAGGCTGGGGGCTGGATCTCGAATACTCTCACTTCAGTTTTTATTCCCCTTCCCTTCTCAGGAAAACCGCTGCTGCCTTCTGCAGGAAGGCAGGCTGTACCTGCAAACCTCGCCTGCAAAGGGGACTGTGGGGCTGCATTTTGCATCCCGCCTGTGAGCAAGAATATCATACATCACCTTCCTGCTGATTTGGCAGCGCAAGCAGCCCTGCAAAGCAGCGATTTAATGCACTTCTTGGTGCCTTAGTGTTTCGTCTTGCTATGCTTAACCTGATATATTGTTGTTTGATGCAGGAACAGTAGGGGGTGTAAAGAGAGGTAATACGAAAATAAAAGGTCAATGGGTGCCTGGTGTGTGTAAAGGCTAAATTGCTCTTTCATCAAATCTAATAAATATTCCCTGTGAGGTGGGTAGGGAGCTCCTTTCCTGAAGGATTCCTAAGTGATTGCCCTGCCTCCAGTGCCTCAGCCCAGGGCTGGGGGTGCTGGAGGCACGCAGGGGCTCCCAGATCTTGCTGAGCCCTGGGGCAAAAGGGACAGCCCTGGTGCAAAGGGACAGCAGTGACTGATGAGGGACAAGGCAACCTCAGCCCCTCACAGCGCGTGAGACTGCATTTTTCACTATTCCTAAAAATATTCCTGAGCCTTCTAGTGCAAAACTAGTGGTTTGGATTTGAACACCAAAATGGAAACAGATGAGCTGTATCCCACCTTGTTTTCTCACCTCCTCTCTTTTCTCTCTTCACTTGTTCCAGACTGGGTGGAGAATGGCAAAGGAATGACCAAAAATGAAGAAAAACAAAGGAAGGAATCGATTATCTTTTTTTTTTTTTTTTTTTTTTAATTCAGTTGAGAAACCGTAACATTTTTATAAGCATAGAAACCAGTTTTTTTTGTTTGGTTGTTTTTTTTGTTTGTTTTTTTTTGAGGAAATGTAATGATTAGGAGATGGGGTCCTTTGACTAGTGACTGTCTCTTCTGCCTCTGGTAGAGAACCTAAATCTTTCTAGGCTGTAGCCAGGTGGATTGTGCTGTCCTCTTTCTTTCATTTGTATGTCCTTTGCAGACCTGAAGAAACTGAGGCAGCAGGCAGAATTTCCAGGTGTCCTCGCTTCTGGGGTATCTGCTCTAGGTGACCTTAAGCTTGGTTTCTAGAAAGACTTTGGAGTTACAAGGTGGAGCACTGACACATCAGCTTTTAATGTCTGCTGGAGGCTCTCAAAGGTGTGCTGAGTGCCCAGAGGAGCTCAGTGAGGTGCTGGGATGTAAATCGAGGCCATCCTGATGGAGATGGCTCTGCTGTGAAGGCATCTGGGCGTGTTGGTTTAGAGGAGCTACAGAGCTGTGTGCTTGCAGGTACAAATGAGTTTGTCACCTCTGGAAGGTGGTGGTGGGATGTTCCTTGTGCTCTGCTGCACATCCAGAGCCTCCTCCTCCTTCTCCATGTCCTGTACCTCATCCACAGCTCCCAGCTCCTCAGCACCAGGAACCAGGCAGTGGAGTGGGTGGAGAGAGGAACAACACAAGGCAAATTCCCCATTAATCCAAAAGATCATTATCAGCTGCCAGAACCAGGAGGGCGAGCTGTTTTGGGGAGTCAGCAGGAGTTAAATCCTTGCTATTGATTCTTTCCCGGCCTGGCTGCACGGCTGAGCATTACCATGAATTACACTGCCGAGCAGCGGGGAGAAATGGAAGTGGGTGCAAAGCAAGCGCGGGGATAGGAGGGGGATGCCTGCGTGATTAAAATATTTATGATGCAAATTAACATGTGTTTTAAGCCCGTGATTCTTCAAATATTTATCTAGCATTAATATTTTGAAAACTGCATTAAAATTTGCCACCGGTGCTTTATTCATTAGGAGAGTTCAGCAGCCACAGACAGCAGTGCCTGCTAAATCTGTAACGCGTCCATGCAGAGACAGCAGCTGGAGGATGGTGCCTGGGCTGTGAGAAAGAGCTTTCTGCTCCCACTTCCAGAGCAGGAGCCTAAAATGAATTCCTTACCCACGTTGACTTCAGCTGTGACTGCAGACATTAAATTCAGCAGTTCACGCGCCGGGCTTCTTGACCCATCTGACTCCAAGTAAAAACACTGTAATGTGAGGGAGGTGAGATTGATACTCCTGTAGGAATCAGGAAGGGGAATTAGGGGCTGAGGGTTGTGAACTTGCCTAAACCTGATGGCTACTGTGGGTCTGATGGAGCTGTGAGAGCAAACTGAACTCCTCCAAGCACAAAGGCAAGGTTTTCCATCTTGTATGTGCTGGCCCCATTCAAGGAGATTTTTGGACAAGGGGGAAAAAGAGGGTGACCTGCTGTGCTATGGCTCTGACAGCCCCAAATTACAGCCTTTGGGGCACACAAATTCCCAACCATGCACCAGGCAGAGCGGCAGCAGGGCTCCAGCCATTTGTTCTTTCCCCTTTGCTCTCTATGTGCTGCCTTAGCCTGGGGCCGAAGCTCAGCTTCAGACCAGCGCTGGCTTCTAGCTCCTGTTTTTGATGCCAGCCACTTGCCAAAATACCCCAGGCACGGAGTGACTTGGAGGGAAAAGTACAGGACATGGAGACAAATGCTTGGTGGTGCTGGCACAGGGAACTCATTTTCCCTCGATTCTTTGACACTGCGATTGATGCATGGCTTAACGGACTGCACTACCACTGCCAGTTGCCTGTTAAAATTACTCCCAATTATGGCAAACGTTTAACTTTAGGTACAAGCAGGACTGCGAGTGGCTTCATTTTGCACATCATTTTTTTTTGGTTAAGCTTCTAACCTCTGCTGTAATTTTGCTTCATAAAACCTGGAGGGTTTAAGGGAGCCTGCAGACTGCGAGTTGTTACAGGGACTGCAGCTGGGCAGAGTTTTTGCCTTGTGATGCTAGGGGTCAGACTTCCAGCTGTGACTTTTATTTTCCCATATCCTCGTTCTGCACTGGTGACAGGGCATGCCAAGCCTGCCTTTATGGACTGGGAAAAATAGGACAAAAGGGTGCCCGTTTATGCCCGTTTTTCCCACCTGCTTTGGTGCTTCCACTGTGGAGGTCCTGGAGTCAGGTCCCTTATTTCCAGTTTTGTTTCCTTTCCCTTTTTTGTACCTTTGCACAATTTTGAGGTGAAGCTGGCCGACAGCATCCAGCTAATACAAATATGATTAATTTTCATCTTTCCTTTTTATTTTAAAGGTCGTGCTCTCCAATGCAGAAAGCTTCACCACAGATGGATGGGAAAGCTGCCAGGCAGCCACATTTTTGAGGTAAAAGGGGACAAGACACGGGAAAGTTTAGTGCTTTGCAAAAGTGACCTTTCTTGGTAATTAATTTGTCACTTCCCAACACCATCTGCTGACTCGTCAGCTGCATCCATCATAACCATAAAAAAAGATACTGAAAAAGTCAATTAAAACAAGGACCAGTGTCAAATGGGCTTTGCACAAATTCTTTTGCAAAGGTGGGAGAGGAAAAAAAAAATAAAAAAATAAAAGCTAGCCCAACAACCTATTCTATAATATCCTTTTCATCAACACACATACCCATGGTCCCAGGGAGAAAAACTATGTTGAGCTCCCCAGAAGTTTTATAGCCAGGACCACTTCACTGCCCAGCGATAAACAGTAATAAATACACAGGGATCTGGGAAGCATCTCAGCGGCTGCCACAATTTTAAGCCAGGATTTGGCCCAAATCGAGCAGTATTGACTGCAGTGGCAGCAGCAATCGCCTTGCGAGGGGCGCCGTGCAGCACGGTGTGTACACATCGCATCGATCAGCTGCGCTGCGGATAGGTGAGAAAAGTCATTTTAGGGGTTTGGGCTGTAGCTCTTTTCCTCTTGTCTCCAGCAAATAGCGCCAGTGCTTAGTGCTCAACCAGCCGGGCAGGAACCCTGCTCTAACACCCCGTGAAGCCATTTGATGCAGGAGGCTTTCATTGCTTTCTCCACCTCATTTTTTCCTCCTGCATCTCACTCACTTGCGGCTGCTTGCTCTCGAGGTTCCTCGTGCGTAGCCGCTGCTCTGTGGGCAGCACCGGGACGTTTCTGGCCTGATCCCAAACCCTCCAGCCTCAGCGCCTGTCTGATGGCTTCCAGAGACAACCCTGGGAGATCTTAAGCAAATCGCTTTCTCTTTCTGCACCTCATTTATCTGGAGGGAGGTGTTAGTGCATGGTTCGGTCCCTGAGGGGTAGTGCTGTGCCCGGGATTGTGAGATGTGTGGTTATTATGGTAACAGGGGTCACACAGGTCTCAAAACGGGCAGATAAATAGCTCGGGCTGCCTTGGCATCTCCCCACTCATCTGCTCAGTTTTTAAAGCTTTTGGTGATAGGTTTAGCATATATCGTTTTATTTATTATACTAATATTTAGGTCTAGATCCTGCCAGGGGATTTGTTGCCTTGAACGGATGCTTCCGTAATGCCAGTGGGTCAAACTTCATTCTGCTGTGGTTTTGGCACCGTTTGGTATTGTTGTTACTGTGATTTGTTAACACGACAGTAGAAATACAATCGGTGCATGCATCATTTGACTGCTGATACACTTGCATCATAAAGAAAGACATTATCCTGGGGGCTCACAGCCTACGTAGACAAGCTGAGAGAAGAATTTATCCACCTTACAGGTGGGGAAACTGAGGCAGGCAGCGATCTGCATTAGGGGCCCTGTCCAGTTGTGGGATGCACAGAGAACAGCTGCCAGGGGATCATCCTGGAAACAAAAAACTCTTAAAAATCCGATGCAGATAACGGTGCTGCCCATCTGGCGTGCTCGTTTCCATGCATGCCAGGTAGCTGCTCCCTGGCCCTGCTGGGAGTGGGGGCACCGGTGTGTGCAGAGCTGTGTGCGTGGGTATATAAAGGGTTGGGAGCAGAGCAAGAGCATCCAGGTGTGAGAGGGAACGAGAAGAGGTCTGACCTCCAGCTCCCGGGCTGCGCTCACCAGGTAGGTGTGTGGTTTGTGCTTCCATTCCCCAGCTCGGTGGGGTGACCCGTGGGTGCTCGGGTGGGTGCTGGAGGCACCAGAACCCGTTGGCTTCAGCAGCAATTGCTAAACATGAGAGAGCTCCGACAAAGAAGGAGGAAATCAATGCTTAAATAAGGGGAAAGGTGCTTTCGGCTCTTAACACATGGTGGAAGCATTGATTCCATCACCTTCTGCCTTCTCGTTTGCCGTGAGCACCCAGCAGACACTGGAGAGTGCTGCAGAGGCACGGCAAGCCCTGGGTGCCCTCTGCACTTGGGAAACTGCTTTAAACAGACCAAGAGGAAAAATACATGTATTTGTACAGCTCCTATTGATGGTAACAACTTCATTTTTATTTATTTATTTATTTATTTATTTATTTATTGGAAGACAGAGCCTGGCTGCTAAACCTACTTCCTTGTCACTGTTCTCACACCAGTACCAGGTGGATGTTCACCCCTCCTGCCCTCAAATTGGCACTTCACTCCCGCTTTACTCAGGCATAAGCCGAGCTGGGCAATGCTGCTCCCAGCCTCGTGTGACCTCGGTGCTTTGTTGTGCTGATGCTGAACTTGGGATCCTCCTGCTTTGTGCTTTCTCTTTGTAGCTGGGAAGCAAATTCACAAACAACAAGGTACATATCTGCCTGGAGAGGCATTGAGCCGGAGATCTCGGGTCTGACAGACATGTCCTGCCTACAAAATAAGGAATAGACATTCAGAAAAGATATTTTTTGACTGGAGTAATGTGCGGGGGTGTTTCTCTGGAGGAAGAGGGAGAGAATCAATTCACAAAGGGCTAGTCAATACGAGATGAAGGAGGTGACTGAGTTTATTTCTTTGTATGTGGCAGTATTTCATTGCAGCGTTAGAATAAATGAAACCACACAAAAGATTGATGCTGCGGAGATAACACCGCATTATCAGCACATATGCATATTGACATGCTGTATTACAAGGGGAGAGCCTGAGAAATTCCCCTTCTGATCACTCCAGCAACAGCTCCATTTCGCGAGGTCTCCCAGGGTGATCTCTGAGCGTGCCTGATGGTTTTCTGTCCCGGTGTGAGTGGTAAGGGATGAGATGCCCTCTCCTGGGTGCAGAGCGGTGCCGAGGGAGAGGAGTGGGGCTGCAGCCACCTTCACTTGCCATGGGAGCTCCCCTGGCCTGGCACGAAGCTGGGGGATGTGACCGGCAAGTGCTGCAGGAAGGGAATATTTATTAACTTCCACTGGCCTCCAGCTCAATACTAGCTGATATTTATGGGAAATCTAATTTAGGGGTCAAATTTGACCTAACAATGTCTTTTTAATAATGTCCAAACCGAGAGGTTTCTGAAACTAATTAAGGATCAGGCTCCAGTCAGGTAGAGTAGTTAAGCCGTGAGAGCAGACTTCATTAAACGCGTCCAGAGAGAATATTTTAATATTTAAAGAGAGCATTTAATGTTTATATAAGTTCTCTTCCAATGCAAAGTCACTGTTAAATCACTTCAGAAGGTAGTTTTTAAAGCCCTTTATACCAGACTTTTATGCAGCAGGGCTGGCAAACACCCTTCCCAGCTCTCTTGAACCCAGTGAGGCTTATTAAAGGATTCAGTCTATCGGTGCAGATTTTCAAGGGTGAGGGATATAAAAACAAAATTTAACAAAACAGCTGTAGTAAGTTCTTTCTCTCCTGCAGCATCACCGTCTCCCTTGCTGTCAGTGGGATTGACGCGTGTGTTTTGCTCTGGATGTGTGGAGGTCTTAAACCACTACAGCTGGAGGGCTAAAGCTTGCAGAACAGAGGGAGTCTTTAACCGTACTGAAGGGCTGGGCTTTCAGTCTCCCGAGATATTGCTCAAGAACAAATCTGTTTACAAGAAATAGTTTGAGAGGAGAACTGTCAGTCAAGGCACTTCTATTCTCAGCTTAGGAGCAACTGGATGAGTAAATATACCTTTAGTTAGCTGGTGGCTAAATTAGATTGCAGCTGATGAAAAGCCGAAGGGATTTCTTGTCAAACAGCCCTCTCTGTTATCACCCCGGCACCCTCCTTCCTGTGTTGTTCAGGCTCTCACGATGGTTTCGAAGAAGGCGATGGCCAGTTTGCTGCTGGTGTACGTGGTGTCCATGTTGGCTGAACAGACTGAAGGCTTCGTGCCATTTTTCACCCAGAGCGACTTCCGAAAGATGCAGGTAACTCATGGGATGTCCTGCAGTGGCAGGAGCCCTGAAAAACACTAGGAAGGCTTCTTCCTCCCTCTGCTCCCAAGCCCTGTGTACACCATGCCACTGTTGATCCCATCATCTGCCCCCTCCGTTAGGACAGAACATCTAAGAGTGGCAGTCCCTCCTCATCCCAAAGTGGTAGGAGATGGCAGAGAACACTTCCAAGACTTGAGACTAAAGAAGAGCCTGGACTCCTTTACATAAAAACCAAAAAACCCGTGCAGGACATCATCTGCTGCTAGCAGCTCTCGCTTTTCTTTCCTCCATGCTAGTGGCTGTGATTCCTATAGAGAAGCTGCAGCCTCCCATCATCATACTGATGGGTCTTTTTGTTGTAACAAATAATTAACCATCCTCCAGATGGTTGTCACCTCTGGGATGTGCAGAGAGAATGTTTTTTCTTTTGATGTGAAACTAATACTGTTGAAAGGTGTCAGGCAGGCAGCCTCAGAGACTGCATCTTCTCCTTAAACACAGCCGAAGGGAGCTTCCCCCGCACGACACAATCCATTGATACCGGGGAGGAATCTTTTTTTTTCCCAACACCTACTTGCTCACTGGATAGTGATTTCTTCTTATGGGGAGCACAGACATCCTTCAGCCTCCTTGAAGGAGGAGATGGGGACCCACGCACAGTCCCCAGACGGTTCATACATCGTCACCCTTTTTGTTATGTGTCTGCTGGTGATTGAGGGGCTTCAGGAGGTACGTGGGTGAAATCAGTCTTAGCTTTCTTCTAGAGGCTGCCTCTTCTCCTCCGAGCACGTGTTCAAACCAAAGCGAGTGCACAGCAAGCAGTCAGCGTGGCGCTGAGCACAGCCTTCGCTGCATCTTTCATCCTGTTTTGTTGGTCATACCCCAAAGCAACTCTGGCTTTTCTGTTTGGGGTAGGAAGAAAGGAAGGGTCCTGAAGCCAAGATTAGCCCCGTAAGTGGGAAAGAACTGCTGTTACAGACTTCCAAGAAAGTCTGGCAATATGTGTTGTCTGCACAGAGCTCTCCATTTGCAATGAGCTTGTGCAGGTTTGTTAAACTTCGGTGCCACTGAGACAGAAAAGAACCAGGACTGAGCCTACGGAATGGCTGCATGAGGTCAGTGTGCTCGGCTGCCACGTCCTGCTGCCAGCGGTGTCTTGCACGGATCAAAGCAGTCATCCAGGAGTGTCAGGTTTGCTGCAGAGCTTTACCCGCAGTCCCATAACCCAGCCTTACACATTGTGGCCCCTCCTGCGTATCAGAGTTACAGTCCCCAAGGCCACGATGACCGCAGCTGATGGGTCTGTTCCCCATGAGCTGTGGCCCTAGGGTAGGATGCTGCAGACAGCGCTCAGACCTCCAGTCCCTCTGGTTTTCTGCCCTGCTCCGTGGCTGTCGATGTGATACAGAGAGGGTTGGGTACCTGTGCAAAGCTGCCACACGGCACCACTCCCCTGTTTGCTCTCTGCTGTGGGGTTGCAGGAAAAGGAGAGGAACAGAGAGCAGAAGAAATCCCTGACCCCGCTGCAGCAGCTGGATGAGGAAGGCCTCGCTGAGCAGGCTGGCGCAGATGTCGCAACAATCCAGGTACGTTGAACCCTGCGACTCTGAAAGCTCATAGGGACATGTGGGGGAGAACTGACAGCCCAAGGGCTGTCCCATGGGGCCTGGTGACCACCAGGTGCCACGTGAGAAGCCAGAGGGTGTTATTAGGGAGCTCACAACCTGTGTAAAGCAGCAACGCCCATTTCCTACCAGCTCTGCCAGGCAACCAGGCAAGGATGCATCAGAGAAAGGTTTTACCTCCAAGCCATAAATTATCTCAGAGGTTTAGCAGCCTGGTCACCCCTCAGACCTGCCTGGCCTCTCCCTTAGCATGGGAAGATGGAAACAACATGAGGTCTGTCTCCGCCGTTCAGTGAACGCCAGCCAACTGCAAGGCAGTAATTTGCAGCTCTGCTTCAGGTCTGGTTTTAACTTGTCACTCTTTCAGGCAGCTCCGGATCAGCTGTCTGGTGTCACTCACCTCCCATCTCAGTCCTCTGCACTGCCAGGATCTTATTTATAAAGTTGGGTCCGTACAGCTGCACCCCCCAAAGCCTGTATATAGAGCAGAAAATTGCCAATTTTAGGGATTTAAGTGCCAGTCTAAGCCCTCAAAGGCACGCTTACTTGGTTAGCTAAGTCTGAAAATTGCACTTTCCCACTTGAATATGGGGAGCCCTTTGCCCGGTCGATGCAGCCACTCCTGTGCTCAGCGCGGCTGCCTTCTGCCAGCCAAAGGAGCTTTTAGGTCTAGCCCAAGCAGTGGGACGGGCAGCGGGGCCAGCCTGGAGTTTGGCCAAGACACAGGTCGATGTGCAAGTGCTCTCATAACTGCGGTACACCGATGATCAATAATAGGATTTAAACAGCAAAGATTTGCAGTTCAAAGCATTAAACAGCTGGCACATCCCTTGTCCAATGCTCCCCAGACGCTGCAGCCCTCCCGTGCCTCCAGCCACGAGTGGAGCAGCTCTATTTACCTCCAGCACATCTGAGCCACGGCTCAAAGTCAGGCTGGAGGCAGGGCGATGTCTCCTCCTCAGCCCTTTCTAAGGCAGGATGCTTTGCCAGCATCAGTAAAGCTGCTGTCTTGAAGGGTCAAGGTATGAGATAGTGGGGGATTTTAAGGTGCAGAAATGATTTTTCTTTGCAGCCTCTGTTGCCGGTAGGTGCCTTTCTCTGTATTTCTGAGTCAGACCATAGATGCTCCAACACATGAAAACTTTGGCATTTTCACCAGCACAAGATTGCACTGCAGTACGTGGGGCTGACTTAATGTTGCTTTTCCCCATGCAAGGATCATCTCACATCAGCATTAGACCCTTTACTCACTTGAGCAAAGTGGGGTCGAAGCACTCAAACCTGCCTGCCTCTGCTCCCCTCAGCTTTTCCTGATTTTCTTGCTTCCTCCACAGCTAGCTGTTCCTGTTAAAGCTGGGATGTGGCTCATCTCGAGGCAGCTGGAAAAATACCAAGATGTCCTGGAGAAACTGCTCGCGGAGGTGTTACAGGACACCCCAGACGGTACTGTCAGAAGGTTGATTCCTGCCTTGGGAATTCTGCCTTTCCCTCCTCTCAGCAGCTCATCATCACCGAGATATTTATATTCCTCAGAAGGGCTTTTGTGTCATGTTTGCTCACTTTACAGAGTCCTCAGATACCCCACCCACCCGCATGCACACGGTTCCCTTCTGGGAAGGTTATACGCTCTCTTAGGGTGCTGTCCTGGCCCCAGAGCTGCTGTTGACTGTTAGCAGCATTGCAACACTTCCCAGCAGCTCTCCTCAGCCCTGCTTCCCACCTACCTAGTCCTCCCCAAAAGTCCTCAGCCTTTAGGGTGTAATTTCCAACAACACTTACAATGCTAGCTGCATTAGAATTGTAATGCAAGCTGTGAGGCACTTCGGCACCCACAGGCAGGTGTGAACACCTTGCTCCCTGCACTGGGCTTAACACCGGGTGAACTGGCTGCAGCTGAAGGTCTTGAGTGCTAACAAACCCAGCATCCAAAATCCAATCCAAAATTTTCTCTTAGTGCATAGGAATTGCGAAAAATGCAGGGGCAGGATGAATCTGTTCCAGCCTCAGGAGTGATGGAATGATTATCACTAGTGTTATCACTGAACCTTTGTCTGATTTGGGCTTAAATACCCCAGACAACAGAGTCCCTGTTACCCCTGGGGGAGTTATTTTACTTTGGCCTGTGCTGATTTCAGCCTCCTTGTTTTTCAGGTGAGGAGCTGAGGAGGAGAAAATGATATAGAAAGCCTGGGAAAGACTGAATGATAAATTTAAGGACACTTGTTCTTTCCTCTCTTTGCTTTTTAGCTGACTGATATCTGCAGCATCAGAAGAGAAAGCGATGCAGCTTGCTAAAGCTGAAAGACTCCACTTATGTAAACGAAATCTGTAAAAGAGATTAACAACAAAATCTGAGGTGAGATAATAAAATGCGCAGTATAATTAAATGGAGGATTTGTGCCTTTTTTTTCTGCATGCGTCTCAGCCAGATGGCAAGCAGCAAGTGTGGGAAAGACAAGAGGGAGGGTTTCCAGTTCTAGAGAAATCACGTCCTTCTGAGAAGTACAAAGCATGCTGCAGCACATGAGTAATTAATCTTCGTGGACTAATAGCTTTTAACCTTCCCTTTTGGCAAAGAGGGAAACTGAGGAACATTTACAGGGACAAACCAGGGACAGAAGCACAGGCTGAGGAGCTTGGGTGTGGGTTCCCACCCAGCTCAATGCTCCAGACACAGCAGGGCAATTCTCCTACACAGCTGGGAGAATACCGGAGTCCTGATGTGCAGTTTCTACCTGCAATCTTAACTCCCTGTTGCTCAGCCGGGCTACACACATCTAAACAGCATCGTAGGGAACACCTCACCCGTAGCTATGATGTGAACAGACACAGTGTGAAATGACACAGAGCTCTGGCCCGATTTCTGGCTCTCAAACAAACCTCGATGTGACATCGTAATTCCACTTGAACATATTGCTCTCCATTTACATACCTTTGGCTTATTTTAGAGCTGCTCCTCTCTACTGGCAGCAGGAAATCCAACATATGTAAAGTGAGGACTGATGAGATGAATGGTACGTATGTGAATATATCCGACTTCAATCCAATTTTATCCTCCCAACCTAACGCAAATTCTGTTCTTACTGAGGCTCATTTAAATAGCTGTGTTTGTGCTAGAACAACACATACACGCTTCTAGCTCCTTGGTGCACTGTCTGCTGCAAGCCATCCCTTAGGAGAAATGAAATCTCCCAATGTATAATGCAACATCCAGCACAGAGTGGATTCCGGTTTTAATATTTGATTCGAAGGTATACTCCTACTGAATAGACTGATCAGCTCGGTGTAACTGGAAGTTTGCAGGGATTATTGCTGAGGCAGGTTGAGCTATGGAATCGCTATAAAGGAGTCTGAGCAGGAGGAAAATAATACATTCCATTAGGCTGGAAATAAAAGCAACTACATGTCTTGCTGGGCTCGGAGCTCAGCCAGTGCAAATCAGTCTGCAGTGGAGTGATACCCATGGGAAATCTGTCATGGAAATCACCGGAGGAGCTGCACTGTGTTTACACCAGTGCCCAGCAAGGTCAGAGATGAGGCTGTTTGCTTTGAAGGGGCACTCATTACTTCTGAAAGACCTAAATCCTTACCCTAGGCTTAATTTTGCCCTGCCATGGGGGGTGGAAAAAAAAACATGGATAGTTTCCAGCTGAAGTGCAAGCTGCTTCTTAGATCCCTACAGAAGCTCTACTGCAGGTCGGAGCTGTCTCTCAGCATCCCTCTCGCTCTGCTCTTTCACTGAGGGGTTTCCTGGCTCCCCATGCTGTGTAGGAACGAATGTTGCCCAGTGGCAAGCAAAAGTGAATAAGTGGCAAAAGTAAATAAGAAAGTGAACGTGAGCCTCTGGGATTTGCTTCCTGGACCATTTCCATGCAGATTGGCGCTGCAGAGACTTCTATAAGGAGATCCACAAACGAGCCTTTACTGGGATGTCTCCCTCTGCTCTTCCATTTTGACCCACACAAGCCACTGCTGGGCTGCAGCAGCAAGCTCTGCTTTCACCCCAGTTCTTGTTTGTGCTCTATTCCCAGTTGAGCAAGGTATAAATGAGCTGCGGGATGCATGGCAGTTTGTGACAATAACCATATGAACTCTCTCTCTTGTTCTGCAGCAATAACTTTACACCAAAGTGCAAGGGGGCCTTCAGCTTTCGGAATAAAATTCCCTCCAACTTGCAGGCTTGAGTAGTGGGAACAAAGCAGATATTCATCCCAACCACCCTCCCAAACATGACTCCTGCAGTCAGGGATGTATCTGGTTAAGAAGAAAAAGGGGTTCCAAATCTCGGGACACATCTGTATGCACAGTGCCCCCAGCAGGCTGCTTTGGCATGGCTCAGCCAGCAGCGCTGAAGTCCATGCCTGCAAGCAGGTAGGAAGATGTTGCTGCTCCAGAAACCAAACAAGTCCCATGGCAGGATGAACAGCTGGGGGAAGGGAGGCTGGAAAGGAGGAGAACGAGAGAAAAGGATGAAAGTGGCAGGCCCTTTCTAACCTAAGCTTGTCAGGCTGAGGACACGACATATGAGGAGGACAAGAAGTGGTGTTCTTGGGTCACACCTGTGCCGCGGCTGTGAGTGACAGGGTGTTAAATCGGCACAGTCGGCTCCCAAGTAAGATTTGACACTTCCCCTAGTGGCATATGCAGGACTGTCACCCAAATACCATGGGATAAGAGGTGGGGGTGGGATGGCAGTTTCTCTGGCAGCCCCTCTGTCAGGGGTGGGCAGTCATCTGCTGACGTGCTTTTTGGGATGCAGCACGCTCCCCTCTTCAGGCACCGTGTAAAGATGGTGCAGATCTATTTCTACCCCTCTGCTTTTACCGTTCCTGTCTTGGTGCTTCAGGAGGAGAAACAGACAGCATGGCACTCCTGCTCTTCCCATTCGATAGCTGAGTCACTGCCAGCTGGCCTAAGACAGCTTCTGGGCTAGCAGGACAGGTGGAGGGTGTCCCGTCCTCACTGTCCCATCTTCCCACAGCCAGCTCAGGATATTTAGAGCTAAGATATTCCCACTGTGGGCTGGGAACTGGCTTTCCTTAGCCAAGGATCTCTGAGCATCACAGCCCATCTGCAGCACTGGCAGGGCTGTGCTCGCCCCGGCAGCCTTTGCTGCTGCCCAGGGCTGTGTGGCTGATGGAGGGGCTGCACGAAACAGAGGGTCCACTGTCAACCTCACCAGCAGCACTGCTGGCAAGATAATGGGAACAAATAGGTGTTTGTCCCCTCTGTCATCTCTGAGAGGCTGTCTTCTCCTGCCACCATGGTGTTCAGGTACCTCCAGGGAAGGCAGTGATGTTCCCAGGAGCTGGCTTGCTAGGGAAGAAGGAAGAGGGGCAGTGGATTTCTCTCCACGAGGAGACATCTGTTTCTGCTGAGCATTGGTCCCGCCAACCTCCCTTCTGCAAAAGAATCACAACTTTTCCCCAGTCCTCCAACTCCCAAACACCACTTCCGTGTTCTCCACTCTGAAGGTCACACAATGCTGGGCCAACTGCTGCAACTTCCCTGACTTCCAGAAGCAAATGAAGATGAAGAGTGGTGCTCTTCTCTGCTCTGCTCCGCTCTCCTCAAGCAAGAGAAATTCACTTAATTCATGAGCTTGTGTGAGCTCATGCTTAGATACCGGCATGCATCTGCAAGTCTAGGCAGAGCTTCTCCAAACTGTCTGCAAGCTGTGAGCTTTCAGAAACTGTGTACTAAGAGCATATTCTAATTCTGTATTTACATTAGACACTACTCCAAATTATTAGCTGTCAGTTGTGCTTTCCACTTAGTGAGCAGGGGAGGCTCGGCTTCGCACATTCACACTTCCCATCGGAATGGAGTATGCTCTTTTAATGGGCTCCCTGGCCTCTACTAAGTGTATATTTGTTGTTGCTAACCAGATTAACAAATCTCAGTATCTTGTTGCTGCTTTCTCACATAAATCAAGAAGAGCAAGGCAAGCCTTGTCTGATGCCCTGAATTAGACGAAGGGCACGACAGCAAAGTGAGCATGAAAGGAGGGCGAGAGGAAGCTGAGAGCCTCGCTGACTTGCCTTGTATTTAAGGCATTCATTAAAATCAAAGATGCCCTCACTTGCTGGAATTGTACAAGATGCAACATCTAAGCTGAGGACACAGTGGAGGTTTCTGTGTCCTGCTGTACTCCATCCTCACAGAGGTGAGTGGCAGGCAGCCTTGCCAGGGCTCTTCCACAGCCCCTTCCCCGCAGGTCCCACTCCTGTGGCACTGTGATTCCACGGCTCCGGTATCATCCGTCGATCACAGAAACGACGATGCACAGACAGTCTGCAAGCATTCATCACCACTTTTTCATTATCTTTAATTAAATTCTGATATTAAGCCACAGTATTTCAGCCACTTTCATTACTTTCTTTACAGGCGGCAGCAGGAAAAAGCAATTACTGTACATCACTGCTGTGCCAAAATAAATTTTTGAGTTGACATTTGGTTTTGCCTTTTTAGGCTTCAAGTACGTAAGGAACCTCCTTCCCCGGCAAAAATCCCCAGGACCCAGATCCTGATCCTGCCCAAAGCGGTGGCAAAGTGCCAGCCCGCCTGGCAGGTGCCAGTTCAACGACTGTAACTTGGCAGAGAGGAAAGGGATGAGGAAAACATGTGTAGGGGGGTGGCAGGTGGCAGGGAAAGACACTTCTTACTCCATAAATGTCCCTAAAAGTGTCAAAAATTGGTATAGCTTGGTTGGAGCGAGGCGAGAGGAGCTCACCACCCCTACTCGCTCCAGTGCAGTGTGGCTCCCAGGGTGACGGGGCAGTGGCACTGGTCGGCTGGGAATGATAAGGCTGCTCTCATCTTGCTTTGTCCGTTCCTCCCCCTGTCCTCTCTCCTGGGGTGGGCAGCACCATTCCCGCCCTGAGAAGCACCTTCACTCGACCTGCACAATCTTCTACAAGAAGCACATCAAGGCCCTGGAGTGTGTCCAGAGCAGGGCTATGAGGCTGGTGAAGGGCCTGGGACACAAGTCCTGTGAGGAGTGGCTGAGGGCACTGGGGGTGTTTGGGCTGGGGAAGGGGAGGCTCAGGGCAGAGCTCATTGCTCTCTGCAGCTCCCTGAGAGGTGTGGGGAGCTGGGGGTCGGCCTCTGCCCGCAGATAACCAGGGCCAGGAGCAGAGGGAACGGCCTGGAGCTGTGCCAGGGGAGGTTGAGGTGGGCAATGAGGAGCCATTTCTGCTCAGCCAGAGCGGGCAGGCGTTGGGACGGGTTGCCCAGGGAGGTGGGGGAGTCCCCGTCCCTGGGGGGGCTCCAGGAGAGGTTGGGGCTGGTGCTTGGGGACACGGCTCAGTGGGGACAGTGGTGGCAGGGGATGGTTGGAGCAGATGATCTTGGAGGTCTCTTCCAACCCCAATAACTCTATTCATACGGCGCCGCCCCCGGGGCCGAGGGCCGCCGCCAGAGGCCCCCTCCCGCCCTTCCCAACATGGCCGCCCGGAGGGGGCCGCGAGCCCTCCCCAAGATGGCGGCTGCGCTTCCTCATCGGCCGAGTCCTTCCGGCGAGGCCCCGAGCCCGGCCGCGGCCATGGCGGAGCTGACGGACGCGGAGCTCCGCAAGGAGCTGGTGGCGCTCGGCTACCGGCCGGGGCCCATCACCGACACCACCCGCAAGGTCTACGTGAAGAAGCTGGGCTGCCTGAGAGCCGAGGTGGCGGCGGCGAAGCGCAGGGGCCGCGGAGCCCCGCCTAGCCCGGCCCGCAGCGCCGGCAGGCCGCAGCAGGCCTCGCCCTCCCGGCCTCGCCTCGGCTTCGGCCCCAGCGGCAGGGAGAAGGAGGAGGAGGAGGATGAGGAGGAGATGGAGGACGAGGAGATGGAGGAGGACGAGGAGGAGGAGAGGGGGCAGCCGCCAGTGTCCCGCTGGGAGGCCTCAGGGGAGGGCGGCAGGCTGGCCTGGGGGGGGGCCCGGTACAGCGGCAGGGCTGAGGGGGGCTCGGCCCGGGGGCTCGGCTCCGCTTCCCAGTGGTACGTGGACGAGGACAGGAGTGGGGGGCGCACGGCTCGGCCAGAGCCAGCCCTGGATGGGTTTGGGGGGCTGAGCCCCGCGTCGCCATGGGGCACGTCTGCAGAGAGAGGGGGGAGGCTGAGCGCGGGGTCATCGCTGGGCACCGATGGGTTTCGGGTTTCGGACTCCTCAGTGTTTGAGGGGAGCTCAGCAGAGAGAAGCAGGGGGCTCAGCGATGTGTCTAGGCCATCCCTGGATGGGTTTCGGGAGTCGAGCTCCTCATCCCAGTGGAGCACATCTGTGGAGAGGGGCGGGGGGCTCAGCGCCAGGGCTGGGCTGAGGACGGCCCTGGATGGGGCTGGGGGGCTGAGCTCCGAATCCTCCTGGGGCACATCCACAGGCAGAAGGGGGGGGGTGAGCTCCAAACCCCTTTCCAGCGATGGGAGCGGGTACCTGCCGTCTAGGAGCAGTTGGGGCTCGTCGCTAGGACGAAGTACAGGGCAGAGCTCCCCGTCTCTGTCAGAGACAGCAGGAGATAGGAAGGGTCTGTCCTCCTACAGCTGGTGGAAGCAGGAGAGCGAGGTAGCGCCCAGCACCCACTGGGGATCTGCAGCGGCACGTTCTGGCTTGAGCCACCAGTTTGGGAGAGGGGAAGAGGATTTGCTGTCCAGTGTTCGGAGGAAGGAGGACAGGGAGCCGAAGTCTGGCGGCTGGGCAGGAGGCCTGGCCCGGCGGCTCCCCTGGAGCTCTGCGAGCAACGCAGGGCTGGCCTCGGGCAGCCGCTGGGATGCATCAGCAGCAGGACAGGGAATAACGCCCCGCACGAAGCTGCTGCGGACAAACCCCAGGCAGCGGACGGAAGGAAAGGGCAAAGGCCTCGAGTACTACCTCTCCAAGTTCCTTTTCCTTGCCAGCTTCGTGCTGCTGATGATTTTTCTGGGCATCCTCATGGTGAAGATGATTGGGTCAGGCTGGCTTGACAAGGGAGAGGAGAACTGTACGTGCACTGTTTTAATCCAGTTTTTAAACTTTACCTTTCCTGATTTCCCTTTATTACTTCTATCACCGTCAGATTTATCATTATCAGTGCCATAACTTGACACCTCTATTTCTGTCCCTATTTCCCTTTCCCCTTGTCCTTGGGAAACCTTGTTAGTGTCATTGGAAGTCAGTCAAGTGTGTGCTTATTTTTCCCCGCTCAAATGAGTTTGGCCTTCAGTTTTTCAAAACCCCAGGTTTTATGGAGAGCAACGTTCCTGCTAGGAAGTATTTTATGACTGTCCATTGTGTCACATAATGCCCGTGTAACTGCCTGTGGCGTGTTTTAATGTTAGGCTCTGCAAAGCACTGACCACAGAGAAGTACGGAGTTGGAATTGGTACTTCTGCACCTCGAGTGTGGCAGAGCTTCAGTGGCATGTGACAACGGGCTTCCCCATTGCCTTGCTTACAGAGCAGAGTTCCCCAGCTAAAGCAAATTGAAATACTGACACTTTATGGCTTTGAACTGAACGAGGAGTTTTGGTTAGGAACTGAAACTTGGCGTACTGCTTGTAGATGTTTGTGCGCTTTGTGTGTGCTAGGATGTGTCCTGGTTCCTCAAAGCCAGAATAAAGCTAGCCAATGGCACTGAATTTCTGATGGGCCCTTTATGACATTGTTAGGTAATTTCTAAACCAGTGATACTTTAAAGCAAGAAGTCATACAGCACAGCTGAGCACTCTTTTAAGTACACAGGTAGTTAACAGTGCTAGAAGGGAGTGCACGACCAACCCATAGCCAGTCCATGTCCAATTGTCAGGGCAGGAGGCAGCTGTTAAACCAGAGGCCATAAGCTGCAGAACTAACAGCTCCGAGTGAAATACACCTGCTGCTTCTGCCTCGCAAAGTCTCAGTTTAAATCCTTGTTACTACCGTGATATTTCAGGTGACCATGGCATACAGCGGGTGGCATTACTAGATTGCAAAAGATCAGTGCAAGTTCTCATCTACTCGCATCTACTTAAACAGGAGCTGTTAAAACACCTGGGCCACAATTTTTACTTTGCAGATGAATGGGCTTCATCGTTTTCACCCTGATACAAAACCACTTCTATTTGTTTGCTTTCAGCACTGCCTACCAAAGCAGTGCTTTGAATGTGCAAGGTACTGTGCAAAGTAAATTAAGAACAGCAGAATCAGACTTGAAAGTAGAGCCTTTTTTAAAAGACATAATTGCTTTCTTGATCAAAGCTATTGTTTTGCAGCCAGCTAACTTTTCTTCCCCTTCTTCTCTCCCGTAGTTAATCTTTTGCATGTGGATTGTGACAAAAGAACAGATGATGTAAGCATATACTTATTTATCTTCAAGTATTGGGGATTGGGGATTCTCACAGAAGAGTAATTATTCTGGGAAGCTTCCACCGCTATCAGTATCACTATAAAATTATTAGTTCTATCTTTTGATTTCATGAGTTGGAATTAATGGGCCAGATTAAATTGGGATTGTGTATGAGACTCTGAAAGATAAAAAATTAAATTCCCGATTATGTGAATCAATTTCTTTAATAGTTGTAACAGAAGTGATATTGGTTTACAGACAAAGCCCTACCTGTGTTCAGCTTCAACAATGCAAGACTTAATCCAATTCCCTGAACTTCATTTCAATTTGTTTGTACAGCCTTATTTTTTTTTTTTAATCATAATGCGTTATTTTGAGAGAAAAAAAAATGTGTTGGATTCAGCATTATGGTTGGTCTCCTGTGGTGTTTGGGGCATGCAGAGTTGATCTGCGGTCTGTCTGAGGGGGTGTCTGTGGTGCAGCCTGGGCAACGAGCTGGGGGAGTCGGTGGCACTTGTACAGGATGTGCAAGCTCACTTTTGACTCAGAAACTGCAGCTCTTTGCTGTGGTCGTGCTTAATTTGAACTAGTGATGCAGAACTGAGCCAAACCCCACTGCTGGTATTTCATTTTGACGTTTTTTAGCTAGTCTGACTGCTGCCCTGTTGCTGCCAGTTTATTCATGTTTGTTACCTGTTTCTGACTTTCAGTTCTGTCAAGCCAAGCACAAGGACGTAATAATGAACATACTGCATGAGTTGTATAACTACTTGTCCATACAAGCCGGTGAGTTCCAATTGTCATTATAAAGCACTTGTGAACGTTCAACAAACTGCCTCTCCCAGCTGTCTGGACATTTTTAACCTTAGTTTGAAGAGAGGGGTTTGCAGAACAGTCAGTTCCACTTGAAGAGCTCTGAGAAAGTCAGGTAATAGAAAAATAGAAAAAGATGTGTTTATTTTTAATCTGAACAGTGCTTAGCTAATGCGCTTATATCACTGTGCTCTTGTGGAGCAAGTGTTCCTTGCACTTGATGTATTGGGAACTTGAGGTACAAATATTCAGCTTTATGGTTCTTTTCTACAAGTATCTTGAAATTGTCTTCAAGACACTCAGAGCCAATAAGTGTAAACTTACAGCGTGTTCCTACAAATGGAGTTGAAGCGACTTAAGAAATTTGCCAGTTCTCTGCTGAAGTGTGGTAGCTGACTATGGGAATGCTTCTGTGTTTTCTCGGCCTTGAGTAAGGCAGGTTCACTTGGCTGAGGAGCTAACCCCACGCAGTAGTTAGCCAGTCTCTACCATATATGCGCCAGTCCAATCCATTACTAGTATTTTGTGATGGAGAAGGCTGCTAGAAGTTCAGTGGACAAATAAAACCTTTTTGTTGGTGGTGGTTTTTAGATAATAGCGTTAATCAGCGATGGTGCATAAGTTCCATTTTCCAGATTTCAGACCTCAGCAGGGCTGAATCCTGTAAATAACTGGAGTTTCATAGAATTGCTAAAGCTTTTCAAACCAGACTTTGTATTGTGAAATGCCCACCAGTTTTACATAGTCTCTTAGCACATTTGTTTAGTCAGCTTTGTGAAGCACGATGTAGAAACCCAAGTTCCTGGCCAATATTCCTTTGCCTGTGTAGAAGGCAGAGCTGGGCTATAGGCTTCTTAGAAGCATTTTGTTGTTAATCTGGAACTTCAGCTTTGCAGTCTTTGGTGCTTGATGGAAAGAGCCCCTCTGCAGGGCTTTAGGTCAGAGAGGCAGTTACATGCTCCTCAAAGGGAAGAAATAGCATTTTTTCCCCTCGTTCTGTGCAGAGTAGTTCACACACTGAAACATGAGGTTTGATTGCCCCTTTCCAATGTATATGCAGTGGTTGAGGGTTTTATTAATAGTCATAATCTTATCTGCCTACCATATAAATCCCACCTTGTAATCATTTTGCCCAGAGCTATAGTTGAGTTTAAAGGGTAGCATTTATAGACAGTTCAGTGTGCTTCTGAAGTGTTCGAAGGCTTTTTAAAAAAAACATGATTTCTCTGACTTTTTTACCAGGTAATTTTGAATGCGGAAACCCTGAGAATCTAAAAAGCAAATGCATTTGGGTTAGTGAAGCAAGGGATCACGTGGTGGTGAGTAGGCTGTGAACAGCTATTGTTATAACGTAGTGCTTAGTCTCTTACAAGGCAATAAATAATAGATACTAAAGCAATTCACCATCTGTTTTACTTCCTCATCCTGTTTTGATTCTTTCCCATATCTCTAGTCTCCCCTTTGGCCAGTCCTGTTCTCAGCAGTTCGTTTGAAAATAATCTTCTCCTACATCTCTGATTCAGCCCCTGTAAATCTAACTTAATGGTTTGTTGTTTCGCCATAGTCATCAGTCTTGTGAAACCAGAAATTTCCCTGGATTGAGGGCTGGGCAGAAGAAAGATTTTTCTATACCCAAAAGTGTCAGAAGACAGACTGCTTTGATCTAGCATTCCATTTCTTTCATGGTAAACTGTCAGTAAGATTATGTTGTATTTAGTGGTTAGTCTTAACAGTCCGGGATAGTGTTATTTTACAGAGTGCTTCATGCATCATCTACCAGAGTCAGAAGATTTTAGTCCAGACCAAGCTTCAGATGTAGTTTTCTTTCCTTCGGTTTGCAGAATTATGATAAGAATTAACCTAGGGACAGACTGTATAGAATAAATTCTCCCCCTGCTGTAATAAAATAATGTTATTTGGTATTTTAAATGAATAAAAAACCAATCTTCTTATGGATTCTTCTGTGCAGAATATAACTGGTAGTTCCCCACAGAAGTTTGAGGCTGCCCTGCACTGGATACTGAACAGTAACAAGGATTTAGGAATATGGTAAGTGGAAGCCCACTGTTTCAAAATCATGTTTCTTGGTGTTGGCTGCTACGTAATTTGACATCCTGTGCGGTGTGCACAAAACGCTTTCATTCCTCATTAGATTTCCAAAGATAATCTGAGATTGGCTTTGTCAGTGTTTGGTAGGCAAGATTCCAAATAAAACGTACGGTCCTGCTGCAGAGATTGGCAACTGCAGACATTCCTTCTGAGCGTGTTTCCCAGCCTGTGCACTGGGGGACATTGCGTTCATGAACACACTGTTTCACAGATGAAGTAGAAATCTGAGGTCATGGCTGCTTGTGGCTCTCAACTGCTACGTTGTGCTTACTGCAGGGTTTAGAAGTAATGGTCCTGGTGTCTTGCTCACAGCCTTTTGACTACAGTACTCATGTTAAACATGCCCATGTACCCACTTTTTGCCCAAATAATGCATTCCTTCAGTATTCTTACTGTAGTCAGAGCTTCAGTATTGTGTGGAACTGCATCCTTTGACCAGAGGGATCGGGTTATATAGGTCAGTGAAACGTTCTCTTCAGTAGGTAACAGCCCACATGCTTTGGGATCCTTTGGAGCAAGTTCTTGTGAGGAAGAGAGGAAATAGATTGTTGAATGGTTGGTATCTTTTCTTTAGTGTCAGTTGTCTTTCTGGCAGAACACACAGTACATGTTAAAAGGAACAAACTGGGACTATGTAGGGGTTGGTCAGTCACCAGTGGGGCTTTATTCTTTTGGGTTTCTTGGCTACCACCCACTTCAGTACATGAGAAATGGCAGAAATACTAGTTTCTTCAGGTAAAAAACCACAATGTTCAGGCCCTAATTTAATGAAAGACTGTTATCCAGAGTCCACAGACATTATTATCTGCCTCTGGGAAGTGTGGGCTGCCTCCACTGTATGTTACCTCTGAGGTTGAACATTTGTTTGCATTTTAATATTGCTGAATGTATCTCTGATTAAATGAATTGTAGTATTACAGTAGTAATGCTAGAGCTTATGGGCATAGCTTGTATGAATTGCCACTGCTTTATTTTTTTCCCTAAAAAAATTTCGGTGGCTGCTGCTGTGATTTAATGATCAGACAGTGTCTACTACTTTGATTCCTGGTGCGTGGCAAATTCCCAGGACAGGATATTGCTTTCCTGGTGGCAGGCTCGGATTTGTGGGCGGGCTGGGATCCAGAGTTTTCAAATTTATATTTTCGTACGGGAGCAGTGCTCGTGTCAGGAGCCTTGTGGTACAATATATTTCCATTTTTTTATTTTCATAATTAGCAATTTTGCAGGCTGTTCGCCAAATGGATCCACTTTCATGAAGTCTGCGTAGCGTGCAGAACGAGTGTTCAGCATGCTTAAAAACCTGCGGGTGGCATTTTTAGCAAACGCTACGTGAGGTTATTTTTCTAGGTGCTAGTCTGAGAGGCAGAACTGAAAATGAGCTCTGCACTCGGTGATTCTCCTGCATATTTTAAATATTTTCATGGAATTTGGATTGTAAATAAGACAAGGGGTGGGAAACAACTGTGCGTCTCCAGCTACTGTAGAATCCAGTAACCAAATACAAGCTGTCAGCAGTTTGTGAGCTGTGCGCTAGTAAATTGAGAAAATGTCTTTGTCTAATAGGTTATTCATTGCAAACCTAGAATGAATTAGTAGCTTAAAAAAATGAAATCCCCTTTAGTCTAATTCCTCTGAATCTGATGGCTCTCACTTGGTTTGCTTGATGCCTGTTGGCTTAGAGTATCTAATAAGGAAACCACATCAGTGTAGATCTATATATAAAGAAGGGAGTTAAAAGCATATCGGCTAGCGCAGCAGGTGTGGACGAGTGATTTTGCAGGAGGATGTGTTATCGATTTTGCCGTGAATGCTTTCTGAGGGTGTGTCTGTTTCTCACTGCAGATACAGTTGATGTGTTGTCACTTTTCTAGCTAAACTGTTTATGCTCATCTGTACTGAGGAAAACAGCGCAACCTCCATGGACATTTGCAGTCTCCCTCAACTGCTCTCTCTGCAATTGCTGATGAGTGACTCAGTAAACATTTCCATTTCTCTGTGCTGGGAGGTGGGAATCCAATTTAAAGTTTAATCTTCTACACGCTGAGAGGTGCTGTCAAAGAGTCTGCAGAGGGAGACTTCAGTTTACCAGTGGGAGTTCCAGCCCTGCTGCCTTTTCTAAAGCCATATCCATTCCTTGCTAAGCAGCCAGTCCCAAAATGTTCTGGAAAAGAGAAGTTGCAAGGATGTTGGTGTATTTTCTTTGTGGTGTATAGAACGAGTTACTGCATCTGCAGTCTGTTTGTTCTCCCTCTCTTGATTAAAGACTGCAGTTGGAGTGTGTTCTCTCTTCACTGAAGATTTTCTGCCTCTTCCCATCAGGTTGAGAGGCACAGACCTTTCTGAACCAGTTACCAAGGCGGAGCAAGTGGTCTGTCTCGAATCTGCCCATCCTCAGATGGGTCTCGGCTGCCGTTTCCGTCGGGCAGTGGTCACTGCCATCATGAACCTTTTCCTGTTTTTCTGGAGTAAGTTGTCAGTGTTTCTAATCAGCTTTTCCCCTTGCTGGCTGTAGAGATGAACACGCATGTGCTCACACATTTTTCCAGCTGTATGAAATTACTAACAGAGGTGAAATAAATCTGCTGATGAGTTAATTTCTAATTAACCTTTGTTCTGGCAATAGAGAGAGACCTGTAGACCTGCTCTTGTGCTGTGAGTACTTAACACTTACTTTAAATCAGCAAGCTGATTAGCTCTCTGAGTATTCCTCAAGTACCCATTACTGTGGTCTGCAAAATAAGGACGTTAACCTACCTGAAAGGTTCATTTTTTCTTTTTCTTTGTGCACAAGGCTACAAAGTCTTCTGGACTCTTTAGTAATGACTTGTAGCATTCCAGTGTTACAGGTTTTATTGGAATAGTCTGTCATGCCCCAGCCGAGACAGAAGTCTTTCTGAGCAAGGTGATAACGAGAGATGAGTGTTGAATAGTTGATAATCTAGCCAGACAAGGTGGGGGTGAAAGGGGATAGTTATGTTTATTGTAGAGACTGAGATTCTAAAGTTAGCTCATGTTGTAACAGGGACATTTGTCAATGCTAAACCTTCACTATAGATCTGAATTTCAGGCTGGCGCTGGAGCCCCAGGCTTTATCTCCTTATCAAGGAGCTATCTTCAGAGCAGTGGAGCTTGACAGTCTTCCTAAGTGATTATTGTGGGGGAGGCCTCTAGCAAGGAGAGAGCTCTGGGATTTAGACAATTACAGCCCTGTGGTCCTGCTGAGGTTTCTAGTAGGGGAGAAAAAGTCTGTGATGAGGCCTTCTGACCACCTCCCACATGCACGCATGTTCTGCTGCTGCAGATGTTGTCAGTACCAACAGTTTTGTGGGGTGCAGCTGCCGTGGTGAACAGAATGAAATGCTTGGATTCAGTTCCAAGCAGGCCTGAGTAGCTGGCAGGAAGAATGCTGCTTCCAGGGAGGTGTCAAAAATAAAACTGCTAGCATTGGGCAAGTACACAGATGTCAGTATTGAATTCTATTTCTTTTCTATTTTTCTAGGTCTGGTAACTCTTTGGGGGATCCTGATCTTCCTTAGGTACCGCTGGCGGAAGATGGAGGAAGAGGAGCAAGCCATGTATGAGATGGTGAAGAAGATCATAGGTAGAATCCAGTAGCTTTCTAAACCCAGGTAGCACTGTTCTCCTCTCTGCAGCGTTGAGGTCTCTCACTGTTTTGTCCTCCTGCCTTCTAGCTGTTGTCCAGGACCATTACAAGGAATGGGAACGTAACTTGGAGCGTTACCCCTATGTCGGCATCCTCCACGTTCGGGACAGCCTCATCCCTCCTCAGAGCAGGTGAGCTGAACTTTGTTCTTTAAGGAGCGTTGTCAGCACTATGTTATTCACCTCAGCTCAAAACTACAGTTACTGGCTAAGAGACAGTGAGCAGACAATTGCTGGGAAGCTGGACTGCAAGAAATCTGTCTGGCCTTTCACTTCATAAAGGATTTTGACATAACTCAGGCTATGTCTCAACCTGCTGCAGATTAATATGACAGTCCAGAGGCTGATATTTTGTGCAGTCACACAGTTTTATTGTTGTTCTGTTACACAGTAAGTGGATTTTGCTTTTTCTGGGCAGGGTGCATCTTATTTTCTCTCCTTCATCCGATCTGTGCTAGGGTGCTCTCCTTTTTCTGAGCTGTTGTATCTTGTTCTCCAGAAGGTGCTGCACTTCTTAGGGCAAACCTTTACATGAATTGAATAGGGTATTGGGAGGCTCTTCTGAAGTGGTTGGTTTTGATGGTGGTTTTGATAGGTGGTTTTGATGCCTTTTTGAAAAGGAAGCGTGGTCAAGGTGGTGGTGAGGCCAAAGGGCTGCAGCCTGGGTCTTGGTGGTTTACATGCCACTTATTTCATCTTTGCAGGATTTTTTTTTTTTTTCCTTCTGGTTAAATGGTGCTGCTTTGTTTGCCTGGCAGCACAGAATGCTGTGCGCTGCAGTCTTAAATGCTCTCCCTCTGTATTAGTCACAATACAACCAGTAGGAAAAGGAGTTATTTCAGCTGGTTTTAATTGATCTCTGTGTATGTGGTGCCCAGAATTACTAGAAAACTGATTCGAAACTGAGGTGAACTCCAATTTGCTCTCCTTGGTCTGAGAGATCTCTGCAGGGGAGAGATCAAGGGGGTGGCGGCAGCTTGCAGATCGAGTGCCTCTGCAACGTGAAGCGGGCTGGAAATCCAGGGCAGTCATCAATTGCTTGTGCTGCCAGAGGGTCTCATCTTCCCCACTGGCAGGACTCGTGTGTTCATGTCCTGAGCTGAAATCACCTCTAAACTAGAATTCTGGTTTAATCTCCTTTGCTGTCCGCAAAGGGAACAGGAGGAAGCCAGCCCTAGCTTGATCAGCAGCCACAATGGCTGTGAGCAGGAAAGCACAATAAGGATACAATTCTTATTTATTTTCTTTTTGTCGCTGTTTCTTGCAGAAAAAAAATGAAGCGGGTCTGGAACAGAGCTGTGGAGTTTCTGGCTTCAAATGAGTCACGGATTCAGACAGAGTCACACAGGGTAGCAGGAGAGGATATGCTAGTATGGAGATGGACTCAGCCTTCGTACGTCTCAGATTCAGAACACTAAAGAGGAGCAGAAGTTGAGCAACTGTTGATATGTTCCTCTGCAAGGGGGCAGTCCCTTCTCTGGTGGTGGGAAAGAGCAGGTCACGGTCCTACTCTCCTTGGGTTGGGGATTGCACGTATCTGTTTGCTCTTCTTTCTGAAAATCTTCACACACAAAAATTCAGGGCAATAATGTTGGCTCGGAAAGAATATGGGCTTGAGCTGGTGGGAAGCTAGAATCACACCAAAGCCTTCCAGCAGATATCTGGCTTCTGTAGGCAAGCATGCCTAAAACAACTTTTTAAAAAGAACAAATTTTTATACTTGATATCAAGAGACTTAGGATCTCTCTGACAATGGTTAGGTTTTTAAAATTTGACCTCAATTCTGCAAAAGCCAATTGGTGGCAACATCCATCAAGGAATGTGTTTAAAGGAGATTAACATTTCCCATGGAAACATTAGGGTGGCAGTAAAGATACATTTTGTTAGAATTTGATTTTATCAGTACAAAGGTAGTGATGAAAGCACTTGCTGCTTCCTTAAAGGGAGAATGTTTGTGTCCGCTTCACCCTTCAAAAATGGGGAAAATGAGTAATAAAAAAAATCAGGTGGAGGTCGTCGTAGAGGGAGGGCAGTTTGATGTGCCTTGATGGTTTGGGCTGGGCTGGGGAGGGAGGGATGGAGGAGCATTTGTGATCCTGCTTCACTTTTTAAGTCTGCAATCTCTGTGCTTTATGTTTTCTGGGGGGTGGGGGGAATTTGGGTGGAAAGCAAAGAATATAGGAAGTATCAGAAAGCGCTTTCTTGTGGCTACAGCCAAAGGGACTGCTTTGTGGGCTATTGAAGAGCAGCTTTGGAAAGTTTATTAGGGCTGAATGTACATGTTTATCCTGGGCAGCTGCAATGTGTGTGCTGTGTGTCAGAGCAGAGCTATTACAATGCTTGGAGTGTCAGTGCAGGGGTTGCCAAGTCAATGTTCCTGCAGCCTCGCGACCGGTACAAGGAGCAGCGATCAATCCTCTGTGCATGCTGCAGGCATTGTCTTTTGTATCTGCCATAATTTAATTACTTAAGTTTGGTTTTATATCCAGCAAAGGACTGTTTTTTGTTTTTGTTTTTGTTTTTTGTTTTTTTTTTTTTTTTTGTGTGTGTGTGTGTGTTTATATTTTTTTTTCTTCCAAAGAAAACAGCTCCAGTGCGTGGCAGCTTAGACTGGGCAGAGATACTGTTAATCTACTTTTCCCAGTGCTATAAAACTGCTGTCCAGGTCACCACTGAGACAGCAGGGACCAAATTCATTTCTGGCATAAGCTGGTAAAACCTGCAGAGAGAAGCCAGCAGATATTTGAACCCATGTAACCAGCAGATGTTTTTAATCTTACCATTCTGGGTACCATGTGAATGTTTGCGTTCATCTCTGATGCTGGATGGGTGGAGAGCTTCCTCTCCATGCTCTGGGCTGGCAGGTAAGCTTAGGATGGCTGTCAGAGCTCTCCTGCCTGGTTTACAGGTTGGGGATGCCACGTGGAAGGTTGGTTCCTCGTGCCAGTCCCTGCTCACCTCCCTGTATGAAGTCTGCACCTCTTCCCCCCGCTGCTGGTTTTGGTGGGGTGTTGCACTGTGCATCCTGCAGGCTGCAGCGGAAGGAAGGCAGAGACTCCTTGCATGCCTCCTGCTAGACATCAGCCAAAATGGGTGGAGAGAGGAACAAAACACAGGAGGTCTTGTGCATTACATGGGAGGTGTCCTGAACGGAGTTGGTTCTTATCCCTGTATTTCGGTTTCGGTTGCAAAGGTAGGGTGTTTGACCAAAAGAGGAGAATCAACAGCTGTCTTCAAGGCATTAACCACTAAACAGGGAATAAAGCGAAGGCAGCCTTGATTCTTCTGAAATGTTGTAACGAGATCTTCACTGCTGTCGTCTTTGCAAACACCAGTGCCTACATTCTTAAGCCTTTTTTAATGTTTGCAGGTTTTGGGTTAACTTTTTTTAACCGTCCAAACCCAGAGTGAAAGGTCAAGCATTGCAGTCATGTTTTTGTATTACAATTGTTTTTGTAGAATAAATTTAACTGGCTTGGTGCTGTTTATTACACGTTCAATTTAGCTTTGTAAGCCAATATATAAAATAAATTTATTACAAATGATTTGTTACCTTTATTTTTTTTTCTGAGGAGTCACAGGTTGTTCCAAATGCTTCTGCTCATGTAGATCAAGTAGTTCCTGCTCTGGAGAGCTGACAGTTTCTAAGTATAACACTGAAGATGGTATGGGGATTGCGTGACAGCCTAATGAGACAATGTGGATCCTTGTGACGCTCGGTGATCTCAGCGCAATAGCCCAGGAGTATCAAATGTTTGGTTGCAAATTAAATCCGTGTTTTGGGAATAGTTGGCATTAAGTAGAGGTGAGGATGAAAGGCAGTTGTCTTGTTTAGTTGCGTTTTGAAGGGAGTGACAGCTTTGGGTGTTGTGGAATCGTAAATATTAATTCAGCTTAATCACTATTCCTGCGGCCCGCTGTAAAGCATTTACTCAAAACGGGGAATGGGACGGAACAGCAAGTCTGCGGTGGCTGAGGGTGCCTCGAGTTTCTTACATTTTGCCATTATTCTCTCAAAGGCAGATCCCTCGAGTAGTGGGTGTGACAACAGCTTCTGCACCACGTCTTGATTCTTCTCCAAGCTGCTGCCGATTCCATGTGCTGGGACCTCCTTAGGCCGTGGTTAGCTTGCCTTTTTTGGGGGACATGGTGTGAAATGCCAGGTGACGACGGTGCAGGAAGACTTGGGAGGTGGTGAGGGCGTGGGGTACAGCACTGGAGTGGGACAACGTCCCTGCCCTTGCTCCTGGGCTGTTGTCTGTCACCAGGCACCACTCTTCCTCCTGGTGTCCCATGGGTTAATGCTCTCTGAGCAAGTCTATTGCAAGGCACTATAAAAAGGAGGCTATTTATATCAAGAATGAAGGCAAAAAGTCATTTTAGACTATTTACCAGATACCCGAGGTTTCCAAGGTTGCAAAGTGAGTAGAAGACACCCAGGCAAATCTTGTATGAATGCTGGCAAGTCCTTGGGAAGTTGTCCTTGGGATCTGTTTGCCTGAGCGTTTTCAATTCCCGTCTCACCTGAGTGTCAGTGACTCAGAGCGTGTACACCACGAGCTTTAACTTCTCCGGAGTCTACTCGTGAGACGGCGACAGTAGTCCGTGAGTCATCGTTGTGTAACTTCAGTGGACGGGGTTGACTCACTGGTGTTTGGTTAGAGCAATATTTAATTGCTCTCATAATGTAGGTCTGGATTATAAAGGGGCAGATTTCCACCAGCAGGAGAGGTGACCGGATCTGTGGCTGCTGTGGAAGTCGATGGGAGCCTCCTCTCTGGAGCTGGGTTGTTGCTAAGGTATGGGAACAAAAGGGAATGTGAGGCTAAATCTCTCCTCTGAACCTGCATTCCTGTTTAGATGCTTTCACCCAGTCTACGTTGCTAAGTTACAGCTGCAATGTATTCAAGGTTAGGAAAGAGTCCTCAGTTTGGTGTAATTACATGTGCCAGAGGATGTTTGCTTTGAACCAAGTTGCCAGGATGTTTTCCGTGATAGTCTTCCCCCTTTCGTTTGCAATTTTGAGAGCACAGAAGACCGGTTTGATGCTCTTGCTGCCATGCTCCTGCGTGTTCTGTACAGGCTGCATTGATGGTTTCTACGGTACTAGCAGCTTTCCCAGAATCCCAGCTCCATTCAGAGAAGAGGGAGCTCATCTCCCTTCCCTGCTCATTGCTCTGCTAACGCCGTGCATTCACCCAACCTGCGCTGCTCACATCCCCCTCCCACTTTCTTGCAAAGTATTAAGTTTCTATAAATAAACTCTCAAACAGTGGGCTGATAAAGCCATCGCATCCCCTCACTGTCAGAAAGGAAAATATGTACCAACAAGGAATCTAAAATAAAATTTGCCCTTTATCTTTTCATTTCCTGCTTCCATTTAAAGCCTTTCACATTAAATGTTTTGTCTCCTGCTGACATGACAGCTGATGCTGTGCCTTATTTATGGGACGCGGAGTCGGGGCACCATGCCAGTTCTCCTGGAAAGATCAACGTGAACCAGAGAAGAAAAAAGCACAGACAGGGAGCCCTGCCCAAGGTGCCTCCTGCCAGCACTGCCCTGTCTCCCCACTGCCTTCTCCAGGATTTCCAATGTGATTTTGTTCAACCTTTAAAGCAAGGGCCCTTGAACTTGGGACAGGTGCCTCCAGGTAGGTGTTTCCAAAGGCTTCTGGATACGTTAACCCACCGAATCTCCCTGTAAGGTGCAGTCAGACAGAGCCAGGTCTCTGCCCTGCCTGGCCACCGCCGTCAGTTGGCAAGGACAGGAGTTATTTTTGTGTGAGCACTTCTGCACTAGGGGAGGCTGGTAAGGTCTGACCCAAAGCCCACGGGTGTCTTTGAGTTGGGTCTCCAAGGTGAGACCCCAAAACGTTGTGGAAGCCTTGTTTGACTCCCAGCCAGTCCACGGGGCTGGATTTTTGCACCCTGGTAGCCCCTGGGCTCCTCCATCCCTTACTCCGGGCAGAACAGCAGCTCCTGAGGGCAGGAGCCTCCAAGCCCTGCCCTCTGATGGAGGAAAGCACCTGCCCTGTTTTTGTTGACAGAGACTTCCCTTAGGGCTGGGTTCAGGCTGTTTACTTCTCCACTCCAAAACATCTCCCTGTGTCCAAACAGCAACAGCAGAGGAAAACACGCTGAGGGTGGCCAGGAGCTGCTGGCCACCAGTTGCGAGCAAGGCTCGCAGGGTTCAGCCGAGCAGCTTGCACGTAAAACAGCTCAAAAACGGTTCAGGGGGGTTTCCCACACCCTGTGCTCCCCCTGGAGCTCCTGGTTTGCTCAAAGAGGTGGCGCCAGCAGCCAGGGCACCACGAGGAGGGTTCCTGCATTTGCCAGCCAGCAGCTGAGGCTCCAGCAAAGTCCTGGCCAAGCCGTGTCAGGATGAGGCCTGGCTTTGGTGCCGAGGGTACCAAGAACCCAGGGATCCTGAGCCTCCCGTGCTGGTTTGCTTGAGGTTTGGCCTCCCCTAATAACGGCATTCCCTCCCTGTCCCAGTCCCTGCCCGAGCTGGCAGTGGGTTGGATTCGGGACCAACGTCTCCATCAGACGGAGGCTGCAGCCTTCAAGCTGGCCAAGGGTAATAATATCTCCGTGCCCGTAATTAGTTCCTAATTAGCATAGTTTTAATATGAGACGGGCTCGCTCTCCCCTTAGAGCGCTCTGCTTTTTACAAGAGGCTGAGTAATTGCCTCTGCGGCTCTGCGGCCGCCTGGCAGCGGCAATCAGCCTGGCTGCTGGCGGGGGCAGCGCGCGGGGGGCCGCGGCCCCGAGCCGCTCGCGGGCTCCAGCTCGGCATCCTCCGTGCGCTTGTTTTTACCAGAGCAAGAGCTGCCGAGGTCTTGTCTCCCGGCCCAGCGGTGCGCCTGACATAAAAATGAGATTGAAGCAATTAACGCAGGCATTAAAAATGCATATGATAGCAGGGCGGGCTTCTGCGAGGGGGAAAGGGGCTGCTGGAGACGTGCTGGGTGCTGCAGGGCAATTTGGGGTGCTCGGTCCTGCCTCTCGCTGAGCTGGGGAGCGTTGCCCAGGGGTCTCCCCTCCTCCTGCTGGCTTAATAATGATCAGATTTAAAACCGCACGCGAGGTCGCATCCTTCAACAGGGCTGCGGCTGGAGGGATGCTCCAGAGCCGAGCCCATGGGCAGCGTGTCCCCAAATTTGTGTAGGGACCATGGGGCTCCTTGGGAGCCTCCTGGCGCTGATGCTGCTGGATGATCGTCGTGTTTCAGTCCCTACTCCCTGATTTATCGGGTGCTGCTGAGATGCCTCCTGGTTTCCTTACAGATGGTGTCTTGTGAAGGTCTCTCAGAGGCTGTGGCCCCCCCATCCAGCGAGCTGGGGGGGAGCTGCTTTCTCCCAGCGTGGTGGGCCTCTATTAATATAGAGTGTAGGGGAGGGGGAGACCAACCTCTATCTCTCCGTGGGCACAAGGGCTGTCACGGTGCAGGTGAAGCTGAGCAGAGCTGAAGCACGGCTGGGGGAAGCCTCAGAGACCCCTGGGCAGTAGGGGCATAGGCAGCCAGGTACGGGGCTGCACAAGCACCTGGCAAAAAGTTCTTGAACCTTTTGTGGTGAGAGCACAGAGGGGGTAAAAAAAAAAAAAAAAGCCTGTTGGCAGGGATGCACCACTGGCTGGATTCACAGAGTGCCTGCACAGGTTTTTTTCCTGCCGAAATCAAGCTTTTTTTTATTTTCTTTGGATTTTTTCTCTTTGTTTTAAGGCACTTTCCCGAGCTAATACAGCAGCATAAAGCAGAGTGAAGTCAGGACTCAGGCAGCAGGGAATCAGGGGCTGTGTTTTATCCTCGCCTTTAATCTCAGCCTCTGCCCCCAACTGTCAGTTCGATCCCTCTGGCCTCCGTGATCCTGTTTTCTCCCCCCCAGTTAGCGAGCGTTACCGCATCCATCGATCATTAGCTCAGCAGCAAGATTTCCTTCCCCACCTCCCATCACCTTGCTGCACCCCCCCCCCTCCCCCCCCCCCAGCTGCCCTCCCCACCGCAGCCCCGCTTGTTGGCAGGGATTTGCTGGTGCCCCCCCTTTATTTTATCCCTGGGACAGGAGGGGGACGAGCATGGGCACCTCCTCGTCCTGCGGGATGCCCGACCTGCCTGTGCTGTGCGTCCCCCAAAAATACCAAAGGGGTCTCGCTGGGACACGCCGGGCTGGCAGCAGCAGGCGTAGGAGGCAGGGTGCCCGCAGGGGGGTGTTTGTGTTCCCAGGGGTGCTGGGGAGCCGGGGGGCACGCGCTGTCCTTGCGGCGCTGGCAGGAAACTCTCCGGGACTTTTCCACTCCCCCGCCGGTCCCAGCGTGCCGGGTGTCGATTTTCCCTGCACGAGGCCGTTGGCAGGATCAGGGCCGGGCGTCAGCGGGCTCCGCACCCCCATTCCTGCTTCAGCCCTCACCTGCTGCACGGATTCGGGCACAGCCTGGTCTCACCCCCCCCTCCTCCCCTTTCCAAAAATACCTTTCCTTTTCCCAGGCCTGTTAGCTCATCGGTTCAGTCTATCCCAAGCATCCCAGCTCCTTCCGTTGCCTCCCTACCGTAATACCAGCCCCTTTGCCCCATCTTTCCCCGCGCCGTCCCGATGTATTTCCCATAGCAAACAGCCGGAGAATTTGCTTGCTGAAGCCCCCGGCTCAGCGCCAGCCCCTGCCCTCTCCCTGCAGGGTGCAGCTGGGCCCCAGCCTGCTGCTGAAGGGCGAGAAGCAGCAGCACCACAAGGCTGGGGGAGCTTTGCACGCACTGAAATAAAGCAACAATCGTTTGGTTTCCTGCAGA
This sequence comes from Anas acuta, assembly GCF_963932015.1. Classification (NCBI taxonomy): domain Eukaryota; kingdom Metazoa; phylum Chordata; class Aves; order Anseriformes; family Anatidae; genus Anas; species Anas acuta. Next base: position 2,112,486 of record NC_089002.1, on the reverse strand, counting down.
GCTGGTTGCAGGACAGCTGGAGCATGGCCACGGTTTCTGGAAAACCTCGCACGTGGTGGGGGTGCTGCACCCACCAGCCCCCTTTCCCCCAAGCCTTAACCCTCGCGCACACAGCTTTGTTTTCCTGTAACACCCCAGGCTGTTTTCTTCCCCTTTAAACCTCAGCTGTCAGCTGGACATACCAGGAACTTGCCAGAAATGTCGGCAGTGTCAGGTGATGGCCCAAATGTCTGCGGGCTCCCCCCCCAGCTCCCTCATTTCTCGTCCTCGAGCAACACCGAGCAGCAGCAAGAGCCCAGCCCAGGCAGCGCTGACACCAACCAAGAAGCCAGTGGCCATCAGGTGAGAGCCAGGGCAACCTCAGCGTCAGCTCATGGCAGCCAAGGGCAAGGTGGCCGAGCGCTTGATTTTGGAGAGCACACAGGGGGCTGTTGGAAGTCACGGCTGTGGCTTGCAGCAAGGGACGGGAGCACGGGGAGAGCAGCACCCGGGTGGGTGGGAAGCTCTGGAGCAACCCAGGGTGGGTGAAAAATGAGCATTGTGGCTTTGGGTTCTCCATCAAGCTCGTGGCACTGCTGGGAAGCAAGGGGCGGGTTGGTGCCGGGGCAGAGGGGTTTGGTGCTGAGGGCCTGGTGGTGCTGGTGCTGGTCCAAGGCCAGCGGGGGCCGTGCCGGAGCGGGGCTCGGCAGCACTGCGAGGGGAAGTGAAGGTCGGTTTTGATCCAGAAACAGCCCCTGTTTGTGGGAGAGCTGCTCCCTTCCCAGGCTCGGGAGCTGATGAAGGACACACACTCGGTGTGTGTCCCCAGGCAGCGTGGCCGTCCCCACCCAGCCTGCCCTTTAGTTGTACCTGCTGGCCAGGATGGGCTTGCAGGAGCTTGGGTTTAAGCACGCACAAGGGGAAGCAGCCCCGAGCAGCTCAGGCTGTGCCCGTGCATCCTTTCTGTGGTCACAAGGCTGCTGTGAACCCTGTGTCACGGCATGGGGTGGCAGGGCTAGGACGGGCTGAGGGAGCTGTGCCTGCTCCCTCGGGACCCAGTGCCATGTCCCACAGCACTGGCAGCCCTTTAGGTGCCATCTCAGGGCAGCGAGCGCTGGGAGTGATTAAAATGTGGGGATTTATGGCCAATAAACCCCAATATTGCTGCTATGGATGCTGGGGTACCCGACCTGTGCCTATCCCTGTGCTCACCCCATCCCAGCAGTGGGACCGGGTGTTTTTGGGGCCGCTCCATCCAGGATAACGCGGTTCCTTTCCCTCCCTCCTGATGCTTCACAGAGCTGCCAAATAAATCCTTCAGTGCAGCAAACTGTATCTTTGCATCTTATTCACGAGGGATGCGGGGACTGGTCGTAAAGTTTATGAACGTCATTTTCTTTCAAGAAAGGAAATGCAAGATAAAAGAGCTCAGGGTTTCTGCACGTCAGGATTTATGGCTCGAGCTGGGCTCCTGCCCCGAGAGCTGAGCTGTTCACTCCCGGCACGATGCTGGCTGTGGCTGCGGTTGAGGGAAGAGCAGAAAAGGTGGAGTGGAAATTCATCGAGGACCGATGCTGTGTCTGCTCACAGCCCGTGTTGGGATCGCCCCTGTCCTGGGTGACCCAACCCCAGCGCGAAGGCTGAGCTGAACCAGGCACTAAGGCAGCCCTACCACAGAGGAGAAAGAGGAGCTGTATTTATAAATAACTCCAGAGCTGTAATGGGAAACCCATCTGTGTGACAGGGGGGATTTGGGGATTTTAGCTGCATTTGCACCAGGGAGCAGGAGGCCGGCAGGGGAGGCCGTGCGGGATGGGGTCTGCGCTGGGGGCAGTTTTTGGTGTTTTGCAGCAGCTGAGGAAAGCTGAGTTTGCTTTGACCCTGGCAGGATGTGTGCTGGGCTGGAAGCAGTCGGATGTTCCTTACGGCCAAGGCTTCGAGGTGTTCGGAGGCACAAGGCCAGAAACTGAACAGAAATGGGGCAATTAGATTTGCAAAACACCGCCGCGTGTTGCTCCAGGGCTGGGCTGGCGCTCGGCGCAGGAGCTGGCTTTGAATCTAGGTCAGCCGTGCTAGAGAGAGCTACGGACACGCAGGTCTCTTCAGATCAACAGCCAAGTTACTTTTTTGCCTTTTAATTAAGGAAAACAAATAATAAAATAAAATAAATAATAATAATAATAAATGCAGCACCCTGCAGCACTTGAAACAAGGCTTTGCAGCCCCGCTCCTTGAGGTGCCAGTGACACTGAGAGCCCGGTCTATTGACAGGGCACTTGTTTTTATGGCATTTCTCCTTTTTTGATATTCCGAAGTGTTTCTGCGAGCAGCACTGGGTGAGCAGGGCTGTCTGGAGGTGCGTGCATCCTCCCGGAGCCGGGCTCTGTTTGCCCCTGGCTGTTGGACCCAGAGCTGTGCGGGATGGGATGGAGCAGGCGCTAATTAAAGCTCGGAGATTTTCATCCGCTTGATTTCTTTTGGCTGTGCTCTTCGTAGCCTCTTCTGACATTTGGCCCTAAATGAGAGCAGCGCAGAGGGGAGCAGCACCCGGCCATGTCCCCAAAAGCCCTGGTCAAGCGCGTCCTGGCCAAGCCCATCCACGAATTGCAGAAGGCAGAGCCGTGGTTTGGCTGGGGTGGAACAGCCTGGCAGGTCCTCGGGCCACACACACACGAGTGTCAGAAATGCAAACCGTCCTCAGGCCAGCGGTGTGGTGCTGGGAGCACTGTGAGGGAAGCTGCCGTGTGCTGACAGCGGCTGGGGGAGAGCCGGGGAGATGCTTCCCTGCAGGTGTCATCGTGTCTCGGGTGGTTTTTCTGGGGAGGGGAGTTCCCTGTAAAGAGAAATGTTTTCCTTCCCCCAAATTTTCTGCCTCTTCTTCATCTGCAGTGCCTGGGTTACTTTTTCATTTTAGCTGGAGGAAAAAATATTCAAGGTTTCCTTGGTTTTATTTCTGAGGATACAGATTTATCTGTAATTCCATGTATTTTTAGTGACGTAAATATCTTTTGGCATTCACGATAACTTGAGCTGGCAGAAGTGAATTATTTCAAGTGTCTTGTTTCAGAGGAGCTCAGCCTGGCTCAGTGAGTGTCTGCAGGAACATTTATCTGCGCGGAATGAACGAGCTGCTTCAGAACAAAAAGTAAATGAAAAGAAGCCCTCTCTCCCTTGTGCAAATCTTGCTCGGAGTTTTGCTTAAGAGCAAACAATAAGAGCCTTATCAAATTGTGTTTTTTTCTCCCTGACTCCCTTAGCGATGCCAAGGCTCCCAGCACTGTGTGTTGTGTCAGCCGCGTTTCAGCCTTGGACTGTCTCTAAAGCAATAAATACAGATTGAAGTCAGGTTGCACTCTCTGCTCCAAAGAGGTGTTTTGACAAATGCGCTTGCTTTTTGCTTTTCTCCTTTTTTCAACTAAGGGAGTGGATTAAAAAAAAAAAAAGGAAAAAGAAAAAAAAAAAAAAAAGAGAGAAACACAACAGCAAACCTACAGCTTTCAAGGGAGAAATCCTCTTTAAAAGTTGTTGCAACTTAACAAAATGCTAAATGCTTTTATTAACTTCTAGAAAGGCTCTGAAGAGCTGCTTTCTTCCTGGGCTGAAAAGCACTCATCTAAGTGGCCTGGCTTTGTTCGCTCAAGCTGGTGCAGGCTGGTAATTGTAGAGTAGAAATTCCTTTCTGAAGTGTGCAGTGACGAAAGAATAGAGAAGAGGGAGGAAAAAAAAAATAAAACAAACCACCTTGGGGGATGCTGAAGGAGCGAGCGTTGCAGGTAGGAGGGTTTCTTCTCCTCCTGTGCCTCCAACCCACTTCATCTCACTCCTCCAGGCGAAAAACAAAGCGGGCACCTGCGTGGAGAGCCTGCTTGCTCAGGGGTTTAATTACAGCAGGAGGAGGGAGAAGGAGAAATGCAAGCGTCGGAGCTTCAGCTCTTTGTGGCGGGGCGAGGAACGCGCTGCAACTCGGAGCTCGGAGCTGGCAGGTGCAGGAGGGAAGAGACCCAGCGGGAGCGGGTGCCCTGCCATGGGGCACCTGCAGGTTTATGCCGCCCCCCCTTGGCCACCAGCATCTGAGAGCAGTGGCTCCGTGTGCCACCCTCGTGTCCCTTGGCTACAGAGAGGGTGACGGCACTGGCCGCGGGGTGGCAGAGGCGGTGTCGCGCCCACCCGGCTGTGCAAGCTTTGGTGTAGGGAAATGGACCTTCCAAAGATGTTATCCTCTACTGCGCTGAGCTTCTTCTAGCAGAACTGGGATGCCAGAGGTCCAAGCTGGAGAAATAAGGGGAAAGTCACCCACATCAGCAGGGGCAGGCCAGCCAGGGCTTTGCACGCTGCTTTTGGAGGGTTTTAGGAACGCAAACTGGCCCCCAAAATAACTATATATGTTTTTTGTTTTTTTTTTTCCGTCACTTGTAGTTTGGGGTCTGGAGTATCTTCCTCTGATTTTACTGCCTTGATGGCATGGAGCCTGATGCTTCCTCAGTGTAAATATTTCATCTTCCTTTTTATCTTCCTCAATGGCTGCAGGATTCCCCTGCCCGATGTCCACCAGAGCAGGAGCATCCTTGCAAAGAATTAAAGTGAAAAAGGGAGAGGGTTTGCTGGGCGCTTGCAGGAGAAGCCAGGGTGCTGCTGCTGGGATGTGTTGGTGCTCTTCCTACCTTATTTACACCAGCAACTCGTTCCTGCCTCAGCCACGGATGGATTTCTGTCTGGGGCTGGAACTAGGAAGCAAATCCTGGCAGCGTGGAGGGGCCGAGGGAGCTGCAGCTTGGGTGGGTGCTGCTTTGACACATCCTCACACCGTGTGCATGAGCACAGCACAGGAAACGCTCCCGGTGGCCCTCAGGTGTTACGTGGCAGGGAATGTCCCAGCCTCACATTTCTCTAGAAGGTGTAGAAAATGTCGCTAACCCCACCGGCAGTGCTGAGAGGCAGGGAGCTGCCCAAGGACAGCAGCTCACAGAGGCTTTATTAATAAACCTCATTCGCGAGCAATGTCCTAGCCTGGGGAAAGACTACGACCAGCATTTACACTGTCTCATACGGCAAACTGAGATTGTTTCACAGCAGGGGTGGTATTATACAGCGTATTAATAACCCGGCATTCCTGGTCCAAGGAATGCCCTGATCCAGCTGGTTCGATGAGGCCACCGCATTAATTTGATAGCTCCTCTCCTTCGTCCCCCTCTGCATCTTTTACCCGCAACAGGTCTAAATCGGGTCTTTCCTGGACTCCACGTGTCACACCGGGGCTCCCGGCCAGTACCCGGGGCTGTGCGAGGCCAGGCAGCGCTCCCAGCCCTGCCGATGCCACTGCAGGCGGAGGCTTCGTGGTGGCTCGTCCCCCCCCCTTCTCATGCTGTCCCTTTCATCCTCTGTTTGCAGACACAGCCAGCGCCACACTGAGAAGCCACACGGGGTGAGAGCCCAGCGCAGCATGTCCCAAAACCCGTCACCCCTCCGCTGCCACTGACCGGGAGCAAGCCCTGCGCCGAGCAGCAGCATGGTGGGGCAGAGCGAGGGCAGGAAGGTGGTCCTCCTGGAGCCTTTTGTCCACCAGGTGGGCGGCCACATGAGCATGATGAAGTACGACGAGCACACGGTCTGCAAGCCCCTGGTCTCGCAGGAGCTGAGCTTCTACGAGTCGCTGCCCCTGGCCATGCGGCAGTTCACGCCCCAGTACAAAGGTGCGACCCCGCGCATGGTAAATGGGTGATGGGGGTGCCACCAGGATGAGCCCTGAGCGTGGGTTCAAGGCTGGAGGGGTGGCAGCATGGGAGGGATGGCTCGGTTGGGGATGGGAAGCCCCTTTGCTCATGCAGATCAGGTTTTGCTCAGTGAGGATGTGTGCACAGAAGCAGGTCTGTGAGGCTGGCTTTTCCCAGCCTGGCTTTGAGGACCTTGCTGGCCATGGCCCTGGATGGGTTGGTGTGACACCGTGTGAGTGGTGGTAGGAGAGACTTCTCCAAACCAGGATCTGACAAGTCACACACACTGTATGAACACTGCTGGGTTATTTAGCAGCTGGGGATCTCCAAACCCCCCCGTGCTGCTGTGCCGCCCAGATGCAGAGGAGCTGTGGCCAGGCAGAAGCACCACATATTTCTGAAGTGGCTTTGACCTGCAAGACAAGTCGAAGCGGCCCGCCTGCCCAGGCTACCTTTCATTCCTTGTGGGTGCTAGCCCTCAAATAGACTGCTTTTTCCATGCAGTTAACATTTCATTAACCCCAATTAGGAAGCTGGCCCGCTCCTGCTCGGTGCTGCCCTGACCTTTTGCTATCGTGATGCTGCGGGAGCTGCCCGTGCCCTTGGGATCACACAACAGCTGGCCCCATACAATAACCCTGGGAGCTGAGATGCCGCTCTGAAATAGAGTGAGAAGAAAGGGTTTTGTGCCAGGAGCAGGGTTCAGGCGTTTTGCCTTTGCCCCACGCCCCTTGGTTTTGAGGAGGTGAAATTTTGGGCCAGAGGCAGAGAATTGGTGAGGGTAAGGAAAGGGTCAGGGCTGGCACCAGCATGAGCTGGGGGAGAGGTGGTCCTTGGGGCCAGCATGAAATACCAAGCCTGGAAAAAAACAGCACAGGGCTGTATTAAACATCTGTTTGGATGGCTGCTCCACCTGAGCCAAGCCCTGCTACAGTGCTCTGTGAGCACGGATCCCTAGAAAACCAGAGGCAAGAACCTCTTAGCTTCTAAAAATCAAACCCCGCTCTCTCAGCTTTAGCTATAGAAACCCAGCACTGGGTGTCCGTGAGGGTCCTAGCATGTTTTCATTTTATTTTATTATTTTTTTAAAGATAGCTTTCCTCCCTCCCTTCCTTATTCCCTCACTATTTTTGCCTTTACTGCCAGACTTGTGCTGCTCGTAAAGCTCCTGACCCTGGATTTTTGTGAGAGGCGAGAAGCTCAGCTGTCACCTAAAAACTTAAAATATCTTTTGGTCCTTCAGCGTTACGGAAAGGAGCTCAAAGTGTCAGCTGAGGTCTTGATGCACTTCCAATCCAATTTCCCCCTTCTCCAGAAAGTCAGGAGCCTCTGTAGATTTATGGGACAATATTAAAAAGATGCTTAAGAAAGAAAACAAGTCCTCCTCTAAGCAATTTCCTTTAGCAGGAGCCAGGGTTTAGTGCTGGAGAGCTGAGCCCTGCTCTGTCTCTCTAATAAAGACATTAAGCAGTCCCAGCTTATCAGTTCAGGGGTGGCCCGGTTATTAATCCCTTTTTGTCATCTTTTTCTTTTCTATTGCAAGTCCCAGTGAGTTTTGCAATGAGGGGTAATTAAATAGCAATTCTCCTCCAATTTGGCATTGGGCAGACTCATTTTTTTTCCTGCTTGTAACCATCCCAGCCCTGAAAGCTGGGTAAATTAAAGAGGTGGGACGTTTTCCCACGAGGCAGATCAGCACCAGCGGGAATAATCCTGAGGTCTTCATCACCCGCTCACACGTGTCCACGCTCCTCATCTCTATTCTTAGGTGGGGGGGGGGGGGGGCTCAGGGATCATTATGTAATGATGACATTATGTGCAGCGCTGCTCAAATGTCATCATTCAAATCCTACACCCAGTTGGCTGCTTCAAAAACATCCACTGCTCACTTAACCCTTTCGGGCAGGTCGGTGACCTTGAGGCTGGCTTTCCCACACCAGCCCCTTCCAAACCTCCTCCTGCCCCATCCAGAGCTTGCAGGGGGGTTTGGATACGAGGTTGGAGCTCCTGAGGGTCCCTGGGGTGCCACCAGCATGGTGATGGCACCAGAAATACCCGCTGCTGGGCTCCCAGTGAGTGGGATTGTGTTGGTGGTGGCACTGAAAGGCAAGCAAAGGCAAGCACCTGAGTACGTCTTTGCTCCCAAGCCCATCTTTGCTCCCAGACAGATGTTTTCTCGTAGCAATAAAGGAGATGGTTGGCAGCATTGTATTTGTTTTGCACACAGAGGTCACTTGCAGGACATATGCAAAAACCAGCCATCCCATAAGGAAATACATCGGGAAACAAAAGTAATTGTAAGGCTGGGATGCAGGTTTATGAAGCGGTGTTCAGGGGGAAGGAGGTGAGATGATCACGTTCCCTTGCAGTTTAACTGCTTGTTCTTGCCTTTGAAAATCTCCCCATTAATTTTCATATTAATGTAAGATATTTAAGAACTCTTAGTTTCATGCTATATATAACATTTTTAGGGCCAGATTGTCAGCACTATGTAAATCAGCACAGCTCCATTGACTTGCAGATATGTAATTGGGACAGTTTTTAAGGTTACAGGCTGCTGTAGTGCCAGAACTGAGGCGTAGTGCTAGATTTGAGAATTAGATTTTTAGAATCGAGGACTCCGTTCACCCCCCCCCCCCCCCCCCCCACTGACTTCTTAAAGATAAAAGGGTTTTGATTCCAGAAAAAAAAAAAAAAATGTTGGCTTTTTTCATGTCCACCTACCCTGAAAATTCAAAGCAAACACCTGAGCTGACAGGAATTTCACTTGCTCTCGGTAATCTGTAATATGGATTTTACAAACGGGACACTGCTAGAGATCATGCGGGTGATGTTGGAGCCTGAGGAAGACGTAGCTCCCAAGCTCCTACTGCTCATGAGCATCATGAGCAAAGGATTGAGATAGCTAAAAATATCACTCACCCCCTAATTAAGGTTTCTAGCCCCACGGAAAGAACCCCACAGGGGTTTCCAGCCCCTGTCTCCCCTGGGCAGAGCAGCCTGCGTATGTTCCTCACTCATTTCAACACAAAGTTAGCAGATTTAGCCCAGCCTGCTGTGGCACAGAGTTAGGATTAATGCAGATTTTTTTACAGCAAAAGGGAACAGAAGCGGTTGTGGGCTGCACCTGGGGCAAAGTACCTAAACGGGGGCCATACAGGAGACACGAGGGCACAGTGGGACCCGCAGAGATGTGAGGCTCGGGACCACCCCAAGTCGCACGGAGGTGGCTGGTGGCTGCAGACCTGCAAATATTCCCTGGGTTGGCAAAACCCAAAGCACAGGCAGGGAGGGCAAACCCCTGCGTCTGTGTTTACTCTCCGTAATCTCACTTTAAACGGAGAGGAGGCAGTTTGCATATTTATTTGGCAAATTTGTTTGGGAGAAGAGAGCTGCCTCGTTGGTAAGCTGCAGAAATGCATCTCCCCGCAACGAGGAGCAGACCAAGCGAGGACACCCGGGAGACGGCTGGCACAGCCCCAGCCCCGTGTGTTGCTAACGGGGGCTCTTTCCAGCGATGAGTTTTGTTGGTCCAACAGCCCAGACCGTCCTCTTTTGGATCTGCCTTGCTGCTGCCAGACTTGAAAGCAGCGGGGTGCTGCCGCTGATGATTCACGCGGCTGGCATCCCCTCTGAGACCGAAAGGGCGATGCTCTAAAAAATGCCTGCGCTGCCTCGAGAGGCTCGGACAGCCCTGACAGAGGGCTGCAGGAGCAGCGCTGCCCTGAGCGAAGGACTGCTGTTATCAGCCTTTCCCAGAAAGGTCAGAGCCGTCTGGAACGCCAGCCACGGCCATTCCTGCTCTGTTATTTGACACGCGGAGGCAGCAGTCCCAATGCCAGGGATGGGCAGAGACTGGGCTAAATACGTGTGATGGGCTGAATGGCATTTGAGCCCTGTGCTTCCCATTAGAGTCAGGGAAAATTACAATCCGAAAACATACGATGGTGTTTTAAGCACTTAGAGCGGAAAGAAATAATCGGTGCTCACAGCTGCATTCCTCTTCAGGAGCACGTGAGGGTCCAGTCCCTCCCATCATCCTGCCACCAGGGTCCTGGTGCTGGGGGAAGGACACGTCCACGACAATGTGTGGCCATCACGTACGCAGGCAGCGTTGCCAGCCCCTATGTGTGCCTCTGCCCTTGTTCCTGGGGGCTCTCCAGTTAAAAGAAGCAGTTGGCACGCTGGTCATCTTTGGAAAATTCCCGTTCCCCAACCCTCCCTTTGCTTTCTACCAATGAAGAGCATTGCCACCTTGCCCTGCGCTCAGAAGTGAGACCTTAATCCCTCGTCATAAATAAGGCAGGAGCTCCTGGGCCAACGCAGGGGTCTTTGCTGGGTCACTTGCTGCGTAACAGAGCCTGGAGGAATGGAGAAGGAGGGAACATGGTGTTCGGAGGAGACAGCTTTCAAGCAGAGCCCACAGAAGGAGGGGAAGGAACGCTAGAAAAGCCTGTGGCTGTTTTCCAAGGGTCTCAGACTAATGGTGCTTAATGGGCCTCAAACCAGGCCGGGATCAGTGTGAGGGACCACTAAGACACGAGGGGGCAGCTGTGCTGCTGGTGCTGAGCCTGTACGTTAACCCAGGGGTTAACCTCACTCTGCTTTGCTTTTCCTCCTTTCCTGCAGGTGTCATTTCTGTGCACCTCAAAAAGGACAGCCTCGGCAACCTGACCCTGCTCGCCAGCCCCGGCCTGCAGGCGGAGAGCTGCGGCCGGCTGGACCACGCCATCGGCGACTCGGCGGTGACGATATGGCACAAGTGCAAGTGGACTGCCAGCACCGGCACCGGCAGCGAGCACACGCTTGTCAAGAGGTGTCACACGCAGATCACCAAGACCTTCAAAGACAGGTGAGGGTTTGCTACGGGCAGGAGGCTCCCTGCAGATTTCTCCTGGTCCGGGCCTGCTGTTTGGCAGCTGGAGCCGTCCCGGTCTCGGTGGGGTTTAACCGGGATGGTTTTGGTGGCACAGCTCCTGGTTTAAGGCAAGGTCCAGGCTTAGAGAACAAAAGCAAGGTCCAGGCTGCTGGCTTCACTGTTTACCCACAGAGGGAGCAGGGCAGATTTGGCTACGGCTGAGGTGCTCGATTTCATGCCTCATACTCTGCTTTAAGCCAGCTCTAAAAGGAGGAGAGGCCCCATGAGAAAAGCCACCGAGCACACCGAGCACGTAGTGCCCTTCTCTGGTAGCCAGCCAGGTCGGTAGCCACACTCGAGGTTGGTTCAATCCTGTCCTCATCCCCAGGGAGAGCTGTCTCTGAAAGGCATCACGGTGCTCGCAAGCACGCCCCGACCTCAGGACCTGCAGAGGCTTTCCACAAGACATCTTTCATGTCAAATTGCTTCAGAAAAGACCTCGGTCAGCTATGACTGAAGGGTGCAATATTGCTACTGTGAAACCGCTGCCCTCGGTGTGAATGGAGTTAGGGCTTTGGGGCCAGCAAATGTCCGTACAAGGAGAACAAATATCCTTTTTGCTCCCTCACTTCCCTCCTCGAAGCCAGCCTGTGGAAACTGAGAATCATTCCTATTGTTGGACAATTTGCCTGTGTTGTGCCTGTTAGGTAGATAGAGATTCCTGGTCATTGACACCATGAATGGTGCTTTTCACAGAAGCCAAGCACACTTTGAAATTATAATGAAAGAAAATATTGGCATCCAGCAATAGCTGGCTTTCTGAAAATTACTTTTACAGAGTAACAAAAGATCTCTGCAGTTTGGACATGATGAATATGTTTCCTTTGAGAGTCCCTGAAAATTTCCCTTATCAAGTTTGAGGCTCTACAAAAGAGGAGGGGAGGGAATATTCTCTTCTGGAGCTTATAAACCGAGCGTGTTCTTTTGTGTGCTTTGACTAGCTGCCCAGGGAAGATGCTATTGAGGACAGACCTTCAGTACCACACAGATCCACTTTTGGAAGATGCAAACGGAAACCAGCCAGAAAGAAAGAGCTACAACCCCTGGGGACTGCACTGTCACAGGCAGCACCTGAACCGCATGTCCTCCAAGTATAATGAGAACAAACTTCACCGTATCCTTTCTCTTCTCTCTCCTCCATCGCAGCCTTTGCTACAAATATCAGCTCATGAGCAATGTATGTTTTACTGCAGTGGTATGCATCCCTTCTCTGTCCAGCTGCTGTGCAAAAACAAACAAACAAACAAAAAACAAAAGAATATAGCTGCTCTCTTCTCCCACTATCTGAAAAAAAAAAAAAGAGAGAGAAAAGAAGAAAAGAAAAAAAAATATTTCCCATAAGGGGGTATTCAAGCTTAAGTCAAAGATCCCCTTGGCATACATTTAAAAACACAACTATAAAGGAATTAGCAGCCGCCTCGCCTTTTATTTTCCTATTACACTCCATTACCCACCAGTCATGTGAGTAATACAGTTTAACAACTTCCCCCACACCCACTGGGGTGAGGACAGCACTGAGGCAAGGTGTTGGATTGACAGCCCAGGGCTACGGTGTCACTAGAGAATGGAGCTGTTGGTGCTTTAATTGGTAGGACTGTACTACAGTAAATTAACTGCAATTGGCAGCAAGGGGCCCATAGCAATGACATGTTGGTAAAATTGGCTCAGAAAGACTCATTACAGTTGTGAGCTATTATGGAAAGCGTCAGCAGTTGCTCTGATTTAAGACCTCTTTCAATTAGAATTTAAAAGTATTGGGTTTCCCTTAATTCATGCCCAGAATTTCTATTGCTTGAGAATGTGGTATCAAAATACAGCTACCCCTGCATCCTGGACTTAAAGATGGGCACCCGGCAGCACGGAGATGACGCCTCAGAGGAGAAGAAAGCGCGTCACATCAAGAAGTGTGAACAGAGCACCTCTGCCTCTCTGGGTGTTCGCATCTGTGGGATGCAGGTAAGACCCCGGTCCTTCTGATGCCTGCCTGACACGCAGCTTGAAACCAAGCTGGAAATCCAAAGGGATTCTTTCCCTTGGTGTAAACTGAAGTAAATTCCTTCTTGTCTCCCACCGAACAGAGGCTGTAAGAGCAAGCCACTTGATTTGTGCATCCTATCCTCAGACAGGGCAGATGCTTAGGGAAGAGTACAGAATACAGCACGCAGAGGGGAACCTTTTTCCCATACCTGTTTGACTTCTGGAGATTTTTATTACCTTCAAGCTGAGAATCTGCCTGTACATGAGCACAGATTCTCCTCTTGTGCTCAGCTCCTGGCTGCTGCACAAAACAAAACAAAAAAAAAAAACAGAAAGCATCACTTGCTCCATCCACTCATGCCTTTGCTGAGCTGTCTCGTCTGATTGCTGCAAGAGCGAGGGGTTGCTTTTGTGCTAAATATTATGGTTCCTCTTGATTAAAATCACTGCCCTCCCTGCTAGAAATGGAAGCTACACATTTGATTCACTCACAGTTCTCCAGCAGGTTTCAAAATGTTGTTCTGCTCTGCCTGAAGGATAATTATGACAATGATGATTATAAAGCACATACACTGCAGTGTAAACAGTGTCAAAAACTATGTCTCTTTCTGGTCTCTGACATCCTTCTGCTGAGCAGATTAGCCTTTAAGTTACAGCTGGTATGTGAGCTAATTCTGAATTCACGCTTCCAGTTCTTATTCTGTATTACCACTGCCTCACATACATAAAGATTTCTGTCTGTACCTTGTCCCTCTGTTTAAGAAAACAAGATTATTGCTACCTGTACTAAGAGAAGGAACAAAGCTGGGGTGTTCCTGTACTACTGCAAACTCCTGACATAGCCAGAGGGAAAATGCTATAAATCAGTAATGATGTGGCTATGACTTAGAGCTATACAGGATTTACAAAGGGGTGATTTATAGAAGCACAAGAAGAATCTGCACCAGTGGCTTAAATTGAAGAGTTTAAATCTCCAGAAAAGACAGGAGGTGGGATTCAGTCAGAAGCCTGCAGTACACTGCCAGTACTGTTCAACTGCAGAGGATCTGAGTCTCAGCTTGGGACTGAAATTTTTAGATAAGGGCAAAAAACAGAACACTGGTGGGGACACACACACACACACACGCACGCGACAATAAGACATCCACTGAATCTGGATTGTTGCTCTCTTTCCTCAAGGTCTACCAAGTGGACACTGGCCATTTTCTCTGCAAGGATAAATATTACGGGAGGAAACTCTCACCTGAAGGATTCAGGCAAGCCTTGCGCCAGTTCCTGTGCAACGGTAACCACCTCAGAACAGACGTCCTGGAGCCCATCATCCTGCAGCTAAAAGCTCTGCTGTCTGTCATCAGGAAGCAAAGCTCTTACAGGTTCTACTCCAGCTCACTTCTCATCATTTATGATGGACTGGAGCACAAGGAGAACACAGCACCCTTGGATAATCACCTCCAGGGGCACTTCCAAAAAACAAACTGCACCACAACACATGGCACCAATCACGCCAGAGTCGACGTCCGCATGATAGACTTTGCCCACACCACTTTTAAAGGCTCCAAATGCAACCACACCACTTATGACGGGCCAGACCATGGCTATATTTTTGGCTTGGAGAACCTCATCAAAATTCTTCAGAACATCTCGGAAGGAAAATGATGAATTCTGTGAAATAGCCTGAATTTACTAGTGACCGATATCCCTGAGAAGTATTGCATTGGGTCAGTTGTATGGGACCCTCACAGCTGCTGAATGTCACGTGCACGGTTTGGAATGAGAGCATGGACAGCTTGCTAGGAAAAACTGCTACGTGCCATTACTGAACTGAAGCGTAAAAAGCAAAGAGCTGAAAGAATCTGTTCTGTCTGCAATCAATCAGAAGATTTATTTTCCTTTCTTGTTTTACTGCTGTCCTTGATTTATTTGCGAGTCAAAAGAAAGCATTACTTGAAAGAGTCTTAATGATAAAATAGGACCTGCTCACCTCCACCACACTCACAAAGCCAAGCAGGCTAAGAAGATGTTGTGCATTTGAGTGAGACTATTAAAATGAGCTGGCAGGTCTTAACAGATTGCAGCATTACTCTCATCTCATGCTCAGTGCTACGGGCCGAACACACTCACAGACACAAGTGGAAGAAAAATGCACACCCTGACATTCACACTCCACGTGCCCAGCGCTGCAGGACTGTTCTTGCAAGTCATTTTCCATACAGCGCGGGTATTTGGTGCTTTGTTGAAACACAAAGGTACCAGACGCAGAGCTCCTGGTTCTGTACTGCTTCAGGTGTAAAAGCAGGTGTTCCTCAGACCAAGAACTGGACCTTGCAAAGGTTTAATATCCCTGCAGGACATAACAGGGCATGTTTCCTAAACTTTCTAGGCAAGAAGCTCCTTGGGGGCTGACGTATGGGAATGTGATGATCCTGTCAGATACTAGTCACAAAAAACATTCACATCAAGGTACTTACGCTCCTAATTAAAAAAAAATAAAATAAAATCAGGGACTGGACATTAAAGTTCACCTAGAAATTCTTTGATACAAATATTGTGTATGTGTTTGGAGGAGACAATAACAAAAACTTGATACAATGTTTACAGCTTTTGTTGACAGATTTTATTATGGAACAAATATAATTCCTTCCTGCATGGTGTAGGAAACTTGTATGAAAAGTCCTTACACAAGGAATAGAGGTACAGAACCCAGTTATTGGGGACTGGGGATACAAATAAAGTTGTCTAAGTAACGCTCACTTGTTGTCCGTCTTTTTTGCACTTCCAGAGCATCCTGACGTTATGTTATCTTTTGTTTAGGGCTGTGTGTTTTCAAAAGAGCCATTATTTCCACAGGTTTAAATATCAGATCTCAAGGGAGACCCCTTCACTTGTATTTTACTGCATACAGCTGGTAAATTGCAGCAATTTATCGCCGGAAAATTTAAGTCATCTGGCCCAATTGCATATTTTACTTGGCCTGAAGTGGATTTGGGAAGACCCGATTATTTACTGAATGTTGTTCACAGCCTTGCATATTTCTTGCCCACAAACTGCAATGACTATAAAAAAAATAAAACACAAACACTCTGCTTCAGCGGTGAAAGGATTGAGTCATCAGTTGTCTTGGCTCATTCTTGTGCAGTGAGGTTGGTGCTGAATGTGGCCGACACAACGCACCTGAAGGGCTTTATCCAGACCTCCCTCAGCCTTTGCAGCACAGCCCAGCCTCTCGCTGGATGCTGCCACCAGGCCCTCGGGGCTGGATGGGGAAAGGACAAAGAGGGGGCTGAAGGGAAACTCCAGAGCTGGCTACCCGAAAGGAAGCTGTGGGGAGCTGGGGGTCGGCCTCTGCTCGCAGATAACCAGGGCCAGGAGCAGAGGGAACGGCCTGGAGCTGTGCCAGGGGAGGTTGAGGTGGGCAATGAGGAGCCATTTCTGCTCAGACAGAGCGGGCAGGCGTTGGGACGGGTTGCCCAGGGAGGTGGGGGAGTCCCCGTCCCTGGGGGGGCTCCAGGAGAGGTTGGGGCTGGTGCTTGGGGACACGGCTCGGTGGGGCCAGTGGGGGGGGGTGCTTGGAGCAGGTGACCCTGGGGGGCTCCTCCACCCCTAATCATTATCCGAGCACACGCCCGGGTGTCTGATTAAGGCACTCGATGATCTTGAGGCACCACAGGGGAACCACCCCAACCTGCCCCCCCCCCCTTTGCCCCCCCCACCCGCGTTGTCACTGCGCATGCGCACACCCCCCTCCCCCCCCCCCCCCCCCGGCCCCTCTCGCTCGCCGTAGTTGCGGCCGCCGTCACGTGCCCGCTGCCCCGGCCGCCATGGCGGCCACCAGGTACCGGCGGTTCCTGAAGCTGTGCGAGGAGTGGCCGGTGGAGGAGACGAAGCGGCAGCGGGACCTGGGCATCTTCCTGCGGCAGCGGGTGGCGCAGGCCTTCCGCGAGGGGGAGAACACGCAGGTGAGGGCGGAAGCGGCCCGCGGGGCGCTGAGGGCTGGGCAAGGGATGGGGGAAAAGGGCCGCGCATGCGCGCTGCGCCGCTGTGCCTCAGGGGCCGGCGCCATCTTAGGGCCTGAGGGGCGGGGTGCGCATGCGCAATGCGCCGCGGCTGCTCCTCCTCAGGGTCCGGCGCCATTTTGGAGCCTGAGGGAGACGGGGGGGAGGGCGCGCATGCGCGGTGCGCCACGGCTGCCTCACCTCAGGGCCCGGCGCCATTTTGGAGCCTTGGGGGTCCGGTCAGGGGCTGGGGGTGCGGCGGGGCCGGGATGCGCTCCCACCCTCTCTCCTTCCTTCTTTCCCTCCCGGCACCTTCGCTGTACGCGCAGATCTCGCACGGGTTGCGATCTGTGCTGTGAGGTGCCCCCTTCCAGTGGGTTTCGAACCCCCCTGTTGCAGCGCTCAAGGAAGGGGGATGCAGAAAATTTGTCAGGGCCGTCGTGGAGTTCAGGGTGGTTTGCGTGCTGTGAGGATGGGCTGATAACACGATACGGGGTGGGGTATGCTGCAAAATCCATCACTGCTGGGATGCCGTGGTTTTAAAGCTGGTTTCCAGCTGTAACTGTGTTGGAGTTCAGGTTTCAATACTGAAATAAAAGAAGCAAGCACTTGACTTGGGCTGCAGTCATTTACAGGCTTGGAGGTGGTGCTGTGGAATGTAAATGTGCCCTTTCTTTGCATAAAAACATTGTTCCAGGTGTGCATTTTCTCCTACAATGTGCCATTATAGGCACCTAATTCTATATTGGTCACCAGAATAAGCTGCAGCAGACATTTCAGAAAGTGCTTATTGCTTTTTCATATGCCCAGGAAAGCTGAATGTGCTGCACCAATTGGTTACGAGATCCCAAAGCTGCCACTCATCTTGAAAATCTAAATTGATGCCTGCAGCACTGATGTCAATTTGTACGTATAAAGACTTAATACAGTAAAGGGAAATGTACTGGCAGACAGCAGGAGGAATGTATGAGAAAAGCGCTAGAACCTTAAAAGACATTTTGTCAGTGTAATGCCCGTTTAATTCACGTGGAGTAAGATTTGCTGATTTTTTACAGGCAGTACTATTTCAGCTACCTATTTAATAGGTAGCTGCGTGATGGTGCTTATTTTTAACAGTTTGCTTGTCCCTGTATCCTCTCTCCCAGAGCAGCCATTACCTGCTGTATCAGGAGGGCCTTTCCTTCATTCTCCTGGCTTGCACAGGGGAGGGAGGCATCACCTGCCTTGTGCTGAACCTGCGCCAGTGCCCGAGGACAGATGAGCTGTTTTCACTTTATTCTGTCTTGCTGCTCTTCATACTATACTTACTCATGTATCCGTTTTAATCATTTATGTTTGATGTCATCGAGCAGCAATGCAGAGTTCTGGTCAAGTCGGCCCCGCTGTAGGATAGAAAAAGAAGTTGACATGCCATTCGTGCTGCTAAATAGCTGGCTCTGCAAGGCAGATGCACCTGTTGGAGGCACCTCAGAGAGTTTTAGGTATTAGCAAAATCTTTCCAACTTACTAGACCAAAATAGAAATCCATTTACCCTTCACAAGCTGTACGGTGCCTTACACGCTGCTTTTCCCTAATCAATTATAAACTATTTTTAGCCTTGCCAGGATTTTATATCTTCCATCTTAGTATCTTATCCTGTTTGATCCTTTAGAATAAAACAGGCGGCCAAACCAGCCTTTGATCAAAGAAATCTCACAGATTTCACAGCGCTGGCCAGTAAGCGTGAGAAAACCGTACAGCTATGTTCGCGTTACTGAACGCTGTGTGTTCAGTTGATCTGTCGTATCTTTTTGAGCAGAATTCAAGGTTCATTCTGGAACTTAGGTGCCTCATTATTCTTGTAGGCCAAGCTGGTGAGAGAAGGAGGGGAAAGAAAATTTGCTGCGTTCTGGAGCAGCATAATAGGGGTCGCCGGCATCCTGCATTGCTCTGAAAAAGTAACAAAGATACTCCTTTAGTGTTCTTTTCATGAGCTGTTAGCTAAAATGAAATGGTTTTGCTCTGCAGGTTTAAAATAGGACTTGTGCGATACTTTTATCCTTTTCCAGATTGCTGACCCTGAGACCTGTGACCAAATGTATGAGAGCTTACTCAGAATCCACACCAACTACTACAAAAACAAGGTAAACATTTTGGTATTAGCCATCATCAGCCTTTTTTGGGGGACCTGCAGCTGTCGGTGCAGCAGGCCACATCCCAGCAGGGTTTCTGGGAATGGAGCAGGCAAATGAGCAGTCAGGTGGATGCTGCACTGCCGGGTGCCTTCAGTCTCTTGGCTTTCAGTCTGAAAGCTGCAGACGTTTTAGCCTCTGTGACATGTATGAACAATGTAGATGATAGTTCCTGGTATGCATGAACAGAATTCTTAGAGCTTGATGGAAAATAAGTTAGGATTCTATTATTTGGTGACATAATTACCTGTGTTAGTGCACTACAAGTAACATCTTGTTCTCTTTCTCCTTCTCTCACCTGCCTGTTTGTGAAGTATCCACGCCTGAAAGAAACAAGCTTCACTGGAGTGACGGTGCAAGATTGCAAGATGATTCTAGCAACAGGTATTAATACTGTGATTGATTTGGGAATAAATCAGTGCAAGAGATAAAGTGCGTTCTAGTCTTTGTTGTGTTGGCTTTATACTTCTACCAGTTACTAAAGGACTGAATTGGACTGCTGTGCAAGTTTATTAGGGTGTTTAACAAGGAGTAAGTACAGGCTTAATTGAGGAGATTTTCAGTAATCTAGCAGGACAAAAAGTCGATTGTGTTTTGCAGGGGGCAGGAATAGCAGAGGGTTTGCAAAGGCTCTTTGAGACAGTGGCAGGAGCTGTGTGAAAAAAATGCACATTTGCTACATCGCTGGAAAATTCTCAGCTTCTGTTTCACTGCGTTCATATTCCCTTCAGTATTTCTTCTCTTGTATTAGACTTTGAGAGAAAACAGGGTACCACGATGCAGAAGTACTCTCAGCCGAATCATTTATTAAATGCCGTATAGGAAGCTAGTGCAGTTTTGTTCTGCTCCAGTTCCTAACTTCGATTGCAGTGCGTGGAAACTGAATATTAGTTGTTAGTGATAAGGGACTCCCTGCACAATTGATTGGAAGGGAAAACAAACTTGCCTCAGGTCCTGAAATAGAAATTCATTAAGATGAGAAGTGAAAAAAGGCAAATATATGTAAGGCAAAGGGCTTAAAAAAAGGGCTTTTTATGCTTTTGCTTTTCTGCTTTTCTTCCTCTTTCCCCATCTCCCTCTCCCTTCTCCTTTTGCAGACATTCTCAAACAGATGGAAGACATGAAAAAAGGAACATGGAAAAAATTGCGAGAAAGGTTTTCCGCCAAGAAATCTGAAGAGGACTTGAAGTGATAGGCTAACTCCCAGATTCTCCTCTGTATATATTCCTAAGCTCTGTATGTTGCCATGATGAATAAAACCATTCATTCCTCTTAGCAACAGCATTTTTTGTTCAGACCTACACCTTATACTCTTTATTTTTAACACCCACTCTTTTCTTTCTGGAAATCTAGGCCATACCTGAACACATCTGTGATGAAAGTTCTTGGATCAATGTAAAGGAAGGCGCTTTGTGTTGTTAGATCTGATCATTTGTATTATGAGAAACAGACCATCAGGAAATGCCAGAGCACATAGGTGCATCCACGCTAGCTTTAAATCTGCTTGGGAAGCCAGCAGTGGTGATAACACAGAAATACAGCTGTAATGCTGGTTCTCTGTGTTAGCACGGGTAACAGGGAAATTGAGCTGGGATAACTTTAATTATCACAAGTTATTTTCCTTTGGAGAACTCCTGTTTGGGAAGACAGGAGATGACTGAGCGTGAACGTTTGCCATGGTGATGAGAGAGGAGTTCAAGAAGAGTGTAACGGGATTTAGTCCCATACAGGGTCTAGAGCGGTGTGTTGCTGGACAGGCTTTCCTCAGCACGGAAGGAAAGTTCTGTAGGGGTTACTGCATTGTGAGGGATGAAGATCAGTTTTTGTGATGTGTTGCTCTACAGGGCTATAACCAAAGTTCAAGTGTGCTTAGTCCTTTGTTGTGGCTCAGTTTTATTCCCTTTTAAAGCTCTAGTGCTTGCATCAGCCGCTGTTTTTGGAGGCAGAGGCACAGGCATGTAGCTGGGATGGCCGCAGCACTGCTTGGCTTGGGAAGGATGTGTCTAGAACACAGCTATGCCAGGACTCTGCTTGGCTCCGCGCAGCACCAACAGCTGCTCCTTTTTATGTTTGAACTGTGTTTTCCTGGCAAGTAGTGAAAGAATTTGAAACTTTGCAGCAGGCTCTGATCCAAAGCTTCAGAAAACAAGGCTGGTGTTCAAGGTAGTTGATCATGGTAGCATTCTTCATCTTCTCTATGGCTACATTGTAATGTTTAACAGCTGGAACCAAGAGCATTGGGTGGTGGAGCACTTAGGGTAAGACCTTCTGGCTTCAGGTCTTTGGATTGCTCTGTATTTCTATTTCTAACAGCCCTGTTGCATCCCTGAGTGTACAGGAAGGGAGGTTTCTTTACCATGTTTAAGTTTTTATTATAACTTGATTTTTGTTTTTAATTTACTTAAGGCAATTTACACTTTAGTTCTTAAGTAACAACAACAACAAACAAACAAAAAAGTAAAACATTACACCAGAGATGAAACTAAACCACAGGACACCCCTTCACAGTGAACTCCTGGAAACCTGCAGTCTCCTACTACTGCCCAGATATTCTTTGTCCACACAAGACAAAAGACCAGTCCACGTAGTACTAGCGCAGGTACTCATCCTCATCTGGTGAGTTAAATGCTCAAATCCATATCCTTGAGTTTAGCGCCTCTTTACTGCACCACCGTGATGAACAGAACTCTAAATGGAGAGGAATCGGCATGGAACAGGTACAGCAGAGATGATGGCTGGTTTGCAAAGTTCCACGTTTTACTAGTGACGCTCCTGGAATGCGTTAAATATTGCAGCCCTACCGCTAGTTACACTACACCTGAGGTGGAGGCCACCCACACGTAGCACATGGAGATAAAGATACAACCCCCCACGTTTGCAAAATAAAAGAGTTATTGCAATGAGGAATAAAAGTCTTGTATAATTTATCTTCCTATAAGGGCATTGGAGTAACATGTGGGTCCAGGTATTGAGGAATCCTCGCCAGTCATTGCTTCCTGAATTGCTTACAAGCGATCTAAGGAAAATGTTGACTTGGAAGCCCCTCCGCATGGCCCGGCTTTCTCTGACAGCGATGTCCGTGCGCAGGACCCAGGAATAAGCAGCCTCGGCAGCTGATAGATACGTTCAGTCCCTCAGTGGGTGAAGCTGATGCTTTTTCTGTCTTAGTGGTTCATGGTATTCTGGACATCCACAAACCCCATCCTTTGTCTGCGCTTCCTTTGCTCTGTCATCTAGAGTTCAAACAAGGACAAAAATGAGGTAGGAAACCAGATTTTTTTTTCTGTTCGTTAGCATGCTTCTCAGGTCTGTGACTGACTAGGCTGCTTTAAGCATCTGTCAGAACACCCTGTGAGTTTGGTGAGGAAGTATCAAAAAGCACATGACCCAAGCGTAGCTCTGTTTTGGGGGTCAGGAACACGAGCCCTTTGCTTTGTATCCAGAGTTGTACTGGATGGGGCTGGTTCTGCCTTCTGTTCTTGCCTATGCTGCCTCCTGTTCTGCCTCGCTGTCTATTTTGGTAAGGACAGGGGGGTTTTACACTCAGGTGTTCCTGTTTTTATAAGCGTTTAGTACCTGTTCCTTCAGCTCGTTCAGCTGGGAGGTGAGATGGGACACCAGCTTCATCGTGGAATTGAGTTTGTCTTGAAGGTTGCGGATCTCGTTCTGTTCTCCTTCCCCTTCGTTGCTGACCAGCGACATGGCTCGCATCCGAGGGAACCAGTCAAGGTTCTTGTTCTGGAAAGAGACCAGGTGGAACTTAACAGGAAGCCTGCCTGTGCTCGGGGACTAAAAAAAATCCCCAAGGCTCATTTTGTATGTATCCTTGCAAATTTTCCAGCACTGGTCCATTTGCACCTTTTTTCATACAGCCATCTGGATTCAAGTTCAGAGGTTTTTCTTTTCTAAGTTTCCTCACCCTCCCTTTTTGCCTTGAAATAACCTTGAAGTCACACTCTGTACTGCCTGGTTCTGCCCTTGGTTCAATCCTTAAATACACAGTACAAAACATCAAATAGACAATGCGCTGTTGGCTGAGATTGCCAAGTGGAATTAACCACCTAAGAAACCCAAGGAGCAACAACATTCTTAAATATTTTGCAAAAGTTCCTTCTCAAAACTGTTTTTCTTTGGCGAGCCCACTGTTCCCAAATATTTCCCTGGGGTAGCTGCTCTGAGAGGACGCGTACCTTTATCATCTGCGCCACGTAGCTCTCAGGCCCGGTGTAGTCTGTCTTGTTCTTCACTCGCACCAGCACTATGAAGTACAAGTAGTTCCACATGTTGTGCTCATATTTAATATGCTCCTCAAAGGACACTGTCTTGTTGTCGAACTTGTCCCGTTCGAGTCCTGGGAAAGGCAGTCAAGCACAGAGAAGGTGGAGGGGAGACGAGAAGGTAAGAAGTGAGCAAGCAAACAAATGCGAAAGGAAGTACAGATAATTGCCTCCTGTCCCAGGTGTGACTTTCAAGAAGTGCTTTTAATAATTAGTTGGCATTTAGCACATAACAAGCATCGAAAGCAGGGGGAAAATAACCCAGTCGTGTATTCAGGAGGCTTCTATTTAAAGTACTACTAGCTATGCTTCCTGCCTGTATATCTGAAAGAACAAAATGCACCCAGTGGATCCAATAGGAAAAAAAAAAAAAAAAAAGAAAAAGTTATATTTAAGCTTGGATTGGCTTTTATGGATGCTTTCCTATGACTGAAAGCATTCTGGAACATTTTCCTGTACTTCATTTCCTTAGTAATATGGTGCATTTTTTTTCCCCCACTTGATAAGTGTTGGTCCCAGGAGGGATCACAGCGACGAGAACACCGCAACGTGGCATTTAGTTTAACACCTCATTAACAGGAGGCGAGGAGGAATAATTTCCCCTCTCGGTTTGTGTCCTTGTTTAAGCCTCCTCACTCTGCAGCCACCATCAGTGAAGAGATTTAAGTTTTGCTGTGAACCAAATGAAAACCCAAAGCAGCGGAAACTCCTTTCCTTCCCTCATGCCACAGGTCAGCCTTAAAAGAGAGGAACCACACGGGGGCAGTTCCTGCAGGCACGCTGAGCCAGGGTCCCAGCACTCACCACATATGAAACAAGTGGTCTTCAGTATCTCTTCCTTCTTTTGCTTCTCGCTCCTCAGGTCAGCAAAGGTGTCAATAATGACCCCAAAGATGAGGTTGAGGACAATGATAATGACAATGAAGAAGAAGAGGAGGTCGTAGACAACGCGAGCAGGAAACAAGGATTCCTGTAATGGACAAATGGGAAAAAAAACATGCGTCTCACACACCTCTCCTCTAGCCACTCCAACCGTGCTTTGCTGCAACGGCCGTAGGCTGAGGGTGCAAGGTGAGGAGCAATAACTGGGGTGTGGTGGGGAAGAGAGGAGGAAAGCACTGAAGGACGGCTGTAGGGGAAAAAGCTGGCAGTGCCACAGTTTCCAGGGAGGAAGGGCAGCTCCACAGTGGGATCTGCAGCAGGACTTGGCAGAGAGGGGCCCGACGTGCTGCCAAAACTCACATCCTTCGATGGCTTGCGCAGAATGTCACCCACACCCCCTCCGTTCCTCAGGCCGTGGTTCAGGACAGTGACAATGCACATGAGCAGCGTGTCGCAGGCTCGTTCCCACTGGTCAGCGTCTGCTTCTAGAATACCAGAGGGAGGGCAGGGGGGGAATAAAAGCAAAAAGAGCACACACAGGGCAGAAGTACCACTGCAAAGATTCCCATGCTACAGGATGAGGTGCAGTGTCCCATCTGGGAGCAGGTGCTCGGTGTGGATCTCCCAACCAGCAGCTCCTCCAGCTTGCTTCTTGCGGTGGAGGTGTTTGGCTGAGCGCTCCCAAAGCTCCCACTTTCTTTATGACTAAATTGAATCTATTTCAACATTTTTATGCCAGGGTCAGTACAGAGCTTGCGGGCCTCTTGCTTAATATGTGCCAAACAGTGGGCTGTTTGTCAGCGAGCTCAGAAAAATCTCACAGCATCTTTTCAAAGATGGAAACAAACAAAGCAGCCAGCCTACTCTGCTGCTAACAGAGCTCAGCTTTCTAATGAGCTTGCTTACCTTCCAAGGCAGTGGGCACAGCAGAGCAGCTAATTTTGTCTCCACTGCATGACTCCATGAAGGTCTCCATGTTCCTTTGCATCCCCAAGGGGTCATCTGCAAGTAAAAGAGAGCACAGCCTTGTCAGGGCATCAGCTTGCCTTAGCAAAGCTCTTTGCTTGTGTCCAGGTGCTCTTCAACTGCATCTCGTTGTAACATTCAAGCAACGTAAAAAATGAAGAAGCTTCATTCGTATTCTCCTAGCCTCTTCTAGGTTTTGAATCTTTTGCTTAGGTTTCAGTAAGACCTCTACTATAAACTTCATTTTCAGCTGCCAACCCCTTTCTCTGCTGTCACTCCTAGCCCCCAAAACCCCATTCTCTGCAGCAGGAGGTCCCTAAATCAGTGCAGGCAGACGCCTTCTCCCCCAGCCCCAAACCAGTGCTCCCAGGAGCTTGGCCCCGTGCTCCCAGGGTCTCCTGCAATGATCCAGCTGCAGAAGGGGCCCACACTCTGCCTGGCCCAAGCCCTGCAGCCAGCAAGGGAATGGCCTGAAGCACCTTTGGCTTTGCTGTCCGGCAGCCGGTCCACCTCCAGGATGAAGTCATCCTTCAGGAACAGGAAGCCCACGATGGAGAAGAGGTAGACGAGGATGAGCGCCAGGAGGGCTGTCAGCAGGATGGAGCGCCCGTTCCGCGTCACGCTTTTGATGACATTAAACAAGGTCTCCTCACGGTAGATCAAGTCAAACAGCTGAAAGGACCAGGAGCAAAGAAATGCCATAGGGTGCTTTTCTGTGACAATGCCTGGCCTACCTATACCCCTTTTATCCCGAGAGCTTGGATCACCCAGGAGACATCGACTAACTTTCACATAAAGCATTTAAGTTTTCCATCTTACTGTAGAAGAACGAAGTGACTTATGCACAGCAGGAGAGCCGAGAATAGGACACACGTCCCCTGCCTCTGCCCTCACCAGCTCACGTTGTCTCCCAGCTGACCCAGATAAAGTACACAGTAGAGATTAGAAAGAGTCTGATAGCAAAAGACTGGGAAAGACAGTAATAGATACTGTCGGAAGGCAGAAAGATCAGCCTACGCAAAGATTAGAGCACAGTGCATTGTTCTCACTGCTGTTATCGATCAGCTCCTGGAAGATGTCACAGGAAACTTCTAGCTTCTAACCGGGCGTTCTGGCTATGTCTGAGCCCCAAAAATCTGCATTTACTGTACCAGGATGCTGTAGAAGAGCTCGTGCACAAAGAGTCCCAGGACACTCGTCAGGATGTAGCCAACATGGTAGAGAAACTCCACATCCATGATCATGGCCTTGTAGCCTCGGATGAAGGTGCCACGATTGCCCACAAAGCTCACGACGAACACAATCTTGTTGGTCAGCTGGAGAACAACCAGAAATGGGAAGGAGTGAGGTTTGCTGCACTTCAGGAATGCAGAACAGTCTCCTGTGCTATGAGATGTTGTGCTCCCTTTCTAGCAGCGTGATGAGAACTTACATTGAGAGCTCCCAGGATGTTCAGAGTGAGTCCAATTCCTAAGTAATAAATTGATCGCAAGATCAGGGCCACGAGGAGCGGTCTGACACCATAACGCTTGGTGAACAGGGCCATGATGGAGAAGCAGATCAGAATCCAGAAGAGCAGCGAGATCAGTGGGGAATCCAGCACTCCTGGGAAGAGAAGACCCACAACAATTCAATGGCATGAAGTTAAATGCACGTTGTCAATCCGACACTGTGCTGCTGTCCTAAGTGTCCGAAAAAAACTATCGTGCTGATTAACAGAGGGAAAAAAGACAGAAATGATGCTTGACTGCAGAGACTAGTGTTGGCTAAGATGGTCCTTACTGATACACTTCTCTAACATCCTTTATCTGAGATCTCACAACCACTGTAAATGATTAAGACTTCCAGACAGCTGGTACATATTCTGTCATTACTTCCTCCATTTTACAAACACAGAAAGTACAGCCTGGGGAGAAGAGACTGTTCCCTAAGAAGGAAGTCGTGGGAGGGCTGGCAACTGAAATCTTGATTCAGTCCCTTGCCAGGACCAGCAGAAAAGGCTTGGGGCTTTAGGAGTCAAGAGGAGAGAAAGGGTGGGGAGAACACAAGTACGGGGCCCAGCGCTCCCTGCACACGAGGGTCTCCTTTGTCCACCACCCCGAGGAGCAGCGAACGCAGGGGCACTCACCCATGGAGGTGGCTTCAACATAGGGGTAGAAGAAAGCAATGATTATGTTGATGAAGACAGCCAGGTTGAAGGAAATGCTTCCCCAGAGCGTCATTCTGCGGGAGAACCAGTACATCAGCGGCATGCCTGGAGGGAGAGGAGGCAGACACACATCTCAGCCAACCTCGTGTCAGCTGGGGAAGGCTCTGACCTCCCCGACATCCAAAGGGCTCGGCTCAGTGCAGCGAGCGGGCCTGGAGGGACCCTTGCCTCCCGCTTCCTTCGTGCCATTGACAAAAGCTCCCTCCTCATCTCCTGAAACACAACTGCACGTTCAAATCGTTACCGCTCACACCTCTCGGCTCCTGGGGCCTTTGACCTGCTCTGGCACCTTGGAATCAGATTGGCTTCGTTCTTTGCTTCCCCCTCCTCCCCATCTCCCACCTCCTACATCCTCGCATCCTTCAAAACAACAGCGCCTTTGTGTTTTCAGCCTGATTCTCCGTCCCAAAGGAGACCCAGCCAGCAACTTCCCAGCCATACTGGAAACTTGTTTCCTGCCGAATTCCTAAGATAGTTTAGACTGGATCTGCAAGTGTTTTCAGTGCTGCTACACCACCTCTTAGCTGGATCGCTGTATTTATAGTGCAACCCCTGCTGACGGAGCTCCTGTTATTTTAAGCCAGGAAGTCCGTACTGGTGCAGCCCTGAAAGCACCTAGGGTCTGGATGGTGCAGAGGAACAAGTTTATGTCCCAAATACAGCTGCTAGATGCTGGCTTAGGAAAAGGCAGCTGAAAACAAATAAAGAGCGGGCTTTGTAGGGGAACACAGCTGTCGGTGTTGTCCCAGAGAATGTGCTGTGAGAGGCATTTCAGAGGAACTGCACTAACAGGCATGGAGCAAACACCCCTGGGCTGGAAGGTCTCGATTAACCTCCACTCCCTGCAAACTTCTGAGCACGCTGTGCCCTGCAGAGAGCAAGGGGCACAAGGGGCAGAGATACGATCTGCAGGCTGCTGCCAGGATTCACAGCCCCCTCAAAGCACAGCTGGCCCCCCAGGTTCAAA
This sequence comes from Anas acuta, assembly GCF_963932015.1. Classification (NCBI taxonomy): domain Eukaryota; kingdom Metazoa; phylum Chordata; class Aves; order Anseriformes; family Anatidae; genus Anas; species Anas acuta. The sequence continues at coordinate 2,084,436 of NC_089002.1, read as the reverse complement.
ACAGGAGCTATTCAAAGAGCCCAAGCTTGGCCAGTGCTGAAGGAAGGTCTGGTTTGCTCTTACTGCGCAGTTTCTTCTGCCACTCCATCTCGTTGTGGAGGAAGGAGGACTGGTCGAAGAAATCACTGACTTTGCTGCCCTGCTCGTCCTGCTCCGTCGTGGTAAAGAGCCGGTACTTGGTCTCCTTGGTGAGGAACTCACAGATGCCAGGCACCGGGAAGATTATCTGCTCCATGCTTCGGTCCAGGCGCACAATCTGCAGGAAGCAGGGCGAAGGGGAGGGTGCCGTCAGATCCTGCCCGTACCACGCTTTGGTTTCCGCTTTCCTAGCCCCAGCTGTGCCTCCCCAAATCCAAATATCACCAGCCACACATCTAACGCTACAGTTCCACCCAGCAAAGGCATCCTTGAGTGGCTGTGCTGGGACAAACACTGACAGCACGTGGACCACACCAACAAGCAAGGATGGGGCTGCTCCCACTGCATCCCAGCTGCTGTGGGGAGAGAAAGGAAGGGTCTGGGGGGACCCTGTGCTCCCCCAGCACCCAACGGGCTCTGCTACTACCTCCAGCTCTGTGCAGCACAAAGGACCCGTCTGCTTTTAGCAGGCACAGGGATGGGAAGGCTCCCGGTGCAGAATAACCGGGCACGAGACAGCCGGAGCACACGTGGGATTCATCAGCCGTGTGTGTACTAGCAACCCAGCAGCAAACAGGTCTTGCCTCAATCTGGGACGTGTGCTTCTCGTAATACGCCAGCGGGTCCTCCTCCTCCTCCTGGATGGGAGCCGTCGACTTCAGCATCTGCGTCAGCTGCTTGTTATTTAGGCTGAGCTGGGATGTGGGGAGAGGAGAGAGGATGAGAGCGGGAACAGCCGGGGGGGATTCGGGTCTAACTGCACTGACAACGCCGTTCCTCAAAACGTACTGAACCCGATTAGGTTTCAAGGAAAAGCAAATGAATTAAAGCTTCCTAGAGGAGTACGAGCGCTCCCTGAGGTGACAGACATTCGATTCCCTGCAATAATTACATCCAAAAGCTGCTAATCCACAAATTACAAATCAATGCCCCTAAAACCCTAGGGAAATCACATTACTGCTGAATCTTGTACGGGATCTAAGGCAGAGGCAAGAAATGACAGCAAAGGACTCAGTCCTTGCTTTTCTGAAGGGAAGGGAGGAAGCAGGTAGCAGGAGCAGGAGCCCAGCAGGGCAGCACCCTGCAGCAAGCTGGATGTCACCCGTGGCTGAGCCCTCCCCAGGGAGCCCCGCACACGCAGCTCTCTGCAGCTGGGTTATAACGGGTGCACGTGCCATTGGGCTGTAGATTTGGCTACACTGGCTCTTATCAATCTTTCTTCAGTCCCCCCACCCCCAGGAACACTAAACCCCATCAAATCTTGAACGACAAGCAGCAGGGCAGCTTAGTGAGGCTGGGAGAAGCGGCTTTTCACAGCCTTCACTCGGGGTCGGGGAGCTCTGCCTCTGTTCCCGAGGGCTTTCCGTACCATGGACGAGATGCCCTCCTCCTCCTCCTCCTGGATGCGCTTCACCGGCTTCAGGAGCTGCTGCAGGGACTTGTTGTGACGGGACAGCTGGAAGGGGGACAGCGAGAGTGGGTTAGCACAGGATGGAGCAGCCTCTGCACACCAGAGTGGAACACGGGGTGCGCACTAGGGGGATTAGGGGGATGGCCACTAAGCCAGGGTGCTGGGTTTTCGTGGGAGGCAAAAAGCACATTTCCCAGCCCGTCTGGAGGAAATGTAAATAAACACAGAGAAAAATGTGCAAATCGGTGAGTGGGAGCCCAGCACAGCATGGGGAGCCCAGCCTGGTGGGGGCCCTGCTGTCACAGCAGATTGCAGCGTCAGTACCTGCAGCGCCAGGATATAAATGTTGTGGCCGACTTCCCGGGGGGAAACCTCAGCGTTTTCGCACTCTTCCTCCTGCAGATAGGCTTTCTTAATCACGTCAACCTGGAAGGCAGCAGAGGGCAGGTGAGCTTGTCCTGGTCTCCTCACCTCATTTTCCTCCTCTGGCCACAAAGCTCCGGGAACCCCACTCAGGACGGATGCTCGTGGTGTGTGAGCAGGGTCAGGGCAGCACACGAGGTGGTTTTGGGGTTGCAAGCCAGAAACTGCACCAGGAGCCAGAGGTGCAGGAGCTCCAGCAGGAGCCACAAGCCCAGGGGCTTACAGGGGCTCGTGGGGGCTCTTTCACCCTCCCACCCCGCTCGGCCCTTACCAGTTCCTGCGGGCGGAGGCTGATGAGGATCCGCTCGGCGTTCTCGCTGTCATGTCTGCTCTCCATGAGGGCCAAGAGGAGCTTGGAGGCATTGTCCTGGCGGGGAGAAGCCCGTGCTGAGAGGAGCTATGCCCTGCCTATGCCCAGGACCTTGCAGTGGGCAGAACCCCCCTGCACCGCGGGCTGCCATAAATCCAAGCCACGCACACAGGAGATGAACCAGCCCCACGCAGCCCCTGCTTCAGACCCCCCTCGCCCCACAGCTCAGCCCACGGAAGTGCCCCCCATCCCAGCCCCAGGCCCTGCCTACCTTCAGCTGCAGGACCAGGTCCATCCGGTACTTGCAGAGGGGGCTGATGTCGTTGAGGATGAGGGCTGTGATGATGTCGATCCCGTTGGACTCGTGGGTCACGATGCAGCTCTAGGGCAGCAATGCAGTGAGGTTATCCCACGGGTGATGCCATCCCTCCCGGCTTCACCTCCAACACAGCTCAGGACCAAAGCTGTGCCCTGCCTTCATGCAGAACCATCACTTTTGCTCCAGGAGCCCCAGATCCCTCCTCTCCCTGCCAGTGGCAACGTTTCCATCACCATATTATTTTTTGCATCACCCTATTATCTAGCCAAGCAGGAGCTCGTAACCCACACATTGTCCCTGTGCACCACAGGGAACCCCTGCAGCCCACGTTGTGCTCTCCTTCACACCCTGAAGTCCAGAGCTGCCCCTATCCCTTCTGCTGTCCCATGCATCCCCCAAAATCCTTCCTTGGGCATCCCTGATGGGAAGGGACACGCAAGGACGAACCCAGACCTGCAGCGACGTGCACAGACCTGGTTCTCGTGGCAGGGCCCCTGGCAGTACTCGGTCAGGGTCTCCAGGGTCTGGGTGATGAGGGCCACGTTGTACTCGTTGATGTAGAGCCCCAGCAGCCCCAGCCCCCCCGTGGTGCTGCCGCACATGATGTCGAGGAACTGCAGCGTCTCGCACACCAGGTTGTAGTTGGTCTTGTTGTTCTGGCACCGGAGGAAGTTCTGTCGAGCAAAGCCTGCGGTTACAAGCCTGAGCAGCATCACTCCGACAGGGACACCAGGTTCTGGCCCCACTCCCAGCACAACCTCCAGCTAATTTTGATGCAAAATTAGGCTCAGGGCCTCCCCTATAGTGTACAGACCCCCCCAAGAGCAGCACCCAGTCACATGAAAACAGCTGTGCCATGATCGGCTCCTTCCAGGACACCAAGTTAATCCTAAAGGATGGTGCATTTGCAGATGGGGAAACTGAGGCACAGGGAAGCCAGCACAATGTCCTTTTGGACCCAGCTGGGGCAGAATCCATCTTCCTGCACCCCGGTCCTACAGCCTCTGCCCCCGTCCCTAGCAGCCCCCAGAACCAACCTGGAGGTCCCGGTTGTGGTTCTCGCACAGCAGCTGCAGAAATCGCAGGATAGGCTCCATAATCAGAACCGTCACCCCCATTTCGTTGTTCTGGCCCTGCTCTCCACCGTCATGGCCCTTCCGAAACCCTAACGCCAGCGGGTATCGGGAGGGGGTGCCTGGCATCACGAAGGCCTCTCCTCGTCCTGCTGGGCAACCCAACCTCGTTAGCATCAGGCTGTCCAACGAGGCAGGCATTGGCCCTGCTGGGAGGACACGGCCCCATACCTTTGGTGCCAGGGTCAGGTTCGTCTTTGTCCTCACGAGGCTTGTTCCCAATGTCACTCATGTTCACCGACACCGTAGACTTGGTCTCCTGCTGCGCCTTCTTCATCCGGTCATGCAAAACTTTGAAGAACTTCTCGGACTTCTTGTCGCTCGTCATGAGGTTGTAAAAGGATTTCTGGGGGGAGGGAGGACAGCACTTCCAGCCTCTGCTGCAGTATCCAAGCCACCCCAGCCTGCCCCTCTGATCCAGTAGCCTCCAGCACTCCAGCCCTTGCCTGGGATAACGTGGCGAGCAGGATTATTTCCAATAGCCCTGGAGATCACAGTCCTCTTGGACTCATAGGGGTGCATCATGCCCTGTGCCTGTGCCCCCCTTCACCCTGGGCAGGGCTGGGGACATAGCAAGCAGCAACTACAGCAGCTCCAGGCTTGGAAGCCCATGATTTTTGTGTGTAAAGTTCGTCGGCTTCCCCATGATGAGGAATTCAAGATAACCTACAAGTGATCACCTGAGAGCTGCAAATCTGAGTCATTTCCGCGATACCCGGCAGAGGGCATCAGCATTACTCCAGAAACCCTCGGCAACAACCTGCCCCTTTCACAGCATCCAGCCACCAAGCTGGAAAACCCGAAAGCAGAGAGATTTCTGCAGTTCCTCCCCCAGATGGCGAGCAAATGCATGCACCTAAAATTTTGGTAAAGTCTGCTGCTCGGGGACCGGCCAGGGGCTGAGGACTGCCCTGCGCCCCTGTCTTCTGCACGCTGGGACCCTCGCACCGCACACATCAAACCACGGCTGCCCAGTCCCCGGGGGCTGGTGCCCACCACAAGCACCTGGATCTCAGTGTTGCCTCCGTCCAGCAGCCGAATGGCCAGCAGGATGCTCTCCTGGAAGATCTTCTCGTTCTTGGTGTTCATGATGAGGTCAGCCACCAGCTTGGTGGCCCCTTCTCGGTCCAGCCGGCACTGGACAGCAGCGATAGCGGACCAGTCCTGGTCCTGACCTGCAGGAGAGGACATGGATGGATGTGATGGTGGTGTAAGAGAAGGAGCACGGCCAAGTCACTCCCAGGGACATCTCAGACCCATCCCTTCTTCTCCCTAAATCCTTTACTCCCATGGAGGTGCGAGCATGGAGACCAGCTACAGACCTTATACCACCATGGTTTGGGAACCAGGCCTTCAACATGAGCGACAGCTGCACAGAAAGATGAGGAAAGGCAGGAGAGGGGCACTCACCTCCCCCAGCAGCATCCATGATTTCGCCTTTGGAGCTGGACTTCTTGTTCTGCAGGTAATTGTTCAGGAGCATTTTCCGCAGCAGGTTGCCCTGCCAAGACAAATAAACGTCACGAGGCTCCCAGTGCCAGCGCCAGAGCAGAACAAGGCTGAGCGCCCACGGGCTGTGACGGGGAGGGTGCTGCCAGCCCGGGCAGCCAGAGCCGAGGAGTGGGGCAGGGGATGTGCCATGGGGCCACGGTGCTCACCCTCTCACCGTACTTGTTCCTCTTCACCAGCATCTGCTGCAGCGTCCTCAGCACCTTGATGCACAGCTTCTCCTCCGTCTCCATGAGGTCCTTGGTGTGCTGCACCAGCCTGGCCACGCACAGCAGAGCCATCGTCACGCAGCCGAGAGGGACACGGGGTCCCCAAGGGCACCCCTCCACTCCGCAGGCGCAAAACCCACAGAGGGAGAAGGTCAGCAGCCCTTCCCCAGCAACCCCACGGCAATTGCAAAGCATCCTCACTTGGACAGGAAACCTCCGCTCTCGCATCGCTGGTACGCCTCCGTCCCCTCCATGAAGAGCAGCTCTGGCCGGTGGAGGACATCCACCAGGACGGACAGCTCAGCCTCCACCAGCGGTTTCAAGCGGTCCTCCAGGGCATTAATGATGTCCTACAAGTCACAGCGCACACCTTTAGCTCAAAACATACCAAGGAGACACAAATACAAATACGGGACAGGCTTGCAGAGCCCATGTCTTCTCGCTGCCTCGCAGTGGAGACACGCTGCGCCGCCGACCACCACCTGCTGGCCCCGTACCTGCAGCTTCTCTATGATGTTCTTGTAGTCCCACTGGTTTGGGGTGGTGGAGACGCGGGGGAAGGTCCGCGTGGCCGTCTTGTAGCTGGACGTGTTCCTCTGCACAGTGCTGGTGGAGCTGCTGTTGAGCAGGGAGCTGACGTGGGCATCCAGGTCCATGGGCAGCGCGATGGAGCGGCTCTTGGCTGCGGGAGAGGGGACCGGGGTTGGGGACAGCCACAGCCCAGCCCATGCCATCGGCTGGGTCCTGCCACGCTGCCTCGGGCTGGGCACCCCTTCTCCTGCTCGTCATTTGCAGCATGGAGGAGAGGAGTTAAATACAAGAGAAAAAGCCCCTGGGTAGGTTGGGGTGCAGGATTTCCACCCGTCCCTCCCCAGAGCAGCACCACATTGCCTGCAGCCCCCCCTAGACTGAAAGAGGACTGAGAGAGGCACTGCCTCTGCTTGGCAGTTGGGAAAGCCCAGCACGAGGAGCTTGTAAGTGCCCTGCCTATAATTACAAAGGGGAATCCTAAGGCTCTGGCCGCTGTCCCCACCCGCTGTCTCACCACCACGCAATGCTTTCCACACGGTGACTCAGTGCTGACAACCCTCGCGCTGAGCCAGGCAGCCACAGGCAGGCCGAGGGCAAAGTCCTGGCGAGGGAAATCTGCCATAAATGCTGGCTTTGTTTCTGGGCCCAGCCCCAGGAGGGACACACCAGGAATCTCCCAACCAAACCCAGCTTTCAGCTCGCCTCTGGCCACCCCGGTCACTAAAATTACAGCCCAAAAAGCACATCCCAGAGCCAAACCTCCCGGTTCCCAGCCAGCAGCCTCTCCAGGGCACCCTGCCATGGCTGCGGGAGGGGCGAGGGCTCTGCCGGAGCAGAAATAGCCCTGGGCAGCTGCATCCTCATGGCTGGGGGGGAGCAGAGCATCCCCACGGCACAGCTCCTTACCGACCATGGCCAGCGTGCGGATGCAAGCCTCCACCGAGCTCTTGTGCTGCTGCTGCAGCCAGGGGCACTCCAGCAGCCTCATGGTGGACTGGAGAAGCTGCACCACAATGGTCTGGTGGGTCTGAAGGAGAGAGCAGGCAGGTCTGGATTAGAGCAAGGTGCTTCCAGACCTCGCTACTCAGGGCTTGGTGAGCCCCTTTCCCCTCTCCGTGCGTGGCCTGGCCGTGCAGAGCCTCACTACCTGCAGGGAGGTGCTGTTCTCCGAGAAGGGGGAGCTGAAGAACGCGTTGATGGTGTCCAGCACCACCGTCAGCACGTACTTCTCCAGCGTGGGGTCCGGCAGGCGCTTCTCTCGCTTTTTGCACATCTGTGAGGAGAAGGGAGGACTCTGATGGCACCAGGGCAAGGTGACCAAGCGTTCTGGGTGGATGCTGCTGCCATGCAGAGCTGCCGAGACCTTGCTGAGCCAAGGGACATGGATGGTGACACAGCTCCTGGGTCCGTGCCAGAGCTCTGACTGCTCCCCAGCATGGCAGCTACACAAGTGCCCATGGTGCCCATGCCCCCTGTCTGACTCCCCAGGCTTCAAGGAGCCTCAGTGGCACTGAGCTGTCCCCACCCAATGCAGCAGCCGTTGCTGCCGTGTCACCCCTGCCTGGCCCTCCTCACGCACCTGGGCCATATCCAGGGTGAAGTTCTCAAAAAGAGTCCAGATGTGGTTGCTGGTGTAGATCTCCTTCATCTCCACCTCTGTGTCCACGTAGCAGTGGTTGACAAAGTTCACGTAGGCCATCTTCACCTGCCGGGGAGGGAGAGGACAGGGTGAGGGCACCATCAGAGGAACAGAAAACAGAGCAAAGCCACCAGTGCCCTCCTCGAGAGGCACCCCATACCTCCGTGATGCAGTCCTCGTGCGTCACCACCCGCACCACGTCCTCCAAGGGCAGCAGGGACGTGCATTTGATCTCCGTGTAGACGTTCTTGCCTTCGGCGCAGGCGGCCAGCAGGTCCACCAGGGAGATGTGGTACATCAGCGGGCTGTTCTCCTCCACCCCGTCCCTGGCTGCCGTCATCATCTCCAGGAGGGTGGCCAGCGACGCCTTGTCGTTGTAGAAAACCACCACGTCGTCCCCAGCGTTGGTGAGCTGTGTGGGGAAGGGTCACTGGTCACCGCTCCGCAGAAGGAGGGTGAGAAACCTCGAGAGGCAGAAAAATGCATCCTCTGCACCGGGGAGGGCTGAGAGGGAGCAGCCGGGTGAATGGGCCGTGCGTTTATGGGGAAAAGTGGACATTTGCGATGCAATCGTAAATCACAACTTGTGGCACTGCAGAATGGTTATTGGCTCTCAGATTTTTGCATCTCTCTTGGAGATTTTTCCAACTCCAGGGAGAAACCAGCATGCTTGGGAAGGCTCTTGCCCGAGGGAGAAGCCAAGCACACTCCTCCTGGGAGCCGTGCCCCGCTGCACCCCGTAGGGGAGAGGGGTAGAGGCGCTTACCTCGGTCATGATCATGTCCTGGCACTTCTTGACGTACTTGCCCTCGGCCTTGATGATGGTGTGCAGGAAGTCCAGGTACTGCACGTGGCGGCCGTGGGTGGCCACGCAGTGGATGAAGTGCTGCGGCACCGTCTCGTTGATCTCTGAGCAGAGCTGGTAGTTGTTGAGGAAGATGTGCTGCATCGTCTCGGCCTCCAGGAGCTGCAGAACCAGGGGGACGGAGTGAGGCTGGGGGCTGCGAGGCACAGCCCCCCTCCTGCCCCGGCCCTGCCTCTTCCAGGGGTCTCCTCCTGGCCTTTCCATCTCCTGCTCTCAGCCCCAGGAGTGGTGCTGAAGCCTCTCCCCATGCTGCTGCCTGTGACCACCCGCTGCTCCCCTCTCCTTACCCCTGGGGTCAGGAAGAGGTTGAGGTGTTTGTGCAGCAGGGCCTGGTTTTCCTGATTGCCAGCGCAAAACTTCTGCAGGAACTGGTGGGTGAACTTCAGGATCTCCAGCATCTTGGCATCACCCTGAGGAAGGGCAGAGAGGGGACAAACACCCGGGATTGGAGAGGGATGGAGCAGGCTGCTGCCCCTCCTGCCTTGCCCAGCCGCAGGACCCAGCCATGCCCAACCCAGGGTGTCCCCATGTCCCCCACCCCTTGCCCAGACGTTTTGGGACCAGCCGGCTTCTGCCCACCCACCTTCTCATAGGGGATCTGCAGCAGATCCAGCATCACTTTGTGGGCGTCCATGTTCTTCAGCAGGCGCTGCTGCTTCTTGCGCACTTGCTCGCCAACACCACACATCTTATTGAGCCGCTCCAGGATCTGGAGAGAGAAGGAGGAAGGCCAGAGGGGAGTTGAGCCTGGGAGCCACCAGGATGGCCACCAGCACCAGGGGTCTGCTTGATATCCAGATGTGCCCCAGAAGAAACTGAACTCAGTGGATGCTTGAACCCCAGAAAAGATTGGAAGTACCCCCCCAGTTTCTCCCTGTCCCTTCCTGCAGGTGCCCCAGCTAGCCCTGGGGACAGTTTTCGGTCCCACTCACCCCCTTGACTATCTGGTAGTTCTCGCTGCTCTTCTCTCCTGGAGCAATGACCTCTTCATCAGCAGTGTGCTGCGAGGGGACAGAAGCAGCGTCAGGGTCCCGCCACACCTCTCCAAAGCCTGGGCCACAACTGCACCCCACAGGACCCTTCCCCAAGAGGTGTGCGTGGCCCAACGAGAGCTGCCAGGTGTTGGACTGAAGTGAGCTGCTCCTCTGCCACCATCCTCTCCCCAGCACCTTGCTCAGGGCTCTCACCTCTTTCTTCTCCTTCTTGTTCCCATCCCCCGTGCTGTCCCCTTTGACGCTGCCTTTCTTGTCCACCCACAGCTCAGATTTCTCCACCATGGTGCGGAGTTTGTCCAGCTCTGACTTGATCACCTTGTAGTTCTCGACATCCTGGGCTGAGATCAGGAGCTGAACCTGCAGTGACATTCCCGGGGGCTCCCCTGTGCAGCCGGTTTGGGGCACAGACCCCACTCCCATCCGCACCCGGACCCCCCTCCCAAGCAAAGGGGCCATCGGGTGCAGCCACCCCAGCCAGGACCAGCACCGAGGTGCTCGGGGGTTACCTGCTTGAAGGTGTGCAGGACCTCCTGCCTCTGGCTGAAGTGCTTGAAGAGGAGCTGCAGGGAGCCGGAGATGAGCGGCGGGTAGTCGTGCATCGTCAGGTGGATCAGCACCCGCAGGAACATCCTCCCTCCTTCGTCATCCACCTCCAGCATGCTGCTCGTCTTCCTGAAGCCGGGATGAAAGAGCTTGGTGTTAGCAGCCACGTGGGAGCTTGCGTGCACTCAGTCAGCCCTCAGGGCTGATGGGGACAGCTGCATTAGCCTGTAGAGCCTCATCTTCCTCATCACCTGCAGCTCTCAGCCTCAGAGTGAGTACAGGCAGGAGAAGGAAGGGCCCTACGGCCAGGCTACCTACGCACTAGAGGGGCAGGGACTCACCCCACACCGAACATGGCCTCTGCGTGCTCGCCGATCCGGTCCAGGTTCATGGCTGCAGCTGCAGGGAGAGGAAAGGGAGATGAATGGGGTGGCCAACATGATCCCCGTGCATCAGCAGAAACCCTGCAGGATCCAGCCCAGCTCCCCAGCCCATGTCCAAGCGTCCACGATGGACACGGGACACCTCGTCCCTCCTGCACAAACTCTGATCCCCCAGGCTCCCTGCCAGCAGAGGTGGAGGATGGAGAGCTGCTGGAGCTGGGGTTGTACCAGGAGCTGGGGTTGTACCAGGAGCTGGGGTTGTACCAGGAGCAAAGGGGAAGAGTTACTTGTGGAGTCGAAGGCTGGAGCTGTCCCGTCGGCCGCGCTGTCCTGCATGGGGTAGACTTCCACAAACTCCTTCTTGAAGACGGAAAGCAGGTAGGAGATCCTGTAGTCCAGCCGCACGTTCAGGATGAACTGGCAGTAGCGGGGAGGGAAGAAAGCAAAAGTGAGACCTCTAATCACACCGTCTGCCTCCTTGCATCAGAAAACTACATCTTCCCACCCCATCCCACAGGTCCCACCCGCAGCTCCACGATGCTCCTCCAGCTCCCACCTGCAAGATCTCCAGGATCTTCAGCTTGGTCTCCATCACCACGATGTTCTCGTTCTCAATGCTCCTCCCTCTGTCCACTGGCTCTGGGGTAGAGCCAGCACTGAGGCTCGGGGGGCTGAAGATGGACTGTTTCCTGCTCAGCACCATGGTGGACATCATCTGCCCAACGCCCTGGATTGACCTCCGCACATTCTTCCCTGCAGGGGCAGCCACAGAGTTAATGCGGAGGGAAGAGAGGGGGGAGAAGACTGATGGAAGGACCCACTTTGAGTGCAAATGTAGCTGTTAACCAGAGAACCAGCAGGAAGGACTGGCTACTTCTCTGCTGTGGCCAAGGACTCAGCATCTCCTGCCTCCTGTTGCATACCCAGCCCAAATTTCCACACAACCAAACCTGCAGCTTGCTCTCTTGCAGCCCAAACTGGAAAGCACTGGGCAGACCACAGGAACTACCTTCCCCTGGGACCGTGCCTGGTTTTGGAGCAGGGACTCACCCGTCACCTCGTCGTTGTAGACCGCCTGCATCATCAGCTGTGGGTTTTGGACGCAGTCGATGATGCCCAGCAGCGTCCGCGTCAGGCGCAGCAGCTCACTGAAGCTGTAGAAGCCGAAGTAGATGAGGTTGTGGGCAAGGCTGACCACCTGGGGAAGGACAAAGCAAGCTCCAGACCTTGCTGTGCTCGGGGCTGTAAACATGGGATGCCGGCACAGCCAGCCTTGCCCCAGAGGCAGCTGCAAGGCGTGGAGGTGGCCGATGGCTGCGCGAGGTGCCAGTGACACCAGCGGGTCTCGCACCTCGAAGGTGAGCTTGTTCTTCTCCTCGTTGGCGAAGGGCACCGCCTCGCTCACCACGTTGTTCAGGTAATCCTCCACAAACTCCATGGTGCTGGCAAACTTGTTTTTCTTGTCATCTCGCGAGGCGTTGAGGTTGGAGTCGTAGCTGCGAGGGGAGACAGCAGGATGAGCTGGATGGCAGTGGGTCTCCTTGCCCAGCCGGGCAGGAGCACTGCCCAGGGGCCTGCTGAGAGCCATCACGGCCAGGAGCGATGCTTGTGACTGTGATGGAGACCACAGGAGGACATCTGCCACCCCACCTCCCACGTCCCCCAAAGCCCCAGCGCCTCTCACTCTTTGATGGTGATGGCCGTGGGGATCTCGGTCCAGAGCCGTGCAAACTTGACAGGCATCACCAGCTCCTGGGGGTCCCTGTCCACGTGCACGTGCAACATGAGGTGGCAGAAGGACGCCCGGAGATCGAAGGGCAGCATTTCATCCGCCATGCAGAGGAAGATCAGGTCCACCCCCAGCTGCTGGGAGATCTCCTTGATGGCCAAGTACTGGCGGTCCAGACACATGCGGGCAAAGAGCTTCAGCTGGTACCTGTGTGGGGACAAGGTGGAGAAGGAGCGAGGCCATGCAACCCTTACGTCCTCACCCCATCTCCCCAGAGCCTGGGGAGAGGGTGCCACAGGATTGTCACCTGTAGTAGCTGAGAACGTTCTCGTCGTGGGCATTGCCAGCCCGGGCCTCCTGTGCCAGCTGCCGGATGCTTTTCTCGTGGTGGTCATTGTTCTTGTCGGTCCAGGTGAGCCAAACCTCCTCCTCCGAGTACTCGATGCTCAGGTACTCGTGGGTCTGGGACATCTCCTTCACTGGCCGCAGCCTGGGGTGGGGTAGGAGTAAACTTGGAGATGCTGCTGAGGACGGAGCACCTCGGGGCGTGATGGGGGTTTTACAGGGGTACCATGGCAGCAGGCAGGGCCAGGCACTGAACCCTGGCCATGGAAAATCTCTCCCCATGACTACTCACTCAGTTTTGATGAGGATGTCACTATTTTTTGGGTCCAGCACGCACTTGCAGATCAGCTCCTGGGTGACGGGGATGGCGATGTGGTTGGACACGCACAGGTCCGAGAGGTAGTCCAAAAACCTGTGGAGCGAGGGCAGGGCAGAGACAGCTCGCTGTGAAAGGGGGTCCATGGGGGGGCTCTTTTTGCCTCTGCTCAAGGCACATCCCACCCGTCAAGCTGCTCAAAGCCCCTCGGGACGGGGGTGCTGGGCACGCACCGTGGCTCGCGGTTCTTGCGCACCAGGCTGACGAAGGTCTCCACCTCGGTCTTCGTGATGTGCTTCTCCAGCAGCTTGCGGTTGTTGTGCAGCAGGGCCGTGATGGTGTCCTCGGCCAGGATGTCGTAGCCGATCTGGGACTGCATCATCCCGAACTGCTTGGCTATGTGCTCCTGGAGCAGGCAGAGAGATGGTGAGTGTGAGGCTGCACAGCAGGGTCTGCTGATGCTCCCCTACCCCACCACAACCTCTGCAGCCCCCCAGGGCTGTGCAACATGAGGTGGGATGGGGGCTCCCCACTTCTACCCCCCAACCCACCTGGTTTTTGCGATAATCCTCCTGGGAGTGCCGCAGCACACGGTAGCACAGCCGAAACATGTACTGGTAGGGAGCGTTCTTCTGGTCCGACAGCTCCTCCAGCCGCACCAGGGGCCCTTCGCCACCTTTGTCCTTGAAGGGGGCTTTCAGGATCCCAAAGATCTGCCCCCAAAGCAGGGATGTAAGTGCTGTGTCACCCTCCACACCGCCTCCCATGCATGGCTGGGCATCAGACCTCAGCCTTGCCCAGGTGCACGGTCGTGGCCGCTTACCTGCTTCAGGATGTTCTGCTCCCGCATGAGCTTCTGCCGCTCCCGGTTGGGCTTGGTCACCACGATGTCCAGCACGTTCTGGCCGTTGTTGGGGACATCGCTGACGAAGAACACCAAGTCCTCCAGCAGTTGGATCACGAACCTGCAAGGGGCACGGTGCCAGTGGGGCGGTGGGACCCTCCTTCCAGGGAGGCCACTCACCCACCGCACGCAGCCCACCCATGATCAGGTGCCTGCAATGCTGCTGGCACATTTTGTAGGACCAAAAAGCCCACGTTCAGGGCTCAAAACACTGCCGGGGAAGCTGCTGGCCGATTCTTCCTACTGCTAGAGGCCAGTGGCTGCCCTGAAGCGTGAGGCTTTGCAGCCCCTGCAGTTCCTACGGAAATTATTGTCTCAAGTCAGGTGCCATGGTAAATGTCATGGGTTTGTGCTCGTGATTCATGCCGGGGATTTTGCGTTCAGTGCCTCTGCCCCTTGAGTCACATTCAGAGCGGTGCAAGCGCCATGGGACCAGCGTGGGGCGGGCTGGCAGGGCGGCAGCGGCTCGCTCTGTCCCACCGGGTATCTGTGTTTGCTCAGGAAACGCCAAGAACCCACCCACCTAAAAATAACACCGTGACTAACCAGGCTGCCCCTATCATGGGGCCATCTCCCAGCCCCTCAGTTATTTTTCTAGCAGCAAAGGAGGGGCCAGAGCGGGTCTGTGCTGTTATCTGATTTCCTCGCCAGATCCCTGGGAGAAGCAGGCGTGGATTTGGGTCACGGGCAGGAAAGCAAGGCAGAGCCGGCACCATGACCCAGGCAGGGGCCCCATTCTGCAGAGATGCTGGAGGGCTCCAGCACAGCCCCATCTCCACGGGGAAATGACTTTTTACCTCCGGTCGTTCTGGCTGAGAAAACCTTCGTTCATCTTCTCCACCACATTGGCCAGCATCGAGCTGGCGTCGTTGGCAAAGTCCAGGTCCCGGATCTCAGACACGGGCACGGAGACGATGGCGAACGCTTCTTTGTCTTCTTTGGTGGGACACGTGCCCAGCTGGGAAGGAACAGGGAAGCGGTGTCACAGAGGCAGGGCAGCACCAAGTGTCCCCACATCCACCCAGCTGGCACCAGGGGCCCAGTTTGTCCCCACTGGAAGGACTGGGATGGGCTCGAGGTGACTGGGGGAGGCTGCGGGCTGGCGTCCCACTGCCCCCTTGGGTCATCACGGTCCCTGGGTGAAGGTTGGGGTGCCCCTGGGCACAGCAGGGTGGGAAGGAGGAAGGAGCCAGGGGGTAAATCCGTGGACGGGAGGAGGGCGTGGGGCCGCACCATGAGGCGGATGGGTCTCTCCTCATCAATGTCGATGGGCACGTAGGTGCTCTGGATCCACGTGTTGGTGCAGAGGTGGCGCAGCCGCACGTACGAGTTCCTGCAGACAGCACGGTGCCTTGGTCAGCAGCCCCCGCGCAGACATGCTGGCACCCACCACTTCCCCCAGCACCCAGCAAAGCTCCCCTTGTGACAAAACCTCCCACCGTGGATGAATCCTCCCTTCTTTATTTCCACCCCTCCGTGTTGGCGCACGCTCACGTACCGCGGGACGAAGGAGTCCGTCTTCTGCAGCGTGGTGGGGTCCAGCTCGAAGAGGGAGGCGATGTCGTTGCCGTGGGGCACGGCCACCAGCCGGTACTTGATCTTCTCCCCCGTGTTCCTGCGGCTGGAGCGGCTGCTGCCCCCCTGCACCAGGGAAAATGGCTTTGAGCCCCGAGCGGGGAGGTCGCCCCGCCGAGCCCAGCCTCTCTGTGCACGCAGCATCGGAGGACACGCAGCGGCTACGCTCAGTGCAGAAGCTTTGGCTCGGGTGCCGGGCTGAGCCTCGCAGTGCGGAGGCAAACGAGGGGCTGCAAGAGCACAAGCATGGCACAATGCCCCTGAGCTACGGGGACACCCCTTCTCCAAACCTCACCGGAGAGGAAAAAAAAAATAAGTCCAAATCTCTCTTCTACCAGCACTTCATCTGCACACCCCCGTGGCCTGGGGATCCAACATGCACTGGGACCCCTCTCCGACAGATTTCGGCGGGGTCCTCTTGCAAGCGGGACATGGGGATGCTACTCTAGAGTGCGGGATGCAGGATGCTCTGCTCGGCAGCCCTGTGCCAGGACAGCCTCCAGCCACAACCTCAGCACCAAGCGGGACCCGGTGGCACAGCGCGGGCACTGTCCCCGTGGCGGGCTCTTTTTTTGGGGCATTTCCCTGCTTTCAGGCAGAGTCTAAGAGGCAGCGTGGTTTCAGGCAGCGGCAGCAGCATTTCTGCTAGCAAGGCTGCACACAGCTCACCGTGGGCGCTGCTTTGGGCTCAGCCACGTCTCCTTTATAACTTGGGTTTTCCTGAAAAGTTAAAGAGGGAGATGAAAGACAGCTCCCAGCCCTCCCCCTCAGTCCCTCCAAAGCCCTAAGCGTGGGGCGTTGGTTCTGTTCCTTCCTTGCTCATGCACACTGCAGAGAGACAAAACCTGCCCGGATGGGGCTGGAGGACGCGACCCACGCCCAGGGCACAGCGCTGCAGCCCCACGGAGGAGGACAGAGCCCCGGGGCTCTGCATGGCAGCAAGACAAGGTCTCGCTGCAAATCCCTCGAGGCCCCAGGTTAGGGTCTCGCTGAGCACCACAAGCCAGGCAGCACCAGCCCAGGATGGGGATCTTCTTTCCTCTGCAGAGGTCAGCTGAATGTCTTTTGGTTTAAAGCACCCAAATCTCAGAGGCTCAGCATCGGATCCAGTAAGTGCTATTTCCATCCTGCCCATGGCAGAAGGGGCCCCCTTGGGTCATCTTCCACAGTGATGGCACGCCTTCAGCACGGGGTGCACCCAGCTCCCCCAGCACATCCCTGCTCCCCCGGCAGCAGGTCTAACACTTTTCCCTTGGGCATTAGTGTCACATAAACCACATTACCTAAGAGCAGAAGCCTCTTTGTGCCTCTGTCAGGAGGCCTTACGCTGGCCTTAAATGGGAGCAAAACCTATTTGGTGGTTTCCAGGCTCAGGTTTTGCCCACACCTCCCCCAGCCCTTCCCAGCCCTGGATGCTTCCACTGACCAGAGGATGAGGAAGGACAAAACCCGGACAGGAAGAGTTAAACGCAGCCGGATGAGCTATCTGCTGCTTCCATCCCACAAGGAGGTTGTGCCAGTACAGTCGCTTGGCCCAGAGTGAGCAAACAGAGGAAAATCCCAGCCACCCCCTCCTGCCCCCCAGTTACGCGTGCCAGGGCCAGAGGGGAGGCAGCCAGGAGCATTTTGGATATCGCTGCTCTATCTAAGGGTGGGTTCTACTTCTGTTGACAGCCTCTCGAGGGCAGGGCAGCTTTCTGCACCCCTGTGCTCGCCCCCTTACCTCGGCTGCCAGGTAGTTGCCCGTGGCAAGGTGCTTGAAGCGGTACAAGCCGTTCCAGTGCCCGGCGCCCCCTCGGCATGGGTCGTGGTGGACCACCTGGAAGGAGCAGAGGAGCACTCAGCTGTGATACCAGTCCTGGTCCTGGCCCCCAGCAAAGCCACCAGTGACAAGATCCCCATCCTGTCCCAAAGGAGCCTACAAGCAAAGAAGCTTGGGGCGCTGAGCCACCAAGGGGCTGAGGGACACCCATCTCCTCCAGGGCAGCCCGAGCTATAAAATCGCCCGTCCGTCAGCACACGTGGCTTCCAGCTCCCTCTCAGAGCTCAAGCCTTCTGCTGGCTTTCACCAGGGCACTCAGGCCACCAGAAAGTGGAAATTCAAGGCCAGAAACACACTGAAACAAGCACTGTTTCCAACAGCCTCCCCAGGCACGGGGAGGCACCCCGGATGCCCACGGCCCCGCTTACCTCCACCTCCCACAGGGCGTTGGAGCTGGTGGCCGAGGTGGCCGACTGCCTCAGGGTGGTGCGGAGGAAGACGTGCAGCTTGCCTTTGTACTCGTCGCAGGTGAGGAACTTCTCCTGCTCGGCGTGGAAGAGCCTCACCACGTCCCCCTGGCACCGGGACATGGCAGTGAGGACACGGAGGCAGCATCCCCCCCCCAGACTCATGAAGGAGGGTGGCCGTGGCTCTGCTAAAAGCCACTTCTAGCAGCACAAATGCTCCTCCAAGCTCAGGGGAGGGCACCTTGCCTGTGCATGGGGTGGTGGGGACACGGGGGCACCCTGTGCTTTGCGATGCCATCGCTCTGTTTACTTGCACCAGCTGCTTCTCTCTGCCTCTACTCCCCAGGCTGTGAAATGGGTACAAA
The DNA here is from genome assembly GCF_963932015.1 of Anas acuta. Taxonomy (NCBI): domain Eukaryota; kingdom Metazoa; phylum Chordata; class Aves; order Anseriformes; family Anatidae; genus Anas; species Anas acuta. The sequence goes on along the minus strand of NC_089002.1, from coordinate 2,066,565 downwards.
CCCCCTGTTTGCACCCCCAGAGCGGGCAGAGGCTCTGCTCACCAACACATTTATGGCATTAACACCCCTAGAGGAGGATGCAGAGGAAGCTGGGGATAAGCAGGCGCCTGGGGATGAAGATCTGTGAGGTCCTAACAATCAATATCCAGCCAGCTGCTTCCTGGAGGACCTCCGACCCGAACAATAGCTCTGCAGGGAAAGTTCCTTTCCCAGGCAGCAGCCAGCCCTGCTGCATGGCTGAACAGCCAGAGATTGTCCCCGTAGCTGGAACCAGAGCTGGCACCATGTGTGCCTCATATTGTCCTTGGGAGCCGATTGAATACAATAAGGCAGGGGGTAACCTGATGCCCCCTGGGCACCTCCTGCCCATAGATACCGAAAATCCCAGCTCCAGCTCCCTGTTAAGTGCTCCGAGTGATGAATTCCCCTAGAAACCAAGCCCCTTGAGGCATCCTGCTCTTGTCACACAGCCAAACATCTACAGTGTCCTGCCCGAGCAGGGGATGGGGATGGATCCCCTGAGCCCGTCACGTCCCGAGTGGCCGGCGGCCGAACCTCCTTCCTTACCCCCTTCAGCACTTCCTCCATGTGGTCGCGGAACTGCATGAAAAGGTTGATTTTCCAGCTGGTGTTACAATTGACTGAGTTCACCTAGGCAGCAAGAGAGCAAGGTCACAATCCCAGAAGGGAAATGGGACAAGAAAAGAACAAAAAAAAAAGAAAACCAGTCGAGCCCCCAGCCAGCCCCAGCACCTCCTTGCAGCCGGCGTTGTCTGCAAGCTCGTAGTTGCTGGCGTGCAGCGGCTGCCCGGCGTTCACGGGGTTCAGGATCACTTTGTCTCCCACGACTACCTGGGGAGCAAAAGGAGAACAGGGGAGAGCGCATGAGAAGGGTGCTCGGTGGGGATGTGAGCCCTGGCGTGCCTGAGCACTGCTCAGCCCAGCTTCTTCTGGGGGCTTTGCAGCCCTGTGCTCACATTATCTCCATTGCTCCTCAGCTTCCAGAAGGGCTGGATGAAGAGCCAGGACCCCTCGTTGCCGGTGGCATCCAGCGTCACCCGCATGGCGTTCTTCTCCAGCAGGGCCGGCAGCCGCTTGTTCACCGTCAGGTATTTGTTGCTCTTCATGTGCAGGAGCTGAGGAGCAAACATTGGGGTGAGCTGGGGCGACCTGGCACAGCCCCAGGTCCCCGGTGCTGGTCCTACCCAGGAGGGACACCGCGAGCCCCTGCCCACCAGGTGCCCAGCTCACATTCACTGGATCTGTGCGTTTTTTCCCCAAAACCCAGCAGCCCGAGCAGCCTGGGGGCAGAGGAGCTGTGAGTGCTGTACCTGTATGACGCTGCCGTACTTCACCACGTCCCCATGCACTTTCTTGTTCTCAGTCTCGTTCTGCTTCTGCTCCATCTGGGCCGCGTGCTGGATGCCAAAAGGAGAAGAGCTCAGGGTGAAGCAGCCCCATCCCACCCAGAGCAAGCCCCAGGGGCACCACCGGCACCCTGAGCTACGGGGAGGGCAGGGGACAGGCTGTGACATGGCCTCAGCATCCCTCTGTCCCCCAGGTACCATGGTCCATAAGATGGTCCTCAGCATCGGAGAGCTGAGCCCAGGACCCTGCTGTGGCCCTACGCAACCACATGAAGCACATGGGAGCTTTAAGCCAAGGATTTAAAAATTTGCACAGGCTTCTCCAAAATTCCCCAATACGGGGTGGCACCACAAACAGACCAAGGGCTGGGGCGATGCTCCTGCCCAGTGGACCAGTGGCACTGGGGGCTCCTGGCAGCACCGACACCGACATTCAGAAGGCTGCACATCAGCAGTGCCGTGCCCAGAGCTGTCAGCATTTTCAGATCTGCCACGGGCTGCTCCTGCCAGCCCCTCTCTCCTAAACCACAGACGTTTTCAACGTGGCAGCTCTGGCAGCCAGAGGGGTGCTGTCAACAGACGTGGTGCAAGGCAGGAATCTGCTCCGGCAGCGGATCCGTCTGGGAACGGCGAGGGTGCGGCACCGGCCCCAGCATGGGCACAGCCCGGGCAGCACCAGCCCTGCGCTCCCATGGAGCTGGGATGGGAAAACCACAGCGAGGGATGGGGCTGGGAGAGCATCCGCCCCTGCCCATCCTGCTTCCTCCCCCTCTTGCATGAGGAATTGGGAAAGAAAGCTGGAATCACAGCCTGTACTCTGCGGGAGGATGGGGCAGGCGGTCTGTGATGCGAATCAGGGCTTCGAATCTGCCCAGCGCACCACACTGGGCTCCAGCCCCTTCTCTCTTTTGGGCATCGCCACCGCTTTGGTTAATTCTCCATCCCCACGCAGTGCTGGGTGCCACCCATGGGATGTGCTCCCACCTGGCCAGGGACCACAGCAGTGTCTGATGCCATCGGGAAAACAAACTGAGAGCCTGGGGAAACTCGCTCTGCTGCCGAGCTGGGAGTTTAACAATCACCCCGTGCAGCAACACGGCCCCGGTGAGACATCAGGCACCGCGGTGGCTCCTAAATCTGCACCCAGATCTCAACTCCTCCCTTGCTGAAAGACACGGGGCTAGGAGTGGGGACAGGCTGCCCCGAGCCAACAGGGGCTGGCGTTGGCAGCCTGTCCCTCATAGGGAACGGTGTCTGTCCCCTATAGGGATGGGGCACCAGGGATGTGCACGGGGCAGCCCCAGAGGCTGCGGGGTGGCTCTGAAGATGTCAGGGGTGGGAGGAAAACCTCTGTGGTGCATCTGGCTGCACTTGCAATTAGTCGGCCGAGAAAACACTGAGCCTTAAACCCCCTTAAAAGCAAAGGGGCAGGAGCAAAAGCACAGAAAGGCACCAGTGGGTACGGGGCAGGGTTTCTCCTGCCGGGACCTGGGCTGCTGCTGCTTCAGGAAGCTCTCTGGGGGTTGCTGCTGCCTTCAGCCCACTCCCGGTGCCGGAGGCGTGTGCCAAAAGAGCAACACCGGGAGCAGCAGGACAGAGCGAGGATACTACAGGATCTCTTGAAGACAAAACTGAAGCAAGGTTCAATCAATCAGGCTCAGAAATGAGCCTCTCCGTCCAGTCGTGGCCAGTACGGCTGTCAACGTTACAAATTACTGCCTAAGCAGAGCAGGAAAATGCATGTTTCTGAGCGCGGTCAAGGAGGCGCTGACCCTGTCTCGGCATCTCCAACCCAAGCCAGGACGCCCTGGCCGGACACTGCCTCGGACTTCGCTCACCAAAAGCAAAGCTGGGGGAGCTGCGGGGACCAGCTTGAAGCCTGGCGAGATGATTTAATGAATCCTGCCTGAGCTTCGGTGCTATGAATCATCCTCAGGGCCTCGCCAGCTGTCTGAGGTGATTATGCAATGTTTAACATGGGCCTTTTCCAAACCTCGTGGAAGTCAACAGGAGCCTTTCACTTCCCCAGCCCGTTGGAGCAGGTCCTGCTCACAACGGCTCCGTGCCGGGCACCCCTGGGTGCCGGGGCTGTGCCGGGGGGAAGGCAGCGGGACAGGAGGCAGCAGAGCCAAGCAGGGGGACACCCAAAAACAGAAAAACCCAGGGCAGGTCCTGGCTTCCCAGGCATGTTTTCCAGGAAGCAGAATGTCTCTGGGTTTGCACAGCGAGGGGTTTCGTGGCTGCCACCCTACCCGCCCACGGGGACCGTCCCCACTGGCCAGTGCCTCGCGCTGGGAGCTCCGCTCACCTGCAGCTTCTGCAGCAGCACCACATCAGCGATCTTCTCCTTGTCCTGCTTGGTCTGCTTGGCCTTCCAGTACTGCTTCTGGGCAGAGTAGCGGTTCATGGGACATACTTTGAAGAGGCAATCTGGGAGCAGAGGGAGCCACACGTGAAGCCGCAGCGGCTTGGGACCAGCGTCACCCAGTGCCCCTGTGGGTCCCTGCTCCCAACCCAGCAGCATCCTCCCAGCCCACAGCCACCCCATCTGCTGCTAGGGGTCCAAAGCGGACAGGTAGAAGGTCGAGCCACTCGCTGGTAGCTGATGGACTAGTTTTGGGTAATAAATAAAGAGGCCAGGAGTGACTCCACTGCTTGGACTCGCGATACAAGCATTCCCATCGGAAACGGCCACGCAATTTGGGAAGGAAAGCTTCAGGGGGAGAAAACGTATTGATGAAGCACAGCTGGGCTGAACCGGGAGCGGATCCTGCTGGAGGAAGGGAGCAGAGGCAGTGGGATAGGGACAGGAGCAGGCGTCCCCACACTGCCCTTGCTGCTCTGCAGCCCCTGAACCGAGGCAGCAAGGCCACGGGATGCTGTCCCCTCGGTGGCCGTGCCACCAGGACTCTGCAAACACACTGCTGCTCTCCCGTGCCTGCTCACAACGAGACTTAATTAACAGTGCTGGAAGCTACGAGCCAGCGCTCCTAAAATCTGTATTGCAAACAGCTGCACTTCCAGTCCTAAAAGAAACGCTCTGGGGATGCAAAGGGTTTGGATCCTGGCTCCCGCAGACACTGGCAGCGTGGATGTGCTCTGCTCCCCAGTTTGCTGCTATTCCCCACGCTGCTGTGGCCAAATGGGGGGGTGCAGACCCCCAGGGCTGAGATTTGTGAATCCAGGCACAAGAGCAGCCCTCTAGAAGCCAGGAGGCAGCTCCATCATGCATCTGATTCAGCTCTCAGTATGAAGCTGCGTTGGGACAGGGGGCGACGGCAGGAAGGGACCTGCAGCCTGGGTCACCCGAATTACGCCTGAAATAGCAGCCCAGAACCTTCAGACACAAAAAGAAAAATCACTTCCATCTCTGGCCCCGGTCCCAGCTCGCTGGCAAGCACGTATTTATTTACCTGGGAGTGACGAACAAACAAGCACAGAGCACAGTTCTCACCGGCTTGGGCTGCTGGTTAGGGGCCAAGTTTCACATTTCATTTTACAGGTCTATTTGCTAATGGCATGTCCCGTGCCAAGGAGGCTTTGTGACGCTGGGCTTTTAATCAGGGACTCGAGTGTAGCTGCTGTAATGCCTGGCTGCATTCTCCCACTGCCTCCAAGCAGGGCCACAGAAACACTCTGGGCCACCTGCAGCACCTTGAATTGTTTTCATTAAATTGTTAATTAGGTTGCAAAAGGACCTGGTGGAAAGGAGAAACTGAGGAATGCGGGAGGGGAAAAAAAAATCCAGCGTAGCTATTAAGACAGAGGTGCAAATCAACCCCCTGCCTCCAAGCACGCCCTGTCCGCAGGGGCTGCTCACATCCCCATCGCTGCACGCCAAGCCCGGTTTTGCAAGGAAGGAAACTGAGGCACGGAGTCAGTTGCACACGGAAAGGCTTCAGCAAGGCTCGTGCTGGAAGCCGGAGGTTTTGGCACCCAGGTGTACGTGCCGAGGAGATTTTGCAAGACGGATGGTGGGCGGAAAGCAGGGAAGCCGAGGAAAGCTCCCATGTCAGCACTGCCCGGCGAGCACCAAGCCGGAGCAGCGCCCAGATGTGGATCAGGGATGGGGCTGAGCAGCTCCTGATGGGCACAGCCATGGAGATGAAACCTCCCGCGTGTCCACCGGGGAGGATCCAGGGTATTTGGGGCACCAGCACCCAGGCTCCAGCTGCCCCCTTGGCCTGCAATCATCGCAGTCTCTGCTCCAAGCCCCAGCTCAGGCACCTGCCCCACTGAGCGCAGGACTTGGTGTTTTATTTGCTTCTTCCCAGTGTGCCCAAAGGCAGGGCTGAGAAGAGGTTTGGGGGGAAGAAAACACAATGAAAAGCAAATATCCGAGAAGCACCAGGTGCCTTTTAGAGGCTCGGAGGGCACGATGCAGGCAGCCCAGCCGGAGCCCCTCACTGCAGAGCCAGGCTCCTGGCTGGCTTTGGGCACTTCCAAAACCCACCTGGGTCTGACTGCATGGGGAAGGGCCCTGCTCCCCGCTCCGTGCCCCCAAACCCCCCGGCAGCGAGGCAACGAGCACCAGGGAGCTGAGCCGGGAAGGGCAGGGTCCAGCCACAGGATACGGGGACGGCAACAACCCATTAAAATCCTCTTAAGCCTCTTGCTGCTGCAGCAGGGAAACAGCACCAGCCCGTTGTTTTTACCTCCCTCGCGGTGATAGCTATCGACAAGGCAGACTGCTACTTTTCCGGCCATTAAAACAAGCGGCTGGATATCCTGATACGGTTTGCCGGGAGCAGGGCTACGTCTAGAGCAGACCTTAGTCTGGAAAAGAGATTCAACACCCGCCCATGTCCAGGAAGGGAGACGCTGCGGCTGCTGGGACCAGCAAGCCCGCGGAACTGGTGCCGGTTTGCGCCCAGCTCCCAGCTGTTCCCAGGCAGCCCCAGGTGAAAGTCCACTGGGAGAGGGATGGCTGCCGGGTGTGCCAGGGCTGCTGGGCTCTGCGGGGCTGTCAGATGTCCCCAAAGTCAGCCCCAAACCCAAACAAGTGGCAGCGGCTTCCACGGAGAGCCAGGTCGCTGCTTGGCAGTGGGGAAGGCACAGCACCCCGCTGCAGGCAGTTAAAAAAAAATCATTAAAAAAAATGAACGGGCCTGGGGCACGAAGCAGAGTGGGAAACCAGTATTTAAACAGATTTTTTTTTCAAAAAGCCTTGAAATTATGGTAGCTGGTATATAAAGAACGGCTGCCGTAAACTAACCCCCAAATCCAACAACGCAATCACTGCTTTGGGGAAGTTTTCCCAGAGCACAGCCATGCCTCGGTCCCTACCTGCCACAGCACCCGCAGGACCCGCGGGGTGCTCCAGGCACCCAGACCCACCAGGATGCCCTCAGGGACCCCTCCCTGCAGCGTGCCAGGCACAAAAACACCATTTCCCAGCGTTGGGCACAAAAAGGAGATGCCCCAGGTGCAGCGCTTTGCTCCCGCAGAGCCCAAAGGTCTCTCCCCAGGGGCTAACACAGCCTGGGAGCAGGAGGCTCTCCCCAGCAGCCTGGCCGGGCTTCTCCCGAGCATTCCCACACGCCGGGATCCATCCCAGCCCTCGGGTGACTCATCCATCCCCTTTTCCGCCCGGCCCGGCCGTCGCAGCTCTCTCCCGCTCAGCGCTGCCAGCACGGGGAACAACGAGCACGGCCCCGAGCGCTCGACGAGATGGCGCGGCCCAAAACGTGACCGCCGAGGCTGGGTAGGGATTTACCTAAACCCTGCCCGCCTCGTAAAAGGGTGGCTTAATCCCCCGGCTCCCTCTGAGGTGCAGCCAAGCAGGGCAGATGTAATTAGCGCTGAGTGCTAACAGACTTGCCTTGAAGTAGTTTGCCTGTTGCAACTGCCCCTCTCTCTGTCCCCTCCTGTTTTTTTTTTTCTCCCCCCTGCTCCCAGCCCGCAGATACCCAGCTGCCAGCATCCCTAGGGATGTGTTTGGGTACGGACCCACCTTTGCAGAGGGCAGCTCCCCGCTCCGTAGGGCTGGGTTATGGGGTCCCAAGGACCATCCCAGCACGGAGGCAGTTCCAGTAAATGTATAAACGCACCCAGAGGTGAACTGAGGAGGGTGGCTTTGGCCAAGCCATGGTGACAAACTACAGCAGCTAAAATCCCTCCGGGCTCCACTGGAAAGGGCTCACCCCGGTCCTGGGCGAGCTGGGACCCCGGTCCCCATCCCTGGCACAGATGCTCAGGGCTGTGGTGCCCCCACGGTGTCACTGCAGTGACCGAGCTGCCCCAACACGGCCCCAACCTCACCTCGAAACTTCTTGGGAGGGTTGTCCAGGTCTCCAGCCGCCGGCTCCACCACGCACCGGTCGTCCACCAGCCTGCAGGACCAAGCAGGGACAGAGCTTCAGATACAACAAAGCAGCAGCAGGGCCTGAGCAAGCCAAGTGCCTTCCCCAGAACCCACAGCACCAAGAGGGCATTGGCACCGGCCTCAAAAGCACAGCATCAAAACCTGCGCCTCCTGCCCCCTACCCCTTTGCATTTATATTTATATAAATATTTGCCTCGATGACACTCAGCTCCTGCAGCCTCTCATGGGTGCCTGCCCCAAAGGCATCGCCCCCTGCTCGCCGCCACCCTCCAGATTTTGCTGCTTTTTTTTTCCTACAGCCCTTTAGGGCACACCGCGGGGACGAATGGCAGCGACATTCGAAGCACGGTGATGCTGGGTGCCGGGGCCTTTGCTCAGTGACCCGTGCGGGAGGCTCTGATGCCCACACCCTGCAGGAGCGGATCCTGCCTTGCTCAGCACTCAGCTGAGCCAAATCCGCCCCGGGGCGATGGGCACCGTGTGGAGCCAGGCTTTCTGCCCAAGCTGGAGGCTGAGGTTACTGCTCACAGCCCCCGGCCCCAGGTCTCCGTTAATCTTGTAAAAACGTGAGGGGTTCAGCTTTCTCTGAACGGTTCTTCTCCTCCAGCCAGGAGCTACCCCACCAGGACACAGGGGGTGTAACTGTTGTAGATGGAGGTGGCAGGGCCCCCTGGAACCAGTTGTTAATCATAAATAAATTAATTATTATCAGGGATGCTCTGCCCATCAGACACAAAGGGCTCTGCATCTCCTGCCTGCCCCCTCCTCATTTCCCAGCGTTAAGCAAACTCCTGCGGGCTTGGCCTTGGGTGCTGAAGCCCTTCCCCATGCTTTCAGGCCAGGACATTGCTCCAAAATTTCCGAGGCCAGTGAAGCACAGCCGGGGACGAGGCACCCCTGTGCTCAGCCCCAAAATCGTGGAGGGGTGAGCATTGCCTGAGGGCTGCCGGGCGCCGGGTGCTGCAGCGAGACAGGCTGGGCCCGCTCGCCTGCTTTCTGCCAGCCCCCAGGAGGCGACGCAGGGAGAGAAACCACGCTCCTGCCCCGGGCGAGGAAGCGAGGAGCATGTCCCCACCTGAAGCCGGGCAGCTGGGAAGCGAGGGGCTGGGTGCAGGAGAGGGAGCATCCTCGGGGGGAGCGCCGCAATGGGGACAGGAGAAGCGCGGCGGGCACGTGGCACGGCAGCGAAGGGCACAGCGGTTGGGGGGCTCTTGATGCAGCCAACAAACCCAACGGGCAAAGTGCTGCTGGGTTTTCAATGGAAAGAAAAATCCCACGTGCCGCTCTGCCGATCCAGCCTCCCTCCCCTACCCCAGCCGCTCTCCAGAGGAGGGGAAAATTCCTCTCTGTAGCTCGGCAGAGAGGAATTTGGCCTCGGCGCTGATGGATTGGGGCCCCAGGGACCCCAAGGCTGCTGCGTCCTTGGCAGCAGAGGTGCTGGAGCAGGAGCAGCGTCCCACCACGCAGCCAGCGGCACCGCGGGGCCTTTGCTTCTCGCCCTCGCTGCTCGAGCCAGAGCTTGTTTCTCCTGGCTGTCGTGCGCAGCCTCTCCCAGCTGCTTCAGGGGGGTTTGGAGGAGCTCCCCTCTGCCCGCTGGGAGGACCCATCCCTCGTACAGCTCAGGGAACCAGCAGGCCACGAAAGTGCAGCCAAACCTCGCACTGTGGCACCCAGGGGTCACGGTGCTGGCAGGAGAAAAGTTTGCCGAAGCCCCAGCTCCTGGGGCTCGGAGCAGATTAACCTTAGATTTCAAGTAACAAGAAAAAAAAACAACAACAACCATTTCTCTAACGTTTTGGTGGCAGCAACAGCTTAAGAACAACTAGCAAAGCCCCAGAAGACTGGAAAAGGCAAACAAATAAACCCAGCCCTGAGGTTTTGGTAATCAAACGTTGAGCTTTTCGCTAGGCAGCGCTGCCTCGGCTGTGCCCACACTCGTGGTTGGCAGCAGGGGGGTGCTGGGCTCCAGACCCACTCCTGCCCAGCCCGGGCTGGCTGGGGAAGGACCCGGGACTATCCCCGAGCTCCTGCAGGGCACAGGCTCTCGGGAGGGCAGGGAGAGAGGTAAGGAAGGATGGGACAAAGCAGTGCCAGGAGGAGAAGAGGCAGCTGCGGACAGGGGCTTTACCGCACGTATCTCACCGCACAGGAGATATGCAAAGCCTCAGCCCAGCCCAATGCCAGCCGTACGCTCATTTGGTTTCTATTGCTCTGAAACGCTGCTTTGCACCCCCAGCACCACTCGAATGAGAGCAACGGAGCAAAGCACCAGCTCTCAGCAAGCGCCTACCAGCACCTACAGCAGCAGAAGGCTTGGTCCATTTATTAAAAAAAGTAAAATTGAAGTTCTCCATTGCAGCTAAGGGTCCACGCAGCCCATTTCCAGCACCAGAGCAAATGGTGCAGGCGTCTCCTACCCATGCCAGCTCCATCTCAAGCCACTGCCTCGAACTTCTGTGCCTGGCACTATCGCTCTGCGACGCCAGGCTGCAGATAGCGACCTGCCAGGCTGGAAACCTTAATTAGTTAATGAGCTCAGAGCAGTCGCAGTGTCTTTAATCCCGGAATTACACGCTCTGCAGGAATGCAAAGCACTGTTTTTATTAAACTGATACTCGGGACGAGCCTTGTTGGGTTAAAAATCACTGAAAACAGAAAGGATCCTGACGCGGTGGACATGAGTCACCTGGGTTACTGCTGGCGCCGGGCTGTGTTTGCTCTAAAAACCCGCATCAGCGCGGGGGGATGGCACGAAGCGGGGCTCCCTCCACTCTCAGAGCAGTGGTGCTGCTCAGCATGGGGCACGGCCACCGCGGCTTTCATCTCCCAGGTGTTAATGAGAAAACCTCATCAGCGTCCGAGCACCTGGAGGATGATGCAGGGAGAAGCAGCAGGCTGGAGGCACTGCTGAAAACCCCACACTTCGCCTTTCCAAGGCGCCCCTTGGGAGCACCGGGGGCCTGATCCTGCGCCTCGCTGAGCCTGCTGCATCTGGTTAGCTTTAAGCCCTGCGAATCGTCACGGCGGGTCCAGTGGGGTTTGTGCTGCGTGCCTAAAAACCGAGCACAAAGTGATTCCCTGGCCCCTGGCCAGTGCACTTGGCCTCGTGCGAGGCTGAGCCTTCGCCGGAGGTCAGGGGACGCAGCTCCTCCAGCGCCTCCAGGCCAGGCAGCCCTGAACCCAAGCAGGGACGGCGGCCAGCTGGGGCTGTCCTGGTGGCGAGGAGGAGAAGAAGGAGAAGGAGAAGGAGAAGGAGAAGGAGAAGGAGAAGGAGAAGGAGAAGGAGAAGGAGAAGGAGAAGGAGAAGGAGAAGGAGAAGGAGAAGGAGAAGGAGAAGGAGAAGGAGAAGGAGAAGGAGAAGGAGAAGGAGAAGGAGAAGGAGAAGGAGAAGGAGAAGGAGAAGGAGAAGGAGAAGGAAGAGCAGAGCTTGCCATCAGGCACGGGGCTGGGTCAGCCCCTCCGGCACAGAGCCCATGGGTTGGTCAGCCTGGCAGAGCAACGGGAGTAAAAATAAAGCAAGTGAACGTGGCACGGCCACAAAAACACAGCCTTGTCCCCACGCCATGGGGAGGACACCGCTCTGCGCCTCGCGTGCTTCTCCTCCCCGCAGGAGCGAGTTCATCCTGACCCAGCAGGCCTGAAGTTACCCTTTAACCAGCTGTGTTTCCCTGAACTGCTCCACCCTGTAAATCCACCTGCAATCACAATTACAGCCATCAAAGGTGGTATTTCATGTTCAACAGCCAACTGCCATCCAGGAGGGCTTACCACTGGCCCAGCCCCTCCACCAGCCCACAGTGCTGGTCCCCAAGACCCCCGGGATGGTGGGGATGGGGTCCCCACCCACGTCCTTCTGCTACTTGCTGGCTCCAGCCATTGGGTGCTGGCTCACTGGGGACACAAGGTGAGATGGGGACACTCCAGGCAGCAGTTTCACACAGAGCTCACAGCATCACCGCATCCAGCAGGACCCAAACTGAGGTCTCCCAGCTCCTCTCCCAGCTTGGTTTTGGCGCTGGTTTGGTTTGCACGGATGATGCCCACAGAGCATCCCATGGCAGCAGACGTTTCCCCACTGAAGACCCAGCTCTGGAAATTCCAGCTCCATGAGCACAAAGCCGCCAGGAGTTACTGGTGATTGGTTCCTGGTCGTTTTCCCTGAGCATAAAAAGCATCGTTCCCTCGGACACCTCGAATTTTCAGCAGCAGAGCCCCGCAGAGCCCTTCCCCACCTCCCTCCCAGGAACAGCCTTAAATGGAGCCAAGGGGGAAGAGGAGCCCAGCCCTGGGTCCTGCACCTCTCTGCACCCCCTGGGCAGCTTCCCACATCCCAGACCCCTTCTGGCAGCTCCGATACACCCGTCCCACTCTCCCATTGCCACAAAGGGAATGCGTTGAGCACTGAACAGCCCAGCCCAGGGATGCCTCCAGCAACGCGGCTGCCCTGACCCATCAGTGTTGCTTCAGTGCTCAGCTCCTGCCCTGCCCTTCTTAAATAACCTCCTCCTTTTGGTTTATCTTTAGCATTTTAGTGACTTGGGGAGTTTTGGCCAACGTTCCCCCACTTAGCCGAGCACTGGAGCGCACATGAGTCCTCCCCACCCTTCAGCGGGTGGTTTTTCCTCCTGCAGAGCAAACGCCCACTGCAGGCAGCATCTGCAGGAGGAAGGGTTTGTGCCCTGGGGCTTTGATGGGGCCATGAACAGAACAGCCTCAGCCGGGGGGGCTGCAGGGCTCCCCGTGCCACCAACCCCCATTGCAAGTCCATTGGATGAACAGGGAAAAGAGACCACTTTAAAAAAAGAAAAAAAAGAAAAAGAAAAGAAATAAAAGTTAAGGCTTAGTGTTAATGAGGGACCTGGTCCTGCTTCCCTGCTGCTTTTTAGGGCATCCTGCTCCCTGATGCACTGCAGGGCTGCTGGACCCCCACACCCAGGACTCATGGGGGCTGCTAAGAGCCCCGCAAGATCTCCCAAATGATGGGGCTGAGTTCTTCAAAGCGAGGACAGCGAGAACGGCCAGCACCCCGTGTGTCATCTGGGTCCGTTCCCCTGCAGGGCTTCACCCTGGGCTGGAGGTGAAGGACTCCCCCGCTCACGGCTCCTGGTCCAGAACCACCAGCACAAACGCACCGGGCTCACTGGGTTTAATTCAGTGGCTGCAGAGCCATGCACCCTGCTGCAGCCTGTCCGGGTGTCCTGCAGCCGTGGCCTCGGGGGCTGCCAGCACCGCTGCGCCTCCCACCTGGGGAGCATCCAAGCACAGAGCCCTGCGCATCCTGCGGCATCACCTGCAGGCACTCCTGGCTTTGTATTTCGGTGGCGTTCAAACCCACATCAGCCAGGACTCCCCAAAGGCCCCAGAAGTTCCCCTGGGAAGAGCTCACTGCCCTGCCAGGATGGGGAACCACAGCACCAGGACATTGGGGTGCATTCTTTAACTTTTGGGACCAGCACCTGGAAACTCTCCGTGTCATCCCATATAAACTGGGGATCCCACTGCGGATGACACCAGTCCGAACCCTCCTGCCTTCATCGAGGAAGGATGGAGGGAGCACTTCCGTGGGGTGCTCAGCTGGGCACGCAGCGCCCAGCTTGGGGCTGGCAGAGCTATTTGCCTTGCAAATGAGCCAAATAAGGTCCCAAACAGGCAGCAGTAGGGCTGGGGAGAAGCACTCTCAGTGAGTCACCCACTCCCTTATCGCAGGAGTGATTTAAGGTGCGGTTGGGTCTCCCAGGTCGCGGGGCACAAGGGAAAACAGTTTCAGAGGGTGGGAAACAACCCAGAGGAAACAGAGCCCTGGGAAAGCGAGGCTGCCCAGCAAAAGCTACGCTGGGGCCTGGGAGAACGGTCTCTCCAAGCAAGCCCTGCTTTTGAGATGTTTATAAAACTAGAAAAGCATTCTGCAAAAAAAAAATTAAAAAAAAATAGAGGGATCTGGGGACAAGAGCTACAAAGAGATTGGAGCTCCAAAGTGTCTAAACACCTCTTAATTTGGCTCCTGGCGAGCCCCTGGGACACGCTGCGTGGGCTAATAACCAGCACCGGCTCCCACCGGGATGGAGGCGCGCTCAGTGCCGCGCTGCCGAGCTCGCAGCCCCTGCCCTGGGACATCCCCGTGCTGGGAAAGCGAGCGAGCCGCCAGGAGACCCCTCCGAAAGGGACCTGGGGGGCATCCTCCCACCCGGCCCAGCAGGGAGGGCTGGGCGCAGAGCGGCCGCATCCTGCACGTGCAGGACCCGAGGTTGGCACCACGCAGGTGGGCACACGGAGATCTTGTGCCCGTGCCCTCGCCCACTCCCGCCCAGCAGCAGGGCTTTGGGCACCAGGGCATTAAGCGGGAGGCTGCGTGTGCCCAGCAGTGGGTGCGCGTACACGTGTGGGCGCCGGTATGCACGGCTCCGGTTATACACAGGCATGTGGGAGCAAGTGCATTCATCGCAGATTATAGGGCCAGGCAGCTCCTGCCCCAGGAATCCCATCCAAGGCAACATTCCTGGCTGATCTCAGCCTCTCCTACATGCGCGATGGGGCAGGTGCTGGCACAGACCCACGTCCTGGAAGCAGCGCTGGCACCGCTCGGAGCTGCGGGCAAGATTTGGGTCCCTGCTTTGGGCAGCTCAGGGGCAGCGGCGTTTCCAGTGATCCCCATTGTATCGAGGCACCCCACGGTGAGGTACAAACCCTTCTGTGCCCAAGGGCACCCACCAGCCCTGTCCTCAACAGGGACGGAGCATCTCCCTGGGCAAATGCTCCCACTTAGGCACAGAAACTGCAGGGACAAGGGACAGGTCCCTGAGGTTCCTGTGTGTCCCCAGGTGGGGCTGCGAGATCCCCTCCTGCTTGGCTGTGGGAAGGGGCTGTAAAGAGATGGCTCAGCCTGGACCTGGCAGTGCCCACACTGCCCCCAGCCCCTGGCAGGGCTTGGTGCCCATGGGCACCCACGGGTGGTGACCCCACAGCGATGCCCACTGCGAGCTCAGCCCCATGGGACCACAAAGCGGGCAGTAAGAGCCGGAGATCTACCAGTGCCCAGCCCAGGGGACAGCCACCAGCAGCCACACGGGGCAGGGCTGGCAGCTCTCCTCCCGCTGTGCCCCACGGAGGGACTGTGGCTGCCCAAGCCCCATGCACAACCCCAAGGACCCTCATGCTGCTTGAGCCCACCTCGTCCCCTCCAGTCCCCAAACTTCTGGCCACGGCTGCCAGAGCGTGGGCAGCAGGTCCCCCCCCTCAACCCCAGGGCCACATCCTGCCCCAGCAGTGACCATCCAGGGTGGAAGGGGCTCCCTCGGCACAGCCTGCACTCCCCATGGCCCCGCACCTGCAGGAAGAGGTCCCCAGCCCCTGTTCCCACCGGGGTCAGCCCCGGCACCACCTCCCCTTCCCCTTCTGCCCGGAGAAACAAACCCACGGTGCCGAGCAGGCTCCGGGACAGGGCTCACTCACCCCAAAGTGCTGATGAAGCCATTGACCGAGCCCTCGGCGTACAGGGAGACGATGTCCCCGATGTGCAGGAAACTTGACATCTCATTCATGGTTGCCTTCGACCCGGCGCAGCGCCGCTTCTTCCCCAAGTCACCTTCCCTCGCAGAAATCCACCATGGGGCAAGCGGGGCTCACGGGAACCAGCCCAGGGGGGCTTCTTCCAGCCCAGGGGGGCTTCTTCCAGCCCGGCTCTCGCCCCCTTCTCCTCGCCGGCTCCCTGCGAGCAGCGGAGGGGAGCGGGACGCGGGCACGGGCTCTCGCACAACTTTTACATGTGCTGGGCAGGACGCGAGCCAAGGGAGCCAGGCAGCCGCGGGCGCGCTGCGAGGAGGAGGAGGAGGAGGAGGAGGAGAAGAAGGAGGAGAAGAGTGGGGAAGAGGCTCAACTAGAGGTTTGCATGAGATCTGTCCGGCTGTCCGTGTCTCCGTCTCCGCACAGCTTTCTACCTGCAGCCAATAGAGAGCAATCAGGAAGTCCTGCTCGAAAAAGCATGCAAATAATTTTGGCCTGGGAGGAGAACCGGAGCTGCCTGGGTGTGTGTGTGTGTGTGAGGGGGGGGATGCCCAAAAAGAGGCCCCACCCTCTGCTCCCCGCCTCCCTGCTTGGGGGAGCGTGGGCTGGGGTGGGGGGGGGCAGCACCCCAAAGCCACCGAGCGGCCCCCAGTCCCCGCATCGCTGACGCTGGGCACGCCACACTCGCAGCAGCCCGGCAGAAGCGAGCACTTCCACCGCACGCCAGCTGCCCTGGGTTCACCCCACGATGCAGCTCCCCAGGGCGCTTGGCCCCCCAGCCCCACAGCAGAGCCCCCAGCCCCACCACCAGCCCCTCCGGGGTCTCCTTCTCGCCCCCCTGGCCCTGGACTCCTCTCCTCGGAAAAGCACCGGGTGCTTCCTTGCCAGCCGTGGGGGCTCTCGGGGTGCTGCCCGTACACAAACACAGGAGAAAGGGAGGTGCTGGGAGCTGGCAGCTGCACTTTGCGTCCCTCACCAAACCAAATTCCCCGTGCAGGTGGGATGTGACATCGCCCCCAGCACCTGCCAGGGGGAAACTGAGGCTGCTGCGACCACCCCGTCCCACCCAGCCCCTCTGCGGCTGCCCCAGCAGTGAGGGCGCTGCTCTCACCACCCCTCCATCTGCTCCATCCTCCCCAGGAGCAGACCCAGGGCCCCCAGCCCTCCGTCCCCACTCCTAAGCCCCCCTTCAGTCAGCGCTCCCCCAGCCTGGCTATCCCGCACCACCTGGGAGCAGGGGAAAGCCCCGGGCTGAGGGCAAGGCAGCTCTCGCTGGATTTTTCTGCCCCAGGCAAGTGTTTGTGGTCAGACGGGCTTCCTGAAGTGCGGGTGCCAGCAGGCAGCTCCCCTGCTGAAGCAGATCCTGCTTCACCTCCTGCCACCTCTCTGTGCCCCTCACACCCCTATGCCATCACCCAAACCCCCCCCCAGCTGCCAGCCCCATCCAGCACCCAGCCCACCCATAACCGCCAGCAGCAGGAGGGCTCACACACACCCCAAAGTCCCCCCCGTCCCGGTGCCTAAATCCCATCAGGAGCCTTTTTGTGGTGAACCTGGGGCTGGACAAGCAGCTCCGAGCTCCCGGTGTAAAAGGAAAAGGACCAGCGGAAAAGGATCGAGTCCTCAGAGCATCTTCTGGACAGCACAACTGCCCTAGTTCCGCAATTTAATTAAAACTTGTCTGCTGTAAAAACAATATTGGAAGGGGAAAAAAAAAAAAAAAAAAAAAAGCATGATGCTTTTCTCATTTATTTCCCTCCTGTCCTCCTTCCTTGCAAACAAACACACAGGTTTCAGGAATCTAAACCTTGCCCTAAATAGTGATTTTTTTTTCCACGAGGAAACGGACAGGTCCCCTGGCAGAACAAAGGGGAAAAAAAAATTAGTGCAATTCCTTCGGGGAAGATGCGAATTCAGGTCCATCAGGATTAGCTGCGTTTTCAGCACAGGACAAATTTAGAAGCCTTTATCTCAGGGCAACAGAGGGGGGAAAGAGAAGATCATAAGAAAAAAAAAAACTCGCTGCTGTTAAAAGCAAATGAAGGTTTCACAACAGGAGCTCAAAGAAAGCCCCCAAGGAATCAGAGACCAAAACTTTGTGCACAAATCAGCCTCTCTGATCAAAGGCACGAGTGGCATCTCAGCCAGCATGCGGTGTGCCCACCGGCATCATTGGGCACTGCCGGGCACCACTGGCCCAAGCTGGGCTCCCAACACACCCGTCCTCCTGCACCCCTGGGACTGCTCATGTTTGTAGAGCACCGGGTGGTAAAAATCCCTTGGAAGTGCAAAAAAAAATAACCCACTGCACTAAGCAAACATACATCTGACCAGGTTTCTGCCATCCAGAAGGACAAATAGGTGAAGCCCCTCGCGGGCTCCTTTGCACCCCCAGAACAGGAGGCAGCCCCGTCCCCATGCTGGGGGTGGTAGGCACCGCATCCAGCCCGCACTCTGGGCCTTGTGTCCCCGCTCCAGTCCTTGTGTCCCCGCTCAGCTCCATCAGGGACGGGGAGCTGAATGTGTTTTGGGGACGCACCCCTGCCTGTTCTGCACCCACCTCAATGCGGGCACAACCGCACGGAGCCATCACGCTGTCAACCCCATGTGTGCCCCCAGGGTGGTCTCTGGGCTGCTCCCAACCCATAGGGATATTTTGGCATGGGTGCAGACCCCGAGGTGCTGGGGGAGCTGCAGAGAGGCTGCAGCCCCAGGTGAGCGGAGCGGCCCTGGCCGTGAGGATGCTCCCAGGCGCACGCAGCCGAGTGGCTGCCTTGCTCCCCCCACACCCCGGGGAGATAGAGGAGTTAAAAATAAGAGCGTTTCCTTCCTTACCCCCTACTTTAGGCCACGCGATAAATAAAAACTGGGAGTTTCTGCCTCCCGGAGAGGAAGCGGCTGCGGAGAGGCGGCCGGTGAGTCAGGCCAGCAGCGGCCATCCCCGCTCCCAGGCACAGGGCTTCATCCCTGGCGGGGCCGGGGCCACATTCCTTTCACATGCTGAAATTGCTCCTTTGCGGGCAGCCTCTCAAACTGCGGGGCCGCCTCCCTCCCCCGGGCCCCCCAGCCTCGTCCGCAGGATGCTCCTTTGGCAAC
Organism: Anas acuta; assembly: GCF_963932015.1. Lineage (NCBI taxonomy): Eukaryota > Metazoa > Chordata > Aves > Anseriformes > Anatidae > Anas > Anas acuta. The sequence continues at coordinate 2,048,277 of NC_089002.1, read as the reverse complement.
AGATCCCCTCCACCCACACCTCCCGCACACCCTTCCCACGACGGCCCTCGGCTGCCGGGCTTCGCGGTGAGAGTTCCCTGAGTCTGCAGCTGCACCGTGTTGGCTTCCCGACCCTCCAAAAAGCTGGACAGCCTCAAGAGCCCCCCCCCCAGGTTGGGCAGGAGCCCAGCTGGAGCTTGAGTTTGGCCAGAGACTGTGGGAGCAGGAACACTGCCGGCCATGCAGTGGGGATGCTGGGCAGGTCGTGGTATTCAAGCAGAATCCCAGAGCCCTGCTGGATCTCCTTGGGCATCCCAAATCCAGGCTGGGAACTCAAGGGTGAAGCCGCATGCAAGAGGAAAGCAAAAAATAACTGTAGGCTCCTTTGTTAGGGGAGGAAAGAGGGAGACACTCAGGCCCTTGTGTGCAGAGCGGGAAGGCTGTCAGCAGATGCACATAACAGGGGGATTCTTGGCCAGGAGGCGAGTTTGCCCCCCTTGTCCTGTGGGCGCCGGGCACGCTGACCCCGCTGCTGCCCACAGATGCAATGCAGAGGCCACCCTGGGGTCTGCACGGTGCCCTTCACACCACTGCACCCTCCTCCTGCCCCAGCCACCCCACAGAATCAGGCCAGGACTGACTGCAGGCTACAGCTACCAGCAAACAGGAGATGCTTTTCCTCCTTGGTGAGGATTTCAGAGACTAGTTTAACCAACACCAAAAAACAAAAAAACAAAAACAAACAAACAAAAAAAAAACCACGTCCTTTTGGTGCAGAAGATGCTACGTGCATCCGCGTGACGTGGTGACCCCAAATCTCCTTGGTTTGAGCTGCAAACCCAAACCCCAAACCTCCCCACCAGCAGCCAGCTGAAAGGGGACCCAAGGTCTGTCAGGGCAGGGCTGAAACCCCTGCAGACAACTTCATTAACGGCAGGGACGAGGGCCAGCTCCCTCCTGCCTGTCCCATCTGTGCCTCCTCTCTCACCCAGCTGGCCCCGACGGTGGCAGTGTGCAGCCTCGCGGGAGCAGCTCCCCAAAATAGCTACAGACTGAATGACTTTGGCCCACATCCTCAAAGGTGTCGTGGCTCCAGGTTACGTGTGCTAACCCGAGCCCCTCTGACCCCTCAAGGGTGGCTGGAACCCGCCGGTGCACAAAAAGCATCCCTGACACCAGCAAGACAGAAATGATGAAGACATAGGAAAATAGGGAAAAAGGGTAATTCCTCCAGTCCTACCTTTACCCCTTGCCCATCCTCCTGTCCCCCAGGCCCACCCTGCCCCAAGGACGGGCAGGAAAAGCAGCCGGAGCCCAGCAGAGGGGAAAAAGCCCCCCAATCCCACCCAGCCTCCCCAAAAAGGGTTAAGCAAAGCCAGCTTGAAGACACTTTGTACTTGGGTTTAAAAATACAGCCAATCCCCCCGTGGTGTAGCTCCGTGCAAGTTGCAGGTATATTTCCACAGCCGAGCCAATAACCTTCCCCGAGGGAAATTTAGGCTTTTTATGATTAAAAGGGGAAAAAATAATAGTGGGGAATTAAATATAGTACAGAGCAAGAGAACAATTAGCAGTTGCCGTTAGCGACGCCGGGCCCACTTCGGGACAAACGCCGCGGCTGTCTGGGGAGCAGCGGGGCCAGGGCAGTGCCCAGGTGACAGTGGGGACCGGGGACACCTCTGGTCCTCGGCCGGGCTGACCCCACAGGGCCCTCGCACCCGGTGTGCAGCCCGCCGGGACTGGCTGCACCTCACAGGCACAATTTTTTCTCCCTTGACTTTATCAAGAGCAAATGGAAGTGTTTGCACAGGCCTGTAACTTCCCTAATAAGCAAACACAGGTTAATTGTGGGGTGGAGCAGGGTCTGGGGCTGCCAGCTGTACCCTCACTGCGGGCCACAAGGGCAGACAGTGTCAGGGACAGGGAGGGCGAGGGGTGAGCTCCGCTCCCCATCCGTCCCCACGCATTGCCCAAGAGCTAGGGCATTGCACAGCCGCCCTCGCTGGGCTGCCCAGCCACAGCCCCGCACTCGTTGCCTCTTTGTGGCTTCCACACAAGCTCCTGAGCAGTTGCACAAGGGGGCTTTGCCCCACATCGGCCACTCCATCGCCCACTACAGTCACCCCTGTGTGACACCATCACTCGCAGCTCCGCTGGCTCATCTCCGAGGGCACACTCTGATTCACGCCCTGGGCAAAAAACCCTGTTACTTCCCCAAGCTCTCCTCGACAGCCTCATGCAGTCCCCATTGATGGGCAGGTTTTCAAGAGCAGCCCTGAGACCTTCTGGAAGCAGATCAGCTCTGACTGCACGAGCTTGGCTGCGTTTCTGCCCCTCCACACTCGCTCATCTCAGCCCCTGATGTAACCCAGAGGGCCCTGCCGCAAACCCTGCTCCAGCCCGGAGCCTCCCACGGCACAGCCTCTGCTTTCAATAGCTCTTTGGGAGATTGATTACCACACCAAGCAGCATTTCCTCTGCCTCCAAGTGGGCCACGCAGGCCCTCTGGCCTGGCTTGCGGTCAGCGCACCGCGATGAATGAACAGCGCGGCTTATCGCAGCGCGGCCGGGAAGTGCGCTCCTGCTGCGGCTCGGAGCGGGCACGGTGCCCACCTCCGCGCACGGCCAGCGGTGGGACAGGCTCCAGCTCTGAGCTGGGGACTGGGATGCTTTGCTGGGCTGAACTGGGGTGTACTGGGAGGGTCTGGTCCAACAGGCACCGGGTATCGTGGAGAGAAAGTACAGAGCGCAGAGGAACCACTTTCCCACAGCAGGCTTGTCCTGCCCTGGCCTCCATTTCCCCCCTGTAAAGTTTTGTCTAAAATGGCTGATGTGAGGTTCTCCCCTCCTCCCCGGCTTTTTTGAGGCAAGTTAGTGCCAAGCAGCCTAATTACAGCCTTCGCTGAGGTAACCACACGCTCTGCTGCTGAATGAGAGGCTGGGTTACCGTGTGGCTTGTGGCCAGGGCCAGCTGCCTCCCCGGCTAGGCCCGGCCACCGCCTCTCCTCCGTCACACCGGTCACGTCCCCGAGGGACAGGGGGGGACAATCAGACGCCGTTTCCCTCCGGCAAGGGCGTGCTGAGCACGGGAGCTGAGCACCGGAGCGTGCAGGCAGCCCTGCCCGCAGCAGGCCGTGCTCACGGTGGGTTTTATGGGCTCCCTTAATGAGAGGAAACGTGGCACAGCGCCCAGATCAAAGGAGATGCTCAGGGCAAGCTCAGCAATGCCATGGTGCAGGTGGCTCGGGGAGGGGGATCCCATCCGTGCCCTTCCACCTTGTGCCCCTGTGCCAGGGCTGGGGGGACATGGGTATTCTCTAGGGCAGGGTCAGCGTTGGGATCCCAGCTATGGGAACTGGTGGGGAGGTGAGCACAGCAGGGCTCTGTTGTGTTCTGAGCACTGTGATCTGTCAGAGCGAACCTCATCCCGGGGCAGCAGAAATCCCTCAGCAGGAGCACGGGGTGTGACCGGCTGCCGGGGCTGGGAACGGAGGCACCCCCAGAGGCAGGCAGCACAGCAGTTACCAGCCCAGGCTGCAAAACACGTTTTTGCTTTCGCTCCAGCAGAAACCTGTCCCCAGGTGCACCGGGGAAAGGTCTGGATGCAAATGTGGGAGCAGAGAGCAACAGCAGCAAGGAGTGCTGCTGCTCCCAGAGGATGCAGACCATCAGCCCCTTACACACAGGCTCAGGGGCCCGGCTGCTCCCATGGGTGTAGCTGAGGCTCCTCTCAGATGAGCCCCAAAAGCCCTACACAGGGCAAGGGGAAGCCTTCCAAAGTCACAACCCCCTGCATGTGTCCCAACACAGCAGAACCCAAACACACCAGCTGCTTAGGAAAGAGTGGTGTCAGACCCCACAGGGTGGGTACTCACAGTTCAGGACCCACCGTGTCCTTGCTTAGGGTCAGGCACCACAAACCATATCTGCCCCAGAGCTGCAACCCCTCCAGCCCCATATGAAATACCCCTCCCCTCCAGCTCCCTCCCTTTAAAGGCACGCCTGCAGTTAAAGCTTCAGGGCTGGGTTCGCTGCCCCACTCCTGGGTGTTGCTGGACCAAAGTTTTTGGCTTTTTCCTGCTTAAAACCTGCTCAGCGCAGAGAGAAGAGGAACATCAGAGATTGGACTGTGCACTTAGTCACATGGTCTGAACCTGGGTAGACCTGTGCGGTGTCAAGAGTTGGACTTGATGATCCTTAAGGGTCCCTTCCAACTCAGGATATTCTATGATTCTATGATTCTATGATCAGGTGTGCGGTAACAGTGTCTCGTTGGGCATGTCTCCACGGGTGTCTTGGGTGAGGGATGAGGTCCTCGCTCCCAAACCACCTCATCATGCTGGGGGGGGTGAAGAGAAGCCAGACACAAACCTCAGCAGCAGTCACCCTGCTCAGTTTCATGGCAGGCAAACCCTCCCAGCAGGTCCAAAAGCCACTTGGAGGAAGCCGCCCAAATGGCACCAGGAGGATTACCGGCAAACCAGGCTGGCAGCCTGAGATGTTATTTCAAGGGACAGGCCACCAAAAAAAGAACATCCATTCACGAGAATAAGAGTAAATGGGTGTGCTTGAGGAGCACCAGGGAGGGATTTTGCTTCTCTGCCTGCTTGCAGCCCAGCTTGCAGCGAAGGGCAGCCCCGGCACAGCCACAGCCCGGTGTCCTCACACCCCAGCCGTCAGAGTGCTCCTCCTCGGGCTGAGTCACGGTGCTGGGCCGGGGTGTTTCCTAGGCAGCTTCCACCAGCACAGAGGAATGCATTGAACAAAGACCCGAAATCCCTGTTTGCTGTGGAGGGAAGAGTTAGTCATGCCCGTGCTCCGCACTGCTGAGTCACCCCGTGGCCGCTGAGCTGTGGGATACGGGACTGGAGAGGGTGGGAGCGACTGTTTGCTGCCTGTACGTGTAAATCGATCCGGAGGCTGTGCCGATACTACAAACCAAGCTGAGAGGGGAGAGGAATAGTTGGCAACAGTTTATAGCCATTAAAGAACAGAGAAACGGACCTTGGAGGTATTTTATTTGCAGGACTGGAGCTGGCTTTAAAAATTATAGGTAATGTTATATTGGGTTTTATACACCACCAACAGACCCCAAAGCTCTCTTACATGCTGCAGCAGATGCTGCTCCTTCCAGCCTGATTCGGAGCAGCAGCTGGGCCCCGATTTCTGAAGGCATCAGCCCCTCAGCTGGGGCTCGGCTCATGGCATGGGGCACAACTGGGGTGTGGATGGATTAAAAATCTGCCTGGGCTGTCCCAGGAGCAATGCTGGTTTTGTGCAGCTAATGAAAAACCCGCACAGAGGCAGGACACGATTGCCTTGTTGCATTTTTAAACTGGGACACAATGCACGTCCCTGCTGGTAAAGCGGAGTTTTCTTTATCGTGGATGCCAGTTTACCATCTAGCATTTAATTTTAACACCAAAGGCTCAGCTCTCCAATGACTAACGTTTCCTTTGATCAAAATCATGGCTCTGGTGAGCAAAATACTCCGATGCTGCTGGGAGGGAGTGTGCCCAGCCTGGCTGAGCAGCACGCAGCCACTTCCAGCACCCGGCCCCATGAAGGATGTGCGTGCTGGAAAACCTGGGGATTTATCTGATGGGGTCAGTCGCTGCTCCTTATCCCAGCCAGGAGCATCTCTGGGGCTCAGCTTTGTGTGTCAGGGTTACCCCAGTGTGTGTGCCCCATTGCACAAGCCCAGGGAGTTCCCTTGGGAGGGGTGTGGACAGAAATAGGTACATCTACGCTCTGTGTCTGCAAAGGGACTCAAACCTCTGAGTGGAAAGCAGGAATTACATCTGCGTGTAAATGCAGCCCTGGGTCCCGTTCTGGTTTCTGGAGGAGGCAGGGGAACCGGTCAGCCCGTGGCCTGAGAAATTCCTGCCCACAGGCTGCCTCAGCTGCTCGCCTCCAGAGCTTGAATCATTTCTCTCATTTGCTGCACAAGACAGATGATTTCCTTGAAAATGGACTCTTTGTTTCACAAATATTTCTCCCGTCTTGTCCGGGACTCTGAGCCTTCTTTGTTGATGAAATGACAATCTCTTTCACAGCCCCGTGATACCATCAGCAGAGAGAGGACTTTTGAGGCTGGGCTGAATTGCAAGGGAAGAGCCTAAGTGTATGCAGACGCCCTGCACAGAGGAAATGCTGTGTGTGCTAGAGCAGTTTTGTTTTTGAAAAATACCAGGCTACGTCCTTGGTGGTTTCAAATTTGGGGCACAGATTGTCTAGTTGTTCTGTGATTTTGGAACACCTGCAATAATGGGATCTCTGGCTGGAGGCGATCTCCTAGAACCTCCTCACCGCCACCACAATACAAATGGGTCGTAATAAAAAATAAATTAGTGTGAGTCCACAGAAGCCAGCAGAGCTCTATCCCTTTCAGAGGCCAAGGATCCAGATGAATATTTCATTGAAAATATCCTATTACGCTGGCTCATATCATTGGAATATCTGAGTGTCTCACATTTGTAATGCAACTTTACGACAGCTCTGTGAGACCTGGAAATCTCAGACTGAAAGTTATTCCAGGCACAGGCCATCTATTTCGCTCCGTCTTGGTGCAGCATCTCATGCGAAGGAGACCACAGCAGGGACTTTGTGGTGCTGTCGCAGACCCAGAATAAGCAGAGTGAGACCTCGCGTCTCGGAGCATGGCTGCACCGAAGGAAATTGGGTTGAGGCTCCTGGTGCTAGGGCAGTCCCATCGGCACATCCATCTCTGCAGCCGGACAAGCTGCAGCAGTTCCAGCCCCCTGGCATTGCATCAACCTCTGCTCTCGGTGCCTGGGAAAGTGACAAGGTTTGCAGCAGCTTCTCTACCTTGCACAGGTTGCGAGCAGCCTCGCTTGCCCTAGCACCTCATCGGTGTTTGTAAATAGTGTTCTTAAAATACCTTGAGCAGGATGTGGGAGCATCACATGAACATGCAGCTTCTTGTCAAGGCGATGGGCCCAGTTCTGCCCTCGAAAAGGAGAGCAGAATAACCCAGCCAGCTCGCTTCTGCCTCCCTGCCCTGAGCAGCACCAAGGACGGCTCAGTGAGGACGGCTCCACGTCCCACCCGTGCGCAGGGACGAGGGTTGTGCTGACTGGGGATGCTCGGATGCTGTGGAAATGACTCTGACATCTCTGCCAGACCCATTTTGGCAGATGACACCAGCTGCTTCCCGGGGAGGTGCGCGTAACCCTGAAAAGAGCTGCTCTGAAGTGAGTCAGCCAAGGCAAACCCTTCCTCCTAACACCTCCGAGCTGGGCGCTGGTGTCTGACACATGACCTGGCAGAGGGAGACTGCTAATAATACCAGCAATTTATATAGCGCTTTTCTCTGGGAAATCTCGGGCTGCTTTATGCAGAAGTCAAGTTTATTTGGAGCTCAAGGCTTCTAGGATGTGTCAAGGACAGAGTTTTGGTACCCAGAAAGGCAATGTAGGAATGACCTATTGCCACAATAGCTCTGCCACACAAATTTAGTAAGAAATTAATGATGGCTCTGGTTAATTTGCCACTGTTAGGATCCAGAGTAAAAACCCCAGAGACAAGCAGGGAAGGAAATCATCTCTCATGGGATGTTCCAGGATAGCCAGGAGAGTTTAGGTGCCACAGCCCCGTTTTGTGATGTGCTCCAGGGACCAGCAGGAGTGCGAGATGGCTGCGAGAGCATCTTGAGCCCTGCCAGAAGCCCTGGCTGCTCGCAGGAGGGCCGAGCTCTGGGGCTGCACCCAAAGCAGGTGCCCAACCCTCGGGAGAAGTCCAGGGAGGGAGCCAGCACGGCCTCCCGCTGGGGACCGCTCAGAAATAGTCCCAAGCAGCGCAGAGGAACACCGGGGGAGAGCGGGCGCGTACACGGCGGGCTTTGTCTGGGGCAGGTCGGCTGGGTGTGTGCTTCCTGGCATACAATTCCCAGATTAGCAGGAGCCGGGCTGCCAGCAGCTCCTCCAGCCCCGCTCGCGCAGCCCGGTCATCACTGAGCCGCTGGGAATCACTGCTGAGGTCAGGTCCAAGCGCACGGCGCTGCCAAATGTCTCCGGATGGCCACAGAGGATGGGACAAAGCGAGGACATGGTGTGCACCAGCACGGTGCACGGGTGGGCACGGAGCAAGCGGGGCTGGAGATGGACGGGGTGGGATGCTTATCCCAGGCGCCCAAAGGGTAAATGAAGGAGCAGGGTGGCATTTCTCCACCGCACGGGGACAGGGAGCCCCTCACCAGCACCCCTGTATGAGGTCAGTGTTACCTCTCAGCCCCACAGAGGGGGACAACCACAGGCCGAAGGATCTCACCCCTCTTTTTGCAGCGGGTCAGGTAGAGAGACCTGCCTCTTCTTACTCCCAGATTTAAAAATTAATAAATAAAAGCATTAAAAGCCACAGAATAATGTGGAAGACACACAAAAAAAAAAATTAAAAAAAAAATACTGGAAGGAGGGAGGAAAAGAAGAAAGTAGGAAAAGTAATTTGACAAAGAATTGTTTAATAAGGGAAAGTAAATAATCAGAGAGAGAAGCGAGAACAATTTATTCACACTAAATGCTGAATCTAAAAAAATTCAAACCAAACCTGGCTGTGACGGTCTGTGCAGTGAGACCTAGGGTCATTCTCCAAGGAACGGGCATGGGAGAAAGCAGGAAGGAAACGGGGCATGTGCATGAACAACAAACAGGGGGAAGAAGAGGAGGAAACTGGAGTGAGGGGCTCGTCGGGGGGCAGAGGGGAAGCGCCAGGTCTCCTCCAGGAGGGCTGCTGGTGTGGGAGGCTCTGCTGGGGACTGCTCCCCATCCCTGCCCGGCGCTGGATCTGGGGAAGGAGAGATGGGTGCACCTCAAGATGGTGATGTTGGGCAGCTCTGCACCTCCAGCATCTTCTCTCCAGGCAATAGCTGGACCCATACCAGCACGCTACAACCAACAGCGGGCAGCCAGGATGCTCCGACACCCCACTGGCACCCGGCTGCTTGCACCCCCAGCCACCAGCCCCATCGAGCTGGGTGCCAGCAGCGCCCCACCGACTTCAGGCATGTCCCTGAACCGTGGAACATGCTTGTGAATGGGCATCTGTTGGCAGACACCCCTTGGAAGCTGAAAGGAGCTGCTGTGGGCTCAAGGATTGGCCCCAGGCCCTCACAAGGGAGGACAGAGACAGCCCAGCATCCCCGTTAAGCTCTGGGAGCCTTCCTAAAAGCTAGAAACCCGCACCTGCCCACGCACTGCAGAGCGAGGTGGCTGCAAAAAAGCCAAACAAGAAGGAGAAAAAAAAAAAAAAACAACTGAGCAAACAACCCGCTAAAACTCCTGGCCCGCACGGTGCGAGACAAAAAAAACACGCCTCCACACATTTTTCCAGCAATATTTAGGAGTTCCCCATCCCCCTGTTGCAGCTGCTGAAGGCAAGGCGGCACAACGGGGCTTGGCACAAGGGCGGGGAGGGGAGGCTGCGCAGGGACCCCACGCACACTGACTCGCAGCACCCCACTTCCCCGCCTCGCAGACACACTCTTCCTGCGGGCAGAGCAGAGGAAGCCGCTCTTTCCTCTCTCTGAGGCTGTCCCAGCCTTGGGGAGGAGCGCGCTGGTCTTCAGAGGCATTCGGGAACGTGGCACTGAGCCCTGCAGGACCGGGCAGGAGCTGGTGTGGTATGGTAGGAAAGGCAAAACGGAGGCAGGGAGGTGCAGAGCCACACTGCCCAAAGGCAGAGCCTTAAAACTAGGCTCAGCTGATGACTGACCTCACTGAAAGGTTCTGCTTTTTCTTCAGAAACCCCCAGCTTTACCAGCACAGGGTTGTGGGGCCAACACTACGCACTTTTAAACGCATTGGCCCAAGTGGTCCCCCAAGGATTTGGGGCAGGAGGCCGAAGCACAGCCCCGACCCCTCACCCCGCTCCAGCCACGAGGTGCTGAGAGCTCTCTGGTGATAACCAGCAGTGACCACGGGTCACCATGGGGGCTCTTGGCTTATGGAGAGATGCCCCATGACGGCGCCCTGAGGGTATATTTCCCTTGACCAACCTCACCTTTATCCAAGGGCTCCTGTGCCACTTGCTCCCAGCTCCACCTGGCTTCTCCCAAAGCAGCCAACGGTTTCTCCCACTTTGTCTTCAGAAAACCTTGGATGAAGAAAAAAATACGTCAAAGAAACAGTCAGCCTGCGTACGGCAGCAAACTAGACCAATTCTCTGAACGTGTCCTCGCAGCAGGAATCGGCCGCAGGCACCAACTGCTGGGTCACATCAGCACAGACCTGCAGGACCCTATAATCAGGTTGTCCCAAGCTTTTTGCCTGCTGCGAGGTCTGCCAGCATGCTTGACCACTCTCCTTGGCTGACGTGCCAAGGATTGGAGAGTTTTCTTTCTGCTTGCAGGAGCCCTCGCAGCCAGGAGGCGATGGGTTTTCTTCCCTGGGTGCCAAAAAAAGACCCAGGAGACCACTGCAAGGGCAGGGATGGGAGCTCTGCTGATTGAAATGCTTCAGATCCAGTGGGCAAAGTTGAGGAATGGTCTGGCTGGAATAGGGCCATGCTGAGGACAGGGGTGGAGGAGCAGGTACCAGGGATTTCTTTGCTCCCCGCTTGCGGGCAGCCCAGACGATGACACTCAGAGCACACACAGAATCATCAGAGGTAGCTCCATGCCGAATGTTCCCCCTTCCCGTGGTTATACAACAGACTATCGGGAGATGTGTTTGTAAGTTATTTTGTCCTAAGCAGATCCCAGCTCTTCCAGTGCCTGGAACAGACAAGCTGGCTCACGCCGGGTTCTGGGGACACAGCAAGCAGGCTGCTCGATTAACTTCCATCACGCACCAGTAGCTGCTGCAGGAACAAGCCTGGATGTTGGACTTTCTTTAATCAATTTGATAAATCTGATGTGCCTGAGAAGTGCCTTGCCTCGAGCCTCATATTTTCCTTGTCCAGAGCCCAGAGACAGCACAGCTGTGACAGACTTGGCACGGAGACACCCACAGGGTCCAAGTGGCAGCTGTGTGCCGTGGGGAGCCGGAGCATCGCACCTCCGGCCTCAGCATCCTCCTGCCTCCTCACCCTGCTGGGAAAGGCTCGCCCCGAGCACGGTGACTTGCCCTTAGTCACATCCTGGCCAGTTAAACCAGGCTGTGCCGAGCCGGATGGAGGCGTGGGTGCTCTGTGCTGCGCAGCGGGCTGACCGCAGCGGGGTGCGAGTCCCATTTCGGCCAAGAATTTGTGGGAGACAAGCCCGCCTCCACGGCCACGGCCACACAAGGCGTGCCAAAAAGCCTGTGTGGCCCAGGTGCATCCATCAGTGCCCCTCGATGCGCCCCCTCCCTGCTGCCCCCTGCTCCCCGCAGCCCGAAGCGGACAACCCGGCGTGGCCCCACGCGTGTCCGCGGCAGCCCGGCTGCCTTAGCCCGGCTCGGCACGGTTTGAAGGCTGACAGTGCCACCTGGTGCCGCGAGGGGATGCCGCTGCCCTGCTCTGCAGGCTGACAGCGGGGGGACAGGCTGTTGGGGTGCCCCCCAGCAGGACGGGGCTGGCAGCGCACCTGTAGGCAGGGAGCGCATCGCGGGGCTCTGCGCGCAGCTCCAGCGTCGTGGGGCTCCTGTCAGCCGCCTCCAAAAGCGGCTCCTCTTCGCTCTCCAGTCCCAGCGAACTGCCCGAGGCATGAGGCTGCAGGGAAAAATTAAGATAAAGGCCATCAGAGTTGATAAAATGCCTCTGCGCAAGCTTGACTCCGATGTAACGCCATTTCCAGCAGCTGTTCGTGGTGAAAAATGCTAGATTTCCCCACCACTGAGCCAATTTACCAACCATCCATCTCAGGAGCGCTTTGTGCAGGTGAGGGGATCTCTCCTGGTACAGATGGGAAACTGAGGCAAGCGGGGAAAGAGGCTGCCCCTGGGCCACACAGGGAGCAAGAGACAAAACCCATCAGGCTCTGGGCTCCCACACCCTAACCCGTAACTTAGCTCTCATCCCCCGTATTTCTCCAGGCAGTAGCAGGATCTGCAGCTGGCTGGAAATCTATTAAAAATAAATAACAATAAAATAAACTTTCTAAAGCGTTCAGGAAGTTCCCCAAGACTGCTGTTAAAACACTGTCCTGGAGTCCCCCTCTCCTGCCTGGAACAAACCATCGACCGCTTCTGAGCTGATTTAGTGCGCAGCACCAGCCAGCAGGGAGGGGGGCCTGATTTGTCTGGTGTCTCCGTGCTGCACCGTTCACACCCACAGCCATGCTCTGAGAGAGCAGGTTCATTAAAGCTTTATTAAAGCATGAGCCCTCCAACACCCCAGCTTCTTCCTGCTGCTCCCCCAGGTCCCATGTCAGCTCCTCTCCAAGCCCTGGCCCCGCAGCTGGAGGCTCGGCTGTGCTCCAGGTTTGTGCCTCTGCCACAAACCTGCCCTGGTTTTGTTGTCTGGGTTGGAGACACCCACGCTCATCCACCCGTGGCCTCACTTTGTCCCGCAGATACTAGGGGAAAACACCAGCATCGCCAGCCAGACCCCTATCTCAGATGAAGACCAAGTCTGTAGGTTTGTCTCTTGTTTTGGGATCAATGTGTTAGGTAAATTATTGCAACAGGATTGTCAGACAGCAAGATAATTCTGTATATGCAGCTCATTCTAGGGCTGCTGGGTGACAATTTTCCCCAATTAAAAAACCACGGTCACAGTGGGGGCTGTAAGACAAGAAATAAGGGAATCCTAAAAGCCTGGCTCTTGCTGCTAGCCCCTTTTCCCACCCACCCACCCCTTTTCAGCAAATATCCCAACACCCATCATAGCCCTACAGCATCCTGAGACTATTTCCTTGCTCAGCTGGAAAGTACGTGGGGGTGCAGAAGTGCTTCAGAGACACCCCTGAGACGTCAGGCCCATAGCCCCAGTGCATTGGTGCCTGGGTAGTGCCAGCATCATCCACGCTGCTCCCTCCCTACACCTCTTCTCAGGTCTGAGGGCATTTAGACTTGCCCAAAAATCCTTCTCACCACGCTCCGTGTCCTCTCACCAACCTTACGCGAAGCCCACTGCTGTCTGTTCATGCCGATGAGCCTGTTCCACAGGGAGAGCTCTGCCTTGGAGGATCCTGCACCCTGATCTGCTGTTTAAGACAAGCCCAGAGAAAGCAGTGACTCCCCAGAGCTGCCACCTCCCTTCCATGCTGCCCCTGGCACGGCAATTAAACATTTCAAAGGGGACACTGTGCCAGGTCCGGATCCTCCAGTACCAGGAAAGCAAACGGACCTGCTGCCAGGCATGCCTGGCACTGGATTCAGTGGAAAACAGGCAGAGGTGCGCCTTCTCATCCTGTCCCGTCCCATCTTGTCCCACCCCATCTCGTCCCATCCCCATCCCATCCCATCCCATCCCCGGGTGATTTTCAGTGCTCTCTGCTCTAGCCCTCGGGTACTCCCCTGGTGGTCTGGCTCCCTGGGTGTATCCCCCTGCTGGGCAGCCTCCAACACACGGTTTTGATGCCAGCATTTAGCCAGCAGACAGCCCTCAGCACTAGCCCCTGGGCTTGTACCCCAAAAAGCAGCATACAAACCCGGAGAAGGATTACCGGTGCCTAGGGCCAGCCAGCTGCCCCAGGCAGCCTTCACACCCTCAGGTTTAGGGGGAAGGAGGAGGCTTCTTGCCCTCAAACCCACCCTCTCACCTTTCAGGAGCTGCCCTTTGTCCCATTCAGCATCAAAACCCACAGAAAACTTCATCTTGGAGCTTGCAGAGCCCGTAACATCTTCAGCAGCAGCACTCGGACCATGGAGGAGCCCATCCCTGGGGGGAAAAGCAGAATTGGGCATGACTGGACAGAGGCAGGAGCAGCATGGCCATTTCAGAGCCCCTAGCAGCACAGCTGGACCCGGCTGCACCCCGCCAGCAGCCAGGAGAGGCCCAGCAGTGCAGAGACTCCTGATGGGTGCCACCGTCTGTAGGGAGAAACCAGAGAATGGAGCCTGCCTGGGGGTACAGGACACCCTGAAACACCACACAGGTTCAGGAAGCCAACTGGGGCCTTACTGGGGGTGCTGGGCTCATTTCAGTGTTCTCAGGAACAAATAATAATAATAATAATAATAATAATAATAATAATAATAATAATAATAATAATAAAAAGGCTACTGTCTGTTTATAATATCCAACCGTGCAGCTTTCTGCAAAGCTTCGCCTGCTTGGGATCTGACGAGGCTGATGCAGCCAAGGGAGCTTCACTGTATCCCTTCGGACATCTGTATCCACAAAGACACGGCACTGAAGCAACTGTGGCCCCATGCCACCCCCCCACCCATGCTTACATCTTCAGAGCTTTGTCCCCAAAAGCTTCTGCCGAGGCCACCCCGCCAGCTGCGTCCTGCTGGGCCCCGCTGCCGGCAGGAGCCTCCTGCCCGTCCCTGGCCACCTCCAGCTCCGTGTCGCTGGTGCCGGCGCTCAGGCAGCTCCTGCTGCTCCCCAGGGAGCCCTCCAGGCTGAGCTCCTGCAGCTCCCCCAGCAGCAGCTCCGTGCCCTCCCTCTCCACATCCCCCAGGGGCTCCCAGTATGGGCCCCCAGGCTCCCTGTGGGCAGGGGAGACCCGCTCTCCCTGCGAGCCACCGGGGTCCCTGGTGGTGCCTGGCTCTTGGTGCTCCGCTCTGGGCCCCTGTGTCCCCAGAGCGCTTCGGTGGTAGCCAAAGAGCCCCCTGAGGAGCTGGAGCAGGGAGGGACGGCTGGGCACGGCCTGCGGGGCATCCATGGGTGCCGGTGTCAGTAGCGGGGCCGGCCGGTGGAACAACGGCTGGGACTGGGATTCGAATCCAACGGCCCCAAACGGCCCCGGAACACGGAGCTGGGCTCTGAAATGAGCTGGGGGGAAGGATGGCACTGAGGGGGACAACACGTGCACAGCCCGGGCCTGGGGGAGCAGAGGGACCCCCAAAAATGAAACCTCTCTTCTACCCACAGCAGCTCACTCCCGCTGCATGCCCACCTCTGCCACAGCTTGGCCCAGCCCAGGGGTTTTGCACCGTTAAGGGAGGTGGGAAGGGGGCTCACATAAAAGGCTCAGGCACCATCCAACAGTGCAAAACCATGGCCAACAGGAGGCTAAAATACTACTTCTTCAGGCAGCAGATGAGCAAATGACTTTGCAAATGACTTTTAAAAGGAGTTTGCCACTGCACTGCAATATGTTCACGACAACGATGGCAGCAGCAAACCCAACAAATTATTTTTCCCTTGGGCACTCAGGCACAGCTTCAGAGTTTTCCTAGGGCTGGGATCACAGGCAGGGGCATGATGTCTCTGCAAAGTTCCTGGACTTGGCAGAGCCGTGCTGTAGCTGCAATGCCACCGGCACAAAGCTTTCTCCACGGGTGTAGCGAGGCCCTCGGGGCAGCTCGCTGGGTGGAGTTTGGTTTTGCCTCTGTGCTCAAGAGTTTCTCCTGGCTGGCTTTGCCAGCATCTGCTCACCCGTGGATCTGCTACCCGTCAGCTAGCCCACAAGCACAGGCTGCCAGAAGGGTTTCCCCCCTGCTGAACTCATCTAAAACTGCCATGTCATCATGATCAGTTGAAACCGAGATTCTCCCCCCACCCCAGCTGCGTCCTTCTGTTTCCTTTCCTCTGCCATCGCCCGGCTCAGGCAGCCAGGCAGGGCAGGGTTCCCACAAAGCACAGTTTGCAGCCCTCCTCGCTGCAAAATTCACCCCTTCTCATCAGCCCCTTGCTCTCCGTGGGGCAAGAGGAGGGCTGGGAAGGCACAGCTCGCTGCAGCCCCCTTGCCAGCAGCAGCCCAGGTTTAGGCTGCATCAGCCAGTCGGTGAAATCACTCCCTAAAAACGCCACAAGTCCTCAAACCAGAGGCTCCTTGTGAGGCTGTTCTGCACCTTTGTGCTTACCCCAGCATGAAGGGCTGCAGGAAGCCAGGAAATTTTCACGTCTGTATCTGCAGCCACAAAGCCAGCTTGGAACTTCTTCCCCAGTGCTTCTACATCTTAAAAGCACGGCAATACAAAGCAGGAGTTTAGACCATGTGTCAAATGATCCCCTAAATTCTTACCACCACCATTTCCCAATGCCCATATCAGCCGTTCCCATAGCAGAGCTAGTGCTTTCACACCCATTTCCCTGTTGTCCCCAATGTTTCTCCCCTCTTTAACACTCTCCAGCAGCCGTTTGCAGACATTGCAGCACCTGCAGCCCAAGTGCCTGCTCCCCACTGAGAGCTCAGCCCCCACAGCCCCTTTGCTGTGGACACAGACGATTTGTCCCAGCCTTCTGCACAGCTTATTTCTCAGTTTTCCCTGCTCAGCACAATTAGATTTATTCAGTTTGGAAGATCACGGCTACCTGATGCTCGCCAAGTACCACTTTCCCAGCTGGTTTCAACAGCCATGCCACAGAGGCATCATGAAACGGACCTGAGGTAGAAGAAAAGTGGTTTGCCACGAGGAAGAAGAATTTTAGATGCGATCCCCTTTTGCAAAAGCTCTCACCGCACTGCCTTCTAGTGAGGTAATACAAATGAGGGATGGCAAATCTGAAACGGTGGTGAACTGAGGAACAACCCAGGTTGAGGCAGTGTTGCAGAGAGACAAGTGCAGGGTTCACCTGTACAGGATTCATCCCCTGCAGTGCCTGTGCTGGTGTATAGGCTGAAACTAGGCACAGACAATGCCGGCTGTGCACAAGAAAAGCCACCACAGGACGAAGGTTGATGGTGAGGCCTCAAGACCCCCAGGTCTGGGTGTTTCTCTGGGAGGATGGCAGACCCCTGCCTGCCAGGCTGATGGGGACAGGTCCCGTTAGCTGCTGCCTCACCTTCCTCTGCTCCATGGTTATGGTCTTATACCCCAAAAAGCCATTTCTGAGCAGGCACAGCTCTCCCGGCCCTTGGTCCCCTAGGTCACCACAGGCATTCATCGCTTCCCCCAGCTCTTCGCTGGTGCCCAGGGGGTGAGGGCAGCTCTGGAGCCAGGGCTGTGCCCCCTGCATCTGGGGGCTGCTTCCCCAGTGAAGCTCAAGCAGGGCTTCATCAAATCCTTTCATTCTGCTCCCCTGGGCAAAGAACATCCCACAGGGCACAAGCAGTGCTCCTACCATGGGGCAGACAAGTAATTGGATAATTAGCAATCAAGCATTCAAACCGGCCCCAAACCCCTGCTTATCTGACAGCTCACAGCCCCAGCAGCAAAGCCCTTGGCAGCCTCCTGGGGGAAGGGAAGAAGCTGGGGCAGCTTTGGGGCTGAGACAAATAGCCACCCCCTGCAGAGCTATCTTGCTCTCTAGGGTGAATATCGCCCTTTCCTCCAGCTGCCCTGTGTTTGTTTTTTTTTTTTTTTTTTGTTTGTTTGTTTTTTTTTCTGATCTCAGCGGATTTCAGCTTTCCCAGGTGCGAGGCACCTCCACCACCACTGACCCTTTTGGCCTGGTGGTCCAAAAAAGAAGCTTCTTCCTGGAAACCTGAAATAGCCTGAGGGCTTTAACGCAGCTCCTGGTCCTACCTGCCAGGAGAACCCAACAGAGAGCGAGCCAGCAGCCTTCCCAAAGGCCAAAAAAAAAAAAACACTGGAGCCCACAGGGGATGCAGACACCCAGGGAATCACAGCAAACGGTGCCGAGGTGCATCGCACCACCCCTGCACCGCTGGGCTCAGCACCCAGAGAACCTCCCCGGGTATCCCGCAGCCGGGGGGTGCCCCCAGCCGGGGGGGTTCCCCCAAATCCCCCCAGGCCCCCTAAGAGCATTCCCCGGGCGCACGGCGCTGCTCCCAGCGCTGCCGCAGCCCCTTTCCCACGCTCCGGCCGGGGAGGGCGCCTCTAGAGGGAGCTGAGCTGAGCCCTGCCCGGCTCCGCTTCTGCATCTATGGTCTGGGGTTGGGTTTCTAATTTTTTTTTTTTTTTTTCGGTCTCTCTTCTTCTTTTCCCTCCTCCTCCCCGGCCCTGCTCGCTTCCTTCCCCCGCGCCGCGCCGCTGCGCTCCGGGGAGGAGGCAGGAAGGGAGCGGCGGGGATGGGGCAGCTCCCCGGAGGGATGCGTTAGGGCTCCCCGGGACCCCCCCCGGCCCCCCTGGACCCCGCCGGGAGCCGGTGAGTAGCGGGGACCCCCCCAGCCTCCGCCTGGATGCTCTTTCCAACTCCCCCCCCCTCCCCCCCTGGGCCGGGGCTGCTGAGCGCTGCCGGGGGTTGGGGGGGTTGAAATGCACCGGGGGGACCCTAGGGAGGTGGGAGGGGGTTGGGAGGGGGGGGGGGGACAGAGCCCCAGGGCCTCATCCTGCACTTTTCTGGTGCGGGAGATTTGAACTACACAGCGGAATGCAGCGGGCAGTGGTCTCCGGGTCAGGGCTGAAAGGTCTCGCTCCGTGCTGAGTGCTGCCCCAAAGAGCAAACATCGCCTCTTTTGGCGATGTTTGCTCCATTTTTTTTTTTGCGTTTTTCCCCCTCCTCTCTTTTTTTTTTTTTTTTTTTCTCCTCCCCTGTTTCTTCACTCGTGAGGCCACGGCAGTGACAGCCCTCCCGGCACCCCCATGCTGAGCCTAGGGTGCTGGGAAGCGTTTTTCGGGGCCATCGGTGACAAGAGCCGTGCCATGCCAGGCTGGGGACCGTGGTGACATCAGGCCAGCTCCATTCCAAGCCGTGACCTCAGCCCCGGGCATCACACGTGTGGCCCCATGGGCTCAGCTGCATGGTTTCCTGCTCAGCACCACCAGGACACGGGGGGGTGGCTGCAAGGTCCCCATCCCCGACAGCTGCTGCCGTGAGGCTCAAGGGCTGGGTGGGCACAGGAAAGCACAAAACTGGGCGAACTTCCCCCATTTGCTCTCTCCGGGGGGGGAGGGGGCTCTGCACTGAACGAGCAGGGGTTGGGGTCCTCTGGTCCTGCTGCCGCTTGCTTTTTGGTGGGGTCGCTGCATGGGCTGGGGGCCAGGCATGTGAAATGCTTCTCCCAGGGGACACTCCATGCATTTCCTGGAACGAGATTTTCATAACGCGTCGGGAGGCTGGGGCTGCTTCCCCCCTGTTCCTGTGGGTCCCCTGCCCTCCTGCACCCCACAAATCGGCCTCCCTTGCTGGGCTGGCCCCAGCATTTCCCTGCTGCCCAGGCACTGTCCTTTGGGAGAAAAGCTGGGAGAAGTTGAGCGATGGGCACGTCCTGGGGGTGCTCAGGAAGCGTGCCAGAGACCTTAGAGCAGAGTGAGGGAGGGCGAACCCAGGAACAGTTGAGGCAAAGGTCTTTTTACGAGGAAAGCCTGCAGGAAGGCCGATCCTTTGGCACGTGCTCATTAATAAAGATAAGGCTCCTGTGCCATGTCAGAGGTGTTGCTAAATCCACAGCTCAGGTGCTATCTGCTCCTTTTAACCCTTTGTGGCCTCCTACAAGAGCAAAAAGTCAGGGTGGAGGTGAATTGTCCCCTGGCTGAGTTAGACACCGCTCCTAGTGCTCTGCAGCCTCCCCGTGCCTTTTCCTGAGCCCTATGTCCCAAGCCCTGGAGGACCTTCATTTTCTGCTGCCTTGGGCTGTCTTTAAGCATCTGAGTGTCGTAATCCTCCTTCACACCCTCCCTGCTCTCTCCTGGCACAGCATTCTCATAACCAAAGGGAATGGGGCAAACCAAAGGGCAACAACCAGGAAGCAGGAGGAACGAGGGCTCTGGGTACCGGAGGGGCTGGGCTGAGGCACTGGCCCCAGCAGAGGCGGGCAGCCAGCTAGCTCAGAAATTCATTTAGTTTGCAGGAGTGGGACTTTTGGGTCCCATCTGGCAGTGGGTCGTAGCCCCTCGGCACACGCAGGGGACAGGGATGTGGCCACTGGCCCCAGATGTGCGCAGGAGGGCTGCGGTGCCCCGCAGTGTGAGAGAAGAAAGCGCTGCAAGAAACTATATTAAGAGGGAAACTGAAAATGAAAGTTCCTCTATGGCCCCAGTCGCAGCTTGCAACACTCACTTCCAAAGGCTTTGGCAGACAACAAGTGCGGAGCAACACATGAGTCAGCTGCGGCACAGGCTCCGGAGTTGGGTGTTCCCCCAGACATCCTTCAGATGGAGCAGTCGGAGCCACATCAGAAATTCATGGTTCTCGGTGGCTGAGGTTTGGGCAGAGGCCACGTGAATACGGCCGGCTGCATCAACAGCCCGTGCTGTAAAAGCTCCAGAGGCAATTAAACTCCGTCTGGGCGCATCCATGACCAGCACTGTGCTCAGCGCAGCCTTGGGCTGCAGCACTGCGAGGCATGGAAGAAATTCCTCCTGCTTTGGTTACTCACACACGGACAGAGAACTTCTCCCAGTCTGCTCTTGCTTCCCTTTGAAGCCTTCATATGGGAGGTGGGCTGCGACTTCAGCCTCACTGAGCGTGTGTTGGCTGCTCCAGGCGCTCGCTGAGCTGCCCGTGCCGTGTCCGTCCCTCCTCTGCTCCAAAGCCTGGCCTCCCTGCTGCCCCCAGCCTCCGCCACTGGTCCTCAGCATGTTTTCTGCTTTTCCTTGGATGGCGATGTACGAGGTCGGGGAGGAAAAGGGAAATCCTGTCCTCGGAGGCATGTAGGAAAAAACAGCACCTCCATCTGTGTGTCACCAGGGCTCAGAGTCCCTGGCTGCAGATATGCAAATACGTGAGGGCTTTCGAAGCCAGGCTGATAAACTTTGCATTTCCAGCCCCTCATCCCACCCTGGCTGGATACCTCACTTCACGATCTGTTTTATGATCTCTGTTTTTCTCTTCTGAATAATCAATGTGAGGCTGTAAGCTTGGCCCAGGTGTTGCACTCCTAAGCTTGACGTTGGTAGTTATTTATCTGCAACCAGCACATTTTTTTTCGTTATTTATTTTTGGCCAGAATATGATTTAAACTTTTGTGTGTCAGTGTGTCCTCACAAATTTAAAGCTGGTGCAAATCAGAAAAACCCACCAGCACAGCCCTATTAGAAGGCCTGGCTTGGGAACATGTACCGGCATGCTGAACAAAAGGCAAGCCGCCGCCGTGATCTAACCCCAACCTAAGCAGGCGGCCTCACTTCCTTCTCTGCACAAACCAGGGGTGATGTCAGTGTGATGAGCAGGGGGTAAAAGCAGCTGCTGAGAAATTTGCAGAGCCCTAAAGACAGGTATGGTTTTAGGTTGCCTCTGAAGCTCGGGAGCAGTTGGAGATGGACGCTTGGTTTAATTTTCTTATTCAGAGAGGAGCTGGGAAGACATGAGGAATGGGAAGTTAGGGAATCTGCGTATAGGAAAAGAGAGACTGGCAGAAATTGTGGAAAATGAGCCAGAGGTGCTTGCAGAGGGGAATTGGTGTTGTTGCTGGGGCAGCTGGCTGTGGTCACAACTTGGTTTGCTCTTGAGCAGTCATGGCCATGGCTCAGGCTGGCTGCAGTGGGAATGCAGTGGCTCAGCACCCGGCAGCCCTGCAGCCCTTGGTGCTGGGGTTTTGCTTTTCTTCCCAGTGTGAAGCTGCTGCAGGTGATGCCGTTGTTTGGGCTGGAGAAGCACTTTCTGGGTCATGGGGCAGCCAGTAGGTTTCCAGCAAGGGTGGGGAAGCGGGGTAGGGCACTGGGTGACTTTCCTATTGTGGCATATTACTGTCTGCAAACATCACGATGGGAAGAGAGGAGAAATCTAGCCAAAGGACTCGGTGTGACCGTGAGGGAGCAAGTGCAGGGAAGGGAGGAGCCAGGCTGCTCGTGGAGATAAAAGCAAGCCGTGCTTCTCTGAGCCCTTGACTCAGCCAAAGGGGCTCCGTGATGCTGACCTGAGAGGTGTGGGAAGGAGCAAGAGGTCTCCAGTGTGACTGCTGATGGGCCATACCCTGGCTCACGTCCTGTCTGTCCCCTCTCCAGGTAAAGCTGATCCTCCCCAGCATCTCTGCGATGGCCTCAGGGAACGACGGAGACCCACCGAGGGCCCACGGACGCCGGGGCAGCAATGGGCGCAGACTGTCAGAAGAGCTCAATTCAGGTAAAAAGGGGGATGTGCTATTCGGGGCTGGGGCAGGAAGCATATTCATTCAGCTGTGGTTTTCTAGTTTGTTTGCTTGTTTTTTTTTCCTGCTGTGTTTCTTCGAAAAGATGGTTTTTCACTCTTCCAAGGGCTTTGCGGGGCTAGGATAAGAAGTCAGCTCCGTCCATCTATGCAGAACTGAACTCCTGAGTTCACACACTCGGAGCTTTTGGGAGATGCTTGGTGTTGGGCTAGCACAGTGGGCAGCCAGGGGGCTTGCAAAGCATGCAGCAAACAGTGTGCAGGGAGCTGCTGAGAGCTGGGGTCTGCTGCCAGCTGGGTGCAGGCATGGGCGTGGGGTGAATTGCCCCAGCTGGCTGCTCAATGTGCCACAGGTGCTGGGTGTCATTTACTTTCCCTTCCGCCAACACAAGCGAGCGAAAGGTACTTGAGGTTTAAAGCAGGCAGGAGAACGTGCTGTGCCGAGTGGTTTCAGTGGTGCAGCATCGGCTGCCGGACCAAGTCGGGTCCCTGCTGTGTCAGGGCGGTGACAAAAAGTTTGGGGTCAGGAAGGGCAAGAAGCGGTGCCTCCCGTTCCCCATGCATCCCGAGCCCAGCAGAAGGTGTGATTGCATTGCCTGCTGATGGGTGAAACTGGGAACTGGACCGAAAGGAAGCTGGGAAAAGCCTCAGCTCCCGTTTTGTCCCCAGCTGATAAAATGCCGCTGCACAGTGAGGTGTTCAACGCAGGTGGCTTCTTAACCTGTTTTGCAGGTGGACTTGTAAATAAGTCTGAGTCACTGCTGCTCTGTCAATACTGGAGATTAGAAGTTATAGCTAACTGTTTATGTATCTGAGTCCAGATCCAGCTCAGAGCTGGTTTATGGGCCTGGTTATGTTGTTTGTATTCTGGTACAGCCCAGGCTCTTCTCCATCTCGGAGTACCATTTGTTCTGGATCCTGCTTGAACACATTAGAGGAGGGAAAAAACAAAACAAAACAAAACCACAACTGTCCTTCCCTTACCAAAGTCTACAAGGCATAAAAATAAATAAATTAGAGCAGTTGTTTACGTATGCTGATTTCCTGTTGAGGCCTATGAGATGCTGATGTGAAAACCTGCGAGAGGATTGGGCCCTGAACTCTAACCACACAGTTTTACAGTCACACTTCCTGTACGTTTGCAAACACTTACTGGCAATACTGGCACCCGTCTGTTTCCCAAAAATCGGGGGTCCACCTGGAATTTGGAGGATCCCTCTGTACCTCTTTAGGAGAAGCCACATGGACTCAGGTGGCAGCAAAAATGTGCAGCTTCCAACAACACGTGCTATGGGACTACTGGGTGGAAGAAAGCTTTTGTCACCAGGTATTAAGCCTGGTTTTCATTTAGGGCTTGCTTGCCTTGTTTGTTTGTGTTTGGATGCATAGGGAGCAAAGGGATTTCTCTGCTGGTCAAGGATTTGAGCGTTGTCCTGATCCCTTGTTCTACCAGGCCTTGCTTAGGGTAGGGACCAGATGCTGGTGTTTCTGCGAGGCTGGGTTGCAACCCACACTTCTCGTGTTTTTAGGGTTTTGTAGATGAAGGCAGGAGCCTTGTGGCAGTGTGTGATGAAGAGGAGGAACAATGTAATTCATGAACAGTCACGCAAAGGGGAGCAAACATTGCAGGAGGGCTGGGAGGCCCAGCACCAACAGTACTAAGCTGAGCTCAGGAAGTGGAGTTCCTAATTCAGAGAACGAACTCGTTAACCTTGCCCTACTTCATTTCCCATCTGTAAAATGGGGCTGGTGGCACTTCCCTGTTCAGACATGTTGCCAGGGTGTGCGCACAGCTCTGGGAACGGTTGGGATAACTACACTAAGGCTCAGGTCAGGGGGACATCCCATGCCAGGAGACATCCCATGGACATGGCTGTCCTCACACCTGCAGGTAGTTGTGCAAAATGCAGCTTACCGCCCCTACAGTGAAGAAGGACAAGTGCAAATACTATCTGTGCAGTCACACTTAGCTCCTGTATGGGCCACATTAGCTGGAATCCCAAAGCGCTTTGCTGAGAAAGGTGTAGGTGCTATATCTGCTTCTGCTGCTAGGGAAGTGGACAGAGATTTGGAACAAGGCTCTGTGAGGATGTCTGCTGTGTCAGGGTTGTGCCTGGAAAACCCAGCCATCTGACTCAGAGTTTGCAGTGCTAAACTGGCAACTGCTCTCTTACTCTGATTACCCGGGCTTTCTCATTTGTTTGTGTGCTTAATACTCACATAACAAACTCGGAGAGGTGTACGGCTTGGTCCCTAGTTGTTTATCTTAGCCATGGACTTGACATCGCATGCGAAAGAAATGATGAATTGATAAATAGTTGCTCGGAGAGGTTAGTCATGAGGACAGGAGGATGTGAGTAGCTCCATGTCTTCATCTCCAAGACCACCTGCAAAATGAGTAGAAAAAAAAGTGACCTGTTTAAGCCCAGGTTCTCATAGTTTCTGTAGAGCAACTGAAACTTTTTGAATGTGCTTTTCTTTGCTCTGGTGCCCCTGCAGGTCCCACCTCCAGCACAAACAGACATTGAGTATTGGATTTCCCTGTTGAACTGCATCTCCCATCAATATGAGATTTCCATTAAAAAAAAAAAAGTCATCCTTCTTATGGCTGCACAAGGGAATAGCCCTGCTCTGGAAGTGCCTTATGGCTCCTTTTTTCCTGCTGGAAAAGGATGTTCCAAAAAATCACTTCTAAAAACATTTTTGGGCCAGAGCTGATGCCCACCCATCTCAGGCATCCCACCGAGCACGGGGCCCTGCCTCCCTTCGCAGTCCCAGAGATCAGCAAATATGGGACAGGTCTCAGCTTGGGCAGCAAAGTACCTGAGCAAGACCATGCAGTGGCCCCCAGCCCCTACTGGGGTGGCACCCCCTGAATTAAAGCAGGTTCCTTGACTCCAGTCCAGGATCTGGACCAGAAAATCTCCCTCATATATAGAGAAATTTCAATCCTAAAACCAATGGCGTTTGCCCAGTAGCTCTGTGTGGTGGCTGTTTGAGGATCTCGCTCCTCTTTTGGGTGGGAAGATATTTTCTGTAAAGAACAGAGCAAGGGGAGTTGCTTTGTGCTGAGCAGATGACTCTGGGGAAGGCAGTTTTTCATTCACCTGTCTGGAAGCTCTGATCTCGAGCGATGCAGGGTTATGCCAGCACGATGCATTTTTGAGCTGATCAGCCTTTGATCCTAGATGGCATTGCTGACGACAGGGGTGGGTTACACAAGGTGCTGCCTGGCCTGGTGGAAGCTGGCTTAATTCCTTTAATGCAGATGCTGCTTGTCCCACACCTGAATTGCAACTGCAACCCCTCAAAGCAAAAACCTCCAGGGACTGTTCTTGGTCCCTTGAGCTGTCTTCTCCCTTGGGATCCAGCCGATGTTTCCCAGTTGGATATCAGTCTCTGTGCGGACAGCTACTGTGGTTATTGCCCATCTCCTGAGCTCAAAAGGGACGCTGCCAGGTTGCATCTGTCACTATTGCAGCCTGTAGCGGGGCTGTTAAGTTGTAATGACATCCGAGGGGTGATTTTTTGGAGGCTGATAGTTTTTACCAGCTGCACCCCGGGAGAGAGGAACAGTGAGAAAGAAAGCAGAATCCAGGCAAGAGGCTGCTCTAGGAGCCGGTCTGGCCTGGGTGCTGGGGACCGAGCATGATGGGGTCACCACTCGGCGAAAGGCAAGCGGAGCAGAGTCCTCCCCTGCAGCATGGGGTCTGCCTGATGCCGAGCCCCCTGGTACTGCCCCAGGA
The DNA here is from genome assembly GCF_963932015.1 of Anas acuta. NCBI lineage: Eukaryota > Metazoa > Chordata > Aves > Anseriformes > Anatidae > Anas > Anas acuta. Next base: position 2,022,628 of record NC_089002.1, on the reverse strand, counting down.
GCCCAGAGATGCAGGAGGAGCTCCAGCCTGCTCTGCACTGCTGGTCCTGAGCATCCATGTGGCAAGTCCCGATCCAGAGCCTCGTTCTTCCAGTGGGGGACACCCAGAGGTGGTCCCAGTAGGTGCTGCAGGTCAGCATATGGGAGAAAAAGGGGCACATCCTCCTGTCCTCATGTTACTAAAAGTAGTGCCTGGGATAGTTAAAAGCAGGGATTTTTGGGTATGCTTATTTCCTCTTTTGTTCTTGCAGTTTGTTTACTCTGCCTCTCACTGAAACTGTGACTCAGTCAGTTTCGTTTTCTGCTTACTGCTCCATGCTTGGCTCCTAGTAAGGTTGGATTTGTTTACCGCCAAATAAACCTGCTCCAGCAAAACAAAAAACAGTCCCCTGAAAACACAGCCACCGGGGCTTGTCACTTCCCTTCCCCTTTATTTACACAGCCCAAACACCCTGTAACCCGAGTCTCCGCCCGACAGGTCCTCTGCTGTCCCTGCACCACCCTACCCAGGGCTGGGTCCATCTCCAAGGGGCTGCGCAGGGGCCGTGGAGATGTCACCATCCCGTAGCATTGCTGTGTTGGGAATGCAAGTGGCCAGAAAACCGTGCACACGGGCTGGTGGGTGGATGTGCTGGGATGCCGGGGCCGGGTTTTGGCTGGGTTTGCTGCAACGAGCTGCCCCGCTTGCTGGTGCAGGTTTGCCTGATGGTTGTGTGCTCCCAGTGCACCTTGAAAACCATCACCTAAAGCCGCAGGTCTGCGGGGTCCTGCTGTCCTGCTGCTGCTTTAACTGTGCACAGTGCTTTGTACCTCGTTTAATGTCTGTGAATCTGTGGTGTGCACATGGTATTTCTGTCCCTTACATTTTGTGGATGTGCTCGTGGTATTTCGGTCCCCTATAGGTTTTACAGATGTGCCATGGTATTTTGGTCCCCTACAGATTTTGTGGATGTGCCCGTGGTATTTCTGTCCCGTACATATTTTGTGACTTAGAAAAGAAATTGGGAAGAAGTGCATTAACTGGACTTCAGAGCTGATTCCCCCAAATCCTGGGCTGCTAAACTAGTGCTGTAAGCCTGAGTGTTCCTCCAGCCAGAATACATTCCCCGGGGTAGCTGAAACCAAGCTCTAATCAGAGACACCCTGTGACAGACCAGGTACTTTCCCCAGGAGCTATGCAGTGCGTGAGATAAGGTATCGGTCACCATGGTACCTTTGGACTGGGACGCCTACTGGGGGCTCCCTGCTCCAGGTCCCAGCTGCAATAAGACCCTTTCCCATCCCCGAGCAGCACAGGGTGCACAGAAGAGGTGCTGCCCTCTTCTCGAAGGATCTGTCCCCATGCCCCACGTGCAGTTCTTGAGCCCGAGCAGCATCCAGATGGCGCAGGTTTGCCGCTGCTACTTGCTCCTGACTCATTTCCTGCCTGAGCTCGGTTTTCGCGCGCACTGTCAGAGCCGGTGACGTGACTGCCTGGGTGCCTGCCCCCGCTGAACCCCAAATAGCTGGCGTGCCAAACCCTGCTTGTTTACGAGAGCAAGGGAAGGAAGCTGCGGCACCCAAACCCAGCACAAGCACCAGCTCACAGCCCAGAGCCTCTCCATGCCCAGGGCTCGTTTCCTCCACATGGGTTCGTTAACAAAGCGCAGGGCCTGGGGGTTCGCACATGGCTGTGTTCAGACCCCTCGCTGGGCTGTTTGTCTGCTTGCCAGTGCAAGATAAGGAGCCACCTTTTTGGTGTATGATTTCTGAGTTATTCGAAAAACTCATCTTTCTGTTCCTGCCGGCAGCCCGTGCACAAGGCACAAACCCTCCCCTGGCCTCGTCGCTGATGGGCGTAGGTGAGACTGGCAGTGAGCGATTGAATCAGCCAAATTATTATCAGTTATTCCAAAATGACCAGTTTAACCTTTGGTCACTGTGTCATTGCTGATGCCACGCAAGGGCACGATCATGGGTGGCATTTAAATAGAAACAACCCTGCATTGTTTGCTGAGAGGCTTTTCTGCACTGATTGAGCTTTGCCTCTTGGGGTCTGGGTCCAGGATTCCTGAATTTATCTCTGCTGAGCAGTTCCCTTACAGAGAGGTGCTGCCACGTGGGGAGAGCTTGAATGTCAGCAATGTGTGTGGTGATAGTCCTGTGTCTGGACAAAAAAAAGGATCCAAATGTGGCCCGTGCCCCTCCAAGAAACAAGTCTGGCATCGAAATGAGCTTTCTGAGAACTGATCCATGTTGGATTGCTTTTGCATTACTTTCTGCTGTTCACTTATAGCTGTGAACCCCAACCCTGCAACTGCAAGGGAAGAGGCAAACTTGGCTGCGTTTGTCATGTCCTGGGGACTCCTGAAATGCTGTGCAGACCCCTGGCAGAGGGCTTGGCTGGCTGCTGAGAGCAGCGACCGCCCGAAATGTGAGCACCATTTGGGTGTTCATCCAAGGGAGAGGGGCTGGGGATGAGACACAGGGCCACAGGGTGAGGGGAAGGATGCAGACTGCGATGGGAGGGCACCACCAAGGATGCACATGGAGAAAGGAGATGTTTGAGCAGGCCAGCACAAATTCAGGCTGGAAACGAAGGTGTGATCCCTTTCCAACTTGGGGAAAGCAAGCAGGTGAGCTGCCCCCTTGACTTTTCTTCCCCTTGTCTCTCTCAGAAGACCAGGTGGCTCAGGAAACCGAGGAGGTGTTTCGGAGCTATGCCTTCTACCGCTACCAACAGGAGAGAGAAGAGAGCGGGGAAGAAGTGCCCTTGGACCCGGAGATTGCGGAGATCCAGCAAGACCTGGGCAGGTAAAACTCAGGCACCAAGTGCACGCACATCCCTCTACCCTGCCCCAGGCCAGGCCCCATTACAGACCTGCTTCTGGTCTTATTGGGAAGCCTGGCCTGTCTGTTGTAATGCCATTTTTCCCCTGGGCAGTACCGGGAGCCTGGTGGGGAGGCGCCTGGCCATCATCGGCGATGACATTAACAAGCGGTACGACGCTGAGTTTCGCTACATGCTGAAATCCTTGCAGCTCACCAAGGAGAATGCCTACGATTACTTCATCAAGATTGCCTCCAGGTAAGGCGCCAGCGCCCTTGGTGCAGGCAGTAAACCTTCTCCTGGAGGAGGACAGGGATGGAAAGGTCCCGCTGGGTGCAGTGCAGCCCATTGAGACCTTGTCCCCAAGCCCAGAGCAGCCACCCCTGCTGCAGCACACAGACTCTGTTGGTTCAAACTCCATCCACATCCCTGCCTTGAGCTTTGTCCAAGCTCACCATGAAGGTTCCTGCGTTTTCTGCCTCTGCTCTTGCTCCTGCTGGCACAGTCTTCACACATTATCCCCTCGGCCATGCAGCGGTGGTCCTTGTTCAAGCTGTCTGGGGGCAGAAAGTCTGGGGAAAGTGGCTGGGAAGCGGGGCCAAGCAAACGTCCCAGCTCCCATTCAGGTGTACAACCAGCCCCAGACCAAGGCATAGCTGCTGCTGGTCCCAGCACTGCCTGGCTGGTGGCTGGAAGTCCTGGAGGGCCAAGCTTTTGAAGGACACAAAGAAAACACAGCCCTGGGGAAGGGCAGGCGCTTGCTGCCCATGGTGGTGTCCGGTTGGAGCAGGATGGGGCTGGCTCCAGATGTTGGGATGCCCCAAAAGCCTGCAGCTGTCTGGTGCAGGCAACGTGTGCCCAGCTTTCCCACTTCAAACACAGCAACGGGATGAGGACTGAGATGCAAACACCTGGATAACTTTTTGCCCTGAATGCACCAGATGCAAACTCATGTCTGTGTCCTGAGGCACCTTACTCTGCAGCATTACGCCGGCTCCACTGAGGTGGCTGCAGATGCTCCAACTGTGCCTTGAGGGGCTCAGTCCTCACCCCTCTCCCTGCATTTTGTCCATAGGAAAACCAAGACCCCGTGCACATTTAAGGGTTTGCCCAGGGTCCTGCAGAAGACCCCTGGCAGGGCTTTTCTGGGTTCTGGCCCCGGGCTCTGGCAGCTCCTGTGGTGCAGACCCGTCCCCGCGCACCCTCTGCTCGGTGTGTGTTGTCTAACTGCCTCTCTTCTGTCCTCTTCCTGCTCCCCTCTCCTTGGGAAGCCAAGCTGCGCTGTTTTCACCGCTTTGCCACCCTGAGGCGGTTAACGCACCGCAAACAGGTAAATTAACCTCTGTCCCTCTCTCTGTGCTACCTGTGTCCTCGTGGTTCCTTCCCTCGCCCTCTGCGACCGGCTCTGCAGAGAGGAGAGCTTCCTTCAGCTGTGCAGGGACAGCTGGGGCAGCACCAGGTTAAAACGCAGCACTTACTTTTCTTTTTCCCCTTCTTATTTTTTTATTTATTTTTGATTTTATTTTTCTTTTCCTACTTGCTTACCTTGCTGGAAAACAAGAAAAAAAAAAAGTCTAGGTAAATCAGTGCCAAACCTGCACATGGCAGATTTGTGCCCACAGCAGCTGAAACTGGGATCAGGAACATTAGGACACAACTTAGATGTATTTTGGAGCCCCCCAGCCCTTGGGAGCATCAGCTGAAGGCGAGATCAGCTGTAGGTCTGGGAGGGGTGTGTGCAGGAAAAGGGAAAATCCTGTTCCTTCTGCCTGGGATGCTGTGGTGTACTTGGGCTGCTGTTCCTGCTCCCAGCTGCATGTGCAGCAGCTTCGGAGCTTGCTGCAGCCTACAGCCAACTTAAAGTGGCACCTGCTCCAGCTTGCCGGGGTTAACACCCTGGCTTGTGAAAACCCAAGTAGCTCAGGAGCTTCTTCACAGGAGCCAGCATGCCCCTGTATTTGGGTGCAGACCTGAGGGAACGATGGAATGGGCAGGAGGGTGGCAGGACAGCCACAGCCATCCCAAGGTGGAATCAGTTCAGCAATTCAGAGCCTGTAGCTGTGTGTGCAAGGTTTGGAAGCTTCCTTTTTTTCCTACAACATCCCCAATCCACCTGGCTGGGATGTCTGTGTCAGCGTCTGTGGCCGAGGCTGTGGTTGCTCTGCTCTGAAAGCACATGAGGTTATTTATTGGTGGCCACGTGTTGCTTGGCCACAAAATCACGGCTTTGCCCAGGCGGCAGGGATGCGCCTCAAGGACTAGGGAGGCGAGCCAGCCTCAGCAGTTTTGGGGGGCGATTTAACCAAACCTACCGGCTTCGTTTCAGCCTGTTTGAAAGCGGCATTAACTGGGGCCGGGTGATCGCGCTGCTGGGCTTCGGCTACTGCATGGCCATCCACGTCTACCAGCACGGCATAACAGGCTTCCTCCGCCGCATCGCCCGCTACGTGACGGAGTTCATGCTGCGCAACCGCATCGCCCAGTGGATCGCCCAGCAGGGAGGATGGGTGAGCCAGGGGGGTCACGGCTTGTGCCCTGGGGGACCTGGGGGACAAGGGGAGGCTGATGGGCTCCGAGGTGCAGCTGAGGTTGGTGGGGCCGGCAGCGTGGGCAGAGCAGGAGGCTGGCCCAGGCAGGGTGCAGGCAGATCTAATGCCCCCTGCTAACTCTCTGTTTCCCGTCAGGTGGCTGCACTCGATCTGGACAATGTTTACATGAAGTACATGCTGGCGGTGGTGGCCCTGGTGATGGTGGGGCATTTAGTGGTACGACGCTTCTTCAGGCCCTGACCGACGTGGGGGCAGAGACTGGGGGGTCCGGCCAAGCTCTCTCTCAAACCTCTGTACTGCATTGACATCTCCCAGGAGAGGGGGGCGATTTGAGGAACTTCTGGGGGAGAGAGAGCGCAGCTTGGACCTGTGACCCTCCTGCTGCAAGATGCAGGGTCTCTGCCACCTGCAGCGATGCCACCAGGAGCTACAGAGAGAGGCAGTGGGGGGGGGGAAGGTTTGACTTTGTTGGCTGTTTTAAGCCTCACTGTGCTGAGGACAGAGCATCACCGTGACCCCAGTAGCCCGCAACAGGGAGGCAGGAAAACAGGCTCCTCTGGAGGAACAAAAGCATTGTTGCGATAATGCCAGCGTGGGCGTATCTGTGCATGTGTCTTATGTCTCTTCCACTCTGTGCTGTTCCTAAGACACTCCATGGGGTAGGCACAGAGCTCCCCCATTGCTGCTGGCTCTAGCCCAGACTTGCATTCAAAGAGGGATTCCAGCCTTGGTTGCTCCGAGCATTGGTTGTAAGTCCCTGGAGGGGTGAGCCAGAGTTAGAAAGCTATGTGGTGCTTGCTTTCACCTTCCCCATGCTCCTAACCCCAAATACTTGAGCTTTCCCTTTCCTTTTAGCAAGCAACCCCTTCCCATTTTTAAAGGAACATGGTGACAGGAGCACAACCTATTATCTGACAATCGATGGCAGCAGCCAGCAGTGCTGGCACAGGCAGACTTACCCTGCCCCAGCCCAGAGCCCAAACCTGCAGCATCCCATGGCCGATGCTGGTCTCAGGGCCGCAGTCATGCCTCGCTGCCTGCACCCCAGCTATTGCAGGAGTTCAGAGGCTGCATGCCAGCAGGCCTTGGGAAGCAGCAGGTTTCCAAACACTAAAAAGCTGTGGGGTGGTGACTTGGGGGTGTGCAGGCAGCCTGCCCTCCCTCCAGTCTGCTGGCTGCTTCCATCCAGCACACTGCACGCTGGCACGTGAGCAGCCCCAGTACAACCAGTTGGTTCCCTTGCTCTCACTGGGAGGCACTGGTTGCATCTCACCCCTGCACAGGCTCTTTGTTATGTCCTCTTTGAGCTAGGGCTGCCACGTTGGGGCTGTGGGGACAGCAGGGTACAGCACGCTGCCCTGGTAACCCATGGCTTTTTCAGCAAAGGATTTGACCTTGTTCTTGACTAATGCTTGAACATGAGTTTTGGGGGAGGCAAGGACCCACGCAGGTGCTGCTCAATCTCCAATCTTTCTGACTTTTGCAAATTAGGGAGAGCATCCCAGTGCAGATTGCATGGTTTAGTTCCATCTGTTCTTTTTACTCCAGGTGACTATAAGGCTTGAAACTGTGACTGGCCCTGTCTGAGCCATTCCAGCATCACTGAGCTCCTAGAGCAGCTCAGCCAGCTGGGGGAGGGAGCCAGGAGGACCTCGGAGGTAGGAAATGAGCCACGGACCCGTGCCTGAGCTCCTCTCCTGTCACAGAGGGACCCTGGGGCTGGAGCAGCACCACAGGCATAAGCAGCCTGAGCCCTCTACCCACTGGGGCTGCCCCATAATGGCAGGACCTTGCCTGGCTTTGCTACAGCAAAATGGGCTGGGGGACCACAACTGCCCTTGCTCTGGCTCATCCCCATGGCAGGGGGGTCACTGTGGCAGGGCTCACCCAGCTCACCCACAGCCCTGCCTAGGGTCACTGGGGTGGGCAAACTGGGGGCAGAGGGAGCAGCCCTTTTGCCCCACTGTACCAAAGGTGTTCCTGGCAGACACCTGGCTGTCATGTTTTTAAAACCTTCCTCTATCACCTCACCGTGTCATTACTTCCTACCTTTGTCTTCAGGTGGATTTTTTCCTCAATGTCTCTCCCTTGGGACTTTGTGTCCTGTCAAAGTACAGACAGAGGACACCTGGCAGCCTTCCTCCTTGCAGCTTAGCGCAGGACCAGCCATAATTTTGTATCACTTATGTCCCTCAAGTTCCTTTTCTTTTTTTTAACGAAAGAATAGCAAAGTCTTTGGCCTCTTTCCATATCAGTCTTTCTGTGCCCATCACTTTCTGCAGTATCCCAATCCCTGGTGGAGTGTCCTGGACTGTATTCCCTAAAAAGGCATTAAAATATTTACTATAATATTCTTCTGCTATATATCTGTTTGGGTTGCTTTCTTTGTAATACGTATGTGCTGAGCAGCACAAGCCTGCAGTGGTTTGTCTGTGCCCAGGTTTTGCAGCTATGCTCATGCTCTGTGAGCAGCTTGACCTCCCTGTAGTTTATCTGTCCCCTTGCAAGTGCACTTCTTCGCATTTATCCACACACAGCTTCATTTACCATCCTGCCACCTGTTCAATTGTCTTGAGCAGATCTCGAGATTTCCTGACTCTTCTCTGGCACGAACCACTCTGAACAACCTAGTGTTATCATCTGCAGTTTCCTCTCCCCCTAGCTTACCTTCTTTTTCTGGGTGAAAACACCACCAGATGGAGCTTTTTTGCCACAGCGAAAATGGACTGATAATTGTTATTTTCCTTTTCTCTTAATCAGTCATGTTATTGACCTGCCACGGTCCTCTAGTTGTCTGATTTGGTTATGTCTCCAGCAGGACTTTTTCCAGAGGGCCTTGGAAAGAAAACAGTACATCAACTTTTATTCACTACTTTACTGACACACTCCAAGAACTCTAACAGATTGGAGTACTTCTGCTAGTACAGAAAGTCATGCTGCTTGTAATTTATTCTCATCTTCCAGAGAAGGGGTTTCACCCTGCAAACCACATTCAGACGTAAGGCCATTTAAATAAAGGCAATTTTTCAGCTTTATGGTAGATGATCAATCCTTAGTAAAGTCTGTGATACCAGGACTGAGAAGGGAACTTCTGACGTAGGTGCTGTACAAAGGGAAGTTTCCGTTTTAGCTATTTCCTCAGGGGATTTGCAGGGAGGATTGCCTCAGGGTATCAGCACGTCATCTCACTCTGCTCTCACCTCTCCCAGCTTTCCTGGCACCATGGCTGAGCAGACAGGCTCAAAGTGGGAACGTGAATGGGTGGCTGCTCTGTAGTACTGCGTCCCGTCACTGGATGGCCACAGCACTGCAGCCACAGCCACCTGGGTGCTGAACTCCCACAGGGGGAAAATCCTGCTTCCAGGCCCCCTCTTTGGCCAGGTGACGGGTGGTTTGTGCCCCCAGAGCTGTGCCGTACACCAGGCCCTGGCACGCAGCAAGGGCAGACATGGCTGGGCCGGGGCCTGACCGCTGCTGGGAGCAGGATGGGCTGGGGCTGCTGGACCCAAGGCAGAATAAGGTGAGAAGGCTTTGTCCTCCCCAGCAGATGCTCTTTGCAGGGCCGGTGGGCCCTCTGAAGAGCTGCAGCAGGAATCTACCTCAAAGCCCCACAAGGCGGAGTTCAGGGAAGGGCCTGGCTGAGGCACCGCAGGGCACCTGGGCTACGTGCAGGCAGCTTTAGCTCAGGCTGGAAGCGTCAGGAGCCCTTTTTACCAAAATGTGCATCCCTACTACAGAAGTAAGAGCTCTAAGGAAGAAAAAAAAAATAATAATAAAAAAAATCTCAGAATAACCCCAAATGTTCCCTGAAAGGTTGAATCAATCAGTTCCTTCTGGAAGGATAAAGACCTGATCAATATTTTTAAGCAGTGTAAGCTGTGTTTAAACAGCAACCTGATACCCTGTATGAAAAGAAGCCCACGTAATGCACTGGTTGGCAGGCTCTCCCTGTTGTCACCTTCCTAGCCACTATGGTGCTATTGGGGTGTGGCTGCCCCCAAAGCTTTGGTTTCTTCCCCAGTGAGCAAGAGAAGCAGGGAGAGGAAACCCTCAGCTGGAAAAGAAAAGCAGGAGAGCAGAAGGCTCAGCTCTGGTTGCTCACAAGGAGGGGATTGTTCACTGGCTCAAACGGGTGAGAAGGAATGTTTCAGCCCCTGTCAAAGACAACTGAATCACTGCAGGGTTTGATGGTGACATAGCAGCTGGAGCAGATGTGGCATTTGTCTAGCAGTGACCCAAGCCAGGGCTGTGTTTCGGGAAGGTCTGGCTCTCTGTGATACCTGTACCGGCTGGCACCTGTGCCTGCCTGACTCTATACCGGGTAGGGAAAGGAACTGAAGGCTCCTGCTGCTTCCCTTCTCCACCCAGCCCTGTTACATGGGATGGTTTCAGCATCGTGGTGCCCGGTGAAGGCTTAGGTGCACCCTCGAAGCAGCAACGAGGGTTGCAGGCAGTGGTTCCAGCCCCCAGGGCTGGAGGTGTTGGAAATGGGTGCGAGCCAGGGCTGCTGATCGAGGTCAAGGCCACGTGCTCCATGATGCTGTTCCCAGTCCCTCTCTGCTGGGTCCCTGCACATGAAGGATTTCAGAGAGGAAATTGGGGCTTTTCTGGTGGGTATTTCTTTTGTGCCAGAGGCAGCCCAGAGGAGGTGCTAAGTGACACAGAGTTGCCCAGACAGAAAATTCTTCCTTCAATTTGAAGTGTGTGTTTGTGAGTGGGCAGGGAGATTTAATTCATATTGGTAATAATGGGTCTGTAAAAAGGGGGTGAGAAGCTGGAGGAAGAGCATCTCATTTAATGAGTTTAGTCTGAGGGCATGGTGTATTCCCCCTCCACCCCAGCTCTTTTCTCCTGAATGGAGGAAGCTGCCTGAGCTATCAGCTTGCTTGTCAGCACATCCTCTCACTTGTGGCTGTTCCTCATGCTGTGAGCCAACAGCCCAAACCCTCCCTGCCAAACGCAGGGAACAGCAGGGTTCAGGCTCCGAGGACCGCTGCCCCAGAGAGACCAGTGTCTTTGCAATCAGGACTGGTGGCAGCTTTCTGTGAAGCTCTGTGTGATAGGTTTATGCATATACTTGAAGCCACGCTGTCTCTATTCACTCTTCCTCACCTTTCTGGCAGCAGCATAGCGCACGATGCTCCACACAGCTCCCTCCCCAGCTCCTTTCTGTACCCCTCCAGGAAGCCCTGCTCAGGAAGAAGACGGGGTACATGATGGAGCAGAAAAGCATTCCTTGCACTGACTCTGGAGGGGTGGGAAGGGGCTGGTGAACACCTTTTCTTTCCAGTGGGAGGAGGAGGAGGAGGAGGAGGAGAGGGAGGAGGCAGGCCACCGGTTGTGCCAGGGGCAGCCAGAAGGAGCTGCCTGCAGACCAGACCAGCTTTAAAGGACAGACAAAGGGGCTGTGTGGAACATGGTGGCTTGCTTTTACCACAAATTTCTTCTGCATTTCTTTCACAAATATTCTGTTTTAAAGTGATGTAATATATATATATATATATTTGAAAATAAAAAAAAAGGTACATGCAGCGCTTTCCAGATGTGTTGATTTTTTTTTTCCTGGAAGATGTACTCCTTTCATTGTGCATTTTAGGTTCCTTTGCAAAAATTTGCAAGAGCTATTCAGTCACAGGCTCAGTTTCACCATTAGTTTAGGGAGATCAGGCCTTCTTGTATGTTTTCTAGCATAAAGAGCTAGGTGGGGACAGGAACGTGCTTCTGAACCTCACTTTGCCGTCCAAGACAGTGCCATCAGAGCAGGTGCTGCAGGGATGAAGGAGACAGCAGCAGTAATCGTCTGTCTGATCAGCCCCTTGGCCTGCCCAGAAGTTAAGGATCTTATCTCTGATGTGTCCACACCTCAACAAGCAATAAGGATAGGAAATTGCAAGAGAAAAATCCATTACAGAGGCGTACAGCAGGGTTCTCAGCTGCTGTAAAACACTCCGGGAAGTGAAAGGAAACTGATGTTCTTATCAGAAGTGTCCAACACCGCTGAGACTGGGAGGTGCTACCACCTTCACAGAGCAGTCACAGCGCTAAGCACACAGCAGAAGCTGGCACAAAGATGCCCCAAGGAAACTGGGGCATGAGCACTCCTGCAACAGCAACCATCCTGGGCAGCCCTTCTCAAACCCCATCCCAGATCCCCAGGCTCTGCCACATTCACCCGCTCTCTTTCCACACCCCAAGGCAGCACACAGGCTCATACTCAGCTGTCCTCAACCATTCTCTTCCCTACATTGCTCCCTTAGACCCTGAGATGGATCTTGCTAGCTTACCCACTTCCCACACCTCCCCGGGCCAGCCTGGATGCCAGCTTCCCGCAGTTATCCTTACTGGTACTGGGGGGCAATACCTTCATGGGGTAAAAGAAGCAGGCATTAGGAGATACACTGCTTTAACACCACCACCACCTGGGGTGGGACAGGTGGGACTGTGTGCAGTGTTAAAAAGCTCCAGCCTCATTAATGAGCACTAACACATCCCCCTAGTGCTTAATGCCACCTGGTTGCCACTTCTGCCCTTATCTTCCCACCCCCAGAGCAGGGCACACAGCATCATTATGGCCCTGGTGCTGGGGGCTCTGATTGTGATGGGACACACGGAGCCCAGGCAGGTGCTGGTGGCTGCAGAGGGGTAGGGGAGATGTCCCCGTCTCCATCAGTCCTTGCTGATGAACACAGAACATCCTTCCAGATCCCTGTCCCCAACCTTGACAAGCATCTGGTTTCTGGTTCAGAAAAGGCTGGAGGTAGGCGATAGCAGGATATATGGTCACTGTAGGACTCTGGGGTAGCAGAGGTGGCTTAAAACAGGAACAGTTCTGCTTTGTCAGCAGGCAGAACAGCACAGCTGTTGTCTTTCAGCCCACTTAGCAATGAATCTAAGTGACTCAACAGCTCCCATCCGCTTCTCTGCCCCATCCCACACCACTGCAAACAAGTCCGCCTATCCAACAGAGCAGTGACAGTTTCATGCCATTCCCCTTCATATGCCCTGGATTTGCAATTTCTGCTTCTGAATGCCAGCCAGTGAAAATGAGGCAAGATGCCTGCCAGGATGAGCTGGGACCAGAAGGTGCTGCAGGGTCTGAACCCAGGCCATACTCATTTTCTGCAGAATTAATCCTGGGGAATGGATATGTGAACACCAGGAGCAGGAGAGGAGATGAGGGCTCTGGTTATAAATCGCAGCAGGAAAAAAATAAAATAAAAAAAATAGGGGCTCAGGCTTTCCAGACAATCACTCGGTAGTAGATTATGCATCAGACTGTAAATAAATATTTACCCTCTAGTTCCTGGTCTCTATAAATAGCCATATCACACAAGTGCCAGTTGGTACTTTGAGATTGCTGGGGTGAGATTCGAGCACGATCAGAGGATCCCCAGTCACGCAGCCCTGCACATACCTGGCTGCCCCTGCACAGCCTGCATGCAACGCCCTGCCCAGGCTCTGTGCCTCGCTGCCTCTGCCTCTCCATGCAAGGAAAGGTTAAACTTTAACAACAGATACATGGCCCTAATTAAAGAGAGCTGCTCCTGCAATCCTCTTTGTCTCCTGCCCCAAAACCAGATCAAGCTCCTAATTAAATTACCAGGAAAAAAATAAGGCCACAATATTATTGAAGTATTTGCCTTTGGCCATTCATACAGATTTGACCCTAAACCAGAATCCAAAATATGGTGGCAATCTAAATCTAGATCTGGTATTTGAGACAAGTGCCATACCTCTAAAAATGGGTCAAACTCCGAACAACCCTGAGTTTTGTGGAAATAAAGGTCCTTCTGGATCATTTGCAGGGCACAAAATGAGAGTGGGCAGAAGCTGGGAAATCACACTTGTTTTTTATCATCTTATTTTTTTAAGTACAAATCCTTAGCTTCCAGGCAGTTTTCCTTCATTTGGGATGCGTTTGAAGATTCTTAGCCTCTGGCTACAATTCAGCATGCTGTCACTGCAATGTCAGGGACATAATTCCTCCCAAGGGCTCACTCACATCCATTCATGCCAGGCATCATTTCTATCACCGATACCTGGGATTCCACACAGGACTGGCCTGCACTGGCACAAATGAATTGAAGAAAACTGGCTTTCATCTCCCTGCTGAAGTGAGGACACACAGCTGTAAAATTCCACGATTGACAAGAACTGGCACAAGCACCTCCAACAGCAGTCGTGCTTCGTGACAGTGCTGCAAGAACTCACAGCAAACTGTTTACTTATTTATTTATTTATTTTATTTATGTTTATTTTTTCCCCATGCTGTGAATTGGCAGCCAGAGATCTGGATTCTTCTCCAGTTCTCTCCTTGTTCGAAAATCTTCCCAACTTTCCCTGAATAATGGTGATGCAGGCTGGCCAAAAGGAAGCCAGCCCTGGAGGCATGGCCATGGGCAGAGGCGCACCGGTTCCAGCAGCTGTGACAGTTGTGACGTGTGTGCAGCCAGGCTCTGCTCTGCTTCCCTGGCAGTCCCACGGCATCAAAGCTGGAGCTCTGGCAGAGTAGTTTCACATCTGCATGCAATATACCACTGAGATGTACCCTTATCGTCATATAGCTGTGGGGAATACTGCAGTTAATTCAGTGCCCTTGGATGGATATCTGTTGCAAAAGGGGGAACCTCTTCTACTAAATCAGAAGGCCTGATTCAGCACAAAGCAAGAAATGAATTCAGCTTTTTACTTACACCAGTCACTGAAGGAGAGCAAACCACAACACTACATTTACACAGGTCACTTTTCTAATTCAGAGCTCCCTCTTTCCTAAAATGCCCTCACATTTGCTTGAACCACGTCTCTGCCAGTCAATTTGTCCACTGGAATAGTCAAGGGAAGTACCCTGGCATTTACCATGTGCTGATTGTGCTCATCCGGGGGGATTTACGCCTGTGATTTCGGTGGGCTCGCTTACTTGCAGAACCTGGACCAAAGGTCAGAAAGCTGAAAGGGGATGAAGTTTGGGTGGCTCAGATGACGCCTTCTTTGAGCAATGCAGCTACAGACAAGTACCACAAGTTGTTCCTAAGCCCTTTTTCCTTGCAGGAGTATCTCTACAGCTAAACAATGACAACACAAGTAATGGCCTGTGCTTCCTGAAAAGACAAAGTGATCCCACCATCATGGCACCAGGCAGCATGGTTTTGCCAAGGCAGCTGTCTGAGAAGCAAGGAGCCATTTCCAGCATCCAGCACAAGAGGGAAAGGCAGACCCACAAAAACAGCAACATTCTGGCAGTCTGCATCTTGCTCAGACAGGCTTTGAGCCTTGCCGTTAAGCAGTCTGTAGAGTCTCATTTTGTTATCTGCAAGCAGCATCACTCCTGCAGCATCCCCACCTTTGCTGCTCCCTGATGCAGATATTTCTAGGGGAAATACGACTGAACACCAGTCCTGGCTGAAACATCATGCTCCATCCCATCTAGGCTTCACAGCTGGCACCTTTGCTGCTGGGTGGAGAAGCCCACACTCCTGCAGAGGCTGATGCTGCTGTTCTGATGTGAGGGACATCACCCCAGGGGAAAGGCACCCCAGGAAGAACCCCCCCCAGCTGCCCAGGAACCCACCAGGGAAGGGTCTCAGGAAGCCTGCCTGCATTTCTCCCATCATTTTCTGGTGAATTTGCTCCATGAGGCAATATTCACTTCACTCACACATCCCTGCATCTGGGGAAAAACAGGAAGAGACAGGATTGCAAGGACTCGCTAACAGAAACCAAATGGAAGTTCAATATGACAATAGTACCAAAATTAGGGCTGTTTAACTCAAGAAAATGATGACAAAGTGAAAAAATAAGTCTTACCTTTCAAATGTTATGGTTTCTCTTCCTTTAGTAAAAACCTTTGTTTTCTGCAGAATCTTTCCCCATATTTTCCTTTTACTGTGAATTCCCTCCAGCTCCTGCATCCTTTCACCTTTTCACTTTCTATTTTTGCAAAGGCTGAAGAAACTCAGCAGAAAAAAATAGTTTTTCTCCTAAGAAAAACTTCTCAAAGCACTGTTTTGATGTATTTTGACAGTTTCATAATTCTCAGCAAAAATATTTTGGCTGAAAAGAAGCAATCACTGGAGTTTTCCCTGCTGGTGCAAATGGCATTTTTATTAAAAGAAAAGAAAAACTAAAATACTTTGATGTAAATTTCTCAGTCAATTGAATCTTGGCCTTAACTTAAAAAAAAAAAAAAAAAAAAAGTCAATAAATGCAGATTTAGAGATAATGCTACTTCCCAGGTCTTGTGGAAGCCTTGAACTAATAAATTAGGGTAGAAAATGGCTTCTACGGAAAATCCAAGACAGCTGTTGCCCTTCCTCCTCATCCATAATCACCAGCAATAAAAAACTTGGAAGCTGACTTATGCCCTCCCTCCCTAATGCACCCAATAAGTATTGCATGCAGGTTTTGTGTTTATGGAGCCCTGGGCGAGCTGAGGGTTTGCCGAGTCCTCAGACCTGGCAGAGCCCTGGCAAGGGACCCTGAGCTCCTCTCGCAGCCAGCTCAGCAGCGCTGCGTTAGCAGGAGCCAGAGGAATGTCACAAACCACAGCCAGGAGGCTTCATTGGCCAGGCTGAGTGCAGGAAGGGATATTTTCTCCTGCCCTAGGAATAAATAAAGGCACGCAGTCTCCTGGAGTTCATCATTCGATGCCTGCTGGTGGTGCTTGTCTTACTTTCCCCGAAATATCTGAGAGCTTTCCTTTCTAGTTGCAGAAAACACATCTCAGGGGCTGAAGGTTATCGGCTGCTTTTCCAAGAGCCCAGGAAGGTAAGAGCTGCCCTTCTATATGGCTTTCCTCTGGAAGTACCAACAGGAAAATCCTCTCCCCATGTTTTTCATAAATGGTGAATATTGTGCCCTTACTACAAAGCCTTGGCCAGCTTCAAGTGTGCCCCAGTGTAATTCAGGGCAGGCACAGGAACGTGAACTTGATTTAAGTGAGAGCATCACTTGAAACTGCAATAGCTTTTCTCAATCAACTCTGCATTTAGGAAAGACCTTGAAACGCATTTTAAAGTGCTATATTAAGGCATTATTACAAAACCCTCTGCGAACACCATTATTTTGGCTCACTTTAAACTCGATACCCTTGATCTGACATTAATCCAAGGGCTGAGATCATGACTTCACGAGACAGCAGTATGCGGCTGAGTTGTGATAACTCCTAACGCCCTGCCGTACACCTCCCTGCCAGTGACTCTGTACCATTCCTGCTTTTTTTTTTTCTGAGTTAAGGGCTGAGGCCCGGGATACAAGCAGCCCACGGGTAGCACCTGCGCAGCACCAGGAGCATCCTACCTAGCACCAGGGCAGTACCAGGGGGTGATCGTGGGGTCAGGGGGACCAGAGCTGTGTCTTCTTGCTCATTTGACTCCTGCAGGTCAAAATTAGTGCCACCAAGCACCCTGGTAAAGCAGGTATTACCGGTCATGGTAGGTGAAGGCAAAATATTTTATGTCACAGTAATGCCGGGCTAGGTCTGAGCACGTGGTTAATTAAAGAGGCTCAGCTCTTGAAAGTGATAATTTGTGAAGTGTATAGCTTAATTGCTTGCAATCATCGGCCTGTCCCCACACTAAGCTACTCCTGAAGAGAAAGAAGGGGCTGAGCTGTGTCCGTTACAATTTATTTGGCTCCTGCAGGGTAACTTCTGCATGCAGATAAGGCTGCACCATTCCCCTTAGGGTTATCACATGTGAGCAGCTCCATACACCAGTCTTCACCAGCACTGTTACTGACAAATAAACAACACTATGAGAGGTCCCAGCATTCAAAACTTACCTGGAAGCTTGGTCTGGCCTTTTGGTTATGGCTGGCCCCAAACAGAGCCCCACGGGATGCAGAGTCCCGTGCACGATGATGTGTTGGGCGAGCACCAGAGCTGCAGCCATGGCTGTGCCTGCTCCTCCCTGCAGGCAGGGAGCAAGCACAGGCTGAGCTCTAGGAAATAAAGGAGGTTTTTCTGCTGTTCATCTCCAAACAGAGCTATTCCTGTGATTAGCCATAATCAGCCAGGACAGAGAAAGGACTTTGTGTTTTACAGAGGGGCCAATGCCACTGTGCATCCAGATACAGCCCAGGCTGCACGCAGCAATGTCCCGCAAGAGATACAGAAAACTGTACTTTATCCCTAAAATCAGTTTTAAAATTCCCTCTAGTGGAGAAAAAGTGGAAATTCAAAATGCATGGCTCTGCTAGCCAGGCAATCCACACCTAAGTTCCCAGTGGCTTGCAGGTCTTGTGCTGCACAGCCCAAGTAGAAAAGGAACAACTGACCGGCTGAAAACTCGTAAATCATTCCATATTATCTCGGTTTGTTAACTTAACAGAACAATATTTTTAAGGACAATTTTGTTTTCTATTAAAAAAACTATTGTTATTTTAATTTTTGGAACAAAACAACATGTGAACCTGAAAAATGAAGTATTTTATTTTGCAGTGCCAAGGCTGGCAGGTTTGAGTTTTTCAGTTGCGTGGTGACTGTCACAAGTGTTCCTCCGTGGCCACCGCCGTGTCCTCTGCGGCAGCTCTGCGAGCGCACTGGCTGATCAGTGGCAGACAAAACAGGCCGACTTTATTGCCGATGTAAATCAGAGAAGCTCCGCTGGCTTCGTGGAGCACTGCAGATTTATGCCAGGAGCTGACCTGGCATCTCTATTTTCAAAACTAGGGCAGATTGAAATATGCTGTTTTTCAATAATATATTCAGGTTAACAGGGCTTTTATATTTGGGCAATTAATCTTGCATAGACTGAAAACCTCTTGGGACAACGTGCGAAGGTTGCTAAGAAGAAGAAAACAAACACAGTTGTGTAACTCAGCTCTCCCAGGTCTCTTCTTTCATGAAAACATATTGCAGTGATACAACAGTGACCTAAAATCCCCTAATAATATTACTTTAATATACAGATGCACATCAAGATACAATATAGAACTGATTTTACTAAGAGGTAATATTACCTCATCTTGTCTTACTGTAAAATGAATCAAAGCAGAAATATTGAGACATAAATCTATGGTAACAAAGGGAAAACAGTATTGTGCTAGAGAAAGTCCTTCTGGTTTATTGCAAGACTCTTCTGTTCTGTAGCATGTGCACAGACGTGTCGGTGTGCCTGCACGTGTGCCCGTGCTGTATCTGAAAGAGGTCTGGGGCTCACCAAAGGCTCTCCCTGACCTGATCCTTGTCTTTCACCACTCCCTCTCGCTGTCTGTTCTGTGCATCCACCAGCAGCCCTACGACCATCTGCCAGCATCTTCAACTCATAAACACCGTAACAGATGCTATTCAGAAGTCCAGACGAGTGAGGTATGCCCTAACTTTGTGTTTCGGAAACAGACACCTGCCCAGGCAATGCCACCTCATCTGCTACGATCCAGCCCACTGTGATCCACTTTGGGCAGATCTGTTACATATCCCATTTTTCCACGTACCTCCATGTCTTTTCCTACCCCTTTCTTTACTACAAAGACCAAGTAAGACTGATACATGAATTACAGGTTATTTTTTCCCCCTTTTTGCATTTCCTCTTCTCCTGGAGTATCACTCCCAACTTCACAGGGTTACCAAAATCCTTGTGATTTAACCCCCAGTTCTTAATTCTTGCAGCCTTTAAAATAACTTGGGAATTCAACCATTACATTTTGAGCAGCTAAGTAATCAACTTCTGTGCCCAAGCCCAGGAAAGGAAATGCTACCAGCTAAAACCTGTCGAATTGCTGGCTCTGTGGCAAGGCTGCCGAGGCGTCCCGAAGGCAGCACCCACCAGCACCCTGCAGGATGGCTGCTTCAGCACCCAGGCAGTGGCAAAGTGGCCACATGCAGTGCAAAATGCTCTGTTGCAGAACGCAGCCGCCTCGGTGCATGTCAGGAGTTTCCAGTCACAAATAGCAACAGACTCTGAAGGGATGTGCAGGTGGCTACTGCTTGATTAATGTGCGTGGCATCTGTTATTTCAAAGGGGCAATTACAGTATATAAACACGCTACCTCCATAGCACTGTATTGATTTGTGCTGGCTGAAAACCTTTGCGGTTATTTTTTCCTTTCTCCTCCCACAAAAAATAATTTTCTTCTGAGCCCAATAAAAGAGAAGATCTCATTGGTTCTGTGTCATAACAGTACTACTGCATTCTGCTAGGAACCAGCCATCCCGCATCCGGCCATGAAATTCAGGTAATGACCCATAACCGAAGTAAATTAGTGTTTAATTCCCCATCCCTCGCAGACAGCTTACTAATGGAAATTGATTTCTAGCTTTTTTCTTTTTCATTTAGCATGCTCATGTAATGTCTTTATTTTAAATTCAAGTGGTTCCCAGCGATTTTTAGCCCAAAGGCTGGTGGACAGGCAACCATGGGAAGCATTTCGTTCATGAGCAGTCTGTTGAACATTCCCCGGGGATGGCAGAGGCCCTTGCAGGCACAGTGGGCTCCTTCTGCCCTGCACTCACACCCCTGGATGTCTGCACACTCTGGGCCAGATCCTCAGGTGGAGTAAATCAGTATAGCTCATACCCCTGCACAGAATTCATACTGTTATGCACTCGATCCCTTACCCAAAGCTGTTGTACAATTAGCACGCTCTTGCATGACATGCTTTGTATGTTTGCATGGGCAATGCACTCCCAGCCAGACCAAAGGGTGCTGTTCTGTCCCATAAAGTCACCCTCTGTCCTACAGGCATGATGCTCATCCTCAAACCAAGCCCAGTGCCTCACTGGTGGCATTGCTGTGGTGTTTGCAGCCAAAAGCTAGGCTTGCCCCCTCCCCCCCCAGCTGCTCACCCACTGCTGAGGATCTTTGTAACTCTTGCTGAATTTGGGCTCTGTGGTGTAATCTGACACAGCCACCAGTGCGCACGCATACACACCCTTTTTTCTGCTGTTTAGGTAAAACTCAGCTGATGTTCCCTTCATTGTATAGAAGCACCAGCACTACAGACAGAAGCTGGCCTTGGATGTCCAACCCTTTTTCTTTGCGAGGGAGAGAAAGGTGGTAAGAGACGGTAAGTTTTTTTATAGCTCAAACTCCATAATTACACCAACTATGAGGCAAAACAAGATATAAAAACACTATGTTATTTGCTACCTTCAGTTACTTCTGCAACCTCCCAGCTTCAAAAGAATTGGGAAGGGGTAAAAATCTGCTTTACCCAGTTTGCTATGGAAGTACCATGGAAGAACTGAAACTCAGCTGCTGCTGTTTTACACTTTAAAAGCAGGACTAACAGCTATTATTTCTCTCAGTGTCTGGTTGATTTTCTGGTCCCACAGACACTTTAATAGTGCTATAAATTGTCTGGTAAGGGAATTGTTAGTTAGAGATAGTGTCTGGCGTATTTGTTCCTTATTGATGTATAAACTGGCTTGTGTGTGTTTCTGAAGACGAACGCTTTGTAGCAGGATGATAATAATAACAATTAGCATAGGCTATAGCAAAGTGTTAATTGTGGATTAGAATCCCAAACAGAGAAGCGTATGCAGATCAGTCCTCTCCTTGTGCTCCCTGCTCCTCCGACTGGTGTTCAGAATGCGAGGGATGTTTCTCAGGATGAGGGAATTTTCTGTGCCTCCTTCTCTCTTTTTGCACTGCAAAAACCAAATCTTTCCTGAGTGTATTTGTTCAGGTGCTTTATGTGCTGATGCACTAAACTTCTATGCTCCTGGAGAATCCTGTGTGTTATTCCTGATGAATGCTAATTCGGCTTAAATTCCTTCATGGATCAAAAGGGAAGGCAAATACGGAGACAGATGGAGGAGGGACACAAGACTGTCAGGTTCACAGCCTTATTGAGGATAATGACAGGGGAATGAAATGCTAGACTTTACCAGAGCTGTTTTGTGCGGAAGCATAATGTAATTATTAAAATAAATTTCTGTTCCTTCTTTTTCTGCAATGTGGCTGTGGTTAGACTGTGAGCAAATTAAGAAACTTATCCTGTGCCTCAGTTTACCTGTTTACAGAGGCAAGAATCCACCTCTTCCTGCTGGAACTGTAGGGAGGATTAAACAAGGTTCACTGAGCACTTAAAATCTTCTGTAAGGACATTGTCTTGTTATAGACCTCATTTAAAATAAAAAGCCATGGTGACAAATTAGATGAAGACAGAATGGACTGGGTTTTCTGGGCATGATCCGTGTCTGGGTTTTCATATTCAGAAGAGCATGCAGAGGAGAGATAACAGCTCTACTGAGATGCGTAGCCTCCGTGAACGTACATTGAAGTTTGTATGCTGTCTGACTTAGGCATTCAGAGGAGGAATGATAAAAGTAACCGCAGTCTTGTCTTCCAAGAATATAACCACCTTAGGTGAACCGTGCCACATATAGATTGTAAGAACCCGGGAAATAAATAACAGTGGGGTGAGGGGTCTTTGGTTAGTAGATCAAGGAGAGAATGTAACCATGACAGAAATAATTATCCCTACTTCCCAAATTGGGCAGAGAGAAGTCAGTAGCAGAGCTGAATGCAATATTAAATACTTATCTTAGCCACTAAAGTGGAACATAGGCAATTAGAGAAAAAGCTTGGAAGATCAAAGTAGGAAAAAATATCCCTTCAAAGTGATAATCAATTATTGTTTTTAACCTACAATAGGCAAAAGACTACTTCAAGCTACCAAGGAAGGATGTGGGCTTATACTGTTGGTTTTACTGTCCTACCTCATGTTGGAGGTTTCCTTGGCTGGTTCTTTAATCGGAAGGAAATACCTGTTTGGTACGAGAAGCTGAAAAAGCCTTCGTGGTGTCCATCCCGCAAAGTATTTCCTCTTGCTTGGACAGTCCTGTACACTGGCATGGGGTAAGTTCTGCCTACCACCACTCCCCATCTCGTCCTACTGTCATCAGTCATTTCAAACTCTCATTTGCTTTTGTGAGACACATTTTCTCTCAGTCAGCAGGGCACATCAGGTATGCTTACTCCCAGATGATGAAGTACAGCCTGAGCCACCTTCTGAGTTGAGTTCCTCAGGTTTGGGCTGCAGGCTGTGCTTTTGGCCGGGGACACAGCCTGCACTTAGCACTGTGACAGGTTACTAAGAACAGCCACTGCCCCAGGGAAATCATACGAGCCACACCAGTATGGCACAGATGATGGGTCTGGGAGCAGGGAGGGCATGGCAGCATTTGTCATGCAAATATAACAAATCCCTACTGCAGGACAATCTTCCCTGAGAAGAGTTCGTCTACATTGTGGGCTCACTCACTTCAGGACAGCAAAAAATTAATGTTTCCCTTTTCACAGCTATGCCTCCTACCTGATATGGAATGACCTGGGCGGCTGCAGCAGCAAAGCTGTCATCCCGCTCGGCCTCTACGGGGCTCAGCTGGCCCTGAACTGGGCTTGGCCGCCCTTCTTCTTCGGTGCACGCAACCTGAAGATGGTAAAGTATCTGGCCATCCATTCTGCTGCTGGAGGCGTGTTTGCTGGTGTCTCTGCCACGGTTTTGGAGCTTGTTTAGAGGATTTCTACCTAGCACTACACAGCTGTAAAGAGAGTGATAAGAAGAGCTTTTACTCTGATATAATTCATGCTGCACCTGGTTGTAGACAATGGTATCAGTCCCTTCCACTCCTTGCCCTGTCTTGTCATTCAGATAGCCAGCCCTACCAGAGCAGGGCGGGAGATCCAAAAGTCAATAGCCCAGCTGCTGCATCTTCTAGATGAGGACTTGGGGTGAGAGATAAGGCCCCCTCACAGTCACACCCTGTCCCAGCAAGCAGCTAAGTTAGCATCTCTGTGGAGGCAGACTAGCTGTGAGCAGCTTACTGAGCAATTATTTTAATAATTGAGCTTACTGATACAATGCAAGGTGCATAGCAGAGCCTGTTGGGGGAATATGCATGAAGCTTAGACATAGCATGGCAGAGCTGGACATGTGCTATATCCAAGAAGCATTTATCTCAGGTGCCAAGGCCTGGAGATCACAGAGTGGGATGCGTGTTTCCATCTGATCTTTGCCATTCTCTGTGTTAAAGATACATTTAGAAAGTTTACGTGATAGTAACCACTGGTACTGACATAAGCATGTTTCTGATCTGCCTGCATAGGCATTATCAGCAGAAGGGGCCAGTGATCACCACAAACAGCATAGTATATTCGTCTGAGGAACTTGATAGCAAAAAATTAACATTGGTCTTTGCTCCTGGTGTGATACATTCAGGTCTCACTCACTTAAGTCCAGGCTTTAGGATCAGCATAGGTGACTTCTCAGTGTTAAATCTTCCTGATTCCTATTCCTTTTCACCGCCTTTAGTAGGAGTGTTTATAATCTTGCTGTATGTTCCCACGAGTGAGCATCACACTAATTTTCTTCTTTCTGCTCTCCAGGCACTGATTGACATCCTGTGCTTAGACAGCCTGGCGATAGGCACGATGTGCTCCTGGTACCGCATCAACAAGGTAGCGACACTGCTGATGGTGCCTTACCTGGGCTGGCTGGCCATGGCCACTTGTCTCACCATTCGCATCTGGAAGGACAACCCCGAGCAAAAACCAGGAAAGAGCGAATAAGAGCAGGACAGAAATGAAGGCATTTTGTGAAACCAAACTATGCTGTTGTGAACAAAGATCTAATAATTTGGGGCATCCATTCTGGGACAGGCAGAACATGCCTTCTCCTCCTCCCACCTTCACCATGGCTGTGTAAAATGAAGGTTGGCATCAAACACCTGTGTGCTCCTGTAAAATAACCACACTTCTTTGAGAACTTTTTTCCCACCACTGTTGAGGTTTTGGGGCTACAGCTGTATGATGACCATAATGCTATCAGGTCAAATTCCATTAGCCAAATTAGCATCTCATGATACCAGGGAAATTCAAAGTAGCAGTCCCGGACATCCTTCTGCACCGCTACCATTCCCCCAGAAAGCAGAACTTGTTCACACGTGCGGGTAAATCCTATCTCCTCTTCTGGACCAAACAAAAATGCCCTTCACTGATGCACACCAATTTTAAAGGACTTGAGTTTTTGCTATTCTTGCTGTTGCTTCGTTTTCATGTATCACCTGGTTTGTGCTCTATACCATTAGCTTTTTATCAGTCAGACACTGAGAAAGCAGTAATCTGTCTTGCTCTGCTAGTGAAAGGGGACTTGGTACTTTGACTTCTATTTGTGGAGTATTGCACTTGTTGAGTTTCATGCTCCAAGATAAAGCAGCAATGATTAGAATGTAAATGCTTGTCCCAGAGAAAACCTCCTCCACCTTTGTGCACTATTCCTTACCAGAAAAGAAAGACTAATACAAGTGCCTTTGGGGGGGGGGGGGGGGGGAACACATTAAAATGTTTGTTTTCTTAAGTACAGAAACACAAGAGCTATTTTAAAATTCAAGAACTTGCTCACCCTGTCCTGAGAGTTGTAATTATATGACTGGCAAAAAGTCTCATGCCCAGGCTGTAGGAGGCAGTACAGGTACCTCATCCCAGTCTTTCCACTCCTGAATATTATTCATTGGGAAAGGTTAAAATACAAACATTTCTAGAGAAATAGGACCAAGCCATGAAACAGAATCAAATATGAAATGTGAATGGACTAGCCCTTGTCTATCCTTTATTCTGGCCCTTGCATTTGAGAGATCTGAATGTTAGATGTTGCCATCTAAGAAAATATTTACTTTTTTTTTTTTTAATCAATAGAAGAAATTTATGTGAAGAAAAGTAGTAAGTGAATCCTCTCTGGCAGCTGACTAGATTAAGGTGTGTGGGTTTACTTGCAAAGGTTTGGGGGTACAGAGGCTTAGCTGAGGATGTAAAAAAAATGTATTTGCTTTCAATAAAACCAAGCCACTTTTGTTTGGGAAAATAAATAAATCCAAGTTACTCTTGTTTTACTGCTTTGGCACTAGTTTTGCAAAAGGGACTCAAGAAATTCAAGGGAATCTGCCTGGAGTCTGTGGGCTGTGCTCGTGAACCAAAGAGAATGGGATAAGCAGCAGGGTTCTGCAGGGCTCCAGCAGCCAGACTCACTCCTCAGTGTGTTTTAGGAGCAAATGGGGTCGGTTTGGAGCCTAAAAGTCCCAAAGGTGCCTTCAGCTGGGGTCCTGCACAGCAGAGACACTCCCACGCTGCAGGGATGCAGGAGCTGCATCCCTGTAATGGGCTCTTCCATTATATCTCACCCACACATTCAAGGTAAGGAACCTAATTCTCGCTGGCCCCTTTAAACGGCAGCAGCTCTGGGTTTGGGGTCCTTCCCAAGTCATGTCAAGCCTGATTTTTGGAGATGCTAAATGTTCCCGTGTCCAACTCCTGTAAATGGAATAGCTAGGTGCTCAGCACGACTGAAAGCTAAGCCCAAGAGAAACAAATACCAGCAGCTGAGTGCAGATGAAATTTGTGGTGCTTTTTAAAATTTGGCCATATATCTTGTTCTGTCATTTTGATCCCATCCATTATTTTTCCCTTCTAGCTAAAGGACACCTTTATTCAGGACTGCTGCTGCAAGCATATTACTGTAATCTCCTGAGTAAAAGCTGCATAAGAACAGGCCATTGAATAGATGTGACTGTAAGCAGTAGGACTATAAAGCAGTGAGCACTGCAAGCAGCACCAGGAAAATCATAAGCCACTTTTTTAAACTTTAAAAAAATAAATAAATCTTACATATTTCGGGACTTTATATAACCGTGTGTTACCACTCATCTTATTTACAGTGATGCCATGTCTGTGTCTTCCAGAAAGCCACATGCCAAAGGACATGAAGACATAAATTATTGCTTTCTAAAAAGAAACTAATATCTGGCCTGGAGATTTAATTCAGTGGAGTTAAGAATGATTTAGGGCAGCTGAACACCATCATGCCTATCCTTTCCTAGTTAGCACGGGAAAGCCGTGGAGAACAGAGATGAGCAGAGCCATCTAGTGAATCCAGGAGGAATAAGGCAGGTCTTTGCAATGTTCTCCGTGTTTCAAAAGCGGAAGAGTATTATTTAAATCACATCTAAGTCGTTAACTGACTTTCGACCTGGTTCAAACTTGCAATGTTTTTATAACAGTCCCAAATTAAATATATGGATGGATATTTGAACAGCTTTCAGAATTACTCCACTTTTCCCCTCTTCCTATTTTTTTTCCTGCAGGTAAAGTAAAATCTTGAATTAAAAATAATAGATCTTTATTAACTTTTCATGTTTGTCTTTCCCTTTTTCCCAGTTGGTGTGACTAGCTGACTTCTTGTCTTTATTTCAGTTCTTCTTCCTTCCAGTCCACCTGAAAGCACACTAATAGTTTCTCTTTCCTGCTTGCATTTTCTTGCAGGCAGCAAAAATAGCAAGTGTTCCTATGTGTAATATACATAACAGCTAGCCATCAATTGCAAAGTTAAATTCAGCAAAGCAGCCTCTTGTATTAATATTTAAAGCACCATTTAATGTATCTGCAATTTAAGCAGCTATACTGAAACCCTTTGCATAAAAATAGTTAATGATGTTCCAAAGTCAGCCATCTAGAAGATTTCTTATTTATATTGTGCAGTGCAGAGCAGACCCAGACCCTGCCCTTGTGGGTTTCGTGTCAGTGCAGCCTAATGGGGCTCATCCTAATTTTTCCCCAGGAAAGCCCAGAGAGAGCATGGAGAAGTTTTGCTTATGCCACCATAAAGCAGGCGGCTGGCAGGCTGGATCCGTATCACCTTAGCAGGCACACAAGGTGTTTGTCCAGCCCCCCTAAATTAGCTTTGGGAATGGATACCATATCCTGCCCCAGTGTCAGGGAACATTCATAACCCACGGCAGGACATGTCGTGGTCTACATGATTCAAGCGGTGACTCAGACAAAGGCCGTGCATTCATGACAGTTTTCACAGGGTCGTGGCATTTATAGAAGAGCCACCTCTCAGATCACCATGTCTAATGATGATCCCTCTCTTCAGGCCTCAGACAGTCTTTCCAGAAATCTGTATTTGATATTAAACTGACTGTACACTTGATCTTAGCCCAAAAGGCACATCCCCTGCTTGCTGGATACATGGTATTTGTGCATAAAACAAAATCTTTCTGCCTTTCAGCCCAGCCTCTTTCCCTAACCCTTGTCTCATTCAATAATTTACCAGCTGTTCCAGAAAATACTCAGGCTTCGGTAGTAAGGAACTTTAATTGACGTGCTGGTGTCTGCAGCTATGTTAAAATATAGTCAAGTGCTGGAGAGGATGTGCTGCTGTGTGTGTGTAAACTTTAAAGAGCTGACTCGTTAGCACTGAGTGGTGCTGAGCATCAACTCCTGGGGCTCTGAGCACCTTCAGCATGGCTGGGGCTGACCTTCCTCTTGAACCGCTCCCTGGAAAACTGCAGCAGACTCCCAGCAGGAAGGAGGATGTGCCGCTTGGAGCTGCCATTACCTTCCAGTTGGACTTTGAATTAATCGGACAGCCAGCAGTGCCTGCCAACAAAGCAGACTCCTTCCCAGCTCCACGGTTGTGTAGTAACGGGTGTGCAAGTGTTGGGATCAAAGGCCAAGGACACCCAGGTTTCAAGTGTGAAGATAAGGAAGGCAAGGAGGCAAGAGCATCGCTTATCTCTGCATGCATCATGGCTCGTTTCAGCCCTGGTGTAGTTCTTTTCACAGGGAACTCATGTCCTGTACAGGGGGACGTGGGCCCTGGCTGGGCTGGGCTGAACCCTGTGGGATTCTGCAGCAGCTGCCACCAGTGTTTCCCTACCCCTTCCCCTAAACCTTGGCAGCATTGTCCTGCAGTGCAGTGAAAGGGACAGGTGAGGGCCTCCAGGGGCTGAGGGAAGGAAAGCTGCCTCTGCACATCACTGTCAGAGTGTTTATTTATTTATCACGTAACGGTAGTTACAGCCGGAAAAAGCAGGAGGGGGATTGCTGCCAGACAATGTATCTAGGGAGATGTTTTGTTACTGCCACCAGCTGTCCCTTTGGAATAGAGAGCACTTCTGAGCCATGACTCATACAGCCAGTGTCTTATTTCACTCTCCCATTTAGCCAAAAATGTTCCTTCAGCCCAAGAATGCAATAAAAGCTTCCTTTTCCTGGCAAGGACTTTCACAGTCAGGTGATCAGCAAAGGAGAAGAAGCATTTTAACTTCAGGAAAGGAACTTCTGCTGTAATTAGAGGACCAGCAGATAACCTGCCTGAGAGGTCAAGGGAATACTCCTTTAAGACAAGAAAAAGTCATCAGATTATTTCAAGATACTGTAAAGTCAGTGGAAAAACTCGTCTGGCCTTGGACAGATGCACAATCAGATCTTAACATGCAAGACAGCAGCAAAGCCAGAATCAAATCTCCCAGAAGAGGCTGACACCTCAGCCTTCCCTTGCTAGCAGTCCCCTCTGCTGGCAGCTTTCCCACTGCAGACAGCTCTTCAAGTCTTACTGCGGATTTGGTGACTTTGAGGTCTACTCCTTTCCATACTCCATCTAGCTCTGCTCAGGCATTCTGGCCTCAATGCCCCAAAAGGGTAAACGCAGAACCTTTAAAATACAGGGGGGGCAGACTGCCAGATGCTGCGGGACAGATCTGCCACAGGATGGAGAATGGGCTTGGGCAGGAAAACACAGCTTGGGTTTGTGCCCCTGAGAGGGAAGCAGCTGAATGGCCGATCTTGTGTCTGCAGTGCAGGGCTGTCGGAGGTTTCCCCAGACATGAAGTGCAGCTGCTGAAGGGGATTTGTTTAAGTGGGAAGAGTCCTCACCTCCCAGCTGCATCCAGCTGCTAGGCTGCAGGGCAGTGCTGGAGACGAGCAGGATTTACTCCCTTGCTGCAGAGGAGTGAATGAGGAGAGGCAGTGGGCTGATTCTTGTGTGAGACCTGACACGTGCAGATCTCGTGTACCTCTTCTGTAATCGAACAGCGATTCCACTGTGCAGGGCTCTCAGAGAAACACAGAATTCATAGGCAACTAAATAAAACATGATATCAATGAGGAGAGGGGCAGTGTGGAAGGAAGCCTGGGTAAAAATTCTGGTTGGAAGCACCATGATTTTAGCTACCCTAAGTGCCATGGGGAGATCCTTGCATGAGGGTAACTGCGTCCTTGCCCCAGCTCCTTCTCTGAAATAGCTACTGGGAAAAACATTTCCATCACTGACTTGTGTCATTAGGCCGATGCACGCACACTCTCGTACACACGCACACTTCGGGGGAACTAGGGTCATTTAAAAACAACTGAACAGAACTGATCAAAGCTTTCATTCCTAAGGCTCTAATGCAAAATGTCAGATTGACAGCAACTCGGTGGTGTCGCCTTATATTTTTGGCACAGGCAGACGCTGTAGGGGGGGGGGATCATGCACTGCCCTAGATGGAGCTGCGAAGCAGCTGGGAAAGGGCTGGACAGAGGTAGAGTCTCCGTGCCACATTCCGGAGATTAGATAGGAGCTCAGGCCTGAACTCCACAGAAGGGCCAGGCCAGTGAAAGCTAAAGGCTGTAGGAAAAAATGGGACCCTAACAGTCGTGAGCTTCCAAAAATAAAGAAAAGTGGGTCAGAGGGACTGGAGAGGGGCTGGAGTGCGTTTTCAAAATACAGGGGGGAGAAGGAGACAAGCTGTCACTCATTAAGAGAGGATCCCCTTCCCCAAAAACACTGCCTGAAATGTCAAAGGTGAGAGTAATTGGACAAGGGAGTTGGAATTTGAACATAGTTACCAGGCAAGAGGAAAAACACTACACCTGCTCTCCAGGAAAGTATTTTAAGCTTAAAAATAAATAAAACCTTGCACCATGAAAATGAAAGATGCATGTTCTGCAGATAGGATGTCTTGGAACTTGTCAAATCCTTCATAGCGCCGTTGTCACAATACTCTCTGTGCCAGCTATGCCAGTCATCAAATAAACAACTTTCTCATCACTAGCAAACAGAGTGGGAGTAAAAGGGTGGGTGGTGTGCCCTGTCCCCAGAGTGCATTTCAACGATGCTACTAATGATGAACTACAAAGGGTATTGTGATTCTCACAGAAGTGCGGAAAGGCAGGCTGCTGTTAGCAAGGGGCTTGAAAAAGTAGTCAGAAGGCAAATTATCTGCCTAATGGCATAAATTCATTTCACTTTAGTGAGAGTGCAGAACCCTTAGGAGTTGCCTCCAATGGTATTGTAAAGACTGCATTTTGGCTGAAAGCAGGTACTCATGCTTGATTTCTGCAAAGAGCAATCCATCTTTAAATCAAACAGCAGGTTTCCCACTAAGTACAGACTGAACACTCAAATATAGCTTAATATTGCATATTTATCCAAGTCTTGATGGTGGGTTCTGAGCTAAATCCAGAACCCAGGATCCTGGAGGTTTGATTTCAAATAAGCTTTGGCTAAATCTTGAGTTCTGCACAACTACGCACTTTCTATTTACTTCCAGTCTCGTGTCATGGCAGGATTAGTCTCTGAGAAAAATCATACTGAGGTTTTCATCAGGCTTGGCTCATATGGGATTTATACAACCCTTAAGTGAATTAAATTGTGAGAAATTGGAAGAATTTCATATAATTCTGAATTTAAAAGAGACAATCCTCCCAAACCAAACATATAAAACCCTTTTCAGAGCTCATGTGAATCTTAGATTAACCCTAAGTATCCTTCTGAGCTACTGCAGCCTCTTCAAAAAAAAAATCTGCTTGATATAGTGCCAAGCAGACCAAACATCCCCAACTTTTGATAGTATATAGTCCTTATAGTCCTTCTCATTTCTTTGTATGAAAGACAGATTCCACCCCCACACTAGGTCAGACAAATCACCTTACCCGAATGTCTCCAGTACTCTGTTCTTAACACACCGTTCACACCAGGCCCAAATATTACTGCACGACCTCCAGGTCCTCACACAGACACAATTCACTTCTCATCACACCTCCGCAGCCTCCTGTCCTTCTGATTCTTTGGCTCCTGTGCAATCACTCATCAAACACCTGCAACCACTGCAGCAGCAAAGAAGAAAGAAACAAAAGAATACTGCAGGAATCACTAAGCCCATCAATTTTTCAAGTCCTTACTCTTAGCTATGTTATCACACCCAGCGCAGTGGGCATTTCTCAAACATTCAGGCAGGGATGAGAAAAAATAACAGAACAATGTGCAGATGTTCAGCTCCTGCAAAAGAAATACGGTCCCGCTGTGAATTATAAGCCTGACTTCAGGATATTTAGGATAAAGTCTGGTTAGCATTTATGCTGATGCGATCCGTAACACCAATTTCCACAAGCCCAAGGATTTCATCCTGTTCAGCTCCTGTTTTCTGTGTCCTTCCGTGGAAGAGAAGGGTGGAAGGAAAGAACTCCTGCTCCTCTAGGCACCCCTGCTGTGACTCTCCAGGTGGCTCATGAGGCTGAATCCACAACAATGGGGATTTTTCAGCAAATAAAATGTGGGCCACCCCTTTCCCCTCTTGCCTGAGCCAAAACAGTGGTTCTTCAAGGTTAGTAAAATAATAAGCTGGCAAATGAAGGCAGACGGAGACCCTGCCAGCTCTGCACCTTGCCAGCTATCTGTCATGCTAATGGATAAACAGACACTGATGCTTCCATGATTTTCCATCCATTGCTTAGCCCGCCCACAACGAAGTCGTCACTTAATTTTAAATTAAAAAGGAAGCACGAGGGATTGATAAAAAGGCCTAGTGAAAGCTAGGGAAGGAGACGACATCTGAGAGCCCTGGGTCACCCTACCCCATCCAGCCTCTGTCGTTGCTGCTTTGTTCCATATTTAGCCCCTGACAACTGTGTGTAGTGCAGGAACTCCCAGCTCTTTTTTTTTCCCTCCCCCCTCTGCTGTCCCTGCTCCCTGAGAGCTTTCAGAAATTGCTTTATTTTTCCCCGTGGCCTTAACTTACTGTCCCTATACCCAAGAAGATGGCAGAAAAGCAGGAGGAGCCCAGCAACGCTCAGAACGGTGAACCTGACGATGCAGAAGAGGGCGAGGGAAAAAAGAAGAAGAAGGTGAAGCGGGAAGACCTGCCACCCTTCGAAATTGTGACGGGGTAAGAGGTTTAGCTATAAAGAGGGTGCAAAAGACTGAAACTTTTTGGCAGGGATCTTCAAAGGTCCCTGCCTCAGCTGTGGTGCTGGGTAATTAAAGGTGGTACCTTAAGCCAGTGCACTTCTGAGTAGTCTTAAATGGTTTAAGTACGGCTTTCGTTGTGGGATTTTGTTAAAAGTTTCAGTGCATTTTACAGGGGATGAATTCACCCCAAGCAGGCAGGCAGCCAAATCCATTTGTTTTCATACAAGCAGGTCTGTTTCCACAGTACTCACCAATTCCCTCATAGTGCACGGCAATGGGGTGACTTGCCTGACAATGAAGGGATGGAAGGTATGGGTCCTTGATGAACGCTGAATATTGATTTCTTGGTGTGATCAGTGGCTCTTGTCTGAAAGTTTCTCTGTCTGTGGATTAGGAAAAATACTCCTGCTATGGCTGATTTACTTTATGGACCTAAGGGACAGTTTTTTCAAGAGAGTCAAAAGTCCACATTTTCAAGGGCTCCACACCCACAGCTGGAACCTGACTTTCAAAAAGCCGAACTCACAGAAGGGCACCAAAACAATAGGCAGTTTTCAAGACTGCAAAGCAGCAAGCAGCTCCTTTTGTTCCAGGGAGCCTGGCCTTTGAAAGAGGCAGATATACCGGAGATCTGCTAGGAAGCTGAACTCTGTCAGATGTAATTGACAGCTGCAAGTAGAAAAAACTGTGTAATCTGCTATCTCTAAGCATTTCAAAATGCTCGTTGTAGTAATATCAAGATGCCCTGTGTAGCTCTTCCCTCTAGACTCCCTCAGAAGTCACCAAGGCAGTGCTCCCAGCATATAACCCAAAACCATGATTTCTTCCAGCTGCTGGTATGCAAACTTCAGGCAAGACTCTAAAATCCCACTTGGAATCTTTCTGTTTGTGACAGGGCTACTGGTAAGAAAGGCTCCACAAATAAAATTTGGTTGGCATTTCTGAAAAGCATGCATGAGGTTTCATCTCACACAATTGGGTTATGTTCCTGTATGGGGGTGAAAAAACAATTTTCTTCTTAAAAAAGCGTATGTTCTGAAAATCACTTCTTGTGGTGGGGCTGTTCACAGCCTTTAGTCTCTGTCGTGCACAATCATGCAAATAATACATCTGCTAGAACATGGACAGAAAAGCACTTTCCTCTGCTATGAACTAAGCCCGGACTAATGACAAACGTGGTGACGACTCCTAAATGCATAGAACACATACTAAATGAATCTCCTCAGGAAATTATGTTTTTTCAGCCACAGAGCACTCAACTTGCAATTAGGACTGCCAAGGAATTGGGCAGTATCTTCAAACTTCCTTGCTAACCCCAACAACCTGGGTAGGACCCAGTGTGCTAATTGTGGCTGTAAAAATAATAATAAAAGAACCTTTCATAGTGCTATGTTGCAATGAAAAGATTTGTTGGAATTACAATGTTGTTACACATTTTGGCAGGACTTTCTACACTTAAAAGGCAAAAGCAGGAATGTGAGGGGTGATGTGTCTGCAGAAAGAAAGGGTTAACAATAGGAAAGCAAATTCCTGAGGTTTAGGAGGCAGCCACACTGCTGGAACCTTACCAGGGCACAAGGACTAGGGCAAGATCCCCAGGTGACACAAGGCAGTCTCAGGTAAGGCTTTTCTAGGAATGAGTTAAAGTCTGTGCTGTGGCATCTACGTATGTTAAGCTGTGAAAATCAGCTAGTACCATTTCATACACTGATACCAAGCAAGGCAAGAATTTAAGTTTCCAAAATGAAAGTACTCACACGTTTGGTGAGGGACCCTAGAGCTGTCAGTATATGATTATTTGTTCTGTGATCATTGTAACACTATTTGGAAAGTGTTTAGAAAAATCTGGTGAATTCCTGCAGGACTCATGACCAAGTATCCCCTGATAATTAGCTTATTATCGGTATGCTGGCTATTAAAGGTGAGAATGAGGAAGTAAAGCAGAAATCCCAAAAGGCCCTGAAAGAGATACAGAAAAAGCCAGCAATTTCTACTTTCATTTTAAGGACCCCGTCAGTACAGGCTGTGCCTCAACCTGGTTTGATCACTGTTTGGATTTTCTAATTATTTAGGAATTTTCAGCCAATAAAGACAGTTATGTGAATTATGAGAAAACACATAACTGCAACTGTGCAAGCACTTAAATTCAATTACACTGTCTACTACTCAAGCATTTCAGTTTTAGCCCTTGGATTAGGGGCATCTTGTGACACACAGCCAAGTTTTCAAGCTGAGGCTTACAGCCGAGGCTGGCTTACATGAAAAAAGCTGGGAACCTAATCACTCTGTTTAAGAACATTAAGCCCCCCCGTGCTTTTTGTCAACACAGCCCTGGATAAATATAAGCCCCTGCTGTGTACGTTTCATGACATTTAAGGAGACACATTTATTTACACTTTACCCAGGGTGTAAATGAGGTTCCTCCTAGCAGTGATAAACCCTTGGTTTCTCCTAGAGCTGATCATTAGACTTTCTATAATCAATGAGCCCAGCATGAGTATGTTTATTTGTGAACAGTTGTTGAAGAGCAAGCAAAAGGACACTGTTTTATAGGCTCCAGTATCTTAAGATCAAGTATAAATACTCACCAAAAAACATGTAAATGTAAAGAATATGTCCTACTAGTTTACTGCGGTTTTTAGACAATCCCACATTTTTATTCTCTCATTCTCTTTTCCTACCTGCCATGCAGTGGCACAGGGCATTGTGACCATGCTGGGCAGCTGCTGCATTCCTCCAGTCTACCTTATTTCAAGGTACTTAAATACACATTACAGATTGAGGTTCTTGCCTCAAAGTTTCAATATTTTCATATTAATGTGATCTAACAGATCACAAAACAGCCTTGCTACTACCCAGGACAAGCACTTGGATAAATTAGGCTTGAGATGGTTAGAAAACCCCTAAAGAGCACCATTTAATGACCTCCACAGAAGCAGGAAAAATATTTCAGCTTTTACCTTCCCATATACCACAAGTGAGCTGTGACCACCTGCATCTTATCATTAGAACAGATGATTTTTAGGAGCACTCCGACAGTTCGGTGCCTGTAAATAATTTAAAGGAACCTTCCATATACATAAACCTCATGTGCAAGTCCTAAAACAAATATGATGCCAGTAAGGAGAGCGAAATGGCAACAAAACATCTTCTCTAACTGCAAAATAAATAAATAAATAAATAAAAAGCAGAAAAGCAATTAGCCTAGTTACTGAAATCGGTGGTATTCGTGCATTTTAATAAGATTATACAGTTACATGCAAGACAACACAATTTTTATGTTTGGCGTCTATAGCAGTGCAGCTTCCAGCATAAGAAATACAAGAACTGACTTGCATCTCCTTGTTATATTTTGTTGGCAT
This sequence comes from Anas acuta, assembly GCF_963932015.1. NCBI lineage: Eukaryota > Metazoa > Chordata > Aves > Anseriformes > Anatidae > Anas > Anas acuta. The sequence continues at coordinate 1,986,960 of NC_089002.1, read as the reverse complement.
TCCCTTTCTCTAAGGTTAGGGAAAAAAAAAAAAAAAAAAAAAAAAAAAAAAAAAAAAGGAAAGTAAAAAAGGGTAAAATAAGGATAATATTAACATTCATAAGCCACCTGCCATTCAATCATGGGAAAACAGGCTTGCCAAGAACTAGTGATTTACTCAGGAATAGAAAGAAAGCAATTCAAAACTAGATCTCAGTTTCCAAAGAAGCAGGCTTTGTTTTTCATAGCAGATGACACAGCTATTTCAGGGATGTATTTTGATTTGCAATTGCTTGTAAAGTGTCTTAAGCTACCCAAGCAAACACCACGATACTTCATTTTGCAGTCAGTTATTAGGGTCATCTGCCAGGCACTCTGTAGCTCCAAGGAGAGATTATGCAGCACACAGCATCCAAACACATCTCCAATCTTACAGCACACATGGTTCCTTCTTTCCCATTCTTTCACTGCTGCATCACTTGCTGTGGGGCTTTCCTGTTACGCAGAGACACCAGCCTCGAGTCCCCACTGCTAGGAAGAGTCACGTAGCAAGGACGCAGCTAAGCCCAGCCAGGGCTCATGTTTACCATTCACACTTGTGCCAAAATGTCCTCCCTTGTCTGGTTTAGATGGGATTAAGGAGATTCTTGCTAACTAGCAAACAGTTTATTGGTTGATTCTGTATCCATGATCAACAAGTTTTCCAAGCTGTCAGCCAATTACTTAGACTTGAAAAATGTCCTTGGCTTTGTTTGAGTTCTTTATCAGAAACTTACTAATTAAATTGATGCATATTCCATGCTGCTAGGAGAACAGATTGAGGTGAACATTGCAGATAATCTTAGACACCTAGCCGATAAGCAAAAAGTTTGTCTAGAAAGCCCAGCTAAAGCCAGCAGTGAGTGAATACATCCTGGAGTCCACTGTTGTTAAAGCTGTTCATCAAAACATACTGACTTAATTTCATCACTGACGTCACCACTTTGTGGTCAAGAGACTTAAATCAGGAATGAACTCCCGTGTGACTCTGATGCGATACATTTAGATATATGATGTTATTTTAAAACAACTTACTGCAGCCTCACAAACTTATCTTTGAAACAAGGCAATGGGTAGCTTGTTGGTCACACTCAATTGGACTTTCAAAAATATCTTTAAAAAATAATTAAATAATTAACTGAAGAATCATTAATTATCTAGGATATAAAGCAGGAAAAGTGCTACTCTCCAAAGGATGTACTTTTTTTTAATAGCCTCAAAGAACAAGACAAAAGGAGTTCAGGGAATAAGAGGCGCTATGCTGAATTAGAGTCTGGTAACGCTGTTAATGAAATCAATGGAAGCCTTGCAATTCATCCTAAAGAAAATGCGACTAGCTCTAGTAGGTAAGTCATATGAAGTAAGGGAACAGATGGAAAACACTAAGAAATTGAAGTTAAAGCAGTCTTTCTGGGTAGTTTAGAAGCTCTGCATACCAGTGCAAACTTCCCTTACGTAGGCCTGTGGAAACTCTCAATGCAAGCCAGAGAACCACAAACCAAATCACACCAGAACAGAATGATTATTTGCTTATTAATAAAAATAAAAGCCTAAAATAGTAACAGCATGGAAAGGTCCCAAACAGGCTTTTCTATTGTTTAAGTCCCGTCTTGTATAGAACTGATTGAAGCAGAACTGAACAGTGTAAGCACTTAATACAGTTAAAAAAGCAGCTGAAAACCTGCTTCTAGTAATATTCTTTCAAGTCAGACTTGTACTCTGAACTTGCAATGTTATGAATCAACTAAATGCAAAAGGAATTGTGGTGTTCCTTGACTGACAGCAACAGTAGATATTCCCAGCATAGCTGCAACGCTCGGAACTAAATCATTTTGACTCATACATCTTGTTACATTTTGAAGACTAATGATCTTCTTCTCTCCGTACAGAGCACAACTGCCAACCTAACCACAGCAACTCTCGCGCTATCTGGCTGCTATAGCACACTGATATTCCAAGTGAAGTTGTTCATCTGTAAAATCGTGCTGTTGGGAAATCCAAACCAGAAGTGTGAACTGTAACTCCAGGCCTTTTACTGCGAATCTGCGTAGCAGGCCCAAATGCACCCTAGATACTACTGTGGTATCATAAAAAATTAAATAGGGAGGCTGTTCTTTTATGGTTTAACTTTCTCAAAAGCCAAAAAAGCCAGAGGACTTTGGCAGCAAGAATCTCTGGCTGCGACAAGTATGGATATATACATACCAGTGAAGTTTTGAAACTCTGTTAAGTGGAATTAAACATTTATGGAAAAATGCATTTAGGTGTTTAGAGCAGCACAGCTAAAGCAGCTTGATGATAGCTATAATTTACTCAAAGTTATGTTTTTAGATACCACACTATTTCTAATCCTTTTCTATGCAAAAATCCATTTGCTTTCAGTATGTACTGCAGCATTTGCAGCCAGGTATTACATGAACTCCTCAATGCCTGGTCCCCACACTGGTCTTTCTGTTGAGCCATTTCCATTCCAATCACCCTGATTTGGGGAACACCATGCTGTTTTGGGTGTTTCATACAGTCCTATCCTTACACCCTGTAGAAGTGTAGCCTTATCCATTACACTCTACAGGAAGACATCCACTGATTTTATAGGGCATCAGATTCAGCCCTTCACGGGCAGTCCTGATTCCTGACCTGCAACCACCCCCCATTTTCACTGTGGTGCAAAGCAGGGTTTACACCAGCAAGCTGACAGTGCAGTCCCTCTGATCCCACAGGACTAGGGGAGCACAGCATACTGATCTCGAGTCTATTCACTCTTTCCCATACCATTTGTTTCCATCATCTCTAGAGAAACCTTGTATGATGCTGCATCACAAATTCTTTCCCCTCAGCAGAACGACACTTTGCCACCTACTCCTGCAGCCTCGTTGCTCTCCCCAGTTAAAATTTCCAGGAGTCTCAGAATGTCTCCTGACCTTCATCTGCTGTACATCCTGGAGAGGTTTGACATTATAATCTAACTGGAGATGAGATGGGGAAGATTAACACTATCACTATTTTACAAAGATTCATTAGAGCTTCAGTGGGAATATCAAGGTTATAGGCCCACCTAAAGCTCAGATGAGAAGATTACAACACTCTGCAAGATTATTAGCATGCAATAAATGAAATGTTGTGTTACTACTTCTCATTATTTCGCTTTGGTTACTTTGCAGTCTTCACTTCCATCCTTTGTAGCATTTAGCAGGTTGCAAGGCACGTTGTCAGCGTCTTTTCAGCTCACATCCTTCGAGCACTGGTTCTTGTACTGATGTACTCCAGTTTGATGCTCCAGGGGACAATCACGAAAAGCTGGTACTCCATTAGAAATAAACAGGTACTTGGAGATGATGCAGCTTTCTTTTTTCACCTCTTCAATCAGTAGTACATAAAAGCATACACAGTATTTTAAGGAGCTACTTTCAACTTCCCTACATACACGTAACAGCAGACTACCCTGCTTGGGTGAAGGAACCGGAAACACATCTCGCTGTGATAGTTCACTTTGAATTATGACAGTTTAGAAACCCAAAAGGAAAAAGGCGCACAACAAATCAAAAAGAAGTGACTGAAGTTTATCAGTAGCTGCCTCATGGATACTATCAAACTTCAGTGGGAAAAACACTCCTTCAGAGCAAAATCATGCTTGATCTTAGAAACTCACATTTAGCTAAAGCCACAAAATAATCCTACTGAATATTAGCACTCAACTGGTTCTGGAGAATAAAACCAGAACACGTACAAACTGCAGCTAGTCAGTCACACATGCCTCTACTCAAAGGAAATTCAGACTGCAGAAGCACTGAGGGTAAAACATTAATTAGTAATGCCAGAGCTACCTGAACAATTAGGGCAACAGATCTCGCAGATTAACATTGCAGAAACATACTGACAGAAGAGTACAAATGGCCCAGAGTACAGTAAATTTTGTAGTCTCAATAAATGTATTTAAGCAGCAACTAGTTCTTCAAGTACCTCTATGCAGACAGCAGCAAAGCACAGCCCAAGTTTGTCAAAATTCAGAGAAAAAGACTGGGTGTTCGGAATGGGTCTGAAAGCCTTACCAGTAAAAGGAGCTGACCAACCAGTTGGTTTTAATGTGTTTTTGTCCTTTCCAAGGAAACATCTCCTTTCAACACATGGCAAAAGACAGCCATGGTAGATTGAACTGGACCAAGACCACACAGGAACTAAGCCAATGCTATAACCCTTTATTATCTGCCTCTGAGATGCTTCTCTCCTCTCCACTTTCTACAGGGAGCGCCTCCCAGCCATATTTTTCAAATTCCAGTTCAGGAACGTGGAATACAGCTCAGGCAGGAACAAAACCTTCCTGTGTTACGTTATCGAGACCCAAGGCAAAGAGTCAGTGACTTCTCGGGGCTACCTGGAAGATGAGCACGCAGCTGCCCATGCAGAAATTGCTTTCTTTAACACAATTTTGCCCAAGTGTGAATCAAGTCTCCGCTACAACGTCACCTGGTACGTCTCCTCCAGTCCCTGCGTGACCTGTGCTGATCGGATAACCGAGACCCTAAAGAAGAACAAGAACCTGCGCCTGACGATCATGGTAGGGCGCCTCTTCATGTGGGAAGAGCCAGAAATGCAGGCTGCTCTGAAAAAAATGAAGTCAGCTGGCTGCAAGCTGAGGATTATGAAGCCTCAAGACTTTGAGTATGTCTGGCAGAACTTTGTGGAACAGGAGGAAGGAGAGGAAGCAAAGGCTTTCGTGCCATGGGAGGACATTCAAGAGAACTTCCAGTATTATGAGGAAAAGCTGGCTGAGATTCTGCACTGAAGCTCACGTGAGTGAGGATTTCCATTTGCTCACCTAGCTCCTTACGTTAATATTAAATTCCTCTTTTTCTTCAGGTTGTTCAAGGCATAACAGAGTCATTTCCAATTACTATTACTCCCATATGTACCCAGCTATGCTTGTCAGTACCAGAATACTGAGAATTCTCCTAGGCAGTACCTTCCCCCCTTCAAAGGTATTAATGATACAATTTGCTTCTTCACAGCAGAAGCTTCAGGGATTGAAAGCTCTTTTCTCCCCTCAGAGTAAACACCTCCAGAAAAAAAAAAAAGATTTAAAAGGTAGGGTCACTAGACAATAAAAATACCCGTTTCCTGCATTTGAGTATCATGCCTGCATGTGAAAGCACAACAGAAACATACAAAAAAAATAGAATTTCCTCCGCCCCCAAACTCTAGCGCTCTGGAACAAAAACCGAAACAAAAATTATACACAAGGAAGTCAGTTATCATTACAATTCCTTTCTTAAGGGATAGTATCATCTTGGAATCACCTATTTAAGTAGTGAAACACAAAAGCATGTGAAGCTTCTAACACGCCTCTCTCTTCTTCACAGGACCAATTCAGAAAAGATCTGCGAAAAGAGATGTGGCAGACATGACATCTAGCACACTCCTGCTTTCCGAAGCTTTGACTCCAGCAGATGCAGTACTAACTCCTGCAAGATTAGGCTCTGATGGACTACCAATACATATACAACACCTCTGGTGTCTGGGATTTTCTGGTTTATTTTTTGTTCTTCTGCACTCAACCTTCCCTCTCCCCCCTCCTGAAACAAACCTGTGCTGCCTCTGCTGTAAGAAAAGGCAACGAACTGCACGGTTAAAGCCTTGAACAAAATGGATCGCAGTGGATCAACAGGACAAGGGTGTAGGCCTCGCATACCAGGACTACTTTAGGAGAAGAGATCATAGAACAAAGCTGCTGATTAGATAAATGTATCTAGAAAGAATATACTTCATAAATATTAAGAAAGAAAGGGAGTTAGGATGAATAAAAAAATTATTCTTTGTCCTTTTCAATAATAGTAACTGTGATTTAAATTAGGGTTAACTCATCAATTGTACAATTATGATGAAGCCAACAGTACTTGATTTCAAATGCATCAAATACCTTTTTCCCCTTGTTCCATGATGTCTGTGATATAAAACTGGGAAAAAGAAAGTGAAATAAAATTGGAAGCCATTGAAAAGAAGTAAAGCATTGTTATTCCTTCTCTATTTCAAAGAGGCCCTAAAATTAATCTGGCAAGTGAGACATCCTGGGACAGCCCCATGTGAAATATTTCCTTCCAAAGTGCAGCACGATGAAAAGGGAGCGTTACTAGGTGCCAAAAAGTTTCATGAGTACGTGCAAACATGGAGACACAGAGGGAAATGGAAAGCACAGTCCTCCTATGTAAAACAAAGCTCAGACCAAAGGTCACGGGGAAGCTCATCAGCTAGAAAACCGAGCCAGACAGGGGTTGTTCTTCCAATTACTTTTTGATGTTGGTTGCTGCAGTCACAGGCTGGAATGGTGCTACACCCACACACACCCTGACTGCAGAAGTCTCTTCACTAAACTGCACTCAATTCTGGCACAAACTTTCCAGGCAACAAAAACAAACAGCAGTGAGAACACCTTTGTGCAGCCACTGTGGATTTCATGTCTTTGCCACTGGCTCTAAGAAACAAACATAAATAAGCACAGGAACTAAATCAATGAACAGTCCTGATGTTCACTCATGATCAGCTCAATACTCCCAGTTCCTATTTGCTTTACTCAGTTTATTTCTCTGAGTTGTGGATTTAGCTATAGCAAAAAAACAAGTTCCCAAAAAAAAAAAAAAAAAAAAAAAGGATAGTCAACAGAGAGGAACAGTATGAAGCTCTTACAGACAAACAGAATTTGCAGGTCTGCATAAATAACGAAAACATACAATAGATTCATCCATAACACACAAAACAGAAAAGGCTCCGTACGTTTAATAGGTCATAAAAAGTAACTAGGAACCCTATTTTACAACAACAAAATCTTGACTGTCTCATCTATTAGTTTTATTCAACATATCTTGCATTTTCACAAGCATTCAGTATGACAGAAGTCAAAACATTTGGTATTACAGGACAGTGGGGAAAAAAAGAAACAAAGGAAATGCTGAGAGTGGGTTAGTTCTTCAGCACTGGAAGCAAATTTTCCGAACTCCAGTGTACAGCAGCAGTCTAATACACTGATTTGTGATTATCTGGTGACAACAAACACCAAACCATACACAACAGCTCAACCACAAAAGCAGTTAAAAAAAAAAAAGGCAAAAAGCAAACCTTGCCTTCCATACCATTTTTTTTTTTTTTTTTACAGCCTATCAGTCGTTCATATGCGAAGACTCAAAAAACTGAGTTCTTCATGCCATATGAGTCATATCACACAAAATACACCAACTAGGTGTCTTTACAAGTCTCCAGGATCCCCTTTCAAAACCTTTTTCCTCCAGTTGTGTACAGCCAAAACGTATACATAGGGATGTTCTTTGCAAGGACTGTGCTCTGATCTGACAGCAGAGCACTGCGGAAACATTTGCTTCACGTTGACAGCACAATTCTCCTTGGCACAGTCTCATAACAAAAATACTTGCTTCCAAAAGATAAAAATTTTTAATCTTGTATAGAGTAATTATACTTTATGTGAACACAGCAAAACTTTAAAAAAATAGAAATGGCAGGGCTCCACAGCTCATCCTGATGAACCAGAACAAATCAACTAATAAGCAGCAGCAGGCAGCTCCAATTTCACTCTGCACAGGAACTGTCTGCTTTCAACAGAAGCTCCAGTGCACAGCCAGGTGCTCTGCGGAGGACCAGTGACATCTGGTGGCTTCATGGGACATGCCACAAACTCCCTGAGGGTTCAACACAGCCTCCCTAAACACAGCATCCTAAATTAGCTGCTCTGGGACTTCTGCTCTTTTTGTTTTCCTATTAAGCCACTGCCAACACAGGAGTGAGCTATACTCAGAAGAATGTGCTCAGCATGCAGTTTCCCCCTCTCATCAAGTTAAGAAGTTGCCATTCTTGAAAGCAAGGGAAACGAGGCCATCTTTGAACTCTTCTGCTCACAGAGTGTAAACGGTAATCTTTATATCTGTGTCTTCAAACACTTCCCCAAGTATTGCTGAAACTTTATCCCAATCCAAGCGGTCAAGTCCACACCCGATCCTGGAAAATAAGACACCAAAACAACTGTAATGAGCTCTTTTGGAGCATGCTATGAACAACTAGCCCTTCAGGCAGCTACAATTTTATGTGACACTAACTCACCACAAATCAACATAATGCAGATAAAATACAGAAATAACCAAGCCCGAATGCTTTGCTATCATTTAAACCCACTGGGAAACGCACGCTTCATTTACGCAATTGAATAAAAGGGTTATATTGAAGGGGATACTTGAACTCTTATCTCATAGTAGGGAATCATCTCTCAAAAATCGTTCTACCTGAGCAACGCTGAATTACTTATAGCGGATTTATATTGATATTACTTATAGCACACTAACTGGCATTCTTACTTGGGCATGGAAATGTCCGTAACTCCGTTGTTTAGACAGTGAGTTTTCATGGCTTCTAAACTCTTCCGCATATCCTCGTAAGTGGGTTTATGAGAAACTTTCTTCTTTGTAATCTAAGTATAAATATAAAAGGTCAGTTGTGCCTTTGGTGCAATCATTGCAACCTTTTTTTTTTTTTCAAAGCATGCTACACCACACTCAAGAGTCTCTACTTTCAGATTTGCTACTATAAAAGAAAAAAGAACTACACTTCATAGCTTGAAGCAGTATAAATTAGCAGCTGATTCTCTGAACTTCAAAGTATGAACATGCACACACAAGGAAGCTTGGCTTCTCCTCAAGGAGGAAGACTTGAGTAATGCATCTCACTTTTTTTAGAAGAACATACTCAAAAAATCCCTCAAAACTCTTAAAGCCCTAGTAACAACATCTAATACAACTTAGTTACAGGGAAGCGCTGGAGTCCTGTCCTCCTCTTACCAGGTAGTAAATATACCGGTCATCTCTTTGGAGAACTGCCACCTCTCCAGTTTTCTTTTCTAAAGAGAAAAGGAAAACGTTATTTTTAAAACAGTTAAAGTCCACTACATAATGACCCCAGCAACCCCCCTACCTTGGAACACCCTTACTGCTGGGAACCATTTAACCCTTAAACCCCCACATGCCTACCCCACACATATCACTCACGTTGATCCAACAGCTCCTGGACGCCTCCAAACTTTTTCTTAAAAAGAACAGCTATGCCTGCGCCCATGCGACAGTCCTCACTGATGCAATGGGCCAAGGCGTCCGTCTGGGGGCATGAGAAAAGGTCTCCCTTAACACACTTGATCTGAAGAACAACACAAACACAAGGGGGAAAGCTTAGAGGACAGACTGTGATAACAACACACCTGCAGCTAGGCAAGCCCATATGATAACACCTGTGAGGCACTGAGCTTTAGATGCCATTTACAAGTAAACTGATTTATTACGAGCTGTGAACATGACAAGAAGATAACTTATCTTTTCTACAGGATCAGCTATGATAATCAAGTGCCAGCTCAGCAGTTCATTTTACACAACTGATAAAGGAAAATTATGTAATACAGAGTACAAGTGCCTTAGTGCACATCCTCAACACGCTGTCAGTATGGCAGTGCTCCGTACACCTAGATATTCAAACACTTAAGCTCTGTGCTGATCTGAAATATGTACTTCACCGACTGAAGTACAAAAGCAAAAGAAAATTAATAATAACTTGAATAGCAGTCACTCTCCTCCCCAAAGCTACGTGGTACAACCACCTCTCATGTTAGTAGGGAACAAGAACGTCTCTTCACAGAGACGCATCACAGCGATAGCCCACACAACCCATTTTCTACGCACTCTCTCCCCTTGCTCCTTGAAGACCTGGGTGGCCATGGTAACGTGGGCTATGGTGAAGACTCCCGTGGCTAGAAAGATGACAGAGAGAAAAAGTTGTTAGAACCCCACACTAGGCAATAAACTCGTGTGACAGAAGGCACAGGGCTGAAACTGCCTTCATAGGCCACAGTAGGCAGACAAAACACCCCCTTGGCAAAGGAGGAGGAGAAAAAAGAGGAGAAAAGCAGCAGCTGCGGGGTGGGGGAGGGGGGAATGAAGCACCCGCAGCACCCCACAGCTCGGCCCGTGAGGCGCCAGCAGGCCCCAGCCCGAGGCTAACGCAGAAGCAGCACCCACGGGCCTCGGCTCCTGCTCCGGGCCGGAAGGAGACGCGGCAGGGGGAAACCCCGGCGGGCAGGGCGCGAGGAAGGAGCCGGAGGAGCGGGGCTGGCGCCGCCCCGAACCTGCCCAGCGCTGCCCACATCGCCCGGCCCGGCCCCGCTTCACCGCTAGGCCGCGCTCGGCCTCCCGCACAAAATGGCCGCCGCCCGCCCCCCCCTCAGCCGCCTCTCTAGGCAGCCCGGAGGACCTCCCTCTCTATGGTACCCGCCCAGAACATTCCGCCGGCCGCCCCACGGCGCACGCGCGAGGCGCCGAGAGGCGGGGCCGAGACGGCGGCGGGAGGGAGGGGGCGGAGCCGGGGCGGCGCGTGCGCACTGCGGGCCGCCACCGCCCCGCCGGCCGCCCTCCCTCCCTACGGCGCATGCGCGGGGGCGGCGGGCGGGCGGGGCCTTCCTCCGAGGGGGGCCACGTGCGGGGGGCGGGGCCGGCGGGAGGCGGCCTTTGTCCGGGGTTGGCCGCCATCTTGCGCGGAGGCGCTGATTGGGCTGCGGCGGGCGGCGGCGGAGCCAATCAGTGGCGGGGCCCAACCGGGGGAGCGCGGCCCGGGTGAGCGCGAGCAGCCAAGATGGCGCCCCCAGCGCCCCGGGCGGGGCCGGGCGGGGGCAGGGGGCCGGGGGCGGCGGAGGGGGACGGCCCCGGGGCAGGAGGGGGCCCGAGGGGGACGGGGAGGTCCCGGGGGGACGGAGGAGTACCGCGAGGTACCCGGGGGGGCGAGAGGGCAGCGCGGAGGAGGCTGCGGAGGGCACCGGGAGGTGCTGGGAGGGTGGAGGGGAAGGAGCGGGGCAGGCCCCGGGCACGGCCCGGTTCCGGCAGTGCCTCCCTCCTGCCCGGCCCTCCTTCCCCCGTAGGGCCCGGTCCTGCCTGTACGGGGCGGCTGGGGGGCGGTAGGGCCCCGCCCTCGGGAGGGGGAGCCTTGTAGTTTGGCAGATGTCCCCCGGTGGGAGCCGAGGGAACGGCCTGGAGCTGTGCCAGAGGAGGTTGAGGTGGGCAATGAGGAGCCATTTCTGCTCAGCCAGAGCGGGCAGGCGTTGGGACGGGTTGCCCAGGGAGGTGGGGGAGTCCCCGTCCCTGGGGGGGCTCCAGGAGAGGTTGGGGCTGGTGCCTGGGGATGCCGTTCAGTAGGTTGGACCAGATGATCTTGGAGGTCTTTTCCAACCTTAGTGATTCCTGCTGCCAGATGGGCACCTTCTCTTCATTCTCCTCCTCATCCCCTCCTCTCCCTCCCCATCCCATTACCAAGGTGGGCAGCCCCCCCACCCCCTCCAGGAGTCCCAGTGCCAGGCACCAAATGGCAGCTGTGAGCCCCCATCTGAAGGGAGCTGCCCCCAGGGAGCTGCGGCCCCACTGAGGAAAGCCCCAGGGCTCAGGCTGTTCTGCCACACAGTAAAAACGCCTCTGTCTGAATCTCCCTGCCCTGCAAGTTGGGTATGGAGACCACAAACAACACACGGGTGCCACACATTGGATCCCGTTCAGCAGCGGGAGATGAGGCAGGGGCGTCTCTGTGCTGGTGTTCAGTGGAAGCCTGTCCCCGGCTTTGTGGGGGCGGCTGTCCTCTGCTGGTGTCCTTTGAGGACTGTGATCAGCCCTGGAGAGCTGTGCCAATTCCTTGGGTTTTCTCCAGGAAATGTGGGGTGTGTTTCTCAACGGTACTTTCGTGCTGACTAATTCCTGGCATAGGGAACTGCTCCTGTAGGTTCAGTCGCACGCAAACACGTGAACATGTGAATAAAACGAGCTCTGAAGTCATCTTCAGTGCAGACAAGGGCCCAGTGAGGAGGAGCTGACAAGTGAGCTCAGTGGGAGGAGCTCGCCCATTGAAGCAGAACATGATCGTTGCGATTTAACTCTGATAGAGTAACGCTGCTGCTCTTCTGCTCTCGTGAAGGAAATGAAGTAATCCCTCGGAGGATAATCCAGCACGTGTAAAACCTTCTGTCTATAATGCTGGCTAGCCACAGCTTGTGCAAAGAATTAGGACTACGATGCTGCTGTTTTTTTATGCTAACAAGATAGGGGCTTGACACGGGGGTCTGAGAAGAAGAGTTCCCAAATATACATATCCCTGTGCTTAATTTGGTGTGAAGAAAGCCAGAGAACTTTTGGCAAATACGGTTTAGTGGCATCCCATGCTTGTCACTGAAAAACTTCCCTGCAGAATGAGATGTGGGAGCTGTTTCCTGATAGCCCCACAAGCATTTAGGGCAGAAATTAAGTATATTTGGGCAATCTCTGGAAAAACTGTTACTAAATGGGCCAAGGATGGAGTCAACATTGCATCCAAATGAGCCTTTCTGCGCTGGGACTCAGAGTATCCGTGTGATTTCCAGGGTTAGTGTTGCTGCATCCAAATTGTGAACAACAGATCTGATCCTTGCTCTACTACAGCTGAGCATTATGGCCCCCGTAGTATACGTGCTTCTGATCTGTTTTGTTACATACTGCTTTTTGCCTGTTTCTTCATAGTTACGCAGTGTTTGGTGTTAACACTGAAGAAATCCGTGGTGAATAAAATCATTGTGTTTTTTTATAAGGTTACAGGAGTAAGGTAGCGTTGCTAAGATAACAAGGCACTGAAGTACAAAGGATGTTGTAAAGCTAAGGAGCAGGGAATGTGAGCGGTGTCGTTAGGTAGTTACTGCAGTGTCTATTACAGCTAGAGGAAGTTGGGACTGCATTTCATATATTTCTTTGAAAACTGAAGGGGCCTGTTGCTTTTTTTTGTTGTGGTTGAAAAAAAAAAATGAAAGTCATACGCTGCTTTTTCACTGGAGCAGTAGGTACATGCTCAGCCATAGCTTAAATCAAGTACATCATTAAAAGTAGCCATAAGAATCCTTCCTTTGTTGATCAGCTGAGAAGAAATGTCAGGGAGAAGCAGGTTATGGAACCAAGTATTTTATTTCAGCTCTGTGTTCGTTGTGTGGCTAGGCAAGAGTCCAAGAAATGAGAAGTCTGCTGTCTGTTTTGAAAATACAAGAAAGGAGGAGAAGAAGGAAGAGATAAAAGGAGGCAGTGCCGTGTAGTTGGGGAAGGAGAGCCTGTTTCACTTATCTTTGTTGAAGTCTCAAAATCTCATTCAGTTTTGCACCTAACCGTTGCGTTTTGTGATTTTAAGAGCAAACGCCGCTCTCCCCCGCCAGTAAGCACTGTAGGCAGCTGTCCACAGGCCAGAATATGCAGAGTGAAACAAGCAGGTTTACAGCTATTACTTGAAGATAATTACAGAATTGAGTTTGAGATAATAATGTGGTTTTTTTAAATAAAAATGCCAGCTTTGTTAATAAATGAAAGTACAGTGCCATGAAGGAGATAAGTCCTTGGTGAAGCAGCAGCTCTGACTGTGTGACTGTGACCAAGGCGTCACTTCACTGGTAGCAGGTGGTTTGCTTTCCAGCTACCGTAGGATGATGCGAATTTTTCAGCCTTGGGACAGTTATCACATGCTTTTTTTCTTGCTTTGCCAGCTACACGGACTGAGGTGTGCCTTGTTCAGCGTTGGAACTGAAGCGCTATGGAGCAGTACACAGCCAACAGTAACAGTTCCACCGAGCAGATCGTTGTGCAAGCTGGGCAGATTCAGCAGCAGGTACGGGAAGTTAAAGTGGGTGATTTGGCACTGCCAGTGCTGAATTGCAAACCTGCTTCTTCTCAGAGTTCCGCACAATCAGCGAGATGTCTCATGATACTGTCTGGATGTGTGTTTACCTGACTTGGGTCAGCTGAGCAGTTTAACATTGAGTTGTTTTATCATTGAAGTCAGAGTAAATAGGCTTTTTTTAAAAAAACAAAACAAAGAAAAAAAAAAAACAAACTTGTAATTTTATGGTATATATTATCGAATTTCAGTGGAGTGGGGAATTTGCAGACTGGAAGTGATGTGAAGAAAATAGCAAATCCTCTGAAAATGGAGGAAACAAAATACTAATCCAAAGAGTCAGTTGTCTTCAAGGAACAATGCAGATTTCCCCCCAAAATGAAGTAAATTTTTGTTCAAGCCAATAGAGCCTTTCTCCAGCTATCTCAAATTGAAATCCTTCAGTTTAGTACTACAGATAGATGAAAATGAACACACAGTACAAGAATTGGGGGGAAAACAAAACAACTAAAAGAAAACCACCTTGTATCTTTGGATAAATTCATCTGTTCCAGAATGAACTTCCTAGTTTACATGTTAGTGTGAAGGCTATTTGGTTGGTTTTTGTTCTATTTTGTCTTGTTTTTAAGGCTTGTAGGTTTTTAGTGTTATTAAGCTATTCACATAGGATAATACATTCTCAGATGAGCCGTGCTGTTGCTGAATTTTTGTTGCATCTTAGGTTCATTCAAGGCAAGAGGCGCTTCTTAGTTTGTCTTGCATGTGGATGAACCACTGGGTTATGTTCCCAACGAGACGTACTCTGCTTTGGTATCAGCCTATTTGAGGGTTTGATAGCTGGGACCAGCTTCTTCCACTGAATTTAGTAGGAGAACAAGATTATAGTTAAGGATGGAAAATGACAAATTAAGAATTATCAAAAATACCTGCTTCCAGCAGGTAACCAAAGATACAAAGGCATCAATGAAACCAAAGGTAGGTAAAGGGCATTAAACATACATGAACTTCTCTCATTTTAGCTCATACTCTCAAAGCCAGTGTTGTACTGTACATGAAACATTTTTCTAAGATTTTTTAATAGGCCAGCTGTAGTACAGCTTTTAATAGAGAGATGTCGTACATCTCCCCAAAAGCTAAGGCAGTTAACATTGATTATTTTGGGACTCTTACTAAAGAGGCTAAAGATAGATGAGGCTTTTAGACTTAACTGCTTTTGCAACCTCTCAAGATCATCCTTGAAGGTCAGTGGTGGGAAGAGGCGATGATGCAGAGGTGACACAGATGAAGCCTGTAGTCTTTGCTGCTCTTCTGTGCAGGAAGAAATGTATGGCCTTTATTGTAACTAACAAGTCTGGACAAAAATCTGGACCATTTTGCAGTAAAAAGTCAAGCAGTGAAAGGAGACATTATGCAGAAAGGTAGGAGCCTAAAACAATGAAGCAGAGACTTTTGAGTTCTGGAAAATGACCTCCTGTGTTCTTTGTAACTGATTTTTGTTTGGGATGTTGAAGGCTGTCAGTATCATACACAGGTTTGCCAGCATTCTGTTCTTAGATCTGCTAAGTATAATCACGTTCCATATGTTCTGAGAGCAGCATATATGAATTCTAAGATTCGTCCTCTTCCAGCAAAGTGTGGTTGTCTCTTGTCTGAGCTGTGCATTTCCATGTTTCAAGCTATTCCTGTTCCTATTCCCAGCAGCAGGGTGGTGTCACTGCTGTCCAGCTGCAGACTGAGGCTCAGGTGGCATCCGCCTCAGGCCAGCAAGTCCAGACCCTCCAGGTAGTGGTGATCTCTCTAATTGTGTTTGTGAGCACTGCATGACCCTCCCCATCACCACATATCTAATGCTGTGTTTCTTACAGGGTTTGAAATAGGGGCAGGAAAATTGGTGGCCATTACTACATGTTTGATGTGAGCTTTCCATAAAGAGCAGGGGTTACAGCTTTTCATTGGATCTCAGATGCATTCGTGAATTCCAGCCATTATAATTCTGAAAGCAAATAGTGGTTGAAATGGGACTCAAAAGGAAATTTAAAAAATATATATGTATAAGATAATGAACTCAAAAGTCAGAACTGAAGTGATGCAACCCAAAGATTTTCCGTGCTTTCAAGGATTGGATTTCTGGTACCCACTGTGAGTAGTTCTGTGTCTTCCCTACATGAAAGGGACAGAGGTGGCAGATGACCCACCAGCTTGAAGAGTGAAACTTCATCTGTGATTGGAAAAGGTACCGGGGGATGGTATTAGCTCCTGCAGGACTGAGATGGCTGATTTTTTATTTATACGTGAACAACACAGAAACCCAGGAGTATGTGTTCTAACAAATGCATCAGAAATTGGAGAGAAAAGCAAGGTCATTTCTTGATTTATTTCACACTTGATTTTATTCACACTGATTTATTTCAGCGTGAAGTGTTTTGCATCTTGCAAGCATTCACAAATGTTACTTTGTTAGCTCACAGAGGAGATTTTTAAAGGAGTTGATAAACCCTGGACAGTTATAGCAATTTATTAGCGAGTTGTTCACTCAGTATTTTGGTTTTGTTTGAGGCTTGAATGGACTTGCCAGGTGTAAAGTTGAACACAGCATTTTTTATGTTTGGAATTGAAACACGGAAAGCTGGCTGACTTGAATTGCTTGGGTCACTGTGCCCTTCCAGTTCCACCCACCTGTTTTTGTTGTTGTTTTTGCTTGCTCTAATGCATTAACAAGACTCCTGGAATGTACATTTATCTTTCTGCTTATTGGGTGTAGTCCTGCTGACTGCTTCTCTGGCTGACACGAGCATGCTTTTATCTCTTGTAATTCAATAAAGTACTACCAGTTTTGCTAGTGACTCCTATGTGATAGTAACAAGGTTGAGGAACGGAACGATGTAGCAGGGGTGTGGGGTGACCTGTAAAGCCCCAATATTCTATTTCGCCTGCTGGTTCTTGAGGTCCCACAATGGTGGTGGCTGGATGTGTGTTCACATGTAATTTAAGGTATTTCAGCTATGTGAAGTGAAGATTATTTTTTTTAGGCATTCAGAATGTGATGAAAATCTGTGCTGATATTCAGTCTGGTGCTCTACAGTGAGAGTGGTTGAAGAGCAAACATTCAGTATTGCATGTTCTTGAAACCTACAGCTCAAAAACCCAAGAACTCAATGACTTTGTTCAACAACAAAAACAACACAACTTGGGGCATGGCTAAGGGTGATTACCTGTTACCTATTTCACAAGCCTCGTCTCACATTTCAGCTTACTGTAGTCTTTTCGAAGATTTATTTTGGGGAGTTTGGGGAATTAGCAGGTTAAGATGTTTAAAGAGAGAAGTTTCCCCTTGCCTTTCTTTTCATTAGCCTTTTTCCTAGTGGCCAGCTGCAGTGACTTTTAATGCAGAATTTAGAGAGGCTGCAAGCCTTGTTGGTCCAAGAAGTGGCTGCTGCATGTGTTGTGTTGCTCTTCCTTACTGAACTACATTTTGTGTTGCTACATGAATAATTTCATTTAGTAACCATGAAGAGATTCTCTAAGAATATCACCTGCTGTAGATACTGGTTAGGAAACAGAAATTGTTTAAGCACTTAATTGGAGAGAGTGGAAGCTACTGCAGAGTCTCTCTGCCAGAATGGCTTATTTAGAGCTCTTCTCATTAGGAGCCCCAGCCAAAGATTAGTAGTAGTGATGTGGTTAATGAAGCTTCTTTTACAACACTTTGCTCTTGGGCTGTGCATGAACGTAGTTAGTGTATCTGAAAACATACCTCATGCCTTTCATGCTTTATTGCAATTAGATGGGAGATACTGGTTAGACTGTAGCAGAAAAAGTTAATTTGAAAACTCCAGCAGCATAGCACGGAAAAAGCTTTAGAAATTAAAGGTGTTGATGCTGATTATCAGCCCAGTTCAGTGATTGTCACTGCATTCCAATAGGTAAGCACTCATTCTCACGTGGTAGTTGCTTTAGGTTCTGGTTTCATACCACCAGACGTTTTCATTGTTTTGTTTGTGTTTGTTTTTTCTTTCTTTCCTGTTTCCTAGGTCCAGGGTCAACCGTTAATGGTGCAAGTAAGCGGAGGCCAGCTGATCACATCAACTGGCCAGCCCATCATGGTGCAGGCAGTGCCTGGGGGTCAGGGCCAGACAATAATGCAAGTCCCAGTTTCCGGAACGCAGGGACTGCAGCAGGTGAGATAACTCTAATTTTATTGAAGATTAATTGCAGAGAATGAACTGTGATGTTCTTACCCTGTCAGATAGTGTGTTTGCCTCAGCACTGTTAAAATAAACTGGGCAGCTCTGGTTGTTTTCCAGCTGTGGATCTGCCACAGTGAGCTGCCTATTTAAAAATGCAACTAAAATGTGCTTTGTGCTTGGTTTTCATATTGTAAGGGATGGTGCAAACCTTTTAAGTGCAGTCCATCAAAATATAGCTAGACCTTGGTGTTTTCTTTTTTTAACTGACCATTACAGTATAGTTGGTGGTCTGGTGCCTACTCAAGTTATGGCTAGAGAGAGGATTTTAAAAATTATTTTTAAGAAAATTAAAGCTTCTTGAAGTAAATCCTTGTGCTTGAGTTCATCTATTATGTGATGGCTGAAGGTGCATTTAAATGTTTCCATTGCAAAGAAAGTAATAGTGTAGAAGGAAATCTGATGATTTTATTAGAAACAATTATTTTTAAATACTTAAGAAAGTTTTAAAATTTCAGCGGGTGCTCAACGTGTGTTCCTCTAAAGTAAGGGAAGAACTGTAATGGCAGCTTAATGAAAGAATGAAAGTGTTCTAGTGATTAGAGAATGAGGTTTAGGAATAAAGTTCTACACAGTTCAGGTTGCACACGTTGTGTTGGTGTCTTGAGAGGTTTATTTAGTTACTGAATTCAGTTTCCTTGATTGAAAGACAATATTTTTCAGGTTAGGTTCTTTACAGTCTGGTTGTTGAGGAAAGTCTGTAACTTGGTTTTAAAGCAGAAGTGGCAAACTATATTCCAGTTTCTCTTTGTATCACACAAATATTTACATTGATGGATAGACTTCTCCGCAAAGCTGAAAATATTTTTATATATCTCCAGGAATATTTCTGTATGCTGGATAATTAACGCTTTACAGATACTTTAAATCTTACTCTACTTTTTTTTCTTTGACCTGAGTGTTGTTGTTGCTAGTTTCACGTGAATAATTTATTTCTTCAACCGTTTTACTCTGTAAGCAGCGGAGAGTTGCTAGGGCATGATGACACTGGCATGTTACATTTCCTCTGTTCTGTACGGTCCTGACAGCTGTTGCATCAGTGACCGCTGTGTTGTAGAGAGGAATAAATTAAAACTCTTTGTTTTAAAATGGAAAAATGAGAAGAATCAGTGCTTTCTTTGTAACAGTAAATCATCCTCAGAGATGATGTGGTAATGCTGAGGCCAAGGAGGGAGAAATAAGAGGTATAGTTAATGTTCCTTTCTGACTCTTTCTTCCACAGATTCAGTTGGTCCAGCCAGGTCAGATTCAGATTCAAGGTGGGCAGGCTGTGCAGGTACAGGGGCAGCAGGGCCAGACCCAGCAGATCATTATACAGCAGCCACAGACTGCAGTTACTGCTGGCCAGACACAGGTAACTGCACCAGCATGAAAGGGTTTTCTTGAGAGGCGTAGGAAGAGAAACTTGACAAATGACTTAAGATGTGGTTAAGTAAAAAGGAAAAAATATTTATTAATGTTGAGGAGAACTTGAGAATAAAGTTAATATTTTTGTAGTGTTTTCATGCATAACTCTGGGACAGAATGAATAGACTGCATGTTTTTATCCATCGTGTTTCTGTATATTTGTTCATGGCTGTTTTCATCTCTTTGTTGAAATTTGACAAAATATTGCTAATTTCATACTTTCGCCATTTTGTGAAATAGTCTAGTCGTACCTGGGTTTTCTGCTGTTTTTGTTGTTTAGGACCAAAATTAAATTTCTGAGCAGACTAGTTCTTCCTTTAATATATTGCTAGTGAGACAGAAAATCTAGAACTTGTTTCTTTGAATGTTAAGTACTGCAGTGTTAGAAAAAGTTTATTAAACGTGCTTCAGGTACTTTCTCTTCAATTCAGTGGGTTTGTGCTCCATCCTATTTCTTTATGCTGGTAATAAAGCAAAAGAAATACATGCCTGAAACATCATAAGCACTTTGTGTTAATTCAGGAAATGTGAAATGTGGGAAAGAAGCAGTTTATAAAAGTTACTGTGTTCTTTGTTTTTAGACTCAGCAACAAATAGCAGTTCAAGGACAACAGGTAGCACAAACGGCTGAAGGCCAGACCATAGTCTATCAGCCAGTTAATGCTGATGGAACCATTCTCCAACAAGGTAGGAGCTTTGGTGCAAAAATTCAGGACTTCTCCAAATCTGTCTTACGGATTTTACTGCCTTGTAATTATTGTCAAAGAAAACAGCGAGTTACAATGTTGGTTGGTAATGCTGTGATTGTTTTGATATGAATTGTCATAGCGAATGGAAGAAGAAATGTTTGTTTTATACAGGAATTTAGCAGGTATTGTTTTCCCCAGAAAAATCAAAAATTGCTTTTTTCTTTGGCAAGGTCTATTAGGATAGAAACACTTGAGTTTGCTTTTACACTTCAGACCTGAGGCTGAGATTACTGTGCAGATACAAAACATACCAAGCATGAGGACCAGGTGATGGAATTTAGTTAAGAACTCACAATGCATTTCTAAATCCTTTTGCATCTTACAGAAGGGTGAATGAGTGAAAAACAGAAGTGGGACTAATGATGTTCCCTTCTTTCTGTGTGCGTGTTTTTGTTTTTCTTTTCTTCTTTTGTGTTTTATTTTCTTAAAGTTACAGTCCCTGTTACAGGCATGATCACCATTCCAGCAGCCAGTTTGGCTGGAGCACAAATTGTCCAAGCGGGAGCCAACACCAATACCACCAGTAGTGGACAAGGGACTGTTACAGTGACACTGCCAGTTGCTGGAAATGTTGTCAACTCAGGGGGAATGGTTATGGTATGTATTTAACTTTCCATTGATCTTTTTAAAGGTTGAGCTTTGAGGTATCTGTGCACAAGACACTATCAGAGATTCTTGTCAACTTAATATGGTCAGTCTTCTCGTAGCTACCAGGAGTTTAAATTATACAAGTTTTCAGTTTTAGTGGCCTATGTCCTATTGACTTATGTACTCCTGTACTTTTGTTCCACTACAGCAATTGAGTTCAAAAATCTAGAAGCTGAAATTCAAAATAAGCTGTTAACTAATAAGCAGACATTTAGAAAGATTTAATTGACTATTCCATTTCTTGAGGATGCCTTATTAATGTTTTTTTCTGATTCATACGAACACATTTTCTGCCAGTTCTTACTTCTTTGTAGTGTGATACCTTTTAACTTGAATTTTATTGTTCATCTCCACTAGATGTCAGCATCTCTACAAGTAATAAATGCTTAAGAAATGTTAACGAAATTATCATATAAATTAAATAAGTGATAACCAGAAAGAAAGGAAAGTGATGACATGTCATGGATGCAAGTTGTACAAGAAGCAGTAACGTGGTCATAGAATTGTACATTGTATTGAACTTTTAGTATTATCAGGAAAAAAGCAAGCACAGATGATGATGTGTGATTTATTTGTTTAAATTTGTTCTGCAGTTTGAGAACAACTGTATTACTTCTTTCAACTTACATAGGTACATTACCTGAAGAAAAAACAAACCCTTTCCATTCTAAACATTATATTTTATTTTAATTATTCTTGCATTCTATTTTTTTTTTCCAACTACAAGTACTAAAATCATTCTTCTCTGTATAGATGGTACCTGGAGCTGGATCAGTACCAGCTATCCAGCGAATACCTTTGCCTGGAGCAGAGATGCTTGAAGAAGAGCCCCTGTATGTAAATGCCAAACAGTATCACCGGATCCTTAAGAGGAGGCAGGCACGTGCGAAGCTTGAAGCAGAGGGAAAAATTCCCAAAGAAAGAAGGGTGAGAACATAACTCGAATCTGATACAGGGCTGCTCTATGAGAAAGGCACAGAAAAGCATCTCTACCAGAGAAATAAGGATTGGAAACATAGTATTTTTCAATGTTTCTTGTTCATAAGCTACATCAGAGTAATTTCTTAGTGTCCCTTGGTGGCAGTAATACTTCTTTTCCATATGTTTAATTGTTGAATAGGTATGTAACTGTGTTGCAAAGAGGCATTTACTGTAAGTGTTTTATCTCAGGGGTGGGTGGGGAAGGATGGGGTCCAGGTAGGCTGTTTTAGTGAGTTGGGAATTTCCCCAGTGTTCTCATTTACTTGGAATTACTGAACTAGAAAGTGCAGACTGCTCTCATTACTCTCCTCTTCTGTACTGTGACAGAAATACTTGCATGAATCTCGGCATCGTCATGCCATGGCCAGGAAACGAGGAGAAGGTGGACGGTTCTTCTCACCAAAGGAAAAAGACAGCCCTCATATGCAGGTAAGCAGAGTTTTGTCTGTCCTTTGGACAGATGACACTTTTGTTAATTCAGAATGCACGTTAGGGATGTATTTCCACTGTTTTCTTTGTTCTTTTTTTGGAGCTAGGCTGCTGACTTTTGTCCCTCTCTGCCCTTGGTTTTATGTTTCAAGCATTGTAAAGAAACATTCTCTTCTTGCAGAGAACAAGCACCTATTTGCCTTGAGTAATTCATTCATAGTAATGTTGATAGAAATGTATTCACTTTGTTACAGAGAGAGAGAGAATGCTTGTATTTGTTGTCCTAAGAAATACAGTCTGTGCAGCTGTTCTGACAGCATACCAGCAGTCTCCTTTTTAGGACTTGTGTTAAGGGTAGAGGTGCTTTATCTTGCTGATGATGGAAAATTCAGAAATGTTAATGTCTGATTCTTAGTAGAGTGCTGATTAATGTAAAAAGCACAAGAAAGGTTTTTTCAAAGGAAAGAATATAATAGGGTAGAAATAACGATTGTTGCTAACTAGTGCTTTAAAGCAGTCCTGTGGCTTCAGTGGAAGAGTGTTTCTCATTCAAAAATGAAATCCTTCCCAAGTACCAGAATCAGACCTAGACCTACCAGCAGTAGGTTTTCCCAAATACCAGAAACAACACATTATTAGGAATTAAAACGGCTTATATATCCCAGTTCTGTTACAGTGGCTTATAAAACCCAGTAAAAACGTGACCTGTTTAGAGAACAGAAGCAGAGGTGTTATAGGAGTATGTTTTATTGAAATAGGTTTGTGATTATCTGCTGTTACAGAAAAGTGTATGACATGTATAAAATACATGACTTGTATTTTGTATCTGTAGGATCCATCTCAGGCCAATGAAGAAGCAATGACACAGATGATCAGAGTCTCCTAATCACTGCTTAAAGAAAAATATAACTGAATTCCTGTCCCTTCTGCAAATCTGTTCTACCTTACAAGTGTATCAAGCAAGTCTTTCAATGGGACAATCGCCATATCGCAGCCTATCCTTTTCTACAGAGCAAACACCACGTTTTCAGTGTGTGGTCAAGATTTTAACTGCAGTTGACTCAACAAATAGAAACTTAATGACTTCCTTGGTATACTCTTCTGATGCAGCACAGGGATTTCCAAGTCTGACTGCTCACGCCTTTTTTTCTTTATAACATCTCTTGCATTAAGATTGGCCATGGTGAGAGTGTGCCACTGACTGACCAGCAATAACTGGCATGCTGAAGCAGGGCCAGCAAAGACCTCTTGGAGTTACGGCCCTTCTGTACAGAGACATAATCCAATTTATAGCAACCAGCACTGATATGACTACACCACAGTACTTTCCCAGTAGAGACTTGTTATTTACATCCACTTCTTACACCTTTGGACCTAACTGTCAACTGAACTGTTCACTGCTGTTGCATTTGCACTTGTGAGACTGACAGAAACTGAAGGGGGTTCTCTTAAGCTCTACTCTGTAAAATATGTAAACAGCAAGCTCTGCTCTGGGAAAAGTTCAGCCGTCAAGTCAAAATAATAGAAGTAGGTTGAGATTATTACAGGACTTGATCTATTGTGTATTTGGTCCAAGAAGTAAGGGGAGAGGTTTGTTGTGAGGATAAGGATTTAATTAGTAAAAGCAATTTATTGGTGTTTTTTGGTATGTTTATTGCTAGCAGTTGGTGCTTTGAAAGAAGAGTGGATGGTAGTATAAAAGGATTAAAACTTCCAAGTGAAAATCTTCCAAAGGATTATTTTTTAATCTTTCTTCTAACCTGCCAGTCCAGTGCATGGTTTCTCCAAAAGAATTAAAATCTGCCATCTCAGAGTGATAGCACTTGACCATCTTTCTGACAGTGTTTCTTGATGTCTGTTCTAAATCAGTTCTAAAAATTCTCTCCTATGCAGAGTGAGGGTTTGTTTCATGACAGCAGAAGCTCAGGACAACTCAGCTCATCCTGATGTAATTAAAGGACTGTTAAATGAAGGCAGATATTGATGAACCTTTCAGGCTTTTTACAGACTATCCTCTTAAATAAAAAATTAAAAAGTGGCACTTAAGGAAGGAGGAGTACTTGCGTTTGTTTGTTTTTTTTTAAGGGATTTTTCATGACCTATAGCTGGTTTCTGGCTGCATATTTTGACAAAGCATAGTTTTCTCTTTCATTCAGTTGCCCATTACAGATTTTTAAGCTTGCTCCATTCTTACTGATTTGAAATGCGTTGATGGAAGCTGTAGTTCGTAAGCCTTTTAACAGATGACACATCTTTCCATGCCCATCTTCTCCCATCTTGACTGAGTTCTGCAGACTCGCTGTGTGTCACCTGCATAGTCTCCTCTCTTCCATTTTTTGTGTTTTGTAGTTAAAACTGAGTCACAGCAGTTAAGCATGGGCTTGGAAATACAGCCAGATGTGACTGGGCGTCTGGAGGGTGTTGATTAAGAACATGAAAAGGGAAGGTGTCAGAGGGGAGAGGTTTTATTGTGGGGAAAATAGCCAAGGAAATGAGAGACTCGTTTAAATTTGGTGAACTTTATTTCCATGTGAAAAAAGAAGTAAATGCAACTTAGAAAATTCTAACTATATTATCTCGCTGTTACATTTTTTCCCATTTACTAAGAGCTTATGGCTAGAAGCAAAATGGAGAAATCAGCAAGTGCTAAAAGGCTGGGAGGATACAAAAAGACAAAGCTTTGACCATTCTATTAAGAAAAGAGAAATACACTAAACCTACAAGTAAGAAAAGATGGGAAGAAATATAAGAGGAAGGAACAGAAATGTAGAGAAACATTAGATGCTACGCTGCCAGCAGGCAATCTGGGAGGCAGAGTATGCCTGCTTAGTTATTAAGGAAGACAGTGCTTTGATCAGTCACCTGTAAAGTATCTGGTGAAAGTACAGAGAAGAAAAGCAGACTTGGTATTTACAGTTAGCTGGATTTTTTAAATGAAGTTCATTCTCTTCTGAACTTGTAGCTCGGTGTTCTTATCCTTACTACATCTGACACAGTGAACTGAAACTGAGAAACTCTTCTGTGCAGGGTCATCTGCAGCTACAGGAGGAGGTGGAAGCCTAGTTCCAAATCTTTAGTTTTGAATTTTGTCTTAAATTATATTAGTAATCAACACTCTTCTCACAAATTTTACATGAGGGCTTTTTCTAACTTCAGAAAGCATTGATGGCATCTTTGGTGCCTTTGGTTGCTTCCGCCTTAAAATACTTGGCCAGTTGGTGCTTGTTTTCTTCAGTTGGCAACTACAAAATCTGCACCTGGCATTTCTTGTGAGGTCACCCATTTCAGGTCTTTCAGTGAAGGAATGACAACTTCTGCTTTAGTTGAATTTGCAGCATTATTGTAAATACTTTTTTAGAGCATCTGTACATTTTGTCAGTAGAATATTCATGTGCTGAAGTAAGACAGCCTCTCCATAACATTTCTGCTCTTCAACTGAGAGCTGATCTCTGTCCTGGAGAGCCCCCTCAGACAGTTGGGAGTTAGAGAAGCAGAGATTATTGCTTTGACATTAATTCTTTCTCTCCCTCCCTTTTTTTTCTTTTTTTTTTCTCTGTTGTGAGTAATTATGTCTTTTCTTAAAGAAGTTGTAAACTTCTAAAGAACAGCTAGAACTTTTTTTCCCAGTAAGCCCTTCATATATAGGTTCTCTGATCTGTTGTTGTAGGAAATGTATTAAGGCTTACGGATTTGTGTTATTTAGGAAGTCTTACTGTTAATACTTTAAATAGCGATGTGAAAGCCTGAATGCTACTGTCAGGTTTTTCATTTGCTTTAGGTTATGTGTGTTCACTTCTAAAAGTAGTGTTTGCTTGGTCAGATTGGAGGTATCAGTCAATGTGATTGACCCGTGTTACCAGAAGAGTCTGCTTTCTTTTCCTGGGTAAACTTGTTAAATTGGAGACATCACCAAGTTCAAACCTCTCTAGTAATTAAATGAGAATTCTTTGTGGATTGGCTATACTTGAGCAAAATCTCCACTTTGGGAGTGCATAGAAGTGTGGATGAGGATAAAAGAATAGGCTTGGGGAGAATATGAAATGTGGTTGATCAAGGAACACTGGAGCAGTGAACCTATCAAAAAAAGAAAAAAACACTTGTACACAAGTTGAAAGAATGAGATGTAGAAAATGGTCCTCAAGTGATGCTAAGCTAAACGGCTTCAAGGCTTTGCATGTTAAAAAGAGGGGAGGGTGGAAAAAATGTTCATGTGAATGGGTGGGGGGTGTACTGAGATTTGCGTAATGTAAGGCAAAGTTTGTATATAGTTAAAAGTTTATAATTTTTTTTATATAATGCATTTTTTCAAGTGTATTTTGGTCTTTAATAGATGCAATTGTAAGTACTGTGTACACTATCCAGCTAATAAAAATTTATAAACCAAGAACCAGCTTTGGCTCCGCTACTGCATCCTTCTGCTCCTTGCAGTCCAGTGGCAGAAGTGGCGGTGTGAGGGCAGGCAGCGGTTCTGGCACCATCGAGGCATCCTGAGGCAGCTTGGTCTTTGCCCCTGAGCCTGGCTGCTGCCCTCCTGCCCTGACGGGACTGACCCAGGCAGCTCGGCACCTTGTTTTGCTCCATCCCCATCCCACCATTGCCCGAGTGGCTGCAGGTGGAGGCCTGGAGCCCTACAGGTGGTAGAAGCCGACTGACTGAGGGAATCGGGCCTCCCACCATGGGTTCTCCTTGGGTGGGTGTTGCTCTGTGACACTTCAGCTTGGGTGGTGGAGAAAGCCTCCATCTTGTCCCGCTGCTTTCCCTCACGGGCTGAGGCAGCCTCAAGATGGCGGCTGTGGGGTGGCTGGTGTGCAGGCGCTGGGTTGTGTGAGGGAAGGCTGCAGGTGGCATGGAGGGCAGGCCCAGCCCTCAGCCATGGGGCTGGGGAAGCTGCTGAGACCCTCCTGAAGTGGCCTTGCTGGTCTGGAGGAGGGAAGGAAGGCTTTGACCTGGCACCAGTGTGCCTTTTGTGCGTGCGTCGAGTGTTAGGTGAATCTCTGGGCTGTGAGCAAAGCTGCACGCTCATTAGAATGGTCATTTTTGATTGAAACAAAATAAAGGGAAATACCATCCTGCTTCTTTAGCTAGCCAGTTCCTGGGTGCCCATTGGCATAATGCTCAGGGTGACATTCCAGTCTCTTTCATGTTTGTCGCAGGAGTCATTGTACACCTTGAATAATTATCCCAGAAAAGTAGCACAGAAGAATCCAGAGGTAATACAGAAGGGATTGTCCTGCAGGTGCAGTGGTGGAATTTGTTCAGGGTTGCAGAAGTGTAAGTGATGACCGTCTAACTTTATGTTACCCAAATGCTGTTCTTTCCAAGACATTCATTCCTTTATATTCTTGCTTATCTTCCAGAAAGGCGGTTTATTCTTGTCCCCAAGCTCCCTAGTATTGATATTATCTTTTTTTTTTTTTTTTTTTTCCAAATATGACAGAATGGAGACCATTAAAAAGAGCTCTGTTTTGGTGCAAAAGGAAATTTTCCTCTTAAGAGGATTGAGCAGGCTTTCAAAGCTTTAAGAAATACTCAGCTTCCATGTCTGCCTACTACTACCTCTCAGACATACCTGCTGTTCCTTCCATATGTGCTGCTCAGGCTCTCAACAGCATTGGAACTTAAATGTAAGCAGTGAAAACATAAATACTTTTATCAAGCCTGAGGTCCTGCACTGTTAGGCAGTCTTTTTGCGTGGTATCATCAAGTAGTTGTATGTTATCATAGTGTTGTTGAAACAGTTCTTGTGTGTGTTTAGAGTTTACAAAGCTCTATGGGATAACAGCCTTATAATAAATAAATAATATTATCTTCAGCCTATTCCATTTCCTGTGTTTTGGGGATGTACTTTGTTTTAGAAGAGATACACCAAACTTTGTAGGTATTCATAGCTATATGCTGTGTTCTTGGAAGAACTGTAAGCACTCCCGTGGTTCCCGGAGCCTGGTTCTACTCATGCTGGTGCAGAAGCAGCTCACTGCTAGCAGAGGTTGAGAGCAACACATGAGCATCGCCAGCTGGCAACAAGCAGAACAAAAAGGGCAAGTTTTGCCCCAAGCACTATTGTGTTTCTTTCTCCTGTGCTGGATGCCTTAACAATATTTTCCACGTGAACCAACTGTGGGTGACATTTTTATGCTGTGAAACAATGTGGGGATAGTGAATGAGTTTGTATTTAGGTATGCTGAAATGGTCCCAGAGCTCCAGCTGAAAATTGGTGTAATTCAAATGCTGGTTATAATGGGGTGTAGCCATACTGCCTGTATTAAGTGTCTAAACTGGGGGGATGGTGTCCACAGAGGTGAGGTAGGAGAGAATTACCTCCAACAGGCAGTTCAGAGCATCCTGAACAGCAGTCCTGCTGTTTGGGTTTTCTTCTGAAAAATTCCTTTTTTCTCTCTCCTAAGCAAACATGATCTGGCCTCTTAGCTTGGACAGTGTTGTGTGCTGCAAAGCCCCCACGGGCAGGCACAGTGTGGGTCCTGAAGAAAGCTGGCCGGATTTCTGATACTGCATTGTTGGCAGCTCTGCAATCACGATGAAATGCAGAAATACTAGAAGTGTGATTGTTGGTAAATCGAGCAGAATCATGAATGCAGAAGAACATGAAGGGCAGTAGCCCAAGGGACTAAGCAGACATCATGGGCCTGGAGGAATGCCCGTAGCATGCAATAGGTTATCTGATTACAAAGCCACTCATATACTGATTTTTACAGTTTTTTGCTTTATTCTTAATTTGAAATTCTTTTCAGTTCCTTTAAAAGAACAGGAGCAGACTAATTTAAAGCAGTCTCTCACATTGGAGAGAAGTTCCTATATCTGCTAATCTTGGGCTAATCATGGTTGCCAGGATCCTGTTTTATGTTGCTTAGCTTTCCTTTCTGGCATTCTATATTTTGCAGTTGCTGGGGATGGGAGAGAAGTAAGGCATGAAGCAGAAAACAATCTAACAGGTATTCTAGAGTGAATAGAATGAACAAAACTTTGTACAACTAATGTGAAGTGGATATGGTTGATGTTTCTCTATTCTTTACGTTCCTCATGCAAGAACACGTTTCTGATTCTTTGTATTTTGAGGCGCTAGAGACAAACATGTTCCAGAAGTGTTCTTGTGTTTCCATGATTTCCAGAGGAAAAGGAAAGGTATGAAGGAGCCAATTTAATTTTGTCAGCAGGATACTCCTTGATCTCTGTAGTATTGCTCCCAAGCAATATAATCCAAAAATCAGTTTGCTTTCCCATTTTTGTTTGTTTCTTTGTTTTTTTTTTTGTTGTTTTTTTTTTTTTGTGGGTCTTTCAGGACATGGAGCAGAACTGGATGGTTTTTATAGTAGCTAATAAAACATTATGTTTTTCATCTGTCTTTTGCTCAAATCTCTGTGGCCTCTCATCCATATGGCAAATGTTACCCAATTTGTAAAACTGCTGCTGGAAGGCATCTCACTATAGTGACTGTAGCAGTATCTCTAGAGTATAATTTATTATATGATTGTTCTGTTCTTAATGTCCTCTTAGGGCAAGAGCCCTTTGCAGTGAGCAAATGAAGCTGCCCAGCTATTAGTCATATGGATATACCTTTACTGCCTATTAGAGACCAAAACACTCCTCTTACTGTTTACTGCTGTTGAAGTGGATAAAGAAGAAACAAATATTTCAGCATAGGCTGCAGAGTCTGTTTCATCTGCTGATGTGAATATTAAATTTCATTAGTCAATGAAGCCAAACCAGACTGCCTCCCTCCCAAGAATTAGCTGCAGTTTCTACCATTAGTAAGTATCAAAAAATCCTAGAAAGGAAATTTGGGAATTATCTGTATCTCAGGAAATTTCAAGGCTCAGAAGAGAGCTCTTTAACGTTGCCCTGGGGTCTTTTTTGTCAAGTACTAAGAAACTGCTGACTTTTAGAGGATTGTCATTAATTATTTGATTACCCAAAACTTTCAGCATGATCCTCTTCAGTAGTTTGTTTCTCCCCTGGAAATGGCTCTCAAGATGGTATTCACCTGAGTCATTAAGTTGATTTTTTCAGCCACACTCTAATCATTTTCCATGAGAAGTCATTCATCATTTCAGTCCTTCCTACTTTAATGATAATTTGATCAGTGTTAGCTCTAAGAGGTTGACATCTAACTTGGGACACCGCTTTGCACTACTTGAAATGTTGAAGCTTCCCAATGTTGACTGTCACAAAATAGGAGCAATGAAGGAGCAGGGATTTCCCTTTCTTTGCAAATGTCATTACAGGTTCTAAAGACAACAGAGTGGTGATTCATTAGAGGGGCAAAAGACAGGAAAATGCAATCCCCACAACACATCTCACCCAACAAAGGAGCACAGCAAATGTTAGCACAAAGAGAACTGGCAGAAGACGTGGAAGTTATTGACCCTGGTTCCAGGGCTGTCGTTGATGTCAAATCCCCCAGGTGCTGTGACGTGGAGCTACCTCTGCAGTGTGTTCAAATTTAGGAGGGTGTTGCTCCACCTCACAAGTCTTTTAACACCTTTAATAAGTCAGCTACTTGGGTTATCAAAGCCTTTCTGTGTGAAAGGTCTCTGTGACTGGGAAATGCTTTTAACAAAGTAGATTTTGTACAAAAAAATAAGTATTTTTTTTTTTTTTTTAGTTTTCACCACCTTGTCTGAAATGTTTCTGTCCTAAACCTAAACACATTTGGTTTTGATGAGTATAAAAAAATTGTATTCATGGTTTTTGATAGTAGTTTTTTAAACAATGATTTCTTTCCGTTTGATGCTTTTAGATTTCATACAGGAAAAAAAGTAATTTCTTGGCCATTTCCACCTCTAGATACATGTACATGCAGACACGTACTGTGGTTTCATATTGCCCTTGATAATCTCCAGTGGACTCTCTGTGACCAGGACGATGCCATGCACAGTTACGATTAATCCCTTTGTCTTAAGGGAAACTCAAGTGTAAGACAATATTTTTCTGATAGCGCCTTGCACCAGAATTTCTCCTCATGTAAACGCTTGTGTACATCCTATGAATAGTGAGCTCTGAAGGAGTCTCCATCTACTTGCAGAAACACTTGTGTGTGGCATGCCACCTGGCATGCATGAGCCTTTCAAAAAAGGAAAATTCATGCTAGAACTAATCTCATCTTAGTAGGTCACTTTTTCTTATGTTATACCACGAATATCACTGGGACTATGAGAAGAGCTATTTAACGCTGCAGATTTGCATAAACAAACATCCATGCCTAGCCTTGAAAAAAGGGTGCCACTACCCTTTTGCCATTGTTACTCAGATTGTTTCTCTCTGTGGACTTTTATTGGCAGTAAGAAAGCAAACAGCAGCTAGCCTGTCTGACATTGCTCACAGTACCTCATCCATCACGTATCTGGAGAAAGCAACAGATTTCCCTCCCCATGGGAGCACGGACACATCCAGCTGGGCCCAGGTCACATTGCAGCGTATCAGCAAAACTCACAGCGTATTTTTAAAACCTTCTTCCTGCTCAGGATCTGCCTAACGCTTGATCTAAGTCTGCAACAGTAAATACAACAGTGCCAGGAAATGTTTCCCTGAACTGGAAAGTGCTCGTTTATTCTGCTAACCTGTTAACATAGCCCCCAGCATGGTATTCGCCAACTCACACTCGCACAAACAACTCCTAGGCATGGTTTGGGAGTCAGCTCAGGAATCACTCCTGATTTGCGGTTTCATTCCTGCTGCGCCACTGCCCTGCTTGGAAGGTACATTTCGTGTTATGGCATGTGTCACGCTCTGCCAGATGGCCTCAGTGCCAGCAAATAGTCCTGGGCATATTTAACCTACCCGAGGCAATGCAGTCATTATTTCAAAGTGCTGTCAGATTACTCCAGTACAATAAAAGACACAGCTCCTGCCTTAGAACACTGCCCACCTGGCTGTGACCTCTGAAAACTGCAGCAGCCTTCACTTCCCGCTCTTTGGAAGTGATTAAACTTCTCCATAACTCCACTCCAAAATCAAAGATGGGGCAGAGCAGCGTTGGATTACCTGGTGCGTGCAGGGTAGGAAGAGGAAAACACTGGTATGAAACAACTGGCACTCAGACAAACCAGCAGCAGGGCCTGAGGGATCTCAGCCTGTCTTCTTCAGGTGCCAAACACCTTGCCAAAGCCAGGGAACTCCTTTACCAATCACTACAAGAGAGAATTCCAACACCAACCTGATTTTTTCAGCTTATTTTTATGGTTTTAGGGGAAAGCTTGTTATTTGTTTTGAAGGATGTAAGGTTTATACTCAGACAGAGGTGTTCCAGGAAGCTCAACAAGCTGTTGTTGCAAAAGCTTTCCTTCCTCCGTGTCTTCTGAACGCAACAGAAAGTGAAAAAAGCACGTCACAAGATCAGGCTAAGCATAAAAACGATTCCCCTTCTCAACTCCTTGAGCAGCCCTAGGTCTACAAGCATATCTAAGATAACCTATGATCACAAACAACAGGACTGTAATATACAAGTGCCAGGGTAAAGTTCACTTACTCCATTATTTATTGCAGGCATTTATACAATGCCTATATCTATAGCGATGCTTTACATGGTTTGGATTACAAGCAGTAGGATTTTTTAAGAAGGGGAAACTATCCCCTGGTAACACAAACTTTATTGGGACAGAATTGGGAATTTTTTTCTGTCTGGCTGAAGACTGTGGGCACTCAACTTTTCAGGTAGCTCAGGAACAGGTACCACATCACATTTCCCGGATGCTTCCTAAAAGACAGTTTGGTCCTAGACAGCCCCTTGAAGATTTGGGTTCTTTACCATATCAGTTACAAGAGTCGGTGATAAGTTATTTGAAGGAGCTTAGCCTTAAAAACACTTGGTGACTGACAACGTGATTCTCTTCATCTGCATCACTGGACCACTTACACACCAGGGAGGGACTTTCCAAGCTGCTGAGTTCTGCGTGCACTTCACGCTGATGAAAAGAATCACAGCCTGTGAAGACAGACTCTCAGCACCTTAAAATCCTTCCAGTCCCACAGACTCTGCCGTTCTCACTACTTAAAGTGCAGCAGCAAGAGGCTGGACTATCCGAATCAAACCTTCACGCAGATGCTGCCTCACACACTGGAGGTGCTCCCAGTACCACGGCACTTGCACCACACTTCCAGGACACTTCAGCACTGTGCCCTGGGTGTGCAGTACACCATGAAGGAACCAAACTCCTCCAAGCTTCAGCCTGGCAGGGGCTGGGGAGTTCATGGGCCCCTCCAGGCAGCAGGAAGGCCTCTGCTCATTTCCTCTTCACCCTGAACGAGTTCCTCTCTTCTTCAGCACCCCTTCCCAAGGCACACTCTGTAGGCTCATATGAACAAATCTCCAACTCGCTTGTTAAAACAGTATCACCCTGCAAGGAAGGGTGCAAGACTCTTCCAACCAAGGAAAGTATAAGACTGAACTTCCAGCAGCTGGACACGCTCAGCTGGAGAAATCAGCAGCTCAGCTCCACCTCCTGCATCTCAAATAGGGGCCAGCCCCAGTTCTTCCCTCTCAACAAAAAATACCCCAGCTAAACTAGAGCTTTTCTTGCTCTGCATTCTCTCTCTTCAGCCCAAGCAGCCCAGCATCTCTCCAAGGATGACTTGGGAAGCCTGACCCCGCTGTCACTGACACTGGGCCCTCCCCTAGGGAGATGGATGAAGGGGTTTAAAAGCTATCTAGGCTGAGGAAGGAACTGAATTTTCTCTCTACTTCCTGCAAGAGTTTTCTAATCTCCAGGGTGTCATAGGAAATACACATCACCACTTCCCATGGCCAAGGGAGGTTTTGATTTATTTTTGTTGCTTTTTTTTTTTTTTTTTTTAAGTGAGCTGTGTTCAATTCCTTCAGAGAACAAAAACTCAACTGTCTTCAGGTACTGCTGGGGCTCTACAACCCCAGTAAGCAAAGGCATTTTCCTACCACCTTCAGTAAGATACTTTGTGGTCAGAGCACTAGGATTTCAGCCACCAGGTTCCCAGCATTTCTTCCCAACTGTCCCCAAAGCAGATCCCCAATAGCCAGAGCAGACCCTGCTCCGGAAGCATCCCTGCTCCATACAGCAAGCATAGGCACTTTGTTCAGGGTCTGAAATTCCCCTCAGTGTCAGCACCTCTGGCACACGTTGCAACATTTCACTTCTGCACACTTAAACCATCCATTACATCTAACTCAGTTCACCATACTGTAAATGGTATTAAAAACACCAACCAAAAAAGACCTTACTGCAGAGAAAATTATT
The DNA here is from genome assembly GCF_963932015.1 of Anas acuta. Lineage (NCBI taxonomy): Eukaryota > Metazoa > Chordata > Aves > Anseriformes > Anatidae > Anas > Anas acuta. The sequence goes on along the minus strand of NC_089002.1, from coordinate 1,952,563 downwards.
GGGAGATCCTGGAATGACAGCACTTAACAGCTAAAGCATTAGAACAGTGCTTTCTAAAAAGCAAGCAGGATTGTACTTCACTAGTTTAAGTACTTCACCCAAGAGGACAGAGCAACACACACATCTGAAGACAACTGTTGCTCTCAGAATTCTTATTTATTAAGAGCAGAAAGGAAATTTTGCTTAAGTTTTATACATAAAAAAGTAAACAGTAAAATCTTCTTTTTAAAGTCCTTCCACTGAAGAAAATTGAGAAATAAGTTGTCTTTTAGATAACGTTTATTTAAAAAAATAAAATTAATTGACAAAGATACCACACTATTTTGCATGCCGGTCATCCCTTCTAATTGCAGAACCCTGTTCAACATAATCTTCAGCAAGAAACTGCTTTCATCAGCAATTCTTAAGCAAATGAACCACATCAGCCTGGACTCAAACCTTGACAGCTGCTTCAGCTACACAAGCTAGCGCGATATCTGTTGTTACCAGCTCAGGTCTTTAGTAAATGAATTTCAAGTGGACACTAAACAAGTATTTCACTAAGAGATGATGAAATATTAAAATTAAAAGCAAGTCATATTGCAGCTGTAATTATACTACATTAGAAACTTCAGTTGTTGGGGATCCATTCACCATATATAGATTATTTTGTAATCAAGGTAATTACAAAGAGAGCATTACTCCCTGCATGCTTTCCTGGACTTGGAACCAACAGAGTTGACTACATGTAGAGTTGACTAGGGTGTACTTGGAATTCACTCTCTCAGGCAGGAGACTAGTTAAGGAGTGTTACTGATAACAAAGAATAAAAGTTATACAACATTGATTATTATAAATTATTTTGTTCTTATCCTCTTTTTGCCTTAGTCTCCTACACATCTTGACATCTGTTCATGTAGAAAACCAACTCTTTTCTTGTTTTTCCTTATGGTGACTCCCCGTTTATTAATGGTGATTAGAATGCATTGAGGAGGACTTGATTCGGAATACGTGGATGTGCAGATGGGCAGCAATCTGATTGCAAACACTGACGCAGTATCGAAGCAAATCAAAAAGAGAAAAGATCTGCCAAAGGAAAAGAAAAGGCACACATTTAGATCTATGCTTTCAAGACAGTGTAACACTATTTGTTTGCTTCAGAAAAAAGCACTGGGGTCTTTTCAAGAGCTGGATCTCAAACTCTGTAGGAATAGACAATCATTGTAGGCAGTTTCTAAAGATGCTAGACTATCTTCCAGCTTTATAAAATACAGACTAACTCTAAGGTCTGAGAGGGGAAGCGTTACAGTAGCTAAACAGACACTGAAATGCCCCATTAACTCCAAATGGGGATAACTATACATGAGCTGCCAATTTTACTAAAAGATTAACCCTGCATTTTGGTAGATACGTTGAGTGCTTGATAAGCACATACAAGTTTAATATTACAATATTTTCCCTACTGTGTGCTACTGGTAATGACAGATGTACATGCCTGGTGACATGATGATGGGGAATGGGCTAAAGTTGCACCAGGAAGGTTTAGGTTGGCTATTAAGAACTTCTTTACTGAAAGGGTTGTTAGGCATAGCATAGGCTGCCCAGGGAAGTGGTGGAGTCACCATCCCTGGAGGTCTTTAAAAGACATTTAGAGCTTAGTGATATGGTTTAGTGGAGGACTTGTTAGTGTTAGGTCAGAGGTTGGACTAGGTGATCTCGGAGGTCTCTTCCAACCTAGGCCATTCTGTGATTCCATGAAGAGATGAAAGCACAGCCATCCTTGCACCACACATAATATATTCCCTTGCTAACAGTGCATCAACACAGTTTTTCAAAATATCCTATTCTAAGCTCTGAATATTTTCTACATTGCTCTAACACCATTTAAACTATTCAACAAGCAAACCCTGTTTACCTCTGTTTGCATAATGATACTTAAAAATCAACTCAGTAAAACAGGTTCCCAGTCCCATCATCCTCAAGATGAGTCAGCTCGGCTCAACCAACACAAACAGTATTTAGGAAAGAACACACAAATGCTTGCAGTGATTACTGGCAAACATAGTGAGTCCACACTTACCAAGGCAATCCAGAGTACAATATACTCATCAATAAAGCTGTTAAAATACTGGTCCAGAAACAATAGTGCTGGGCCTATGAAAGCTGTGTCCTGCAGATACATTTCACTTTTGGTCATATGTGCAACCTGCATTTAAAAAAAAAGGCAGGTTAAAAAATAAACATCTTCCAGCCAAGGTAGAATGGTTTCAAAAATGCACAAAGCCAGAAAAGTTACAGTTCAAACCACATTACTGTAATATTATCAAATATTTAGGTAAAGTGGCAGCAGCGATACTATTTTAGCCATGGAAGTCTACAGCTAAGCGAGATGCAAGGTTTGCAAAAGTTTCCTTTCATTCAGAACAAAACATAGCTATAGAAAAAAAAACTAATTTTTCCAGCAAACAACTTTTTCCTTTGCCAGAAAAAAAACAGTAAAATAGAAATAGGGTGGTAAATTTTAGGTTTAGTTCAGCCTAGAAATAAATTTCACAACTACAAGGTCTTCAAAACCAGAGATAATTGGTGCCCATCTCACTCCACCTATTAATTTCTGTCCTGCAAGGATAACCACCTTTCTGATTATCCTTGCAGGACACAAATCAGTAAGTGGAGAGAGACGAGCACAAAAAGAGCAAGGCTTTTTATGATCAACTGCATTCTTCACACTTTCCCCAACATGCACACCTACACCCTGTGCAAAGGCTGTCCTACACCACATCCTCACTTCTACCAGCACAGCTGTTGGTGTAAATGCATAATACGCTGGTCTTGGTTAGCAATAACCTTTTCTTCCATTGTGAGTTACACCCAACACTGACTCAGTTCATGTGGCAACACAGGGTATGCCCATGCATCTGAGATGCTGTGTGGCAGTGGTTGCTTAATCCCTCATTCACTCTGTTCAACAGGGGCTCCTATGTTCCCCAGTACATCCCTATAAATGATTTTTAACCGTTAATTCTCTCCAATTGGAGAGGTTAAACCCTGAGCAACTGTTTCAAACTTCAGTTCTGTCCCTTTCTCTCCTTTCCCCAACAAACTTCCCTCCCTTCTGCATGTGCATCTGGGGAGGGTTTCAGCCAGCTCTGTTCCAGTCCTGCTCATTGCCGATGGGCACAAACACACTGCAGAATTGCAAATGAACAGCTGGGAAAGGGGAAGAAAGATCTCAGGCAACCGAAAGCTGTATGGGCACTGACTGTATAACCACTGCATCAGCTTGACATTTACCTCTTCACTTTCAAATGGAAGACAGACTCACATTCCATTCCCTGCACCTCCAAGCTACTGAAGTAAGTGTCAGATATTGTATCACTTCACCACACAAAATATGTGCAAGTTAGTTGATGGAATAACCAGGAAACTTTAAAAGCTACAAGAAGTTTTACTGTAATAGCTAGGAACTCCAGGGTTCTGGGGTACTTACCACTAGTTTGTTTGTTATCTTAGCAGATACAAAACCAAAAGTAAGTATATATAAGCAGGGGTGCCTTTCAAAGAGCTGCACAGCAGATTTCTTGTAGATCATTGCAGCTAGTGCGATTACTGACCCAATATGAAGAAAAGGTGAAAGGACACTCGTTCCCTACAGTGAGATAAAGTTAAAGAATTAGGTTGACAAAACATGCATGTTGCCAAGAAACCCCAGTAAGCTGAACATTCATGTGGTATACAGACAGGTTTTGGTTTTTGTTTTTAACTAAAAGACACGTTAAAAACATGTCTTTCCACATACTAGTAATAACAGGAACAAAATGCGGTAAAACTTAAAACAGGCACAAGCTGACAATGTGGTTGAACCTTTCTTGTGCTGGGCAACAAAACAAGGTTTTTAGCCAGCAAGAACTGCACAGGTCTGACACTTGCCACACAGGCAACAGTGGATGCTGTTAGCAAGCAACAAGAGACGATACTTCTATCTTTTTCTGTGCCAGCTAGAAAGAAACAAAAACAGCCTTCTAAGAAGCTGGTATAGAATGGCTTTTTACAAAACTCCTTGGACTTCAAAATCAATTTCCTATTGTAGCAGAAGGTGCAGATACCTCCAATCATATATAATATATATATATTTACAAGTAATATATTACAGATGTTCTAGAATGAGCAAAGCCGTAGCCAGTCTTCTTGAACAACTTCCTTCTGCATAAATTTCTGCACTTGACTTCTGTGAACTCTGTGGGAGTATGTATTCACATAACCTGTTTTATATGAGTAATTGAAAAGTAAATATCAAAACACTAAAGCATTTTAATCGCTCAGTTTTAAAACTCTTGACTTCTAAAACAACTATTCTTATGCAGACAATATTAACTTTTTCCCCCATGCCATCACGGAACTGAACAGAAAATATTTCACACGTTGGAGATATGTCAAGTAACAACTGAAGTCATGGCTGGAAAGCCACACAGAGTGCTATGGAAGAACTAAAAGCAGCAGAACTAAGTACTCACTGCTATAGTGGATCCATTTTTGCCAACTCCACCTGTGAAGATTACACCAAAGTAGTTTGTACAGGAGAAGAACGTTCCTGCGACAGTACAGAGAGCCGGGAATATTTTCACCTGAATATTCAGTATTGGAATCTTTAATGGAAGAGATGAAACAAGTTAAAAGACGCACAAGTAAACTAAAGCAGGGTTTAGTACTTCTAGCGTACTCAAGCACTCCACTTTCCAACACCACATTTGATTTTCTTTCTCTGCTACACAGAGATTTAAATTTTTACAAAGCACAGAAAAATATGTATTTTTCCAATAATACTTCCATAAAGCTTCCCACATAGTTCTTTTCAGGTAACTAAAGGTGAGTCCCACTATCAAAAGCAAAGAACAGGTAGAAATTAAAAGCTCCCTAGCTTATAATTCATCTATCAAGAGAAATGCATCAGTAATCTTTTCTGAAACTGGCTGGAAAACTCACAGCTGCCACCCAAGATCACTTGGGCAAAGCAAGAGGCACTGGAGATGATTAAACAAAGACCAGTAAGAAACTGGATTCTACCTTACAGGCAAGACAAGGGGAACAAACAGATCAGACAAGTCATCTCGGAGTCAAGCAAGCGACTGGGTTGCTAAAGATAAAAAAAAAAGAGCGCAGTCAGATCTGAAAGACAATCGTTTTCTTCATGTAACAGCAGTCTTGTGAGCAGAACAGGGGAAACCAGAAATGAAGAAAAAGTTCAACATAAGCCACAGCAAGCACGTTATGGAAGCAGGTGCTGAGACAGAGCTACCTAACAAAGGTTTTCCAGATTCTGTCTATGCAACCACTGAAAGTCTTCTCAGGCTCTAAATTGAGGATCTGCAGTTGTAGCCCTCAACTGAATGAGCACAATCAGCTCCCAAGCAACACGTCTAACTACAGCCCAAGTGAGGTTAGGTTGTTTTTATTTTACTTCAGTTACACTCAGTGTAGCTTTTCGTAGATAAAGATTACTATTTTTCTATTTTTAATCATCTTCTGCTGTGCTTAAAAACTTTATCTCTTGATCTTCTCAGGAATATGCCTGGCACAAGAGGCAGAGCCAGCGTTAACTCTTGGTGCCTTGCTTTGGGGCAGCCTCCAGACGAGCACCCAGCCCACTCCTCCAAATCACCGCCAACTTCCAGCTGGACAGCGTGGTTTCATGACACTCCAGCATATTTCACCCTTGCTTAGGCTGAATATTCAGTATAGGATCAAAAGAAAAGCATCAAAGAAAGAATAACTATTAAGCAAAAGACAGAGGTCCAAGCTGTGGCAATCTAACTGAAATAATCCATGAATGTTACAAGGCACAGCACTTCTGAAGCTCTCACCTCCGTCTGATAAAGGAAGGCACTTAAGGAATGGGGTGAATTTGCTCATCTACAGGAAAAGGAAGACAGTCATGAGCCTCATACAGCAATCAGGAGATTAAAGTTGAGGTTTTTCAAAGAAAAAGGGATTTGTTAGGGGAAAAAGTGTCTCCAAACTACTACTAACACAGCTGAGAATGATGCTCAGGAGAGGCAGAAGGGTGAGCCCATACTGTTATAACATCCAGTTTTGCTAGTTACACCTTAACACATTTTTGTTCCATGACAGTTGCATCATTGACAGGTATTATTTCTGCCAGGTAAGTGCAGTCTAAGTAAAAGGAAACAAAACCACATACAAATATTTGGCAACAGCAGGTCACGGGAGAATTATAAAAATGCAGTGCCTACTAAAGTGCCTTGTGTACAAAACAGAAGCAGCAAGGGCAGGGAAACAGCATGGAAAAAACTGAGCAGAGGGAGGGATGGAGTCGTGCTCAGAAATTATCTTACATGCTGGCATTGCAAGCCCCTGGCTTTTTTAATAAGAGGACACCATAGGACAAACAACAGGACCTCCTTGTCTGGCATTCCGTCATTACCATCACTACTGTCCATGCAATCATTCTGATTTCACTGGTAATTATAGGAGCTTCATCAGAAGTCAGAAGCAGGAAGAACTTCACAAGACGACATCCACAATGCAGGAAAGCATCACAAACCAGGTCTTCTACAGACAAGTTACGTTCTCTGTTAAATCCTTTGGAGTTGAAGAGAAATGCAACATTGCACAGAAAGCCTTTGAAACAGGGCATATGCCCTGATTTAGCAAGCACACCAAATTTTGACTGAAAAAAAACACGCGTGTTAATAAAAACAAGCAGCAGCAGGCAAAAAATAGATTAAAGAACGCTTGCTACAGAACGGATTAAAGTAAAACATCCAACAGAAAAATGAATTTGAGGCCTCTAAACTCCTTCTTGATTCTTCTAGATGCCATCAGTTTTCTGTAACACATGAATGGATTAAAAAAAGGGTAACAGAGCAAGAGCACATCTGGGCTTAGGGAAGCAGCAGTGGCAAGCAGATAGGAGAGCACATCCACACAGTGGCACTTTCTTGGCTAGCTCAGTCAGACACCACAGCCAGCTGTGCAATCACTGCCTCCTGCTGCTCCTTCACACAAAGCTGGGCTCCAGCTGCAGTTGAGCTGTAGGCATGTGCGCTTCAGTCACATCTGCAAGAGGAACAACTCGGTGGGCAAAAATCAAGCTTGCTTTATAGTTGTGAAGTTTGTATTAAGTCATGGAATAAAGCAAAAGCAATTGCAGCACTTTTCTCACTTCAAATGAGGAAGAAACCCTTCATTTAATCAATGCATCAAAGAAGCTGCACCAAAGCTTGCTCACATTTTACAAGTGAGGATCTCAGCTGCAGCACTACTCACCATCCACTGAAATTACCAAGCTCCAGGAGCCTTGCAGAACAGCATTTTAACACACTTTAAAGAAAACCTACACTGACAAAGAAGGAAGCCAGTACAGGTATCCACTATTTCACAGAGGAAAAAAAGAAAGCTAATGAAAGCAACAATTGACAAAATACACAATTTTGCATTCAGCAAATTCATTTTTTTTTTTCATGTTAGTATTAGAAAGTGGAATGTTTGAGTATACAAGTTTTATTCCATTAATTTCCCCCAAATAGAAACAAATCAATAATACCAAACCACCAATTTTGCTGTCACAGGAAACATTAAAGGAATACAGGCACTTTTTTTCTGATATATTTTGCTCTGTAAGTAATAAAGTGCTTTATTTCTGTGAATAAAAACAAAAATCAAGTTGAATGAAAAAGGAAAAATCTTAATTGTCGTAGGAAACTTGATGAAGTTTGTTCTCTAGAGAAATGCCTCCATAAAACCAACACTAGACTTCAAAATATTTTAATCATTTGGGAATTTACTTAGCCAAATGCTGCTACAACATAGAACTTCAAATATATTAAGATTTTACTGAAAAATGTTTAATAGCACAAGGGAACAATTATTAAGCTCTCGCACAAACTTCATCCTGAACTGAATTGTGCCAGAGCTTGCTGTTGCAGCAATTATTTTTGTTTTTTTCTCCCTCCTCTTTTTTTAAAAAAGGGAAAAAAGGAAAGTAACAGCATGAATTGGGAAATCCCTTTTTGTGGTGCCTAACAATAGCCGTGTGGATGTTGGCCACACTGATCTCTTTGGAAGAGTTTGGCACCAATAAGCCAACTCGCAATCTTATTTTTTAAGAGATAATTCTATCCAGACATACTCTTAAGGCAGGATGCACTTTGCAGCTTAGTTTGTGTGGGTAGGAGAATGTTGGTGGTTTTCAATGTTTTTTGTTGTGTTTAACCTGAAAGTACAACATGTAGCAAAATTGAGGTAACCAAGGTTAGCTTCTTATTCTAGATATTTTCTACAGCATTAGAGGGTTCGTTTCTCTAGTTTTATGAAGCAGATTAGAAATTCAGTGATTTGGGGGTGACAAGGTTCAGTAATTTTTGACCATCTCTTGGTTTTATTCTTTTACTGCAAATCAAGATTTCTTTATCCACCTTAAGAACTGGGTTCATCAAGTACACAAACAAGATTAATACTCAGGAAGCTTTCCAGGAAATGAATCATTTAGAAGCTATTTCTCAACTTCTGTTTTGTTTGTGATATATGTACAAAATGTATGTACATAAATTATCTCAGTAATGCTGTATTCAAATGCCCAGTGGGGCTTCATGAGTGCTAATATAACAATATATAAAATATGACAACGTTTAAGACAACATCAACTTGCAACAGCATATAAGCTGCCAGCTGATTTAGCCAGGTGAGCCTCTACAAAGTCCATAGGATCTCTAGCTTCCTTGATCTGAATGATCCTTAAAAGAGCCACATGGCTATTTGTTTTTTTTTTTTTCCCCCCCTCCTCCATAAGAGCTGACTAGCACGCTCAAGCTGAATTATCTCCTGATGGTTACACCAACTGCTTGCTTGCTCTCCAAGAATCTCCCCCATACCAGCAATCCAATTTAGTATTCTTCTGTTCCTGATTTAGCTTGCTGCATGAATTCATTCAAGTTTTGGCCAGCTCACTCAAAGGAGGCTGGATGTCAGTGAAGGTATATTAAGTTTGTAAAACGTTTGATAACTTTCTACCTGCAAAATAACACAAGATTTAGAATAATAGTTTGTTTGAACAGCTCCGGGAAAACCAGAACGCATGGTTATTGCCATTTGCTCCATTCTCAAAAGTATGTATTTACTATGAGGAAAAGTAAGACCCTTCCCTCATAAGTGAAACCATGCTACTGGAGGCAGGTAGTTCTTCCAGGTACATACTAGATTATTAAAAAAGGATAAAATAATTTAAAAAGGATAAAATAAGAACATGAACAAAATTACCAGAGATTGCCAAAAAGGCGGTCCTCCAATCACTGCCAGTAAATGCATGATTATTATGAAGATTTGCACTTCAGTCACATCAATTCTGATTAGGTACAAAAAGCCAAGAAAAGCAGAATTATTCAAAGCAATTTCAAGTCAATTATTTGCAAGCTTGGCAGCTCTCCTCTATCATGCACAGTATAAAAACTTGAAAACACAAGGAAAATAGAAGACATCAATACTTTGGAAAGCAAAAATATATTTTAGTTTTCTTGTTAAAAAGTAAGAGCCATGCTGTGCTATACTTTTTTCATTTTTTTTTTTTTTTAATTTCACAATGCAATAAAAATCCATTTTATCAAAAGGAACTGTTGGAACTTTTTACCTGGCCATTGTCAGTCACAGGAATAAGTGTTCAGTTTTAACCTTGCCCACCAAAACAAATTGATTCCAGATTGTAAAATTCATTTAATATTTTTAGTCATTATTAAATTCCCTATATTTATTTTTAAATGAATGTTCTGTCCGAAAAGCATCAAGCTTGAAAACAAAACATGAATTCCTGAAGACCTGATGCACATGTAAACTGTACAATCAGCTGCATTGCTAGAGTATCAGTATCCAGCATGCAGCAAGAAGAGAAACCACTTCTGGTTTTAGCATAGCCAGTATCTCTTGTAGAAGGGCAGGAAGGAAAGGCTTACAGAAAAGACAGATCTTAAGGCATTGTTTAAAAGATCATACAAAGTCTGAGATAGCAAGAAGGAAAAGCAAGGCCACATGAGTCAATTCCAGAAACAGGAGTCAAAGGAAAAACATAAAATACAATGAGGATGGACACGTGGGTGTTTATCAAGCTATGTAATATTGTCTCATGCTGGAATACTGCATCAAAAATAATCCTTTGGGCCAACAGGAAATACTTATGCACATACATTAGCTCTAATCACATGGTTCTACCTAAAAGACTCAAAATGACTTGTGAGTGCATGCTTAGCTCTTTTAAGGGTACTGTTGAAATTGGTAACAGCTGCATAGGCTGAGAGTGAAGAGTTTTTTTTTTTTTAATGTTTGTTTTAAAAGAGCGACAAGACCACATAAGCAAGTTTAATATCATGCCTGTGTGGGCTGTCTCAAGATCCTTCTACAGCCTTTGTTCCAGCTTTAGAGCAGATCCTGTCACATGAAGATCTCCCAGCCTGGCTAAAACACATCTTTGTTGCAGCAGCAGCGCACTATGCACACAGGAAATGCCCAGGAAGGACCAAGCCAGACTGAGCATATAGCAGGGAAGAGTTTGGTCAAAGCAAAAGGTAGAGAAGATGCCAATAAAACATTGTATTTCCATGCTAATTCTAAAACCTGGGAGGAAGCAATTTGCAACTAATGTGTTTGCGTGTCCAACCAAGGAAGGGCTGAAGAAGCTCAGTCAACCTGCACAGGTTAAACACGAAGCTGTTTCACTACTTCTGGCAATGACCTTAGATGAAAATAAAGCAACTGAGAAAGCTCAGACAAACAGTGGGTAGTAATTAGTGTACATAATTCAAGTTTGCAGCTTTCCTTGGACATTAAAACAGGTTTCTTTTGACTGCAGTCAGTGCAAATAAAGTACGGTCACACATTAGAAAACATCTCAGATTACAGAAGATGAGGTCTTCCGAAGGAACTCTTAACCAAAACTGGGAGCCAGACCAAATGTGCAGAAGCAGCTCCTGAATTCAGGTTAGGGAGACAGCCCTGTCTTGCTTAGACACGGCCATGGCACAACCTTCACTCCACCGCCCTTAGGTCTGCCCCTCTCCAGCTCAAATAAAAATGGTTAGAAAGGGTTCAGCAATGAACTACAAGCCTGTTTGGTTAAAAAGTCCTCTCTGGCTTGCGGTAAAAAACTCATTTGTTCTGCAATATGAGATTCAACTTCAATTCCACATAAAGAGATAATTTTTAGCACTAGACGCCTCCTTCAGACAGAAGGCAAAGATACAAGAATCACTCGAGCTACCTCTAAGAACAGTCATGAGTGTTTAAAGTGCAAGTTCTTAATGTTGAGGGTGACAAGTGACTGTGAACATCTTACCTAAAGGGGATTCTCTTATCACCTATACTAATTAAAATCACTACTGGATGACTTTTTAGAGGATACACTGTATCAATGGAGTACAAGCCTGATATTGGAATTACACAGTTAATTATTATTAATTATTTATTTTTACAGAATACTACTGCCAGATGGCCAATACCTAGAAACCTCCAAATAGAGGAATCCAGCTGGGCAACTCCTGGAAACTCGACCACAAAATGGAACAATATTAGGAAACTGGAGCTGGGTAAAAAGGGAAAGGAGCCATGCTGTTCCTCTGCTCATGTAACTAGGATTCATGCCGTAGATGCACGAAGTGAAAGCAATCCAGACTGCTTTTAAGAGGCGCAGTCCTCCTGGCATCTCCAAAGGCCAGCCACTTTCTCCCCCAAAACCCAGCTGCCCAGGTCTGCTTTCCCCTTTGTGCCAGCCCTAAGGTCTCACACCATTGACTGGGTCAGGAAATTGGCTCAGCTAAAGTGACCCAGCCAAAAAAAGAAAAAGGACAGAGTCCCTACCCCAGTTTCTAGCATATCAGCTTTCCTTATGCATAGTGGGTGGCCCCAGGAATGACGCAAGCAGTGCAGAGGGCAGGGGAAGGTCTGCACGGCCTCTCTTGGCAGCAGGACTGCACGCTGGGGTAGAGCAGGCGCACAGCTCCAACTACAAGGGAGAATAAGTGGGAATGAGTTCAGGCTTCTGAATGTAATGCAAGTGGCCTGCTACTGTTCATAAAAGCTTTAAATGTATCACAGTAATAAAACAAATTGAAAGAAAATACTCTGCAATTTAAACTAAAGCAACAATGTTTTTTGTCAAGAAAGCTACTGAGAAAAGGCAAGGCACAGCACTGCCTGGAAAACATGAGCAAATGCCAGGCAATCAGGAGGACATTCATTCCTAGACCTTAATGATTAACCTGTATTTATGAATTGCTTCAAGATAAAATGTGCCACTAAAAACCGTCCATAAACTGCCTCAGTCATCATATTGTTTTTAAGCTCTGGTAGAACTGGAAAGGTACCTAAAAGTGACAAGACAAAAGCTGTGCAACAGGGAAAAGCTGCTTGAACATAGACTAAAGCCCTTCTGAACTACCCATGCTGACCTTTTGAGTAAAACATATATGTAGTCTGCTTTGAGGGTTAGGGAAATTATCTGCAAAGCAGGGGGATGAACAATTCCTGCCTAAATATTCCGTAAATAGAGCCTTCTTATTTTTAGGCAAAGTTCTGTTGCACGTTGAAGCGCCTCTTCCTATGATAAAGACTGCAGAAAGTGTGAGCTTGAGTCGTGGATTATTTATTGACCAACAGCAGAACAATATTTTAGCTTGAAAGTAAAAAGATAGGTGACATACCACAAGGAGAAAAAGAAGCTTTTGGCAATCAAAACTGGGGAAAAATCCTTGCACACTGCAGACCTGCAATGCTATCACTGCAGCTGGGCAGATGGACGCCCCCAGTAGCCCTGTGCCATACACAGGCTGCAGGAAAGCAGAAATATTTCAAAGCAAGAAGGGAATCAGACAGTTCAACGTCTGACTCATTTTTCTCCTTGCATTTGTATTTTACTTGTTTAAATGCTACAGTGGATATCCTAAGAAAAGCAAATGGAAAAAGCAAGCAGCGTAAGTTCTGCAGCTTAAGTAAGGGGGTTCCTAAAGCCTCTGAACTGGGATATCCTCATCAGTCACTTGGGCCACACTCCCCCAAACTGACAACTTTTTGTCTGATGTGCCTTGATGAACTGACTCATTGCAGCACTGCCCAAACAGTTTATGTTGCTAGGATGATGCAGGGACATATCATAGCAGAGCCCTAATACCTATGAAGTGAGGAAAATGAGAGACGTTTCCTTGAGACATGCCCACACTACAACAGATGGATGTAAAGTTACTGCAACAGTTCCTCAACACACACAAAGCAGTCTAATTCCAAAGACCACCTTTTCAAATAAACCAAGGGCCTTTTTCATCTTCTAGAAAATAAACAAAAGACCCTAAACCAGGCTTTTAAAAATCAGCAGGAACATCCAGGCAAAGAACAAAGATCAGACACTGAAGCTATAACCAGACTCAGTAGTTTAACACAAACCCAAAATGCCTAGACAGAACATTTAACTGCAAGCCTGGGAAAAACATTGAAAGTGACCTGAAAAACACTGATTCCACAGCAAACTGATGTTAAGAAGGAACAACAAACAGCACCTCTGCAGAGCAGAGGACAGCAGGGACTAAGTCAAGCAATATCAACAATGGCAGCAGGTATCAGTGAGAACTAAACAAAGATTGTAAGTGAGAACACCCAAGTGTTTTAATTCAGATAAAGTCAAAAGCATGAAGTTGTGCATTTTAAGATGCACATTTCATCCCTTGCTGCCTGTCTGCCCACATTCATTAAGATAGCAGGATGTAGCAGCATGCCTCTGTAGCTGCAGAAGGTGTTCTCCAACTCCTGCAGTGAGACTGCAATGAGTTTACCAGATGTTGCAATGCATTTTACTTGTTAATCTGTCCTTCCCTGTCAGGCCAAACATAAATGTGGGTTACTTATGTTTTCTATCATAACAAAAGATTATCGAGAATGCAATTATTTTAACATTTTCTGTAACAGGCTGAGTATTTGCCAGGTCCATCCATTCATCTTCAGCTCCCTCATTTGTGAATCCACTAGATGTAACATGTATCGTGCTGAACTGTAGTACCACAGTTATAACTGCCCACTTCTGGTTCACAAAAAACACCTAAGTGTGAGGTAAAACATTACAAGCACTGAAGGATGACATTGCAGAGCTGCAAAAGGTAGGTATGCAGAGCTGAGGCTCTTCAGAGATCTGCAGCATGCTCACACTCAAATACAGCAAGTCTGTTCTAACATAATTCCCACAGTCTTTGAGGTTTTTCCTGCTTAAAAAGCTAGGTGATAGTCTCAATAAGTTTCTCCAAAGGCTAATAAAAACATAAGCAAACCTCATGAACAGTTTTCAGGATTTTGCTCCTTGATTAATTAAAACATGCTGGGTACCCAGACTTGAAAAATACAAGGTTAATCTGTGGTGCTAGAATCAGAACCTATTCACTTCGTATTTTGCCAGGTCATGTAGGCTGTATTATCAGACTTTTTCATTAAAACTAACTGCCACATGGAACAGCTCAGATGAAAAACTGTGTGAATATGTATTTCCTGTTGCTTATCCATCTCAGAAACACAGCAACACTGAAACAAAATCTGTACCACTGACCTCAAGCTGTAAGATAATTATGATGCTTTCTGTGTTCCAGGCAAGTTACTTGGAAGCAGCAGCATCTTTATTTATTAGTTAAGACTAAAAATAGAGATGCCAGAAGGCATCTGAAACTACATATGCAAGAATTTAAGAAGATGATTAAATCTATTCTGTAATTCAGTATGCTTAATAACTGTCTAAAATTAGTGTGCCTGAGGGAAATTGTCACAAGCAAACCCTTAGCACACTGTTGCTGGAGTGTAAGTGACACAACACCCTGCCTGGCTCATCCGCTACACTCACCAGTTCCACCAACCGCTGAATTTATTTGTGAAACATTTCTTCTTTCAAGGCAAAGTCATTCTTTCTGAAGAGACCACAGATGGAGTCTAGCATTTGAGATCTCGATCAGTTCCAGGTCACCTGTAGGAAAGTTAGAACTCTCCCCCCTCCCTGCATTAGGCAGGGATTTATTGCCATCCATTTAAATTGATTCACTTTCATTACAGAATTTGAATTGCTTCCTCCTGTGTAACTATCATACAATTGGTGACCTCAGAAATCTCCACATCTTTTGAAACTTAGGAAAAAATATTTTCCTAAATGACTTCTCAGGCATGGTCATAATGCTGTTATCATAACAGGATAAAAATCCCAATTAAACTCTTCCTTCCTTCAAGTTATTAGTCACTAGATTGCCATTCCCTGAAACTAAGCATTTCCAGCCTTTCACAGGCTGTCAAAGTATTCAAAAGTGATGTCACCCATCTGACCCTTCGGAGCACACCCAACTGACCCTGCGCCTGAGGTGTCAGACATGACGCACACTGAACTGCCAGGTTGCTGCTTTCGGTGGATTTAAAGTAGAGCTGGTAATTAAAGACTCTTTAATAGCATCTTGGAAGCAGAGAATGTGATGAAACCCTGCACGGGGAAGACAGCATAAAAAATAAACAGTTTTATTTAAAACCTGCGGCAATTCTGAGAAGGCTATTAAAAACTCATCCTCTTATCCCTGAATATTTCAAAGAAAACTCCTGGCTAGTAATCCAGGAAGCACGAGAAATTTCAAGGAACTTAACTCACTGGTAACTGTACCATTTCAGCAGGGAGGCAGGGGGACCACCTGTGTATACCATACTAAACAAAGCTGAAATAAGGAACAGAAAGTTCTTTTGAAGAGTAGCAACCAAGAACAGAGAAGGGCACAGTTAGCACAGCCATAAGGAGAAGCATTTTTCAAAATCCAGACAGCCAGGAAATGAAGTTACTTAGCAAGGAGGCTACAAGCACAGTTGAGAGACTGGACTATGAGGATGAAGTGGTATCGTTCAAAACAGGCATTTTTAACCAGCAACTGGCAACTTTCAGCTACTGCACAGCACACAACTCCCTCAACTAGCCAAACAAGTCTTTTTTTCCTGTGGAAAGGGATTTAAATAGAAGTCTGTATAGCTTTAAGAAGTAGTTCCAACACAATTTTACACCCACGCACATCAAGCTGCTTCCACAGCCCTCATTGTCTTTTAGGTGAAGCCAGAACTGTGACAACACAGTAAAGCTTAAAGCAAGCTCTTCTGCTTCGCAGGCAGTTTTGTTTTGTTTTCAAGTAAAAACATGATGCTTCCAAAAAAAAAAATCATTTCCAGTTAGATTGGATTTTTACTGCTCATTCATACTTTGTAAACATTTTTCCCTTCGTATTAAAGCACTTGTGAAATACCCTTAGAATGATGCTCTCATATCCCAGTTACTATGTGCATGACAAAGGTGCTGTCGCTGCTTAGTCCATGCCATTTGTGCTGGGTAGCATTAACGTTCGCTTTACCGTGTAGTTCCAGAACCAGGGCCCCAGAGTTCCTGTGAGAAGCTGGATTGCTATCGTACAGAGCATAGACTCTGTAACATCAAATCTACATGCAAGGGAAAGAAACATTTCAAAACATTTTCCTGAGCACTTCAGCTAAGTGAACCCATCAGAGCAGATTTTCATTCATGTTGTAAAATAAGATCCAGAAAAATACAAAGCAGCATTACAACAGTCACTGTTGATAAAGTTTGAAGGGTGAGAGGAAGGGAATGAGCAACCTCAGAGTGAGTGTATTAATTTAAAATATTGTAACCCACGTAGTGTTTTACAGACTCAAAACTCCATTCAGAGATTATACAATTTACAGTTTTACAGTTCTACTCCAACACATGGGCAAACTCAATCATTACTGTATGGATGAGAAAATAAATTCCCTGCTTCACGTCACAACAAATAAAACAATTCAAGACCTCACTCCCTATCCCATGCTCGTGCCCAAATGACACTGAATACATGTATTTTTCATATATGAAAATATTTTCATATTTTTCAAAGCAGAAGCAGGGACTGCAGCATCTCCAGTTCACCACCTCTGAGGGAGAGCCAAGCCCTTCCCCTCCCTGCTTGTGCAACTCCTTGGCTTCTCAGCAAATAATGCCGAAGATGCCAAATGAGCTCTAGATCCCCATTCAGTGGTAACTGAACTGTTTTGTACACATTTATTTTCCACCCCTAACAAAGAGATGAAAAATAAGCTCTAGCCAGCTGAGCTACAGCCATCATAAATAATCCTTATGGTACACTACAGATTTATAGCATTTTAGAACTCAAGTATTTTGAGAGACGATCAAATTAATTACATCAAACCATCCAATCAGAAAACATTTCAGCAATAACAACTTCAGTCATAACAGGTCTTTTTCAGGGCAGCGCTTATCAAAGTTCATTAGAACAAAACCATGCAGCTTGCCATCCAGTTACATGCCAATCGACTAGCAAGGTACATCAGAGAAACAAAGTTCACTAATTGCACTGTCAGAGCTTAACAAAAGCAGTATCTTGTGCAGTCCCATGCCTGAATCTCCATCTGTTAATCATTTTCTGTTTAATTATAACAGAACATAATATAGGATATGCTTAGAAAAAATATTTCTTATTTTAGGAAATACAGGAAGAGAGTTACACATACAACACAGCTAACTGGTACTTTCAGACAACTGCAGTTTCTTTCCCTTTTCTCCCTACGTTACTTAAGAGAGATTTCCAGATTAGATGTGGCTTTTTCTCTAAACATTATCTGGGAAAGCTCAAAAAGGGACCATCGACCTTGGCATGTGCTTAACTCTACTTAGATGTTGGCAGCGACAAGTCTTTTGTATGCTGTCTGCTTTGCTAGGTTCCCTTGACAAGCTGGTAAGAGCTTGTAAGAGCCAATTAACACACAACTGATTAGTCATACATAGGGAATATACACTTGTCAGTGTTGATTTATTGAGCATATTCAATGTGCAATTTTAAGAGGTCCTGTTTGATTAAACAAGCCATTCGACTTCACAATTCCTACCCTGAATCAAGTTTCAAAGTCTAGAGACAGAACGGTGAACTGAACGGATTTAATTCAAAGCTAAGAGATTTCCCAAGAAAGTGAACCAACCAAGAACAACAGGGAACAGATACTTATGCTGTAGATTGCTCCAAAATCAAGTCAATCAGTATTAATACAGCCTTTTTAATACTGGGTAAAACTAATGGGGGGAAGCATTTATGTACCCTCCTCTTCCCCAACATACAAGATTCCTTGAGATAGCCCTGAACAAAGCAGACAAGAAAAATGCTCATGCCTCATCAGAAAATAGAACTTACGAGGCTAGGAAACTTGAGGGGCTACAGTTATAATTAAATACTCTGCACAGCAGCACTCTGGTCTGAGAAGTGATGATTCTCCCAGCTGTCCTATCCATTTCTAAGTGTGCAAGTGGGATTACTCAGGCTGGGCAACAAACTACAAATCTCAGCATCAGACTAAAGATTGCTTTCTTAAGGGAAGCACTACACCAATAAAAGAATGTTCATCATCACAACACAAGAGAAAAAGGCTAAAAGTCACATGCTAGAATTCCAAATGCTTAGTTTTTAAAGGGTACTATGGAGTTTAATCTTAACCCATTTCAATCTAGCATTTTCACTTGGACGTAATGAAATATAAAATCAAGCGAACTGTAAAGAAGAAATAAAAGCTTAAGTGTATTAAAACTAATTCCAGCTCAGGAAGTTCATCTTTAGGTAAAATAAAATGAAAAGTGAGCCCAAAGCTTTTCAACCCTCCCCTTCTGTAATACACTTTGACATGTCAGTTTTTCCTTTTGCCACTTGTTAATGTGGAATAAAAGCCGTGCTGTTCAAATAACAAAGTGAAGACAATGGTTATAATGCTGGAAATCAGTTTCACAGAGCAACAAGGCTGCTTCAATGGTAAGGGCAGAAAATCAGCAGCATCTCAGCTCTTAACTGCTTGGTTCCTGATTTAAAACACTGTGAAGGGATTTGTGACAGGGAAAGGAAGAGGAAGAAGAGGATAGTGATGTGGAAAACCACCCTCACCATTAACTGCAGCCCTCAGGAACTTAAACTGTATGATCATGCTGCAGCAAGGCACTTATGCATATTTATGACAGAGCACTAGTGAAAGGCTGCCACACGGCAATGAGTAACTGAAGTACACAGAAGGCTGGCTGCAAGCAGCAAACACCACCTACCACAACTGTACTTCAACACATACTTCCCACAAGCGTAGAGAAACAAAGTCCTCCCTGACATCAAGACTGAGCTTCGAACTCCTCTATGCAAATAACAAATGTTGTTGTTCTTGAAGAACTGTTGGCAAAACTCAAAATTGCACGCACTGAGCCCTACGAAGATGGCAATTACTGCCTTATCTCCTGGAATCCCAATATCCTGGAACCGTTCCCTACAGCAAGTACTCCATGTGCTAAGTAAGCTTCCTTGGCTTGGAAGGCTTCCATCTCTGTATTTTGACATTTGGTGTGAATTGTCTATCTGGGACAACACACTAGCTCCTTCTCTAACTGCTATAAAGAAGGTTTCATTTTAGTATTTTTCATTTTAGTATTTCCTAAAATACGGCCTTATTTACTAGTCTCTCCCATCTACCTCAGTGGTAGTACTGACAGGAGGGCTCAGATTAACCAATTCAATCTTTCTCCCTTCTGAAACCATCCTGTTATCAAGTGGGCTTTTACAAGTGCTGCAGTGTCACTGAAGAAGAATGTTCCCCCAAGTTCTCCAACATTCCTCATTAATGGCTGTTTCATTAGACAGCTTGAATTCTTCTGCTTTCTCTAGGGATTGTTATTCAAGCAGCGAAGTAACATTTTTAACTTGTCAGTTCTATGAAAGCTAGTAAGAACTGTTCCTTCCTCTCAGTGTTTACTGATAAGTCTTTATGGGCATTAGTTTCTAAGGATGTTTCATCTCGTTGTTTGTATATATAACATCTACTATTGCCAGCTTTCCATATTTCAGTTAAGAAAGGTTGGGGTAAGTCAGATAACCCACAGGAGAAATGCTGGAAGTGACGGTGCAGCAGCACCCTCTGACGGGTGCCCACTGGGTTTTTACAATATGATTTTTAGCTTGCCCCAGCCCAGCATGGCCACGCATACAAGGCCCTCACCTGTCCTTCTGTGCCATGAGCCGTGGTTCATGCCCCTTACGGCAGCAATTGAGGTGCGTGCAGTGCAGAACCTGGCTCAGCTCGGACGGAGCCTGATAGCTCCTGCTTCACTTCCAACTACCATGGATTTGAGGCAGCTGCTGCAGTCAGATTGTCCGAGCACTGACAAGGTTAAATGCAGAACTGAACCTGTGTAACTGACATCTCCTAATACATTTCTTAAAGCCAGAGCAATGAGCAGCTGCAGAACAGAATCCAAGCAACATTAACACTGGGTCGAGAAGAACCGGAGCCAGTAAGCGAAACAGGGCTCCAGATAATGGCATGCAAATTCCTTTCAAGGTTTGTGAACAATATCCCTGAATGCTCTTGATTTCGGCATGGTGTTCCTAAAATATGAGAACTGGTTCTACCTTGACACATGGCAGTGCAATTGGACTTACCAGTTTGATTTTTGTGCAAAAATGCACTTTTTCCAAACCAGAGATGCCCCAGTTATGCTGCACCATCCAAGACTAAGCCTGAAACAAAACTCATTCTGTATTGTGCACAGCTAGTCCACAATCCAGATAAACCAGTTACTGTGCTGAAAAACAGGACAGGAAAAGCAAATGCTTGGACTGCTTCAGAACTCAATATTCTCCTGCATTCCCAAACCACTGTTTTATTTCTTCAAGAGTACAGCACACTCCTGCTCCTTCATGAGCCCATTCCCAGGTGAGATGAGATGCCTGCTTTTCAGCAAGGCTTCCACTCAACTCTATCTGGGCTGCGTCCTAATCCCTTTGCACTGCTGATGTTACTACGGTGACTTTTACTGTTACCTACCCAGTTTGTTTTAAGAAAAAAAACAACTTCCTTACAGTGGATTTTTACACAATACTGACCTCTAGCTATATTTTGAGTTATTTAACCAATTCAAATTGCTCTTCGAAAAACGCATCAGCTGCCAAGATCTAATAAAAGTATAATCATCATTTAAAGATGGAGACAGACCGCTGGGAACAAGCCTAGAGCAGTCCAGGGCAGCCCTGATGCTTTTAGTAGGAAGAAAAAGAACCAGAGTAGTTGGTGTATTCAGTAATTGGGCACAATTAAACTCATGGTTTTCCTGCTCCACCTGCAATACTCTCTAGGAATTTAGCTGAAGCAATCCCATTTTCTCCTCCTTCAGGGTGAACACTCCTGCTTTACAGATGGACTTTTTCAGTAAGCCAAGCCAATTATATACTTAACTGTTGAACAGCATTTAAGGAATGAAATACTAACCTGTCTTCATCAGCCTGCTGCTGTGTTGAGCCATTTATGGCTTGCCTACTGAGTTGATCTCTAATTAAAGACAGTTTCTCAGTTACTACTTAGGATACACAGATGGGAGCAAGTCACTGTGCACTAAGACCTTTGTAGCCCCTTTCAACAGCTGTCTCTGATTCCACTTACTCAGGAGCAAGAATGCCTAAGCCTGCGTTTACCTGTGGATAGAAACACAGAATTGTTAAGATTGGAAGAGACCTCCAAGATCACCTGGGTCCAACCGTCCCCCTACCACCAATGTCACCCACTAAACCATGTCCCCAAGCACCAGCCCCAACCTCTCCTGGAGCCCCCCCAGGGACGGGGACTCCCCCACCTCCCTGGGCAACCCGTCCCAACACCTGCCCGCTCTGTCTGAGCAGAAATGGCTCCTCATTGCCCACCTCAACCTCCCCTGGCACAACTCCACGCCGTTCCCTCTGCTCCTGACCCTGGTTATCTGCGAGCAGAGGCCGACCCCCAGCTCCCCACACCTCTCAGGGAGCTGCAGAGAGCAATGAGCTCTGCCCTGAGCCTCCCCTTCTCCAGCCCAAACACCCCCAGTGCCCTCAGCCGCTCCTCACAGGACTTGTGTCCCAGGCCCTTCCCCAGCCTCGTAGCCCTGCTCTGGACACACTCCAGGGCCTCGATGTGCTTCTTGTAGTGAGGGGCCCAGAACTGAACACAGCACTCGAGGTGCGGCCTCACCAGAGCAGAACACAAGGGGACCATCACCTCCCTGGCCCTGCTGGCTGCACTGTTCCTGACACAAGCCAGGATGCTGTTGGCCTTCTTGGCCACCTGGGCACACTGCTGGCTCATGTTCAGGTGAGCACTGACCAACACCCCCAGGTCCTTTTCCTCTGCACAGCTTTCCAGCCACCCTGCAGCACTGCGTGGGGTTGTTGTGACCAAAGCACAGGACCCGGCACTGAGCCATGTTGAACCTCATCCTGTTGGCCTCTGCCCATCAAAAAAAACTCTTTTCCCTGACCGGGAATCGAACCCGGGCCGCGGCGGTGAAAGCGCCGAATCCTAACCACTAGACCACCAGGGAGGGATAGGATGCACACATCAGGCCCTGGCAGGGTAGGTACAATACTGATGCATTTCCAGCTTTACATCTGGGGAGGTGGAAGTTTCAGAAAAAAATCATACCAAAGTGAGAAGTGGTTAACAGGATCTCAGATCTAATCTCAGATTTTCTTGCCACAGAAATGAACGTCAGCTTGTGGCAGTCTTAACCTTATGACACTGTGCAAATGAAGAAACAGATGTGTTTACAACATTATCTGTTATCTGAAATGATGATACATATTTGTGCGCTTATTGCCTTCTCTACATATTGATGGATCATCAGGTTTTCATAATATACAGCCATGCAGAACACAGGATTCGGTGTCTCCAAAATATAAAGATTCCTCACAAAATCTGAGAACAAACATTACAGTGAACACAAGGAGCAATGCACCCATTTGTCTAGAGCACAAAGACAAATCAGGTAGACTTGCTGCTTGCATCTGTACAGTCAAGCACATGCCAAGTTTTTTTTTTTCCTGTTTTCAGTCAAAAACCAAGAACTTTCATTATCAGGGCCCCACAATGTTGAAAAGGAGCTAAAACACATTCAGTATTGAGAGCTCCATTACAGCATAAAAGAAAAAAAGCCTAAGAACGTACAGGTTATGAGTCAGATGTCATCAAGATCTAAGTATCAGAAACTATTGACTGAAACTACTCTGCTTTGGTACAGTCAGAATTAGAACAGCAGTTTAGAAATAAGCTTCTCAAGAGAATCTGTATTAGTATTCTGCCAATAAGAGCTGCTACAGACTAGATGTCCGTAACTGAGCTGTTTTAGCGGTATCTGAGATATGAATAACTCAGTAACAGACTAAGTAAACAGTGCACGTTGTAGCATTGTTTCAAAATCCCACACTAGGAGCAAATTTCAGAAGTTTTCAGATGCAAATTCATTCTGCAGCTTGTTAACTTGAAATATATTTATTAGATTACATGACACAAGTGCAGAGGTAGAACAAACGTATGCTTCTGCATGAAGCTTGGTGAATCCCACAGCTCACCGAGTCCTTGGGAGCTGTTTGCCCACCTACCTTCATGCACAAGCAAATGAGACTTTGGCTGTTGACTTTCTAGGCATCGCATTTCTGCACCATTATTAACAGAACCACAATCTTTACTAAAATAGACTCAGATTTTCAACTTTCAGCCACAATGTCAATTAATACACCATATTTAAGAGTTATGCTTAACAGCAAAGATTAACTATACATCATCAAAAGTCAAGGAATATCAAGAGAGAGATAGTTAAGTCAGTTTGCCACCATCTGACAAAGGCAGCCAAATATCGGGGCTGAAGCCCCATGTATTTTCCCCTATTTAGGTTTAAATCACATCATGAGCTGTTAACGTGGAAAAAAGAAACTTTACCACTCCTAGAACAAGCTAAGGAACATTCAGTATTAACTGTGGATTCAACAGCTATTGAATAATGCAATAATAGGTAATAACTATTACAAGCTTTAAGCACATGAACAGTTTACTACCACTCTAAACAATCTGAACTACAGTCACAAAGAGGAACTAGACAGAAAAGCCATTTAACTTTCAGTTTTATTTTCAGCCAAGGTACTTACATGCCAAAACGCAGCGTTCCAGAGACGTACGTCTGCCAGTGCGCGCAGTAAAACATGAACGTTCCAGCAAAACAACAAAAGAACATCCAGTCAGGGTTCGTTCCCAGCTGCACAGCAATACAAGTTCCCAAAACCACAAAGACTGCAGAAGAAAATCAGTCACATGGTAAAAACATAAAGTGCGTATGTGTGTAAAGATCCTTACCAAAAGCAAATCTAACAAAGGACCCAGACAGGAGCAACAGCACGCAGGTATCCTGATGAGTTTTACTTCATAGACATTTATAAGAGTTGATCACTTCCATTGAAAATACAGACTGTAAAGAGCATATTAGAAGTCTTATTGGTTTTCAGAAGTCCTCAATTTCAGGGTTTCTAAGTCTCTTATATTCTCACTGAAGTTAATGAGATTAGACATCAACAGACTTGAGCAACTTGTGCAGTTGGAGCCTGTGGACAGTTTGGGGGTTTTCTCTTGTATCCAAGGTTTGCTGAATGTGTTTTTCCCCATTTTCTGGAGTTTTATGCTACTATGAAAATCCAAGGTTTACCATTTAAGATTCATAAGGTATCTATGCATTTGTACTTATTTTAACACTCAACTTTGATAAAATACTAATAGAAATATAATGCATAAGAGCTCTCAGTTATTTAAATTATAAAGCATCCGATCATTCTTTTGCAACAGGATTAAACTTCAGGCTGGCCCAATGAACTCTACCTACCTAGAAAGGAACTGATCTGACCGACACTAATCGAACTCAGACTTCCACTGTCCCATTGTTCAGGCTCCATACGTGCAATTGTTCTGTACAAATTAGATCTAAATTAATATAGAAGAGCACTTTAGCTTTGTTTTTTTTTTTTTTTTTTTTTTTTCAGTAAATTTGCAGAACCAAGACTGATAAAGCATACATAAAAAATTGCTGGCTCGGACTGAGTAAGTCACATGCTTAATTTTCAGCATAACACAAGAGAAGGCATTCAGTTGATCTATTGAAAGTTGATTGAGAAGCTAAACCACCAGAAACATCAGTGGTCCACTTCTTCAGTAAAGGAACATTTTCTTCTATTCCAGATTTGACCCCCTGAAATAGAGTCACTTAATCCTCATACTTAAGTAAAAACGACAATACCTGTGGAAAGCGAATCACAGCCATGATCAAAAAGCTCTCCTAACGGAGTACTGCTATTTGTCCTTCTTGCTTGTTTCCCATCTATAGCATCCAGAGACTGGTAAATGAAAAGGCCACATGCACAGGCAATGTATGCCCAGGGAGGTGCCTAAGAAAGAAAATATCAGTGAGGGTAAAAGACAGTTTAAAGTTAAACTTAATCCTTCTGGTTTAAAACATCTTAAACTCATTTTGCAGCTTTGCATTTGCACACAATTTCTTACCTAGAAATCTACCAAGTCGCATGCATGGGCCTTCCAGTAGCTGGCCCGTGCAGGGGCAGGCAGAGGGGGTTATGGCATGTGAAATGTTAATAAAACAGAAGTTACAGCTCAGATTAACAGGTATAGTGCATATTCTAAAGCAGGAAACCGCTCTGTACAGCTGAAAAAGACAGAACTGCATATGCAAAGTGGGGCACAATTAAGCTCTTGTCTAGTTTCTATTTCCTGTAGAGGAATTTGTAAGTTGTTTTGAGTGAGGTAGAGATTTGCATGCTTTCTTAGCCCCCAAAACATGCAGCTGCCTCACAAACGCTGAGCTCATCTTCACAAGACCTCAACAAGGTGTCACGTCCCAAAACACTGCCAAATACAGGGCATTACCAGGCTGCAGAGGTATTTGAGAGCTACGTGACCGTGTAGTGCTCAAATTGTTAGACTTCAAGTTGAGCCACTGTGTTTCCTGAGACCTGTAAAGCTTCAGGGCTCCCTAACACAGCACCTCTACTACCAAGTATTTTATTTTTGACTATCACACATCAGCAGCTTTACCGAATCCATGTTAATAACTCTTAATACCCATATCATGTCTAGCAATTGTTACATCTGCTGAAGAAAGCAAGGTATCAAATCCCTGCTAGACCAAAGCCTACAAATCAAGCTTTTTGCTGTTCCAAGCATTCACCACCACCACAAAAGCCAGAGGGCTGCCATTAGTTACTCACTCTCAGTTTTATGGGTGTATAAACAGGTATTATTGGTTATTTTGCAATCTTCACATTTGACATTT
This sequence comes from Anas acuta, assembly GCF_963932015.1. Lineage (NCBI taxonomy): Eukaryota > Metazoa > Chordata > Aves > Anseriformes > Anatidae > Anas > Anas acuta. The sequence continues at coordinate 1,926,375 of NC_089002.1, read as the reverse complement.
ATAAAAGTGATCATTTCTGAGCAGCTGTATTTTACACCTCAGCAAAGCCCAAACAGAGCTATGAGGCTTAATCAAGCTGCCTGGCCTCTCATAAAGCTCTGAGGCTTGCATTCTTTTGGTCTACACAACCTTGACTCATTTGTAGCCCATCACATTATTCTCTTGCATTGTTCCTGCTACAGTAAGCAGCAAAACAGCTCCTCCTGCCTCAGAAGCTGGCACCACGCTCTGCTTTTAGCGAGGCACCTATACAAACTAGCACAAGAACGAGAGATAAGGGGATAATGCGTGACCCAAAAAGAAAAGGAGCACGCGTGGGTACATTTCTGTTTCTCATATGTAGACTTTTTACACAACATTCAAGTTTTCTTTGGCATCGTGCAATTTTATCTACAGATTTCAGAAGTCAGACTGCTGGCGCTTTCATCACCAGCGTAGGTATTTCTACCTAAATGATATTTGTATCTGTTTAAGATTTCATGGTTCCCCTTTACATGAGTTTTTGTTTGTCCTGTTTTGTTGGTTCCTGTTTTGTTTTCTTAAGAAACAAAAATGCAGGCGTCTTCCCATTGCTCAGAGCTTTGCTAGGTGAGGTCCCCCAGCTCAGCATGCAGCAGAGCAACTCGTCTCATTTCCTCTGGCTACCAGTGGAGCTGCAAGAGCTACGTTCCCATGACTCTTCCTGTTGATGAAAGGTGTAGCCAAGTTGCTTTTGAAAAAAGCAGAGCTAAGACTGAGCTACAAGGCAGACCCAATTTACATCTGAAAGCAATAGCATTTTCAGAAGAAAACTGTTTCTGGAAGCCCGAAGTCCCATTTTCTTCCCAGACAGCTACTTGACACTTAAAAGCAGCAGCTCACAGCTCTGCCACTGAGCTGGCATCCTTCCTGTCATGCCAGCACGCAGGGCTGCAGTGCCATATGGCAAACTAGATCAGGCTGGAAGCTACCTCAGCAGAAAGTTATTTTGCAGCTAAAGTGAGAAGACAAACCCATTCAATAAGCACAAAGCAACTCTCAAGCTGTTAAACGTGCAATAGCTGTAATTCAGCCAGCTATAGCTCTATCACCTTCCGAACCGTGTAGCTTTGCACGTACTTCCAAAGTTTTATCACCAACCAGAACACAACCATACTCAGCTTTATGCTCTGGTTCTGTGGCTGATGCCTTTATCAGAGTAAGAGGCAAGTTAAAACAAAGGTGTGTGGCAATGGCACTGCCTGAACAAGGAAGGAGCTGCTCTAAGCGTTCACCACTCAAACTTAGTACTCACTTTACACCTTACACCTCCTAAATTCCACATTTTTTTTTCCCTAAAACTACCCATTCCAATGGATCGCTAGAAGGCAAACATCCTTTTGCTATGTCATACATGAACAGGATGTGCAGGGCTGAATGCACCAGCTTACTTTTTGTTCTTGTTTTTTGTTTTTTTTTTGAGAGCTCACATAGGAAGAAGCCACATGCCACTTGACTAAGAAGCATTCTCCCAACCTGAGTTATCAGCTCTGGTTACAAAGAAGCCTAGACATTTCAAAAGCTAGAAGCCATAAGATCTCCTCTAGCTATTTAGTGTGTAATATATTTCCTGTATCAGATAAATCCTTTTCATTGCATTCGCATATGAGTATCCTTCAAGACAATAAACATTCAAGTAACAGAACTTTTATAGTCCTCAAAAATGAAAGTCTTCTCCCATGCCTTATCAGGCAACTCTGAGTTTTCTCCCTAGTGAGGGAGAAAAAAAGTCTTTGAAGCTAGTAACTTGAAATCCCTTAGAAAGACTTTGTACCCTTGAAACCAGGAATTACACGAAGTTGAGACAGTTCTGACGAGGACAGGTCATGAGCTTTTAGTGCATCCAGAACAAACACAGCCCTGGCTTTCAGCCAGCCTTCTCACATCGCAGACCACAAGTGGCTCACTGCTCCAGGAGACTACTGCGCGTTCCCACACAGCGTTGTGTCTGCAGCCCTGACCTGAGCTACTCGGTAACACGGGGCCCAAGAAGGATGCAGAAGGGCACTCGCTTCATTCAGGACACAGGGTTTGGGCATGCCAGCCAGGGAAGGAAGCTCTCTGTCTATCTCCTGAGCTACACCTCTCTGGTGCTCAGTCCCTGGTCTGATCTAGGGCTGCTCGCTGTGTTGCAACTCCATCTGGGTCGGCAAACAGAGCTAACTGCCAGCCGAGTCACCTTGCATTGCTCATCGTGTGGCAACTCCGAGAGCTAAAGGTGACTAACCCAGTCACAAGCAGAGAAAGCAAACTGCCAAGAACTCCACACGCCATGCACGCAAGAGATGTAAACCCATTTCTTCATTGTCTGCACAGGGACTCAAGCACATCCTCATAGCAGAGCTGCTATCAGAAGAGCTGCTTTGGTACCAGGCCCCATTTCAAGTTGGGACTATTGCCCCGTGGCATCCCTTCCATCAGCCCTCCGGGGAACCCAGTGAACATCACTCAGCAAGCAGCATGCTAACCCCAAATCCCCACGTGCTCCTTTTGCATGCAGGCACTCATTTAGATGCCCAGGCATTACAACCATTCACAGAGAACAGCCTGAACGTACCAGGGCTGTGGGCTAGGTAGGGAAGGAACAGGAGGAACAGCTCCCACAGACACAGGAGCCCACCAGGGAGCAGAGCCAACTGCTGCCCGATCGCAGCAGCTGCCCCAAAGGCCGACAGAAGCCCACCACTTACCTGCTCTGTAGCTGTTGGGCAGTAATATACTAATAGCAGAGTTGTAAAGATATTTATTAACAGTCCAATGATGGTGATCAGATTCGGGGCAATCCAGGCTGGAACTCTTCCAACTAACCATTCCCAGTAACCTTGCATTAGAGGTTCAAGCAGCGATCGTCCAGCGCTCTGGTATTTGTGTTCTTCTAACCGTTTTAGCTGGTGCTTTGACAGGGGAGGTGTGGGCAGCTGAACTAGTTTGCTTAACACGCAGCCAGCGGCAGGACCGTGTCCACAGCCCGCGGGGGATTCCAGATGTGACTCCCCACATCGCCTCTTGAGGTTTCGATGCCCGCTCATGGATCGGGTGGCGTCAGAATTTTTATTTGGCAGATAACAGCTGTTACGGAGAATCATAAGACCCTGCAACATAAAGGGGTGAGACACACTGAAGGTGAAGAACATGGGGGGATTTAAAGGTACCAGAAGTTTCTAAGCAATGCTCTACAGAGTGTTTTATCTGCCAGCAGCAAAACAAAGAAGATTTTAAGAGCACTCCCTTAGTTGGTGATTGCTGAGGAAAGACAGGAAGCAACTGTTCTCAACACAGTTATAAAATAGTAAGTTGCACTTGTTCTCTTTTCCTGCTGCCTACTGAAGCAAATATCCTGCAATCACCAGCCTAAATTTCAGCAGCAGCTTACACCACACCACTGACTTGCGTTACAGACTACAGCACACTCAGCCCTGCACATCGCTCTCCTGGGAGCGTGAGCGATGTGTAACCGATGCGCCCTGCTTAGCTTATCAATTGATAGCGCTAAGAACTGAACAAATACAGAGAAATCTTAAGTTAAACAGCTTTGAAGCAGCTTTGCCTCTTTGCTGAGGAGCAGCAACCACTTAAAGGCAGTTATAAGGAACAGTGATCTGAGAAATGCTTGTATCAGTTTTGCCATGGTGGCTCTTTTCTTGTCCAAGTCCAACCTAAATCAGGTGAAAGCTCATTGTCTATTCAACACTTAAGACAGGCAAGAACATGCCAGAGCTGTGAAGCTTTAGCTGGTCAGAGGCAGCCTACAGACACCAGCTGTGAGAAGATGTGGGGCCACAAACAGCATTCCCAGTGCCAACAAGGAGCCTTGCGGTGCTGCCTCTCTCCTGGCAGCAGGTGACCAGAACCACGTAACTCCCCACAGAGACGAGCAGAGAAATAGAAGGAAGGGAGGCTACAAAGGAAGGTCTGGTATTTATCTAGTACAGTCAACCTAAATAAGTAAATAGCCCTAACTGCTAAGCAGAATGAAGTCCAAGAGAGGAAGATAAGTTATCCCTGGGACCGTGAGCAAGTCACACACCGGGCAGGGAAAACAAGCTAAGTAAACCAAAGGTCAGCTGTGGCACAACACCAAGTGCTCTCGCTTCCACTCTCCGCTGCTTAATTAGGGCAATTTCCCACGGAGAAAACCGCGAGGGGAAGAGGAGAAAGCCAGCACGCAGAGCCCTGCTTCGGCCGGAGCCCAATAAACCGGGGACCCGCCTCACCCGGCCCCCCGGGGGGCCCTGCCCCAGGCCGAACCGGGCCGAGCCGCCCCGCGGGGCTCCCACCGGGGGCAGGGGGGGGTCGGAGGGGGCAGAGGCGGGGGGCGGGGGGCAGGGCCCAGCCTCGGGCTCAGCCCCGGCCCGGGGGAGGCGGCCCCGGTGCGGTGCGGCCCGGCCGGGGGGGGGGGGTCGCCCAGCCCCGTGCCCACCTGCAGCACGGCCCCGAGGCCGGTCGCACCCGCCCTACACCGGGCCGAGCCCCGAGCCCCGGAGGAGCCGCGGGGAACCGGGGAGGGGAAGCGGGGAGGAGGCGGCCGGGCCTTACCTCAGCTCCTCGCCCGGGCGGCGCCTTTGCGACACCTTTTGCGACGGCCGGAAAGCGAGAGGGGGGAGGGGGGCGGGGCGAGGGCCGGGAGGGGGCGGGGCTGGGGGCGGGGCGATGCTGAGGGGGGAGGGGGCGGGGCTCGGGGCGGGGCCCTGTGGGGGGGGCGGGGCTCGGGGCGGCACCGCCGCGGGGCCGGCGCGGGAGCGGCCGAGGTAAAAGCGCTGGGGGGGGGGGGGGGGGGGGGGAGGGAGAGCCCCCAGGGGACCCCTCAGGGCCCCCCCGTCCCGCCCAGCCCCCCTTACCCCGGGGTCGCTCCCGTCGGTGACCCCCAGCCCGGCCCCCCCCGGGTCCCCCACACCCACCCCGGGCTGCCCCCGAGACCCCCCCAGTGCCCCCATCGGGACCCCCGCGACCCCCACCTCAGCCCCCTCCTGCTGCCCCCATCCCTCCCCTTCTCCCCCCGCCCCCCCCCCAAGTTGCCCCCTCCCTCCTCAGCCCTCCCCTGTTGCCCCCCCAGCTGCCCCCCTCCCACCCCAGCCCTCTCCCCTCACCCCCAGCCCTCCCCAACCCCCCCCCCAAGCCCCCTCGTTCCTCCCAGTCCCCCCCAGTCCCCCCAGCGCCCCCAGCCCCGCCGTGTCCCCTCTCTGCCCGCAGCACTCCCGGACTTCAGCGGCTGCCCCCCGGCAGCCCCAGCCCGCTTCATCCCGGGCCCGAGACCCCGAGGTCAGCCGGAGGAACGAGCTGCCACCGGGACGTCACGGCTCCAAAACCGGCATCGACACCGGCATCGGCATGGGTACGTCCTGCCAGCACGGTGCCTGTGCCCCCCTGCTTCTCCCCCGGCTCAGCACCGTGTGTGGGTCCTGGCCTCGGCCCCCTGGAAGCTCAGCCGCACGTACAGAATTAATAGCGACTTTTTTTTTGGCATCTCTACTAAGAAAATTGCACAAAACGAGTCACCCGTCGTTACCCTGCAAAGCCAACACGGTTCCTACCTCCTTGCTCCTAGTCCCTGGGGATTAGCGACCTTTACCCGCTGGTGCCGGGCTGACCCCGGCAGTAAGTTGCACAAATGAACGTGTCCAGGTCCCTCCGTGGCTCGTCCCCGTCCAACCTTTGTGCTCACCTAGGAGCGCACGCAGCACTTTGCTTTCTCTTTCTTCCTTCAACGCAGCCCTGGAGGGTTTTGCTGTCCCTTAGCGTGGCCTCACCTCTGCCTGTGTGCTGGGAGAGCAGGGCAGAGGCGGGCTGACAGCCGGGTTGTCAGCGTTAATGTAGAAATTCCCCGATTTCCACACGTACTTTCAGCCGCCTTTTCAGCATTACGTTAACTTTCTGCCATGAATAGTCTCAGTCGCCTTTCGTTTTCATTACATCTGTAGTTTCTATTCCACATGCTGAAGTCAAGCGTCTGCAGACGCTGGTGCACACTTCCTGCATTTAAAGAAAAACCTCAGAGATACTTATTTTTAAAACTCTTGACTTGCTCTTGGTAATAATTTAATAATATCCACCACAGGAAGGACCTGTGACGGTTGATCTGGGGCTTGACCCCCTGCTTTAGGACACAGAAATGCCTGCAAATTGGGATAAACATTTAAGAAAGCATACTTGAAAAGAGAGGCCAGCCATTGCCATTATATCATCAGCTGGCAAAGGACCTAGCTGAAAAAACAAGGAGGTTGCGCGTGCTTTATTTCCTACTGTTGAAAACAATAGGGCAGGATGAGGCGCTAATAATAATTTATCCTAGGGCTGTCCAGCTGACAAATTGCAAGGCAATCCCGTCCTGCTGCCAGTGCTCTGAGATGCCTTTTTGTGCAGCCGTGCCCGCCCAGCCACTCCTGCTTCAGAGCCCCGTGAGCTGGCAGGGACACGACGAGGCTTCAGCCTGCAGCGCTCTGCGTAGAGCAAAGCCCATGCCCGGTGCATACAGTCTGCCCGCATAACGGTGAGAAAAATGACTTGATTACCCTGAAAAAGCTTCAAACGTCAAAGAAGATGAAAGGAGATGAGAAGAATTCAGGACAGACCGTGACAGAGCTGAGAAGGAGAATTTGGCGGACAACATTTACAAAGCGGTTTTATCATCAGGCGGGTTTGGCAGGGGCTGTACCCACGGAAGGGCAGGAGCAGGGCACAACCCAGCTCTGGTCCCCAGGCCGTTCGGGTGTGCCAGCCCACGGCTGTACGCACGGTAAGAAGTCTTCCTGGCCGCAGCTCTGAGTGCTCCTGCAGCAACCGCACTGCTCTGCACACCTGACCACATGAAAACGGTGGTAATTTGTGCCCAGGCCGTAGCTGCAGGCTGTGACGGGACGGGTTGTGATTCCCGGTCCTGACAGACGGAGGCTGGTCGGCAGCAGGGAGCAGCCACTGCTGGTGAGCATGGACACCCTTCTGTGCGGGGAGAGCAATGCCCAGGGGGCACATCAGGAGCAGCGGCTTTGCTTTACTAACCTCGCCTTAGCCCAGATTAATTTACGTGTCTATGTGTCCAAATACTCCAACGGGCAGAGAATTTGCCTTGTGTCACTTACAATCCACATGGTGCTGGTACCTCAAAGCTGCCCAGCACCCACCTAGTGCAAAGAGCTGTGCAAGCTCACAGGTATCACCAGCTATCAGGAGCACGGCGCAGTGTCTCATCTCCAGCAGCATCTCTGGTGTGTGAAAATGGCAGCATGTGAAGAGAAGACGGGAGCTGTGGGATCTCTGTTTAAATGCAGGTTGTGTGCTGCCGTGCTTCAGCACCCATCCTGCCACATGCTTAGCACAGCACCAGCATCACGTCAGGACGCCCATTCACAATGAAACAGGAAGACGCCACGCTCTGTCCCCTTCCTCATGTGAAAAAAGTGATGTAGGCATTGGTTTTAGTTGCATTGGAACAGCTGCAGTCTATTTTTTTCCGGGAAGCTTCTCATTTCAAGTTAAATCGTTCTATAGAAAGGTCCTGTGAATCCAAAAGTCCTCAACACCCATTTTCCCTCATTGCTACCATCCCACCATGCACATGCTTCATTTTTTAAACCACTGGGAACACAGAAAAAACTTCTTGAGTCAGGCCAAAAGTCCATCTAATCCAGTATCCTGTCCATGGCAATGACTAATAGAAGGTGCTAAGAAAGAGAATAAGCAATATAGAGTAAAATGTTTAGAAGTAACACATCTTGATTCTTTTCCTTTCTATCTCAAAGATTCAGGAAAAAAATGAAGCAAACAGAGAACTTCAGGAAGATGACTTTGGATTACTCTTGAGGTGACATTTCTTTTGACGTCCTTATTCACAGGTGTGTGGCTGGTTGGTTGGTTGGTTGGTTGGTTTCATGCAAATCTATTAGCTCAAAAATAAATCTAAGGCTATAAACATTTAAATGTTAAAGGAAAATTAAAATCCAAGCATCAGATTGACCACTTGAAGTTTTGAGTTACATACCCAGGCATGTAACACCTGTAACAGAGAATGCTGTGCAAAACACACATTTCTCTTTCATGCAAATTCCCGATTTATTCATATGAGAGATGTGATTGTGAACCTATATTGATTACTATTTTTATTGCATTACAGTCGTAAAATAAAAATCAACATGAGAAGGCAAATGTTATGTTGTATTTAGTTTAAAAATGAAAGTTTCAGGGTCAGAAAATAAGCAACTATATCACTCCATTCTTACTAACCACATCCTTTGTTTATCTGTTACCTAACATCTTCCTGACAAGCAGCTGAACCTTTAATTTTATGTAATTATATATTCTTTTCAAGGACTTGAACCACTAATTTTGTAGGCTTAAAAGAAGCACAAACACAGGACAGCAACCAGTTTCTGGTGAATGAGCAATGTTCGTTATTCATTGTTACACATTGTCTGATGAATCTATTGAACTGGCCTCCTGCAAACTCACCTAGACATGCTTACTAGAGAAGGTCAGCAAAACGATACGCCCTGGAAAGACATGCTTGTGATCAAATAGCAGCTGTGTGCAGTACGGCTGCATCAGCAGAGAGCTGAGGGCTACAAAGTGAGATGTAAAGAAGGTGATCGGCTCTGATCTGGTGCAAGATTCACCCATTTTTGTTCCAACTTCCTTTTTCCTCCCATGAGACTTTCTAATCTTCATGCTTCTTATCCTTTTCTCCTTTTTTTTTCCCAGTCTCTCACACTCCAAGCAATTCACACCTCCTAAGACCTCTCAGTCCTGCACTTATTCCTGTTTTGTCTCATAATGTTATTTTCCTTTTCTCACACAGTGTTTGATCTTTGGATGCCCTTGGATCTGTACTCTATTATTTGTTCTTCTCATTTTCCCTGTCTCATATTGCATTCACAGGCTTCAGTTTCACCTATGCTTAAACACTTCCTGTACTCTCTTCTCAGTGGTATAAGTTTAAGGGAATGCTGTCAGCAGAGTATCATTCTATGCATAAAATGCAGACCCCAGCATAGCCCATAAAATAAACCCTCTAGAGGGTTCTCATCAATCTGTACAAATACCTGAAGGGAGGGCACAGAGAAGCCAGATCCCGGCTCCTCTCTGGTGCCCAGTGCCAGGACAAGAGGCAGTGAGCACAAACTGAACCATGGGAGGCTCTGTCTGGGCATCAAGAAGCATTTCTGTCCTGTGAAGGTGACTGAGCACTGGCACAGCTTGCCCAGAGAGGTTGTGGAGTCTCCTCCTTGGAGATCTCCTGAAGCCATCTGCACATGGTCCTGGGCACCCTGCTCTGGGTGGCCTTGCTGGAGCAGGGGCTTGGAGATGAACCCAGACATCCCCACCAACCTCAGGCATTTTGTGATTCCAAAATCAGAAAGCAATTCAGCTCAACTTCGTATCTGAAGCCAGTAGGAAGCTCCTTCCCTCTAGCAGCAGTGCGGAGAGGAGCCCGGTTCTGTGAGCTCACCGGGGTGACACCGCTGCACGTCACTGCTCTGACTGCTGGTGGCAGAGGCACAGAGCTGCTCTCAGGCTGGGCCTTACAGAACTGGACAGAGGTAGCAGTGTAACACCACTGGAGATGGGCCCTTTTCTCACACCTTTAAAGACAAAGCAGCTGCTACACTTCCACCTGGAATAGGCAGTCCTCGAGGCTGAAGGCTACAGATGGTAGCAGTCAGCTCTTGCTCATAGATACCTGTGAGCTTATTTAAGTGATGCTTGTAACAGATGTTGAGTCACACATCATGCCAGGTACTAAATGAATACAGATATTAAAATAATTTTGGGTCATTTTCTACCCAGTTGTTTGCTAGTGGAAATTTTAGGCTTTACAACAGCCAGTATCAATTAAATTTTCACTATTGGGACACATTCTCTGTCAGCATCACTAATTCTGACACGGTGTTATGACTTGGTGATCTTGAAGGTCTTTTCCAACCTAGATGATTCTGTGATTTTATGACACAAGGGTAAGAAGAAAATAGTCAGTTATTCATAGTGACTCTCTTGACCTTTTCCTGGTCAAGAGAGTCACTACAAATGCTACAAATGCTGAGATGCACAGTAAAGTGGCTCTACTGGTTTCTTTTCTCATGATATCCTAAGAATTTCAGAGTGAATGCTTCCAGATATTATTTCTGCTTCTTTGTGATTGCTTCCATACTGTGAAGTCAAATCTCACGTTGGGTTTGCAAGACAGGTCTGAGAGCAACATCAAATCCACTTCACCTTGGCATAGCCTTTGTAGAGAAGAGTCATCCTTGACAACAACGGTAGACTGTATGAATAGGCAGCTTGCCTCAAAAAAAAATCTCAGTAAACCTTTTTATTCAATTCCTCACAGTGTTCAGAGGTTAGAAGTCAGCTCTGCAATGTGGTGGTTCCAGCAAGGACTGTCTTTCTTGCCTGCGTCTTTGGTTGTTTGGTCAGCTGCATCTTTTGTGTTTTCATACATCACCGCTATCGTCCTACACCACGTTGACCCTTTGGTGCCCTATATCAGGTTAGTAATGTGCAGACAATGCCCTGATAACTGTATCACAGTATTGAATTGGCCTCTCACGCTTCTGAATTCTTCCCCAACTCCAAACTTTAAATACCAGCTTTTACCCAACAGCTCCAGTTCTGAAGTTGCCTACAAATTGCTAAACAAATTTGTAAGTCTATTCAAAGCTCTCTGTCTATCTGATCTGTCCTTTATGTTGTGGTTCTATGAACGTATCCTTAAAATGATAATGAACAAGAACTCTGGGGGTGAGTCTTCAGCCCTGTTTGGAGAACAGCATCTTGCTCTCTCCAGGCTTGGTTTTGTCAGTAAAGCTGTACTGTAATCTACAGTGCCAACTGCATGCCATCAAAGCTGTACGTATGGCCTTAATTTTGGTCTTTCAGATTTCCAGGTTCTTCATTTCCCAGTTTTAATACTCTTTATTCACCTTTTATTGTGGAATCAAGATCAGAATAAAAGGAATAGCTATACCAAGCACGTTAATTTCTTGTTCTAAGGATAGCAGTTTGCACTGTGCTTACATGTATTTCTAGAGCTCTAGAAACGAGTACGGTATTGTTAGAGTAATGAAAACAGTGAAAAATAGCTGGGAGGGTTTTTACAAGCTTTCTTATGCTTTCTTTGTAGACTGAAATAACTAAAGTTGTATTGCAAGTATTTTTAATATAGATACGTATCACTCCATTTATCTCTTCCAGTGATACAGGGACAATACCTCCAGAAAGATGCTTGTTTGGGATCATGTTAAATATTTCGGCTTTCTTGGGTGAGTATAGAAAGCTGTCCATGGCAAACTGCATGCAGTTCTGGGATGCACAGCGTTTGAAATGGTTTCCTTATTCAGATCATTAAAACATCCCATAATTCTCATCAAAAGCTAAATTTTAAGCAATTAATCCTAGTTCTCTTAAGTAATTCAGAGAAAAGTATATTGCAGGGATTTACCCACAAAGCCAGCATGACAATTGCAGATTCCAGAAGGCCAAAAATACATTTAAAAAAGACAAACAAAGAAACTGTTATGAGAAATAGAAATGCAGAGTTAAGGCAGTCATCTTACTTGTGCTGCAGTTACGGAGAGGGGAAAAAACAATATGTTTTTCAAGTGAAGGATATAAGGTATTTTCCAACCTTAATGATTCTATGATTCTAAGAAAAATCCAATAAGTTATTTCAGTTTTGGCTTCCAAATTCTCAACTGTCCTATTCCTAAGACAGTTTTGGTATTTTAAATATATGCTACTGTCACTCAGCATCTTCGCAGTTCAAACAAAACAGTTTACTTGACAGCTTAAAATCTTAAACACATTTGTGATTTTCATTTGCAGGTGCGGCTACCATGTATGTCCGTTATAAGCAAGTTTATGCTTTGAATCCAGAAAAATCCAAGATCATCAAGCTTAATAAGATCGGCCTGACTCTAGGACTGATAAGCTGTTTTGGACTTTGTATTATTGCAAATTTCCAGGTTTGTGCTTTGCTTGCAATGTTTTGAACCTGTCCAGAGTTCTGTGTTTGTTTGTTTACTGAGATACCTGGTAAAACTGGGGCGTTATTAAAGGCAAAACTTTTGAGGAAAAAAATTTTTTAAATCAAATTCCCTATAGAGAACTGTTAATAGTTTGGAATTTCTTTACGTATTTCTTATTTGCTTTATCCACTGGAATTTGTGAGCAGACATTCACAAAATTCCAAGCCATTTAAAAACAAAAATCAGAAGTTTTGCAAGAAGCAAACTCATCTTGCTTCTCCTTGTCGGAGATTTGAAAGCCTTAACTCCAGATGAGAAGACCACAACTATATCATATTTTAATACGGGAGAATCAAGTGTCAAATAGTCAAAAACTGTTAGAACTAGAAGTAAAGCCAGCAAAAACACCCAACCCCACAAGAACTCTTACTCTGAAAAATCTTCCCTCCTACGTATCTTTTCCTGCAAAACCTGTGCAATTGTTGAAAACACTGCAATGTCAACCAGCTTTTGAATTTCTCCCAGTGTCTCTATGTTTTTTCCTCAATATCTTTTTTCCCTTGCTTTTTCAAAACCATTTCTCACATATCACACCATCAGCAGGACTAGATTCAGGATTGCTGGCTGTTACACGCAAGACGGTTGTGTACTTGCCAGCCTCATCATATTAATTACGAGCTGGATTTTTCAGGGGTCTGTAGTAGTGCCTTTAGCCACTAGAGGCTGCAGTGGCTCCTGCTGGATTAGGGCCAAGGAAAAGCGAAACAGAAAAACAGAAAAGCTCCAGGAAATCTCCACCTTTTTTTTCTCTCATCTCCTTTCCCCACAGCACAGCTCTCCCAATTTTTTCAGCATCCCATGTCGCAGAAACTTCAGTATGCTGACTTTTTTTTTTTTTTTTGAGGCCTCAATCTGTATTTTTTAGCACTCTAGCCAGACTCGCTGGCCACAGCCCCTACCAGCATAACCACCAAGCAAGAGCTTCCAGGTTGTGTCTAGCTGTATGATTGTCTTCCACCACTGGTCAGGAGAGGTTATATCTACGTCTTGTAGATAAACAAAATGTAGAAAGTGAATGTTCCTTTGTTATATAGTTTCTGTGACATTTTATCTTGAGCAAGAAAAAAGTGGAAATGATGTACCTGCATACCTGCATATCCAAGTGATGCTGAGGATTGTCTAGAGGCCATCCCAGAAGCAAAAGGAGCTAAGGCCTATGAAGTCCACTAGTTACTGAAGACAAATGAATTTGAAAATGTCCAAAGATGCTTAAAGGGAACAGCCATCAGGCAGAGCCTCAGACAGCTTTCACTGGTTGGGAGTAAAAGTGATGGCACAAGGCTCAGAGGGGATTTGATTTATGCTGTTCAGCCAGTGCTATGGCTCAGTTCTAGCTGTGGCTATTGATTTCTCACATCGGAGAAAGATTTCTCTCTGCTGACACCTTACTGAGCAGCACTGGACACACACCTTTACAGCTTGGCTATTCACATGCAAATTGTTACACTGCTGTGGATGCAGCAGTTAAATATCATTTAATTAATCTGCGCACAGAGATTGTGAGGAAAGGGTGATTCCAATTCCTGATCTTAATAGCTATTCAGTAACATACATAGTCTCATTCATTAGGGCATAAAAGATTACTTGCAGAATTGGATTGCAGAGGGGCTGCCAATGTGGTGTACAATTGACAAGATGCTTTTTATTTGCTGTGTTTGGCTACTTTGCTCAGTCAGGGATAAGAGGAAAGGACTGAGTGTGACGTAGTTTGTAACAACATAAATTTCGAGTTTGATTGTTTTTCTTGGAATAGCTTCTAGGTTTAATGATTATTATTTGACAGTTGATTCTCCTAACGTGTTTATTACTGTTTGATTCCACCTTGTTCCCTCTGAGTAGTCTAAGATTCTAATTTGACAAGCAAGGCTTGTTCAAACTGGAGTCATTCAGAGCAGCGCCAAACCTAATTAGTTTTAACTTCTTCGCGGGGGACTAGAATTGTGCATCATGTTTGTCCTCTATTGCATTATCCTTCATAGATGCAGAAATTCCTGGGATAGAAATGTTCAGCAGGTAGCCTGTTGTCACTCTTGCTGCCTTCACAGCTGCAGGGATTCCACCATCCAGTTTCTATTTTTATCACCCAGTGTGGTAGTGAGGGCAGCTTTTATGAATTCCTGTAGTTAAGATATAGTTGTGGTCTCTAACTTAGCCCCAAGAACTTGCCAAAAACCAGCAACACAGAGAGCTGGCAGGTGCTGGCTTCCAGCTAACTCTGAGATTTCCAAGAAAATCCACATGCTGACACAGTCCTGAACACTTTAGCTTGGCATATGAGAAGATGATTGAGCAGGTGGAGTGTCAAACATTTACAAAAGAAAATATTCCCCAAGTTTAAGACAAAACCAGGTTCTATACAAGCAGTGCTTTCTTTCCCTAGAAATCTGTTCTGTACTACGTACACGTGGTTGGAGCCTGCCTGACGTTCGGAGTTGGAGCCATTTACATGCTGGTTCAGACCGTCCTATCCTACCTGATGCAGCCAGAAATTCACAGCAAAGACGTCTTTTGGATCCGTCTGACCGTGTTACTCTGGTGCAGCTCAAGCATTGCAAGCAGTATCCTTTTGCTGCAAAATGCAGCAACATTTATTTAGCCTGCCAATACGACAGAGTGTGCCACAGAAGGTCTGTCATCGTTAGACACACAGCTTGTATCATAGTATTCATGTTCAGTTTTGCAACCTGGGAACTAGGAAGAAGGGAGCCATCAGGCTAAGCCAGGTAGTGAGTCACAAGCCAATAAAAACGGCAAGAGTCGTCATCATCCCCTCTCCTCTCCCTGCCTCCTGCACCTAAGATTGAAAATCGCAAAATAAGAATTCACAAAGAGGCCTGACTGTAGACTGTGATTGCTAGGGAGAAAGGGAAGTGTACTTCAGAGACTGATGGTTTTAATGGGGGGGAAAAAAGCCAGGTAAGAAATGAAAGTGTCAGCTCCCTGATGACAGGAGTGCTGCAGCAAGTTTTGTAGTTGGATATACCTAGAACGGAAAAGTACCGAATGCAGCATAGAACACCAGTAACCCAGCTGTGTGCAGCAGTAGTGCACCATGCCAGCTGGCACACAGAGCACGTTTAAAGTGCTGGCATTTATCAGAGTGACAACTCTGGAGCACACTGCCAAGGTGGAGTCAGAAGAGCCATTTGACCTCTGAGCTCCTCCCCTGCCCATCCTGGAGTTCTAGATCCAAGTTTCTGACACACATTCCTTACAAGCTTCCCTTGGCTCTGGAACCCATCCTTCCCCTTACCTTTGAATTCTGGGTGCTGGAAGCAGGAATGGATTTTGCAGAAACCAAGGCAAACCCATTCAGAAAGAGAGGCCTTTTCCTGTCCAGAGTCATTTACCACTCAGTAAACAACCCCAGTAGTTCTTCTGCTCACCCTGATGGACCTAAACGTTGTGTTTTGAAGATCGTGACTCAGTTGTGTCAAACAGGACTACAACACTTAAAGCATTAGGCTTTACATTCCAAAGACATGAGTCCAAAATCATTGCCTAAATGCTGTCCCTTCTGCAGTTGAATCAAGGCCACCTATTTAGTCCCCACAATTTTACTTATTTCTAGGCTGACAGCCAAAACTAACACTGAACCATATGCCCATTTCCCACTGACAGACCATCACTGATCATTGAGTTCCCATTCCTACAGCAAGATGATATAATCTGGGCACAGGCTGGTTTTCCATAAAGAAGTGAGAAAGAGGAGGCTGGATACAGAGTAAGGAAGTCATCTGTGAAACTTCAGAGAATTGAAGTCCATAACAGAAAATGTTGGTGCCAGAGAAGAACAGTATTTTTGACTTTGAACAGTTGAGGGACGAATACAATTGGAGAAGACTAAAATGGAACAATATGAACTGATTCAAGTTAAGAGCCTTTTACAGATGCCAAAAAATCCACAAGCCCAAAATCTTTAGAGGTTTTTAAATCAATATGGTCTAACCAAAATTAGAGGGAAGTAAAGACAGCTGTAAAAATAATGATATATACATACATTTGTATATGGAAGGGGAATAAAAGTGAAATGGTTAGAGTAGTTCCTAAGTAATGTAATGATGTAATAAGGGAAGGATAGTAAGAAGTCTAGGGCCATAGGTAAAATGGTTGTTTGGTTGTTTCTGGTACTGAATGACAGAAGGTATCTAAAAATGCTACTTATCCACTGCTGGAGTGAGACAGAACTGTCAACACAGAACAAGCAAAACAGTTAATTACCTGCTCTGTAACCAGTGGAGAACAGGAGCCAGATATTTTGTATCACAACCATTAAATTCTTTTCATTGTAGTAGTAACTCAGGCAGAAAACTAACAGCTACTAAAGCTGCACATTTTAATTAGCAGTGAGCTGGGTATCCTGCATTCAGATCAGTAACAGAGCTCCCTTGACTATTCACATCAATGTTTTAAATAGGCTTTGAAAGTCTGAGCATTCAAAGATGTTTGTGCCAGTACGGTCAGCCTCGTTCACTGCCAAAAATAATCTTGCACATCAGGAGGCTTTTGGTGTTTAATCGCATTAAGGATTGAAGAAATTAATAGTTATGTGAAAACCAGATCTTTTGTAACTTAATGTTCTAATTTTCACTTGCAAAGGCAGTAGCACTGGTGTAGCATACTTTCCTTCTGTAAGGTATTGAAAAAGCATTATCTTATTACCCTAGAAATACCCCAGGTCTCCAATGAAATGAGGAATCATTATCATGTAGCATTTCTCCTTGGCTGCTGCACCAGACCAGTTATCGAACCCTGGGTGGACTGAAAGAGAAGCAGGAATGCTCGTAGCCTCCTTCTTGGCACTGCTGCTAACAGTTCACTGTTCTGGCCTGTAACCCACACACCAGGGGTTCAAGGTGGTTGAGAAGCTGAAAAGCAATCAAAGAAAGGGAGGCACACACTGTTAGCCTGGAAACTACCACTGCAAACCTGAAAGCACTAAGCATGGTTCACATAACACAGAAATTTTATGTTAGATCAAGGTATTACAAGGTGCAGTATACAGAGAACAGGGATGATTGATGTAGCTTAGAATTAATCTTTTCCTGTGACATTAATCCAAATCAACTGTTGGAACAACCTACAAGTTGAAGAGAATGATGTGAAGCTGTAAACATCACCATTACTGTTTGTTATGCTGAGGAGACCTTGTGGAAAACACACAGAAATCTCCTTACAAACCCAGCTTGAAACAACCCAGAGCCAAGTGTGACATTTCCAAGTTGCTCAATCTTTGTCTTGAATCTTCCTTAACATATTTCTTTAGTGTTTGTTTCCTCACTTGTCTTGTATAGTGGCCTGTACGGCACAAATCTAGTGCAAAAGTTGCACTGGGACCCAGAGGAAAAAGTGAGTAGAAAAAGAAAACAAAACACAACAGAGCAAAAAAAATGTGTGTTTGTCACAGGGTCAATAACGTATCTGGGAATTCATTGCAGTTGTAGATAGCTAGGTGCTTTCAGGACATGTACTTGGGATGGGGGAGGACAAGGGAGCCTGAGCAGTTGGCCAGCATGCAGCTGCTTGCTGAAGTGCTGTCCTGAGCAAAGCAGTTGCAGCTTCAAGCATCACTTTAAATTAATCTCATTGATGGGCAGTAACTGAACTGCTTCAACCAGTTGTCAGGATAGCCACCTATCTGGTCCACACTGATCAGAAGTTCCCAGTTACTGTTACAGGTAACTGTGAGCAATGAAACGTGCTAGCTGGTCGCTGTGAAGCAGAGATCCTAACTGCTGCTAGGTGGGTATCTGGTGGGGTAAGGTGGAGAAAAAGGCCAAAAGATACAGATGCTAGGGATGCCATTGAAACGTAAGTGCTGGGCATTAAGGGACACCAAGTGGCACGGAGAACAGGGGCTAGGGCACATAGGGCTCAGTGGCTCTGCCTCCATCCCTGGCCCTGCCCTTCCTTCTCCAGTCACTGCAGGAGGCATGGGAGGTTGCCGGAGAAAATATCACGCAGGCTGCTTTTGGAGGGCTTTTCCTCCCTCCCTCTCTGTAAAGCACAGAGTGTTCGTGAGGTTTTTTCACACCCAGGGAGACCCTCAAACTTTTTTGGAAGATGGGATTACTTCTGTAAAGGGATTTTGTTGCTGGCCACATCAAGCTTTTACTGAGCCTTCATTTTTTGCGAGGTGGATATGCATTTCCCAGTGGGAGTGATCTCAGGTGTGTGGAGCTGGTGTTTTCCTGGTTCTCCTCACTCTTCTACTGAGTGAGCAGTTCATTCTGAGGGACTCCAGATACTCTAAGGAATTTTGTTTTCTGAATAGAATAGTTGTGGATTCAGGATGTCATATGTGCGAGCTATCTTTGTGCCATTACAGAGTCAAGAGGACTTTCTAATACTGAGTTTTTCCCCCTCTCTCTCACTGTCATACAGGGCTACACAGCTCACATCATCAGTACCGTCTCGGAGTGGTCACTAGCATTCTCCTTCCTCAGCTTTTTCCTCACCTATATTCGTGACTTTCAGGTAAAATGAATGTTAACATTAGAGCTCAGAGAAGCAGAGCGCTTAAATATCCTGACATGGTGCAAGGTGGGCTGTGTTCACCTGCTTCTGAGCTAACCAGTATGGATCAGATGTGGAGGCTGGAAGAGCCGCAGCATGAACAGCATTAAATGGTCCTTTCATCCTCAGTAGCATCTATTCCTACTGTGTTAACACACAGATCCCAGCCCAGGCTGGCTGTACCCAGCTTCACTTGCAGGATCTGTCCCAGTCACGGGGGAGGTTTGCTATAGGCTTGCAAGGCAAACTGCAGAGGCAATCCAGGACAGTATGGGAGCCGGTTTAGTAGTTCTTGAGCTGATCTGCATTTTGTTGTTTCATCTGACTATTAAAACTGTCCATGCTGAGCAAATGACAAGCCTGGTAAGTTGTGGTTTCTTTCTTTTTTCCTGCACAGAAAATTTCCCTGCGTGCAGTTGTTAGCTTGCATGGACGAACCCTCTATAACACACCACAGAGCTTTGTGGCTGATGAACAGACACTGCTGATAGCAGGGAGCATCTAATGAAGGTGAAGAGAACATGTTCTCAGCATAACTCAGGAATTTAATAGCAATAACAGTTCGCACTTATTTTATATTTAAAAAAAAAAAATGAAGTGATTGTATTCTACTTGACATGAAGGGCTTTGCTATTAACCCACACAGCAATGCAAATGTTATCAGTATTGTAAACGAGCCTGTAACATTTCTACACATGCCAATGTCATGAAAGAATTAAATGAAGGTTATTAAAAGACTCACGTGTCCTCATCACTTCCCTTACACCCAACAGAGAAGCAACACAGAATTCGCCTCCCACAGCCCCTTGCCCTTTTCTCTCCAGTGTTCCTCGGGCCAAATCCTTCGGGAAGCACAGAGCCCCCAGCCCTGCCTAGAGCTGGGCTCCAGCCCCAACTTTCTGCACCTACAGCTCCCCCACTGGGGCAGCTGGAACTGACCCATGACCAGCACGCTGCACCAAAGCCACTCTTAAGGAAAGTCCTCTTGGCACCACAGCTGGACAAGAGACAGCCAGTAGCAAGAGCTTCCCCTCTTGCTACAAGCTACCTAGCAGCCGTTTGGGCTGATGGACAGGTTTGTTCAAGGGTTCACGTGCAGAGCCATCCCCATTGCACAAGTCTAGGAAGATTTGGGCTATGCCGGCGGTGTCCTGCTCACTCACAGCGGACACACCAACTCTTAAACATGCACAGAGCACAACACGGTGTACATCCTGGTAGCACTGACGTTCCTAATG
The DNA here is from genome assembly GCF_963932015.1 of Anas acuta. Lineage (NCBI taxonomy): Eukaryota > Metazoa > Chordata > Aves > Anseriformes > Anatidae > Anas > Anas acuta. Next base: position 1,906,589 of record NC_089002.1, on the reverse strand, counting down.
CTCCCCTGAGACAGTCCCCAACCCTAGAGCCATCTGCTCGTTTCCCTTGCTGCTTCCAAATGCTGCCATACAGCACACTGCTGGTCCTCAGCCTGACCTTGTAGCGTGTCAGTGTGCTCCAGAGGCTGAGCTCCACCAAGCTTTCAGTGACAAGACACCCGAGAAGTGCCAGGGCACATATACTGAGCGTTTTCTCACAATCTCCCGCACATTGATGTCACACCCAGAAACACACACTTGATCAAGTTCTTCCAAAGCAGAGCAAAGTAAAGGGTTACATGTATTTGTTTATGCACAGACGTACCATATTATCAACAGCTGTCTTTGAGACCTATTTAGCAGCAATGGCTCAGCTTCCTTCCAAAACATGTAGCTGTAGACTTAGGCAATAAGCTCTAACGTGTTTCCTCCCACACCAAAATAGCTTGTGCTGACATCCTCTGTTCCCTGGTGGGGCAGGTGAAGGACCAGGAGTAGAATTTCACCTGGAGACCTGGAAACCACAGCAGCTGCCCAGGGCATCCTCCTTCTCCCAGATTAAAACTGCAGTTGGGCTTCATTAGCACTTGCAGCCCAGCTCAGCCTGGAGTTCAGATAGATTGTTGTGTGAAAACAAGCTTTGCAGCCAAAAACCAGCCAAACTACTGAAGACTGTGGAGTAAGAGGACAAGCAGACATGATTCAGCCCAGAAGGTCATCTGCATCCTGGGCTGCATCAACAGAGGTGTGACCAGGAGGTCGAGGGAGGTGACTGTCTCCCTCTGCTCTACCCTCATGTGGCCCTACCTGCATCCAGGTTTGAGAAGAGAAAGCTCCAGGGAGACCTCATTGTAGCTTTTCAGTACTTAAAGGGGTCTTATAAAAAGGATAGAGAAGGACTCTTTACTCAGGTAGATAATGATAGGGCAAGGGGGTATGGTTTTAAACTAAAAGAAGATGGATTTAGATTAGACAGGAGGAGAAAATTCTTCACTGTAAAGGTAGCGAGGCACTGAACAGGCTGCCCAGAGGAGCTGTGGATGCCCCCTCCCAGGAGATGCTCAAGGCCAGGCTGGACGGGCCCTTGTCCAACCTGATCTGGTGGGTGGCATCTCTGCTTGTGGCAGAGGTGGGGAACTGGATGAGCTTTAAGGTCCCTTCCAACCCAAGCTATTCTATGATTAACAGTGAGTCACTGAGGCCCAAAGGGCCCTACAGCTTAGGGGAGATTTACCCAAGTATTATAATTTAGTTGCTGATAAATCCCTAGGGATCGAGGCCTCCCTGGAGAGTGGCACACTTGGCTACATGCTCCCTAAGGAGGCAATACATAAACCCTAGTGGCTGGTTAACTGCTACAACCCAGAAAACATGAAGTTTGAGCTAGCAGGAAGCACTTTTCTATACCTTATTTAAGTCTTATTAGGTGAACGGTTTAACCAGATCATCACAACATGACGTCCTGTCCTGCCCTGCCCTGGATGTGCAGAGCCCTGCTGAGAAGGAAGAAGAGAGCCCCTTTCCTAGTGCTCAAGGCAGGGAGGCAAAACCACAGGTCATTCATGCAGCTTCTAAAGGCAGCTTCAGTAGGGCCCTGCCTGCTCATGGGGCTTTTCTCCCCTTTCCCTTGAGGTCTGGCATCACTCTCCTTTCACCGCTCTCCCATGGATCATCATTAGGCACAGAGATTATTTGACATGAAGACCCAGACAGGCTGCCTGCCAGGAGCAATACCTACAGAAAGCCCCGCATTTCTCTGTGGTGGCACCACTTGGATGAACTGCCAAGGACAGACCAGCACTTGAGCAATTAGCAGTGGCAAATTAAAAGCTCAGCAAACCTCACACCTCTGGTCTCAGCCACTAACACCTTACTAAGTCCCCTCCTGAGTGTGCATCACATCATTTTCTAACCCACCAAACAGGACGAGATTCCCATAGCTTCAGAGTCTGAGTACTCAAAAATGTTTGAGTTCTACCTAAAACATCACAATCTGCAGCGTGGGAAAAAAAATGGGGAAGAAAAAAAAAAAACAAAAAAAAAATCTCCTCTCCCAAACCACCCTCAGATTCCCTAAGTACTTCCTAGATTTCTTGTTTGCAGAAACTTCTCTTCCTGTCTCTCCGCTTACTAAAGGCGTGGGGATCGGTAACACCCAGACACACCTGACCGAGTGCTCTACTTACACCTCTCCATTGCACCCCCACCTCTTTCTGCATCTCCCACAAGTCGCTGCCAAGGTGGCTGCTCAGTCCCCGGAGGCTGGGCTGGGTCCTGTCCCCTTTAGCGAGGATTGTGGCAGCTGGTGTCCCTGCAGGGAAGTCAGCCTGTGCTGGCTGAGGATAGAAGATAGGAAAGTCTGAATGCTTAAGCAGCCAACCCAAGGCCCCTTAGAACCTGCTTCCCTTGCTACAGCACTAATAGGGCCCTGAGGGCATTAATGTGCTTTAATTGCCCTGAACAACCTCACCTGGGACCTCTGGGACCTCCTCCCACCTCCTCTGAACATGGCCCCTGAGCTCTGCTTCAAGTCAGGCCTGAGCACCCAGTCATGGTGTGAGCAGCTGGGTTTGTCTTCAGTTCTGCCTCCAGCTTTATTTCTCGGCTGGGTCTCAGACCTAGATTGTAGGTGACTTTCCCCCAGTCTTATATCCTCCATGCACATCTGGTGTAAGTTTCATCCCGTCTCTGTTCACATCTCCTGCTGCTCCCAAGTACTCTGGGATGGACCCAGAACTGGATTCATCATCTCATCTTGCTTAGGATTACCTATGGGTCCTGCCATCAGCACCCTGCTCTGGCCCAGCTCCCTGGGCAGCAAGGGCACTGCCCGGGCTGCAGCAGCCCCACTCCCACTGCTCCCTACATGGTGAGATGTTTCTGACCATGCCTGGGGAGTTCCCCAGCATTTCCTTAAGGAGCAGCTGCGTTGGTGCTTCTTGTCCTTGCCAGTTCTTGTGAACTTGCTCTTTCTCAGCTCCTGGCTGGCTGTGGTACACTACAAGCTTGGGCTGGAGAAACTGTTAGTTTGGTGACCCCAGTGTCTTCTTGTGAGGCCGTAGCTGAAAACAGTTCTCATCTGTCTGCTGGTGTGCAAGGTGGCTCTAAAGCTTACTCCTGATACAAGAACCACAACCTGCTGCAAGGACAGAGAGGATGGTGGCAGCTGCCAGCAGCTAACCATGGGAGATGGAGCATGCCAAGGAGTCACAGCCCAGCTAAGATCCACAGGGATGCCAACACAGGGCATCCATCAGAAATAGAAAAGCCTGCTAAGCTGGTAACATCCAGCAACTGCTCGAATTCTCGGCAAATCCACTTGGATTCTTGGGCTTGAGTTATTGGCTCTACCACTTGGACAGCCCAGGTTTGACTGTTGAGCTTAAACACCACTTCTTATGCGTGATAGCTGGAGTACAAAAATAAGCATGTATTTCTGCTCAAAACCAAATTGGTGGCTGCTGACTGGCTTTGGTGAGAGAATAATATGGGAAAGATGAAAAGGTGGTGGATGTGTTGGGGAAATGGCAGGTATTGTGCATTAATTTTAGAGAAGCATGACAAGGAGATGGGGCAAGAGCTAGCTCGGAGTTTGGAGTGGGATGGAGTATAAACTGTTCTAGCTGTTTCATCCTTTATGCATTGAAACAAGGTTTTCTATGTTCTTAGTCTTCCATTTGAAAAAGAAAAAAAGACTAGAAACTGAGGCTACAATCAATTAAATAAATAAATAAAAAAGAGTATTCCAAAGGACAAAATGTTTGCAGGTCACTGGAGCCTGTTTAAAGAGTAAATGTGTGCCACCAAGCCCAAAAAGACTTGGAGAGGGAGGAGAACTGGGTTAAGGCAGTCATTAGATGCTAGAAAAAAGCCTTGAGTAAACTGAATTTACATCCAAATGGGCAGGCAATATAAGGGACAACAAACTTGTTTGCAAACATCAGGGGGCGGGGGAAGTGTGCTAGAAGGCTTTTAAGATCAAAGCATAAAATGAGTCTTCCAAGATAAGGCTATCAGAAGTTAGATACTGATATCTATAAGCATCACAAAAGAGCCTAAGAGCTTCCTACCCTGGGAGCTTTTGCTGCTGAGAACTCAGATTTGACTGAATCTGAGATGCAGGTAGAAGTTTCAAAACAGTAACGAGTGTGTGAATTAATCGGATTATGTCCCCATGTTCAAACAAAAACCCTAAAGGAGTAAAAGATGAAACAGCTGGAATAAGTTCTTACTCAGAACTGTTTCGGTTCTGGAGGACAGGAAAGTGGCCAATATGCCAACAAATTTTCAAAGGGTTCCCAGTGACATCTGTGGAGCCATAGGATCGGTGCTTTCCTGTAGAGTAGGTAGAATTACAATAAAAAGGGAGTGGCAATGCTCAACTGTATAGGAAAACGTGACATTGTAGCAGCAGCATAGCAGATGTCAGCATGAGATCATGGTGGAGGTGATCTTGTTCCGAGTTAAAACTCTTCCACACCCACAGGCAGGTACCAAGGAGATGTCCTTGGTCTAGTCAGTGGCTGGGCACCAGGACACCTCTACCCACCTGCTTGTCTGGGGTTCCTTGCTGTGACAAGGAGGACAACACTGGCTTCCAAGTCCTCCTCACAGCTCCTGGGTGGGTATGACTTGGCTCTGAAGGTACCTTTTTGTACCCTTTAGGTGCTGACAGATCAACCTTTTTGTCTGTCCATCCAGCCCCGCTTGTGTGAGCCATCAGGAATTACATCTCTCCTTATCACACTGTCTTGTGATTCCTATCCTATCTTCCCTTCTTAAAGGTTTGAATTTTCATTTTAAGCTGTTGCATCTTTCTGACTGTCCATTTCCTGGTTGGAGGTCCTCAGTAGCTGCAGATAGATGTGCTGTGATGGTGACAACCTGCTAATCTCCATGCCATTGACCCCTGCCACTCTCACAGTCCTCCTGCTGCTCGTTTCTTTTGCTGTTCCGATGGCTGTTTGCTCTCTCTCCAGACAAGTCTTCTCTTTCCAACCACGATTCCCTACAACTGAAGAAAGGTCTCTGTGGGTTCAGCGAAGACGAGAGCTGCCTTGCAATTCCAGTAGCATTTACCAAAGGAAATGGTAAATGTGTCCCTCCAAACAAAGATCTATGGTTGATTATCTACATGGACAACTTCCACGATAGATTTACAGAAACCAGGCTGCTGTAGCAAAAAAAATAATAATAATTAAAAAAAAAAAAAAAAAAAAAAAAAAAAAAAAAAAAAACAGTCCTCAGCTTAATAAATAGCTGGTTTAAAGAGAAAAAAAAGAAAGGCTGATTCGATCTGTTTCTCAATGAAAGGAAGAAGTCCTGGATATTCTCGATGGAGCCTGTGCATGTCAACATTCATAAATTATTTAGAAAAGGGGTAAAGAGCAAGATGACAAAGCTGGCAAGTGGCACAGGTCTCAGGCCATGACAAAATGCTGGAGATGGTCCTCATAGTAACAATAACTGAGCAATAAAACAAATGATAGAATTCTATATAGATGAATGAAAACTCTTGTGTTTCCATATAGTGTAACGTGTACTGAACAAGTTGTTATGTTCAAAGAGATCAGCAAATTCATTAGATCATAAAAATATCAGGTCAATTTTGAAGAGCTCTGGAACATAAGTTACTAGGTAGGTGTAGAAAGCAAAACAAAACAAAAATCCAAAATGCCATTGGAACTCCATGATGCAATGATATTTCTATCTGTACGGAAGTCCTGGTCCATCCATCTGAAAAAGCTTCTCATCAGTGCTGCTCTCAGTCCACTCTCTGCCTGGCCTGTATTTGTGCTCATTTCTCTTCAAAGGATATTTATGCAGCATTTCCCAGTACAGGAAAAGAAAGACTGAAGAGGAATTTGAAAAAAAAAAAAAAAAAACACAAAATGGCTTTTTGTTTGTGATATAAGGACTGGTTATATTCATCTTAAAAAGTTAATGGAAAATATTACAGGCACAAAAAGTATAAATCAAGGGGTACTAAACATGAAGATATCATGTATAAGAACTATTGTTGCTGGAAATATTGAAAACACCAATGAAGTCTTGCATGTGATCATTACATCTTTGTATGCTTTTCTAGGCTTCCAGTTCCCCATTCTGATTTCCTTCTCCATGTTGGTCTCTGCGATAATGGGCTGGATGAATCTTAAGTGTTTCAGTGCTGACTATTTACACTTTCACATCTTGGTTTAGAAAATCATCTCCCTCCCCACCTGCCAGAAATGCTCTCCGAACTGCACCGTAACTGTTCTGTGCCTGCCACATCCACCAGAGTCAGGCTCTGCCAAATTCAGCCTTGGCATCTGCTCCCGCTGCCGACCGTGCCATTGGAAATCAGTCACAACTTGTCCACTCTAATCCCATATGTAGGAAACTCAGGATCACTTCCATGCTGTCCAACACGGTTTGAAAGGTGAGTCTGCACATCCCTGGTGATAGCTATCGACAGGTTAACTCATTTTCCACCATTTCTGCACATTTCCATCCCCAGCAGCTGACTGCTGGCTTTCTGGTGAGAAGCTGGATCTGATGCACAGCTTCCAGGCAGCCTCTCACGCTAAATAACCTCCACAAGATGTGTGTCCTCAATCGGAAATGCCAGTGCTCTGATGGTTTGACCTCTGGTTGCAAAGTGACACCTTTGCATGTGGATAGTTCTTCTGTCCAAACATCCCAAATCTCCAGATTAGGTTGATGCCAGCAGCTGGTCCGGTACCATCTTTCCTTCCCAACCTGCTTTGTCCAGTACTCTCTGCCACTTTCACACTTTCAACCCAGTAACTCTTAAAAGACCTTTCACTGTCTCTTCCTTGAAAGTGATAATTTCAATTCATAGCCTAAATCCACAGTTTTCGTATTCCTATGTGTTAACACAGCAAGCAGTGTGTAACTTGCAATGCCTTCTGCCATCCGAGGCTGCCAAGAACTTTCACTCCTGGGCTGCAGCCAGTGTTCCCAGCTTCTGTTTCACAAAGCGACTCGTAACAGATCACAGATGTTAAAAGATGAACAGTGCAGAAAAACCTAATCTGTGCTACAGACGCTGTGGCTGGATGAGGAGCAGTTCCAACAACGTGCAATGTTCCTGGCAGTTGACAGTCCCTTTGCTGCTGCTGGTGGCGCAACTTCCCCACACCAGCACACTGAGGTCTCTCAGCTCTGTGATCCTCTCAACTTTGCGTTGATGCTGTTCCAGGAAAGACATCTTCTCTTCCACAGATGGCTTGGCAATGTTCTTCTGAATTGCGTCACATTTTCCATTACTTGATCACAGGGAAACAGCCTGTTCACTTCTTTTTCTACCAAACCCTACTGGTCATGTTTCTTCAAAACCTTGCAGTGAGGATTCTTCAAATTTTCAGTATTTTATCGGTGTATATAGAAAATCCAGGCATAACTGACCACTTTGCCAGGGATAAAGAGGTTCTGGAAGAAAGGTGGTGTGCTGTAGGACTTCAAACCCAGAGTCCTTCCAGCAAAAGCAGAGGGGAAACAAACTCAGCTTCATTCGTTTCTTTGTAGATCATTGGAAAACAAAGACTTTTGTCAGAAGACAGGAAAGATGAGAGATGTTTGTTGGAAGAGTATCACAACTGGTGAGCACAGCACCAGATAAGACACAAGGTTGCCTACCTTTCTTGTCTGATTGCTGTCCCATCGCAGTGGTCTGGCTGGGCTGGATGCTTCGTAGCAGCCCATATGGTGCTGCCATCTGGATTTGTGACCCACAGCGTTGATAACGCATCAGCGTTTTGGCTGTCACAGAACATGCTTGCACAGTACCAAGGCTTTCTCTTTTTTCACTTTGTGGGCAAGGTGGGAGCAGACAGAGCCAGGACAGCTGACCCAAAATGCCCAAAGGGATGTTCCAAGCAACATGATAGCATGCTCAGCAAATAAATGGAGGATGAAAGGAGGGTTTTGAGTACATTTGTGATTATCATGTTTGCCTTCCCAAGCTACCATGTATGCTGAGGCCCTGTTTAGCCAGGAAGCTGCTAAATATCTGCCTGCTGATGACAGATGTTAAATTATTATTTTACTTTGCCTGCACACGCAGCTTTTGCTTCCCCTATTAAATTGTCTTTATCTCCATCCACAAGTCTTCTCACCTTCCTTCTTTTCTCCCCATGCTGCAGGAAAGGTGAGTGAGCAAGCAGCTGTGTGGGTGCTCGGCTGTTGGTCAAGGCCAACCTACCACACCCATGTATGTGCAGGGAATATTCCCACTTCTCAGCAAGAAAAAAAATAATGAAAAAAAATGAGAACAGAACCAACTGTCTCCTCATTACTGCTTACAACTGCCAGGCAGACTTAGACAAACTTAAGACTTCAACTTGGACTTCTTCCAAGCTTTTTAGAAGAAGCATGGATGAGACAACAAACTGATCTCTTCCCCACTGTTGTTATTAACTGCTCAAAACCAATAAATAAATAAATCTCCCATAACTTAGCCTCTTTGCTTTACACATTTACAAAGAAATTACATATGACCTGCTTGCTCTGTCTTATAGACTAAGTTATACAGGGATCAGTAATGTTCAGTACAGCCATACGTGGACAAGAAAAAAAAGGGCAGGTTTTGTTGGCAGTACAGTTAATCATAATTAATCATAATTAATCAAGTTAATCATAGCTGCAGCAATGAAACCTAACTTTGAAGAACTGCAGGAGAACCTAACAAAATTAAGTGACATGAAAAAATTAAATGTGGCACAAAGGGACATCTTCTAGTGATGGGAATTGGTAGGTTCAGGTTCACGGTTGGACTTGAAAACGCTGAAGGCATTTTCCAACTTATGGGAGTCTATGACACAGCCAAGAGAAAGTAGCAAAAGGCCTCCATCCAACACCTGACAAAACATGCTGGGGAAATATGCTACAAAGATCTATAAAATCATGGTGACAAAGACAGCCTGAGTGCTCATTCTCTCCTACAATGCAAAACTTAAGTAGCATCAAATGTAGGTAGCAGGAGATATGCAAATAAAGACTGATCAAGTTAATGGAAGAGACATTCATCGAGAATTATTAAAGATACATTAAAGATACCACTCACAGATAAAGAAATGTGCCTTTTTTGCTTCAGTAAGTAATGATTCAATAGAATTCTTTAAAAAAAACTCATCCCTCAAAAAAAATAATCACAACTAATCTTCTACATTGCACTGCTGGCAAAAGCCTTATAAAGGCTTACAACAATAACAGTGAGAGACACATATCTATATAGCTTTACTGGCATACTTCAGATGTTAGTACCGGTTCCATCTTCACATCTGTATTTTTATTTGTTTTTTTATAAATATCAGTATTATTACTGCCTGAAGTCTAACCCCCAGACCACTTAAATAGCATTTATTAACCACTGACCATTGACCTTTTATGACAACTGACAGTTCTCAACGATTCACAAAAGTTGTCATGCATTATAAAATATTATGAAAACAAAAAATATTTACAACTGGGGTTTACAATTTGTGTTCAGATTCTAAGAGAGAAGCCACAGATTTCCAATATGGGAAAGTTTATTCTCTAGGGCTAATACAGAAACCCCTTCAATTCAAAATATAGAGCATATACTAAAAATAATAAAAACACTTTTCTTCTGCATTCTTCGATATGTGTGCATGTCCCAGAAGCAGAATACGATGTCCACGTCTTTTATTTCTGGTCTTTAACAGGAACCCTGTACTTTACTAAATATATATAGTAAATTTTTTAAAGAAATCTTAAAGGATCCTCTGTCTACCAGAAATATTCATGTTCATTTAAACACTTTCTTCTTTAAATCACTGAAATGAAGATGAATATGATCTAGATCACCACCTACAGTATTTCAGGTTTGCTGCATTTTTCTACGCATCTCTTCAAGTGCTGCTTCTCGTTCTCTTAAGAGCTGTTTAAGTCGTTTTATCTTTTCATCCCGGATTGTTTCATCCAAGTCTGGCGGAGTCAAAGGGAAAGCATCATCTCTGAAAGAACCTTCGAAAACTGAAGTATGATCTTCACAGGACACTAAAACTGGAATATGTGAGTCTATAACATCACTATTTTGAGAGCATGTCTCTTGCTCGGAGTCCCTCCCAACAGAGGATGTAACGAAGTCTGTGGAAATACTTTGCTGGAGTAAGACTGGTGGAGGGGAAGCACTTCTGTTAAGCAGGATGGAACTTGGGCCAGTATCTTCTGAATTTGAACTTGTGGTTGATTTGACTGATGTTTTCCTTCTCTTTCCACTGTCTGACACCAATGAGGATTTCATTTTTCTTTTCTTAGATGTATCTTCCAGATCCACAATTATCTGTATAATCAAGAAACACACAAAACATCCTTCTGTTAAATTGAGCATCATTCTACCTTATTCACAGCTCATTAGGCACATATTACACATATTGCTGTATGCTTCTTAGAATTACTGTATGGAAGATGTTTCTTTTAGCAATTTGAGCAAACATACTTCTATGTTCAGTAATGTTTTCTAGCAAAGATTCCTGGTTAACAACTCCAGAACATTAACTTTCTTCCTCACCCAATAGTCCATTTCTGCCCTTCCTGTGCTTGCCTATCATTTCATGCTATCACCTCTTTAACTGTAGCATAAGCCAAATATTTTGTATCTAACTTGGTGGAAAAATGCAAAACATTCTTCAGGCTGACATTTCCAGAAAGCTTAAATGTTAGAGTTGAAGTCCATTACAAAACCACATTCCTCTTAACTACCTTGCTATTTAAGTTTTCATGTACCTTACTATGAGCAGGCAGTAGATCTGCCTAAAGCTAGGCTCTCAAAATAGAATTACTAAAATCTGAGAAAGCTTTTGACTGTGTAGAGTAGGATTATACAAAAGAAAGTTTAGAACACTAAAGCTGAACAGGACTACTTTGGATGGCTAAAATCAATTTCATGCGTTAAGACAGAAGTTCTTACACTAAGGGCAACCTTTCCAGAAGCACTCAAGAACATCCATAGCCAACGACAAAGGGCTACGTTTATAAAGACATTCACAGCTCTAATGACCAGACAGGTACATGAGTCAATTTTTTTCAATAACACTGCACACGACCAAGTGGATGCTTTTCTTTGGAAGTCACACATTTTGTCATGTGAATGTCTGAAGTGCCTTGAAATAACAGTACTTGCCCTGATTTTGAATTCACAGGTAAAGCTTCACAAGAAATCATTCCTCTATTATTCTGCGTGTATTCACTGCACTACTGGATATACATAACGGTTTGCAGAAGGCTAAATATAAATCAGAATCACAGAGGTATAGTTCCTATTCCAATAAAGGCTATCCTTTTGACTGTTCATCCACCACTAGAGGGTGCTTCAAAGCATTTGTTCTTTTTATTTCCTCCAGCTGAACACAGAAATGAGGATTAAAGAAAAAAAAAAAAGAGCACTCGAGTCATACTGAAATCATACAGCTCTATAGCACCACAAAACCAAGTTCTAGGAACAATTCCCACAGGGACTGTAACAATTACTGGCTTCCCCCGATGAATCCCATGGTGGGAGGGTCCAAACAAAAATCATAGCCCTGTACTGATCATACACATGCTGCTTTCTGAATGTGTTTGCGGTACACATACTTTAATGCCAAAAACATTCAAGATACCTTTTCCTCTGTAACACATTCCTGATGTTGATTTGTTATTGTCACATCTAATGATGATGAAACGCAAGAGTCATTTCTCGTTTTCAAGTTGTTACTGGAACACACCCTTTCATCTGATTTCTCACTGGAGGTTATCAATGGTATTCTCTTAAGGTAGACTCTCTCCTCCTTGGTGAGACCAAATTTTCTCCTTAATTCCAAGTATTGTTTCCAATGTGGCTTCTCTTGGTGTTTGATTTGATTAACTTTTCCCTGTGAATCCATCTTTTCATGCTGGACCTGAAATACAGAAACAGGGTGGGAACCATGAATCTCTCTCCCTCTCCTTCCATGTATACAGAAGCCTTAGTTTACTAGAAACACTGGGAAAATAACAAATTTTCACAAGAGTTGCATTTAACATGCGTAAGCCAATTTTGAGGAATTATGACGTATTATCATAGGTCTAACATTATTTGAGTTACCTAAAACACCAAGTGTCTTGTAAAACATCCAGACAATGCAAAGTCCAACTAGTAAGCCATATAAAGTAACCTACTCTAAAGCTTAGAAGTAACAAAGGAAGATGATGAAAGATCAGATGGTGTTCTTTACAGAGTCACTTTCAGGCTGTTGAAAACACTCCACTTCGATAATACCAACAAAGCACTATTAACCAGCCTTCCTACCTAATCTCACTGTAACCTGAACTGTTCCTCAACTGCAAGGCCAAGGTGACATCACTATGTCTGGCACCCATAGCCTTGCAAATGTATGGACTATAAACAACTAAGGCAAATGAGAATGCTACCACTTGGCATCACACAGCACTCAAGAAAAAATGTTTATCTGAACAGTTTTGTCAGGTGAGGAACAATCAAAAAAGAGGCCCTACTGCAACGATTAAATGCCTCAAATGTGCATAAATATGCTTAGCTGACATTCCTCTTCGGCCTGGTCAACATAAGCAAATACATACTTGCTTCAGACCAATTTTTCATCTGCAGACAAATTCATTCTGTCCTCCTGGGCAACTGAAAGCTTGACTTGCAATCCTTCACGGGCACAGAGTTCGTGCAATTTTCAGCTAAGTTCTCTCTTCGATATTTCCTACATTACAATTTTAGAAGAACACGTAGACAGCCTGAAGGGGGAAAGCACCATTGCCATTAAAGCTCCCGAGAGTTCCATCTGCCTGACATCAGCCATGACACAAAGGAAGAAAACCCCTCTACATGAACGGAAGGGAACGCAGCTCCTGCCTTAGGCTCTCTCAGACAGCAGAAACTGGAGCTGTAATGCCTTTGTCCTAACATGACAACCCCTGCTTGTCCGCCTTGTTCTCCTCTCACGTAGCTCTAAGCTTCTCTACTTGACATCACGCCTACAGCACGGTCAACTGCTGGGAAAATGCAGCATCAGTGTTTGAGAGCAGAGAGCTACCAGATGAACAGCTTTCCTGTACTTTCCACTTGCTGTACATAACTTTTATTTCTTCACAAGATAAGTTGTCTTCTCCTTGCCCTTTTCTTTATGCCTTTTCTCACTTGCACTCACTCCAGTGCAATTTTGCAGGGAAAACAAAACAAAAAAGTATTTTCCATTTTTGAACCAACGAACTACACTTCAGACCAGCATTTCTGGTGACCAGAACGGTCACAACAATCTGTGAACTCACTATCAGCTATTTTATTCCAACAGAACCAGGAGCATATAATAATTTAGCAGACACTGAGATTGGCATGTTTATTGGAGAGAGTTACCTTTTGCCAGTCTTCACTGAAAGCACACTCTTGTTTAGATTGAGGTAAAACAGCACTTGCTGCTCTGGGGGAATGAATCATTTCTTTGCCACCTTGGCATACATTTTCCTGTGTCCCTACTGCTGTAATAGGGGTCGCTCCACTTGAAATGCTCATGGTCAGGGGCAAACTCTTTCCTTGGATTACAGTAGAACTGCGCTGCTTAACACTTGGTGTCACCAGAGCTGCAGGTGCGGATTTTAAGTCACTTCTTAAACCAGCTGATGGAGAAACTTTTGCATTTGCACCCATTTTTGAATCTTTCTGAGACAGCACCATTCCTTTGCTCTTTGACAATACCAGATTCACCACTTTATTGGTTATTTTAGTGACTTCAGTAGAAGCAATTAGCTTGGATGTCTCCTTTTTAAGTGAAGCATCAGAAGAGGAAGATGCTTGTTTGTCAACATGGGCTGACAGAACATCAGAACCTCTTTTGGTCAACAAATAGACTTTCCCACTGTACATGACCAGAGCGTTATCTTTAAAAGGTGTGATTTTTGTTTGGCTTCCACCGGGACCACTAGAACAGAGCGGTAAAATATTTGCAGAGTTAACTTCGACATTCTTCATATCTGACAAAGTTTTCAAGATCTTAGTAGCCACGTTATTTGATGACTTCACAGGAATAAGGCAAGGCGATGATAACTGCGGACTTTCTTGCACAATCCATTTCATTGGTGTTTGCTGGCACTTCTGATCATCAGATGTTACTGTCTCAGAAGAACAGTTTGCCATTTGTGTAGCTGTCATTATTAATGTTTTTGAAACGTCTGTGGCGGCTTTGGGGCAAATGGTTTGCAACCGCTTGGGAAGTACTGTTTTTACCGCGTTCACAGGTGACACGTAAATAACAGTTGGAATTTTTGTACTGTCAGCTCCTCCAGACACATTTGTTGCTGCAGCTGCAAGTATTTTTTGCTGTATTGCAGGCGGTAAAAAAGAAGCTGGGACAGATTTCACTTCTGCATCAGCTGGTATCTGTAGGTGGTGGTCAGAGGGCAGTACTGGAGACTTCATAGTAGCGGGAAGATTCTTTGTGTTTACCAACATGTACGCAGAGTTACTCTGGTTAGATGAACTTGTTACAGCAATGTTCTGCAAAGACAGTCTATCAACTGAAACACAACTGCTCTGGATGTTAGCAGCTGATTTTGCAGTTAAGCTTTCTGTTTCAGAACCTGCTCTAACGCTTTCCTGTTTGTCTGATGTCCTTGTAAGAATTATCTTTCCAGGATTAGGAGACTGAAAAACAGGTATCTTAACAGATGAAGGTGCAGTAGTATTGGCAAGCTGTGTCTTAAAAGTAAGATGAACTGGACTAGAAATATTCCCTTTAGGATTATTTGACATGGCTGAAGACTGAACTATTGGCACAAAGTTTCCAGAAGATTTAGAGATTGGAAGTAATTTCAGAAGGTTTTTTCCATCTGGTCCCGTCGTCTGAACTACTCGGTACATACAGCCTGCAATGCTTAACAAAACAAAGAAAAGAGACAAGAAAAAGAAAAAAAGAAAGAAAGTGTAAGTGAACACAGCACAGATATTTTAATTAATGTGCATCAGTGAATTGTACACCCAACGCTGCTATGCCTTAGAAACAGATTAACTACTGAAAAATTCCAGACCTAATCTTCAGGAACTTCAGGGCAAAAATAACTCTGATCTATTTACTGTACATTTTGGGTTAGCATTTCAGAGTACCACAGACTGTCTAAAAATAACATCCAACTATTACACATCAGAAAGGCAAGAAACAGCATCCTTTTCAGACTGAAAAAATATATACTTAAAAGAACCAAGAAAACACCTGAAATATTCTCTTCTGCTTAGAGAGCCCTTTCTTTTCCTTCTAAATGGAAGAAACATAATTGACAAATTTCACAGAGGAGCCATATTTTTTGCCACCTGCTGCTTTTAATACCCCTAGTTAGCACTAAGAAGTATGAATTTCAGGAAAGCTTTTCAGGAAAGCTTTGGGAAAATATAGGCAGATTAATTGCATGGCAAGGTGGAAACAGAAATTACCTCTGACACATACACAAGAAAAAAAAATAAGATGCAGAATACATTCCCTTGGTGGAACAGGACGAACAGTGACCAAGCCATTTGCCTACATCTCACCTGCTTGATCATTATTTAGACAGATACAGACTACAAAGGTGGTCATCTCCAAGGAGAGAACAAAACTAAATGTGGTCAAGGAACGTACAGAAGCTCTGTGCGATTGATGAAAACAGAACTCATCAATCTAGGAAGAAAAGGGCCTCAAGAACTAGAAGGAATACACAGAGTCCAAACCAGGGAAATCTGAAGAGCAGATGCAGTTGCAAAGACAAAAATTCTAAACAGCAGACAGACAGAGAGAACCTTGTCCATCCAAAAGTCAGCTCTGACTGCTTCAAATGCCAAGATAGGAATTACAAAAGACTTAGGTCCGTTCCAGGACGGAGAGGCTCTTCCCCACTTGGAGCGAGTTTGCCTGAAGGCAGGCATCTTCCCAAAGACCTCCTGGACTCAGCAGAACCTGAGGCCCCGCAGAGGTGACATGGCAGGCTGAGACACACGAACAAACCAGGATCCCTCCCTAGATGAAGCAGGATTCACGGTCTTGACATCAGATCCAGAATGATTAAAAGGTAGAGCTGCCAGCATCACTTTTGGTCACCAAAAGCATTCTAGCTCTGTCCTATTGACTTTCTACATGGATAAATCCATTGCGAACACGGCCGTGAGCGTGCTTCCCATTGCTGGGTTCTGTTTATTGTCAAGTAGCATGGGGAACACCGGCAGCTTTTCTGGCAGCAAAGCGATAGTTTGGGACTCCAGCTCAGCTTGGAACAGAGTGATTCGGATACCGTTCACGCATCCAACCGTTGCATCTGCTCAAGAAGTCAGCCAAGACATTGTCTTTTTCCAGCAAGTAAGAAGCCACAAGGATGCTCTTCACGCCCCGAGTAGGACAGTTCCTGGCACAGTCTGAGGTTGCGTTCTCCTTGACAGCTGATATAAAGACTATGCTACTGCTTGTCTAAAGGCTGTAGACATGCATGACTTTCCTTGCTGTAACCTTAAAATTAACTCTCACGTCCAATACTTGGGTACAGTGCCTCATTCCTAAGCATACGATGTGAAAAATAAGAGGCTTATGTGATTTGTCAGTGCAGTGGGAAGGAAATTCTGAAATACATTTTAAAAATAATCGTGTACTGGAAAGGACAACGTGGGCAACACACTACGTAGTTCTGGATGCATGCTGCTGTCTGAGGTTTTAGTGGTAAAATGGAGTTGGATGCTTTGGAATCTGAAAGGACAGCTGAGAAAAACTAGCACTGAAGAGAAATGAAGCTTTTTTTTTTTTTTTTTTTATCTTCACATGCTATGCAAAAAGAGCAGGAAACCCCCAAATAACTGCTTTCTAGAAAACAGCTTTTGTTTGCCTGAAACAAGTAGCAGGTATTTACAGGACTGCAGAAATAGAAAAAGGTAAAATACAGATAAGAAAGAATGAAGGGAATCATTCAGATGGGATACTAAGAAGCCTTATTCACACGTATTTACTCCAGCACCTATGAACAGGAAGGGAAGATGTCACTGCCAATGACTTCAGACACTGTTGTCTGGAGGGGACTACAACACTTTCCCCATTTCAGATGCAAGTTGAAAATTCTTCATGGTATTTATCTCACTTCACTAAAGACTCTTCCAGGAGAAACAAAGAAACAGCCAGGACTGACACTTTGTATATTACCAGTACAAAGCATTTCCAGCTTGTTTGTATACATGGTTGGGTAACAAAGAGGAGATCTAGAACCTACTTGTCTGCTTTCTGTAGCCCTTTTTTTTTCAGAAGAATATGTTTTGAGATTTCCTTAAGCAGAATGAGAAATCCACTAGTTTCCCCCTTTAAGGATGTCAGATTAATTTTGTTAAGGAAATGGGTAAATTTTCCTTAAATTATATAAATACAGGAAGTGTACTGAATTGTAGTTGGGGAGTTTTTTCCATAATAGCTGAAGTAGAACTTTCTTCCTCCCTTTTGTCCTCCTCCGCTTCCCTACTCTTCACAAATATAGAACTTCCCAAATCTCCCACATTAATGCTTAGCAATACTTCTGTTCTTGCACATCATCAGATTTTAGTTCAGCCCAAGGCCTGAACGTTAAAGCAGACCCCTGAACAGTATTTCAGGACAATAAACTAGAAAAAATAATAGTGGTGGATGGTAATCTTCTCTCCACAGAAACTTTGTTTCAGAAAAATCAAAACAGAAATTTAGGTAGCCAGCTTTCCTTTAAAAAAGTAAAAAATCTGTGATATTCAGAGAAAACTGATGTCTACATGCCATTTTTCTTGAACAAAACCAGTCGTTATTTCCTTACATAGTCTGCATGGCGATACCAACTTCCTACTCAACTAGTAGCATGGCGCTAAGCAACCTACGAAGCAGAGACAGCAGAAGGAAGTAGGAAGTTGTTGGTTTTTAAATTACTGTTCTTCCGTTAAGCTAGAAAAACAAAAAGAATTCCCCACATCCTTCCTCTGTTGAAACAGAATTCCTGTTGTATTCACTCATACAATCAGCCACATCAATCTGATGTCCAAGACTGCCTCAAGTTCTCATGCCATATTGTTTGTTACTCTTACTAAGCACCAGACTCAAAGAACAAAATGACGATGATTCGTCTTCTGTCCCTGATTTTTGCCATACCAATACAGCCTTAGCACATTTTCAGTGAATAAAGCCATTTGCTGAATCCACTGTAACCACTAGGGCAACAAAAATCATGATCTTGCCACCTAAAAAATATATTGGTGGAGATAAAAAGAAAGATTTGCTCAAGCTTCAGTTCCACTTCAGAGTTGTTGGAAGAAACATTCTCTTTCAACTCCAGTCAGCTACTTTCCAGATTGCATTTACTCCCAGATAATGCTTTAGAGACAGCTTTCACCTCCTCTGAACGTCAATAAATCAACCAGGGACCACAAGCACTACAAATGTCAGAGAACCAACTTCATTTATTTTAATGGGTACAGCCAAATCCTGGAAGCGGCAAAATAACATTGAATTGGAAGCATGCACCTAGAGACAAGTTAAAATGAAGTGACCATAGACTGCGTTTTATGTAGCCGTATCTTTTGTCTGTGTGCTCCTTGAATACGTTAATAAAGTAGTTTTGTTATTATCTGAGCAAAATCTAGAAACTGATGCTGAGTTTGCACACAACGCCAGGAATCCCACCCAGAATTTAGGCACAAGCCGTTGCTAAAGGCATGGGGTTTTCCTGTAATCCAGCAGCTCTCAGTAATGGCTGAAGGAACATTTTATGCTTGGCACAAAAACGCTTCCACCCCCTGCAGAATATTCCCTAGAGTAGGAATAATTACTGCAGGGCACGCTAATGGCCGGGGAGCAGACCGCAGGCTGTGAAGCGCTGCTCTGCCCATCAGTGACCGCTGCCCTCCAGCCACAAACCCCATGGCCGCAGCCTCCGAGGAGCCCAGCGGGAACACCTCGCTGCACCGACACCTCCAGAGAGGCCACGCGATGTGTGGGGAGCTCAAGCGTAGCTGGAGCCCGTGGCATAGAAGCGTGGCTGCACCTCCCGGTCCCCTCAGCACAGCCGCGTGCTGTTATGGGCTGGGAGCGTGGCGGGAGGACGACGACCCTCAGCCTCCAACGCTCGGTGTCTGCCCGCTGTCCGCCGCAGCACTGCCTCACGGGAGGGCGTCGAGCGGGGCGGGCGGAG
Source organism: Anas acuta (assembly GCF_963932015.1). Taxonomy (NCBI): domain Eukaryota; kingdom Metazoa; phylum Chordata; class Aves; order Anseriformes; family Anatidae; genus Anas; species Anas acuta. The sequence continues at coordinate 1,887,452 of NC_089002.1, read as the reverse complement.
GCGTGAAGGCTTGGGCAGGGCGGCGGCGGCCCCACTCCCGTCCTCAGCACCCCGCTGCCCCGCTCCTGGAGTCACAACCGGCGCCGCTCCCATCCCCAGCGCCCCGGTTCCCCGCTCCCAGCCTCGCCGCTCCAGCATCGTGCTCGCGGCCTCGACGCCCTGCTGCCCGCTCCCGGCCCCGCCGCTCCTTCCGGCGGCCTCCGCCCCCCCCCTCCCCGCACCGCCGCCTCGCCCCACACCGGGCCGGGCCCCTCAGGGGGCGGCTGGAGGGCGGCGGGACCGTACCTGCCGGGTCGCTCCCTGCTCGGCCGGGCCCTGCCGAGCCGCCCGGGAACACGGCGGCGGCGGCGGCGGCTGCGGCAGCGCTGCGCTGCCCGCCCCCCTCCGCCCTCCGCCGGGAGGGGGCGAGCGCCGGGCCGGCCCGCGCCGCTCCGCCCGGGCCCGGTACTCACAACTGCGCGGCGCTGCCCGGCCGCTCCTCTCGGCTCCGCGGGGCCCCCAGCGGGCGGCGGGACATGGCGGCGGCGGCGGACAACGCTCGGCGGCGGCGGCGGCGGAGCGGAGGGAGGCAGGGGCGGGCCGAGGCGCCGCGTGCGTCACTTCCGGCCGCCCCACCTACCCCAACCACCGCCGCCACCGCCGCCGCCCGGCGCCCATTTCCGTCCGCCGCCGCTTCCGGTAGGGAGCGGAAGTGGAGCCTGGCGCCGCCCGGCGGTCGCTAAGGGTACGGCGGGAGGTGGCGGCGCTTCCGGCGGTCGCCGGAAGTAGATGGAATGGAGGAAGGCGCGCTTCCGGTGGCCGTTATTTAGGCGGGAAGCGGCTCCCGGCAGCCCTGGGACGGGGCCGCGGGGGGGGGGGAGGGGCTGGGGGCGCCTCACGGAGCGCCCGGCACCGAGCCCCGGCGGGGCGGGGAGGCCTCGCCCTAGGCCAGGCTGCCCACAGCCCCGGCCAGCCCGGCCTCGAGCACCGCCAGGGTTTGGGGCAGCCGCAGCCTCGCTGGGCAACCTGTGTTGTGCCTCACCGCGCTCTGATTAAAGAATTTCCATCTAATGTCTAATTCGAGTCTCCCCTCTTTGCGTTTAAGACCATTTCAGCTTCTCCTGTCATTATCCACCCAAGTAAAGAGCCCCTCTCCACCCTTTCATAAGCCCCCATTAAGTGTTGCAGGACCCCAGTGCGCTCTCCCCAGAGCCTTTAGGCTGAACGACCCCAGCTCTCTCACAGGACATCTCCCCGATAAGGTGAATGTCTGCTCTCCTGGACTGGGGTTATCATGCTGGTTTTGCGCCGCTCTGAGCACTGTGTATGCCATGTCCAGGCCACTGACCCCCTGGCGTGGCTGTTCTGGCCCAGGAGGGTGATTAGGATGTTGCCGTGTCCTTCGGTGGAGTCCTCGTGCTGTAGGCACAAACACCATCCGCGCTGAGCTGGACTCTTGACGCATTTTATGAAGGCAGAACTGAGCTGCTCATGCTCCGATGTATTTTCCCCCAGTTCTGCTGGCATGGGGACGCCATCTAAACAGCTGCCCCCAGCGAGCGTCCATTTGGCTTCCTCACGCAGCCCACCTTGCTGCGGGAGGCGCGATGGCGGAACAAAGCTTGTGAAGCACTCACAGCTCCATGGCGCTTCTGCGTCCTGCCAGGGGTGGCAGTGTGCGGAGGACAGCCTGGCTCCGCTTTCCTCGGCTCTCTCACGAGCTCCATCTATCTGCCCGTGCCTTTTCGTCACCAGGAATCCTCTGCTGTGTATGAATCTGTTACTGCTCCTGAAGCTCTGCTTGTGCCTCGGTGCTTACAACCCTATGTTCCCTAGCTCTGATTTTCTTTAACTGCCTCAAAACTACATCTTCTAGCTCATACTGAAACTCCTTCTCAGTCATCTCATTGCCAGGCATCCTTCAGCCACTGCCCACTTACATCTGCTCTGCCTCTGCCACTGACTAGACTTTGCCAGTTCCCCCCCTTCAGAAGGGGTTTGAGGCGAGACCAGGTAAGCACTTGGCACCCCTGAACAAACAACCTACAGCATTCTCAGGAAATTCCTGATCCACAGATCATTAAAATCTGGGAGAGCAGTACAGCAGATGAGTAACACTCATGGCAAATGTGACTTCCTGGTTTTCTTTGGATCTCAGTAGTCCTCTCTTGTTCCCCATGTAGTCATCCCATCACACACAGTCTTCCCTTCTTCCCCACACTCATCCCCACTCAAAGTCTACAGCCATGGGTCACCATTATTGACCTGGACTTTTCCTTCATCCCATCAACTGACTTCTCCAGCTCACAACATCACTGAGCAATACTTACTCAGATTTTCCAGCCTCCTCCTGCTAATGAGTCTTCACAGGTTCACCAGCATCCCTCCCCTGCGCTCACAGCCTCCCTAGGTACTGTCTACCTTTTCATTTGTGCTACATTTTCTCCAACGGGAGGCACTGCTTTATCCAATTAGCTCACCCAAATAAACGTACACACTGGGTTACTTCTCAGTCCTTCATCCACCCACCAATCCCTTCACTCCTTTTCACTCCACCTTACCCACAGCACTCACTTCTCTCATCTTTTTTGTTCAATCACCTCCCCTTCAATTCCTTAGAGGTATCCTGCCACACAAATGCCTTTCTATGACATGTCCTAATAAATAAATTCATACAACTTCCAAGATTTGCAGAGACAGTCATTGTATTTCATGAAAACTTTCAAAAAAGGGAAAACTTTCAAAATAATCTGGTACAATTTTGCTTTTACCAACCATAGGTTGTCAAAGCAATGTGAAACCTGGAGCACATGTTGGATTCCTTGTTCTGTGTGGGAGAACAGCTTGGTAGAATTCTGTTCTCTCTCTTTGATGGGGCCTTAACTTGTATGACTAGTACATAGAAAACTGTGAGCAACATTCCACCTCTCTCCAGATACCTGCAGGGTAGATGGCCCTGTCTGTGCTAATTATCCTTTGCAGCCAGAATATAAAAACTGACTGTTTTCAAGGATGGTTCTTCTGATCTATTTTAGACACCCATTTTGAGATGAACTCAGTCACTCCCAAGACTTTAGTTCCCTTTATGGTCAGCAGAAGCCTTGGGTGAGACAGAGGCTGACCTCTAATTTAGGACCTCAGAGCTAGGAATCTGCATTTAGTCAGATTTTAAGACACCTCTTGAGTACAGACTAAATCTCTCAGTGGCATGAAGTACAACCTGCTTGGCATCAACCCAAATCCCATCTTCACAACGCTTTGTTCACTTCATCAACCAAAAAGTTTATAATTACCAATGTTGCCAAATGTGGTATATGGTACTTGACATCATACAATCAATGAAGATTTAAAATCTATATTTGAAAGAGTCTTGTTATTGAGTTTGAAGTTCTTCTTTGGGAACAGGTTGACAGATCCTCTTACGTTCCTTCCTCTCTCTCTCTTGCTTCATGACCATTATCTCTCATTAATTCCACCCCTCCCAAGCAATAGAATGAGTCAAAAGTGTCAGGATTGGTGAATCTGAAAGCAAAATTCCACTACCACTACTGTATTGGGTGTACATGTCCCATTTTGGAAGCAGGGGCACTGCAGGGGCAGAGGAACCCATGCTGGAGCAGGTGGGTATTTCCTGAAGGAACCACAGCCCATGGGGGGACCCACAGTGGAGCAGGAGAAAGGTGTAAGAAGGAAGGAGTGACAGAGAGGAGCTGTTGTGGACTGACCACAGCCCCCATTTCCACCCTACAAACTGCCTTGGGATGAGGATAGGTAGAGAAGTTGGGAATGAAGAACTGAAGTTGAGCCTAGGAAGAAAAAAAAGGGAGGGAGAGAAGTATTTTAATTTTTGTCTTTCTTTCTCATCACCCAAATCTATTTTATTTGGCAATATTTTAAATTAATCTTCCTCAAGTCAAGTCTAGTTTGCTTGTAATGGTAACTGGTAAGCGATCTTCCTGTCTTTAGCTTGATGAATGAGCTTTTTCTTATTTTCTTTATTGAGGAGGAGGAGTGAGAGAGTGGCTGGTTGGGTGTCTGACAGCCAGCCAAGGAATTCCCACCACAACCGCATTTACAAGAGATCACCTGCAGCACTTCATCCACTTTTGCACTCCTCCTGGCGCCCAGTATAAAAAGGCATTGGCAAACTGGGACGAGTCCAAAGGAGAGCCATTAAGGCTGTTGGGGCTGGAGCACGTGGTTTATGCTGGGAGACTGAGAAATCAGCCTCAAGGAGAGCAGTGCTGCCTGCAGGCATCTAACTGAGGGGCAGCAGAGCAGACACACCCTGACTCTCCTGGAAGGTGCACAGGGAAGGGGCAGGAGGCACAAGGCACAGCCAAGGGAATTCTGTGCATTCTGGCTGGGTAGAAGAATAGAATTTTTGCCATGTAGGTGGCTTAGCACTGGTACAGGGGCCCGAGGAGTTTTTGAGATCTCCTTCCTTGTAAATACTGAAATTTAACTCAATAAAGCTCCGACAAGCTGGCCTACCTTTGGTGTTGGCTGTGCTTTGGGGAAGGGTTGGACATTTAACTTAAACTATTCCATTGTTTTGTTAGAATGACCATGAGCAGCATCCCCTTCAGGTCAGAACAGAAAATTCCCTTCTCTGAGTAACTCAGAGCAGTAAAAAGAACCTGACAAGGGGTTGGAAAATGGCAGAAATATCCTTTGCGGTAACATCTAAAGTCAAATTATGAACAGACGGTCTGTTCCTCCCTACCTCTTATCTAGGATAGCTCAAGGCATGTTGCTACAGAGATCTAGACCATCTCCCGATCTGTGCAGCTCCTGCTAGACCTGAGAAACCATAATCTTTAAGAACTACTATTTCTTTACAACATGCCAAACCAGTAAGAAGACTGACTTTGGAACCTGCCATGCTGCCATGTACAGCACGAAACCAGCGACATCTCCATGGATGGACGTGGCATGAAGACACTTGAAGACAGAGACTTTCTGGAACAGCAGTGCAGGTGAAGCCAGACAGAGGCACCATGGTTGGTCAGAGGCCACCTGTGTCACCTCTCTGAGAAGGACCAGGGCCAACCTAACCCTGCACTGCTTCAGGATATTGTCTGGAAAACGACCTCATAATTTCAGCCCAGAAGGGAGCCTGTGTCATCTCCCATGTATACTTCTTGCCCAGCAGCTTAGAACTCGTGAACAGCTTGCTTGTACCATGGCTAGCACTTCTGAATCTCTTGGAATTCTTCTGCGAGGCCTGTAATCTCTATTGATTTTATCTTTAAAGCTCCATAAGCCATATAATTTTAGCTGATTTTCCACTTCAAAATATAGTTTTATATGGGAGCTCAGTTTGGAAGCCAGTGGAACCTGCTAGACACAGAAATAAAGTAGATAGTAGAAAAATGCAAGATAAGGTACAAAACAAGTAGCACAAAGTCAAAGAAGTAACAATTGAGGAGTTGAGAAAATCACCAGCATGAGCGGTCCGCATGACAACAAATCAACGAGCAGAATAAGAGCGTGATAGTTGCGTGAATACTAGTATAGCCACCAATGAGCAAGCTTGCCAAGTAGCACAACTGGCACATGCAGAGGTGCTAAGGGTATAAATGCAAGAATGTATACTCAGTAAACGCTTCAGTTGCACATCAGCCTGAAGTCATGTGATAAATTCCCTTCAGTTTTGAGTCTTCCTGTTTTCTGAAGATGACCTGAGAATATAAACCATGATTGTTAAAATCATATAATGTATTGTATACTTGAAACAAAAACAAGAAATAACTTTATTGCTATTGCGGGATTTTTTGTTTGTTTGTGTTGTTTGTGTTGTGTTTTTTGTTTGTTTGTTTGTTTTGTTTGTTTGTTTTGCTTTTTTTTTTTTAATATTGATGACTAGCAATGCAGTTCCTTCACTGCTCGGCGATAGTGAAATAACAATCAGCTCAGAATCCCAAAGAGATGATGTAGAGAATGAACTTTCTAGTTCCAAAGTCATTAGCAACGTTATTTAATGGAGGCTAGGAGCTAGAAGAAGAAGGAAGGTGAAATGAATCTGTCATGGAGGTTTCCAGGGGCTAGCTTGTGAACATTTGAGGAGGAACTTGGTCTCCTTAACAAAAGAAGAACCACTGCACAATTCTTCCAAATTAATGCAGGTGCCATCTTGGAAGTTCACCTAACCCATGAAATTGTTTTTCTACTCTAATGAAAATATGCACAATAAGTTCCAAACCTGCATTAATCCATTCAGGCTAAAGTGGAGATAATCCCCACATTTCAATATCCTTAAAGGGAAGGACATATTTAACTCAAATAAAGGGCAAAGTTTATAGCACTTCCTATCCTTCCATGCTATATCAATAGCAGGAATTCACCTGAACCTACTTGCAATGATTTCTGTATGTCCCCAGATAGGAATTAGGTCAATACCTAATCACCAATGGGTTCACCAAAAATCACCACTCTACCCAGTCAAAAGCTTTTTCCCCTCTTTTCCTTCCCTTCCCACACGGATATCGCAATAAGCGAGGGACAGCATCTGACTGAATTGGGAATGCTGCATCTGACACATTCCAGACACATCCCTGTTCCAGGGCAGCCAGGTAAAAGGTCTGTGGATAAATTTTCCCTATTTCACAGCAGCCTGCAATGTTCTGGCCGCTACGCTGAAATCAGAAGTTGTTTTTTAATCTAGAATACCTCAGAGACCCATATCTTTAGGACTCTAACTCATTTTTTCATTTCTTAAAAGCCAAGGAAGCTTGTCTCTCAAAAGTGATCTAAAATTTAGTTATCGACCCAGTAACTCTCCTTCCCTGCAGACTTTGTCCAGTTAGATGGGAGCTGGTCTGAGGCACTTGTTTTCTCTGCAGTGCAGTTCTGGCCACAGCAGGATCACCATTTCCAAGTGATATTTACTGTACAGCTCTTGCTGCAAGAAGATGCCAGCTAGGCTTCTGGAAAATTACAGTTCCTTCAGATTTGAGCAATTCTTGTTAAATCTTTCAAGCTCCCTTTGATTTGGCAAGATATTCCAGCCTCTGTTAACTATGAGAAACATTTTTACTTTTTTCATTTACAGGAAGCCAGATTTAAAAAAATCCCTCAAAGACTTTTTCATAGTTGTAACTTTTTCCTCAGGTTAATTTCACATGTGTCATGTAAGGCGTAACTCAGCTTCCTCTAAACTGGAAAACAGACACACAGATTTTGCCAAAACATCAGTTTTGATGCAGTCTTTAGCAGTCTTTAGCAGTTCAACTGTTTGTATTCTTTTCCTGCCTGCTCATACAGTATCATTTATTTTTGACTTTGAGTTTACAACACACCTAATGAAAGCACATACTTGTGCACAAAACTGCCAAGTTGTTTATTTCCTGAACGTTTGCCCAGTCTTCTCTTCAAAAGGATTATTTGGCTTGTAGGTCTAACACCTCAATTACTATATAATAAGACTTGCTTTTGCCAAACTTGATGCCACTGAGATATCACAAGATGGTAGATTTTTGTAATGACTGATTCCCTAATAAATCTGGAGTCTTGTAACACTTGTGACAGCACGAGATGATGCTACCAGAGAGTTTGCCATGTGCTCCCTATTCGGTCCATGCTACATAAATTGCAAAATCTTTTCTACTTCTCAATGGAATTTTTAGTGGCAAGTCGAAACTGTGCATGTCCTACAAAGGCTCGGTTCCACTCTATATAATGCATGCCAAATTAATATTTTCAACCATGAAAAGCAAATTTGCAAGTATAAAGCGGTAAGCATCTAAATTCACTGCCAGTTATACAGATTGGAAAAGTAAACGGCATTAGATACGGCAAAAAGTAATTTTAATAAAAATAGGGCTTCATGAGGGTTCACAAGAATTTCTTCAGCTCTTCTAATTTCTAGACATTAAACAAATGCCTGAAATTCTACAAATTTTACACATTGATTTTGGTCCACCAAATCTTCACTAATAGATTTTGTTAAAGAGTTTGTGCTGTTCTGTTGTTGTTTTGTACAATTACAACCGCAAAGAATTAAAATTCAAAATTTGAAGTTTGAAACACCAGTGAGCTGTTTGAGAATCCATTACCATCATTTTTATAAGCAGCGGTTGTTTTAGAACAGGTGAATGGTTTGTTAAAAACTCGATTCATTTAAACAGCAATATTTTCTAATGAGACCAACTGTAGAAAGTTTCAAGATTAAAAAATAGATATATAGGTGAGTAAGAAAGAAGAGAGGGGTAAACTACAATTTTGTCAGGACAATTCAGAGCTTGGGAGGAGTAAATATTGCATAAAAGCCATGTTTTCTACATTTGAGTGGGCACTCCACTGCCTTCCACCAGTGGTTACAACACACAGGAAAATAACAATTGATCCTGATAACAAACCCCATAAAATATTCAAGAAGTAAATAAGAACTCTAAATCAGATTTTAAAAAGCGACTGATTGCTTACCAATTTAAAATAATGAAAGGCATTAGGTGACAGATTTCTGTGTTCTGGGGGTCTGGTTCTGCAAAGGCACTTTGACTAAACTCAGACACCAAAATCCAAAATTATGAGAATGACTTAAAGCTTATTTATTAATGTTTAATTATTAATTAATTAATAATTAATATTATTTAATTTATTTAATATTAATTAATTTATTAATATTTAATATATTTATATATTATATTTCAACTTAATATCCAGAACTTCCCCAACTAGCAGAAGCTTGAGAAATCATAGCCTAGCTAACCAGGAAAACCCAGCCAGAGTCTAGAAACCTGGCGTTTCTCCTCTAAGCCATCTCCAAGCTCGGACTGTCAGCCTGGACCTTGCCCGCAGCAGCCTGCTTGGTCCTTCATCCACCACCTAATGTCTGGGCCCCGGCTGTGTTTTGGGAGTCAGACAGTGGCATCCACGACACAGACAGCATTGTCCAGGGAGGGGGCACGTTGCTCTTCCCACTCTGCAGCCCGTGAAGATGCATGGCCCAAAGAGCCCAGACCTCAGCTCCCTGACAGGCTTAGCTGTGACACAGGACCTGCAGCGAAACTAAAACACATTGTGGGATCCACAGCAAATACCTCCCATCCCAAAAGCATCAGCCATTGGAAGCACAAACAGGGGACTCCACATTCAGGGTGAGCTCTAGGCTTGTGTTCAACATGCGTGTGGTGGTTCTTTCCTGCAACAAAGCCCTCGGCCAGCTAGAATTATAGACTAGAATCACAGAATCATTAAGGTTGGAAGAGACTTCCATGATCGCCTGGTCCAACCACCCCCTACTACCAATGTCACCCAACTAAACCATGTCCCCAGGCACCACGTCCAACCTCTCCTTGAACACCCCCTGGGACGGGGACTCCACCACCTCCCTGGGCAACCCGTCCCAACGCCTGCCCGCTCTGGCTGAGAAGAAATGGCTCCTCATTGCCCACCTCAACCTCCCCAGCACAACTTGAGGCCATTCCCTCTGGTCCTATCACTGGTTATCTGTGAGAAGAGGCCGACCCCCAGCTCCCCACAGCTTCCTTTCAGGCAGTTGCAGAGAGCAATGAGCTCTGCCCTGAGCCTCCTCTTCTCCAGCCCAAACACTAAAGCTAGGAATGTTTGTTCTTGCTGCTTTGTTTCAGTAAAGACGTTGGAATGCAAATGCTTCATCACCAAAAACACAGGACAAACTGGGTCAGTCACAACAATGCTCCCCATGCCCATTGACCGCATGCCTTGGGGATGACCTTGGTGAGGTGAGGCAGGGACCTGTTCTTTGCTGCCACTCCTTGCAAACCCAGGAGTGGGAAACTCCCACTCAGCACCACCCGGGGCTGGGTCCTCTGGGATTAGGTTCATGAGCCTCCTGTTTTCAGCACGAGTGGCTGCAGTCCTTCAAGCCAACCAGTAAAGCTGGTTGAACTGGTGAACAGCATTAGCAGGTGAAGGTTTCTTCAACAGCAAGGAAGGAAGCTGGCGTATCAACACCCATAAGGCTAAAGCAGCTCTAAAAAAACCTCTGCCTCTGGTTTGGAAAGGTGCCCCTTGAAGTGGAAACCACCAGAGGCAATCGGATGACCTACTTTGGCCACCTACCCATGGCGTGATTCACCACAGTGTAGGTGCCTGCTTCCGCCGGCTGTGGTGCAAACCAAAGGAAATGAGCTAAGAAAAGACAACTTCAGCCCTAACTCACAACCCCTGAAACATAAGCCACCTAAAAGTTAAGCCTCAAATAAGGAAAAGGGAGAAAGAAATGTCACCTGGAAATACAGAGCAGGTTTTCTGCATGTTGGAGAGGAATGAAGGAGCCCAAGGAGGGACAGGAGTGGCAAAAACTCTAGCAAGATCAATCACCATCAGGTTTAAGGAACCTCTCCCTACAGTAGTAACTGCACTGAAGATGACCTAAATTCAGACATTATCACTGCCAAGCTGCAGCACCTATGCCTAACCCCAGGCACAAACAGCAAAGATACCACCACTCATCACCATGCCATTTCCACACCTCAAAATCTGACCAATTCCACCTGCAAATACAATTGACTCCAAGGTCAGGTTCCCAACAGCAGAGAAGATGCACACAAATATTTTCTTCCAGCAAATCATTTTTACTGAGCAGATCTTTTTACTGTGAGGTCATAAGCTAGACCTTGGTCCTTCTGTTCCACAGGAGCTTCCTCATTGCTACTTTGCTACCCAGAAAGAGATGTCTTAGAGCTCAGCTGCCCTTGAAGTTTCCTGCTCAAGCTCCTACTCAGCTTCTTTGCAGGCACAAAGCTGACTCCTTCCAGCCAAAAGATAGATCTTGCAGCTGCCTTGCAACAAAAGGAGTCCCAAAGGGGCCTTGAACCTCCATGGTTGAGAATCTTTTCTAGGGAGGCCACCACTCTGGCTGCATGCACATTCATGACCAATGAGCACCCAAACTCATCGCCTGCACTGCGATGTTAGAGGTAATACTGAACAGCGAAAGACCTTCGATGGCTGCTGACAGCTCTGTCTTTTGCTGCACCAGAGAGCTCCCAAGGCTGACGGTGAACCTTAGGTGGCAAAAAGCACCCCAAGGTAGAGTTGGTTTAGGTAACCACAGCTCAGCCCATTTAGGGCTTGAAGGCAGTGACTATGCCTTAAAATGCGAGGCAGAAACCAGTTCTGCATTCCTGTGGCCACCTGCACAGGGCTATAACGCTTCAGACACTGATGCAATAAATCCCTTTGAGCAGCAAAAAAATAAATAAAAAAATTATGGATGCCAGGAAGGCTCCAGAGCAGCAGTCACCTTGCCTAAGCAACAAGCACTACTTTGGCCTTCTTCCTCTCATCAAGGGTTTGGGTAACTGCCTTTCATGCCGGTCATCCTTGCAGTCAGTAGGGTCTGCTGAAGAGCATCCCAAGTATCATCTGCACCTCCAGGAGCTCAGTGCAGGCTTGGCACAGCAGGAGGACATGACTAGTCTCTCAAATCCATCCGACAGTCACTGTGATTGTAAATGCAGCAGGTAATGGCGCAGGGTCCTGCAGGTCATCAGCAGCACTGGAAGATGCTGTTAGGAGCAGCGTTTGGCCTCCTTCTGGTTCGTGTGGTTTGTGTGCTGCTCCTGCACTGGGTCATGGGATGCCTTCAAAGCGAGGGAGTCTGGACGCACTGGATCGATGCAAGGGTTGTCTTGCTGTCAGAGTTCCAAAGAGGACAGATGGATGCCAATTGTCACAATAGATTGCTCTACAGACCTTACATTTTCATGTCAGAAAGTTTTTATTTCTTTTAAAAACAAAAGTAGTACCCACAGTGGTTAAAAGCCCATTCCACTCCTCTCATGTCCACTGAAACCCCAACCATAACAAAGAAAACTGACTAATCCAGCTTTGTGAAACACAAGGAGGCATTTCAAGGGATGGATGATTTATGACATGCAGTATGTGATAGATATAATACCTATCCTACAGTTCTAGAGGAATTAGCCAGGAAGGACAGTTATGGTGAAGTTGGACATCAGCCTTAATCCACTGAGAAACTTTGCAATAATGCGTTTAAAATGCAGAAGTCTTATTTAAGTCTTAAGAACTACACACAATTTTACAATGGGCTACATTCCCCTGTATCTCCCCAGACGGGGGACTGCAAGCAAAAACTGTACCTGAAATCCCTCGATCTCTGTCTATATAAGACAAGAAAATCTTGCTTTTAACACGAGTATGTGAACACACAGTGTACATATATTCCTTAACTGGCACATCTGTCACATTGGAAAGACTAGTATTTATCATTAAAACTATTTATACAGATGCATGAACATCAAATGGATTTGAACAATGCTAAAGCATCGTCCTGTCAAAATCACTTGAATTTACCTAACAGCTGCAACAAATGACTTCTAAGCTACTTACAGAGAGACAACTTAATTTGAAATAGCTGCACTAACAAATACATTGAAGATACAAAACTTTTGCTGGAGGTCACTTCACAATCAAGAAGCACCACTCGCAGGGCAAAGTACTGAGTAAAGTTTGTCCTGTTCAGCTGCTCTCTGGCTCTCCCCTTTTGTCATTCTTCAACACCCAGAGGATAATCCCCAGTGGTATCTAGGTTTGCTCTGTCATCCTGGCTGTTTTTGCCTTTGTTACATTTTCTTCAGAGTGATCACGCTTCAGCTTCATTTCCATTGGGTCATCTGTGTCATCTATGTCAAGAAGGAAAGAAAAATAAAAGTTTGCAGCCTTAATGACCTCAGTAGAACAAGAGCCAACAATGACAGTAACATGTGAAGTTACAAAGCGTGCTAGAAAATACTTCTGTGTACAGTCAACAGGAGCAATACCAGAAGCAGGGAACTCTGGTTCCCAGACTTTGGCTTTCCACATCTCCAAGAATAATCTCAAGAACATTCACTCCCCTATGTCATCAGATTGCAGGGGGAGCTGTCAGCATAGCTGTATTTGAAAGGTACCAACGTGCAACCTCCTGGATACATTAATAAGCACAGGATTGGAATAATTAATTCCATCTGACACTAGAAATTGATGTAGGAATACTTAAGACTCCCGTCAGCTGCTTCATGTTGGATTTTTGTACTACATATGCAGACTGCTATGGAATACTATTAAATACAAAGCACTGCTTTGCTTTTCTTCTTGCAAATGATTCCTCTGAGCTTAAGAGCTCTTCACAGGCCCTAGGATTTCAATTTTAAGAGCGCTGATGCTCTTAAGCAGTGGAACATCTCTTAAACGGTGGAACATCTGTGTAATTGGAAATAACTAATTCAGGCTGACCCAAAGGTGGAGTGTTCCAGCCTTAGCTGATAACTACCAGAGTGTTATGCATGTGCTTCACCTATTTAGAAAACAAGGTCAAAAGGTAAATTTCTTAGATCAGCTCTCCAGGGCTTTTCTCTCATTCGTAGCCAGTGGGAACCTCAAATATTTCCTTCTACAAGGCAAGGCAGATCATGGTAAAAAGGACAAACTGTGATGCTCTTGTTCACCAGAGGTGTGGACAGCACTGCAAAGACTTCTATGTCTTGGAAATAAACCTGGCAAACCTGGGGGCCACTGGGGTGTTTGTGCAGACCTACAGAAGGAAAAGGTGGTCTGCTTTTGGGGAGGTGTTCCTCCAGCAGGCACAAGCAAGCTCCCATCCTGCACAGGCAGGCAGAAGGGAAGGAACTGCTCAGAGTTTGTGTGTGCCAGCAGGGGAAACATTTCAATAGTAACAGGAAGAACAGCACATGGTATTGGTAGCCAAGAGGACACCACACAGAACCAACCCCAAAGCCATCAGCAACAGGCTCTGTATCACAGCAAGCTGAACACACTGTGCTGCAGCACCTCTTACCTCTCGTGAGCTGGGCCGTTCTGTACTGTTCTTCTCTTACGTGTTTCATCAGCTGCAGGTTGTGATTACTGGCTTCCTTGTGGTCCACCATTGGGAAGGGGTAGTCTTTACCTGGTAGAACAGACAGCTATGGGACTAAAAAGGATGTTTCACTGGATTTGCACTAAAGCAAATTGTTGCAGGTCTTCCTAAAGTCAGCAGCATCTTAAACCATGTGATTTACCCTTTAGAAGTGCCTATTTCTCTTCATGAACTCTAAGAGCCAGGGCCAACTACTTCCATTTAGAGATGAGACAGTAACAGACAAACCCTTACACTGGATGCTCTGGGCCTTGGTTTCCCGTCTATTAACAGGGATGGCAGCCCTGCCCCATCTTTAAAGATGCATGAGAGTAAGTGTAAAAGTACAAGATGTTCACATACTATTTACAGACAGCCAAGCATCTGAACAGATGTACAAGCAACAACTTTGAGTGATCCAATAGTCTTAGGATATAAAGTAGAGGCTAAAGCGTGTACTCTGAGATCAGACTCCAGCAAAAACCTTTAAAGGAGAGCTGACAGAAGGCAGGCTGCTGGATGAATCGATTTTCAAAAGATAAATGTGTGATTTGCATTGGAAGTGTGACACTTCCATCTCATATAGTTGTACTGGGTTTACATGGCAAGGTTTTGGTAGCAGGGGACTGCAGGGGGGGGCTCTGTGAGAAGAGTCCAGAAGCTGCCCCATGTTAGATAAGGGCTAGCTCCAAAAGGACCCACTGCTGGCCAGAGCTGAGGCAATAAGTGATGTTTGCACCTCTGTGAGAGCAGATTTAAGAAAGAGGGGGGGAAAAATGCTGCACCACAGCATCTGGGAGATGGAGGAGTGAGACCCAGCCCCATAGCCCCCAAGGTGAGTGCAGAAGGAGGGCAGGAGGTGCTCCAGGCATCAGAGCTGAAGTTCTCCTGTGGCTTGTGGAGAGGCCCCTGGTGGAGCAGGCTGTCCCCCTGCAGCCCATGGGGCCATGGCAGAGCAAATCTCCACACGGCAGCTCATGGAGGAGCCCACACAGGAGCAGAGGATATGGGGGGGATCTGGTAAAGGTGGGGAACCCAGCTTGGAGCAGTGTGCTCCTGATGGATGGACTCTGTGGTACAGACCCGTATCTGGAGCAGTTCTTTGAAGAAGTGCTGCCTGTGGGCAGCCCCTGCAGTCTCAGCTCGGGAAGGACGGCATCGTGTGGGAGGGACCCCATGGGGAGCAGGGGCAGAGAGGGACCAAGAAGGAGCAAAAGAGAAAAAGTGCTATCAACTGACCGCAGCTCCCATTCCCCTGTTCCCCTGCACTGCTCAGGGGGAGAATGTAGAAGAGGGTGCATGGCAGGAAGGTGTTTTTTGTTTGTTTTTAGTTTCTCACTGCTCTAGTTTGTTAGTAATAGGTAATAAATTACATTAATCTCCCTATGCTGAGTCTGTTTTGCCAGTGACAATAATTGTTGAGTGATCTCCCCCTCCTTATCTCAACCCTTGAGCCCTTTCCCTTTGAGGAGGAAGAGTGAAGGAGTGGTTGTGGTGGATCTCTGCTGCTCAGCTGAGTAAAACCACCACACACACGTAATTATTTTTGACAATTTTCAGTAGCAAAATCCCTAGCAGGGTGTCCATATTACCTATGATACATCCTGCTTGCTTCTGCTCTTCTTCAGAGGCTGTCCAGGGCTCATAGATGTATTTGGAGGGAAAGTTCTTTAGGACAGGTAAGTACTTCCTACCAAAGAGTAATAATATCATGTTTTTATAATCCTGAAGACAAATACTCGTACATTTAAGAGAAGTGTAATCCAACCTACACCAATGTTAATTTTAGGTGGTCGTATTGACGCTGCAATCTACAGGAAAGTTCCAATTTGTTTTGCACAAAATAACTGTTTCTGTGTTCTGAAACCTCTGTACAGTGACATCTTCCACAAGTTCACTTTGCAGCAAGGAATAAAGGGATTGATTTAAACATTATTGCAGTTTTGACTTCATCCAAAATATTTGTTTTTAACATTTTGTCTGAAATTTT
Organism: Anas acuta; assembly: GCF_963932015.1. NCBI lineage: Eukaryota > Metazoa > Chordata > Aves > Anseriformes > Anatidae > Anas > Anas acuta. The sequence goes on along the minus strand of NC_089002.1, from coordinate 1,871,634 downwards.
ACTAAATTAGAACAGCTAAGAAAATATAAAAAATCTTACAGAATGGGAAAGTCATTTTCTGTGCAACTATCAGGTACATCAGTATGAGCTTCACCATGACAAGGCACAGAGCTAGAAGGGATGCGAGGAAGAGGAGTGTGGTGCAATTGCCTAAGGTAACTAGGAAAATAAAACTAACATTCATATTTAAAGAAAATGTACAGCACTGAAGAGGCTTTCAGGGTAGGGCATAGCTGCATTACCTGAGCGTTCCCTAGGCTTCCAACCTTAGATGCTATCGCGCCGGGGGAACCTGGTGTGCTAGCTCTAAGGGAACAGTACAGAGTGTAGAGTGGAGTGGAGACACCACGACTAGGCTCTGTGACCAGGTGGGGACTCGATTGTTCTTGTGCACAAGACGACCAATAAGCCGCACTTTTTGCTACCCTGAGCCAGGGACCTGTCATGTTTTGACAAATGCTGTACCATAGCATACTTTTGCTCATCATAATAACACTATAATACCAAAACACACCTCCATCCCTAAAGCTACCCGCCTCCAAGATGCGACCACACCTTACTGAGCATGCGCTCTGAATTTCTCGGACGAGAAATCAGTCGATGGGCTGAGCCTCTCTTCCCCCCCACATTGGGACACCTTTGGGTGAGATTTGAACACTTGATTATACTGTGTGTCTCCACGGAAACTTAGAAATCTCTATAGAGTCTTTGTGCCTTTTAACGTGTTAATTTCCAGGCTGCACACCTGTGTCACCTGAGTATTTCATGCATGCTAGCTTGCTTTTGCAGACAGACACTATCACCACAATCCAAAGACCCTGTGTACCTGTTGCTGTAATAAATTGCATTTGATTGCATTGTTCATAGCCGTGACGGTTCTCATTTAACGTATAACCACCCTTACTCTAGTTGTGTTTTTGGTGAATCCGTGACCATGGTAGTTCAGTGCTCTGAATCCGACTGAGCCTCTAACGGTTAATGCATTATTGGTGAATCTGTGACTGTGATGGTTCAGTACTCTGAATCTGACTGGATCCATAATGGTTATTCGGCTACACCCCAAGGAGATGTGGGGAAAAGGAGCTGTTTCCACAGACATCAACACAGCTTGGTCCTATTGAAATCAGCTGTCACCCACTACTTTCCAGGAAAGCCAAGCAGAACCTTCACCAACAACAAGGAGGTAAAGGAGAATATCAGGACTACAGGTGCGTAATAGCACAAGTACAGTCTAGGACAGGTCAGACAGAAGCTTTAACTGTGACCACAGTGAGAGAGCATTCAGGCAGCATTTCCCCCTCTGTTCCCCTGTTCTCTGCCAAGTGGTTGCAGAGAACCCACTTGTATCTGTTTCTTTGAAACACCATATAATGAGGAAAAACATTATAATGTTAGCAAAGACAGGTGTGCATTCTTGGGAGAGACAGACTCCAGACAATAACTTCTATATCATAAAATCATAAAGGTTGGAAAATACGTCCAAGATCACCTGGTCCAACTACCAGCTACCACCAATGTCACCCACTAAACCATGTCCCCAAGCACCAGCCCCAACCTCTCCTGGAGCCCCCCCAGGGACGGGGACTCCCCCACCTCCCTGGGCAACCCGTCCCAACGCCTGCCCGCTCTGGCTGAGCAGAAATGGCTCCTCATTGCCCACCTCAACCTCCCCTGGCACAACTCCAGGCCATTCCCTCTAATCCTATCACAGGTTACCTGCGAGCAGAGGCCAACCCCCAGCTCCCCACAGCTTTCTTTCAGGGAGCTGCAGAGAGCAATGAGGTCTCCCCTGAGCCTCCCCTTCTCCAGACCAAACACCCCCAGTTCCCTCAGCTGCTCCTCAGAGGACTTGTGTCCCAGGCCCTTTACCAGTTTCACCATAATATATATGTTAAAAAGGGTAAGTACACATGCCTGAGGGAGGTGAACTCCTTAAGTAGCTTGTTAACTGCCACAACTGACCAAATGGAGTGATGGCTCTTGGTGGAACACAACCTGTGTTATTTTAGCTCAGAAGTAGGGTTGGAGACTATCACAGACTGTTAGCTTTTAGTCAAAAGGAGTGTTCCTTCTGTTAGGATAAAATTCTTAGCCAGACCTCTCAAATCTTAAATATTAATCATATTGCCATCACAGACATAACTGCAAAGGTGTCTGATACAGCATGCTACCAACAGAGCTGTTGCTTCCCAAACAGACCAGCATTACTCCTGCTCTAGAGAAGAGAGAAAAATGAGACTTTGAAGCAAATGGCACTTGCTCAAAGTAGAATGGGAAGTAAAACTTGGGTGTCTAAAGTTATTCAGACTGCACACAAAACAATGAAACACAGCACAGACTGGAGGGGGAGAGCTGTGAGATGTTTTACAGAACATCGCTATTACTCCTTCAGAAAGAGGAGTCATCCCAGTGACTGGACACTGCTGGAGCCTACGGGTGCTCACAGGTCAACACAGTTCCATACTTGATCATCTCCTGGGCAACCACAGGTACATCTCTGCCTTTTTGTGCCATGGTTTTCTAGTCTGCTAAACACATCACTGCTACAAGCCCTGTTTCACAGGGGCACGTGCTTTATGCAGACTGAGTTCTCCAGCTGTTGCTGCCAGGGGAGCCAGGGAAGAGCCAGGCCATGCATTGCCCTACCTTATGTACTGCCCCTCAGGGTCCGTGCGCTTCCCAAAGCGGACAGGGCAGAAGATACGCGTGTACTGGTGGAAGAACGCGCTGGCCGACAGCCACATCCAGTTCCCTGCATTGATGCTGTAGTCAGCATCTAAAAGCAGCTCTTCAAACACCTGCATTTTGATGACAGGAAAAGAAAGAGAGAAACACCCCTGAAATGGCTGCCTGTATTGCAAAACCAAAACAGCACAACAGGCTGGGAGATAAAGGATGAAGCTTGCTGTTAGAAGCACAGCACTGTTCTGGTCCAGGGTACCCTTTGCACATTACTCTCCAGTAAGACAGTTTGCCACAAGGAAGCTAGAGTGAAACCCCATGAGAGAGCAACTCAAAGCTTAAAGGTCTGGCTTTGAAGACTGCTGCAAACTGGGAAGGTCTCCAATATCATTATCATCATCCAAAATCATCAGATCTTGGGGATGGGAATGACTTTTCATTGCTGTACACTACACAGCAGGGCTCAGACTCAAGCAGAAGATAAGGAGATTTTATAAACCATGAGATTTCTATGGAGGCTCAGTAATAAAGCACTGTTCTCCAGAGCCACCTCCATGCTCGTATTTTGCAGAGCTTTCTGAAGATCAGCCAGAACAGAGAAGCACCAAATGAAAACAGAAAAATTAAAACCAGAAGTCAACCTTCATGCCCTCTTCCCAGCTGATCCAAAGGTCCCCCCGTGTCAGGAAGCAGGCAGCAGCGTGCCGGGCAAGGTGATGGATCCAGCCCTCCTGGCGCAGCTGGGTCATAATCGCATCAATCCAAGGGAAGCCTGTCTGTGCCTGAGGCAGAAAGAAAAATCAGCCTTCTATCACTGTGCTTCAATGCACTTGTGTCCTACACACTGCTATAAACTCCTCCTCAAATAGCCAGCAGGGAGCAGTCCTGGGGCCATTGAAAAAGTCTAGGCTGAAACACAGCAGTTGTGGAAACGCATCTTGTTACCGTTTTCCATTTGTGGAGCCTCTCTGCATCCTCATACCAACTGATCTGAAGGCAGATGGGGTTCCCAGCCATTTTGGTGAAGTTTGGTGTCGCTGATGCTACCGTATAGAAGAACTCCCTCCACAGAAGCTGCCCTTGGAGTGACACCGGGGGCAGGGAGTGATGCTTGGCCTGCAAAAGACAGAAGTTCAAAGCTTCAGTTCATATGTACCATCATGTTTTCACTCATTTTGTGAGGTCCATAAAATAAAGATTAATCTAACTATACAACCGGCTTTGATGCAGTTTACCATGAAAGCCAATGAAATCAAAGATCTGAAGCACTTTTTTTTTGCACCAGAGCAGAGAAAGCTGAACTCTGTTAGACCCTGCATTACCTTGAATTCATGGAGTCATAGAATGGTTTGGGTTGGAAGGGACCTGCCATGGGCAGGGACAACTTCCACTAGACCAGGTTGCTCAAAGTCTCATCCCGCCTGGCCTTGAGCAGTCCCAGGGACAGGGCATCCACAGCTTCTCTGGGCAGCCTGTGCCAGTGTCTCCCCGCACTCCAAGTAAATAATTGCTTCCTTATATCCAATCTAAACATACCGTCTTTTAGTTTAAAGACATTCCCCCTTATCCTGTCGCTACACTCCCTGACAAAATGTCCCTCCCCAGCTTTCCTACAGCCCCCTTTCAGTAGTGGAATGCCACTGTAAGGTCTCCCTGGAGCCTTCTCTTCTGAGGCTGAACAACTCCAACCCTCTTGGCCTGACTCCATAGGAGAGGTGCTCCAGCCCCTCATCATCTTCGTGACTCTAGACTTGTTCTATAGATCCATGTCCTTCTTGTGCTGGGGGCCCCAGAGCTGAAAGCAGGACTCCAGGTGAGGTTCCATGAGAGCAGAGCAGAGGGGGAGAATCCATTTCCTTACCCTGCTGCCCACGCTGCTTTTGATGCAGGGTATGGCTGGCTTTCTGGGCTGCAAGCGCATGTTGCTGGCTCATGCTGAGCTTCTCATCAACCAACACCCCCAGGTCCTTCTCCTCAGGGCTGCTTTCAATCCATTCTCCACCCAGCCTGTATTTGTGCTTGGGATTTCCCAGGCCTTGCACTTGGCCTTGTTGAACCTCATGAGGTTTGCCCAGCCCCACCTCTCAGTCCTGTCCAGGTCTCTCTGGATGGCATCCCTTCCCTCCAGTGTGTTGACCACACCATGCAGCTTGGTCTCCTCAGCAAACTTGCTGAGGGTGCACTGTCCATGTCACAAAGATGTTAAATGGCACTGGTCCCAATACTGACCTCTGTAGGACACCACTTGTCACTGGTCTCCACCTGGACATGAGCTGTTGACCACAACTCTTTGAGTGTGACCATCCAGCCGATTTCTTACTCACTGAGTGGTCCATCCACCAAATTCACATCTCTCTGATTTAGAGACAAGGATGCTGTGTGGGACGCTGTCAAAAGCTCTGCACAAGTCCAGGTAGGTGATGTCAGTTGCTCTTCCCCTATCCACCACTGTTTAATCCCATCATAGAAGACCACCAGATTTGTCAGGCAGAATTCTCTCCATTTACCTTCCAAAATGGTATCACATGGGGATATCTTAAAATAAACATACATTTACCGACATATTAACTGCCCAGCTAGCTGAATGCAGGTAGCTCAGCCATGTCTCAGATAGACTCTAGGCAGGAGGTTCAGGATACATTTTCTTGGATTGGTTTCAGCCATAGTTTTTCTTAAGAAGCAAGTTTTCAGAACCTGGTTTTGGCTTATGCTGTAATCAAAACTTACCTAAGATGAAAATAGATACTTTCTAAAAACAAAACTGCTTGAGCAGGCTAAACTGCTCAAAAACTTCACTTAAAAACCAGGCCTGGTTAGATTTTCTGGGCTATGATCATTTTTTTTTCCTTACCTGAGCATAAATGTTTGACAACCTATAAAAAAAGGTGCGAACTGACACACAGCCCATGCTGAAATAGGGACTCAGGCCTGTGGTGCTTGGAAGCAGTGAATTTGGTATTGTTCTTGGTTTAGTAAAACTTGCCACCCAGCCCTAAAATGAAAACAGAAATCAAGGGTTAGGCAGTACAAGGTGACGTGTGTCCAGCTAATGGAACAGGGAAAAGCTCTTGGCAACTGGCTTCTGCCTGTTCAACATCCCACTGCAATACCCCCACAAATACTGCCATCCAGGATAGCAACATCTTAAGATCAGGCTGCCTGGAGGGGAAGTCCTCAGCAAGAGCTGGAACAGAACTCCGTGGCTGAGCGGTTTCTTGAGGTCCAGAGACAACCACACACAAAAGGAGGGAGGACAGCACTGACCTCAGCCCACCCACAGCCACCAGCATCACCCACATTAAATCAAGACTGACCTGGTCAGCCAGGTGTTGCTCCAGGCGCTGCAGCCCTTCAGTCTCCCCTCCTTTCCAGGGGGAGATGCTCTCAGGGGGGATCTTCAAATCCGCGGGGAGAGGCACCCTGTAACACTCAGCCAGGTCCAGGTCAGGGGGCCTACACCTCCTAATGCAAGAGACAGGCCTCTTTCAGAGAGGGAACTGGAGCCAGAAGAGGGTGGAAGACCTCTGCTCATTTCACACACCAAGATCTCCTCTGTTGCAGCACAGAGGAACAAAAGCACAGCCAGAAACCCCAGGCTCTACTCCTTAGGGAAAGAAAAGCTCATCCTGAAACTGCTCCAGGTAGTTCCAGTCTGAACTCAGTCTGAACTGGGGGAAGAGGCTCAGACCCACCAAATGACAATGCTCAGAGCAGCCAGCTATGACCACAGCTCAGACCTCCCTCTTTTTTGGCATCTGCTACATAAGGCTCGGAGGCACCTCCTCTCCTGCAGCCTCCCCAGCTGCCTCATCCATCTCTGGGAGGGAGCTAAGAGCCTCCTCAGACTTTAAATTTAACTGGGGTCACTGGCACTGCCTCCAAAGGCCCCTCCATGCCTCTAAGGAGAGGTTGCTCTGGGAGGTTTCATAGGGAAGGACGCAGAGCAGCTCTCTGGGCCACCTCCTCAGCTGCTTCTTCCTAAACAAGGGGCTAGGATGCCCTGAGCAGTCTCACAAGGACACCCCAAAGAGTCACACTCCTCTTGTGTGGCCTCAGCTGTTGAGGTTCTTCCAATGCCTCCGACCCCCACAAGGCTGGAATAGTACCAGGGTATGTCATGTGTCCACCCCAACCCCTACCCCATCCCACGATAAAACACAAACAAAGCTGTTTAGGGAAGTATCAGTGGTATGCAGACTTCCCAGCAAAACCCTGAATGAGGTCAGAGATGGAGAGAGATCTTCCCACTCACCTGGAAACACTGAGCTCAGCTCTGTTGCAAACACCTACAGCAGAAGGAGCCAGTGCAGCTCTCAGAGCACTGGCACAACACAGGCCTGCTGGGAAGCATGTGAACTACTTATCGTTCATCATCAATTAAAAAATGTGTGAATAAACAAATTATGAGGGGTGGGGGGGAAGGGGAGGAAGCACTGTGAGAAAAGCCCTAGGAACTGGTTCATCCCAATACTTACATAGGTCTCATCACTGGGGTATCTGGGGACAACATTCAGTAACTAATGGGATTCCCCAAGATGGAAGAACTAAGCCTAGGTTACTAACACAGAGCTGAGGTCACGCAGGAGGTGCCCGACAAGTCCCAAGTATCTGCAGTCCCATCCCAAGTGGCCAGACCTCCCCTACCCCAATCTTAACTCCCTTTGGACCACTAACCTCTATGAGGCAGAGCTAAACATAAGACATCCATGACTCTGAGCTTCTCAAGTCCTGGGAGACACGAGCTTGGTCCCTCCTTCCCATACAACAGAGGGGAGAAGAGAAAAGTTTTGAAGCCAGAAGGGAACATTATGGTTGTTCCACTGGATTTCTTGCATAAACATGCTATAGTGGTTCATCCAATTCCCCCCTTGAATCTTGGTTTGTAAGGAAGCTAGAGCATGTCTTTGAGAAAGAGACCTGCAGTTCCTTAGTCACTCCTCTGCTAACCTTTTACATACATTCAAAGGTTGTCTCAACGTGACTTGCAAAAGCTTAAAGCCTTTGGACTGTGCCACCTCTCATCTGCATCCCCTCTGCATACAGTCTGTAGCCCTCCATGCACAGAGGTAACAAAACAGTGCCCATAGCACCCTGGTATCACTTGACCTTGGCTGTTCTTTCAGGCAGACAGAAAGGACCTGCAATTACTTGTCACCTAGGCGTTACTTACTGGAAGTCTTCAGCTGTAAGGTTTCGGACGGGCACCTCAGGGTCCCCAAGAAGAGACAGAATGTGAAGGAACCTCTTGTATGTTAATGGGGGAGTCCCATCATTCAGGTCCAAAATCCTAAATAAAATAAGGTCAGTTTTCACCACAGTATAAATGAAGAAGGAAACTGGAGCTGCCAGTGAATAGGAATCACAGAATCATCTAGGTTGGAAGAGACCTTCAAGATCACCTAGTCCAACCTCTGACCTAGCACTAACAAGTCCTTCACTAAACCATATCCCTAAGCTCTACATCTAAACGTCTTTTAAAGACCTCCAGGGATGGTGACTCCACCACTTCCCTGGGCAGCCCATTCCAATGCCTAACAACCCTTTCAGTAAAGAAGTTTCTCCTTACATCCAACCTAAAACTCCCCTGGTTCAACTTTAGCCCATTTCCCCTCGTCCTGTCACCAGGCACGTGGGAGAACAGACCAACCCCCACCTTGATACAGCCTCCTTTAATGTATTTATAAAGAGCAATAAAGTCGCCCCTGAGCCTCCTCTTCTCCAGGCTGAACAAGCCCAGCTCCTTCAGCTGCTCCTCGTAGGACTTGTTCTCCAGGCCCCTCACCAGCTTCGTCGCCCTTCTCTGGACTCTCTCAAGCACCTCGATGTCCTTCTTGTAGCGAGGGGCCCAAAACTGAACACAGTACTCGAGGTGCGGCCTCACCAGAGCCGAGTACAGGGGGACAATCTCTTCCCTAGTCCTGCTGGCCACACTGCTTCTTTTGCAAGCCAGGATGCCGTTGGCCTTCTTGGCCACCTGAGCACACTGCTGGCTCATATTCAGCTGACTGTCCACCATCACTCCCAGGTCCTTCTCCAGCCAGGCAGCTCTCCAACCACTCATCTCCCAGCCTGTAGCTCTGCTTGGGGTTGTTGTGTCCCAGGTGTAGGACCCGGTACTTGGCCTTGTTGAACTTCATTCAGTTGGCCTCAGCCCATCGGTGCAGCCTTTCAAGATCCTCCTGCAGAGCCTTCCTACCCTTGAGCAGATCAACACAAGCACCTAGCTTGGTGTCATCTGCAAACTTACTGAGGGTGCACTCGATCCCCTCTTCCAGATCATCGATAAAGATATTAAAGAGGACTGGCCCCAGTACTGAGCCCTGGGCATCATGTTTGCTAGCCGCCAGTCGACTGGGACCTCCCCCAACAGCCAGGACTGCTGATAAATGATGGAAAGTGGCTTGGCCAGCTCCTCTGCCAGTTCTCTCAGTATCCTCGAGTGGATCCCATCTGGCCCCATCCACTTGTGTATATCCAGGTGCCGTAGCAGTTCACTAACCATTTCCTGGTGGATTATGAGGGCCACATTCTGCACCCCATCCCCTTGCACCAGCTTAGGGTGCTGGGTATCCAGAGAGCAACTGGTGTTGCCGCTAAAGACTGAGGCGAAGAAGGCATTAAGCACCTCCACCTTTTCCTCATCTCTTGTAACTAAGTTTCCCCCCGCATCCAGTAAAGGATGGAGATTCTCCTTAGTCCTCCTTTTTGTGTTGATGTATTTATAAAAACATCTTTTGTTGTCTTTGACAGCAGTAGCCAGATTGAGCTCCAGATAAGCTTTGGCCTTTCTAATTTTGTCCCTGCACTGCCTCGCAACATCCTTATAGTCCCCCTGAGTGGCCCGCCCTCTTTTCCAAAGATTATAAACCCTCTTTTTTCTCCTAAACTCAAGCCACAACTCTGTTCAGCCAAGGAAGGTGACAGCACAGGCTGGAAAAGCACCAGTTTGCAGGGCTGACTGTGGAAGTTACAGATTTTACAAGTAAAACTTCCCTGGGTGAACATCCATCCATCCTGAGAGCAGGTTCATGGGACTTGAGAGAGCGAAATTGAAACCAGGATGCCAGCCACAGCTTCAGCTGGTGTAGTTCCAGACTGCCAGACATAGCTAGGACAGCAGCCGGCAAGGTGCTGGTCACCTCTGGGGCTTCCAAAGACAGTCAGACCACAAAACAACAGATTCAGGACTGTAAAGAACTCTTCCCTGCCTGCAACCACCTATACAAACCGATGGCTTGAATTTAAGATGGCCAGTCACATACATCAACTCGTTCACACAAATGTAGGGTTTTTCAGAAGCAGAGTGTTAAGGCTGTTTTAACTGCTAATGATTTCCTCCCTATTATTATTAATTTAAATACCTGCAGTCATTCAGCTCTGAATAACTGCTTGGATCCAAGTGTATTCAGACACCATTGAAAGTTGATTAGAAAGATTTAAAAAAAAAAAAAAAAGAGCACAAGAATGTATAAGTAAGTCCTATTAAATGTGTTAAAGAATTTCTCCATCTGTGTAAAAGAGTAGCTAACGTAATGGCTTAAAGTGAATTAAACTGCCCAAAGGGAAAAAAATAAACTCTTTAGGCTCTAACTACAGCCCAACATCCTAACACCTGTGCAACCCACCAAAATTTCTTCTGTTGCTTCCAGTAAACCAACACAAAAATTCTCCAGCAAGCAGTGCAGCTATCTCAAATAGTCAGATTTTCTGAAAAGGAAAAGGATCCAGAAGGACCAAAGTACTTGACTTTTTCTCCCTGATGCTTGCTAAACCCTCCTGGAGACACCTCACTGGTCTTTAAGGCAATCACATACCGTTTGGTGTCATAAAGGCTGTGGCCCACCACAGAAAGCACCTCGAACCCCAGCTCTTCTCCCAAACACCGTATGTTGGCTTCCATCTCCTTGTAAAATGGCTCCATCTCCGCATCCAGAGTCACTTGTGTGATGTTCCACTTCTGGACGTGATCTCTAAGAACGGGCTCATACTCTCCTTGAATAACCAGCAAGTGAGAGCCCAGCCGACATAAGTTTTTCTGCAAATCCTCCAGGGACTGCAGCAGAAAGTGCCATCGCAGGGCCCCTATGTGCATCACGGACGTCATGAACTTTCTGTCGAGGATGTAGACGGGGTAAACGACCTCCGAAGACTCAAGCGCAGCCAGCAGCGCCGGGTGGTCGTGCAGCCGCAGCCCCTTCCGGAAGAGATGGATGGTGCGGTGTGGCATCCTGGCTGCTCTCAGACCTGTTAGAAGAGGAAAAAAGCTGTTGGCTTTGAGAATATAACAACCCTATTAAGGAACAAGGCCAATTAATACTAGAAATAGAGCTCCAAACATGGCTCAGCTCTTTTTGCCACAAATCTTTGCTTTTTTTAATGAGCTTTCACAGGCTAGAAGAGCAGAGACAGGACCAAACCTCTCCTCACTGTGCCAGGTCCCACCATTTGGCAGCTGCTTTAGCACCTAGCTCCACAGAGAACGGCTGCTTCCCCAAAAGAGTCACTCAAGTCCTCAAATTAAATTCCTAAATTAAATTATATCCCAAGAGTGCTCACCAGAAGGAAGGAAAACAGAGTTGTCAGAGCTCCATCTACTACAGAACCATTCTGCAGCCCCATGCATGGATGCAGCCTGCAGCACCCAGCATCCAGCCCTCTGTAAATCAGCGGTGAGAAGGTGGCTCAGGGAGCTCTGCCTCTGTTTGCAGGGATGCCAGCTCCGCAGGAGCCCTCATCTCATCAGAGACCTGATACATGGCTCATGCTAGCAGTGAAAAACCCTCCTGGGCCTCAGTAGAAGATGTATAAAAGACACAGCATGTTTGCTCACTAACAAGGCTCTTAAGACTGTAAGGAAAAAGGAAGGAGAGCAAAGCACAGCACAACACCAACACAAGAGCATGCAGGGCTATTCTGACAGCGCTGACTTTGTAATGTCTGGATTCATCAGTTCACTACAGTTCTTAATCCACCTTTCCTAGCCCCAGGAGATCCTTTGTGCCTCCAAGCATTAGGAGAAAAGCCCTCCTCTCCCTGTGGAGGACCTAGGTGGTGACCTGAGGCTGATATAGGGACCAACACGCAGTCACTTCCCTTTGAACTGTTTCATCTGGCTTTGGGGACTTGCAGGAGGGCTCAACTTGGTGCTAGCTCAGGGCAGAGCCTGAGGAACTGCCCCATGGCTGCTGCTTGTTCTGCTCACGGGGGATGGCCTCAGCAGCAAGCCGAAGCGCTGAGCCCAGCTGCCCCTGGTGTCTGTGCCCACCTGGTGACAGCCCCCAACCAGCCCACCTCCACCTGCTTCTAATTTCAAGGGTTACTACCCAAAGAATTCAGAGGTTGTGGACTGGCATGGGACCAATCTCTAACCCAGTTCAGCCCCTCAAACAAACTTCCCCCCTTATACCCTCCCAAATGGCTGCAGGAGGTCTCTGCCCCTTGTCCCTGCTCAGCCCACGCTCAACAGCATTACCAGCCTCATATAACGATCTGACTTGCACTCTTCCCTAAAACACTCATCAGCATCACTGAGGCACCCAACTGTGCCCCCAGGCCACGACACAGCCCACTGAGCCCCCAGTAACCTAACCCTGAAACGGGTTAGGGCACAGAAGAGCTCGGAGCCAAGCCTGGGGCTTTGCAGGTGTGCAGCGCCTTGGCTCAGGGAATGGAGCTACAAGGGAGGAGAGGATGGCACCAACCTGCCCGCACGCCATGGAGGAACAGGAAAAACAGGGCGGCTCTGGCACCTGGGAGCACCCAGCTGACATTTTTGGGCAGCAAAGCATCTAAAACGTGCTGGAACTCTCACCCAGTCCACGCTAGCAGGGGCTGGGGGGTAGAGAGTGCTGGGGTAGGGACAGCCCTGGGGATCCCAGCACAGGGGGGAGCAGGGGCCTGAATGAAGCGGGGGGAGCAAGCCCAGAGCTGAAGGAGTGCCAGGGCTGGGTGGGGAGCTGGGACCCGCGGCTGGGTGGAAACACGCAGGAAGGGGTCACTGCTGTGGGCCCGGTGGCACCAAGGTGGCATCAGGAGGATGTGGTGGGTCAGCACCAAAGGGCCGCACCCTCAGGTGCTCCAGCCCTGCCAGGAGGAAGGGGACGATCCTCAGCGATGATGGGGGAAGGAGGAGCAGGCACCATCTGTTGGTTGACTTTGTGGCAGGATTTATCCAGAGGTACTGCTTGAACTCTCCATAAACCAACGCTGTCAGCAAGGCCAGGCAGGCCTCCTGCCACGTCTGGGTGACTGCAGCTCATCACAGATCAGCCACATCAGGCAGAAAACACGCCTTGCGCCACTTTGGGATGTATGCCACAACACAAGGCAGGGAAAACCCTAAATGAGGTGACTGGACCTTACCTTGGGGTTACCTGGCAGGTGCTCTGGGCTCTTCACAGCCGGCTGTCCTGAGGAGAGGGTGGCCCCCGAGTGCTGACCGCAGCTCTGCCACTCACGGGCATTTCTCTCCGCATGCAGGCTTCCACTGGAGGGGCGCGATGGTGGTCACCTGGACCTGGCCTTGGTGCTCCCGTTCCTACAGGCACTGGCAAGGCAGGGGCCCAGGTTTAACACCCCAGCTGCGATCACACAAACACACACTGGGGTGGATTCAACAGGCTGAAGGACTCGGGGTTTTGCGTAACTCCTGCCGGAGGAGGCTGGCAGCGCGCTCACCGCCCGCTCGCGGCACAGCAAGACCCAGCACGTTCGGACCGAGGCCCGACGGAAATTTTTAGCAGCTCAATTTCCTCTGCGGACACGTGGATTGCCCGGTGCTGTCAAGGCACAGCCGCTCGCCTCGGCTGTCCCGATAGGAAGCGATGACAACGCGGCTATGAAGCCTTCAGCACGCACACACACAGCCAGCTGCACTAGCAGCCCCACAGCTGTATTTTGGGCTCTTAAAAGTGCTTGGCCCCAGCCCTACAGCCCCTGACCCTACAACCCCCAGCCCCACAGCCCTCGGACCCTACAGCCCCAAACCCCACAGCCCCTGACCCCACAGCCCCTACTCCCAGCCCCACAGCCCCCGACCCTACAGCCCTGACCCCCAGCCCCACGCTGCCCTCCCTCCCCAGGGCCCAGGGCGGTGCGGGGCCGGCCCGACCCGATGCCCCCCCTTTATGGGGGGGGTCGCGCAGCGGGTCCCCAGCGCTGTCCCCAGCCGCCGGCACCGGTGCCCAGGCCACGGGGCCGGTTATGCAACGCCCGGCAGCGGGGGGGGGGGACGGGACACGGGGACTGGGGGCACGGCCGGGGCTGGGGCTGGGGCCGGGGCCGCCCCGCTCCGGCTGCTGCCGGGGCACAGAGCGGGGGCACCGCACTGGGGGGGGGGGACAAGGGGAAGGGGGCAGCAGGACCCCGGCCCCCCCAGTGCAGAGCCAGTGGGCGGGGCGTCTCATAGACACGCCCACTTCGCGCCTTTCCCCGCCCTCTAGGGGCGTGGCTTGCGCTCCCGCCCTCGGGGCTCCTCCAATCGCAGCGCTCCTCCCCTTCGAATTCGAACGGGCGCCGCGGGAGGGGGCGTGGCCAGGCGGCGCCCAATCAGCGCCCGCGGTTTGGGCCGAGGGGCGGGGCCAATGGGCAGCGTCTCCCCGCGTTGCTAAGCGACGGGGATGCCCCGCCCCCCCCGCCTAACTCCCCCCCTCCCCCCCCGCGCCGCGCGCTGCTTCCCGCCGAGGTGAGGGGGGAGGGGGCGGGTCACGGTGAGGCCCCCCCCGCCCTAACGGCAGCACAGGAGGGGGCTGAGGGGGGGCCGGGAGGAGCCTGGGGGGGTTTGGGCTGGGGAAGGGGAGGCTCAGGGCAGAGCTCATTGCTCTGGGACCAGAGGGAACGGCCTGGAGCTGTGCCAGGGGAGGTTGAGGTGGGCAATGAGGAGCCATTTCTGCTCAGACAGAGCGGGCAGGCGTTGGGACGGGTTGCCCAGGGAGGTGGGGGAGTCCCCGTCCCTGGGGGGGCTCCAGGAGAGGTTGGGGCTGGTGCTTGGGGACACGGCTCGGTGGGTGCTGATGGTAGGGGACAGTTGGACCAGGTGCTCCTGGAGGTCTCTTCCCACCCTAACGATTCCGTGGTTCTCTTCCCGAAGTTCCAGCTTTGGCAGCGATAAAATTCGCCCTCGGGATCTCAGCACAATGCAGCGAGCATCGCGACTGAAGAGGGAGCTCTCCCTCCTGAGCACAGAGCCCCCTCCTGGCATCACCTGCTGGCAAAGTGGCAGCCGCCTGGACGACCTCCGAGCACGTAGGTACCCGCTGCTGGGGCTGCTTCTTAAGGGAGGGATGCGTTAGAATTTGCTGCTAGGCCTGGATTCACTGAGTGGCACGTACGTACCTGTGGAATTCCAGGAAAAAAGCTTAGGTTCTTCTGATATTCCTTTAGCTTATATCTATTACTTGTTGGATCCGGCAACTGGATTGCTGTGGGGTGGAACAGGTCTCAGGTATTGTGGCAGCTTTTAATTCATGGATTTTAATTAATGGGTTTGAGCAGTGCTATAGTTACATAATTGTGGGTGATCTGTGGAGTTTGTTGGATAAACTCAAGTGATTTTTAATGTAATGCTTATGTTTTGATATTCATTTTCCTAAAGAAATTTTAGGAGCTGCAGACACACCATACGAGAAAGGAATATTCAACCTGGAGATAGTTGTGCCTGAAAGGTAAGTGAGCAATGGCATCTAGCTAGTGAGGCATTTCAGATATGGTTTAATTGATATGTTTGATAGAATCACAGAATTACAGAATTGTCTAGGTTGGAAGAGACCTCAAGATCATTGAGTCCAACCTCTGACCTAGCACTAACAAGTCCTCCACTAAACCATATCGCTAAGTTCAACATCTAAATGTCTTTTAAAGACCTCCAGGGATGGTGACTCCACCACTTCCCTGGGCAGCCTATTCCAATGCCTCACAATCCTCTCAGTAAAGAAGTTCTTCCTAAGATCCAACCTAAAACACCCCTGGCGCAACTTCAGCCCGTTCCCATTTGTCCTGTCACTGGGCACGTGGGAGAACAGACCAACCCCCACCTCGCTACAGCTTCCTTTAATGTACTTATAAAGAGCGATAAGGTCTCCCCTGAGCCTCCTCTTCTCCAGGCTGAACAAACCCAGCTCCCTCAGCCGCTCCTCACAGGGCTTGTTTTCCAGACCCCCCACCAGCTTCGTTGCCCTTCTCTGGACTCTTTTGAGCACCTCGATGTCCTTCTTGTAGCAAGGTCTTTCCTTCAGCCTCCCCATGAAGAATGTTGTTGATTATTTTTATAACAAACCCTTCATTTATGGAACGTAATTGTTATTTCTGCTGGCTGAATCACTTATTTCATACAGGACATCCTGAGATGCATGATAAACAACCTAAAAGCACTTTAACAGGATTTCTATGTTTGTCTCAAATCTTTCTGGAAAGTAGCTCATTCTGATTAGAAAGCTTCCTATCACGTTTGCTTCTTTGTGGGAAGCTGTTCAGGGAAGTGGTAATCAAACACAGATGAAAGCATAAAAGGTAGGGCACTGCTTGCCCCCAAAATTGTTGGGAAAGATTGTCACTTAGTAAATGGCTGGGAGGAGGGAATAATGATATTTCTTGGGTGATGAAGCAACTGGAGTACAAATATAAAAATAGCTTTTTGTTTCTTAATGCTTATCTCTTAAAGATACCCATTCGAGCCCCCAAAGATTCGCTTTCTGACCCCTATCTATCATCCTAACATTGACTCTGCTGGAAGGATTTGCCTGGATGTTCTTAAGTTACCACCAAAGGTAAGGTAGCACTGCTTGGACATGGGTAAGCCGAGCCTGAGGAGAATAATGAACTCCTTATCTTTTTCTTGTAAAAGCCTTATTGGATGTCTGTTTGCTGATGACTTATTTACACGGGAGCACAGCAGTAGAGGTTTTTGTGTGGCCTGTCCTTTGTTTAGAGACTAGAACGTGACCTTCTTTGTTCTGTATGAGCTTCCAAGGCTTTAAGGATTGGAGCCAAAAGGCATTAGGCAGCCCTCTGAAAGCGGGCTACCCAGCGCTGTCCCAGCAGAGGTGTGTGGGATGCAGCCTTTGGTTGTCTGTCAGGCTTCCTCAGAGGGGCCGCAGCCTGTGTGTGAGAATGCATCGGGTGTTTTCCACATGGATCTGAACGCTCTAAGTCCTGAGTTTTTTCTAGGCTGCCCATGTGTAGCTTTCTTTAACTGCTTCCTTCACCCTCTTCCCTTGAAGGGCGCATGGAGGCCTTCCCTCAACATCTCCACGCTGCTCACCTCCATACAGCTGCTGATGGCAGAGCCCAACCCCGATGACCCTCTCATGGCAGACATAGTACGTGAGCTCCTCTGACCCTCTTGTGGCCGTGGGCGCAGGCTGGGGTGGAACAGAGCATTAGGTTCAGGCTGTGCTTCCACTTCGCTCGCTCAGGATTAACACGCTGGGGGATTACACAGCAGTACAGCTGGGGATCAGGCCTGGGGCATGGCTGTGTTTCTCTGGAGCAGCTGGGGCATGCTGCATGGGGTTTATGGCAGCAGTGGAAAAGAGATGGAGAAGGTCTTGTCTTCAGGCCTGCCCACACAAACAGAAGTGTGCATTCTTCAAGCAAAATGAGTTTATGCTTTATGCCACATGCTTGTAGCAGGTTGGGTCTGGTTTGAGGAGTCAGAATGCCAGGACTCCTAGAGGAGTTAATAAACCCCTAGTGTTTAGTCTCAGCTTCTCAGTGTTAATATTAAATCAAATCTGTCTTTCTCATTACATTTAGTCCTCGGAGTACAAGTACAATAAGCAGCTGTTCTTGATAAATGCCAAGGAGTGGACTGAGAAATATGCAAGCCAGCAAAAGAGGGTGAGAAATGTGCTCTCTTCTTTCAGTTGCGTAGCTTGGTTTTTGTGAACAGTCCTTCTCGTCTCAATTTGCCTTTCACAATTACTTGGCAAGGCTTGCTTGCTTTCCCCCCCTTTTGTTCTGTCTTGGAAGACTATTTAATTATAATATCTTTATTAGATTCACTTTGTAATATCTGCTGTAGTTAGTGAAAATATCAGCCCTGAAGTCTGTGGATGGTGGAGAGGGCAGGTGGAGTCTCACTTCTACCCCTTGCTCTCTGCTGGGAGGGATCCTTGCTTATGACTGGATTAGAGAAGGGTGGTGTTTTTACAATGTCTTCTTTGTATTAGTCTTTCAGGAAGTTTGAGTAACCAAAGGCAGCTCTCTCTTTTGCTGTGTGATGTTACCTTCTGTGACCAGTCAGATACCCAACAAGCTGAGAATAGCTGAGGTGCAGCACCTGTAAGCACAGCAGGTGGAGCTGCTGCCTTTGGCCACTAAGAGGTGAAGCGGTGTTTGTTCCCCAGACCTGCCAGCTGGGGTTTGTCACCCTGGGAGAACTCAGTCCTCTGACAGGCATTTGGACAACCACAACTTAAAGGTGGACAGGTTGTGTGGAGGAAAAACTATCACTCCTTCGAAGTTAATGATGTGTTCGGTCACAAATAATTGCTTTGTTTCTCAAGAAGTAAGAAGGATGAGTAAAACTGATTAAAAAAATAATAATCTGGGATTCTGCTGCCCCGTTTCTGCCTCAGCTATGATCCTACCAAACTGCACGTTCTGCCATGGCTGTGCCTTATGCTCAGCTAAGCGTGTTCTGTCTTCTGCACATGTTCTCTGGCTCTGACTGGTCTCCCAAACCCTTGGTGGAGCATTTTTCTGCCATCACATTTCCTATCTTCCTGCCTCTGGTCTGCACCCTGACATATCTCACAGATGAGATGCGTAAAAAGGAATTTAATTTAAGCAGATTAAACCTGCTCCAAAAAATCAGTTACATATCCCTTACCTGGCTCCATAGAGAGTTCATGCATGCTTATGCGTGTATGTGGCACTTCTGGGTACAGTTGTTATTCTGTTCTCCTGTCACTCCCCTCTTCATACAGTTTCCAGCAACAGGAGCAGTACAACTCAGGGTCAGTGTGTAAAAGCAGGGAGCAGTCAGTTCTGGTCTTGGAGGGCAGGGTGTTCCAAGGTGTGTACGTGAATACACACACATGGGGCTGGGAACATGCAACAGTGCTAAGAGTTTATATGACTTAATTATTCACAGCTGTTACTTTTATTTCTTGTGTAATCACAGGCTTCCAAGGCTTTAGAAGAGAAAACAAATCAGAGTGAAACAAGTACCACCAGTGAATCTATCATGCTGAAAAGAAAAGGGAGTGATATCACCAAGAAAGAGAAGAAATCTCGCCTGGAGTCCTAAGTGATTTTTGTTCCTGGTGTGGCTGTCAACTTTGTTTTCACTGTCCTTTTTTCTTTACACAGGTATAACTAAATATTTTAATATTAATAGTAGTAGGCTTTGTTTTTCTATTTCCTAGGTGCTTTTCTGTCAGAAGTTCTATTAAATAAAAGCTTTATATTTTATTTATAAACTTTTTTTTCCCTGAGGTTTACATTTTGTTTGGGGGTTTCAGAGTATTCTGAAAAAAATGACAATTGGAAGTACCAGTGCTGCTTCTGACTACCAGCTTTCTCTCAAAGGAATGCAAACAGCACTAAAGACTGATGTTTCTATTTGTGTCCTTGCCTCAAAATGTACAGTGAACAAAAGCTGAGTGACAGACATACTAGAACTAGTTTGCGGTGTTAAACTGTGGAAATCCTTCTCTAGTGAAGGCTTCATTTGCCTTATAAAATAAAGGTTACTTAAGGATACCTCAGTAATTTAAGTTCTAAACTTCTGCATCTTAAAACTCTGTCTCTGGAGCAGCATGCTACGTTCCAGTTGCAGCTTACAGCATTTAACACAAGCTGGGATGTGGAATGAGTCTAGGTGCTGCTGTGTCTCCAGGGGCTGGATAGCGAAAAGCACCAGCTGAGTGCTGAGGATGGAGAAAACCCCAAAGGGGGACCCAGAGGTGTGGGAGAGGGCAGGATGTGGAAGAAAGGCATGTGGGAGTGTGGGACAGGGCAGTGAGGCTGAGAGCATTGAGAGGAAGGAGGACTCTGATAGCCTGACCCATGCTGTAACTGGTGGTGGTAGAGCAGGCCAGAAGATGTTGGGGGCAGGACTCCGTGTCGTCACAGCTATGTTACTGGCAGATGGCAGCGTGACCAAGTCCAGAGCTCAGGCTCCTGCTCTGCATGTTTGGGTGTAAAGAATTTGACCCATCCTGTCCCTGCTCCAGGACAAGTGAGCCAGGTCATTCTTATTTGCCCCCTGGAGCAGACACAGGACTCAGAAAAGCTCCTGAACTACGGAGCTGGGCTGCGATATGCAAGAAAATGGAGCATCCTTGCCTGCTGCTGTTTCCAAAGCCCTCAGCTCATCTCTGCTGCACTGGCAGTGGCCAGGAGCACTGCTCCCAGTGTCCTGCTCAGTCGAAGTTGTAGTAAAGGCAAAAAGCAAAGAACATGGCAAAGATCTGCAATGAAAAGAGATGGAGCAGGTTAGCTCCCTGCCGCAGCAGCAACTGGGTGGAATCTGAGTGCCTGGACAGTAAAGGGGTCAGTGTCCTGCTCCCAGTCCAGCCAGGCACCAGGGTAGCTGTGACCTGCAAGGGGCTGCCCCATGCTGCACGGAGGAAGCTGCTGAGCAGTGCTCCTCCTCCCCTGGGCCTGCAGGAGCAAAATAAACCTCGCTCCCTCAGTCCCTCAACCCATCTCAGCCACAGCGGGTGGGAGGTTGGCTTTACACCCCTGAGACAGACCTGCTCTGTGTGCGCCTTTCTGGGTGTGATCGTGACAACCAGAGGCCGGGGGGACAGACAGGGCCTGTCTGTGGTCCCTTCACACAAAGCCCCATCCCCTTCCCTCCTGGCAAAGAGCGCCCATGAGAGGTGCCCCGCTGCCTGCCTTGTCCCCTCCAGCCCCTGCTCCGTACCTCGATGCCCAGCACGGCCAAGCTGCAGGTCCCGGGGATGGAGATGTAATTCTGCAAGGTCCTGCCGAAGGTGGGGAAGCAGCCCTGGGCAGGAGGGGAGATATTGGAGGCGTCCCTCAGGCTTCACTGCAGGGAGCTCAAAGGGAGACTGAGGGCTGGGGAGGTTGGGATGGGTCAGGGGCACCATGAGCGGTGGGTTTGGGGAGGTACCACGGTGCAGAACCACGGTACAGCAGTGCCTCAGGTCCTGTCCCCACTTCAGTGCTTGGGGCAGAGGGTGCTGCTCCCCATAGGCAGGAGCCTGAGACGTGCTGGGGACACAGCAGGGATGTGGCAGGGCCTGGCAGCGCAGGACAGGTGCCCGTGCAGCCCTACCTGCTCGTGGATGTAGCCAGGGCTCCTCTCCCGGCACTGCTCCCAGCCCAGCAGCTCGCCTGCCTGCAGGAGCCCATCCCGGGCACAGCACGCCCGTGGCCAGGGTGTCCCCGGATGCAGCTCCTGGAACCGGGAGCCATTCCCAAAGTCTTCAGGCCCTAAAACGCCGCAACAGGAGAACTGAAATGGAAAGGAAACACTGTCAACATGCTGTCAAAATGCAGGGACTTTGCTTGGGGATGCAATAGAGGGAGGGGAACAGCCCAGCACGCTGCTTGGAGTCTGACTGGGGTCCATGAGAACTCCCCCTGTGGTCACAGTCACCCTGAGCAGGGCCCATGGGTGCTCCACGTCCCAGAAGGAGCCTCCCTGCTCACCATGACCATGAGGGTGTTCCAGGCCACAGAGAAGACCTCGGCGTCCTCATCCCCACGGTAGTTCCTCTGCAGCTCAGACAGGAAGAGCTCTGGGCGGATCTGTGGGGTCAGTACCACCTGTGAGCACCCGGGGGACCAGTCCCTTCACGGAGTCACCGCACACCCATCAACCGCCCAGTGCCACCAGCTCACGGGGGCAGAGGGACACAGCTGGGCTCAGGCTTGCTCAGTGTGCTGGTGGTGAAGGTGAGGGTGAGGAGGGCGTCCCTGCACCGTCCCAGTCTCCAGCTGATTGCTGAGGGACCCAGGGCCATGATCGGTGGCATGATGGAGGGAGGAGAGCGGCTGGGCGCCGCAGCAGGGCGCAGGGATGATACCTGTTTCCAGTGCACCAGGAAGAGCACAGCCCCGACCAGCTGTGTGACAAAGACGAGGCTCACAAGGACGAAGAACTGGAAGGCAGCAGGACAGAGGAGTCAGAGAGCAGCCTGGGTCTGTGTGCAGCTCGCTCCTGCTGCTCCTCCCTCCCCTGCAGCCCTCCCTGCCCATGCACATCCCTGGGATCGGGGAACAGGGGGGATACAGGAGACAAGCATGCAGCAATTCGGGACGGGCACGACATCTCCGAGCACCGCAGCTGGCAGGCAGAACATTAAAAACAAGCACTGCCTGCCAGGGCCTGGGGATGCCAAAGAAATTGTCACGCCTGTGCTCAGAAAGGGGTTTCTAGCTCTTGCCATTGAGGGAAGAGGCTCAGAAAGGCCACGTGGGACAAACCACTGGCTTCAGGGAGAAAAGATCCCACCCAGTGCTTCATTAAACCCTCTGGCCTTTAAATTCAAAGTCTCACAATGTGGGAACGGGATTGGGGTGTGTGTTGAGGGCTGACAGGGCCAGGATGGGTCTTCTGACTCCTCTGGGGACACCCCGCATCCCCCAGCTCTTCCCACCTCTCCCCTCACTCACCACCAGCAGCAGGAGCCGGCTCCGGCGCAGGGCCCCGCAGCAGCCCAGGAAGCCCAGCAGCGAGAGGGCGATGCCCACGGCCAGCAGCAGGTAGGCGCCGGCCCTCAGCACAGGCTTGGTGGCCACGATGTCCTGGAAACCAGCCGGGTCCACAGCCACCCAGACCCCGATGCCCACCAGGCACGTCCCCCCGGCCTGTGGGACACACCGCGGTCACAGGGCACGGGGACCAGCCCCGGGCACCTCACGGGGACTGAGGACGCTCCAAACCCTGCTGGGGTCCCATCCCTCGGACCAGTGCCACCCCTCCCCTGAGCCTGTCGGTGACCACAGCCTCACATCACGGGTGGGACCGGCCGGCTCCCCTGCACCCCTCCATCCCGCCGGGCCCAGGGGGACTCACAAACACCAGCACGTTGAAGACGAACATCAGGTACTTCACGCAGCTCAAGACACCCATGGGGACGCCGAGGGGACGGGGTTCTGCAGGCAGACGGCAGCGTTTGTCCCTGCAGAGGTGGGAGCTGAGCCCTGGCCCCAGCCAGCCCCGACCTGTCCCACACCCTGGTTGCAGTGGGACACGGGGTGGTCCAGCACACGGCCACAGAAGGGACAGACAGGGACTGGTGCTGAGAGAGGAAACCAGTTCCTGGCAAGTTTCCCCCACGCCCTCCAGCTCAGGTCAGGGATTGCTCTGCCCGTGGGGCAGCAGCAGCCAAGTGCCGCAAGGAGCTGGGACAGCAACAGCCCTACACGTGGAGAGGGTTTGCCCTTCCCCAGCTGGTGCCGGGAGCCTGAGGGCCCTTGAGCCCCTGTGGGGCTGCAGTGGATGAGGTCTGGAGCCCAAAAACCCCACCCCACAGCCCCCAGCAGGCTCCCTCGGGCTGCCCCGTGCTCCCCCAAAACGTTTGTGCCCCGTGTCCCCTCCAAACCCAGCACCACTCACCCCACGGGGACAGCGGTGGCCCCAGCACCTCCAACCAGCTCTGGGACCTGCAGCGGCTGCTTAATGCCGGAAAAGTTGGAAAATCCCCCCCGAGCAGCCCCGAGAAACCCCTTCCCAGAGCAGAGCCGTGAATAATTGATGGGGAACAGGAGCCGCTGGCGTGGCGGCGGGCCGAGGGGAGTCTCCGGTCCTGGGCTGCCATTAGCGGGGGTAATTAAACCTGGCCCTGGCTGGCGGGGAAAGACGAGCCGGCCATGACAGGCAGGGGACGACCTCGGCGTCAATTAGTGCTGGGGCTGTGCCGCCAGAGGAGCCCTTGACGCCTTTTGGTGCTTGGGGACAGAGGGACAGCGAGGATGGGAGCACGGACGGGGCCTGTCCCCGTGCCTGGGCACCCCTCAGGGCTGCATCGTGTGGTAATGGGGCAGAGCTTGTGGAACGATGGAATATATGGAAAGGTGTGGGGGGGTGAAAATAGAGAATGCCTGAATGTACGATTCCATGAGCTTTTTGTGAATTCCTTCCAGCCCCAGGAGGCCTGAGAGGGCTTGGGGAGGGGTGTGGAGGACGTCGCCTTGTTGGTGACACCGGGTAGGGGGCATTGCCTGAAGGAGCAGCCATTTGTGCTCTGACAGCGGGACGGGCTGCACGGGGAGGTGGTGGGGGCACCGTCCCTGGGGGGGCTCCAGGAGAGGTTGGGGCTGGTGCTTGGGGACACGGCTCGGTGGGGACGGGGGGGGGGGGTGGGATGCAGCCCGGACCCCACGGGCCCTGAGGGGGACATCACCTCCCCCCCCCCCCCCCGAGGCCTCCCGGGGCTGGCACCGCCCCCGCCCCTCCCGCAGGGGGCAGTCGAGACGCGCCGCCAGCCTAGAGCGCCCCCCTCCCTGCTGGGCGCCTCGCCCAATCACAGCAGCCGGCAGGGCCGGGCGGGATGCAGACGGACAGCCGCGACAGCCAATCACAGAGCGGGAACCGCGCGGCTCCCGGCGGGGCGGGGCAACGCTGCCGGAAGCGGCCCGGTCCCTCAGCGTCGCTTCCGGTGCCGCCGCCGCCGCCGCCCTGCGCGGGCTGTCGCGGCCGGTGAGTGCGGGCGGGGGGCGGCGCCGCGGGGCCGGCGGCGTCCGGGCCCTGAGCCCGGCCCGGTGCCCCCGGTGCCCCCCCGGACTCCCCCGGTGCCCCCCCGGTTCCACCCCCGGTCCCCCCCCGTTGCCGCCGGTCTCAGCCCCGGCGCGGTGCCGTTGACTCCGCTCCGTTCCCTCCGCAGCGCGGCGGCACGAGGACGCCGAGGGACCCGCACCGGCCCCCAGGAGCTTCGCCGCCGCCGCCACCACCGCCACCACCGCCATGGCGTCCCGCAAAGCCGCCGCCGCCGGGCCGGGCACGGGGCTGGCCGCCGCCGCCAACCGGGAGAGAGCTCACCTGGAGCTGGCCGAGCTGGGGCCGCTGCTGGAGGAGAAGGGGGAGCAGGGCGCCGCCGGCCCGCCCAGCGTAAGCCGCCCGTCCCCGCCCGGCCGCGCTGGGCGCTCACCGGAGGCGGCCCCGGGGCCCTCCGGGGGGTTTGGGCCTCGTCCCGTGAGCAGCGCGGGGAGCCGCGGGGCGCTTCGTCACCTGGAGGGTGCCCGGGCTGTGCCCAGAAGCTGCCCTCGCCCTTTGGTTTGGTGGCGCTTTGGGCTGGGAATCGCAGCCCCAAAATGCGAAGCGGGAGGAGGAGGGAAGGGACCGGGACCGGGACAGGACGGGCAGTGCGTCCCGGCAGCATGTCCCAGCTGGGGTGGGCGCCCAGCTCCAGGGCTTGGCGACCCGGCTGGGCCCAGGGGCTCTTGGTTGTAAGGATGAAAATCCCCCCTGGTAATCCCGCCTTTAAACAAGGATAAAGCGGGGATTAGTCTGCCTGAGACGGTTAAGGCAGGGGGTGTTGCGTAAGCAGCGGTGACCGGTGGGTCCTGCCCGTCCCCTCGGCAGGGGACGAAGCCCCAGGTGCGTGCAGAAGGGACTCGCTGCTCTCCTTGTGCCCGCGTTCCTCCCGTGGCAGGAATGGTTCCCTCCCGGCGTTTCTCCTCCTAGGCTGAGGACCCGCCGTGCCCAGCAGCCCGTGAGGAAGAGGAGGAGGTGGTTCGTGTGCTGACTCTGCCCCTGCAGGCTCACCACGCCATGGAGAAGATGGAAGAGTTTGTGTATAAGGTACGAGAGCTGCTGGGGACCCTGGCGGGCAGCTGGGGCTGCCCCCAGCCCTGTTGGACTGGCAGTGACCTCGGGAGCATCCCCGGTGTCTCCAGCTGGGGCTGGGATCACAAATTCTATCGCTGGCTTTGCCGGATATCTACACTCGGCCCTGGGCAGAGCAGTGCCTGTGCTCGTGGTCACCGCGTTTTGGTGAGCAGTGGCAAATGGCTGAGACTCGGCACAGTTCTGTGCCAGCTGGGCTTCCTTTTTCCTGACCAGAACAAAAGGAAATTCCTACCACAGAGAGCAGCTCCTGCCTCAGGGGACTGAAGGGTTAAAGGCAGGGGTAGGAACTGTCTCCAGCTCCCCGGGGACGAGGGGAGCGCTCTGCAGGATGTGGGTGGCGGAAGGGAAGGGATCCCACGGGGTGCCGGGTGTTGCAAAGACCCAACTTCCCCTCCCGGGGGAGAGTTACGGGGCCTTCACGGCCCTGGCTGCAGGGAAGGCTCGCTGGTTTGTTCCGCATGCGACCCGAGCTCCTGGGCTGAGTAAAAGCGACAAAGGTGACCCATTGGCTGTGGTGGTACCAGCGCAGGTCACTGTGTTGCAGGTGTGGGAAGGGCGCTGGCGCGTGATCCCCTACGACGTGCTGCCCGACTGGCTGAAGGACAACGATTACCTCCTGCACGGGCACCGGCCCCCGATGCCGTCCTTCCGAGCCTGCTTCAAGAGCATCTTCCGGATACACACCGAGACGGGCAACATCTGGACACATCTCCTGGGTGACTGCAGCAGCTTCCACGGGGCTGGAGCCGTTTGGGGTGGCCTTTGGGGGACAGGCTGGCGTGCAGGCCAGCCACATCAAGCCTTGGGACTTGCTCCCTGTTCTCTCTGTGCCAGAAATCTCTGGTTTAGGCTCACGTACCCCTGCCTGGTCCTGTGCACACAGGCTGTGAGGTTTCCTGGAGCTCAGGGCGAAGGGAGCACAGGGCACTTCTTTTCGTCGAGGCCACGGTCTGAGCTTGGTGGCTTTGTCCATGTTCATTAGGGGCTGACAACCGCATCGGGTGGCCTCAGGCTGTGGGAGGGGCTTGGCCAGGTGCTCTGCAGAGGGTCCTGGCCTGCACAGGGTGGTCTGAGGCCTTCAGGTTGTGTCTGGGTTGCTGCTGCTGCGTGGTGGCTCTGCCTGTGCTCTGCAAGCGAGCTGTTCTGCTTCTGGGATGGAGAAACGTGTCCTGGGCAAAACAATGTCCCCAAAACCTTTCCCCGGGAACCCAGGACATGTCCAGGTTCTGCCTTGCAGAGCGCAGTCAGGCCGGTGACTGCCCCAGACGAACAGGGCGCAGGGTCTGTAAGGGAGGAACCCCCGGAACCGACTGAGTGTGGGAAGGGAACTTGTCCTGCCCCGTGTCCCTTGTGGGGACCCTGTGTGGGGTGTTTTGGGTCACCCTGCTCCTGCCTGACATTCGGTGTGTTTCCTGCAGGTTTTGTGTTGTTCCTCTGCCTGGGGATCCTGACCATGCTGCGGCCCAACATGTATTTCATGGCTCCTCTCCAGGAGAAGGTGGTGTTTGGGATGTTCTTCCTTGGTGCGGTGCTGTGCCTCAGCTTCTCCTGGCTTTTCCACACTGTCTACTGTCACTCCGAGAAGGTCTCGCGGACTTTTTCAAAGTGAGTCAGCGCAAGTGGGGTCGTGTGGTCTCGTGGGAGGCTTTCACTTCTCCCAGCGCTTCCTCTTGGGAAGTGCCATGCTCCAAAAAATTTTGTTCTTGGAGGAAGGGAGCGTTCACTGGATCCAGCGTGGGGCTCAGGAGCGGGATCCTGGAGGCTCTGCCCTGTGCCTGAGCACCTTCAGTCTGGCAGCTCCTCGGGAACTGTGGTCTGTGAGGACAGGGACCCTGGGGGCTGTGGTTCTCGAGGGACCTTGTGCCTCTCGGAGCAGTGCGGTGAGGGGTCCTGGTCTCACTGGGCAGCCGTGGGACCCAGCAGTTTCCAGTTTGCTGGATGTTTTCAAAAACTCCGTTGGATCCAATTTGGATTGAAACCAAATTGAAAGAAGCAAAACAAAACACGATTCCCGGCAGAGTGGAAATGCTGGGCAGTAGCCAGAGCTTCCCTCTGAGATCAGTGCTGCTCTTAGAGCTGAGCTCACATCAGCCTTCGCGGCACAGGGAGGGCAGCAGCAAGGCTTTCAAATGAGATCTTGCTCACGCAAGTCTATCAAGGGCGTTTACTTGGGCATTTACTTGCCAAGCTCCTTTGCACAAACACCAGAGCTCCCATGGGCTCGCGGCTCCAGAACAAACTGTGCTGCAGCGCCCTGAGCAGCAGCGTCCTCGTGTACCCGGGAAGGCTCTCGCACAGCTGCTGCGCGGCTGCACTTTGGCAGCTGAACGGTTCTGGGGTCAATAGATCGAAAGCACTTTGCAGGGGAGGGTAACAGTCGAATCCATACGCACAAGAACTAATGCCCACTGCATCCTGTCGTGGTGGTTTGAGTGCACAGCATCTCCGGGCCGTTTCTGCCTATCCAGCAAGCTGCTGTTTGTCCTTTGTGCTCCTGCCAGCTCTGCTCGCATCCCCAGAAGTCCCAGGTCCTTCCTCCTGTCCCATGTTGTGCTGATGAGACTTGAACATCTCCCGTCTGGGCGCAGCTTCACCCACGGGGCCTTGGCTGCCTCTTTGGCAGCGGTGGCTCCGTTTGGGCGCAGGCAGCCTGGGTGGCACCGAGTGCCAAGAGGAGGCGGGACGGGGTGGATTCTGGGGCTCACCTGTGTGTGTCTCATTGCTCCCCGGCTGCAGGTTGGATTATTCAGGAATTGCACTGCTGATCATGGGGAGCTTCGTCCCCTGGCTCTATTACTCGTTCTACTGCTCCCCGCAGCCAAGACTCATCTACCTCTCCATCGTCTGCGTCCTGGGCATCTCCGCCATCATCGTGGCTCAGTGGGACCGGTTTGCCACCCCCAAGCACCGGCAGACAAGAGCAGGTAGGAGCGCTCTGCGTTCATCCCAAGCCCCCAGCCCCGGGAGGGAGCTCCGGGGAGGCACTTTGGGAAGAAGCCGTTGTGTTGTGCCGCGGGCTCTGTGCTAGGGCAGGGCTCCAGGGTACCCCGAGGAACTCTAACCATCTGCAGAATGAATTCCCCTGGAGTCTGCCCTGCTCTGCAGCAGGGAGGTCTCTCTCTGCCTCTTGTTGTGCTGGAGATTTGGAGCCTCCACGGAGCAGGGCCCAGCTGCTGGCTGGTCTGAGCTCCTCCTGGCACTCAGCAAGCCTGAGGTTTGGAGCAGGCAGACGGTGTTGTAAAAATAGCCCCGTAAGTGGCGGCTGGGCAGCCTGGGGCTGTGCTGTGTGAAGCTGCCTTCTCCGGGAAGCGGTTTGGCAACGTGGAGCTGCAGCTCACCCAGAGAGGCAGAGATTCCCTCCCGTCCCCTGCCAGGTGCGTGCTGGCACCTCCTGCCTTCCTGGAGGCCCCAGGGCAAGGCTGCCTCCACGCTTACACCCTGCAGGGCCCCTTCTGAGCCTCTGAAACCGATCCCTCCAGATCAAAGCAGCCTCACTGAGCACCAGCGAGCGTGGAGGAACAGCCCTGCCTGTGCTTCTCTCCCAGGGGGTCCTGCAGCAGAACGCCTCCCGTAGCAGTGCCCCCGCTACGTGACGAGGGAGGGACGGTGCTGAGCTGGGGGCTGAGCAGCACCGCTGCCATGTGGCCCCCTCAGCACAGCGTGCTGAGATCCTTGTAGGGGACAGGGTGCGAGTGCCAGCCCCACCATTACCCCACGGCAGCGCTGGTGTCAGTGCAGTGGCACAGATCACTGCTGCCTGCTCCAGGACAGGGCTGCGTTGCTCCCCCAGCATGAAACGAGCGCTGGCTGTGCCAAACCTCCCCGCTGCCGGGGGAGCTCCCTCCTGCTGCCACTACAAGCCGCAGCCTCTCCACACGGGTGTCTTGCTGCAGTGCCATTTGCTCTCTGCCGAACTAATTAGATGTGAGATCTGAAAATTCCAGCACTGCTAATTAGCACTTTTCCCCCGGGCTCTGAGCAGCTTCACTGAATAAATGACTCCGGCAGCATTGCTCCTGGAAGGGCTGGCGGGGCCACACTCCTCGTGCTCATGTCGCTGCGGTGCAACCTGCGGGGCCGGCCCTGTCCAGAGGGGCCCTCCTGGCCCTGCAGGGCGAGCTCTGCCCAGCGGGCACTGGGGGCCAGCACTGGTTTTGACTGGGAGGTAGCGTTACAGATCATTAGTGTCCCCCCTTTTGCCTCCTCTCTGCCACAGGTGTCTTTCTGGGGCTGGGGCTGAGCGGCGTGGTGCCCACCATGCACTTCACCATCGCCGAAGGGTTTGTGAAGGCCACCACCGTCGGCCAGATGGGCTGGTTCTTCCTCATGGCTGTGATGTACATCACGGGTGCCGGGCTCTACGCCGCCCGCATTCCTGAGCGCTTCTTCCCGGGCAAGTTCGACATCTGGGTGAGTGGAGCGGGGGCTTCGGGGGCAGCTGTGAAGCTGGGGAGTGGGATCAAGGGTGGGGATCCTCGAGAATGTGGCTGGGGGTGTCCCGGTGCGTGCTGGCAGCCAGCCCTTAGATGGCTGCTGAAGGCAGGGCAAGGCTAAAGTACAGGGCAGAAAACGCTGCCTGTGAGCAGCGAGGGGGAAAAGTGCGGCCTGGGACAGTGCTGGGGTGGTGCCCGAGCACTGTGGAGGAGGAGGAGTTCTTGCTGGCACTGCTTTGTCCCCTTCGGGCTGGCTCAGAGGGCTTTCTCACTTCCCCGCAGTTCCAGTCGCATCAGATCTTCCACGTGCTTGTGGTGGCTGCAGCCTTCGTCCACTTCTACGGGGTGTCGAACCTGCAGGAGTTTCGCTACGGACTTGAAGGGGGGTGCACAGACGACTCTCTCCTCTGAGAGCGCCTGGTTTTAGTACAAGCTTCCTAAGTGCTTTTTAAACTCTGTCTTTGCTAAAATCAAAGGAAGACTCAAAACTGGGTTGTTGTTTTTTTTTTTTAAAGAAAAAAAAAAGAAACATTCTTTAGCAGAGTTCTGTCGACCAAATCCTCACCCCCTTCCCCGTGCACTTCGTTGGGGCCGAGGGGAGGCAGCGCCGGCCCTGGCAGCCCCCCAGCCGCAGTGTTACGGCCTCGCCTCCTCCAGGCCGTGTTCTGGCAGCACCGCGGCCATCCGACCTTTCCAGGCATGCTGATTTCTGAAAGCAGAGGGCGCGGGTGCCCCGCTCCCGGCACAGCCGAGCACCCCCTTCCCGAGCTCACCGCCGGAGCGAGCTGTCACGCACTACCAGGCCCAGGGCCGGAGATTTTGCATTACCCCTCGCAGCAGAGCTGCCTTCCTGGGGGCAGCTCTGCAGCCCCCAGTGCTGCTGCCCAGGGCACAGGCACAGGTTCACGTAAATTAAGTTTTAATGGTCTTTTTTTTTCCTTGACAAAATAATGTAAACATAAATGAGAGAATATTTAATATTTAATACTAAGCTTTAAAAAGACTTGCTGCCACCGCAGTGTACTCGGCTCCCTCGCTGTCTGTGGTAGTGAAGGAAGGACAGTGTTTTAGGGGAATGTAGAGCTGCTGTAGCTGATTGAAATAAAAAGGTCAATAGTTCAGTGTCGTGCGAGCGGTGTCGGTCTCGTTTTTTTGGGGTGGTTGCAGCAAAAAATCTGCTCAGGCTGTCAGCTGCTTCTGGGGAGAGCACCCCCAAGGAGCGCAGCCCCTCACCGGCAGCCAGGGCCAAGTGCCAGGAGTACCCGCGCTGCGGGATCCTGCCCATGGTGAGTCAGGACAGCCCCGGCGGAAAGAAAACAGGAAACTGGGGTGCTGGGGACAGGAAACCCTTCCCTGGGCACGTGGTGCACTGGGGGCAGTGGGACCTGCTGCCCTCCCTCTGTGGGCTCAACAGGGGAAGGAGGCGAGCTGTAAGCTCACGGTGCAGGGCAAAGGGCTCTGGGCTGGTCAGCACAGACGCCAAAACCCAGTTAGCATGCGAGGAGTGAAGGACGGCACCCCAAATCGTGGCTTGCCCTTGTGCAGGAGCATGTGAGTGACTGTCCAGCACAGACGGTCACAGGGGATTAGAGGGGAAGAGCTGAGCTGAATAAAGCTCTTCTCGAGCAGCTGAAGCCTGTCACCTCACACGGGGTGAGGGAGGAGTGCCTGCGGGGCTCCTGTCCCTGTTGTCCACCAGCCCCAGCAGCTAGGGGGAGGCTGCTGCAAAGGCAGGGCCCAGATGGAGCCCCAAAGCGGGGGGCAGCTGGTCCCAGGCCACAGCTCAGCCTCCAGCAGCTCCCATGCACCCCAGAGCCTGGCACAGCCAGAGCCAGCTCCCGGACGCTGCTGGAAGAGGCCACCCAGGACGTTCAGGCTGCTGCTTAATTATGGCCCACGAGCAACAGAGGCCGTGTGCCCAGCCCCTGACGGCAGCCAGTAGAGGCTGGTGGTGCTGTGGGCACAGTGGGCACCCAGCAGTGCCCGGTGGCCTCCCTCCTGTGCCCGTGCAGGAGGCAGTGGGAGCAAACCCTGTGCAGGCTGCCAGTGCTGCAGCAGCGAGGGCAGCAGCCCCGGCCCCTCCTGGCCCAGCAGAGCTCGGAGGGCAGTGCCTGAGTCAGGGCAGAGGACAAAACCCTCGAGCTTTGGAGCCAGGGCACAGGGCAGAGGCTGGCTTGGCTGCTGG
Organism: Anas acuta; assembly: GCF_963932015.1. NCBI lineage: Eukaryota > Metazoa > Chordata > Aves > Anseriformes > Anatidae > Anas > Anas acuta. The sequence continues at coordinate 1,839,566 of NC_089002.1, read as the reverse complement.
GAGGCACACAGAGCTGAACAACGCCCGGTGCTCTAATCCTAGAGAGAGCACAGGAAAACATCTGGTGACTAACACAGCCTCGGATACCCAGGGGAGGCTCCGTGCTGCTGATGACTGTAATTTTCCCTCAACTACCAGGGACTTTTCTGTGGCTGGGGTCTCAGCCAGGAATAGAAGCGAGCAGGCTGATTGAGTGACACAAATCAAGCAAATTCCTTACAATTCACCTGAGGAACCAGGTAAGTGGCAAAGCAAGACAAGCCTTCACAAACACGGGGCTGTTGTCCTTTAGGTTTCTGAAAGCAACTATACGAAATAGCAAGGCACCAGAGCAGCACGACACCTCAGTCCTGGAGCAGTTCTAGAACAGGCAGGGTGGGGGAAACAGCCACAAAATATGTCCCTTGTACAGGATGACAGGACATAGGAGCTTTATGTTCAGGCTCTTGCACTGGCATGCACACATTGTACAACCTCTGACCACTTCTGTTATTTTCATCCTCTCCTACTGAATGGGTCTGCGTGTTTCCTCACGGAGCGCAGAGATCAAGCTCCTTCCTGCGCAGAAGCAAAGCCAAGAAGCAGCTCAGATGAAACTACACAGGTCTTTTGGAATATGTGTATTCTATCAGGAGCTGCCAGCAGCAAGCAACACCATTAGCTAGGGCCTTTAACAGAAAACCCTGCTAGATAAGAATTTTTTAACTGCTGGCAAGAGGGAACGTGCCTTCACAACTGGAATTTAAGAGAAAAACATGGAGCAGATGGAGCTGTGATACCTTCCAGAGCACCGAAGGACTGGATCCACAGTGAAAAGGTGAGAGACTGTGCTGACAGCATGCAGGTGCTTCACCCTCCAACCCCCGAGAGCTCCCTGTTTTCAGTCCTGATCCCCTACAGACATCTTGAGGAACAGTTCTACAGGGGAAGCTGCCTATGGCAGACCTGTTTGAGTTTTCTGTGCAAGCCACAGTATGCAGCAGCCAAGCTGAAGCCAAGGTCTCAGCACAGCCACGGAGTTACCATGCTGCCACCTCCTGCAGAAAGGGGCTCAAAGCCTTGTGTGTTTAGGGGAAGGACAGAGGTGTGCTGCAGCCTGTGGAGCCACAAAAGAGATTCTGCTTTAACCAAACAACTTGGCAGTAGTGCAGTAAACAAAGAACAACGGTGAAATAAATATTGCTGGAAGCAATTTTCTCTGGCTTGCACATTCTCCCAGTAATATTCACTTCAGGAATGTAAAACTGCATGTAGATAATGCTTTTCCTCAAGCTGAAATCTGTGTAGCAACCTAAATCCGAAAGGGGAGAGGATAAATTCCAGATGCATTCACTGTGGATGGCTAATGCCACATCCCAGAGAAGACTTCACAGACATTCACTTCAGTCCATGTCCAAAGGATTACAAGACTCCATTTGGTCCTTATCTTAAATCTCCATGTATTCTACCAGACATGAATTAACATTACAGCAATGGAATCTATTACGAATAAATAGATCTGTCATCTTCTAACAGTTCTCCTGTGCAGCTTTACACTGACAAGTGCTGAAGGTCCTCTTGGCATGGTTTGTGTAAGAGACTACCACTGGTGTAAAGACATACCGCATCTTGGTCCTCCAGCATTTTAAGTTACAGCTCAGGTACAATAAGAACTAGCAGAATGAGGATAATCACTGGTATTGTCTGTAGTCGCTAAATGGAGGTGGCTGCAACTGGGAGGGATCGTCTGAAAACTGAGGGCCTGTGAATAAGGAGAAAGAAAAAGAGTCAAATAATAAATATGAAAAGGTGAGACATTCATCCTACTAAAAGCATGAAACACATTCACAGTGTTTTTCTTTAATATAAATCCCTTCTAAAATTAACAAAGCCAATAACAAGAATAACAAGAACAAGAACAAAAAATTACATTTTTTTTTCCATTCAAAGATGTTCAAGAGCTTTACACATTGACAAGAACCCTGTTCCTATAAGGCACATATTTTTAGCTCCTTTACTAATCGGGAAATGAATCAGAGCAGTGAGAGGGAAACGTTTTCAGTCACCTAAAGGAGCTGGAAACCTATGCCTTATTGCCCTGCAGTTGAACCTGGCCATTCTGTACAGGTTTACCCATGGTAACTGCCCCACAACAAGGCAAGGCAGTGGAACGGAACGAGGCATTGTGGAGCCAGCTTCCCGACTCCTCTTACTGACGTCCTGCTGGAGGGAAGCAATACGCTCATTGTATGCCAAGTTTAGAGAGAATAAATTGTAACAGACAGATGATACCCTTTCACTAAAGCAGGTTCATTTCAAAATGCTCTGGTATTAAGAACAGAAATTGTAACAATTTAGACTGAACAAAGAACGTCAGTGAACAAACCCGAGAGAGGAATCCTATCAGGAATTAGTGGCTTGCCACTAATCCTTTCAACACTAGTGGTTTTGTCTGTATTGCTCCCAAAACGAGGTGGGGTAATGGAGATATTAATTGTTTCACCCAGCCAAGTATTTATGTAAATGGTTACAGACTCCGCTCACTGACATCTCAGCTTGTTTTTCTTAGGAAAAAAAGGGGATACAGGTTTTGGAGTGGTTTTAAAAAGGAAAAACAAAGCACCAGCACTACCCCTCTTTGACATCTGCCCTCTGCATCTGCCTCCCGATCTTTGCCTCCTCATGTGAGCCAGGGTTACCCACACATCTGCACAGGGACCATAGCCAGCCTGCCAAAACCCTGCATCTCGCACCCAACTTGCTGCTTGCGATTCCCTCAAACCTGGCGTGTTGCTCACTGCCGCCCGAACTACTGCTGCCACCACATGTCAGGGCTATGTGGATGTACTGGGGGACGGGGCAGAAGACCAGATCCACGACCTGGCACGTTGGCACGTGGACATCCTCGCTTTCAGCCCCACAGCGCCCGGCCACGCAGTGGGAAGGAGCAGCAAGAACCCACAAATCCTGCTTGGGCCTGAGTCAGCAGGACGGGGCTGGGGCGCCTGTTCCCGTAACACCACCCACGTCTGCACATTTTGCTCAGTCGAATCCCAAATATCTTCTCCACCCTCTGAAGCCCCAGAAATGACCCACGTCCCCCTGGGCCTGGAAACCCCCAGGTGCACCACATTCCTCTGCCTTTACGTTGCTGAGTGACAGCCAATCTTCCCCTTCATTTAGACGTGGATTTCTCTAGAACTGTCATCCCACAGACAGAACACTGGAAAGCTCTTGCATCATCACCAATGTGCGGCTCTTCCTTCACTTTTTACAGCCTCAGAAGCTGGGAATTGGCTGAGTAGATTTACTCCATGATAAGAGTGATGACTGGAAGAGGTACATTAGTAAAGACTGCATAATAAAAGCCTCGTGCTATTGCAGCGATGGCTCCTTACCATTAGGGAACTGTGTGGAGGCAAATCTTGTTAAGAGAATACCAGCTCCTTCAATTAAAGCTAGGAGAATTCCTCCCATTGCAGCAGACCCAACCATGGCAACAGGTCCATCTAAAAATAAGAAGTACAAAACAACACTTTTTTCTTTTTTCAGCGCATTACTTTGCATATTGTAATCCTCTTTCTATAGTTATAATCTCTCCTATGGGCAGACTCAGAAGCAGTCATTTTGCATTCATTAAGCCTCATTAGTATCATCAATAAAGAGATAATTACTAAGCAATTCTCCCCCTTCCTCAGGGAAACAAAAGAACAACGGTAATGTCTGAGAACATAATTATTACTTTCATAAGCACAGGACAAAAGTCTAAGATTATCTTTCAATTTCTCTTACAAAGTAAACTCCAGTTTGGGTATCACACAATTCTGCTTCGCTGTAACGATGAGAACTGTACATTTAGAATACAGAAGCTTTTTCAATTACTGTGCTCCCAAGAGCTCAATTTCTTACTTCTGGCAGCTAATATGGCTCCAGTTAGGGCTCCGCTTGTGATTGAATTCCATGGATCTTCTTTGCCTCTCATTCTGACCATACTGCAGTCAATCATGGAGAAGAGACCTCCCCAGACAGCAAAGCTACCTGTTGGAAAGTTGGAAAAAAGGCAAAAGCAGTTTAGAGAAAGCAGGCAAGCAGTCACACTGCAGTCACATCATCAAGAGGTGGTGTGGTGTTAGCACACTTTCAGACACATCCAATCTCAGCAAGAACCAAACATAGGTCAAAATCAATACTGAGACAAACTCTAAACTTGTCAAGTCACACACACATTATACATACACATATATTTTGTATATAATCTCATTAATTAGTATTTCATGAGAAAAAGGTTACCAAGCAGTGATTATAATGGAACCTGCATCCTAATAAAGACAGAATAGCTCAGGGAAAAAATAGCATATAGGAAAAAAACAATGTTTTAAACGTATTTCCTCATAGAGAACGATAGAGTAATTCAGCACCTTATCCTAACACCGCTTCTGGCATCTCAGGAGGTCAGAGCTGGTCCATACGGTATGGCAGATGTAAAGAGAACGTGACAATTCTCAGAATGCAAATTCTAAAGTCATTTAACAATAACCGGTATTATAAATGAAAAGAAATGCTCATCCCCAGGCTCATTTTGGGAAAAATGCGTGCCTTAGATTAAGTTCAACTCTCATTAACTGGAGGTGTCTTAATGCCTTTGAAAGCTTGCTATCAGATGCGGACCAGGAGGGTGAATTCCTCTCTCTGTGCAGTCACCTCAGGCTGTGGCTGTAGAGTTTTTCCAGCCTGTGGCCCTGATATCTCTGAGAGGTTCTGCTGCAGCCAACACATTCCCCTGCTCAACATCACTCTCCCATTTTCTCCTTCTGCATAATGGCACAGAGCAGATCCTTAGGCTTACTCACTTTAATGCTGAACCACCTTTAAGAGCTCATAATGTCATTTTAATTCAAGCAGCCGGTTTGTGATTATAGACATTTGTGCACAACATTCACTACAAAAAAAAAAAAAAAAAAAAAAAGACTGAAATGTACCTAGCTGACCTTAGAGGAAATCTGAAATCCCAGCCAGATCCACCCATCTATTTCACTGTTTCTCCATGTCTGATGATTTCTCCTGATGAGTGAAGTTCATTACTTTAAAGCCATGCACACAAGGCACAGGCTCGCAGGCAGCTCCACACAGAATTGGCTCATATATAACAAAATGATTAACATTGGTTTATCACTCCAGGAGCACAAGCATGTTTCCTCCACACCAAAACTAATTCTGGATGCAACAGAACCATATTTATTCTCTGCTTGGACTAACAAACCCTGGTGAAATGCATCTGGCCTGCTGGAAGGCAGCTCAGGTGTCCCTGCGCTTCCATCACGTTATATTCCCAAACTGGGTGTTTGGTATTCCCAAACAGTCCATGGAAAGATGATGGCAACATCAACACAGAATTAGTTACCTCCCAGTTGTGGAGCTCTTGTTTTAATAGCTGTCAGACTTCCCCGCAGCCGGTGGTTTACCCCCTACAACAGAAGAGAATGACAGAATGTAAGAACGAAGCCTGACAGCCAAAATGACTGCATATCACCCAAACGTGCCCCAGGCCCAACCTACTTCTAAGCACCTTCAATGGCCATGATCAGGAGCTGACAGAAAATGCATTTTTACAGATATTTTACTATTTGTCACGCCTTTGCAATATACCTGGAAGCTACGAAACCGACGTACAGCCAGCAGACATCACCTTAAAGGCTTTAAGTTCAAGGTTTGTTTGGTGGGTGTGGTGGGAGTTGAATGAGACATTTTAATGTAACACCTTTAGCAAGATAAGCACATTTATTTGTCACAGATATAATTTTTTCTTCCTATCTGATGCCCAACCACTCCCCCCAGTTTGACACCAGCAAACAGCAACATCGGGTGCACGGAACTGCAGGAAGGAGACTGTGGAGAACACAGAAATCCACCTGGAGGAGCACCACAGGGCTGTGTCAGAGAGTACGCTGTAATACCACGTTTCTATCAGCGCTATTTTTCACCAGAAGCTGCAGGCACGGCTGGCAGCAGCAACCCCAGCAGGTGGCCCAAACTCAGCCACTCCTGCTGGTCAGCTGGAGCAGTTATTCCCCTCCTCACCAGCGCAGTCTCAGTAGCCAAGAGGAGCACGCAATTCAAGTTTAAAAGGTGCTTCTGAGCCTTCTGTGTCAAACAGTAAATGTCATCCAGGAATTTCAACAATAATTACTATGCATTTTCTATACTTTGAAAGATTTAAAGCACACTGGGAACACTCAGGTTTTGTTTTAGATACAAGCACTGAGAATTGTGGATACGCTCACTTAACAAGTCTCACACAAATTTTAAATGCAGTTAAGCACATAAACCTATTCCTGTTAAGTGTCTGCAGGATCTGACTAGTTTTGGAAAAGTTATTTAATTTTATTTACGAAATTTACATGAAACTGACAGTTTATTAAGAAGATTTAGGCAATCAAATTGTCACATAGTAACAGCAAAAACCACTCTCTGCTAAAACACCTTTCATCTCTTTTAAGTCTTTTCTATAAAAGCCAGAGGAATGTTTTACAATGTTCAAGTAGAAGTTGGATCTTATTTTTATCAGACATCTGTACAACATGCTTGTAGTCAAACTTTTGCAGAAAACTTGAAAGTGAATACAACTGACTAGTGTTGCCTAAACTTTAACTTCCATGTCTACGCACACTTCTGCATTTAAACTGAAATTGCCTTTCAAATAAATCCAGTTGCTAAAAAACACTAGTATTTAAATAAGAGATTAGTTACAGAAAGTAACACTCCCTAATATAAATCTGAAGGAGAAGAAGATTTTTCCTTTGAGTCTTCCAGTTTCTTAAAGAAAGGCAGAGGGACAAGGCGGATGAGGAAGAACAACCCAGGCTCTGCTTCTTTACGTGCAGCAGCCAGGACCAAAGGCAGAAACTCAGCTGAGGGACACATTTTGCTGCCCCCATTCTTCGCCATCCTGAAGAGAGATGCCCCTCACCGAGGGAGGGCAGCCAGCTGCAGGAGCCCCACTGCTGCTGTCAGTGGAAAGGGGGAAGGCAGAACTTTAACCCAGACAGATGACGGCCCCCTCTGGATGCTGAGCCAGTCACCCAATGGACACTCGTGGTCTGGATTATCGACACGCAGCCTGTTCATCAGTCCCACTCTGTGGACAAGGATTTCCTCCACCTCACCTTCTGCTACCCAGTTTCACTGCTGACGGACAGAGGAAGCAGGGTTGCGCTCTTAATGAACTTCTCAAATGGTTTGACTTACCACTGGGGAATTTCTGAACCCCTTGATAGCTTGAAAAATGCCACCTCCTATCGCTCCCATCGTGAAAGCACCTCCGCAGTCATCCACGATCCTCCAGGGACTGTAACGAAAAACAGAGATGAAAATGCAATGCTGCATCACGTCACCCTGTGTGAGTAACTGAGGGATCCTCCACTCGTCCATCCGGTGCATTCCTGTAGGAAATTCCCCATCCAAACGAATGTCCCGGTACCCAAAACCAGGCACATGCAGGTGTGCAGTGACACGAGCTCACAGTCACCCAGAGCCCAACACCCTGCCTCCATGGGCAGCGCCAGCTCCACAAAGAGCTGTTTGAACTCCTCTCATGTGGCACCGAGACGCGAATCCATCACGGAAAACGTCTGCACAATTCCTGCTACAGTCAGCTCTGCCCTACTTGTGTAGTGCAAATAACTCGGAATTCACTCTTCTCGTTCTCATCTCGACCTGCGGAAAACGTAGGTGGCAAATTCAAACGAGACTCAGCCCACAGGAGAACAAAACGCTGCTTTCCAGAGTTACTCACACTTTTTGTTAGTTCTGCTTATTTGAATGGGAGACTTCAAAGTCATCTTTTGTTAAACTGGAAAGGTTTTTCCGATGCATCCTGGGCCTTTGAAGTTCATTAACACAAACCCCAGGAACGCTCACGCAGCGCTAGGCGGCGGTGCCAAGCCTGCAGCCTCACGGAGCGCAGGAACAGGCACCTTCCCCTCAGCAAAGGCTTCCGACCATGGAGAGCTGGGCTCTAATTTGGGGTTTGCTGTCCTCTGCAGCCCGCTGCCCTGTAATTCTGTCACCAAACACCTCCCGAGCTGGGCGAGCACCAGCCTGCAATTAGCCGTGCTGCCGCTGCTGGGAATTTTTGCAGCGTATGCATGGAGTTATTCTGCTTCTTTCATCTTCTATCAAAACCTGACAGCCACAGCTGCTGCACAGGCAATCCCCAGCAAGCCGAGCAGAAAGCAGGCTGCGGCAAGATGCACGCTCACAAAGCCGGACCCGATGGCAAGCCCCGTGTTCAGGTTAGCAAATCCTGCACTGAGAGCCATCACAGATGTGGGTATCAATGCGCTTCTCTGATCTCCCTCTGGATCCAGTGCTTCTGCTCCTGAGAGCTCCCTGCAGCACCCAGCTCTGTGGTCCTGCACAGGAGAGCACATCTCCATCCACCTGCTCTGGATCTGCCACTTTCCTGTTCCACAGGATATGTAAAAGCTCTTTGCCGAAAGGAAGGAAACACAGCTCCTCTTTTCCCCTGACCACCTGCTACACTGCATATTTTGTCATGGGTTTTCATTTGCTTCCTGCAAAAAAAATACAATTTGTTGTTCCCTCTGCCTAGAGGCCGCCCCAGGCTGCTTTCTCACTTCCACGACCCCTTCCCGGCCCGTTCCCGTTCCCCATCTGTGCAGTCCCCGCAGTGAGGTGGTGGCACCAGCTCTGCACAGCAGAGCAAAGGTGAATTGCTGGCTCGCACGTGACGCTGCTCTGCACGTTGATTTCGGGTCAGAGTCACTCGTTTTTGTGGGGGCACCAGGATCCCACCCACACCACCACCACCAGCTGCCTCCGGGCCCAAACCCACACGGATGCAGACAGCAGCCAGAGGTGGAACGAGCGGACGTCCTCCCACCAGGCAGCGCCCTTCCTTTCTACTGCCCTGCCTGGCACGAGCTTTCATCTCACATTCCTAACAAATCCCCTCCAGTTTTGATGAAATTAAATAATTTAGCCCCATTTTATACTTTCTTTTCCTCCTACAAAGCCCCCTGTTTCCCACAAGCAATGATCAGGAAGAGTTGCGGGCACGCCGTTGTCAGATCTGCCAAGATGAAAAGCGACCGTCTCATTCTTCTCAGCGTTTTTTCTTCTCTCTGTGCCTCCTGTCCAGATTTTGATCTACTGTTATGAATAAAACATCTCATCACAACTCTCTGCCTTTGTTCGCTTGTTAAGAGCGATCCTGTTAAAAGGCTTTCTGGAAATCTAAATAGATTATGTAAAGTGGTCTTCCTTTACCCACAAGGTCAAAGAATTCCAATTTAGCAAACTGTGACTGTTCTCTACAGAAGCTTCACTAATTAGACCCCAATCACGGAGTGCTCTCCTAGATTTTTTCCATCTTTAACCCTCCCTCAGAGGTAAAGCTCATTAGTTGTTGCCTTTGGGGTACTTAATTTTCCTCTTAAACTACCCTCCAAGCCTCTGCAGGAGCAGCTTTTGAACGAGGAAGCGCCTTTGATGCCAGCCCTGCTACCTCACGTCAGCGCCTTTCAACTCCCGGACAGGCGCCGGACGCATCGGAAAGCTGACACAAAACACCCCACAGCCCCGGCAGTTCTCAACCTCAGCAGTGGAGAGAATCAGAAGAGAATAAAAGAGATTGTTCCATTATTAATTCGGCACTTATCAAGCTTAATGTTACTGTTACATCTTTCCCTGGCTTTAAGGATGGGGCTTTGGGGGATGGAGATAACGGGGAGAAAAGCAGGTAATGGGGTGAAAAGCAGGTAATGGGGTGAAATGTGGGGTGGGGCCACAGCAGCCGGGAAAAGAGGTGGTGAAGGGCCTGAGGGGAAGACATGAGGAGAAGCTGAGGGTTTGTTCGACACAGAGCAGAGCAGGCTGAGGGGAGGCCTCATGGCGGCCTGCAGCTCCCTCACAGGGAGCGGGGGGGGGGGCAGGCGCTGAGCTCTGCTCGCTGGGGACAGCGACAGGACCGAGGGGACAGCATGGAGCTGTGCCAGGGGAGGTTGAGGTGGGCAGGGAGGAGCCATTTCTGCTCAGACAGAGCGGGCAGGCGTTGGGACGGGCTGGGCGGCCACGGCCGGGCTGTGAGGCAGCCATGGCGGCGCCTCCAAGGTCACCTCCCCCCCCCCCTCCCCCCTCCCTTCCCGCCGCCCGAGCCCCCCCCGCTCCCTTCCCCCCCCCCTCCCCCTTCTCCCTCCTGACGCGCGCGCCCCGAGCCCGCCAAAGCCCCGCACGCGCCCTTCCCGCGCCCGGCCGCTCACCAGGGCTCTCGCGCGTACTCCTCCATCTTCGCACGCGCCGCCGGCCGCGCCCGCCCCCCCCCGCCGCGCGATTGGCCCGCCGCAACGCCCCTCCGGCCGATCCTCCAATGGGAGGCGGGGGGCGGGACTAAGGGGCGCTGAGGTGGCGGCGCGTGCGGCGCTGAGGGCTGAGTGGGGCGGCGGTACCGGGGCCGGCGGGGGGCTGCGGCTCCCCGGTGTCGCCGGGTCACGGAATCACAGAATTTCTAGGTTGGAAGAGACCTCAAGATCATCGAGTCCAACCTCTGACCTAACACTAACAGTCCCCGCTAAACCATATCCCTAAGCTCTACATCTAAACGTCTTTTAAAGACCTCCAGGGATGGTGACTCCACCACCTCCCTGGGCAGCCCGTTCCAGTGCCTAACAACCCTTTCAGTAAAGAAATTCTTCCTAACATCTAACCTAAAACTCCCCTGGCGCAACTTTAGCCCATTCCCCCCCATCCTGTCACCAGGCACGTGGGAGAACAGACCAACCCCCACCTCGCTACAGCCTCCTTTAAGGTACCTGTGGAGAGCAATAAGGTCACCCCTGAGCCTCCTCTTCTCCAGGCTGAACAAGCCCAGCTCCCTCAGCCGCTCCTCATAGGACTTGTTCTCCAGGCCCCTCACCAGCTTCGTCGCCCTTCTCTGGACCCGCTCAAGCACCTCCATGTCCTTCTTGTAGCGAGGGGCCCAAAACTGAACACAGTACTCGAGGTGTGGCCTCACCAGAGCCGAGTACAGGGGGACGATCACCTCCCTAGCCCTGCTGGCCACACTGCTTCTGATACAAGCCAGGATGCCGTTGGCCTTCTTGGCCACCTGAGCACACTGCTGGCTCATATTCAGCCGACTGTCCACCATCACTCCCAGGTCCTTCTCTGCCTGGCAGCTCTCCAACCACTCCTCTCCCAGCCTGTAGTTCTGCTTGGGGTTATTGCGCCCCAGGTGCGCCCCAGGTGCAGGTCGGGGCTCCGCACAGCTCTCGCCTGATGTGGGCCCCTCCAGAGCGCGGTCCCTGTGATGCCAGGCCGCGGGCAGGCAGCCCAGCACAGAGCAGGCCCCGCACAGCCCTCACCAGGCTGGGGACGCGGCGTGTGGCGGCTGTGCCGAAGGCGGCCCCGCTGCGTGCCCCGTGTGCCTGAGGCCGGGCCGGCAGCAGAGGAGGTGGCCGTGGGGCCGCTGCTGCGGGCGAGCAGCACACGGGGCTGGGAGCCCCCCGGGGGGCAGCTCAGAGCCGCGGGATTCATCCCCGTGCTGGCAGCAAGCGCCAGGGCAGCCCACGAAGCCCCAGAGCTTTCCCCCATCCGTGTTTGCAAGGGCTCTAGTTGTAATGGCTCGGTCTCTTCGTGCTCCTCATTTAGCCTTAACCTCTCTTGTAGGACAGTGAATTGCTCCACTGCAGCAGGCGGCGTGGGTTGTGCACCAAGCGCCAGTGAGGCACTTAATTGCTCTAATAAATCATGGGCTGAAGCGATGGAAAGGAGCTGAAACGCTCCGCCGGCTTCGGTGTGCTGTTTTGAAGGCTGTCCAGGAGTCCTGGTGGACTTCAGGCTCTGCTGCCCTGGTTAAGGCGGGGTGGGAGCGCGGCGGTGCAGCGAAGGAGATCGCCAGAAGGTGGTGGTGTGGCTTTGGGAAAGGCGGGGAGAAGGCACGGGGAAAAGCTCGGTCCTGTCCCAGCTGCTGTGCACCGGGAGAGCCCGGCAGCAGCTCTCTGAGCCCTTACATCCTCGTCGGTATTGTCACCGGTCCGGCACTGATCCGACCCTTCTGAGGGTGGCAATTTCTTGGTGGCTCACGTCCTTTCCCCTAGTCAGTTAGGGGCTAATTGCATCAGGCTGAAGGATTCTCTGCCCATCCCCTTCAGGCTGCAGGAGAGCTCTCAAGGGACCCAAATCTCCCCCCCCCGGCAGCCAGGGTCACCAAAGAACGTCCCGTAGCCCAGCCCGGGACAGCGGTGGCACCCCGGGCAGGCTGCTGGGAGCTGTGCAAGGGCTTTCAGAATTTCCCCACATCCAGGAGCTGCTTAATTTCCCCATGCATAATGGCTGTTCTGCATTTCCCTCGCTCTCATGAATTTTGGGAACTTTGCGGGGGAAGGATCTGTGCGAATTTGCAGTTGGGTTAGGAGAGGGGAGCTGCAGCAGCGTGCTCTAGGATGGCTGCGTGCTGCAGGCGGGCAGGGAGCTGCTGCTTGCTGTCCCGAAGACACTACAAAGTTGAAAGATCGCTGGTTCGGCCTTTCCTCCTACGGGCTCTGAACGAAGGGACCGACAGAGCAGCCTGGAGGAATCCATCCCTGTTGCAGCTGCGCTCCAGCAGTTGATAGGGGGAACCAGAGGAAGGCAGAGGGCCATGGGGTGGTGGCACAAGAAGTGGGAGCACGGAGAGCTCTGCCAGACCCTGCGGGGGTGCCTGGAAAAGACACTTCCTCCTGCTGCCTCAGCTCCTCACTGCTGAGACGCGGCTGCTAACGCTGCTGTGCTCCTTGCGTGGGGCAGAAACACCGAGCGGTGCCTCCGAGGTGCTCGGTTGCTATGGGGATGGGGATCCAGGGAAGTGCAGAGGCTGGGGAGCCTCGGTGAAGATTTGAAGTTGCTGGAGCTCCTCCGTGCCGTGCTGCGTCATGCCGTGCTGTGCCATACTGCTCTGTGCTGTGCTGTACTGCACTGGGCCATGTTGCACCATACTGCACCGTGCCGTGCTGTGCCGTATTGTGCTGCGCTCTCCCACCTGGCAGAGCCTCAATTGGCCGGCATCAATCCCGTGGTGGCTGCAGCACGCAGTTCCTGCACAGTCCCAGTTGCTGCTGGCCCATGAAGAGCAGCACACATCTCCAGAGCACCTCTGTATTCCCGGGTGAAAACTGGACTTTCTTTCCAGGGTTTACTTTCTTATGGCACTGAGAGCTCTGTGGAACATGGTGCGTTCAGGAGCTGTGCTGCCATCCCCTTTAAAGAGATGAGCGACAGCCAAGATGAGTTCCACTGAGCCCTCCTGCTATGAACTGACAGGTTTGGGGAGACCCCGCTCCTCTCCCTGCCTTTCTGCTCTTGCTGAAGGGCCTCTGCTAATGAAGGGCCATTCCTCTGCAAGGCTCTGGCTGTTAGCTCTGTGCAGGCAGCTCTGCAGCTCAGCGGAGGAGACCCCAGCAGATGTAGACCCACGGATCAGGGATGGATGCGTGGGGCCTCAGGAGCACCTCAGGGCCTCGAGCACGCAGCTCCTCGTGGAGCTCAATGTCTGGAGCCCCTCAGCACAGCAGTCAGGGTCCAGGAACAAAAACACAGAGTATCAATGGTGAATTTATTCTACCAAAACCAGATTTGCAGTACTGGAAGCAGTCACGAAGCACTAAAACTGTTTTTTTGCTGCCCACCCCATGCTTGGCAGTGGGAAGCAGTGTGAGGAGGAAATATCAGGAGATTGCCAGTGAGGTCCCTCGCTGTTCAGCCTTGTCTTTGATCTTTACATTTTCATTTAGGACCTCAGAACACGCCTGAGGAGCGCTGGTAGCTTTTCTGATCCTGCCAAGTTTTCTGGAACTGCTGCAGTCAGTACAGATGGGGATCAGGAGATCAGGGAGATAAAAATGATGGGGTGAATTAGGATGAAATTAAGTGCCACAATGTTTGAGAATATGCACTTGGAAACTAAAAACAACATTTTCTTCTACAGTCTGGAAAACATCTCAGTTGTGCGGGTGAATCATAGGAAGGCTATGAGCAGGGGCTGGGTGCTGGGATGCTGGAGATAAATGAAATCCTAGAATGCAACAAATCTGCATTTCCCGTCCAGATGGGGAATGTCTGGTTTGGAGCACAAGGCACTGGGAGGCTCACCTGGAGCACCCTGTGCCTCTGTTCAGGACGAGATTTGACCAAGGGGGACAGGCAGGGAAGGTGGTGAGGAAAAGAAGGTGGTAATGAAGCTGGTGAGGGAAATCCTACAAGAGCTTATTTTACAGAAGGAGACCAAAGGACTGCTTGCTCAGACTAGGAGAGAGGTCTGAGAGCAGGCAGTAAATAGCAGGGGAATGATAAAGAATGAAGAAAAGGGTGAAGTCGGCAGTATATCACATGGGTACAAAACGTGCATGGGGCAAAGCCGCTTTGAAATCTGGAGAGAAAGAGCCTATCTGCCATGTCCCTCCGGGAGAACTTGCAGATGCCAGTAAGCTTCCTCACGGATTAGGTCGATGGAAAGTAGATGCCTCCAACCAAAGCCCGGGCTTAAGGCACGGCCTGAACCAGAGGCAGAAGACACTCAGGAATTTGGTCTGTGCAGAAGGGATGTCTCTGGGGCTGGGCAAGGGGAAATGGATGAGCAGCTGCAGACCCCCTGTAGGGGCCAGGGAACCATCAGAAGCACCGATCAGGCGACCTGGGGACGGTGCTGGGCTCGGGCTTTGCTGAGTGAGGAGCGGGCGCTGGGCTGGCACGTTGCTGCCTGGTGCCTCCTGGGCTCGCAGGCGCCGGGCTTTGCACGTCCTTCGTGCAGAGCCAGCCTGTGCCAGCACCACGAGCAGCTCTGCCCGGCAGGCTGCACGCTCTGGCTAAAACCCTGCAGATCCTGGAGAGCACCAGGATAAGGGTAAAAAACCCGCAGGGGTGGGCACGCTGCTGCAGATTTCAGCTAAGAGCTGTCACCAACATAAAGCTCATCTCCCGAAAATCTGCCCCCTGCTAACGGGGGAGACTTGGGAGCGAGGCTGACCTCTTTATTCACCCGCAGGCACCCATGGGCATGTGCTGGGATCAGCCCCCAGCCCCCAGCTCCCCAGCCTGCCAGCTTGTGCATTTTTGCGTGTTTTTCTCACTACGTTGGCCCATTGCCTTTAAAAGGCTAAATGCTCCGGACTAAATTTGGTCATGCAGCTCTGCATGGTTCCCTGGAATGTCCTCGGGTTTCAGGCTGCTCTGATAGCACCATTCCCCGCCTCCCGCTGGGCTCCATTGGCTTCCCCGCACCCGAATCGCCGCTGGGCGCTGTTATTGGCCAACTCTTGGGCCGAGGGGTGTCCTCTCTTCATCACTACCAAGCCCTGGGGCTGCAGCGGTTGAGAGCTGCTGCGATTTAACGCTTCAGCACCTGCTGCCGCTGCGGGGAGCAGTGTTAGAGCTTCGGCTCTGTTTTTTTTCTCTTGCTTTGGGTACCACAACAACCGCAACCGTGTCTCGCCAACGGGCCAAGATGTCCAAAGTTGCCAAATATCGGCGACAAGTGAGTGAAGATCCGGACATCGACAGCTTGTTGTCGACTCTGTCTCCAGAGGAGATGGAGGAGCTGGAGAAGGAGCTGGATGTGGTGGATTCGGATGGAAGCATCCCTCTGGAGCAGAGTCAGAAAAACCAAACGGAGAATTCGCCGACCAGCCCGCAGAACTGCGACGCGGTGCTCAACCACTGTGAGAAGGACACCAAGAAACGTCTCCAGAGGGAGCAATCGATAGACGTAAGTCCCATCTCCCCGCGTTTCAGCTGGCTCTCGGGCACACCCGCGAGTTGGGGCTGTTTTAGGGGACGAGGAGGAAAACGTGAGCTCCGTGAGCGGTGTGTGGTGCGTGCTAGAGAGGAATAGCTGTCGTGGAGAGACCAGAGCATGAGGCGGGGAGCTGGTCTGGCACACCAGGAGCCAACAGGGGATTTCATGAAATCTCTGAAAGCCAAAACTGGTGCTGGTGCCGGGGGGTTTCTCTCTGCCTCTTCTCCAGCATCCTGGGGCAGGGCTGGTGGCAGAGGTGGCTTCTACAGCCAGAAGAAGGCTGGAGGGGCGGCTGCAGTGACAGCGACCCTGTGGGCTGTGTTTCTCTGTCCTCCTGCTTTTGCCTTTGGAGATCTCCGGATTCTTGGTCCGTTCAGTTCCTCTTGTGCAAAAGCTCAAACAGTTTCTGGTTCTTGTGGAATAAAAAATGAGCAAAGTTGGCTAATTTGTGGAAATCACCCTAAGAAGTGGGTTATGTCCTAAGCCATTTGTTTCCTCTTTATTGTTCAGTTAAAACACATTCTTTTATTTTGATTTGGGCACATTTATCTCCTTCTCTGCACTTGGCAAATCCTTTAAGAGCTCGCCTTGAGCCAGAAAGCTTCATGCCAGTCCCTCATCCCGCCTATTTGTGCCTCGCCTCAGTGGGAGCCAGTCCCACTTCTCTGTAACATTTATTAACCTCCGCACTAAGAATATTTGGTATGTGCTCGGTGCGTGGGAGGCTGGGAAGCATTTGGTTTCCCTCGTTTTTTTATGACAAGCTGAGCCAGAAAGCAAAAGAAGGGGACCCTGCAGCTATTTTTCTGCGGTGCTCAGGCAGGTTTTGTGTCCCAGGCTGGGTCCGCATCCTCGGTGCAGGGGCTGAGGAGCCTCATAGGGGGAGCGGAGCAGAGCCATGTGTGAGCTCCCCAGAGCTTCTCTGGCTCTGCTGCCCTGTCCCAGGGCACCCAGCAGCACCCTGCAGAGTAATCAAGCTGTACATGGCCTGGGAACACCTGGAAGGCTCCCTGGGGATGTGTACAGAGCTTATTATAGGACACCTCTCCTGACTGGATCCTGGGGTGCAGCCAGGATGCAAACAGGGAGAGAGAGAGATGAAAACTGCAGGAGAAGTAAGAGCAGGTTGGTTCTGGAGACCTGCACGAGGGGTTAAGCAGTTCTCCCAGCTGCCGGGGAGCTTTCCCCTGGCAGCGAGGACACGGCACTGGCAGCCTTCACCTTCTATATGTGGTGTTGGCGTGGGCTGGGGGACCAATTCCCACTGCTGGGTCGCTGCAGAAAGTGCTGTGCCCCTGGCTGAGGGCACCGCACTCACCTTCCCCCGGCGGAGAGCTGCCAGCACAGCAGGACGGGCCTGTCCCCTGCATCCCAGTGGCATCGCAGGGGTCTGCACTGGTTTGCAAGGGCTGGCACAGGGAGGAGAGGTGTCCTGGGAGTGTGCTGCGCAAGGGCTGGCGGGGAGCACAGTGAGGGAGCTCCTGGCAAAGGCTCTCCCTGTGCTCCCATTTCAATATTGGTAGCTTTGGGCCGTGGAGGACAAAGCAGATGGGCTTCCCGTCAAATTGGGCAGCGAAACTGGCCCCGTTAGATCGCGCTGCGGTAACTGGATATTGCAGAACTGGCTTTCTTCTTCTATTTCAGTCCCTGGAGGGTAAGAAAAAATACCCTCCATCCCTTCCTCCCTGGCATTGTTGGGACCTGGGATTAGCACCCAGAAGGTGCCAGCGCCGGCAGGTCGGGCCCCACCGGGCTGTGCCGTGAGGAGCAGGGGGCAGGATGGGATCACCGGGACACCGGGATGCTCCAGGAGAGCAGCCCCGCAGGCAGAGCGCTCCCCGTGCCCCGGGGGGGTGTTTTGGATGAAGTGAGTGCGTGGAGCCCTCCGGAGCATCCCGCGGCTCCCAGCTCTCAGCTGGCTGCTGGGAGCTGTGATGACAGCTCCCTCTCCATATCAGCAGATTTTGCAGTGCTGTGGGCTGCGATTCACTCGTGCCCACCGGCAGGAGTGCCGCGGGTTCACACAGCGGGTGGCGGTCAGGCTGGGTGCTGACATCACCCACCCAAACCTCTGCCACTGGCAGCTCTCAGCCCTCTGCACCCTCAGGCACACAGCATCCCCCGTGAAATGCATCGAGCAAAAGCGAGTGAGAAGCTGGAGCCTGAGCACGGGGAGGTGTTGTCCTGCCTCTGGGCTGTCCCTGCGGCAGGGGGAGGCTGGCATCTTGTCCTGCAGCTACAGGTCCCCAGGTCCGCAGCTGCCTTGCACAAAGCTGCTGAGGATAGAAAATATTCGGGAGTTCCCTGCCCAGCTCCGCTCATTGCCCATCGGTCGTTGGTGCAGTTGCTCGTGGGGTTTGGGTGCCAGTGGGGACAGCAGGAGCTGGCCAAAGGGGAAGGAAGTGTTGTAAAGGGAAGGGGTTTTAAAGGCAAGGGCTCGGTGCTGGCCAGTCTCACGGTTCTTCTTGCAGGCATTTCTCTGCTCTTGGACCTGCTCCAGGCACCCCAATTCCCTCCTCAGCGTTGGGTATATTTAGAAATATTGTAACTTCACAATAACATGTCGTCTTTCTCTGTGATGAAAAGGGCAAACTTGGGTAACTAGGAAGCAGTTTATAAACAGCTCAAAATAGATGTGAGCTTTGCCCTGACTTCTCCACACCGTGCAGCCAAATTCATATCTTGGTGATGCATTAATTAATTAATCTTCATTAAATATTGCTGGCGTGTGAAGGCATACCCCTGTTCAACCATGGAGCTCGGGGCTGTGCCTCTCCTCGGATGCACTCAGCACGGCCTCTCCGCAGGCCCGAGTATCAGGGGAGCCATGGTTAAACCAATATTAAAACAACGGGATAAATGAGGTTTTTAATGGTTTGTGGCTTTTCCGTGTAGCAGGCAAAGACATAATGAGAGAGAAATTCGGGTTACAAGCATGGCAGAGTTTGAAGCAGTGGCATTAATCGGTGAGTTAGCAGGGGCCCAGCTGACTTGCTGATTTTTTTGCACTTGAAATTTTTGTATTGTGCCTGGGATTCCTCTTCAGAGGAGGAGAAACTGAGGCAGGGCCTGGTGCGTGCGGTGTCTCTGGGGGGGGGTTGCTGCCAGGAGAGCTGGGTGAGGGCTGCGACTTGGGAGAGCTGCTCCAGCTGGCTTTGTCTGCCTCTTCCTCGGCTGCTGGTGACACCTCTGACAGCATGTATGTGTCCATGTAGCACCATGATGCACACCATGGGGGTATCCCCATCTTCCCCACTGGCATTTGGTCACCCCCAGACCCCCTGGGGTCACCCTAGCCAGGAGGGACCAGGCTGAGAAGAGCCACTGTGGGGAGCCCCGCAGCTCGGCGTGACCCACACGTGCCGTGGCACCAGGAGGTTGGGTGGAGAATCCTTCCCTCACCCTCCATGCCTCCAAGGAGAGGACACCTGGATGTCCCGGTCCCACCAGAGCCCCCAGCCCTGCCTCCCCATGGGGCTGCACAGATTTCAAGCTCCTTCAGGCAGGGAAGGCTGGGGGCGTGTGGGGATATTGCATGTGGGGGCGTTCATCATCCTGCCAGTGGAGGAGATTCGTGCCAGGGCCACAAAACTACTTTTTTTTAGCAAGGTGCTTGCACGTGTGCTGGTGTCTCTGCATGTAAGCCTTGGGACCACTCCTTGGAGGTCCTACACAGGTCCTTGTGCCATGGTCGGGGATTATGGAACTCCTTGGGAAGATCTTCAAGCAAGTCCTGCTGCCTTCCTATCCTGTTGCTGAAGTGTGCACAGGTAGACTCGGGCGCACGCTGCTGGGTTGTGTTTAGGCCACTTTTAAGGATAAATAGTGGATTCATAGAGGAAGGAAACACGAGGAAAAGTGATGATCCCTACTGGCGAGCCCTTCTGCTACATTACAGAAAACCAAGTTAAAGTTGCCTATTAATGCTCAAAGCTTGTCTTTTTTTTTTTTTTTTTTTCATGGAAATATCTGGAAGAAAAACAAGCTCCGGATTTAAATAGCTGGGACAGACTCAAGGGGAATTGTAAACGAGGGAAAAGAAGTGCTTGTATCATTCTTTAAGCATCTTACCAGCCTGTGACTAACACGAATGTATTTAAACTCTGCTGCTCTGTTTATCAGCCGATCTGTCGATATGCCAAGGCTGTTCCCTTCCCTCTCCAAGAGCCGCCACCAGCTCCCCGTTTTGCCGTTCTTTCAGCCCAGGCTGGGGCAGGCTCTGGCAACATCGGTGCCTGCTCTACCCATCAGAACAAGCTCCCAGCCTCCAAAAGAGGTGCAGACGATAGCTGGGGACATCCAAAATAGTCACACATCCTGAAAGAAGCCAAAGGTGTTGAGTGGCTCCCATCTGGCCCTTAGGGGCAGCCACGGATGGTCTCTGCTCCGTGGGCTCTCCAGCCTGCTGCAGGACCAGCTCCTCCAGGAGAGCCCTTCCCCTTCTCACCTCTCTCTGCACAAAACCCAAACCTGCTGCTGCCTGTGCTTGGATGTGTAGTTCTTCATCTCTGAAAATGCACCAACGCTGGAAGGAGAAGGACGAGCATCAGAAAGGAGCTCCGGCTGGCCACAGGCAAGGAGACAGACCTCCGAGGCAAGAAGGAAAGCAGGAACGATACGATGATGGGTGGCCAAGAGGGCTGAAGCAGGAGAGGAGGCAACACACGTGGGTCGGAGCTGCATTTTTGAACAACCACTGTGAGAACTCCATCACGCCCGGAGCAATGGCCTGGCTGTAGTGCCGTGGGGAGGGGGTGATGGCAGCGCAGCCGTGCTGTGACCAGCGCGAGTCGCAGCACGCGGTGTTCCCAGCGGCTCGCAGCTCGTGCCAAGAGCAAACTTTCTGCCTGGAAGGCACCCAGTCCATCTAAGGGCACAAGCCCAAAAAAACACCGGGTTTCTGGTCAGTCTGAAAAAAGAGCAGTTAACGGCTGAGGTCTGTACTTACATAATCCACAATGGGGACGCAGACAAACCTATGGAAATGCTCGGGGCGTTCAGCTTATATGGACCGAGCTGCCACCGATGGGGGGGTTCATTTTCTGTTTAGGTGTTGCTGATAAAGAGGTGCTGATAAAGAGATGCAGGGTGCCGGGGCATTTTGGGGCATGCAGCCCCTTTACGTTGGGTTGAGCAGCCCAGAGCTGAGACCCCAGATTTGTGTCCCAGTGTTTGGGTCAGGATTCACAAACGGAGATGTGCCGGATGCTGCCAAAGGTGCCAAGTGGCCCTGATTTTGGCAGGGGGACCAGGACCAGGATGTGCACGGCATGGGAATTGGCACCGAGCTGCACGGGGATGGGAACAGCCCGCAGGAGAAGGGGAGCTGCAGTTTGCTTCCTTCCAGGGAGCGTCTGCAGTTCCTAGGAAGCAGAGAGCGTGACCCCGGCATGCCGCGCTGTCTCATGAAGGGCCGGGTTTGGGGCTGCAGCCCCCACGTGGCAGAGGAGCCCAGGTGACGCAGGAACTCCTGGGGTTTGGGCCAACAAACCAGCGCTCTAATTTTGGCAGCGATGTCGTGGGGTGGCTGCGGTGGTCCCATGGGCTGGCTGGTGGCCCCCGTGGGAGTCCTGCCCCAGCAAGAGGCTTGGAAACGCGTCCATGTAGCCCCGGGAGGCCGGGAGCCAGAGCCCTGCTGCTCCAGCATCCTGCTCCCAGTGGTGTGGAGGGCAGGAGGGGGTTGTGAGGATCACTACAGCTGGTTTTGACGTTCTTCTGTCCTAAAAATCCAAGGAATGCCTTTTGTGGGCTGCCCATGGAAACCGCACCAGGCAGAAATCCAGCCTCGAGGTGGCTGGGGTGTGCATCGCTGACATCCACTGCCCTTCACCACCTCTGCCGGAGACGGGGTGAGCAGAGCAAAGACCTCGGCTTGGGAACATCCCCTCCTGCCACGGCTCTGCTGGGAGAAGGGGCTGGGAAATGGATGGGTAGAAGAGCAGAACCCAGGTTTCTAAAAACAGGTTTTGTTAGAGCAACAAAACTTTCCATTTGCAAAGTATCCCACGGCTTTAAGGGCCACTGGAAAATGGAAATGGAAAATGGCTCTCTGGAAAATGGCTGCGTGCTGCTGCAGAGGAGCTGGGGCTAGCCAGCTAAAGGAAACAGCTGAAATGTTTGTTATTCGCCTTAATTCAGCAACGAAGGCAAAGAAAGACAAAAGTCAGGGCCAGAAGCTGGCCGGTCCCTGGAGAATGGCTCTGCATCTCAGAAGGAGCATGTTTTAAACAACATTGGCCTGGGAAGTGCAAAGAGGCGGTGATGTTTGGGGTTAGGAAGGCCTGAGCAAAGGGGAAGGGGAATAACTGGGCTCCTCGTTAGAACAACAGTACGAGCCGAGGCGGGACGGGGCAAGAAGTTGTTTACATCGCTCTGGGCTTCAGCACGCAGAGCACAGCCTGGGGGTCATGCTGGGCCTGCATCCTTCCACCCCTGCTCCATGCCAAGAAAAACAAACGTGCCAAGGGAGAAAAGGGAGAAACTGGCTGCTGCCTGCGGATGGTCCTACCAGGGAGCCCACGGCAGGCACAGCCACGGGTGTGAGCAGCTTTGCTCTCGGCTGAGGAGCAGGAGGGCTGCCCGGGGTCTGCCCAAGGCAGACCAGCCCCAGGTCCACGCTGGCGGCGCTGTCCTGGGCTTGGTGGAGGAGCCGGAGGCTTCTGCTCCCTCCTGTGCTCTCCAGTGGTCTGGGTTTAGTAGCGCTCCGGCCTCAGCCAAGGACACGGCGTTTTTCCAGGAATGTCCTTGGCTCTGAGTTGTCCCCGGGTTACTCAAACTTGGTTGAGGAATGGAGGAAGGGAACAGCTCGGCCCGCTTGTCGTGGATCAGCTTGGCTCCAGCAGCCTTTCCCTAGAGCGCAATGGCAACGGGTACCCAAACACCCAGCAGCACCTCAGGCAATGACAGCCGATGGTCGGCCACTGAGTCTCAGGGGACTTCTGCACGCAGAGGAACAGTCTCAGGGGACATCCCTGTCCCCTGGGAGTTCTCACATGGCTTGTGCCCAGCATCCTCACCCCCTTCACCCACAGTCGTGCTGGGGGGTGGTGGGAAGCTGCTGACCTCCCACAGCCCCTGGGTGGATTCGGGTGACTCGGGCAGGACGGAGGGGACACGGGGGCTCCATATGGCCCACACCACGAGGATGTTGCAGATGCCCAGTTAGAGCTGTGGGTTGGACCTCGGAGTCTCACAGTGGCTCTGGAGACCTTTGAAGGACTCAGAAGCACATGTAGGACAGACCGAAAGCCCTTGGGCACAGATACCAGATCGGGTGGTCAGTTATGGAGCTGTAACTATGCCTCAACCCCTTACTTCAAATAACCAAACCCTTCCCTTGACAGTCCAGGAGCTCCCTGCTGTGTCTCAGATGTCTGCCCCCCGCACCCCTGCTCTCCCCACTCCAAAATCCCCTCCATCACTCGGGATTTGTGCAGGTGGGTTCCCATTGCCCGAGCCACGTCCTGGTCGGTCTGTGCAGAGCACAGCTCTGGGTGGACAGCCCCCGTCGGTGGCAAAAGCCAGCAGGCAGAAATGGCTCTGCCGGGGAGGGGTGGTGGAGAGGAGCCATGAGAAGACCCCTGGGCTCCAGTGGGCTCCGGGTTGCATGCAGTAGTTACCCCACGAGGCTGAAATCATTCCTGGGGCGATTAACTTCAGCTGGTTCAGCTGTCCTTCAGCAGACGCCTGCTTCTCAGTGCAGGAGAGCTGTGCACCAGTGCTCCCTGAGAACAGATGTCCCCCCCTCTGCTGGGTGCCCATGTCCCTGCTGCCACCAAACAGCACCCAGAGCTGGCAGCCCCTTGGGAGCTGACCCCCCTGTGCCCTGGGGTCACAGCCTGTTTTGGTGCCCTCTCCATCCCCACGCTGGGCGAGCAGCCCAATCGGCACCCGCTGATTTCCCACCCCAAAACAAGCCGTGGGGCTTCAGGGGCAGGAGCCGAGAGCTGTCGAGCCCCCCACTCACTGGGGGGGAGAAGCAGAGCTCGGCACCCCCAGCTCCCACCCAGCCACCCCGGGGCCTGCCCGGCGCAGGGCTCAGCCACACGGCACAGCTCGGCCACGGCCGCTGCAGCGGGCTGCGAGCGCCGGGATTCCAGGCAAGAAGTTCCCGCTCTGCTTTGCCTTTTAAGGAAGCATCTGAGTGGGTTTGAGGGTTGCAAATGCTAACAAGCAATGGCAATGCTCATTTTAGTCTATTTAGAGGAAACGGGGAGGCATTTCAGTTCATCAAAACACTGGTGATTAATCAGCCAAGTACCAGGCTGTTTTCATTAGGCTTATTTTTAAAGGTCTGACACGCAGTGTAAAAATATTCCCCTAATAATCGCGCTCGCAGCAGAGGGAATGGCACGGGAGCGGGTGCCGTGGTGCCTGTTTCTAGGTGCCCAAGGTAAATATGTCAGCGCTGGGGAGAGGAGCGAGCAGCAGGGCTGGAGATGGCCATGGAGAGGCTGTGGGGCGGCCGCGCTGCTGGAGAAGGTGCAGGGAGGAGCGGGGGACACGCTTGTTCCCCCCACCCACCCCCTCCTGCACCATCCTGCCACCGAGCCCCATGGCTGGGGTCCCCGATGTCCCCTCCATGTCCCCCCAGCCCAAGGTGGGCCCTGCTGGAGCTTTTCCCTGCAGGCACGGGGCTCTTTCTGCTGGAGCTCGCAGCTCTGACAGCGCACCCAACGTGGGCGCGCAAACGCTGCCCGCACCAGCAGCAGCGCCTGGGGTGGTCGTTGCACGCCAGTCCCTTCCCTTTTTGCTCTGGATGTGTGGCAGCATGTCAGGGGATGGTAGCTTTAATTAGAACAGTGCTAATGATGTGATAAAAAGATACACTTGCTGCAGCCACTTTGCCTAGCAGGGATTTGCTGTTCATCTTATTTTGCTCTGGTTTCGTCTTGTTTGCAGAAATCCGTTGCCTCCTCTGCGTATGGGAGGTGTTGTAGCTCCTTCTTGCCAGGTTTTTCCTCCCTCTCTCCAGGATCTGCTCATTCCTGGCCAAAGCCTTTGCTCTGCTTGGTCTTGGAGCTTAGGGGAGCCCCAGGCCCCCATCACCAAGTGAGCTTGGGCCAGGAAGGAGAAGGCTTTTGGAGCACTCGGTGTGCAGGAGCTGCTGCCTGCGGGTCCGGGAGAGCTCAGAGGGCTGCAGAGCCCGGGGGGCTGCAGGGACGAGCAGGAAACCTCCAGCCTGGGACATCCCCAGACACCTTTGAAGGGCACCGTTGGGCAATGCTGTGCAAGGCAGCGAGCCCCCATCCTGTGCACCTCCCGCTAGGGACCTGGCTCCCCTTCACCAAGGTGCTTTGGGATGTCACTGAGCGTCCCTGCACCATCCCAGCCCCAGGAGCAGGGCACATCTGGGTCAGAGGGGCCACCAGCTCCGTGCTGGAGGTGGTGGCACTGCCTGCTCCCTGCAGACCCCAGGACAGGGAGGTGCTGGGATCAGGACATCCCCAGAATGGGGTCTGTCCCCGCTCCTGGGGGTCCACAGCCCAGCAGTGTCGCAGGCGCAGCTCTGTGGGGTCTGGTGCCTTTCTGCTGTCTGTTCAGGTCCGTGCCAGGGAGCCAAGAAATTTCTTAACTAAACAAACAACGTCCCAGATGGCATCTGTGCACACGCCAGGTACAAGCTGTCCCCACAGCTGCCCTGCTGACGGCTGGGCCAGTTCTTTCCACCAAGCTGCCATCCCAGAGGGCTGGCATGGGGCTGGCAGAGTCGCAGCCTGGGCCGTGGGGTCCCAGCTGGGGGGACAGCCCCGGCTGCACTCCAGGGTCTCCGGGCTTTTATTTGGGGTTTCAAGGCACTGGGCGAAGCCATGGTGCTGTCCTGGTGCTATGAGCTCATAAATGCTGCATCTCCCAGAAGCATTTCTTCCGCCTTTCCTTGAAGTCCTGATGCCCCCCAGCAAAGGTGACACTTGCCCTGACACCCCTTCGTCCTGCAGCCAGCAGCACTACTCAGCCACCAGCATTGCTGTGGTCAAGATGAGGACACTCAGATTAACCCCATAGACCTGAGCGCGTCCTGACCACAGCACCCAGCCCTCTGCTTCCCCTGGACAGAAACCTTCGAGGCCACCAAAGCCGACTGAGCACCCAGGAAGAGCCGGGAGGAGAAGAACCTGCGTGCTCCCGCTCTTGCTGCGTTGCTGTAACCAACTCTTGCTCCCGTGTTGGCATCACTCCAGGCACGTGAGGAGGTGAAGCCAGTGCTGTAGGAAAACCAGCAGGGTGGAGGGTGCTTGCACCCAGCAAAGCCTTGGGTTGCAGAAGCAGAGCATTGCAAAGTGGTGCCGGTGGGAGACGCTGCCCAGCCCCATCCACCCAGGGTGAAGGCGGCACCGGGACACGCGCCGAGTCCTGGCTGTGGTCAGCAGCAACGCAGACGCTGCCCCCCGGGTAGGATCAGTCACTTGTGAAAAGTACCAAAAAAAAAGGGATTGTAATGGACAAGAGACAAATGATCAAATGGCCCTAAAGCACAAAGGGAAAGGAAAATCCTTAGGTGCTGGAGGTAGCCCATAAGAAAACAGCCCTTGAGCCTCGGGGTTGCAGCCCGCATGCAGGGAGGATGTGGTCACTGCCTGGTGGTCAGCGCTGGTGAGCCGAAAGCTGGACTGAGCCCCTGCTGCCCACAGAGCCCCGCGGGCACGGCAGGGGCATTGTGCCGAGCACACAACACAGAGCCAAAGCTGGCTTGGAGGAGCAGGCAGGCAGCTGCAGACAAAATGAAAGCGCTGCTGTTTGCCAGCCCGCTAGGGAGCGAGCAGACATCCTGACTGGCCTGGGGACAGAGGAGAAAGCTCAGGAGGTGCGAGCACTGCTGCACGGCTTCTTGTGTGCATGGGGAAGGGGTGCCAGCTGCAGCGACACTGCTGTGCCCCGAGACCCGCCCTGTAGGAAGCTCTTCCCTCCTCTGATGCCTTTGGACACCAGAAGACGCGTTGCAGATCAAGGCCACGTCCCAGTTCCCTTGGTTTTCTGCAGGGAGCTCAAACCTGCAGAATCCTGACCTGGGGAGCCCCGTTTCAGAGAGCCCAGGGCTGGCTGTGACCGCTGGGTGGGCAGCATCACCCGTGCCACCCTGCAGCAACGATGCCCTGGGGAGCTGCAGCAGGAGCTTGGTGCACCCGGGTGCTGCAGGGGGGCACTCGCACACCGAACCCCCCCCAGAGCCAGGACCTCAGCTGTGATCAGCAGCCTCTTGCAAAGTAGGGCCATGGGCTGCAGGATGTGAGCAGCGCTGGGAAATCATTCACAGAATCACAGAATCACAGAATTTCTAGGTTGGAAGAGACCTCAAGATCGAGTCCAACCTCTGACCTAACACTAACAGTCCCCACTAAACCATATCCCTAAGTCTATTCGGGTGAGACGAGGAGACTCTGGCCTGTATTCAGGGCTAAACCAGCCCAATTTGGGGCAGGTCGCTTAGCTGGCCTCGTGCTCCCCTCTGGCATCCCCTCATTGCCTCCTGGGGACCCTGTGCGATGCCCTCCGCAGGTTTTTCTATCACAAACCGCCCCTGCCTCCCTTCACCCCATTGTCATTTCCCACCCTGAGCAGTGCTGGGGCTGGGGCTCTGCCTTCCCCATCTCCCCCGGAGCCTCCAGCCCTTCGCTGGCCCCATACAAATGGGCTGAAAGCCACCAGCAGCAATTTAGGAAGACGGTGCCTGTTGTGTTTCGGGGCAGCTCATCCCTCGTGGGCTCCCAGAGCTCCCCGAGCCGGGCTGTGTGAGAGCAGCTGAATTTGTGGCGATGAGACCGGGGTGGTGAGGCTGGAGGTCGAGGACCCTGCCCCTGTAACGCCTCCCTGTTTCTCTGTTGTTAGGAAACCAGACTGGCCGAGAAGAAGCAGGAAGCCAAGAGTGGAGAAGAAAAGGGAAAGGAAGCTCCGTCCAAAGACCTGGCCCGGAAACGAGATACAGGAGTGGGGAAAGACTCGAAAAAGGAAGAAAGTGCTCAGAAGACAGACCCAAAGGCTAAAGCTGAGGCTGAGAGCAAAACCAAGGATGGGAAAGCCATCAACGACAAGGTCAAGGCCATGGAGAAAAAGCTGATGGGGAAGGACAAGAAGGAGGAAGAGAAGGATTCAGTGGTAAAGAAGGAGAAGGGGAAGGACAAAAAGGAAGAGGAGAAGGGCTCAGTGTTAAAGAAGGACACGGGGAAGGATAAAAAGGAGGAGGAGAAGGGCTCAGTATTAAAGAAGGATGCAGGGAAGGATAAAAAGGAGGAAGAGAAGGGCTCAACAGCAAAGAAGGAGACAGGGAAGGACAAGAAGGAAGAAGAAAAGGGTTCAGCATTGAAGAAGGGCACGGAGAAGGACAAAAAGGAGGAAAAGAAGAGTTCAGCATCGAAGACAGAGGCAGAAAAAGACAAAAAGGAAGAAGAGAAGAAAGAAAAAGACAAAAAAGAAGAAGAGAAGAAAGAAAAAGACAAAAAAGAAGAAGAGAAGAAAGAAAAAGATAAAAAAGAAGAGAAAAAGAGTTCAGATCTGAAAAAATCAAAGGCAGATGAGAAGGAGGAACCTCAGCCAGAGGCAGAAAAGGCAGCGGAGGAGAAACAGGAGGCCAAGGCGACGGCGGCGGCCGAGAGCAGCCCCTCCAAGCCTGCCACCGGCAGCTCCCCAGACCAGGCCAAGGAAGATGAAGCTTCCAGCATCTTCGATGAGCTCATCGAGAAGGTGAAGAACAACGACGCAGAGGTGACCGAAGTCAACGTGAACAACTCGGACTGCATCAACAACGAGACCCTGGTGCGCTTCACCGAGGCCCTGGAGTTCAACACGGTGGTCAAGCTGTTCGCGCTGGCCAACACCCGCGCCGACGACCATGTGGCCTTCGCCATCGCCATCATGCTCAAATCCAACAAGGTGCTGACGAGCATCAACCTGGACTCCAACCACATCACGGGCAAGGGCATCCTGGCCATTTTCCGGGCGCTGCTGCAGAACAACACGCTGACGGAGCTGCGCTTCCACAACCAGCGGCACATCTGCGGGGGGAAGACGGAGATGGAGATCGCCAAGCTCCTGAAGGAAAACACCACGCTGCTCAAGCTGGGCTACCACTTCGAGCTGGCCGGGCCTCGCATGACGGTCACCAACCTGCTGAGCCGAAACATGGACAAACAGAGGCAGAAACGCCTCCAGGAGCAGAAACTGGCACAGGAGCGCGGGGAGAAGAAGGACCTGCTGGAGGTGCCCAAGGTCGGAGCCCCGAAGGGGTCCCCCAAGGGGTCCCCGCAGCCATCCCCCAAGGCTTCCCCCAAAAACTCTCCCAAGAAAGGGGGAGCACCCGCCGCGCCGCCCCCGCCTCCTCCTCCGCTCGCCCCGCCGCTGATCAACGAGAACCTGAGGAACTCGCTCTCGCCGGCCACGCAGAGGAAAATGGGAGACCGGGCGCTGCCAGTCCAGGAGAAGAACTCGCGGGACCAGCTCCTGGCGGCCATCCGCTCCAGCAACCTCAAACAGCTCAAGAAGGCAAGTGCGGGGCCGCGGCAGGGCTAGCGTGGGGGCTGAGATCTGCGGCCACGTCTGTCGTCACCTGGTGGTGGGGGGTGAGGGCTGCCCTCGGGGGGGGACAGCCTGGGGTCTGAGGCTGCAGCCCCCATGCACAGCACGTGGCGGGGGTGGGTCCGTCCCTTCGCAGAGCGCACAGGGTGGGCAGATCCGTCCCTCTGCACCATCCCTTGTGCAGTGCATGGGGCCAGCAGATCCAAACCTTGGCAGAGCCCCTGGGGTGGGCACCTCCTTCCAGTGGCCTGACCTGGCCCAGGGGGTTGGGATGCAGAAAAGGAGCCGGTTTTAACCCGTAAACCTAGGGGGTGGGGATCCAGGACTTCCCCATGCTGAGCGTTAGTGGTGCTCAGCTGCAATGCTGCCAGTGCGGGCAGGATTGTGTGGGCAGCAGGTCCCTGAGGGCAGCAGCTCGCCAGGCTCCTGCACCCCCAGGGCTGGGGGGGACCCCAAGGGGCTGCATCTCCCCTTCATCCCAGCACCAAGCCCTGAAATTCCTCGTTTGCCCCAGTGCTTTGTGTCCCTGCATGGGCTGCCCTGGGGACAGCCATAACCCGGCCAGGTGGGATGGGTGGCCCTGGAGCTCCGAGCATCCTCAGCAGCACTGGGGCAGGGTCCAGCAGCACCGGGGAGGGGTCTGGCACCACCAAGCAGCTCTGCATCAGGTCCTGGAGCCCCTCCAGCAGCCCCTGCCACCTCTCCCAGCCCTGCCCAGTAACGGGATGTCTTCTCCGGCAGGTGGATTTACCGAAGCTGCTGCAGTAGGGAGCGGGACGGCTTTGCCCCCGCAGCCCGGCGTGGCAGACCCCGGGACTCTCGCCTTCCTCGTGACTCTTGCCATGACGAGCCCTCTGGGACCCTGCAGTGACCGACGCCGAGGAGCAGCGATCTCTCTGGGACTGATGGAGGAAGGGCCGGGCCTGAGAAGGGCCAGCACGGCCGCTCGATGCAGTGTGTGAGGAAGACCTTGTATTTATTGTTACGGTTGCAAAGCCCTCAAGCTCTCTCTTCTGCCAGCACCGTGCCCCGCTCTGTCCGGCCGCTCGGGGATGTCAAGGACGGAGGAAGGGGTAGTGGCTGTCCCCACGTCCCTGCTGCATCCAGCCCCACCATGGGGAAAGGGGGCTTGTGGTGGAAGGGGGGCAGTGCCAGCGGCTGGGGGGTGCAGTGGGGCTGGGGGTCCCCTGAGAGCGCATCGAGGGGCTGATGCCCTCCAGCCCAGTCCAACCTGGGCCGAGCAGATGGACTGCCCCATCCAGGGGACATCTGGGCCGTCGTCACCGCTTGTGTCCCCGCGGGGTCTCCGAGTGGCTGGGAGGGTGATGGGGACATTGGTGGTACACGGGGTAGGAGGTGGTGGAGAGCTGCAGCAGGAGGTGGAGCTGGGGTGGGGGCGTGCACCCAGGGCTGTCCCCAGGACCCCAGGGCTGTCCTGCCCCTGCAGGATGCGGGACCTGACCTCTGCACCCAGACATTTGTCCTTGTGCGGTGATCAAGTGCTCCGTGGGAAGAGCAGGGCTCGTAGGGGGGTCTGCTCCTGGGGTGGGGGGCAGCAGGAGGGGGTGGCAGTGGCCCCCCGTGCTGCCAGCATCACCTGCAGCCCTGCCAGGCAGGGGATGCTGTCTGCCCATGAAGCCCTGACTTGGGGGGGGGGGGGGCAGTGGGTTTTGGGGCCGCTGTGCCCACCCCTGGTGTGAAGCATTGCTCACGATTTGTACAACTGCGGCCACTGCATCAGCAATAAAGCTCACCCAACGCTTCCGTGCGCCTCGGGGACAGGGCTGGGGGGGACCGTCACCCCCCAGGAGCCACAGCCACTGCACCCCTGCTGCACACCAGGGTCCTGGGAGGGGGGTCCTGGGGTTGTTTGGATGCAGCTCCCTTCGGGGGCAGCTCTGGCAGCACCCAGAGCCCCGCCGTGGGGACACCACAACTGGGACACCCAAAAAAAACAAAAGGGCACCTCACCCCAAAATTGGGCACCCAGCCGCTGTTGGATATCCAGAACCAGGCACCCCACAGCCACGCAGTCACCCCCAACTGGGCACCCTGGGGCCACCCAGAGCTGTGCCAGGGCCCCCCAGAGGCAGTGATGGCAGCACCCAGCTGAGGCCAGATCTGTAGTGCAGGGCACCGAGATGGGCCCTTGGGGGGGCTCCCTCCTTTCTTGGGGTTCCCCTGGCTGCAGGCTGCGTGGCTGAGTGGCAGGTTCTGGAAACGGGGAGAAATGCCTTTATTTGGGCATTTCACACGAGGGCACCCGTGCAGCGCAGGCGGGCGGCCAGCCTGGCTGGGGGGAGGCATGAGGACACAGGGGTGAGGGGGGCCCCACCACCCCCAGCCCCGGTGCTGCCCCCCGGGGTCACACTGCTCATCGGGGATGGGAATGGAGCAGGAGTGTCTGGGGGTGTGGGAGTTTGGGGGTGCTTGGCACCCCGCTGGGGGCACCTATGTGTGGGGGTGTGGTACCCAGAGACCCCATGGGACACCGCAAGTGGGCTACCCTGGGGTGAACCCAAACTGGGCACAGTGGGGCACCCCGGAGCCCTCTGGGCACCCAAACCGGGCGCCTTGGAGCACCCAAACCGGGCACCTTCCTGGAGGCCCCCCGGAGCCCTCTGGGCACCGAATCGGAGCACCGTGGGGCACCCACACCGGGCACCTGGGGGCACCCCAAACCGGTGACCCCGCCACCTCCCCGATCCGTCCACCGGGGTGGCTGCCGGCGACCCCCGCCCGCCTCTCCCGTGCGGCTCCCGGCGACCGGCTCCGAGCCCCGGCTGCCGGCAGGGGGCGAGCTCCGGGAGCGGGGCGGCGACTCCCGGCGGCACCGGCAGGCGGAGGGCAGCGGCGGCGGCGGCGGCGGCGGGGGGGGGACCGCAGCGCACCGGGGGCCGGCGGCAGCGGCAGGGGTCGCGGTGCCGCCGCCCGCCCCGCCCCGCTCCCCCCCCGCTCCGCTCGGTGCCGGGGCGGCGGCGGCGCAGACAAAGGCGTCGGGGGGCGATGGGCGGCGGGGCGGCGGCATGACCGGGAGGCGGCGGCGGCGGCGGCGGCGGGCAGCATGGCGGCGGCGGCGGGCGGCGCGGCGCGGCGGGGGCTGCTGAAACGGAAACCGAACTTCACGCTGCAGGAGATCGAGATCCTGATGAGCGAGGTGCTCCGGTACGAGCCGCTGCTCTTCGGCGCCGCCGCCAGCACCGTGAACGCGTACGAGAAGCAGAAGATCTGGTGGCGCATCACCAACAAGATCAACGCCGCCGGCCGCAACCAGCGCGACATCGGCGAGGTGAAGAACCGCTGGCGGGGGCTGCGCCGCCGAGCCAACGATAAAATCACCCGGCACCGGCAGGAGCGGCAGGGCCCCGCCGCCCGCCCCGCCGTGCGCCCCGGCACCGGCACCGGCACCGGCACCGGCCCCGGCACCGGCCCCACTCCCGGCCCCGGTCCCGGTCCGCCCGAGCTCGGCCCCGGGCCCGCTCCCGGCTGGGGCCTGCGCGCCGCCGCCGGTCTCGACCCGCCCCTGGTCACCGTCGAGGTGGTGACACCGCACGGTGAGCGCACGGGCACCGGGACGGGGGGCGCAGGGTGGGGAGGACGGGGGCAGCGGGGTGCGGGACCGGGACCGGGGAACAGGACTGGGGGGCGGGGAGCAGGAGTGGGATGGGGAGAATGGGGACAGGGGGACAGGGATGTGGGGGACAAGGGGGGCAGGACCGGGATGTGGGGTGCTGGGACAGGGGGATGGGGATGTAGGGGGATACGGGACAGCGATGTGGGGGGCAGGAACAGGGGGACAGGGGTGTGGGGGCAGGAGCAGGACGTGGGGGCACTGGGAGCAGGACAGGTGCACGGAGGGAGCAGGGCAGGGACATGGGCACAGGGACCAGGACTGGGACAGTGATGTGGGAGCACTGGGGCCAGGACAGGGTCACAGGAGAGGGGACAGAGACCAGGACAGCAAGACAGCCAGGGATGTGGCAGACAGGAGCAAGGGATGGGGAACCAGGACAGGGAACCAGGACGGTGACAGCAGCACTGAGACCAGGCCAGGGACGTGGGGGACTTGGACCAGGACAGGGAACTGGGACAGGGCCGTGGGGGCACAGGGATGGGGACAGGGACGTGGAATGATGAGGGCATAGACACAGACATGGGGGGACCAGGACCAAGGAAGGGACAAGGGACAGTGTCATAGGGATGGGAGGATACCAGCATCAGGCCAAGGGCACGAGGGACTGGGACCGAGACAAGGACATGGTGGAGCCAGGATGGGGACACAGGAGAGCAGCACGGGGATGGGGACGTGGGCAGGACCAGCACAGGGACGTGGGGGACAAACATCACGACAGGGATGCAATGGGATCAGGACAGTGACATGGGAGACAGGACAGGGACATGGGGTCACTGGGACTGGGAGAGAGACAAGGGACATGGATGGGGGTGGGCGAGGGGCACAGGGCTGAGGGCATGCAGAGATGTGGGAAGGAGCAGGACAGGGACCAGGGACACGGAGGGGACCAGTTCCAGGACAGGGTCTCACCACCGTAGGGCACCTCCCAGCCTCCTGCCCCAAATCCTGGTGGCACCGCACCCCAGCACTGGGGGCTCCCAAAGGCCACCATGGGGTGGTGGCATGACAGGGGACATGCGTCTGCTGGCACCACCGCTCCAGGCAGCCCAGCTGACGTCCATGGGGTGATGGGGCGGCAGCGCGGCAGCCCCAGGGGATGTGCCCTGTCCCCAACGGGTGACAGGGTGTGGGGCTGGGGGTGCCACCAAGGGGTTGACCTGACCACGTTCCCTGCCCGGCCAGGTGTGAAGGAGGAGCCGGTGAAGGAGGAGCCGGTGGAGGTGAAGACGGAGCCTTTCCACGACCCCGCCGACAGCGTCCCAGCGCGGCGGCTGCCCCGTGGCAGCACCCGCCCTCCCGGCGAGGGCTGGAGCCCCCCGCGACCCCCCCAGCCTGACCTCCCCCTGGGCGGCCTGGGCGGGCAGCCGGAGCCGCCGGGCTGCGACTTCCCCAGCATCATCTTCGAGCAGGAACCCGAGCACCTCAGTGACTGCAGCCTGGGCGAGCCGGGGGGGGCCCCGGGCACTGCGGAGGGGACCCCCGAAAGCGCCCGGCTCAGCCCGGCCGAGCAGCGCCTCATCCAGTGCAACGAGCGGCTGGTGCAGGAGATGCGAGCTTTCCGCCGGGAGTGCGCCGAGAGCCGCCGCGAGACCGCCGCCGTCCTGCGCAGCATCGCCCAGGCGCTGGGCGGCCTCAGCGCCAGCCTGGCCCAGATCCGCGAGCGCTACCTCGGGGGGCCGCCGGCCCCCCAGCCCTGAGCCGGGACGGGCTCCTCCGGCCCCCGCGTCTTTGGTTTCTTTTTTGTCCTCCCACTTCAATAAAACTCAGCGCTGGCCCCCGGATCCCTCTCCCTGGGCTCGTTGCAGACGGCTTGCGGGATTTTTTTTTGGGGGGGCGAAGGGGTGCTGGGACCCAGTGCCCCCCCCCCCGAGATGGGGCAGCGTCCCGTCAGCCAAAGCACCCGCAGCGGGGCAGGATCCGACCACAGGAGGAGGGTGAGCACCGTGTGGCACCGGTGGCTGCCGGGACGTGGCGGTCCCAAATTTAGCCCCCGTGGCGCGCCGGGCCCCCCCCCTGCACCGCTGCGGGGTGTGAATCACACCGAAAATAGCCGGGTGAATCACTGCCTGCGCCGCCTGCTCCGCGCCGCCGGCTGGAAAAGGAGGCGCGTCCCGGCCCCCGCCACACAGGGCGGGTGGGGGGATCGGCTGCCCTTGGGTTCAGACTCCCAGATTTGCTGCTTTTTGCCCCAAAATGTCAGCGGGGGTTGTTTTTGCTCCCCGTTTTTGTGCTGGCTCATCCTGGCTGGTGTGGAGGGAAATAAAACATTGTGAGGGAGGGGGAGGGCAAAAGTAAATCACCTCTTTTTGGATGGAGAAATGCCTGGAGGGAAAAGGGGAACTGACCCTCCAGGCCCCCCCACCCAAAAAAAAAATTGTGCCCCCCTCCCCATTGCTCCCAGGGTGGGGGACACAGAGCCACCAACACGATACAACACGTGGGGGGGGGACACAATTTAATGCCACCCGCTTGGGAAGAGCCGAGGGTTCGGGGTGAGCGGGGGTCCCACAGTGCCCCCCCAGTGCCGGCAGGCAGGGGGACCCCCGGCATCGCCCCTCCATGTGTGGGGCCGCTGGAGCCCGCGGGCACCCACAAAGGTCCCAGTGTGCGGGGCGGGCGTGGGGACAAAAGCCGCTCTGTGCTCCTCATCCCCACGATGGCCGGGAAGGGCCGGATCCAACCATCAGCCTCACAGGGTGGCGTCACGGCCTGGGGGGGGGGGACGACAACGGGGGCCCCCAGGCCATGCTCGCTTGCCACCCATGGGTGCCCCAGGGTGTCACCAGTAGAAGCGGGGTCCCCCAGGGGGCTCAGGCTCCTGGGTAGCTGGGCTGTGCGGGGACGTAGGGCGGTGGTGCTGCGGAGAAAGGGGGGGGTCAGTGAGGGTACCCCCAAAAAGTTTGCCGTGCGGTTGTAGGGGGGGTGCAGTGCTCACCTGTGGGGTTGTAGACGGGGGGTCCGGAGGGGTACATCGGGTACTGGGCAGCGGGGCCGACCGGCGGGTACATGGCCATGGGGGTGAAGCCAGGCTGGGGGGGCACGGGGCCGGCTTTGGGGTCCACGGGGAATGGGGCTGGGGGGGGTGCGGGGTAACTGGCCAGGGGGATCTCGGGGCCTGCGGGAGAGATGGGGCTGGGGCTGGGATCCACGGGGGTGGAGCCCGGTGGTGCCCAGGGTGGCTGTGAGCCACTGCCCTGTGCCCCCCATCCCTATAACCCCCCCGCACCCCAGCCTCCCCCCTGTGTCCCAATCCCTCCCCCAGCCCCTCTGCAGGACTCCCCCACTGCATCCCATATCCCACATCCCTACAGGACCCCACAGCATGCTGAGCCCCCCCCCCCACACCTTACACCTTGCCAGCCCCACCCCACACCCCAAATCCCTCCCCTGACGTCCCTGCAGACCCCCAGGTCCCCCTCGCCCCCCCAAGCCCCCCACCTTGCAGGGGGGTGCGGAGGTGCTGCCGGCGCTGGTAGAGGTAGCAGCAGGAGCACATGAAGCAGCAGACGATGGTGGTGACGATGGCGATGAAGAGCACCACGGCCGAGGCGATGCCCGCGATGGTCTTGGGGCTGGGGGACACCGCGGGGACATGGGGGCGCAGGGCCGGGGGGGGTGGGGGCACCCGGGCAGCCCCCTGCCCTGCACCTACAGCGGTGCCCTCAGCACCGAGGGGCACCCTTGGAGCACCCCCTTGGGGGTGCAGTGGGACGGGGACATCTGGACAGGCACCAGCACCACGAACCAGTGCCCAGCACCAGGAACCAGGGACCAGGAACCAGTGACCAGGAATTGGGAACCAGTGCTCAGCACCAGCAAAGTGCCCAGCACCAGTGCCCAGCACCAGTGCCCAGCACCCCATGCCAGTGCCCATCACCAGTGCTCAGCACTCAGCACCCTGTATCCAGCACCCAAAACCAAGCGCCCAGCACCTTTCAGGGATGCTCAGCGCCCAGCCCCGGCACGCAGCACCCTGTATCCAGCACCCAGCGCGCAGCACCCTGCCCAGTGCTCAGCACCCAGCACACAGCTCCCCAGGACCCACAACCCAACCTCAAGCACCCAGCCCCATGCACCCATCACTGAAGCTCAGCACCCAGCCCCAGCACCCAGCACCCAGCACCCAGCACCCAGCCCCGTGCAGCCGCGGCACCTGAAGGCGAGGCAGTGGCGCTGCTGGCGCTCGGTGATGAGGCGCAGGGGGTCGCGGCAGCAGTACCGCTGGTGGCACGTGCCGCAGCAGAAGGTGAAGAACTCGCAGTCGAAGCCGGGGTGCCACGAGCCGTTCCTGTCCACGTACCACAGGCAGTCCTCGTCGCCTGCCACTGGGGACAGCCGCCCGTCACCGGGGCCTCGGGTGCTGCGCCCGGACACCGCCACCCCGGGACCCCAGCAGCAGCCCATGTCCACGGCCCCCAGGTGCTGGGTGCAGCCTGTGTGTCACTGCCCCAAATCCTGCCCCATGTCCCCACACCTGCCCCCATCCTGTCCCCACATCCCTCTCCCCCTCTCCACCCTGTCCCCATATCCCCGTACCCGGATCCACCCTGTGCAATGCCTCCCCCAAAACCTGCTCCGTCCTGTCCCCACGTCCCCATACCTGTCTCCATCCCCTCCCATGTCCTCCCCCCGCTCCATCCCGTCCCACGCCCCCCCCCCCCCCCCGTCTCCACCCCTCCCACATCCCCCCCCGCCCCCCCGCTTTATTTCTGTCCGGAGCCACCTGCGCGCCCAGAATAGCCCCGGAGACGGGGCCCGGGGGCGGTGGGAGGCGAAGCGGCGCCGGTGCCACGGGCAGCAGCCGGGGCCGCCCCCCCCCGCCCCGCTCCGCCCCCCCCGCCCGGTCCCCACGTGGCTCCCCGCGGGACTCCCCCGAGGGGAAACTGAGGCACGGGCACGGCCCCCCCGGGCCGGCAGCGCGCAGAGCCCTCGGGAGAGCGGGGTGGGGACACCGGGGGGACACCGGGGGGACACGGGAGCCGCGCTCCGGTGGCACGGCCGAGGTCACCGGGACCCACGAGCGGGCGCCCCGCGGGCCCAGCCGGTGGCACCGGGTCCCCCCACCCCGCGGGGCGCCCCCTCCCGCTCCCCCCCCCCCCCCCCGCGTCTCTTACCCAGCGAGGCGGCAACGGCCACCAGCACGGTCCCGGCCAGGGGCCAGCGGCCGCCGGGGCCACCGGGCCCCATCCTGGGGGCGGCCGGGGCGGGGGGAGCGGGGCCGGGGTCGGTGCGGCGGGGCCGGTGCAGCCCCGGTGCCGGTGCCGGTGCCGGGGGGGGAGCGCGGTGCCGCCGCAGGCCCGCAGTGACGCCGCAGCCCGGCGGAGCTCGGTCGCTGCCCGGTGCCCCCCCGCGGCGGCGCCTCCAACCGCAGCCAACGGCCCCGCGCCCGGCCCCTGCCCGCCCCCACCGGGCGGAGCGGCACGGCCCCGGCACGGCCCCTGCGCCCCTCCTGCGCCCCTCCTGTGCGCCCCGGGGCCTTCCCCTTCCCCTTCCCCTTCCCCTTCCCCTTCCCCTTCCCTTTCCCTTTCCATTCCCTTCCCTTCCCGGATGGGAATGGGGACTGGGACGGGGACAAGCATGGGGATGGAGAGGACAAATCCTGAGGGGCTGTCGAGGACAGGAGTGACCGCAGGGAGATCCCAAATGACCACGTTTATTAGAGAAAAAAGCCCCAAATACAATGTCTTTGTACCGCAGACCCTCTTGGGGTCACCAAAGAGGGGACATGGGACAGCAGGTGGGGGCCAGCCCCAGCCACCCCATCCCAGCCCTGGGCACCGCAGGGTGCTGGGGGCAGCTGTGCCTCCCCCCGGTGTCCCCAAGCCCGGGGAGGTGGGGGGGGGGGGGGGGGCAGGACAGCCCCAGCCCCCTGTTCCCAGCGCCCTGGGCCAGCCAGGCCGTGCCCCCCCGGGCAGGGGGGGGGGGCCGCGCTCACACCTGTGTGACGATCTCACCGTTCTCAGGCACGTAGACCTGCACGGGCACGCCGTCCGGGGAGCGCCGCAGGACACGGATCGGGGGCGCCTGCGTGGGAGAAGGGGCCCGTGGGTGCCGGGACCCCACCCCATGGCGCCCTGGGGGGCACGGCCCCAGGGAGGGATGGGGGGGGCTGTGGGGGTGGCAGAGTCTCGGCAGCGAGTCCTGACCTGCCCCGCGTGAGCCCCAGGGAGGAGGGGAGTGAGGCAGCCCCAAAATGTCTGCGGGAACCCTCCTGTCCTCGTGGGAACCTGAGTCCTGCTGGTGGGACCCTGGCTGTGGCTATAGGGACCTTCTGCGGCCCCTCGTCCTGCCCCAAAGGGGCTTGAGGACCTCGGTCCTGGCCCCAAGACCAGATTATGAGACCCTGGTGCTGTCCACAGGATCCAATTCTGCCCTAAGGACCCTTCTGGGACCCCTGTCCTGCCCCAGGAACCCCCCTGGGACCAGCTCCTTTACCTGGAGATCTTCCCCAGTCCTGTTCTAGGGACCTTTGGGGGTCCCCAGCCCCACCCCAAGGACTCTCATGGGTCCCCAGTACTTCCCCAGGGGCACCTCGGGACCCTGGCCATGCCCCAGGGCCCCCCATAGGACCCCGGTCCTGCCCCACCGCAGCCCCCTGTCTCTGTGCCACCAGCGGGTGACACCGCACGTCCCCCACCCACCCGCAGGGCAGCACCCAGGGCGTCCCCACAAGGCGACAGCCGCCTCGGTGCCCCCCACCCGCCTGTCCCCCGCTGTCCCCACCCCACTCCCTGCGCCACCCCGGCCCCGTGCCCTACCTGAGCCCGCAGCGGGGCCCCACGGATGGGGGGGCCGTCACGGGGGGTCCCGCCGCGGGGTCCCCGGAAGGCGCCCTGCCTGTCGAGGGAGTGGGGCCGGGCGCCCCGCAGCCGGGCGCGCTGGTGCCATGACTTGAGCTCCTCCGTCACCGCCGCCTTGGAGAGCCCGCGGGCGCCCGCCGGCGCGTAGTCCTTGAGCGAGGGGGTGCGCACGATGCGGCTGTGCGAGGGCACCAGGCGCTGGTAGCGCAGCGGGGCCAGATCCTGCTCGTAGAGGAAAGCCGGGGGGCCGGGGGGTGGCAGGAGCCGGGGGGCACCCCGGGGGTAGTAACCAGGTTCGGTGAGGGGTGGCGGGGCTGGGGGGCGCGGGAAGGAGACGTCGGGGCTGCTGCTGCCCGGGGAGGTGGCGTGGGAGATGCTGGAGACGTCGGAGATGCTGTCGTCGGAGCCGGAGCGATGCGTGGGGCCGGGGGGCGTCAAGCAGGAGGTGGGCACCGTCACCGTGTAGTACGTGGGGCGGCGGCGGGGAGCGGTGCTGCGGCCCCGCGGCTCGCCGGGCTCCCAGCGCGCCTCCACCCTGCGGGCACAAGGGCTGCGTCTGCCTCCTGCCCCGCTCCTCCTGCCCCCGGGACAGGGCGGCCAGGAGGGCGTGGGGTGCTGGCTCCCCGGGGGCTTAGCTCCCTCTTCCTCCCCAGGGATCTCTTGCCATCCTCCTCACCCCAGGGTCATCGCCAGCCTCCCCGTGGGGTTATCTCAGCCCTTCTCCCCATGGGTTTGCTCCATCCTCCCCATGGAGGTGCTTCCTTCTTCACAAGGGGTTGTCTCCCTCTTCTTCCCCGTGGATCTGTTTCCATCCCACCCATGGGATCATCCCTCTCCTCCCCATGGGGTTACCTCCACCTTCCTTCCCCTGGGTATCTCTCCTTCCTCCCCATGGGGTTATAACCGCCACCCCACAGGGTTATCCCTCTCCATCCTCCTCCCAGGAACCCTCGTCCCTGCTCCGCACACGGGCCATACCTCAGGGACTGGGATTGTCCCCGCCGGCTCGGTGGCTCCGGGGTGCTCGGGGCGCTGGATCCCGCCTGCCGGCACAGCACCAGGGTCCGGATGGGGACGAAGCGGTACGGAGGGACATCGGTGGCCCTGGGCGCCAGCGAGACTGTGAGGTCAGGGCTGCCAGGGGCGGTGGTGACAGCAGGTGGGGACGTGGGGCAGCACCGGGACCCCCAGGTTTCGCTGTCCCCAGGGTCATCGCCGGCTTTCTTGGCCTTCTCGTAGGGCCCATCGAGGCTGGTCTCCCTCCAGGGGCTGGCGGGTGTGGGTGGGTGCCCCGGCCCCTCCGCCTCAGAGCACTCCTCGGGGACTGAACGGGGCCGTGGGGAGGGGGACGAGGATGGGGACGGAGATGGGGACCCCTGCGGGGTGCCGGGTCCTGGCAGCTGCGTCTCCTCTGCGGGAGAGAAAAAGGGTTGGGGTGGACGGAGAGGGAATGGGACAGGGCTCTGTGGTGCCCCCCACCAACGGCCCCTTACCCTCCTCCAGCAGGACGGCGTCCGACAGCGAGCTCTCATCCGAGGCGCTGAGCTCTGCGGGGAAGGGGACAGCGGTGGCACCGGGGGCTGGCACCGGGGGCTGGCACCAGCTGCAGCCCCCGGGGCTGGCAGCGGCCCCACGCTCCCACGGCCCGGCACCCGCCGCCACCCAGCGCGTCCCCATGGGCCCCCACTCCCCTCCTGCGCCCGCCTGTCCCGACACGCTCGGGGACGGTGGCGGGACCGGCCGGGCCGGCTCAGCCGAGCCGTGGCGCTCGGGGCAGCTCCCAGCCCTGCCCAGGCGGCTGCTGGCACCCGCCGCGGACGCAGGGTTGGGGTGCGCTCACAAGGTCCCAGGGGGAGCACAGCGGGGTGCAGACACTGGGGGGTATTGGGGTGCTCCTGTGAGGGTGCATCCACCACGGATGAAGGTTTGGGGTGCGTTCACAAGGGCGCAGTCGCTGGGGGGGTGTATTGGGGTGAGTTCCCCGTGGGGAGGGCACAGCGGGGTGCCTGCACCACGGATGGCATTTTGGGGTGCAGCCATGAGGTGCCTCCGTCAGGGACAGGGCTTTGGGGTGCACCCACGGGGGAAAGCGTATCGGGGTGCGTTTGGTGTACCGGTGTGGGAGATTGGGGTGCACTCAGTGGGGCACGACCCCTGGGGATGGGGTGCCAGCAAGCAGCCAGTGGGGACAAAGGGTTGGGGTGCACCCAGGGGGAGCACTGCGGAGTGCACGCAGCAGGGACGGTGCATCGGGCTCCACACAAATGAGTCAGTTCCTGACCCCCCCTTAACCAAAACACCCCCGGCCTCACCCTGAGCACCCCCAGAGCCGCTGGCGGGCAGGGGCCGGTGGCCGGCCAGGAGGCGGCACTGGCTGAGGGTGTTCTCCAGCTCCTTCAGCTTCTTCTCCTCCTTCAGCGCCGCCGTCTTCCTCCTCCGGCGCAGCTGCTTGCTGATGTTCTCCTCCCGGCACAGGCGGTGGGCGGCCTTAGCGATCTGCAGCTGCAGCGCCAGGTCCCGTTCCAGGGCGCTCAGAGGGTCCTGGGGACAGAGGGGACGCTCGGCACCCCCGCACCCCCTGCCCCGTACCCCAGAGCCACGCGAGCCCGCGGCCACTCACATGCCAAGGGCTGGCTTTGCCTTCTTCACTGGGACGGGTGCGTGGCCCCCCACACCCCGAGGAGCAGCGCACCTCCCCTGGGACAGGGTGCCGAGGGGTCCCCCTGTCACCGCCTGCCCCTTTTTGGGACCCCCCCCTCCCCACTTTGCACCCCCGGTCGCCCCTCACCGCCCCGCGCAGCACCAGGGTCTCGTCCAGCTTGAAGGCGGCCCCAATCCTGCGCCGCACCTTGGGGGGCTTCTCGCCGGCCTTCAGGGGGAACTCGCGGGGCAGCGTCCCCGTCAGCTCCTGGGGACGGCACGGGGACGCTGAGCGGTGTCCGGGGGGGTGGTGGGGTGGGTGTCAGGGCCCCCCCAGACCCCCCTGCACCCCGCTCACCGCCTCGCGCAGGCAGAGGCGCCGCAGCTCCTGCACGCACGCCTCCAGCGCCTGCTGCTGCCGCCGCACCCGCTGCGCCAGCTCCTTCAGCGGGGACACCGGGCTGCCGGGGCCTGGGCGGACAGACGGACGGATGGACAGACGGATGGACGGACGGACGGGCTGAGGCACAGCCCGATCTCCCCCCTCCCTGCCTCAGTTTCCCCCCCTCCGCCTCCCCGTCGGCCCCGGTTCCCGGTTCCCGGTGGCGGGACGGGTGCCGGCTGTGCCCGTGGCTGCTCTGGCCGTGGTTTCCCAGCGGGGGGGTGTGTGGGGGGGGCAGGTTTCGCCCTGACTCAGCCCAGCCCGCAGCGAAACGCCGCTGAGTCAGAGCCAGCCGCAGACCCCAGCCCCCCCCAGCCCCCCTCCCTCCTCCAGACTGGGAACCCCCAAATTTCCCAACAGCAAATTCCACCCCTGCCTGCCCCCCCCCCCAGCCCCTGCACAGCCCCTTGTCCCCTGGAGGGGGGGGTTAGTTGCAGTTTTTACACCACCGCCGTGCCCCTGGTTGTGGGAGGGGGCACCCATCGCACCCCGGGCTGCAGAACCCCTTTGCCCACCCCCCCGGCCCCCCCCTGCTCACCCGAGTGCAGCATGATCCCGCTGTCGGTGTCGCTCGCCTCCTCCCTGCCCTCCATGCCGGACCCTGCGGGTGACAGCGAGCAGACGCCGTGTCCCCGCGCCAGCCCCTGGCCCCAAGCACCCATGGGTGCTGCCCCCCCCGCGCTCCCCCCGGCCCGCAGCATCGCCCGTACGGCTCCGCCACAGCTGCTGCGCCGGTGGGGGAGGAAGGCGAGGCCGTGTTTGCTTTGCCTTCCTGTAGGTCCTACGATAAACAAAGGTGTGCAAACACGTGCCTGGCAGCGCGGGCTGCCGGGATGAGCCCCATCCCAGGGGCAAAGGTGGCGGGGGCGCGGGCCGGTTTCGCTGGGTGCCTCTCCCAGTTTTTATTCCTTCCCCGTCTGGGCTGCAGGCATTTCCCGTGGTGGGGGTGGCCGCGGGATTTGGGAGCCTGCCCCCAGCCCCGAACCCGGGGTCCCCTCCTTTAGGGCAGCGCGGGTGGGACAGGAGCAGCCGGGGGGGTGCCAGGGGCTCACATTGTGCCTCAGTTTCCCCGGTGGGATGAGCCGCGCTGGTGAACACCCAGGGAAACTGAGGCAGGGCCGGGGGCTTGGTGGGCTGGCTGGGGGGTGTTAGAGGGGCCGGGACCCCCGGTGGGCTCGGGGCTCAGCCAGGGCCGGGGCTCGGCCTTACCTGGGCGCCGGCGCGGCGGGGCTCCTGGCGCGGGCGCTCGCTGCGGCTCTGCTGCGCCCGGGCTGTGGGGACGTGTTTTGACTTGAGACACAGGGGAGGAGCGGGTGAGCAACACCGGCCCCACCGCCGCGGGGCCTGCCGGCTGCAGGGCTCGGCTCAGCGCGGCGTGGGGCGGCACGGCGTGGCAGGGCTGAGCGTGGCACGGCACGGCGCAGGGCACCCTGGCGTGGCACAGCGTGGTGTGGCACGGTGCAGTATGGCTTGGAAGAGTGTGGCACGGCACGGCACGGCACGGCATGGCATGGCATGGCATGGCAAGGCATGGCACAGCTTGGCATGGCACGGTGCTGGGTGGAGGCCCCATCCCAGGGCCAGCAGCACAGGGCCAGTCACAGTGCGGTGGCACCGTCCCCACC
Organism: Anas acuta; assembly: GCF_963932015.1. Classification (NCBI taxonomy): domain Eukaryota; kingdom Metazoa; phylum Chordata; class Aves; order Anseriformes; family Anatidae; genus Anas; species Anas acuta. Next base: position 1,795,150 of record NC_089002.1, on the reverse strand, counting down.
CCTGCCCACGGCCCCTGGCTGGGGACATCTGCCCCAGCATCCCCCAGATGCCACCGCCATCCCTGTCCCTTCCCGCACAGGGACCCGCTGGGTGCCAGGGAGCCCCGCAGGTCCTGCTGGCCTGTCCTTGTCCCCAGCCCCCCACCTCTGCCTCATGGGGAGAAGCACTGACCCTCCTCCTCCTCCTTGGGCAGGGACAGGGATGGGGAGGGGAAGGGACAAGGGAAGGGACAAGAGCAGGGGAAGGGCGAGGGGCAGCACAAGCTGTGTCTAGCTGAGCCGAGCCGTGCTGTGCCAGGTTGTACCACGCCGTGCTGAGCTGTGCCATAGCCGGCTGTGTCACGGTGTGCCGGGCTGTGCCGTGCTGTGCCATGCCAGGCAGTGCCAGGCCGTGGGAACGGCAGGGCTGCGGCTGCCGGCGCAGTGTGAGATGAATCAGGGTGGCTGGCACGGGCGAGTCAGCCACATCCTGCGCTGCTGCGTGGGGCAGGTGGTGGAAAGTGTGCCTCAGCCATGCTGGCAGGTGCCACGGGGACAGGGACAGGCACAGGGACGGCAGTGGGGTGCGGCAGGACCACCCGCCCTGCTGCAGCATCCTCAGCCCTGGGGGGAGCGCGTGGTGGTCCCTGAGCAGGAACTGAACAAAGAGCGGGGCTGAGACCTGGCACGTGGGGCCCTGCACCAAAAAAGGGTGAATTTGAAGAGAAATGGCTCAGGGCTCCGCTGGGAGGGCACGGGACTGTCCCCGGCGCCTGGGGACGCAACATCGCCCACGGCTCAGTGTGGCCCAGCTCAGCCCCGCGGCAGCTTTATTCCCCAGGCAGGCTGTGAAAAAGAACACAACCGACACCGCTGTGGGTACGCCTACAGCTGTATTCGTTTTCTGCAAGACCAGAAGCAACCCGAGGCGCTGCCCGAGCCGTCCCGTTTAGCTCCGAGCCAGGCGGTGTCTGTGCAGCGGTGCCTCCTCGGTGGGACCTCGCTCGCTGCCCGCACGGCCCCAGCTGCAGCTTTCTGCCCACACCGGGACGGCGCAGAAACCAGGACGGGACGGCACAGCCAGGGGCTGCCCCTCGGGACCCCTTTGGAGCAGGTGAGCGCAGCGCTCGGGGGGGGCTGGAACCACTGCTGGGGCACCGGGGCTTCCCCCGAGAGGGGACAAACCTCAGCGACCGCTTTGCCGAAGCATCCAAGCACCCCCCTGGCTCTGTACCGACAGTGACCCCCCCCCAGCCCAGCTGCATTCGTGTCCCCGTCCCCCCTTACGTGCCCGGCCGGGGGTTGGGGACCGGGGGCAGCTTGGTCCCGCTGCTGGGCGAGGGGCTGGAGGCGGTGGTGGAGGGGGGGGGTCCTGGCACCGAGGGCGGGTGGGCAGCGGAGGCGCGGGTCCATCAGGGCGTAGATGACGGGGTTGACGCAGCTGTTGGCGAAGGCCAGGCAGGTGCTGGTGGCCAGCACCCAGCGCAGGGTCCCCTCCTGCCCCGCCGGCAGCGCCAGCGTCCCCTTGGCCAGGAGGAAGAGGAGCACCTTGCAGGCGTTGAGGGGCAGCCAGGAGCAGACGAAGGCCGCGACGATGGCGACGATGACGCGGTGGGAGCGCCGCACGCCCCGGCCCAGCCGCACGTGCCGCTGCAGGCGGCAGTAGATGGAGCAGTAGCAGAACGAGATGACCCCCAGGGGCAGGAGGAAGGTGAGGAACACCATGGCCAGGCTGAAATCCTCCCCGTCCTCGTCCCAGCAGTCGTCCCCGTCCAGCCGCCGGTACCACAGCGCCGGCGTGCCCAGCAGGAGGGAGACGGCCCAGATCAGCCCGCAGGCCAGCGGGACGTGCCTCCTGGAGCCCCCCCGCCTGGTGTCCAGCACCTTCCAGATGACCAGGTAGCGCTCCACGCTGAGCGCGGTGAGGAAGAGGATGCTGGAGCAGCGGTTGACGCTGATGGCGTAGCTGCTCGCCTTGCACAGCCCTTCCCCGAGCAGCCAGCGGTTGCCCCGCGCCCCCGCCGCCACCCAGAAGGGCAGGGTGCAGACGAAGACGACGTCGGCCACGGCCAGGTTCAGCACGAAGGTGTCCACCGCCCTCCTGCTGCCGCTCCTCTTGGCCAGCAGCACGATGACGAAGAGGTTCCCTGCGAAGCCGAGGAGGAAGATGAAGGAGTAGAGGACGGGGATGACCACGGTGGTGAAGAGCTGCTCCGGGCTCCCCGGCGCGGTGCCGCCCGCCGGGTACTCGTAGTCGGCCGAAGCCTCCGGCTCCTCGGTGGCCTCGGGAGCCATGGGGGTGGCCGAGCCCCGGGTGCCCCCCCCCTGTGCCTGGGTGGTGCCGGCGGTGCCCGGCGGTCGGGTTGTTGATCTGAGCTCTGCTCAAAACAGGCTTCTGCACTTCCTTTCGTACGGGGCAGGGTCCGCGGGGTGGATGGGTGCCGGCAGGCACGAGGTGAGCCGCAGTTAATTTTGGAAACAGAAAAACAACGAGAAAAACAGCCAGAGCACAGCCAGCCCCAGGAGGAGGGTGCAGGACGGCTCCATGCCCACGGGGACGGGCAAAGCCCCGGCAGTGCCGGCTCCGGCCCCATTCCTCAGCCCTGGGGGGCACCAAGCAGCAGCCCCGGCTCCATCACGCTCAAACCTCCACGTCTCCTTCCCAGACACATCTGGTTAGCAAAAACTGCACAAAAGCCTTGGTTTTGTGATGTTTTTTTTATTTATATTTTTTTTATTTTTATTTTTTTTCCAAATGCAGCAGGTGCAGGGCTGTGGTGGGAGCTGGCACCCATGCCCCGGCCCTGCCAGCTCATTCCAGCCCCGGGCGCTCTGGTTCTCAGCACGGGGGGGCACCGAGAAGCGATGCCCGCGGCCGCCCACGGCCCACAAGTGCTCCTGGAATGACAGCACCGGGCTGCGGGCACGGGACGGGGCCGTGGGAGCGCCGCAGAGCCCCGGTGGCACGGGGGGGGGGAGGAGAGGAGGCACCGACCCCGCGTGCGAGGCCTCCTGCACCCAACGGCCGTGAACAGCCCCAGCCCTGCACCATGGCCCCAAACCCCAAACTGAGAGGGGCCGGGGATGGGAGCGGGGCTGGGGTGCAGCCAGGAGGGGGGCACCCACCCAGGGGACACCTCGAGCTGCTCTGCTGGGCACCCCATGCTGTCACCTGCCTCTTCTGAGCCCCTCCTGTCCCCGGGACTTGGCCTCCCTTAACCTTCCCTCACCCCGTGCGGCCTCCCCCGGCCATCCCCCGGGTCCTGCCCCCCTCGGGCACTCCTCGGCCCCCAGCCCAGCAGCCTGGCTGTCACCGGGCTGCCCCCATGGCCTGGCCTCCCCCACCCAACCCCACCGTGCGGCCTCCTCCAGCTGTGGGGCGGTGAGCGGTGGGAGAGGGTGGGGGTGCACAGATTGGGGAGATGGGGGAAGGAAAGGGTGGGGGGGGGGTGGATGGGTGGATGGACGGATGGATGGATGGACGGACAGACAGATGGGCAGACGGATGGATGGACGGACAGACGGACGGACGGACAGACATATGGATGGGTGGATGGATGGACAGATGGGTGTGTGGGTGTGTGGATGGATGGATGGGTAGATGGATGGATGGACAGACAGATGGGCAGACGGACGGACGGACGGACAGACAGATGGATGGATGGACAGTTGGATGGGTGGATGGATGGGTGTGTGGATGGATGGACAGGCGGACGGACGGACGGACGGATGGGTGCAGGAAGGCAGTGTGCATGCAGGACACGATGCAGACACACAGTGCTGGGCAAACAGCCGGGGGTCAGCGGCCAGCAGGGGCCCCCCCCGCCCCCCTGAGCCATTCCTGCAGCCGCCGCTCGGGCTCGCGGGGTCCCGGCCGCACCCGCAGCGCCGGGCTCGGTACCGGGGCCCGTCCTGTCCCCGGGGGCCATCCCGGGGCGGCCTCACGGGGCTGGGGACCCCCCGTTCTAGGAGGGGGGGGTGACCGTGAGGTGTGTGGGGGGCACAACGCGCGCTCCCGGCGCTCTGTGGAGCCGCGGGGCCGCGCCGCTCGCTCCCGGCGGGGCGTGGGCCGCGCGCATGCGCAGAGCGCTCGGGGCCGGGGCGGCGCTGAGGCAGGGCCCCGGGGCCGCCATGACCAACGGTGAGCGGGGGGGGGGGGGGGGCAAGGGGAGCGGGGAGGGGGGGGCTCGGGGCTCGGGGCCCGGTGCCCGGTGGCGGTGCCGGGACGCAGCCGTGCCCCGCAGTGTACTCGCTGGACGGGCTGCTGGTGTTCGGGCTGCTCCTGGTGTGCACCTGCGCCTACCTGCGGAAGGTGCCGCGGCTCCGCGCCTGGCTGCACGGAGAGAGGAGGGGGCTCGGCGGCGTCTGCTACAAGGGTGAGGGGGGGGACGGGGACGAGGGGGGGGCCGGGACACCGGGACACCGGAGGGGGATGGGGACGCGGGTTGGGGACGTGGCACGGGGGACGTGGGGCTGTGACACGGGGACGCGGGGCTGCAGGGGGGGCGTTTGGGGGTGTGGGGTTGTGACATGGGGACAGGGGGGCTATGGGGGGGGCAGGGGGCTGGGGGCGTGGGGTGGGGACAAGGGGATGCGGGGGGGGCGTGGGGGGGTGGGGCTGGCATGGGGACATCTGGGGACGTGGGGCTGTGATGGGGACATGGGGCTCCAGGATGGGGACAGGGGGCTGGGGGCGTGGGATGGGGACACGGGGCTGCAGGGGGGGCGTTTGGGGGTGTGGGGTTGTGACATGGGGACAGGGGGGCTATGGGGGGGGGCAGGGGGCTGGGGGCGTGGGGTGGGGCAAGGGGATGCAGGGGGGGGGTGGGGGGGTGGGGCTGGCATGGGGACAGCTGGGGACGTGGGGCTCTGATGGGGACATGGGGCTGCAGTGGGGACACGGGGCTCCAGGATGGGGACAGGGGGCTGGGGGCGTGGGATGGGGACACGGGGATGCAGGGGGGGGGTGGGGCTGCAGGGGGAACGTTTGGGGATGTGGGGTTTTGACATGGGGACATGGGGCTCCGGGATGGGGACAGCAGTTGGGGACACAGGGCTGGCACGGGGACAGCTGGGGACATGAGGTTGGGAGATGGGGACACGGGGCTCAGGGGTTGGGACATGGGTTTGGGGGCATGGAATGGGGACATGGGGCTGCAGGGCAGGTATTTGGGGACGTGGGGTTCTGACATGGGGACGTGGGGCTCCGGGATGTGGATGTGGGTTGGGGATGGGGGATAGGGGACCAGGGGCTGCGGGGGGGGACGTGGGGCTGGGACAGGGACACCTGGGGACATGGGGCTCTGGGATGGGGATGTGGGACAAGGGACAGGGGTTGGGGACATGAGGCTTTGGGATGGGGAGGCGGGGACCTGGGCTCCGGGATGGGGCAAGGGGCCGCAGGGGGCATGTGGGGGTGTGGGGCTGGCATGGGGACATCTGGGGACATGGGGCTCTGATGGGGAGATGGGGCTGCAGTGGGGAGATGGGGACAATGTGGGGCTCCAGAATGGGGACATGGGGCTGGGGGCATGGGGTTGGGGAACATGGGGCTCTGGGATAGGGACATGGGATGGGGATATGGGGCTGCAGTGGGCACGTGAGGCTGCACGGGGATAATGGGGATATGGGGACGTGGGGCTCTGAGATGGGGACATGGGATAAGGGACAGGGGATTAGGGACAAGGGGCTCTGGGATGGGGACACGGGACTGTGGGCATGGGGCTCTGGGATGGGGGACATGGGGCTGGGGGCATGGGGACACAGGGTTGCAGGGGGGATGTGGGGGTGTGGGGCTGGAACGGGGACATCTGGGGATGTGGGGTTCTGATATGGGGACACGGGGCTGCAATGGGGACATGGGGACATTGGGCTCTGGGATGTGGACATGGGTTGGGGACGTGTGATAGGGGACATGTGGCTCTGGGATGGGGACATGGGGCTACAGGGGGGATATGTGGGGACATGGGGTTCTGACATGGGGACACGGGGCTCTGGGATGAGGATGTGGGATAGGGGACCAGGGGCTCTGGGCTGGGGATGTGGGGCTGGGGGCATGGCATGGGGATGTGGGGCTGCAGGGGGGATGGGGCAGTAATGGGGATGTGGGGATAGGGTGCTGGGGGCGTGGGGCTGCAGTGGGGACATGAGACCAGGAGGGGCGCACGGGGCTGCGGCAGGGATATGGGATGGGACATCCTGGGATGGGGACATGGGGAGCTGGGCTGTGGGTGCGGGATGGAAGCGGCGGTGTTGGGGTGTGGGACGGGGACACGGGGCCTGGGATGGGGAGATGGGGGCATGGGGACCGGGACAGGGGCATGGGGCTAGGATGGGGACGTGGGGCTCCAGGATGGGGTCACTGCGGGCTGGGTTTGGGGGCACGGGGTGGGGGTGGTGGCACTGGGGTCTGGGACTGGGGTGTGGTGGCCGGGATGGGGACACTGGGGCCTGGGTTTGGGGGCACGGGTTTCCTGGCATGGGGTTCATGGGAACGTGTGGGGCTGGGCTGGGGGCACGGGGTGGGGATGGGGGCATCGGGGTGGGGCCGTGGGGGTCGTGCCCATCTCTCCCCCCCCCCAGCTGCCGTGATCGGCACCCGGCTGCACGCCTTCGTGTCGGTGTCCTGCGTGCTGATGGCGTTCTACGTCCTGGCCCTCAAGTGAAGCCCCCCCGCGCCCCCGGTGCCCCCCGCGCCCCCCATCCTGGTGCCGGTGCCGCTGCTCCGCCGCCAGCAGCCGGGGGGCTCGGCCCCCTCCCGGGCAGGACGCAGCCCCCGGTGCCGCCGGCCCCTCCCCACGGCCGGGGGGGACCCGCGGGGCCGGGGGGGGGGCGTGGGGGGGCGCGGGGGGGTCCCGGTGCGGCGGGGCCGGGCCAATAAAGCAGAGAGCGGCACGCAGGGACCTGAGTGGGCGGGGCTACGGGGAAATGGGCGGGGCCTCGGGGGTGTGGGCGGGGCTTCGAGGGAGGGGGCGGGGCTAAGCCTGGGGGGTGCTCTGCGAAACGGGCAGGGCTCGGCGGGAGGGGGCGGGGCTTCCGATTGAGTGGGCGTGGCTCAGCCAGGGGAGGGGCGGGGCCTCGTGGTGGGCGGGGCTCCGCTGTCCTCCCGCCGCCAGGAGGCGCGAGGCGGAGGGGCGGGGCCTGCTCGCTACCCAGCGTGCCCCGCGCGGGGGGAGGTATAAAAGGGCGGGGAGGGGCGGGGCCGCGCGCAGAGCGGCGGCAGCGCGGACGTGTGCGGGTGGGGGCTGCGTGGGGTGGGGTGGGGGGCGTGAGTGTGAGTGTGTGAGTGTGTGTGTGCGTGGGCTTTGCGCGTGCCGCCTACACGTTGATCTTATTTGATCGGCCCCCGGCCGAGATGAGAAGAGCCGCGCCGCGAAGCCCCCGGGCGCTGTGCGGCGGGCGGGCGGGATGAGTCGATCAGATAGGCGAGGCCCGGCCCCGCGCCCGGCCCCTGAGCGCGCCGCGATTCTGATCCGCCCGCCGGCACCGAGCCGCTGCTCGGGGCCTTTTTATTGCGGCGCTACGGGGAGAAGAAGCCGCCGTCCGCCTTGCGCGAGTAGCCGCTGTTGGTGGCCGCGCTGTGCGGGCACTCTGCGGGGCGACACGCGAAGGGTGGCGGCGGCACCGGGACTGCCCCCACGGACCCCCCCCCCCCCCGCGTCCCCATAACCGGGCCGGGGGCACCGCGGCACCCCCGGCAGCCGGGTGCCACCCCCAACCCCGCAACCACCCCGTCCCGGTAGCCCCCGCCCCGTCCCGGTGCCCCCCGCCCAATCCCGGTGCCCCCCGTACCGATGCCCCCCTGGATGCTGTGCACCGACTCCTTCTTGGGGCTCACCCAGCACCGCGGGGAGGGCTCCGGGGGCTGCTCCGGCTGCCGGGGGGCCCTGCACCGGGACAGGGGCTCAGCCGCCGCACCGGGGCCGGGGGGCGGCAGCGGGGGGCACGCAGCGGGCACTCACCCGTGGTCCCGGGTGCACCGCGCGGGCGTGGCGTGGAGGCGGCTCCAGGGCCGGGGGGGGCCCGGCGGGGACGAGGCGCCGCCGCCTTCCATGGCGGGGCCGGTGCTGGCCGCGGCTGTTGCCCGGTAACAGCTGCGAGGGCGGGGCCGTTACCGGGGTTGCCCGGTGCGTGGCGGAGGCGTGGGGGGGGGCACACGGCGGGGATGCTTCGCCGTGACACGGGGACACCGGGAGGGACGGGGCACGGGGGGTGATGCCCGGCACCGGGCTCCCGAGGGGCGATGACGCCCGGTGCCGGTGCCGCCCCCGGGATGGGTGATGGGGAGGGGGAGCGGCGGTGATGCCCCGGGGGACGAGGCCCGGTGCCGGTGCCCGGTGCCGGGGGCGGGGCGGGGGCGGTGCAGGTGGCGGCAGGTGCGCGCGCGGGGCCGTTGGCGGGGGGCGGGGCCGCGGGGCCGGTGCCCGCACGGGGCCGAGCGCTGCCGCCGCCGCCGCTGCGCCATGGCCGGGACCGGGGCCGGGGCCGGGGCCGGGGCCCGGCGGCTGCTGCTGGCGCTGTGCGTGGCCGCCGCCGCCGTGCCGCCGGGCCGCGCCGGGGAGCGGCTGCACGTCTGCAAGGAGGTACCGGCGGGAGGGGGGGCTGGGGGGGCGCCGGTGCCGTGGGGACGGGGCTGGGGGGCCCTAACGGGAAGGGAGCGGGGGGCTCCGCGCCGCCCCCGGCCCGGTGGGGGGGCTGTCGCCGTGTCCCACGCGGGACCGGGGCTGAGCGGCCCCCGGTGCGGGACCGGGCGGCTCCGGGCCGCTGTCAGCCGGGAGGAGCGGGGGTTAACGGGTGACAGCGGCGGGGACCTCGGGGACGGGGCCCGGCTGGGGCTCCGCTGCTGGGGGGGGGGCTCTGGGGCGAGCCCCGTCGCAGCCCGGTGCCTCCATCGCTGCCCCCCCCGGGGGGATACCAGCGGGGTCCCCAGCCCTGCCCCGTGCTGTCGGTGGCAGCGGGGCACGCGTCCCCTCGCCCGTGCGCCTTTGCCAGGCCGGCAGGCGGTCACGGCACGGCTCTTATCTCGGGTCCGGCTGGCACAAAACGTCCTGCACAGGTGAGCTCGGGGAGGTGCCGGGCACAGGGACCGTCTGGGGGGGGGCATTCAGCTGCCCCCAGCTGCCCCCAGCTCCAGCCCCACCAGCGCCGTCCTTCGCCGCCTCCACATCTCCCTCCCCGCCTGGCAGCTCTTTGCCTTTTGACCCAGCAGCACCGGGCACCTGCTGGGGGGGGCTCCCTGCCCCGTGTGCTCCCCGCTGCCCCCCCCCCGCCCCGCTCCAGCGGCTGCTTTTCATCTGGGCCATTCTTTTTTGCTGTGATCCAATTTTATTTTTTTTTTTTGTTCCACGGCCCAGAGCTGGAAACAATGGGCTGCAGCCGGTGCTGGCGCCGGGGGGGCTGCTCCCAGCGAGGTTCTGCCCTCGCCCCTGTCCCTTGTCCCCTTGCCTGTCCCTGCCGCTTGGGCATCGCTCGCTGGGAAGGGTTCGTGGCAGCACCTGGGGTCCTCAGCACCGAACAGCCGCCCCGGGGCTGAGTTGGGTCGATGGAGTTGGCTTTAATGAGCACACAGCAGGTGAAGGCGAGCAACTCGCTGCTGTTGACAGCTTCACGCTGCCAGCCATGCGCTGAGACTGGAGGGGGGGGGGGTGCAAAGTTTGGGGAGAGGAAAACACCGAGGTGCGAGCCCCAGAGAGCCTCGAGCATGTGTGACATCGGATGCTCGGGGCTTGCTCTCTGCTCTGGGCTCTGTGAGGGTGCCCCCGTCCTGCCCGTGGCCATAGGGACCCCCGTGTCCCCAAGAACCGGTCCCTGCAGCACCACAGACACCTCCTCTATGCCCAATCTGGGGGGGCTGGGGGCTGCCAGCGCCTCTGCGTCCCCCCACCGCTGCCTCGTGCTGGTAGAAAACATCAAAGCTTTGTTTTCGCACAAACCTGCCACGCTCCCGCGTCTGCTGCCGGCACTGAGCTGCGGCTCCGTGCTCTGGAGGGGCCGGGTGGGCTGCGGTGCCTCTGCCTCGCCCCCGCCAGCTGCCCGTGGGCACGGTGAGCACCGGGCGGCCGGACCTGGCCTCGGGGACTGAATGTGCCGCCTGTCGCCAGCGTCGCCTCCTCCTGGCCTTGAGCAAGTCCCGGCTGGGAGGCAGCTGGCGGCTTATTTCCTAACGGGGAGGATGCAGCCGGCTGCTCTGCGCTTCAGCAGCCCCGTGCATCCACCCAGGGGGTGCTACCAACCTGTCCCCCCCCCCTGCCCCGTACCCCCGTCCCTGTGCACTCTGCCGGTGCCCGGCTGCAGCCTGGGTGGCTCCCGAGCAGGACGGTGCATCCGGCAGCGTGTTTAATGAGCAACGCGTGCCACGGCCACGCCAAGGCAAACAGGGCCCGGCTGCCTCCGGAGCAGGGCCAGGGGTCCCCCAGCCCTTGGGGTCTCTGCTGTAGAGGTGGCACGGGGATGGCACCAGCTGTCCCTTGTCCCCACACCGGAGCGGTGCTGGTGCCGTGGCTGCCCACAGAGGGGCTGGCAGCGCCGGGTGCCTTCGCTGTGCTGGGGATGGCTCGTCCCCTGGGGACAGCCCGGTTGTCCCCACAGCCCTCTGGGGGTTTGGCACGCTGTGGGGAAGATGTCAGGGCTGGGGGATGTCGTCCTGCCTAACCCTGTCCCCAGCATCCCCCTGTCCCCAGCATCCTTGCCCGCCACGTGCACGGTCCCTAGAGTCCAGCGTGGTTGAGCTGCTCGAGCCGGCGCGCTTGGGGCGTTGCAGCTGAAATGAAATGTTCAGAGCAACAGGGTGGGCACATGGGGGGGTGATCCGGCCCCATGGGGTCCCAGCTCTCCTGTGCGTTCTCTCTTCCAGTCCGAGTACCACTACGAGTACACGGCGTGCGACAGCGCGGGGTCGCGGTGGAGGGTGGCCGTGCCGCACACGCCGGGACTCTGCACCGGGCTGCCGGACCCCGTCAAGGGCACCGAGTGCTGTAAGGTTGGGGTGCAGGAGCGGCGGGGGGGGCTTTGGGTGATCAGCAGGGGTAAAAGTAGAGCAGAAAGGGGAGGGGTGGGGGGGGACAAGGCTGAGCCTTCCTCCCGAGGAGCAGCTGCGAGCCGAAACGTGGCTTCTCAGAAGCCTGGTGGCAACGCGGTGCCTTCAAAGGCGCCGGCAGGATCCAGCTGCTCCTTAGCAATAAACACTCATTAACGGAGTCGTCGGTGCGGCACACGGATGGCTACAGCGGGGCCGACCCTGGGATGCCGTGGGGCAGACAGAAACCCCTCTGAGGAGGGTGGGTTGGGGGCTGTGCCTGGCCCGCGCCACGTTTTGTCCCGGGGTTCCCTCCCAGCTGCCACTTGCCGCGTTGTAAGGCAGCGGCACGGCCACAGTCACCCGTCCAGGGCTGCTCTCCCTCCCGCTGGGGGCTGTGCAGGATGCTCAGGACAGGGCTGGGGGGGGGGGGTCCCGCTGGGAAAGCAGAGCTGGGGGCGGTGAAGCCAAAGCAGCACCGGTGGGAGGGGGCAGCGGCGGTGCTAATGCCCCCCCTGCACGCGGGCAGCTTTCTCCTGCAAGGCAGGGGAGTTCCTCGACATGAAGGCGCAGTCGTGCAAGCCCTGTGCCGAGGGCACCTACTCGCTGGGCACTGGCGTGCGCTTCGACGAGTGGGACGAGGTGCCCCACGGCTTCGCCAACGTCGCCACCAACCTGGAGGTCGACGACAGCTTCGGGGACACGGTGGAGAACTGCACGGCGTGAGTGGCCCCGGCCGTGTTCTGGGGGCTTCCTGCCCGGCTGTTGCCCGGGTACCGACACCCGGGGGCTGCAGCGTGCTCGGGACACATCCATGCACGGAAAATTGCCCCCCTGCTCCCTCCTTGCCCATCCCTGGCAGCCCTGAAGCAGCCCAGCCGCAGGGAGGGGACATCCCAGCAGCCTCGTCCCCTCCCTGTCCTGGCTGCAGCCCCCTGGCAGGACCCATCCGCAGCCCCCGTCACGGAGGGAGCTGGTGCCTGGGGCCCTCCCCGCTGCTGCCGCACGAGCGGTGCCTTTGTTTTCCACCGCGGGCCTTTGATCAGTGCCGGTGGCAGCCGTCGAGCCTCGCCGTGCCAGCAGCCTGCGCCTGCCACGCGCCGCAGCGTGGATGCAGCTTGCAAATGTAACCTACTTCCAGCAGCCTTTAATTATTCACCCGCGGTCCCGGCGCTGCAGGATCCCCCTCCCGCAGCCCACCCGCGTCTCAGCCCACTTGGCTGAGGCAGCACCAGGGGCGGGCTGGCAGGGGGACGTCCCCTTGTCACCACGCTGTGACGTCCCCTGGGTTCTCCCCAGCATCCGGAGCTACCTGGATTTCCCCCAGCCCTTTTGGACACCCCTAAACTCCTTTCCTCCCCAGCACCCTGCAGGTGCAGCCGCAGCACCCTGTGCTGTTCCAGCCCTGTGCTTTCATGTGCTGTGCCCTGGGTCACGTTTTGCTCCCGTGGGCCACCCAGGGCTGTCACCTGTCCCCACTGCCCTTTTCCCAGCATCCTGGCCATGGCAAGGGTCAGACCTCAATATGCCCCGGGGACAGAGCCCGTGTCACCCCGTGCTGCTCTGTGTCACCTGCCCCAGGTCGACGTGGGTGCCGCTGGGTGACTACATCGCCTCCAACACGGACGAGTGCACGGCCACCCTCATGTACGCCGTCAACCTGAAGCAGTCGGGGACTGTCTCCTTCGAGTACATCTACCCCGACAGCAGCATCGTCTTCGAGTTCTTTGTGGGTGCGGGGCGCAGGGCAGGGGTCCTGGGTTCACAGGGGGGTGTCCCCCTCGTGACGCCGTCCCTGTCCCCGCAGGTGCAGAACGACCAGTGCCAGCCCACGGTGGAGGAGTCGCGCTGGATGCGGACCACGGAGAAGGGCTGGGAGTTCCACAGCGTGAGCAAGGGGGACGGAGGTGGCACAGGGGGATCCACGGCACAGCCCCTTGGGGAAGCCCCCCCAGGGCTCCCACCCAGGGTCCTTGTCACAGCCCCCCCTAAAGGGTCCCTCGCCACAGCCCCCCTGGGGTCATTTGTCACCTCTCACAGCTCCCTTGTCACCCCAGCACAGGGAGGTGCTCTCTGAGGGCACAAAGGGGAGGGTCGGTGGAGGCAGACAGGGACCCCCAGTGGGTTCCAGCCCCTCCCCATCACTGGGATCCCCCCGCTCCCCCCCAGGTGGAGCTGAGCCGCGGCAACAACGTGCTCTACTGGAGGACCACGGCTTTCTCCGTCTGGTCCAAGGTCCCCAAGCCTGTGCTGGTGAGGAACATCGGGATCACAGGTAGGTGGGCACGGGGTGGGGGGGCTCCCGCTGTGCCCCACCCCACCCTGAGCACCTTCGTGCTGCCAGGAGTCGCCTACACCTCCGAGTGCTTTCCCTGCAAACCTGGCACCTACGCCGCCGCCGCCGGCTCCTCCTTCTGCCAGCTCTGCCCCGCCAACACCTTCTCCAGCAAAGGCGCCACCGCCTGCCAGCCCTGCGAGCCGGCCACCTACGCGGGTGAGAGCCGCGTGTCCCCGTCCCCGCTGCCCCCGCAGCCCCGGGATGCTCGGGGATGCTCCGAGGGGTGTCCCCACGGGGACATGGAGGACATCCCGGGGTGCCCCCTGGGGACCTCACCGCTGTCACCGCCCGGCAGAGCAAGGCTCCGCGTCCTGCAAGGTGCGGCCGCCCTGCACGGACAAGGATTACTTCTACACGCACACAGCTTGCGATGCCAACGGGGAGGTACAGCCCCACCGCCCCCCCTGCCCTGCTCCCTAGGGTCCCCGCGTGCTGTCCCCACGCCCTCCCGGTGCCAGCTCACCCTGTGCCCCTGCCTGCCCAGACCCAGCTCATGTTCAAGTGGGCAGAGCCGAAAATCTGCAACGAGGAGCTGCCGCAGGCAGCCCAGCTGCCCCCCTCGGGGGTGAAAACCAAGTGCCCCCCCTGCAACCCGGGTTTCTTCAAAAGCAACAGCAGCGCCTGCGAGCCTTGTCCCTACGGCTCCTACTCCAACGGCTCAGGTAAGGAGGTCCCCGGGGCCGTCCCGTGGGGTGTCCGGGCACCCTCACACCTCGGGGGGGGGCCGTGGGCGCTGCCCCCCTGCAGGGCTGTCCCCGGTGTCCCCAGGCTGCATCCGCTGCCCGGCCGGCACCGAGCCGGTGCTGGGGCTGGAGTACAAGTGGTGGAACGTGCTGCCCCCCAACATGGAGACCACCGTGCTCAGCGGCATCAACTTCGAGTACAAGGGGATGGCAGGTACCGCTGGGCGCCGTCCCCTCCCCGTCCCCACGGGCAGCAGGGAACCTCACCGAGTCGTCACCTCGTCCTTGCAGGCTGGGAGGTGGCCGGGGACTACATCTACACGGCAGCAGGAGCCTCCGACAACGACTTCATGATCCTCACACTGGTGGTGCCTGGCTTTAGGTGAGCATGTCCCCACGGGGACGGTGGCACTGCCGTGGGGCGGGCAGTGGTCCTCACTGTCCCCTGCGTCCCCAGTCCCCCGCAGCCGGCGCTGGAGGACGGGGACAGCAAGGAGGTGGCCAGGATCACCTTTGTCTTTGAGACCATGTGCAGTGTCAGCTGCGAGCTCTACTTCATGGTGGTGAGTGGTGGCGGTGGGGTGGTGGGGCCAGGCCACGGGGTGTCCCACGTCCCCCTGTGTCCCCGCAGGGTGTCAATTCCCGCACCAACACGCCGGTGGAGACGTGGACGGGGCCCAAGGGGAAGCAGTCGTACACCTACGTGGTGGAGAAGAACGCCACCATGAGCTTCACCTGGGCATTCCAGCGCACGCCCTACCACGAGGCGGTGAGCTGGGGACAGGGACAGGGCTGGCGGTGTCCCTTCGGGTGATGCTGACGGCTGCTCCTGGTGCCAGGGCCGGCGGTATACCAGCGACGTGGCCAAGCTCTACTCCGTCAACATCACCAACGTGCTGGGCGGGGTGGCCTCCTTCTGCCGACGCTGCGCCCCCGAGCCAGGGGGGGCCTGCGCCCCCTGCCCCCCCGGGCATGCCCTGGACCACACCACCGGTGCCTGCCAGCCCTGTCCCCCCGGCACCTACCTGCAGGGGCACCCGCCCGGCAGCACCCCCACCTGCCAGCCCTGCGGCCCCGGCACCCACAGCAACCAGGTGACTGTCCCCACCTGTCCCCGAGGGTGGCATCCCCAGGGGTGACACCAGACCCCAGGCATCCCAGATGGGCCATGCTCTGGGCACCAGAGGGGGGCACCAGCCCCTGGCCATCCCTGAGGGGGTGGCACCAGCCCCTGGTGCCTGGCACCATCTCCTAGGTCCCCAAGGGGGGGCACCATCCCCTCTCCATTCAGCCCCCAATAGCTCCAATAGTTGGCAGGGTTGTTACCCACCCCGGACATCCCCAAGTGACACCGGCCCCTCTGGCCATCCCATCTGGGTGGCACGATGGGACCCCGGCTGGGTGACCCCAGCCCCCCCCAGCGGTCCCTGAGTGCCCCCCCCGGCCAGGTCCGCTCCCTCTGCTACAACAACTGCAGCTTCTCGCTGGCGCTGCCGGGCCGCACGCTGCACTACGACTTCTCGGCGCTGGCCACCAGCACGGCGTTCGCCAGCGGCCCCAGCTTCACCTCCAAGGGCCTCAAGTACTTCCACCACTTCAACATCAGCCTCTGCGGCAACCGCGTGAGTGCGGCGCTGGAGGCGCGCGGGGGTGGGCACGGGGCGGGGGGGACATGCAGGCATGTAGCCACCTGGGTGCGTGGGGTTGTGCAGTTGTGTGCACCGTGTGTGTGCACCGTGTGTGTGCACATCTGCACAAACACACGTGCAAAGCCACGTGCACGGCTGTGCAAACACGTGCGTAGTCATGCAATTGTGCTCACGTTCAGGCATGCAAGCACACCTGCACGCACATGGCCACAGGCACGTGGTTGTGCAAACACGCGTGCGTACACGCACGGTCATGCAAGCACACGCTCCCAGTGAGTGTGTCCTGCATGTGGACATGAGCACGCTTGTGCAAATGCTCGTGTTCACCTGCACAAAGTCAGGGCAGCATGCATACACACGGGCACGCACGTTCACACGTGCACATGGTCATGCAAATGCACACCCCAAATGTGCACACGCACACACACGCACACACACACGCACATACACAGCCCTGCCCAAACATGCACACGCGGTGCCTCCGCCGTGTGTCACACGCCCGCCCCGCCGGCAGGGCAGGAAGGTGGCCTCGTGCACGGACAACGTGACGGACGCGCGGCTGCCGGACGAGGGGGGCGCGGGCCGGGTGGTGACGTCCCACGTGTGCCAGGCCATCGTGGTGCCCTCCGACGTGGTGGGCTACCGGGCGGTGGTGTCCTCGCAGCCC
The DNA here is from genome assembly GCF_963932015.1 of Anas acuta. Taxonomy (NCBI): domain Eukaryota; kingdom Metazoa; phylum Chordata; class Aves; order Anseriformes; family Anatidae; genus Anas; species Anas acuta. Next base: position 1,778,820 of record NC_089002.1, on the reverse strand, counting down.
GTCAGCCTGGCTGACCGCGTCGTGGGTGAGCGGATAGAGCCCCCTTTTCTCCTTGATCCTCGCCCCAGCCCCTGGCGAGCCTCCGGGCACGCTCAGCACCTGCAGGCGCTCTTGGCACCCACGGGTGCTGGGACCCCCGGCATCAGGGACACGGCGTCACCCTGCTGCCATCACAGGTGTCACCACGAGCCCCACGCTGGACGGCATCACCGCGCCCCCCGAGCTCTTCCCCCCTGCCAACCCCGAGCTGCCTGACATCATCTTCTTCTACAGGTGGGGTCGGGAGGGGGCCAAGCCCCCAGGAGTGTGGGAGGGGGACCAGGGACCTTGCTGACCCCCCACCCCCCGGTGCCACCACAGGTCCAGCGAGGTGACGCAGTCGTGCAGCGGGGGCCGGGCCACCACCATCCGCCTGCGCTGCGACCCGCTGCAGCCAGGCACCGGCAGCCTGGCTGTGCCCAGGTGGGTGACACCGCTGGGGACGCAGGTGGTAGCATGGAAGGGGGGAGCCAGCCCTAAATTCTGCCCCCCAGGTGTCCCCAGGCACTGTGGTCCTTGTGCACAGGGAGGGTGGTGTCCTTGGGGACTTTGCTGTGGGAGCTGCCACCCCCATACCCTGTGTGTGTGTCTCACCGTGCCCGGGTGGGTGCCACAGCTGGGGACAGGGCTGGGGACACAGGAGCATCCTCGCAGCCCTGCACTGCTGGGGAGGTTCCAGTGCTAAATCCCTTCCCCGATGCCCCCCAGCTGCTCCTGTCCCCACACACCGCAGTGCCACAGGGAGGGTGGCACTCGAGATCCTCGCTTTGGGGACAGCCACCCCCGTGTCCCCCGTGCTGTAGTGGCGGGTGCCACTGCTGGGGACACAGCACTGCCCTGGGGAGGGCGGCTTTGGGGACAGCCACCCCCATGTCCTCGATGCCCGTGTCCCCAGCAAATGCCCCGAGGGCACCTGTGACGGCTGCACCTTCCACCTGCTGTGGGCGACGGCCGAGGGCTGCCCGCGCTGCTCCGCCGGCCACTTCCGCGCCATCGTGGGCGCCTGCCAGGGCGGCCTGCAGGTACGGGGGCACCGCGGGGCCGTGGGGGGCTGTGGGGACACGGGGACGCCCCGCTGAGGCCCCCTGTGTGTCCCCCCCCACACACACAGAGGACCACCTACGTGTGGCGGGAGCCCCGGCTGTGCCGCGGGGGGCAGCGCCTGCCCCCGCCGAGGGTCCGCGGCTGCCGCAGCGCCGATTTCTGGCTGAAGGTGGGGGTCTCGGTGGGGACGTGCGTGGCCGTGCTGCTGGCTGCCCTGGCTGCCTACTTCTGGAAGAAGAACCAGAAGTGAGTGGGGGCTTCCAGGGGGTGGAGGAGGAGGACGTGAGGTCCCCCCCTCACCTCCCGGGGCTGACGGGGGGGCCGGGGGTCCCAGGCTGGAGTACAAATACTCCAAGCTGGTGATGAACGCGGCGGCCAAGGAGAGCGAGCTGCCGGCGCCCGACAGCTGTGCCATCATGGAGGGCGAGGACGCCGAGGACGAGCTCATCTTCGCCAGCAAGAAGTCGCTGCTGGGCAAGATCAAGGCCTTCACCTCCAAGGTGGGCGCCCACCGGGGGGCACGGCCACGGGGCAGGTGGAGGAGACACATGGGGATGGGGGCGTCCCAGGGGATGGGGGCGTCATGAGGGCTGGGGCATCACAAAGATGGGGATGCCCCAGGGGATGGGGTGCCACAAGGACAGGGGTGTCACAAAGACCGGGGGTGTCCCAAGGGATGGGGGGGTGTCCCAGGAGATGGGGGGGATCCCAGGGGATGGAGGTATCACAAAGATGGGGGGGATCCAGAGGGTGGGGGTGTCCCAGGGGATGGGGGTGGGGATGTCCCGGGGTGTCCCTGGCATGGGGGTGTCCCAGTGCCTCAGTGTCCCTGCTCCCCGCAGCGCACCCCGGACGGCTTCGACTCCGTCCCGCTGAAGCCGTCGTCCGGCGGCACCGACCTGGAGCTGTGAGGGGGCCGTGCCCGCCCCACCCCCCCGTCCCCGTGGCCTTACGGACCCGCGGAGCCCTGGGGCGCTTTTGTACCCCCCCCGTGTCCCCTGGAATCACCACTAAATGCCAAATGCAGGGGGTGGGGACCCAGCCTGGCCCTGGGCACGGAACAACGGGAGCAGCCCCTGTGTGTGTGTGGGGGGGGTGCACACGTGTGTGGCAGGCGTGTGCTCGTGCACAGGTGATTTTGCACGTGGGTGTGGGTGCACGTGGGTGTGGGTGCATGTGGGCCGGGCTGCAGGGTGCGTGCATGGGGCTGTGTGCGCATGGCACACGCGTGTGCGAGCTCCTGCGTGTGTGCCCCGTGCTTGCTCTGCAGCCACAGCGTGGGGCAGGGAGGCAGGCGGGGGCTGGCAGTGCCGTGTCACACTGTGTCACACCGTGTCGTGCCCTGTCACACCGCGCTGTGCCATGTCACGCCGTGTCACACCGTGCCATGCCATCTCATGCCGTGCCAGCCATCCCACCACCCTGTGCCAGCCCCGCTCCCCCTCTCCTTGCCTTGCCCCCCCTGGGAAGCACCAATTGGGGTGGTTCTGCCCCAAAGCGGTGTGCCCCCATGCTGGCAGCCCCCAGCACAGTGTTCCCCCCACTGCTGGGTCCCTCCCGTGGGTCTCCCGGGGGGGCGGCTGCTGCCCCCCGGCCCCGCGGCTCCAGCCCCCCCTTTTTACAGCGATCTCCACGTTTTCTAGGCGGCGCCGGGAGGCCCCGCATGTCCCGGCCGTGCAATAAAGGCGACGTTTCTGAGTCCCGGGGGGTGACTCCGTGCTGCGGGGGGAGCGGGGCTGGCTGGGGGGGGCCCCAATACAGGGCGGGGGCCCAGCCTGGCACCCAGGGTGGGGAGAGAGCGGGGCAGGGAAAGCTGGGGGTGCCGTGAGGATTCCATGGGGATGCCATATGGTGACATGGGGTGGCGTGGGGATGCTATAGGGTGCCAAGGGATGCCATGGGGCACCCGGGGGTGCCATGGGAGACGCCAGAGGGTCCCACGAGGGTCCTGTGGGGTGCCGGGAGGTGCCCGTGGGATACTGGGGGGGTGCCGCGGGGAGCCACGGAGCACCCTGGGGTGCCAGGGGGTGCCCACGGTGGGGGGGCGCGGGATGCGCTGGGGCTCCCTGGGGGGACCTCGGGCACCCCCAGCGCCCCCCGGTGCGGTCCCGGCCCCGCCCCCCCCCCCGGTGCCCCTCCCACCCCCGGTGCCCCCTCGCGGTGGCTCCGCGCGGCCCCGCCCCGCGCACGCGCACCGGGGGAGCCGCTGCCGCCGCCGCCGCCGCTCCGAGGCCGCCCCGAGGCCGCCGCCGCCGCCATGGTGCTGGACCTGGACCTGTTCCGTGCCGATAAAGGCGGCGACCCCGGCGCCATGCGGGAGATGCAGCGGAAGCGCTTCAAGGACCCGGCGCTGGTGGACGCGCTGGTGCGGGCCGACGGCGCCTGGCGGAGGTGTACGTGGGGCGGGGGGGCGCGACCGGGACCCCCCCGGGACACCCCCGCCACCCCCGGGACCCCCCCCCCGGAACCCCCCGGCTCTGCGGGGCCCGGCCCCGGCCGCACGCCTGGCCCCGGGGGTGCCCCCCCCACCCCTCCCCTCCCCCCGGGGGTCTCGGGGGGGGGTCCCGGGGGGTCCCGCAGTGCCCGGGTGCGCCCTGGTGCGGGGGTCCCGGTGCCCCCTCCCCGCGGAGCCGCCCCGAGCCTGGGCAGCACCGGGCACCCCCCCCCATAGCACCGGGTGGGGACCGGGGGCGGGCACCGGAGCCCCGGGTCCGGCTGCGGGGGGACCGGAGGGGGCGCGGGGGGGGGGGGGGGGCAGCAGCCGCCGCCCCGGTGCCGCAGGGGGGGCTCGGCCTTTACCGGGGGGGGGCGGGGGGGTGGCTAAGCCAGGCCCTGCTGCATCACGCCCAGCGCGTCCCCCGGCTGCCACCACCGCTGGCACCGCTGCCACCACCCCTGCTCCCACTGCTGTCCCCGCTGTCACCCCCCCCGCCTCTGCCCCCCCCGCTGCCCCCCCCGCTGTCACCCCGCTGTCACCCCGCAGCGTGTGGCCGTCACCCCCGCATCGTGCCCTGCGCCGCCGCGCTGCGGGGCTGAGCCGTGGCTGATGCAATCCGCGCTGCGCTGCCCTTGGGGCGGCCGCCAGGGCCCTGCATCCTGCCCGGTGCCCCCCCCGGGCAGCCCCCGCTCCCAGAGCCTCGTCCTGTGCCGGGTCCCCTGTGGCAGGTGCCCCCCCCCTCCCCCCAGAGCTCTCCCCTCCTGCCCAGGGATGTTCCCGGAGGCAGGGGCTGGCTCTTCCCCCGTGCCGGTGTCACCATGTCACCCTGTGTCACCGTGTGGTGCCGGGGCTGCTGCCAGCAGGGACAGCTGTGTCCTGCCTCCTGCCCGGCCCCGCTGTCACCCGTAGGGCCCTGCCCCGTGTCCCCTCCTTGTCCTCGCGGCAGCTCCTCCCCGGCTCTTTGAGGCTTTCCAGGCAATAGCAGGGAGAGGGGAATGACCCAAATCTCTCGGCTGTCACCCCGTGGCCCTGGGTCCGCCGCACCCCGACAGCCCCAGTCCAGCCTGGGGGGTCCCGGTGGGCTCCAACAAATCCTCGGCGTGGGAGCTCTCTGCGGGGGGGCAGCGCCGGTAGGAGGGGGTCAGGGCGAGCTGCAGCACTGGGGGGGGGTGGGGGGGTTGTAGCCCCCCTCCCATGCCTTGCTGACAGCCTCCTCTGCTCCTCCCTCCAGGTAGGTTTCGTGCCGATAACCTGAACAAGCTGAAGAACCTGTGCAGCAAAACAATCGGGGACAAGATGAAGGTGGGGGCCGTGCAGGCCTGTTCCTAGCATCATTAAAGAATATTTTTACTCTGTCCCTTCATTCCTTCAGTCTTTACGCACGGTGGGTTTTTTTTTCTTTCCTCCCGCTGCAGAAAAAAGAACCCGTGGGGACCGACGAGTCCGTTCCGGAGAGCGCGCAGAACCTGGACGAGCTCACGGCCGACATCCTCGGGGTGAGTCCAGCCCCGGCTCCCCGGTGCTGTCATCCAGGGCTTCCCCTGTCCCTGCCCACACTGGCAGCGTGAGGTGTACGGAAACCCCAGCAGCAGGGCAGGGGCGGCTGCCTGCAGCCCCCCAGCAGCTCCCAGTTTCTCCCAGTCCCACACCAGTGGTGACCGGCTCTTGCCCGGTGTTGTTCGTCTTAAGGTGGTCACAGCCTCTGCGTGTTGGCCTGGTCTCCAGCTTGTCATTTGGTTCCGTGGGGGATTTGAGCAGCCTCAATAATTGCGTGTCTCTGTGAGGCCCTTCCTCCTGCTCGTTCCCCTCCCCTCTTCGTTAGCTGAGATGTTTAATGAGCGTGGCACCGGCCGCCTTTTGCTGCCATGGGAGCTGACTGCTCCCCCTTGTCGCTGCCAGGCGCTGCGTGACGCCGTAGCTTGCTCAAGGCCTTTCAGAGCCTGACTTATGCTGGGCCTTTGTGCTCTCTGGCTGTTGTTTGATGTGTTCAGTCCATGGTTTCGCTCCAGAGGCCGTGTCGGTGGGTGGGGGTCTGTGATTAACTGCCCTCAGCTGCCAGCCCCCTCTCCCCCGTGGTTTTCCTCCCTTCCCCATCTCACCCGCTGCCTGCACACAGGGGCTGCAGGTATCCCAGATCAAGAAGGTCCGTCTCCTGATCGACGAAGCCATCCTCAAGTGCGATGCCGAGCGCGTCAGGCTGGAGGCAGAGCGCTTCGAGAGCCTCCGGGAGATCGGGAACCTCCTGCACCCCTCGGTGCCCATCAGCAACGACGAGGTAGGGCCGGACGGAGCGCGGCTCCTTGCGGTGTGGGGAGCCGTGGGGCTGACCAGAGCCAGCCCTGCTGGTGCATCAAAGCCAGAAACCACCAGCAAGTGGGACGCGCTGTGGGGAGGTGCCCCCAGATCCGCGGGCGGTGAATGAAATCTGCATGACAAGGCAGAGCTTCCTGCAGGGAGCACACAAAGAGCAGCTCAGACAGCGCGGGACACAGCCATTGTTCGGGGAATCCATGGGAAACTCGCTGGGAGCGGGGGCTGGGATCTCCCTCGGCTGCCCTCATTCATCCAGCAGGAATATTTTGCTGGGGGAGCACAATTGGGCTGGGCCGGCTGCCAAGTGGCCGCACAATGAGTGACCAGCAGGGATCAGCACTGGGGTTCCAGCTCTGCCTCGGGGGTCTGGGTTCAGGCGCTGCCAGGTGGCAAAGCCTGGCCCCATGGGGGGCCGGGGAGCGGGGAAGGGGAAGGGAAGAGGCTGGGGGCCCGGCTCCCAGCCTGGGCTCAGGACAGCGTGGTGAGGAGCAGCCTGGTGTCACTGCAGCCCAGGGGGGACAGGTGCTGGTCTCTGCCCCTTGCCTTTGTGCAGGACGTGGACAACAAGGTGGAGCGGGTCTGGGGTGACTGCAGCTGCAGGAAGAAGTATTCCCACGTGGACCTGGTGGTGATGGTGGACGGTTACGAGGGAGAGAAGGGAGCCGTCGTCGCAGGGAGCCGGGGCTACTTCCTTAAGGTGAGAGCCCAGCCCTGCGGCGCTGCTGGGGGAGCGGGGGCGGCGCAGCGGGGCACGTGTGACCCCCGGTGGCTTCCCCTTGTCCCGCAGGGTCCCCTGGTGTTCCTGGAGCAGGCCCTGATCCAGTACGCCCTGCAGAGCCTCCGCGCCAAGGGCTACACTCCCGTCTACACCCCCTTCTTCATGCGCAAGGAGGTGATGCAGGAGGTGGCCCAGCTCAGCCAGTTCGACGAGGAGCTGTACAAGGTGAGCCCGACGCCCGCTGGCTCTCTGCGTCTCGCCGCCCGGCTCCCACATCCAGCCCGGCCTCTGCTGCATGCCCTCCCCTGCCGGGAGGCAGCCGGCTGCTGTCCCTTTGCCCTGGCGAGGCCGTGGCATCAGCTCCCTGCTGCTCCCCGTCCCTGGGTCCGTCTTCTTCCGAGGAAGGCCCAGTGGGGATGAGGAAGGCCCAGTGCAGACGCAGCCGGTTGTCAAGGCGATAGGGTGACGGGTGACAGCTCGTCCCCAGCCTCGCCATCGGGAGCTGGCAGGAGGCCATTGGGGCCTATAAAGGAGGCCAAACAAGCAGCGCACGGCAGCTGCTCCCCTTTTCTTGACCCACTTCGGAGCCGTCCTGTTCCCCTCCTGGGAAGCCTCGCTGCCGGGGAGCGCGGGTGCCTGTGCTGGCTGCCCCGAGCATCTGCCAGGGCTGGGGGGCTTTGTCCCCAGAGGTGCAGGGACAGCTGGGGACGGGGCACAGAGGCTCTTTCCCGTCCCCACGGTTCCCCCTGCTCCCCAGGTGATTGGCAAGGGCAGCGAGAAGGCGGAGGACAGCTCCATCGACGAGAAGTACCTCATCGCCACCTCGGAGCAGCCCATCGCAGCCCTGCACCGGGACGAGTGGCTGAAGCCGGAGGATTTGCCCATCAAGTACGCGGGGCTGTCCACCTGCTTCCGCCAGGAGGTCGGCTCGCACGGCCGAGACACCCGCGGCATCTTCCGCGTCCACCAGTTCGAGAAGGTGAGAGGAGCGGGGAGCCCCCGCGGGGCATTTGTGCCCCCTCCCAGGCTGGAGCTGACGGGGGGGCCGCTGTCTCTCCGCAGATCGAGCAGTTTGTCTACGCCTCGCCACACGACAACAAGTCATGGGAGATGTTTGATGAGATGATCGCCACGGCCGAGGACTTCTATCAGTCCCTGGGCATCCCCTACCACATCGTGAACATCGTCTCGGGTAGGGGTCCCCGCCGTGGGGCCGTGCGGGGTGCCAGCGTACCGGGAAAGCCCTTGGGGTGGGGACTTCCCTGCTCCATCTCCTTGCCACAATGGCCTGGGAGCAGACCAGGCGCCTGTGCCAGCACCTCGGGTGCCACCGTGCCCTGACCCACTTCCCGGCACAGCTTTCTTTGTCCGAGAGCATCCCTGGCTCGCGTTCCCACGGTGTCAGTCCCCAGGCCTGGTGCAGGGAGGCGGCGCCTTGGCCCTGGGCACAGAGGAAGGGGACGTCAGCTTTCCTGCAGCGATGCTCTGTGTCACTCCAGGCCCACCAGGACGGACACACACTGCGTGGGCACCCCCACCGTGCTGGGACCATGTCCCTGCTGCGTCCCCACTGTCCCTCTGGAAGGGAAGGACAGTCTGAGTGACTCCTCGCAGGGGAATTGGCTTCTGTAGTGGCTCCTTCCAGCCTCTGCTCTGCTGAGCAGGGACACGGCTGCCCTGGGACAAGTGCAGAGCAGTGGCACAGTGCTGCTGAAGCTGCTTTGTAGAATTTAAGCCTCAGCCTCCGCTGCCATCCTAACAGGGGGGCTGTTTGGGCTGGACCGTGCTAACTGCGTCACTCCCATCTCGCAGGCGCCTTGAATCACGCTGCCAGCAAGAAGCTGGACCTGGAGGCCTGGTTCCCAGGGTCAGGGGCTTTCCGGGAGCTCGTGTCCTGCTCCAACTGCACCGACTACCAGGCACGCCGCCTGCGCATCCGCTACGGGCAGACCAAGAAGATGATGGACAAGGTGAGGGCGCGCGGCTTGGCTGGCGGGGGGTGGTCCTGCTCTCCCCATCTTCTGCTTCACTGCGTCCCCCCCACCCTGCTGCAGGTGGAGTTTGTGCACATGCTCAACGCCACGATGTGCGCCACAACCCGGACCATCTGCGCCATCCTGGAGAACTACCAGACGGAGGAGGGCATCCTCATACCCGAGAGGCTGCGCGACTTCATGCCCCCAGGTAACAGCCGCTGCCCTGCCCGGGCTCCATGGCTGGGTCCCCGGGCACCCCGCGTGCCCCTGGTGCGATCTGCCCCACTTGCTTTTCCCCCAGACCTCCGAGAGATGATCCCGTTCGTGAAGCCGGCCCCCATCGAGCAGGAGCTCTCCAAGAAGCAGAAGAAGCAGCAGGAGGGCAGCAAGAAGAAGTCGGCAGGAGGAGACCGGGTGCTGGAGGAGCAGATGCAGAACATGGGCGTGAACAGCGCCTAAATGCTGGCCCCAGGGCCGCCGGCGAGGCCTCCTGAATCATCTCGGCTTCTTCCCCAGCTCGGGCTGCGCCCATCCATCATCACCTCTGCTTCGGGGCCCCGTCTGCGTCAGGGAGCTGCTGGTCACCACCCGGCCCCCCCGGCACGGAGCGCCGGGATGAAGAACTGACAGTACCGGGGCTCCGGCCCCCCCGTCCCCGTCCCCCCCCACCGAGCGGGGCCATGCGCCCCTGGGTCGCTGCCCTGCGGGCTCATCCCAGGGGCGGAAACTTTCCTCTCCTTCAATCCAATAAAGCAAAGCTGCTGAGATGTGTTGTTGGGCTGCCTGTGCCCCTCTGGGGGTCCACGCACAGCGAGGGGTGGTTGCTGGGGGGGCTGAGGCAACGCTGCAGCGTGGGGGGGGGGGCTCCGCTCCCCTCTCCCCTTCTCTGTCCTTTCTCCGCAGCGGCAGCTGGGCGCGGGGCCGCCGCCGGCCCCACACAATGGCACAGACAAAGGCCGCGCTCGGCGGATCCCATTTGTAATTCAACGAGGGGCCGGGGCCCCGCTCGCCCAGCTGCTGCCCGGGACCCCCGTGGGCAGCGGTGGGGGCGGGGGCGGCGTGCCTCAGTTTCCCAAAAGCCGGGGGTGGGAAAGTTGGGGGGGGGGTTGGTTGGTTGGGGCGTGCCTCCCACGGCAGCCGTCTGCGTGCCGCGCGTGGGAAAGCCGGGGTTGCACCCACGGGAGCTGGGGGGGCCCCGGCGCCGGCCCCCCCGCAGCCCGACCAGCCGGTTCTGCTCACCCTCGCCCTGCTTCCCCGCCTGGCAGCGCCTTTGAAGGGCACCGGGGGGGCCCCCGGGCAGGGCGGGGAGCGGCCCCGGCTGAGTCAGCGAGCCCTGGGCGGGGGCCGGGGGGGTCCCGGGGCAGCTTCGGCGCCGGTTCCTTTCCCCTCTCCGCCCCCCCGCACCCGTCCGACCCGTTCTGCGCCCCGGGGCCCGGCTCCGCGCCGTCTGCCTGGCACCGCGGCGCGGCCCCGTGCGGGCAGCAGGACGGGGGTGTCCCCGCCCGCAGCCCCCCACCCAGCGCGGTGCTTCGCTCCATGCCCCCTACAGCCCCCCAGTTTGTCCCAGTGCCCCCCAGTGTCCTTCGGCCCGGCCCCGGAGCTGCGGCTGGCACCGTGTCGGGCGCCCGGAGCTGGGTGCGGGGGGTGCTGCACGCGGGCGGTTCACGCGTGTGCATCCCCCGAGTGTGCGCGCACACGCGTGTCCTGTGCCGCGCGTGCACGGCACGCGTGTCCTACGTGTGTGCACGTGTGCCCCCCGTGCCCGTGCCATGTGCGTGCGTGGGCGCGCGTGTGCGTGGGCGCGTGCATGTGTGTGCATGCCTGTGCGCGTGGGTGCGCATATGTGCGCGTGTGCACGCGTGTGCACGCGTGGGCGGGCGTGCGCGTGTCTGCACGGGCGTGTGCGCGCCCCCCGCGTGTGCGCCCCCCTCCAGCCGTGCCCGTGCGCCAGGTGCCGGGGTGCGGGGAGGTGCGGGGGGGGCGTTTTGGGGGGTGGCGGCGGCTCCTTTAAGCGCGGCGCGGCCCCGTGCCGAGCGCGGCCCCGCCCCGGCGGGTGCGCGCGGGCGGCGGGCGCGGCGGCGGCGCGGGGCGCGGGGCGCAGCGGGCACCGGCGGCAGCGGCCGCACCGCGCCATGGGCGCTCCGCCCGCCCGCGGGGCCGCGCTCCTGCTGCTCGCGCTGCTGCTGCTGCCCGCGCCGGGGCAGCCCCGCCGCCCGCCCCCGGGAACCGGCACCGGCACCGGCACCGGCACCTGCCCGCCCGCCGCGCCGCCGGGCGCGCTCCTGCCTCTGCCCCTGCGCCGCGGCGGCTCCGCCGCTTCCAGCGGCACCGGGGACAGCGGCGGGGCCGGGCCCACCCCGCGCACCGGAGCGCACGGCGGCACCGGGGACAGCGGCGGAGCGCGGCCGCTCTCGGCCACCGGCGCTTCCAGCGGCACCGGGGACAGCGGCGGCGGCGCCCGGCCTCATCCCGACCCCGGAGCGCCCGGCGGCGGCGCCGACGGATACGGCGGCGGCTCCGGGCCTGAAGCAGGCGCCGGCGCTTCCAGCACCGGGAGCGCTGGGGCTTCCCGCGGCACCGGGGAGCGCAACGGCACCGGGACCCCTGGGGATGCCGGAGACCATGGAGGCGCCGGGAGCACCGAGCGCACCGCGTGCACCAGCGACACCGCGAGTCCCGGGGCCACCGCGACCGCAGGGGCCGCCACGAGCCCTGGGGCCACCGGCACCATGCGGGTCCCCGCGGGCACGGGGCGCTCCCGCCAGCGCCGCAGCCCCAACACGGCACCGCAGTTCCAGCCCTCCAGCTACCAGGCGTCGGTGGCGGAGAACCGGCCGGCGGGGACGGCGGTGGCACGGCTGACGGCGGTGGACCCCGACGCGGGCGAGGCGGGGCGGCTGCACTACGCCATGGCCGCGCTCTTTGACAGCCGCTCCGACGCCCTCTTCACCATGGACCCCGTCACCGGTGCCGTCACCACGGCCGCCCCGCTGGACCGCGAGAGCAAGAGCACCCACGTCTTCCGGGTGACGGCGGTGGACCACGGGGTGCCGCGGCGCAGTGCCATGGCCACGCTGACGGTGACGGTGAGCGATGCCAATGACCACGACCCAGCGTTCGAGCAGCCCGAGTACCGTGAGAGCGTGCGGGAGAACCTGGAGGTGGGCTACGAGGTGCTGACAGTGCGGGCTACCGATGGCGACGCCGGCCCCAACGCCAATGTCCTCTACCGCCTCCTCAACGCCGGCGGTGCCAACGAGGTCTTCGAGATTGATCCCCGCTCGGGCGTCATCCGCACCCGCGGCCCCGTGGACCGCGAGGCCGTGGAGGCATTTGAGCTGCTGGTGGAGGCCACGGACCAGGGCCAGGAGCCGGGACCCCGCAGTGCCACGGCCACTGTGCGCATTGTGGTGGAGGATGACAACGACAACGCACCGCAGTTCAGTGAGAAGCGTTACATCGCGCAGGTACCCGAGGACGTGGCACCCAACTCAGCTGTGCTGCGGGTGACGGCCACCGACCGTGACAAGGGCAGCAATGCCCTGGTGCACTACAGCATCGTCAGTGGCAACACCCGCGGCCACTTCTACATCGACGCGCAGACGGGTGCCCTGGACGTGGTCAGCCCTCTGGACTACGAGGCCAGCAAGGAGTACACGCTGCGCATCCGCGCGCAGGACGGCGGCCGCCCGCCCCTCTCCAACATCAGCGGCTTGGTCACCGTGCAGGTGCTGGATGTCAACGACAACGCGCCCATCTTTGTCAGCACGCCCTTCCAGGCCACCGTGCTGGAGAACGTGCCCGTAGGCTACTCCGTCATCCACGTGCAAGCCATCGACGCTGACTCGGGTGACAACGCCCGCCTGGTCTACACCCTCCTGGAGACCGGCGCCGGCTTCCCCTTCGCCATCAACAACAGCACGGGGTGGATCGTGGTGGCCTCTGAGCTGGACCGGGAGGCGGTGGATTTCTACAGCTTTGGGGTGGAGGCGCAGGACCAGGGCAGCCCGCCCATGGCGTCCTCGGCCAGCGTCAGCGTCACCATCCTGGACGTCAATGACAACAGCCCCGAGTTCACGCAGCGGGAGTACGGTGCCCGCCTGAACGAGGACGCGGCAGTGGGCACCAGCGTGCTCACCGTCTCCGCCGTCGACCGTGACGCCAACAGCGTCATCACCTACCAGATCTCCAGCGGCAACACCCGCAACCGCTTCTCCATCACCAGCCAGAGCGGCGGCGGGCTCATCTCGCTCGCCCTGCCCCTGGACTACAAGCTGGAGCGGCAGTACCTGCTCACCATCGCCGCCTCCGATGGCACCCGCCAGGACACAGCCCAGGTGGTCGTCAATGTCACCGACGCCAACACCCACCGGCCCGTCTTCCAGAGCTCCCACTACACTGTCAACGTCAACGAGGACCGGCCGGTGGGCACCACAGTGGTGGTCATCAGCGCCACGGATGAGGACACGGGCGAGAACGCCCGCATCACCTACCTGATGGAGGACAGCATCCCCCAGTTCCGCATCGCCCCCGACACGGGGGCCGTCACCACCCAGATGGAGCTGGACTACGAGGACCAGGTGTCCTACACCCTGGCCATCACGGCCCGTGACAACGGCATCCCGCAGAAGTCCGACACCACCTACCTGGAGATCCTGGTGAGCGATGTCAACGACAACGCACCCCAGTTCCTCCGCGACTCCTACCAGGGCTCCATCTACGAGGACGTGCCCGCATTCACCAGCGTCCTCCAGGTCTCAGCCACCGACCGCGACTCGGGCCTCAACGGCAGGGTCTTCTACACCTTCCAGGGCGGTGACGATGGCGACGGCGACTTCATCATCGAGTCCACCTCAGGCATCGTCCGCACCTTGCGCCGCCTGGACCGGGAGAACGTGCCGCTCTATGCCCTGCGGGCGTACGCTGTCGACAAGGGCGTGCCGGCCAGGCGGACACCGGTGGAGATCCAGGTGACGGTGCTGGACGTCAACGACAACCCGCCCGTCTTCGAGCGGGATGAGTTCGACATCTTCGTGGAGGAGAACAGCCCCATCGGGCTGGTGGTGGCCCGCATCACGGCCACCGACCCCGACGAGGGCACCAACGCCCAGATCATGTACCAGATCGTGGAGGGGAACATCCCCGAGGTCTTCCAGCTGGACATCTTCTCCGGAGAGCTCACCGCCCTGGCCGACCTGGACTACGAGACCAAGGCGGAGTACGTCATCGTGGTGCAGGCCACTTCGGCCCCGCTGGTGAGCCGTGCCACCGTCCACGTGCGCCTGCGGGACACCAATGACAACAGCCCCCAGCTGAGGAACTTCGAGATCGTCTTCAACAACTACATCACCAACCGCTCGGGCAGCTTCCCCGGCGGCATCATCGGCCGCATCCCGGCCCGCGACCCCGACGTCTCCGACAGCCTGACCTACGCCTTCGAGCAGGGCAATGAGCTCAACCTGGTGCTGCTGGACCCCCGCACCGGGGACCTGCGCCTCAGCCCGGCCCTGGACAACAACCGCCCGCTGGAGGCCGTCATGAGGGTCTCCGTCTCGGGTAAGAACCCCTGGGGGGAAACCTGGGGAGAGGAGGGGGTGGTCTGGGGGGGTTTCCACCGGAGTTTGGGGCTGGGGAAGCCCCCATAGGTGCTCCCTGCTGCCTCCTGCCCTGGGCAGGGAGGTTTTGGGGTGCCCCCTCCAGATCTGGGGACATCCTGGGGACCTTTTGTCTGCCCTCAGTCCTGGGGGGCCTGAGAGGGGCCCAATACTGCAGAGCATGGATTTTTTTTTGGGGGGGGGGGGAAGTCCACAATGCTGTTGCATGGGTTTGGGAGCCCTGGGACCCTGTGCATGTGTCTGGGGGGGGTCCTGGCACTTCAGTGTGGGTCTGGGGGGGGGCAGCACCCAATGTCTGGGGCCCAGGGTAGAATGGGAGGGTGCTCTAGGGGGGTGGGGGGCCAACTTGGAGGGGGGGAGGGGAGTGGCTCCGGTGCCACCCTGGGGACTGGGGGGGAAACTGAGTCACAGACACCTCGTGGGGCCAGGCCCCTCCTGCCCCAGTGGCTCCATGTCGGGGGGGGCGAGGTCCTGGGCCTGCACGTCCCCCCCCCCCCCAGGGCCTCTGCCTTGTGTGGGAGTGACAGCGGGGGGACAGGGACCCGATGGGGCTGTGACCAGGGAGCTTTGGGGGGCTGGGCTCACCCGGCGCAGTGGGGACCACACGTGGGGGGGGGGGGGCACAGCCACCGCGTCCCACTGTGCTGGGGGAAACCGCAGCACGGGGGGGGGGCTTACTGGGGTTCCCAGTGCTCGGCCATGGGGAATCTGGGGGCAGGGAACAGGGTGAGGGCGCTTGGCTCCCCCTCCCCAAATCCTCTCCCCCCCCAGCCCTTCCCTGCCTCAGTTTCCCCCTTAACCCCTTCTGAGGGCACGTGGGGGCCCTCACTCACGGGGGGGGTCAGCTTGGGTACAGAGCTCCCCCTCCCACTTCTCTCCCCAGCCCCAGCGGGATGGGGGGGCAGCCCCAGCCCCCCACAGCACGCTGCCTGGTGCCGCGATGTCCCCTGCCCCAGCCCCGCGTCCCCCAGCCACCCATCTGCTGCTCCTGCTCCAGCTGCACAAAGGGGTGGGGAGGGGGTCGCTGGGAGCCCCCCTGCGCCCCCCCCTGCACAGGGGCTGGGGAACAAAGGGTCCGGCCATAGCTGGGCCCCCGCTGCCACCGCCATGGCAACGCCCCCCCCACCCCCCCCCGGCCACCAGCCACTGCCATGGGGCCACCGCCTGTCACCATTCCCTGAGCCCACGGCCCCCTGTCCAGTGCCACCCGCAGTCCCCACGTCCCCGAGCTGTCCCCTGGCTGCGTCCATCCGTCCATCTGCCGGTGCCCTGCCCATCCTCCATCTGTCCGTCTGTCCCTCCACCACCCCGGCGAGGAGGAGGAGGAGGCACCGCAGGCACCGACCCCAGGGTGGGACCAGTTGGGTTGTTGCCCCACAGCCATCCCCATCAGGTGCCACCATGGAGGGCACAAGGGGTGGCTGGTCACCCCATGACCAGGCCCAATGGGTGCCACCACAGTGACCATGAGGGGCTGGGTGGTCGCCCCGTGACCATCCCCACTGGGTGCCACCGCAGTGACCACCACAAGTCAGGTTTTTTGCCCCATGGCCGTCCCCGCTGGGTGCCACCGTGGCTACCACGGGGAGGTGGGTGGTCGCCCTGTGACCATCCCCACCGGGTGCCACCGCGGTGACCGCGGCCGTTGTCCTGCCCGCAGATGGGGTCCACAGCGCCACGGCGCAGTGCACGCTGCGGGTGACGGTGATCACGGACGAGATGCTGAGCAACAGCATCACGCTGCGGCTGGCCGACATGTCCCAGGAGCGCTTCCTCTCGCCCCTGCTCAGCCTCTTCCTGGAGGGGGTGGCGGCGGTGCTGGCGGCCCCCCGCCACCGCGTCGTGCTCTTCAACATCCAGACGGACACGGACGTGGGGGCCGCCCGCATCCTCAACGTCAGCCTCTCGGTGCGGCTGCCGGCCTCGGCGCGCGGCGCCCGCTTCTTCTCCTCGGAGGAGCTGCAGGAGCGGCTGTACCTCAACCGCTCGCTGCTGGCCGCCATCTCGGCGCAGCGCGTGCTGCCCTTCGACGACAACATCTGCCTGCGCGAGCCCTGCGAGAACTACATGCGCTGCGTCTCCGTCCTCAAGTTCGACAGCTCGGCGCCCTTCCTGGCCTCCGACACCGTCCTGTTCCGCCCCATCCACCCCGTCACCGGCCTGCGCTGCCGCTGCCCGCCCGGCTTCACCGGCGACTACTGCGAGACCGAGGTGGACCTCTGCTTCTCCAGCCCCTGCGGCAGCAACGGGCGCTGCCGGAGCCGCGAGGGCGGCTACACCTGCGAGTGCCACGAGGACTTCACCGGTGAGCACTCGGCACCGTCCCCGGGCTCCCTCGTCAGCCCTGCGCTCCCGGCCCTTCTTCCCTGCCGCTCCTCCGTGCGCCCCAGCCATCCCCTCGTGGTGCGCCCCTCCAGCCCTCACGGCACCCATCCCCGTCGTCAGCCCTCCCTTGTCCAGCCCCCAGCCTCCCCCCGTCCATCCCTCCGTCCAGCCTCTGTCCCCATCCTCCCCTTTGTCTCCCCCCCTCCCTCCTTCCAGCCCCCCAGCCCCAATCCCCTACCCCCTGAGCCCCTCCCCGCCCTCCAGATCCCTCTGCGCACCACCACCACCCCCCATTGTCCTCTCCTTGTCCCCTCCTCCCTGTCCCCTCTGTCCCTTCATCCCTGCAGGATGTCAGGGCGGAGGGAGACGTCTGGGGTGACACCCCGGGGACACTCTGGGGACACCCTGGGGTCACCCTGGGAACACCCCGGGGACAGGCTGCCACCACCACGTGGCCACCTGCCCCCCCCTCCCCAACGTGTGGCTCTGCTGGGGGGACGCCACAATCACGGGGTCACCCTGGGAGCGGTGGCACTGGGGACCCCCAGGCACCCCCAGCCCCCCGGGGGGGGGCAGCCAGCTGGAGGAGGGGGCTGTGGGGGGGGGGGCTTTGTCTCGGTTGCCGTGGCGATGGGAGCCGGTTGCCACGGTGATGGAGCTGGGGATAAAGAGGCTTTGGAGATGCAATGGGGGGGGTGGGAGGTGGGGAGGGGACCCCCAGGGCTTGGGGGGGGGACGACGACCCCAGTGCCGGGGGGACCGGTGCCAAGGTGCCCTCGTGCAGGGGAGCACTGCGAGCTGAGCGCCCGCCGTGGCCGCTGCGTGCCGGGGGTCTGCCGCAACGGGGGCACG
Source organism: Anas acuta (assembly GCF_963932015.1). Classification (NCBI taxonomy): domain Eukaryota; kingdom Metazoa; phylum Chordata; class Aves; order Anseriformes; family Anatidae; genus Anas; species Anas acuta. The sequence goes on along the minus strand of NC_089002.1, from coordinate 1,761,501 downwards.
TGCGTCAACCTGCTGGTGGGGGGCTTCCGCTGCGAGTGCCCCCCCGGGCACTACGAGAAGCCCTTCTGCGCCATGAGCACCCGCAGCTTCCCCCCCCGCTCCTTCGTCACCTTCCGCGGCCTCCGCCAGCGCTTCCACTTCACCCTCGCCCTGACGTGAGCCCACGGGGGGGGCGGGGGGAGATGCCATGGGGAGGCCACGGGCAGGGGGCTGTGAGGCAGGGAGGTGGGCACCCCGTGTGCATGGGGTGGGGGCAGTGGGGTGTGGGGTGGTGGGAGCCCCATGGGTGTCACTGTGGGCAGGGGGGCAGGGGGTATGGGTAGGAAAAATGGGGCAGGGGCAGTGGGGTGCCCAGGAGGCATGGGGGGGTAATGGGGCATGGGGGGGGAGTGGCTCATGGACGTGGGGTTGGGCAGTGGGGTGTGGGGTGGTGGGCGCCCCACTGGGGACTGTGGAGTCCCCATGGACATGGGGGCTCCCAGATGGCATGGGGGGGGCGCAGCAGGGCATGGGGTGGCAGCACATCCCGGTGGGCACCCGGGGTTTGGGGCATGCCAGGGAGATGTGGGGTGATGGGGCAGGGCCCCGGGCGCTCTGGGGACAGGACTCAGCCCCTGTCCCCGGGCACAGGTTCGCCACCAAGGAGCGGGACGCGCTGCTGCTCTACAACGGGCGCTTCAACGAGAAGCACGACTTCGTGGCGCTGGAGATCGTCCGCGAGCAGATCCAGCTCACCTTCTCGGCAGGTACGGCCCCGCCGCTCCCCAGCACGGCATCCGCGGCATTTCCTCCTGGCACCGCACCGCGGCACCGGCACCGCGTCCCTGGCACCGTGTCCGCATCCCTGGCACCGCGTCCCGTGCTTTGCATTCCTGGCACCACATCCCCGGCATCACATCACTGTTGTTGCACCCCGGCACTACCTGGCCCTGGATCCCCATCTCCGCATCCCATACATGTCCCATGCACCCATCCCTGGCGCTGCCCTGTGGCACCGTCCCCCCGCTGTCACCCCCCGCCCCCTCCCTGTGCCCCCTCGCTGCCCCCGGGCCGTGCCCACAGCCCGACGTGCCGCGCGGTGCCCGCAGGTGAGACCACGACCACGGTGTCCCCGTTCGTGCCGGGCGGTGTCAGCGATGGGCAGTGGCACCGGGTGCAGCTGCACTACTACAACAAGGTGGGGGCGCGGGGGGGCCGCCAGGCTGCCACAGCTGGGGGGGGGGACAGTGGGAAGGGGCTGCATGGGGTGGCGTGGGGGGATGGACAGAGGGACGGGGAGGTGGGGGCTGATGGGGGGCATGGAGGGGAGCAGGGGGGTGGAGGTGGAGGAAGAGGGTGGAGGGGAGCAGGGACGTGGGCTTGGGGATGAGGAAGAGGATGGAAGGGATTGGGGTGGGGATTGGGGTGGGTAAAGAGTGGGATGGAGGGGAGAAGAGGGAGTTTGGGGGTGGGTAAAGGGGGGATGGAGGAGGGCGAGGGGCTGAGGATGGAGGAAGAGGATGGAGAAGAGCGGGGAGGTTGTGGGATTTGGGAGGGGAGGAGGAGGATGGAGGGGAGCGGGGTGGGGGCTTGGGGGGATGAGGGAAAGGGTGAAGGGGAGTGGGGCACTGGGGATGGAGGAAGAGGATGGAGGGGAGAAGGGATGTGGGTCTGGGGTGGAGGAAGAGGACAGAGGGGGATAGGGATATGGATTTGGGGACAGAGGAAGAGGATGGAGGGTAGTAAAGAAGTGGGTTTGGGGTTGGAGGAAGAGGACAGAGGGGAGCGGGGATGTGGGTTTGGGGATGGGGGGAAGAAGGGCTGGGGCCCAGCTGGGAGGATGATGGGGGGATGAAGGCCAGCGGGGAGGGGGCAGCACTGGCACCATGGCTCATCCCGTGCCCCCAGCCCGTGCTGGGGAAGTCAGGGCTGCCCCAGGGCCCGTCGGAGCAGAAGGTGGCCGTGGTGGCAGTGGACGACTGTGACACAGGCATGGCCCTCAAGTTCGGCCCCATGCTGGGCAATTACTCGTGCGCGGCGCAGGGCACCCAGTCCGGCTCCAAGAAGTAAGGCCGGGGGCTGGGGGGGGGGGGGTGAAGGTGTGAGTTGGGGGTGCCCCCCGGGCCCCCGCGGGTGACGCTGGTGCTGCAGGTCGCTGGATCTGACGGGGCCGCTGCTGCTGGGCGGGGTGCCCACCCTGCCCGAGAGCTTCCCCATCCGCAGCCGCCACTTCGTGGGCTGCATGCGGCACCTGCACATCGACGAGCGCCCGGTCGACCTGGCAGCCTTCATCGCCAACAACGGCACCGTGCCAGGTGGGGGGGCTGGGGGGGACTGGGGGGGGGGCTGGGGAAATGCCCAGAGCTCCCCGTGCCCCCTCGGCATGGGGACGTGGGGCTGGGGGTGGCAGGAGCAGGGGGCTGGAGGGGGCCGTGCGCCCTGGGCACGGGGATGTGGGGATAGGGGACAGGGGGGTGCTGAGGCAGGGGGGGTCAGGGCACACGGGGCTGGGGCAGGGCTCTCTGCAGCCCCAGGCCATGGGGGTGTGGGGCTGGGGCATGTGGGGTTAGGGGGGTGCCTGGCTCTGGGTCTGGATGGGGGCCGGGCGGGGGCACCGTGCAGGGAGCATTGGGGCAGAGGGTGGCCAGGGATCACCGTGCCACGGGGCACTCGGGGTGCCTGGGGGCGGTGGGTCAGGGGGCTGCAGTCTGTAGGGCTGGGTGGGGGGCACAGTGCTGGGGGGCACCAGCCCCGCACCACCCTGTCCCCCCCCCTGCCCTCCCGCAGGCTGCCCCGCCAAGAAGACGGTGTGTGACGCCGGCACGTGCCACAACGGGGGCACCTGCGTGCACGAGTGGGACAGCTTCAGCTGCCAGTGCCCGCTGGGCTTCGGGGGCAAGACGTGCCAGGAAGGTAACGGGGGGGCTGGGGCCAAGGTGGGGGGGGGGGGACACGGGTCTGGCTGGGGGGGCAGTGGGCGCACACGTTGCTCTGTGTCCCCGCAGAGATGGCGAGCCCCCAGCGGTTCCTGGGCAGCAGCCTGGTGGCCTGGAGCGGGCTGGCGCTGCCCCTGACGCTGCCCTGGCACCTGGGGCTGATGTTCCGCACGCGGCAGCCCCGTGGGTTGCTGCTGCGCGCCTCCGCCGGGCCCACGGCCACCCTCACCCTGCAGGTGTGCCGGGGGGCAAGGGGGGGGCACGGGGCACAGAGTGTATGGGCCTGGGGAGCTACGGGCATGGGCGTTATTGGTACGGGGGTTATGGGTACAGGGGTACTGCCCTGGGGTATGGGGTGGGGGGCTATGGGCACAGGGTCTGTGGGTGCAGGGATTCCGGGCATGGGAGGTGCTGCCCTGGGGTCTGTGGGCATGGGACTGTTGCTCTGGGGGGGCTGTGGGAATGGGGGGTGGGCACGTGCATGGGGGAGGGATCGCTCTGGGTCATATTGCTCTGGGGGCAGTGTGGGGTGGGGGGGTACTGTGCGGGGTTAAGGTTATCCTTAGGGTTAGGAGCTACTGCCCTTGGCAGGGGGGTTGCTGTGGGGTCTGCTGTCCAGGGGGTGTTGCCCTTGGGGGGGGCATTGCTGGGGGGTCAGTGCTGGGGGGGGGATATTGTCCTGGGGGAGTTACTGCCCTTGGTGGGGGATGATGCTGGGGGCCATTGTCCTTATGGGGGGATTGCCCCTGGGAGCAGGGGTTACCCCAGGGGGATTGCCCTGGAGGGGGGATTACCTGGGGGGGATTTGTGCAGGGGGCATCGCCCTGGGGGCCATCACCTATCAAGGAGGGTGCTGGAACCATGGGGGGTGTAGGGGGGGGAAGGTTTCCATGGGGGGCAGTGCTGAGGAGGACCGGGGGGGGGGCACTGACACCTCTGCCCGCAGCTGAGCGAGGGGCAGGCGGAGGCGGGCGTGTGGCAGGGGGGCTCCCGCCTGGCCTGGCTGCGGCTACCCCATGCCAGGGTCAACGACGGCGCCTGGCACCACCTCCAGCTGGAGCTGCGGGGGGCCCCCGGCCGCGCCCCCCCGGCCACCCTCCTCCTCCTCGCCCTGGACTACGGCCGCCACCAGGTGATGGGGACGCGGGGGCGCTGGGGCAGGGCGCAGGGTGGGGACCCCCCAGGGGCAGGGACCCCTCGGTACCCGCGGTGCCCCGGGGCTGGGCGCACTCAGAGCCCCTGTCCCCGCAGGCGGTGGCCGACGTGGCCGGGGGGCTGCAGGGGCTGCGGCTGCGGACGCTGAGCGTGGGGGGGCTGGCAGGGGACAGCGGCCAGGTGGAGCAGGGCTTCCGCGGCTGCCTGCAGGTACGTGGGGACATGGGACGTTGGTTGGCAAGTGGGAGGGGGGCAGGGGCATGGGGACGTGGTGCAGGGCATGGGGACATGCACAGGGCATGGGGACATGGCGCAGGTGAGGGGGACGTGGGCACGGTGCTGTGGGACATGGGTATGGGCATGGCGCTGTGGGCACGGAGCACGGTGTAGGTCATGGGGACATGGGAAGGGGGACACAGTGCCTGTGGGCCTAAGGAGTTGGGGACAGGGACACAGGCTGCGGGGCCATGGGGACATTTGGGCACAGCGACACAACCTGGGGCACTGGGCACAGGGACTGGGGCTGGGGGCCCGGGGGGCCCAGGCGCAGTGGTGACGGGCGGTGCCGCAGGGCGTGCGCATGGGTGAGACGGCGGCCAGCGCGGTGGCACTGGCGGTGGCACCGGCGGCGCGGGTGAACGTGGAGGGGGGCTGCGCCCTGCCCGACCCCTGCGACTCGGGGCCGTGCCCCCCCCACAGCTACTGCAGCGACGACTGGGACAGCTTCTCCTGCAGCTGCCACCCCGGTGAGACCCCCCGAGGCCACTGTCCCCTCCCAGCGCTGTCACCTCCCCAGGCGCTGCCACCCGCAGTGCTGTCACCTCCCCAAGCACAGCCACCTGCTGGGCGCTGCCATCCTTGGTGTGGCCACCCCCAAGCACAGTCCCCAAGGCACTGCCACCCCCTGTCACTGTCCCCCAGGCACTGTCACCCCCTGTCACTTCTGCCTTTGGCACTGCCACCTCCAAGGCACAGACCTCAAGGTGCTGCCACCTTCCCTGGTCACTGCCACCCTTGTCACTGTCCCCATTGTCACTGTCACCTTCCCTGCTAACTGCCACCATCCTTTCACTGTCCCCGTGGCCACTGCCAACTTTCCTGGGCACTGCCACCCCCTGTCACCGTCCCTGGGCACTGCCCCCCCATCACTGTCCCCCCATGGCCACTGCCACCCTCCCTGAGCACTGCCACGTTCCCGTTGGTGTCCCCATGCACTGCCACCCAGGGCACCGCTACCCCCTCACAGCCACTCTTACCCATCCCTAACCAAGGGACAGGGGACTCTGGGGACACCAGCTGGGGACTCTGCCTTGGCTGCCCGGCACGTGTCCCCAACTGTGCCTGTCCTCGTGCCCGGCCCTGCAGGCTACTTTGGTGACAGCTGCATCAGCGCCTGCGCCCTCGACCCCTGCGAGCACCGGGGTGCCTGCGTGCGCAGAGCCGGTGCCACCCACGGCTACGTCTGCGAGTGTCCCCAGGGCTACTTCGGGCCATACTGCGAGCACAAGTGAGTGGCAGGGAGGGACGGGGCACACGCGAGTGTGACAGGCGCCCATCTGGATGTCCGTCACACTTGTGCGTGCCCCATCCCTCTTGCTGGGTAGGGGTGGGTGTGCAAGGACGTGCTGGGGACAGGAGGGGCACAGTGGCCTTGCAAAGGAGCAGGGTGGCCATGTAAGTGGCAGGGTGGGGACAGGAGGGGCACGGTGGCCATGCAAGGACCATGGTGGCCCTGCACATGACAGAGTGGGCGTGAGAGGGGCATGCTGCGGTGTGAGGGTGCAGTGGGCACTGCAGGAGCACAAAGACCATGCAAGAGCCACGGTGGCCATCATGTCCCCACCGTGTCCTGTGTAGGACCACCGTGGCTCTTGGGGGAGATTCAGAGGGCAAGGTGGCCACACAAGTGGCAGGGTGGGTGTGAGGAAGGCACAGCGGCTGTGCAAGGGGCCCAGTGGCCATGCACAATATGTGTGCCATGCCATGCTGTGCCATGCCGTGCTGTGCCATGCCATGCTGCGCCACGCCGTGCTGTGCTGCGCCATGCCATGCTGTGCCATGCCGTGCTGTGCCATGCCATGCCGTGCCATGCCGTGCTGTGCTGCCCACGTAGGGTGGACCAGCCGTGCCCACGGGGCTGGTGGGGCCACCCCACCTGCGGCCCCTGCAGCTGCGACGTCGCCAAGGGCTTTGACCCCGACTGCAACAAGACAACGGGCGAGTGTCGCTGCAAGGTGAGCACCCGTGCCCCCTGCCTGGCCCCGTGCCCCCCCGCCTGCTGCGGCCCCACCGAGCCCCCTTGTGCCCCCCCCTCCCCAGGAGAACCACTACCGGCCGGAGGGCAGCGATGCCTGCCTGCTCTGTGACTGCTACCCCACCGGCTCCCTGTCCCGCCTCTGCGACGCCACCAGCGGGCAGTGCCCCTGCAAGGCCGGCGTCATCGGGCGCCACTGCGACCGCTGCGACAACCCCTTCGCCGAGGTGACGGCCAGCGGCTGCGAAGGTGGGTGCTGGCAGCTGGGTGCCACCGTCCCCAGCGGTGCCCAGCCTTGATGCCCGGCCCCTTTGGCTTTTGCAGTCAACTACGACAGCTGTCCCCGTGCCATCGAGGCCAGCATTTGGTGGCCACGGACGCGCTTCGGGCTGCCTGCTGCTGCCCCGTGCCCCAAGGGCTCCATCGGTAAGGGGGGGACACGGGGACAGGGCTGCCTGTCCTCACTCTGTGCCCCACGGGCTCTGTTGGTAATGGGGAGACTTGGGGACAGGGCTGCCCCGTGCCACCCTGTGCCCCAGGTTCTCTGTGGGTACAAGGGGGACGTGGGGACAGGACTGCCCACATCTATCCCATAGGTCCCATTGGTGTGGGAGGGACACAGGGACAGGGCTGCCCAGTGCCACCCCATGCCCCAAGGCCCACCTTGGTAATGTGGGAAGCACAGGGACAGGGCTGCCTGTCACCACCCTGTGCCCCCACAGGGACAGGGCTGCCCAGTGCCACCCCGTGCCCAGAGTGCTCCATGGGAGTGGGGGGGAACGTGGGGACAGAGCTGCCATCCCATGCCCTGATGCCAACCTGTGCCCAAAGGTCCCCACGGGTACAGGGGACATGGGGACGTGCCGGTGTCCCCGTGGTGTCCCCGCTGACCACATTCCCTGCAGGCACAGCAGTGCGTCACTGCGACGAGCACAAGGGCTGGCTGCCCCCCAACCTCTTCAACTGCACCTCGCTGGCCTTCGCTGCCCTCAAGGGCTTCGTAAGTGTCCCCAACCGGGACTGGGAGAGGGTGAGGGGACAGGGAGCGGGGCGGGGGGGTGGCGGCGGGGGCTGAGGACGGTGATGCCGGCAGGCGGAGCGGCTGGTGCGCAACGAGTCGGTGCTGGACACGGCACAGTCTCAGCGGGTGGCCCTGCAGCTGCACAACGCCACGCGCCACACGGCCGCCTACTTCGGCAGCGACGTGCGCCTGGCGTACCGGCTGGCCGCGCGCCTGCTGCAGCACGAGAGCGCCCAGCGCGGCTTTCGGCTGGCTGCCACGCAGGACGTCCACTTCACCGAGGTACGGGGGGGACCCCGCTGCGCCCCCGGTCCTGGGGAGGTGGGCTGGGATGGGGGAGGACAGGGCACACACTTGGGTCCCCTCGCCGGAGAGGGGTGCGCAGTGGGACCAGCCGGGTGGCAGATGCACTGGGACACCTCCAGGACACCTCCTCCTCGCCCTGCTCCCCAGGGGACAAGGAGCAGGGCTGGAGCCCAGAGGTCACCGTTAGAACACAGGGTGGGGGGTGCAGGGGTCGAGTGTGCTGGGGACCAGCCCTTAGTGCTGGGGGCCCGCATGGTGCCCCAATCCCAGGGAGGAGCTGAGCTCTGTGCATGGTGAACTTGGTGCCCCCCAGGGAAAACTGAGGTGCCGGGGTGATGGGCACACCCCTAACTCAGGATGGGGGGCACAGCAAGCCTGGCAGTGCCAGGCCCCCCACCACAGAGCCTTGCAGCGCAGTGAAGCAGAGGGGGAGGGAAAAGCCGTGCCCAGACGCTGTGGTGATGGGCACCACGGCCGCGGGCACCACGAGGCACTGTCCCAGCCCTGCCCGTCCCCCAGAACCTGCTGCGGGTGGGCAGCGCCCTGCTGGACGCCAGCAACAAACGGCACTGGGAGCTGATCCAGCAGACGGAGGGCGGCACGGCCTGGCTGCTGAAGCACTTCGAGGACTACGCCAGCGCCTTGGCACAGAACATGCGCCAGACCTACCTCAGCCCCTTCACCATCGTCACCCCCAACATCGGTGAGGGAACGGGGATGGGAACAGGGATGGGTGTGTGCCCACGGGTGGGTGGGTGCTGGTGGGGGGGGTGCCCAGCGACATGTGCACCCCTGGGGACATGTGTGTGCCCTGGGGCTGGGAACCCCTCTGTGCCCAAGGATGGGGACATGTGTGCACCCAGGGACACGCCTGTGCCCCAGGACATGGCCACGCGCACACCTGTGGACATGATCATTGTGTTCCCGTTCCGTGTGCCCAGGGGGCTTGTGTGTGCCTGGGGACACCTGCAGAGCTAGGGACATGGATGTGTGCACAGTGATGCTGCCACACATGCCCAAGGCCACACGTGTGCGTTTACCTGCTGGGGATGCGGCCCCACATATGCCCGGGGGGCACGTAACAGTGGGGTTCTGCCCACGTGGGCACTGGGTGCCAGGGGCTGCGGGTGCTGGTGCGGGGCTGGTGGTGACGCCCGGTGCCGCAGTGGTGTCGGTGGTGCGGCTGGACAAGGGCAGCTTCGCGGGTGCCCGGCTGCCACGCTACGAGGCGCTGCGGGGGGAGAAGCCTCCTGACCTGGAGACCACCGTCATCCTGCCCGAGAGCGTCTTCCGGCCCCCCGAGGGCAGGCGTGAGTCCTGGGCGGTGTTGGGAATGGGGGGGGGGCGGTGGCACAGGTTGGGGGGGACACCCCACAGCCATGGGGTGGGCAGGGCCATGGGGGACCCCTGCACATCTGTGGGGATGGGAGGGTTGGGGACCCCGGTGTGGCCAAGGGACTGGCAGGGTTGGGGGTCCCTGATATGGGGCTGGCAGGGTTGGGGACCCCACTGTGGCCAAGGGACTGGCAAGGTTGAGGGTCTTCAGTATAGGGCTGCCGGGGCGCCAGGCTCCCACCATCCCCTGCCCGCCCACCCCAGACCACCCCACGGGGCACGGGAAACCACTGCCGAGCCCGGGAGGGCAGGAGGAGGAGGACGAGGACGAGGAGGAGGAGGAGGAAGATGAAGAGGCTGCAGAGGAGGAGGAGGAGGAGGAGGAGGTGACCTTGGTGACCCGGCACAAGCGGCACCCGGAGCTGAGCGAGGGCCAGGCCATTGCCAGCGTCATCATCTACCGCACCCTGGCTGGGCTCCTGCCCGAGCAGTACGACACCGACAAGCGCAGCCTCAGGTGCCATGGGGGCCACTCAGGGCACTGGGAGGGGTCTGGGACACGGGGAGCACAGGGGGTAGGGGGAATGCTGTGGGGTACCCAGGCATCGGTGCACAGGGTGTCCATAGGGTGCTAGGGCAAGGGAGGGAGCTGGGGGGTGCTGGGACACGGGGCAGCCCCCAAGGGACACACACAGGGGGCCTGAGTGTCCCCGGGGAGGGGCTGGATGGGGCTGCCTGTGGCTGCTGCATGGACCTGTGGGGTTGTGGGGTGGGTGCCCATGGCCCTGACCGCACTGTGCCGCAGGGTGCCCAAGCGGCCCATCATCAACACGCCGGTGGTGAGCATCAGCGTGCACGCGGCGGCAGGGCGGGCGCCGCGGGCGCTGGAGAAGCCGATCACGCTGCAGTTCCGCCTGCTGGAGACCCAGGAGCGCTCCAAGCCCATCTGCGTCTTCTGGAACCACTCGCTGCTGTGAGCGGGGGACGGGGAGAGGGGGTGGCCTGGCACCCCCAGGGGGAGGTGGCACGGGGATGGGGACACGGGGTGGGCACTGCGGGGAGGGGACGGCGCTGGCCGTGGGGTGACGGGAGGGTGGCGAGGGGCTGGGGCTGTGCTGTGCAGCCCGTCCCTGTGGGTGACACGGGGACGGGAATTGGGGGGTGGCAGCCCTGGTGCCAGCGGTGCGGGTGGGTGGCATGGGGACGGAGCTGCGGGGTGGCTGCCCTGAGCCTGGGGACAGGAGTGGGTGGCAGGGGCATGGCGAGGGGGGTCCCAGCATGGCACGGGGTGTCCCCAGCATGGGGTGTCCCTGGGGGTGTCCCCCCGCCCCGTGCCGGACCCCACGCTGCTGTGCGCGCAGGGCGGGCGGTGCGGGCGGCTGGTCGGCGCGGGGCTGCGAGGTGGTGTTCCGGAACCAGAGCCACGTCAGCTGCCAGTGCAACCACATGACGAGCTTCGCCGTGCTCATGGACATCTCCCGCAGGGAGGTGCGGGCAGGGGGCGGGGCTTGGGAAAGGGGGCGGGGCTTGGGGGGAGTGGGCGGGGCCATGTGGCAGGGGCGCTGGGTTGGGATGGGAAGGCGGGGGCTGAGCAGGGGGCGGGGCTGGGGGCAGAAGTGGGCGGGGCTTCATACATGGGGTGTGGCCCAAAAGTGGGCGGAGCTCCCACGGGGGCGGGGCCACTTGTGGGCGTGGCTTCCCATAGGGACAGGGCCATGCAATGGGTGGGGTCCTGAAGTGGGCGGGGCTTCATATAGGGGGTGGAGCCCAGGAGTGGGCGGGACTTCATACAGGGGGCGTGGCCCAAAAATGGGCGGGGCTCACGAGGGGCGGGGCAAGTTGTGGGCGGGGCTTCCCATAGGGGCTGGGCCTTGCAATGGGTGGGGCCCAGAAGTGGGCAGGGCTTCATATAGGGGGCGGGGCTCCTGATTGTGTGGGGGCGTGGCTCGGGATGGGTGTGGCTCAGGGCGTGTCCGAGGGGGCATGTCCTGACCCCCCCCCCCATGCGTCAGAACGGGGAGATCCTGCCGCTGGCGGCGCTGACCTACGCCTCGCTGGGGGTGGCGCTGGCGGGGCTGCTGCTGGCCGTGCTGGTGCTGGGCGCCCTGCGGGGGCTGCGCTCCAACCGCCACAGCATCCGGCGGCACGGCGCCACCGCCCTGCTGCTGGCACAGCTCGTCTTCATGCTGGGCATCAACCAGGCCGACCTGCCGGTGAGGGGGGGGGCCACGAGGGGGGGGGCTACGAGGGGGGGGGGGCACTTTGGGCTGGGCTATGGGGGCGGGGCTTAAGGGGGTGGGGTCCATGGGGGCAGGGCCATGGGCCTGGGGAGCTGGGGAAGGGTTTGGGGGATAGGCGGGGCTTAAGGGGGTGTGGTCAATGAAGGGGCGGGGTCAACCAGTGGGTGTGGTCATTGAAGGGGCGGGGCCAGGTGATGGGCGGGGCTCCCCGGTGGGTGTGGCTCGAGGGGTGTGGGTTATGGGGGGGTGTGGGTGCAGTGGGTGGGGCTCCAGGAGGCCCCCCCCAGGGTGCACCATCGGTGACGCGGTGTGCGCGGTGCAGCTGCCGTGCACGGTGGTGGCCATCCTGCTGCAGTTCCTGCACCTGAGCGCCGTGGGCTGGGCGCTGCTGGAGGCGCTGCACCTCTACCGGCGCCGCAGCGAGCCCCGGCACGTCGACCGCGGGCCCATGCGCTTCTACCACGTGCTGGGCTGGGGGCTGCCCGCGTTCATCACCGGTGAGGGCCCCGACCCCCGGGCATGGCCATGCCCCCCCGCCCACCTGCCCCAATCAGCTGGCAGGGGGTGGTCCTGGTTCCCCACCCCCAAGGAGCTTAGCCCCACCCCCAGCTTCATGGCCACGCCCCCAAGATCCTAGCCCCGCCCCCATGGTCTTAGCCCCGCCCCCAAGTGCCTGGCCCCGCCCCCAGCGCTTCCATCCCAAGGAGCCAGCCCCGCCCACACGGCTTTAGCCCCGCCCCTTTAGCGCATGGCCCCGCCCCACTTTACATAAGCCACGCCCCCCATGTGCTTAAGCCCCCCCCCCCTTTGCATAACCCCGTCCCCACTTTGCATAAGCCCCGCCCCTCGTTTTGCATAACCCCGCCCCCATGTGCCTAAGCCCCGCCCCCAGCAGCACAGCCACCTTCCCACCCCTCGCCCTTCCCCTGCCCCGCCCCCCCGGTGAGGCCCCGCCCCCTCCGAGGCCCCGCCCCCCCCCCGAGGCCCCGCCCCCTCCGAGGCCCCGCCCCCCGAGGCCCCGCCCCACCCCGTGTCTGCGCAGGGCTGGCGGTGGGGCTGGACCCCGAGGGCTACGGGAACCCCGACTTCTGCTGGCTCTCCATCCACGACAGCCTGGTCTGGAGCCTGGCGGGGCCCAGCGCCTGCGCCGTGGCGGTGCGTAGGGGACCCCCGGGGCACCCTGGGGACCTGCAGGGACCCCGCTCACCGCCCCCCGCCCCACAGGTCGGCGTCTTCTTCCTCGTGCTGGCGGCCAGGGCCTCCTGCGCCGCCCCCCAGGGCTTCGAGAAGAAGGGCACGGGGTGAGTGGGGGCACGGGGCGATGGGCACCCACGGGTGGCAGGGGTGTGGGAAGGGCAGGGAGCACCCATGGGTGGTAGGGGCACAGAAGGGATGGCACCCGTTGGTGCCAGGAGCACACGGAGGGCACAGGGTGGCATGGGTGCCAGGAAGGAGTGGGGCACCCGTGGGTGGCAGGAACACAGAAAGGCATTGGGGGCACCCATGGGTGGCACGGGCACACAGAGCACAGAGCACCCATGGGTGCTGTGGCACACGAAGGACAGGGCTGCCCACAGGTGGCAGCAGCATGGGGTGCCCATGGGCAGCCCCACACAGTGTCCCCGCAGCAGGGGGTCCCGGGGGGTCCTGCCCCACGCGGGTGCCTGCCCCATGGCACGGGGGGTGCTGACGCGGGGCCCCCCCCAGCTCCGGGCTGCAGACGGCGCTGGTGGTGCTGGTGCTGCCCAGCCTGGCCTGGCTGCTGGCCCTGCTCGCCGTCAACAGCGATGCCATCCTCTTCCACTACCTCTTCGCCATCTCCAACTGCCTCCAGGTACCCCAGCCCCCCCCCGTGCCCCCACCCCACGCACAACACTGCCCGCTGCGCCCCGAGATCTCTGCACCGCTCCCCCTCCAGCTCCTCTCCCTCTGCAGCTGATGGGGGAACCCATGGGGGCACAGGGGTGGGCGAGGGGAGGGGGAGCACCCGACGTGGGGGGGCCTTCACCTGCTTTGGGGAGCTAATGGGGGGCACCAAATGGGTATGGGGAGACCCTCACCTCCTTGGGGTGCCACTGGGGGGCACCCAGTCAGCACCCACCTGCAGTATCAGCAGGGTCACCCAATGGGTATGGGAGGAGCCTCACCCACTTTGGGGTGCCAATGGGGGGCTGGGGGGCACCTGAAGGGGGCTCCCTCCATGCCCCCCACCCACAACCCCCCCTCTCCGCCCCAGGGCCCCCTCATCTTCCTCTTCTGCGTGGTGCTGAGCAGGGAGGTGCGGCAGAGCCTGCGCTCCAGCTGCGCCCGTGCCCGCGGCCCCGACCCCGCGCTGGCCACCAAGTCCACCCTGACCACCGTGAGTAGGGAGGGGGGGACACAAGGGGTGGGGGTGCCACCACAGCCACCACGTCCCCGTCCCCTTGCAGGCATACAGCTGCGACACCACCTACGTGGCCGGCCGGCTCTACCAGGCGCCCTTCGGGGACTCCACGGGCTCCCTGCACAGCGTGGCCAAGAGCCAGCACAGCTACATCCCCTTTGTGTGCAGGTACGGGGCGGGGGGGGCTCTCCGGGGACACGCACATACCTTGGGACGCCCCTGTCACCGCTGTCTTGCAGGGAGGACGCGGGGCTGAGCGGTGGCCGCGTGCAGCCGGCACTGGCCGAGCCGGGTGGGCTCCTCCTGGACGCCGCGGAGCAGCAGCAGGGTCGGTGCGCCCAGCTCGTCCCTCCTCAGCCCACGGGCGGCATGGGGTGGGGGCACCCGCTGACTTCTGTGTGTGTCCCCCCCCCAACTCACAGAGCACGACACCGATTCCGACAGTGACCTGTCGCTGGAGGATGACCCCAGCGGCTCCTACGGCTCCACGCACTCCTCCGACAGCGAGGACGAGGCCGCCGGTGCCGGCTGGGACGCGCTGCTGCGCCCCGAGCAGCCGCCCGCACCCACGGGTAAATCCCACAACGGGGGCGCCGGGGGGGGGGTAGCAGGTCCAGGGGGTGCACCTTGGCTCAGCTCCCCCGTCCCCACCCGCAGGTGACAGCCCGGTGGCCCCAGCGCGGCCGTACTGGCCCGGGGAGTTTGTGACAACAGCCAGCGAGAGCGATGGGCACGGGGGCTCGGAGACGCTGCGGGTGGAGCCGGCGGTGGGGGGCGAGGTGCCCCCTAGGCCCACCCCACTGCTGCCACTGCCTCATCCCCACAAAGGTACGGGGCAGCAGCACCCATGGGTGCCGGGGAGCCGTGTCCCGGGAGTGGCACTCCCGGTGACAGCCGCGTCCCCGCAGGCATCCTGAAGAAGAAGAGCTTGCCCCCCATCAGCGAGCGCAGCAGCGCCCTGCGCCCCGGGCAGCCCGTGCCCCCCCCGCCGCCCCCCGCCGGCACCGCCGCCTCCTCGGGCAGCGAGGGCAGCCGCGGGGGGGGCCCCGGAGCACCCCGGCCCCGCCAGAGCCTGCAGGAGCAGCTCAGCGGCGCGGCGCCCATCGCCATGAGCATCCGGGCGGGCACCGTGGACGAGGACTCCTCCGGCTCCGAGTGAGTGCTGGGCGCAGGCGGGGTGTCCCCGGGTGCTGGGGTGCCCCCCGGGTGCCGTGGTTCCCGTTGGGTGCCCATTGGGTGCCCATTGGGTGCGAGGGTGGCCACTGGGTGCCAGCAGAGTGCCAAGGTTCCCCTCGGGTGCCGCGCGGGTGCAGGGGTGCCTCGGGTGCCCGTTGGGTGCAGGAGGGCCAGCCGGGTGCAGGGGTGCCCATCGGGTGCCCATGAAGTGCCACGGGGCCTGCTGGGTGCCTGCTGGGTGCTTGTTGGGTGCGGGGGTGGCCACTGGGTGTTAGAGCTCCCCCTGGGCCCCACTGGGTGCTCACCCCGTGTGAGGGTGCCCAGCAGGTGCCGGGTACCCCCTGGGTGCACGCTGCATGGCACTGGGTGCCCACTGGGTGCCCACTGGGTGTGGGGGTGCTCAGTGGGTGCCGCACTGTCCCTTGGGTGCCCAGGGGCTTTTTGGGTGCCCATGAAGTGGGGGCACCTGCACTGGCCCCAGTCTTGGTGCCGGCTCTGTCCCCGCGGGGGGGCAGCGGGGGGCAGCTCGCACTAACCCTGCTCTTCTCTCCTCCCCACCCCCCGCCCAGATTTCTGTTTTTTAATTTTCTCCATTAACATGTGGGGGCTGGAAGGGGGGAGCGGGGGTGCTCCTGCACCCCCCCACCCCCCGCCACCCTCTCCATCCCTTGTCTGTCGGGGCGAGCGCCGGGGTGCTGCGGGCACAGCGGGCACCCCCTGCTCCCGGCCCCCCCCGTGATCATGCATCTGTCTGTCTCGTTTTTATCCCCCCCCCCTCGTGCCCACCCCCCCCGGCAGGAGCGACGAGACCTCCATCTAACGGGGACCCGGCGGGCACCACCCCTGCTCCAGGGACACCAGGGGGGTGGCACTGGGAGGGGGGGGGCATGGAGACGCACCCCCCATTGCACTTTGGACCCTGCCCCACGCCTGGCAGGGCTTTGCCCCCACACACACCCCGGGGGGCCATGGGGCAGCTCTGCCGGCATGGGGTGCCCCCCCCGGTGCCATGGGGCACCCCCAGGAATTGTCCACGGCACTGATGCCCAATGGAGTTTTATTTAAAAAAATACATGAAAAATACAAAAAAAAGAAAAAAAAAAGGACATACGGGGGCCCCTCACCGTGCCAACCCCCCCCAGGAGGGGAGTGGGGGGGGCACATGGCCGGGGGGATGCAGTCACCCCCTCCTCGGCTGTGCTGGGGCACGGGGGGGGCAGGTCGGCGGGGGTGGAGGTGTCTTGCCACCCCCCCCCCCCAGGGACGAGGCTCAGGCAGTGTCACCAGGGTGGGGGTGGCACCGGGTGCTGGATGCTGGGGGGGGGGTGAGGGACCCCTGGGTGCGTGGGGTGGGAGGGGCCGGGGGGGGTTTCCTACTGCTGGTGCGACCTTTTGTAATTAAAGCAAAATCCAACCTGAGCCTCTGCCTCCTCCTTTTGGGGGGAGCCGGGGGGGGGGCACTGCTGCCCCCTGCCCCCCCGTGCCTCAGTTTCCCCGGGCGCCCCAACTCCGTCACCGCAGGGTGCTGCTGGCCGTCGTCTTCCGGGGGGGGCGCAGGCGGCTGCTGGGGGGGGCTGCTCTGCACCCTGAACCAGCCCCCCCAGGGGCCGCCCCTGCACCTGGGGGGAGAGCAGGCGTGGGGAAACTGAGGCACGGGGCGGCCCCGCATCACCGGGGGCGCAGAGGGGCCGTCCCCGTGTCCCCGGGGGCAGCTCCCAGCCTTACCTCTCGGTGCCACCACGCTGGCCCGCGGGGGGCCCCTCCCGCCTGGTGCCGTCCCCAATGTCCCAGCCCGGCCGGGGGGCTTGGGGATGGCACTGGGTGGGGGGGGGCGGCTGCTGGGGACGGGGATGGCGGCGGTGGTGGCCCTGGCACGGGGTGCACGGGTTGGGGGGGCGGCAGCAGCGCCACCCCTCGCCTTTGGCTGGCCTGGGAGAGATGGGGGGGTTGGGGGGGGGACCCCACTGAGCCCCCAGCCCCGTGGGGTGCGCTGGTGTCCAGGGGGTCTCTGCTCCCTGTCCCCACGCTGTCCCCATAGGATGGGTGACCCTAAGGGAGGGGTGTCCCCATGGCGGGGGTGTCCCCATGAGATGACACCCCACGGCACGGGGGTCCCCACGGTGCAGCTGTCCCCAGTGGGCGATGCCCCACGGCCTTGTACCCGTGCCAAGGAGCTGCCCGTGCCCAAGTTGTCCCTGTCCCCCCCCCAGGCCCGTCACCCCGTTACCTGCTGGCCCTTTCCGGAGGGGCTCGGACCTGCCCCGTGCCGCAGCCCCTGCCCCACGCGGGGGGCACAGCCGGGAAGGGCCCCCCCGGGCAAGGGTTCCCCTGCCCCGAGCTGGGGGTCCCTTGGGTGCTGGCGGGGGGTGACAGCCGGGGGTGTCCTGGAAGCAAAGAGATGGCGGGGAGCGGGACGGGGGGGGCACAGCCCACACCCCATGCCCCCTCATGACCCCGCACGTGGTGTCCCCCCCCCCGCAGCGCCGTCACCTACCTCGCGGGCGGGGGGCACGGTGGGCAGCAGCTCCCGCACGGGGCTGTCCTTCACCACGAAGGTCTCGCGGCGGGGGTTTCGGGGGCTGCCCCCCCCCCCCGGCGGGCTGGGGCCGGGGCCCAGGGGGGGCAGGTGGCTGTGCTGCAGCTGGGCCGCCAGCCGCGTGGCCTCGCGCACCATCTCCTCCAGCTGCGCCCCGCTCAGGGGGCTCCAGCGCACGCCCCCCGGGGACTCCTCATCCTCCTCATCCTCCTCCCGGCTGTGGGGTGAAGGCCAGCGTCAGCCCTGCCCCGGAGCCCCGTGGGGGCCCAGGGGGTGGCACCCCACCGGGTGACCCTGGCTGCGGGGTGCCACGTCCCTGGTGCCCCCCAGCACCTCGGCCGGAGGGCATGGTACCCCCAGGCTGTGGCACATCCCCGTGTCCCCCCGTGTACCCCTGTGTACCCCAAAACCCCGGGGACAAGGCCGTGGGGTGGCATGTGCCCTGTGCAGGGAGCTGTGTCCCTGTGTCCCCCCGTGTCCCCCCCATGTCCCCCCCATGTCCCCGTGTCTCCCCTGCCCCGTGTCCCCGCGTCCCCCCCTCACCTGTCGGCAGGGGACAGGACGCTGAAGTCGAACCTCTCCTCGGTGATGAACCGCACGTCCGGGGGGGCGCGGGGGGGACCCGGGGGGTGACAGCGGGGGGAGCCGTCGGGGGGAGCCCCGTGGGGCCGGGCCCCCTCCGGGGCAGCTGCCCTGCCTCGCTCCTCCGTCATCGCCTCCGCTCGGCGGGCGGCACCGGGCCCCGGCCCATGGGCGACCTGGGGGGAGCGGCGGTGACCCCGAGCCCCCCCCCCCCCCCGGTCCCCCCATACCCCCCCCCGTGCCCCCCCCCGGTCCGGGCACGGCTCCCTCCGGGCCGGGCTGTGCCGGCAGCGGGCACAATCGCGCTTTGTGCCGCGGGGACGGCACCGGGCGGCGCGGGGCCGGGGCCGGGGGGGGCCGGGAGCCGAGCCCCGGGGGGGGGGGTCCCGGCCCCGCAGCCCCCCCCCGAGCCCTGGGGGTCCCGGTACCGGGGGTCCCAGCCCCGAGGCCCCAAGGCCCGGGGGCTCCCGGCCCCGCTCCCCCACCCCGGGGTCCCGCCCCCCTCCCGCCGCCCCCGTCCCGGGGGTCCCGGTGCCCCCCCGCCCCCCCCCCCCGCTCACCGCCGCCCCCGGGTCCCGCTCGGTGCCGGCGCGGGGCGGGGCCGGAGCGAGGGGGCGGGGCGAGGGGCGGGGCCAGCGCCTTCGAATTCTCCCTCCTGTGACGTCACAATAGCGGCGGCCCGCCCGCGCCGCGCCGATTGGCCCCGCCTCCGCGCCGCGAGCCTTGGCCCCGCCCACCGCGCGCCTCGGCCCCGCCCCCGCGCCGCGCTCGCCGCCCATTGGCTGCCGCCGGCCGGGAGGGGGCGGGGCTCCGGAAGCGCGCGCGGCGGCTCCCGGTGGCCGCTTCCGGCGGCGGCAGCATGGCCGCGGTGCCGCCCGACTCCTGGCAGCCGCCCACCGTCACCATGGAGACCACGTAAGGGCCGGGGCCGCCCGCCGCGGGCACCGCCGGCACCGGGACCCCTCCCCCGGGAACCCTCCGGTACCGGGACCCCCCCGCGTCCCCCTCCCGGTACCGGCACCCCCCGCTCCCCGCCCCCCCCCCCCGGTTCCGGAGCCTCCCCCCGCTCCCCCCCCCCCGGTACCGGGACCCCCCCGGGCCCTCCCCGCGGCCCCTCGGTCCCTTTGCGTGCCCTCCCCGCCCCCCCCCCGGTACCGGATCCTCCCCGGTGCCGCCCCGGTCCCGCCATCCCCCCGCCTGTCCCGGGCCCGGGCCCTTCCCAGTGCCCCCCGGTGCTCCCCGCGTTGTCCCCCGGGGCCGCTCAGCCCCCGGTGCCGGTCCCGGTGCTGGTCCCGATTCCGGTGCTGGTCCCGGTGACGGTGACGGTGACGGTCCCGGTGCCGGTGCAGGATGGGGACCCTGGTGCTGGAGCTGTACTGGCGCCACGCGCCGCGCACCTGCAAGAACTTCGCCGAGCTGTGCCGCCGGGGGTACTACAACGGCACCCGCTTCCACCGCGTCATCAGGGACTTCATGGTGCAGGGCGGGGACCCCACCGGCACCGGTAAGCACGGCCCGGACCCCCCCCCAACCGCGGGATGGGGACACTGGGACCCCCCCGGGGCCGTGCTGGGGACAGCCCCCGGCCCTGTTACAGGGACACCCGGAGCCCCCAGCTGTGGGATGGGGACACGGGGACCCTCCCCAAGCCCAGTGGGACACCAGAGACCCCCCCCCAGCCTCATGGTGGGAATACTGGGACCCCCCCAGCCCCATGGTGGGGACATTGGGACCCCCCCCATCCACATCAGAGTACACTGATCCCCCCCAGCCCCGTGATGGGGACACCAAGACCCCCCCCAAACCTATGACTGGGACACAAGTCCCCCCCCAGCCACATGGTGGGGACACCGGGACCCCCCCAGCCCTATGATGAGGACACCAAGACCGCCCCCCAAACCCATGATTGGGACACTGATCCCCCCCAGCCCCATGGTGGGGACACCGGGACCCCGCCATCCACATCAGGGGACGCTGCCCCCCCCCCCAGCCCCATGATGGGGACACCAGGACCCCTGTGCCTGGGGGGGGGGGGGGGCTCTGACCACCGTGCCCGCAGGCCGCGGCGGTGCCTCCATCTACGGCAAGCAGTTTGAGGACGAGCTGCACCCGGAGCTGAAATTCACCGGTGAGCGCTCCCCCAACCCCGCTTTCACCAAACCCGCCCCCCAAAAAAAAAAAAAAATAGGAAAAAAAAATAATAATATTTTTTCCCGCTTTTCGGGGTGCATCCCGCAGGCGCTGGCATCCTGGCCATGGCCAACGCGGGGCCGGACACCAACGGCAGCCAGTTCTTCCTGACGCTGGCGCCCGCGCAGTGGCTGGACGGCAAGCACACCATCTTCGGCCGCGTCTGCCAGGGCATCGGCGTCCTCAACCGCGTGGGCATGGTGGAGACGAGCGCCCAGGACCGGCCCCTGGACGACGTCAAGGTGCTGCGCGCCGTGCCCGCGGGGTGACGCGGGCAATAAAGGCGTGGAACGGCCCCGCAGTGCGGCACTGACACGGGGCTGGCAGAGGGGGGACAGCGCTGTGGGGCCGGGGGGGTCGCCGGTAGGATGTGGGGCTGGCACCCCCGGGGGGACGCCCATGGGGTGTGGGGGTGTCACCCTTGGGGGGCGCTGATGTCATCCAGGAGGGTGGCACCCACAGGACACGGAGGTGGCACCCCGGGGGATGCTGATGGGGGGTGACCTGCAGGACGCCCATGGGGGGCACTGACTGCGCCCCATGGGGTGTGTCACCCTTGGGGAATGCTGATGTCATCCAGGCGGAGTTGTCACCCATGGGGGACTCTGATGTCATCGGGGGGGTGGCACTGTGGGAGACACTAATGGGGGGGTCACCTACAGGACACCCATGGGGGACACCGATTGGAAGGGGTCACCCACGGGGTGTGGAGGTGTCACCCTTGGGGGACACTGGTGTCATCTGGCAGGGTGTCACCTACAGGACACAAAGGTGTCACCCGTGGGGGACTCTGATGTCATCCAGGGGGTGTCACCTACCGGACATGGAGCTGGCACCCGGGGGCACACTGATATGGGGGGGTTACTCATGGGGGGGGGGGGGAGTCACATGTGGGGGGACACTGATGTCATCTGGGGGGGTGTCACCTGCAGGACATGGAGGTGTCACACATGGGGGGACACTGATGACAGGGGCGTCACCCACAGGGTATGGAGGTGCCACCTGTGGGTGCGGAGATGTCACCCATGCGGGTGGAGGTGTCACCCACAGGGACACACCGGTGTCACCCATGGGGCATGGAGGTGTCACACGTGGGGACACAGAGATGTCACCCATAAGGACACGGGGATGTCACGCGTGGGGACACAGAGATGTCACCCATGGGTCCAGTACAGCTGACCGGTGCGCCCAGTACACCGCCACCATGGGGACTGGGGGGACACTCTGAGCACCGCAGGGCACTGGAGCACAGGGGAACTGGGCACACTGGGAGGCACTGGGAGGCAGCAGGGCATGGGGGGACACTGGGGACATGGGGACACCAGGGGACATCGGGCCTGCAGGTGGTGGGACTGGGGGGCACTGGGAGCAGCACTGGGCCATACTGGGGATGCAGTAGAGTGGCACTGGGAGATAGTGGGGACACAATGAGGCAGCACTGGGAGGTTCTGTGTGCATGGCACTGTGGCACTGGGAGCACTGGGCTGTACTGGGGACACAGCAGGACTGATCCCTGGGAGCACTGGGAGATACTGGGGGCACAGCAGGGTACCACATGCAGCACTGGGCCATACTGGGTGCACAGTGGGGTTGCACTGAGAGATACTGGGGGTGCAGCAGAGCAGCACTAGGAGCACTGGGCCATACTGGGGATGCAGGATTGTGGGACTGGGAGCACTGAGGGATACTGGGGGCACAGCGGAGTACCACTGCGAGCAATGGAATGCACTGGGGACACAGTGGGGCGTTACTGGGAGATACTGGGGGTGCAGCAGAGCGGTACTGGAAGCACTGGGAGACACTGGAAGCACAGTGGGGCACCACTGAGAGGCACTGGGGGCACAGTGGGGTGGCACTGGGGGGTACCGGGGGCGCAGCAGAGCGGCACTGGGAGCACTGGGCCATACTGGGAGCACAGCGGGGGGGGGGCACCGGGAGCCCCGCGCGATGCCGGGGGCGGCGCGGGGGCCGTACCGGGGGCCGTACCGGGGCCGTACCGGGGCGGTCTCGCAGGAGGCTCCGGGGGCAGCCCCGGGGGCGGCGGCGCTGCGGCAGCGCGCGGTACCGGGAGCCCCGAGCCGCACCGGGGCAGCCCCGGGAGCAGCGCGGCGGCGGCGGCGGCCCCGGGCGGGGCGGAGCCGGGGCATGGCGGGCCTGGGAGCGCTGGAACCGGGCACCGGCACCGGCACCGTCCCGGCCACCAAGGTGGAGCTCACCGTGTCCTGCAGGTGGGGGAGCGGCACCGGGCGCGGGGCACCGGGGGGAGCGGGAGGCGGTTGGTGCTGTGCGGCGCTGGGATGTGCTGGGAGGCACTGGGAGGCACTGGGAGGTACTGGGAGGCACTGGGGAGCGGGGGGGTCAGGGGGTGAACGGGACCGGGGGGACCTGGGGGCGAGGGGGGGGAATGGGAGAGCCGGGGAGGATGCGGGAGGGGGGCACTGGGAGTACTGGGAGGCACTGGGGAGCCGGGGGGAGCACAGCGGGTGTACAGTGCTGGGGGAACCCGGTGGTTGTGGGGGTACTGGGAGGCACTGGGAGCACTGGGAGAGCAGATGGCGCTGGGAAGCGCAGGGGAGGCACAGGGGAGTTACTGGGGGGTACTGGGGGGCACTGGGAGAGCAGAGATGGCTGGGAAGCACGAGGCACTGGGGAGCACTGGGAAGCACTGGGGGGCACTGGGAGAGCAGATGGTGCTGGGAAGCACTGGGCACGGCGAGAGGCACTGGGAGGCACGGGGGTGTTATTGGGAGACGGGGGGGGGGGGGCACTGGGAGGCACTGGGAGGCACTAGGAGGCAAAGGGGTGCAGGGCACTGGGAGAACTGGAGGGGCAGGAACTGGGGGCTCTGGGGGTGTGCAGGGGGGGGCCGTTCCACCCCGTCCCCCTGAGCCTCCTCCTCTCCATCCTGCCCCCCTCTGGGGGGGGCTCCCCGCACAGCCCCCCCCCGTGTCCCCCCCGTGCCCGGTGCCCGCTGGGGCTCGCTGCCACCTGTCACCCATCTCCTTGCGCCCTGGGACACCCGGGCCCCCCCGCGCTGGCACTGTGCTCGCTGCCCGGGGGGGGCCTCACCCCCCCCCTCCCCACCTCAGATCCCCCCCAGCCCCCAGCCCTGAGCGAGGGCTGAGCCCCGCTGCGTTTGGGACCCCCTGGGGACCCCCGAACCCCTTCATGAAGGCTGGGGGCTCAGGGTCGGGGTGCCCTGGGGGGGGGTTCCTGGTGCGGTGCTGGGTGCCCCCCCCCCCAGCCATGCTGCCCGCGGCCGCTCCGACCTATTTTCCTCCCACTCCATCGGGGACTGGAGCAACTCCCCGGGCCGCTGCTCCGTGCTGCAGCTCGGGGGTGCGCGCCCCGGCACGGGGGGGTTCACCCCGACACACGGACACCCCCAGCCCCCCCGTGCCGCAGTTCCCCAGCGGCCCGGCCTCTCCCCGCAGGCAGCTCCTGGACAAGGACACCTTCTCCAAGTCTGACCCGCGTGAGTGGGGCTGGGGCCGGGGTCCTGGGGGATCCCGGGGGGTTCCCGGGGGGTCCTGTGGGGCCGGGGCCTTGCTGAGCGCGGCCGCCTCTGCCCCCAGTCTGCGTCCTCTACACCCAGGGCCTGGACACCAAGCAGTGGCGGGAGGTGAGAGCCCGGCCCTGCCCCGCTGGGCAGCCAATCAGCATGTCGGGGTGCTGCTGAACCAACCAATCAGCATGTTGGGGTGCTGCCAAACCAACCAATCAGCATGTTGGGGTGCTGCCCAGTTGGCCAATCAGCATGTCGGGGTGCTGCCGAACTGGCTAATCAGCATGTTGGGGTGCTGCTGAACCAACCAATCGGCATGTCGGGGTGCTGCACAGCTGGCCAATCAACATGTTGGGGTGCCAGCCAATCAGCATGTTGGGGTGTTGCTGAACCAACCAATCAGCATGTTGGGGTGCTTCTGAACCAACCAATCAGCATGTCGGGGTGCCAGCCAATCAGCATGCTGGGGGGCTACCCAAACAACCAATCTGCATGTCGGGGTGTCAGCTCACTGGTCAATCAGCATGTTGGGGCGCTGGGCAGGCAGCCAATCAGGATGTTGGGGTGCCGGCAGGCAGCCAATCAGGACATTGGGGTGCCAGGCAGGTGGCCAGGCAGCGCTGCCAGCCCCGGGGGGGGGAGCTCCACAGCCCCTGCTCCCGCCCCGCCGCCTGCCCTGTAATTAGCGCCTGGTTAATTGAGGGGCTCCGGGCCGTAATGAGCGGGCGGGCCGGGCGGCGCAGCCCCGCGCTGCCGCACAAAGGGGCACCTGGGCCCCCCCCCGGCCCCCCCGGCCCCACGCCCCCGGCGCTGCCCCCAGTTCGGCCGCACCGAGGTCATCGACAACTCCCTGAACCCCGACTTCGTGCGCAAGTTCGTGCTCGACTACTTCTTCGAGGAGAAGCAGAACCTGCGCTTCGACCTGTGAGTGCCCCCGGCACCGTGCCGTGCTGCCACACAGCCCCGGCCCCGGCCCCGGCCCTGTCCCCATCCCACCCCGTCCCCCTGCCACGCTCCGTCCATCCCACAGGTACGATGTGGACTCCAAAAGCCCCGACCTGTCCAAGCACGTGAGTGTGGTACCAGCCCCGTGAGGCTGCAGGGAATGGGGACAGGGACAATGGGATGGGATGGGGACAGTGCTGGGGACGCCGCGCTGACCCCACACGCCCTCAGGACTTCCTGGGCCAGGCCTTCTGCACCCTCGGTGAGATCGTGGGTTCGGCCGGCAGCCGCCTGGAGAAGCCGCTGACGTGAGCAGGGCTGGGGGGTGCGGGGGGGGGTTTGTGTGGGGGGGGTTGGTGCGGGCTGGGTGCCCGGCGTCCCGCGGGTGACAGTGACGGTGGTGGCGCCCGGGTCCTTATCTTGCGCCCCGGCGGTGTCTGGGATGGAGAGCAGAGCCCGGTGCAGATAGCGCGGCTCCGGGCTGCTCCCCCCCAGGATGAGTGTCCCCCCCCCCTGCTCCCAGCCCTGCCTCAGTTTCCCCATGGGGTCTGGCTGGGGGCTGTCCCCCCCCCCCCGTCACCCCGCTGCGTGTCCCCGCAGGATGGGGACGGTCACAGCACAATCCCGCGGCAAGAAGCCGGCTCCGGCCCTCTCCAACGGGTGAGCATTGGGGTGCCCCCCCCGGCTCCCCAGACACACGGGTCACTGCGCCCCCCCTCATCAGGGACACCCGTGTCACCGTGTGCCCCCCTCACCACCGGTCCCACAGGGGCATCCCCGGGAAGAAGTGCGGCACCATCATCCTCCTCGCCGAGGAGCTGGGCAACTGCAGGGTGAGCGGCCCCGGGGGTGGGGGGGGGCAGTTTGGGGACCCCCCTCTTGTGCCACTTGGGTGAGTGGGGGGGGGAAGAGCCCCACGTCCATGCCTGGGGCCTTCCTCCGCTCTGCTGCGGGGTGAAGATGGGGGCCGGAGCCCCCCCCCCCCCACCCTGGCTGCTCCCGTCGGGACCCTGAGGTCCTTGGGGGGGCTCCGTGGTGGTGACACCCCCTCGCCCCAGGACGTGGCCACGCTGCAGTTCTGCGCCAACAAGCTGGACAAGAAGGATTTCTTCGGCAAGTCCGACCCCTTCATGGTCTTCTACCGGAGCAATGAGGACGGGACGTGAGCAGCCCCAAAACGCGGCCATTGGGGGGGGGACGGGGGGGGACACACAACAGGACGTGGCCCTGCTGCCACCTGGGGGGGGTCACAGCCCCGAGGCTGGCACAGGACCCCCCGTGCGTCCCAGTGGGGAGGGGGTGGCGCTGGGAGGGGGTCTCCAAGAGCCACCCCTGGGTGCTGGGTGGGGGGTCAGCCACTGGGGGGGTGACCATCCTGTGTCCCCCCGTCCCCCCCCCCGTCCCCGCAGCTTCACCATCTGCCACAAGACCGAGGTGGTGAGGAACACGCTGAACCCGGTCTGGCCGGCCTTCGCCATCCCCGTGCGCGCCCTCTGCAACGGCGACTACGACCGGTGAGCACCGGGGGCCGCGGCACCACGGGGCCGCCCTGCGCCTGCCCCCCCCCCCCTCCTCCCGCCTCGGGCTCCCCGTCTGAGCTCAGCCCCGGTGCCGGCTCCCGGTGAGCGGTGGCTCGGCGTCGCGCTGCCGCCGCCGGCTTGGCCCCGTGTCGGACGTTGCTGTGGCAACGGCGGATAAAAATATCCCACCGAAAATGGCCGAGGAGGAGGAGGAGGAGGAGGAGGAAGGAGAAAAGGCCCACGGAGGCGTCAAAACAAACTCACCGGGAGCGGGCGCTGGGGGTGCCCCTGCTGTGCCCGCTGACACCCCCGGCACGGGGCAGGGCGAGCGCGGGGCCAGTCTGCAGCTGCCACCCGCGACCCCCCCGCTCCTTGCAGGGCCATCAAGGTGGAGGTGTACGACTGGGACCGTGATGGCAGGTGAGCCGGGGGGGGGGCCCCAGGACCACCCACCACATCCCCGTGCCCCGGGTGACGGTGCCCCCCCCGCCCCGCAGCCACGACTTCATCGGCGAGTTCACCACCAGCTACCGGGAGCTGGCGCGGGGGCAGAGCCAGTTCAACGTCTACGAGGTGAGGAGGGGGACGGGGCACGGGGACGGGTGCTGTGGCACCGGGGTGCCCCCACTGCACCCATGGGTGCTGCAGTCCCCGTGCTGCACCCCCGGGTGGCACAGCCCTGGGGAGCCCCCGCTGCACCCTGGTGCCGCGGCTCCTGGTCGATTTGGGGCCGGCCCCCCCAGCCCCCCCCCAGTGCCCCCCCGGCCTCCCCTCTCCCAGGTGGTGAACCCGCGGAAGAAGATGAAGAAGAAGAAGTACCTCAACTCGGGGACGGTGAGGGCCGGGCGGGGGGGCGCGGGGTGCTGCCACCGTCCTGCTCAGCCCGCTGTCCCTGGCAGGTGACGCTGCTGTCCTTCGCCGTGGAGTCCGACCACACCTTCCTGGACTACATCAGGGGCGGGTGAGCCTCAGCAACCCCCCCATGAAATGGGCTCAGCATCCCCAGAACCCTGTGGGGTGCCCAGAGCGGGTCCCTCGGGTCCCTCTGAAACCTCGGTGCTGAGAGAGGGTGCTCTGAATGGGGTGGGGGCACAGCCGGTCCTTGGGCCCCCCCCCAGCCCCTCAGAGCCGCTTTCCCCTCCCCAGGACCCAAATCAACTTCACAGTGGCCATCGACTTCACCGCGTCCAACGGTGAGCGGAGCCGCTGGCTACAGCCCGGGGGCTCGTTACGGTGCCACGTTTGGGCCGGGGGGGCACAGGACAGGGGCTGATCCCCCCCCGGCGCAGGCAACCCCTCGCAGTCCACCTCGCTGCACTACCTGAGCCCCTACCAGCTCAACGCCTACACCATGGCGCTCAAGGCCGTGGGCGAGATCATCCAGGACTACGACAGTGACAAGATGTTCCCGGCGCTCGGCTTCGGCGCCAAGATCCCTCCGGACGGGCGCGTGTCCCACGAGTTCCCGCTGGTGAGGCTGAGCCCCGGGGTGCCCCGGGGGGGTGGGGGGGGGAGGCGGCGGCAGCCCCGTCACCCCACGCCATGCCCGCAGAACGGCGACGCGGCCAACCCCTCGTGCAGCGGCATCGAGGGCATCCTGGAGGCCTATCACCGGAGCCTGCGCAGCGTCCAGCTCTACGGCCCCACCAACTTCGCCCCCGTGGTCAACCACGTGGCCCGGTAAGGAGGGGGACGTTGCTGCCTTGAGTCCCCCCCCGGTGACGGGGGTTGTGCCCGGCCCCCCGTACCCCGTGCTCACCGGCTGTCCCGCAGCTCAGCCGCGGCGGTGCCCGATGGCTCCCAGTACTTCGTGCTCCTCATCATCACCGACGGCGTCATCTCGGACATGGCGCAGACCAAGGAGGCCATCGTCAACGTGAGTGCTGCGCCGCGGGGCTGGGGGGTGCAGTGCTCGGCTGGGTGCACGGGGTGCCCCAAAACGCCGGGGAGCAGTGTGTGGCTGGGTGCATGGGGGTGCCCCAAAGCATTAGGGTGCAGCATGAGGCTGGGTGCTCGGGCTTGCTGCAAGGTGCAATGACCTACAGGGGACACGGGGAGTCCCAAGGCACCAGGGTGCGCTCCCCCCAGGGGACACCCCGGGGTGTTGGGGTGCAGTCATTGTCCGGGCACAGGGGGTGCTCTGAGCTGGGGTGCTCCAACCAGGCAGATGCTGGGGGTTCGGGGGGGCAGGATGCTGGTGCACAAGAAGGGGCAGGGGGGGAACGTGCAATAACCTAATAAATGAACTTTTTCTGTCCTCTGCCCCCCCCCATGCATCAGGCAGGAGGATTGGGTCCACGCTTCCCAGCAATTCGGCTGCTGGCCAGAGCAGGAGGGCGAGAAGCTTTTGTGCTTCTTGCTTGCTGCTTTTTAATATTTCGTGGCAGAGCCGCAGTGCGGGGGTGGTGGGGGCAGCTCAGTGCCGTCACCTGCACCGGGGCGTGTTGTGGGCCCTTGGCCCCTGCCCTCCAGCTGCCAGCACCGTGCCGGCCAGGCTGGGGGACGTGGCACTGGGCTGGCAGCAGGCACAGGGGGCTCACAGGGCTCCGGCTGCCGTGGTTGTGCTGAGTTTGGGGCTGGAGGCTGGGGGTCCTGGGAGGATGAGGGGCTCCTGTCTGTGGTGTATTGGTTGGGGGGGGGGGGCAGTGCAGGGATGTGCACGGGGCCCGAGGCAGGATGCAGGGCGCAGGGGCAAGCACTGGATGCGCTCCGTGCCTCCGAGGTGGGATGCAGAGCGCGGCACCCCCGCGGGATGCGCGTCACAGCACCCACAGGGGCTGCACAGAACAGCTCCCCCGCGGGATGCACAGAACGGCACCCACGCGGGCTGCACGTCACTGCAACCACGCGGGAGGCACAGCACGGCACCCACACGGGATGCACATCGCAGACCCGGGGCAGGCTGCACAGCACGGCACCCACACGGGGTGCACGGCACGGCACCCACACGGCACCCACACGGCACCCACACGGCACCCACAGCGCAGCACCGGGGCAGGATGCGTGGTGCCGGGTGCGGGATGCCGGTGGTGGCACCGGGCGCAGGTGTTGGCAGTGCCGGGAGCAGCGGGCACACAAAGCGCCGCGAGCTGCCGTGCTCCCACGCCGAGCAGCAGCAGCACTCGGTGCCTGGGGGGGGGGACAGACACATGATGGGGAGCGATGTGGGGGCCCCACGGGTGTCACACGCCACCGCCTGCTGCCACCCACACGGTCACTGCGGGCAAACACCCGGCACCCTGGGGACCGCGGGGTGCTGCTGGTGACATGGGGGGGGGCGCAGCAGCACGCAATAAATCTTGTGCCTTTCCCCCCCCACACTCCGGGCCCGGCAGGCTGCCAAGCTCCCGATGTCCATCATCATCGTGGGGGTCGGACAGGCCGAGTTTGATGGTAAGGCTGTGCTGCGGGGCCTGCGGGGGGGGTGGTGAACGGGGGGGGGGCTGCAGCTGCCTCTGGCCACCGGGGAAATCCGAGTTTAATTTTCTCCAGCTCAGCGTGGCGCGCCGCAGCCCACAGCCAGTGATTATGAGCTGCGGCGCTCGTTATGGCTGGGTTCGCCTCCCTCGGGGGGGGGGGGTGGAGGGGGGGGCATGCCAAAAAGCTCAATTAAAGCTCTCCGAGGAGATGATGCTGACGAACCGGCCCTGCCTGTGTGCGGTGTCAGCAGGCAATTGCCCCAGTGCCGCTGGGGTGGGGGGGTGGGGGGGGTCCGGTGCTGCTCACCCCCCCACCCCCCCCCCGTGTGTCCCCTGCAGCCATGGTGGAGCTGGACGGGGACGACATCCGCATCTCCTCCCGCGGGAAGGTGGCCGAGCGCGACATCGTGCAGGTAGCCCGGCACGGCACAGCGCGACCCCCCCCCCCCAGCGTCCCCCACCGGCCCCTGCTCTCCTGGGGGCCACTGGCCGGTCCCAGTACTGGGGGGGGGGTTATGGGGTGATGGGTGCATGGGGATGGGAGGGGTGCCGTGGGACATGGGGGTGGCACTTGGGCTTGGGGGGGGACACAGCAGGATGTGGGGTGGGATTTGGGGATGCGCTGGGGCATGAGGGCGAGGCAGAGGATGGGGAGCTGGGGGGGGGGGGGGGGACACTGGGACATGGGGACGTGCGGGGGACACCCTGGGACACCGCAGTGCCCCGGGACATGGGGGCACACGGGGGTGCTGGGCTGGGCAGGTAGGGATGCACTGGGCTATGGGGGTGCTCCAGGGCCTGGGGGGTGCCATGGGGCCGTGCTCGATGCCCTCCCCCTTTCTCCCCCCCCCCAGTTTGTTCCTTTCCGTGACTACATCGACCGCACGGGGAACCAGGTGCTGAGCATGGCGCGCCTGGCCAAGGACGTGCTGGCCGAGATCCCCGACCAGTTCATCTCCTACATGAAGGCGCGCGGCATCAAGCCCCAGCCCGCGCCCCCCAGCCCCGACCCCCCCGCCCCCCCGCCGGCCCCCCCCCAGCCCTGACGGCTCCCGGCCCCGCTGTGTCCCCAAGGACCCCACTCCAGCCCGGTGATGGGTGGGGACGTGGGGACGTGGCCGGAGCCCCCCCCATCCTCAGCTGAGGGATAAATCACTGCCAGGCACCCCCAGCCCCTCCCTGCCCCACAGGAACTGGATTTGGGGGGGGGGATTGGCCACATCCTGCACCCCCTCCTCCCCTACCAGGACCCTGACCCCTTGTACCTGGGGGGGGGGGAAGGAGGATCCCCCCCCTGCTCACAGGGAGCCTTTGGGGCATCCCGTGTCCCCCCCCCATGCCCAGAGCCCACCTGTGTCACCCCCCCGACCCCAGGTCACCCACCCTTTGTCCCTGTAGTGAGGGCCGGGGGGGTCCCTACATCTCCCCCCCCCATCATTTTTCTACGTGCATGGACGTGTTGTGTGCCTGTGCGCTGGGTCGTGGTGCGTTGCCTTAAACTGCAATAAATTTTGGTCTTTTTAATCCGCTGACAGCAGCCCCCACCCCTGCCAGCAAGAGGTGCCCCCCCCCGTGCCTCCCCCCCCCCCCCCCCAACAGAGATCAGGTCACACACGGTCCGTTTTGGCTTTATTTCTAATAACCCAAATATTGCAAATATACAGAAAAATGCCAGTACAAAGTTATTACACATCCAGGTTTATTTACAGGGCTCTACACAGGCCTCGCGCCCCCCCCCGCCCCCCCAACCCCTCCCTGCGGCCAGGGGCTGGGGGAGGGTGGGGGGGGCTATGGCTTCTCAGGGGGGGCACACGCTGCCCCCGTCGCGGCGCTGCTGAAGCACATGCAAGCGGCGTGGCTGCGCCCCCCCACCCTGCACCCCGGCCGGGGGGGGCACGGAGAGGCCCAGGACCCCCGGGGGGGCATTTCCAGTGTAAGGAGACTGTGACAGTGCTGGGACCAAAACCTGGCGGGGTAAAAGCTGGGGGGGGGGGGGAGCAAGGACCGAGCCCCCCCTCGGCCCCTTGTTAAGAGCTTCAAGCCTGAATTCATTATTGCTGCGTTTCCCTCGGCCAAGGGCAGCCTGGGGGGGGGGGCCAGGCTGGGATGTGCCCCCCCCCCGGCAGCGGGGGCAGCCCGGGGGTATTGCTTTGGAGAAGGGGGGGGGCAGCCCCTGGCCCCCAGCTCCCTGCCCGTGCCCTCCTGCACTGCTGCACGGCGCAGCCTGAGGGGCCCGACAGCGGCTGGGGGGGGCTGCTCGGGGGGGGGGCACACCCCCAGGGGGTGCTGGCTGTAAGGGGGGCTGGGAGGGGGCTGGGGGGGCTGCAGGTGGAGGACCCCCGGGTCGGGGGGCCTTGAAGAAGCCAATGGAAAAAGAGAGGGAAAAGGAAAAAAAAAAAAAAAAGAACCAAAAAAGCGCCAAGAAACCAAAACCACAAAAGCAAAACAAAAATAAAACAAAACAAAACAAAACAAAAGACTCCCCACCAGCCAGAAAGAAACCTTAAAGCAGCATTAACTCAACCCCCCCGTGTGCCCCCCAGCAGCGAAGCCCCCCAGGCCCTGCCCGCCGGGGGGGGCAGCTCGGCACCATCCCCGTCCCCGCCGCTACTCCAGCAGGTCCTGGGGGAGAAGGGCAGCGTCAGCCACGGACCCCCCAATGGGAGGGGGGTCTTTGGGGGGAGGGGGGGGGCACTCACCTCATCCGAGTCGTCGTGGTATCCTCCCTTGCGGGGGGGCGAGCTGGGGTCCGTCCCCTCTGTCCCCTCTGCGCCGCTGGCCTCGGCGTGCTGCCGCAGCACGGAGTAGCGATGGACCAGGAACCTGGGGGGGGCACAGCACGGGGGGGCTGGGGGCAGCGCGTGGCCCCCCCCAGGGATGGGAACACCCCCCTCAGGCATCGGGGTGGGGGGCAGCAGCAGCAAGAAGCGCCCCAGAGCATGAAGGGGACCTCCCCACCACCCCTGTAGGTGGGGACCCTGTCCCCGAGGGTGCCCCGCGGGCCGGGGGGGGGCTCACCTGCCCCCACAGACGTATTTCTTGACGAGCAGCACCCCGGTGACTGCGGTGACGAGCAGCACGGCCACCACGGCCAGGACGATGGGCACGGAGCTGGGGGACGCTGCCTGCGGGGGGCAAGGACGGGGCTGGGTGGGGGGCACCAGGCCGGTGGCACCCATGGGTGGGGGCAGCCACGTCCGTGTCACCCACCAGCTGGCTGGGGCTCAGCAGGGTGCTGGTGCACTTCTTCTTCATGTCCGTCTCCTCCCGGCTGGGGCTCTCCCCCCCTGCGCACTTGTCCCCAGGGATCTTGCGGTACCTGGGGGGGGGGCGACGCAGGATGAGCCCCGGGGACCCCCCCTGCGCCTCGCGGCTGCTCCGGGGTTGGGGAAGGGGCCGGGGCCGGGGCCGTACCCGCTGGTCCGCAGCAGCTCGCGGCGGCCGTAGAGGCAGAACTCCAGGTCGTGGCCCTTCAGCTCCGGCTGCTCCACGCACACGGACTGGTTCTCGGGGCGGTAATACCCGAAATCGCTGCGGGCAGGGGGGAGCACAGCTCAGCGCCCCCCCCCCCACCGCTGGCACCAGGCGGGCGGCACCGGGGCGCAGAGGGGCAGGGAGGGGGCGCGACGCGGGGCCGGGGGCTACCAGAGGAAATCCTGCAGGGTGCAGGGGCAGACGGAGGGCTGCGTGGTGACGGCGTAGTCGCGGCCGTTCTGGCACACCGAGGACTTGCGCAGGCGCCGGTACTGCTCCTTGTAGCCCAGTATGCAGCCGTCACTGGGGTCGCTGGGATCGCTGGAGTGCGCCAGCCAGATGGTGTAGTCCTTGTCCTCGCCTGCCACGAACAGGGCTCAGCACCCGTGGGTGGCACCGCTGCCACCACCCCAGGGCCCGCGGGTGTCCCCGTCCCCCCGGCACTCACAGCTCCGGCTGAGCAGCTGGCTGAAGTCGATGGTGTAGGAGACCCACTTGCGGGACAAGAAGTTCCCCCGAAAGCCCCAGATGCTGACGTTCATGGAGCGGGCGCCGGGCTCGGACGCCAGCCCGGTGAAGAAAATGGGGTCCTTGGAGAAGGTGTACTTGTACCAGCACTGCCCCTCGTCCGTGGAGAACCTGGCACGCAGGGGACGCTTGGGGACCGGAGCCACCGCGGGGTGACCCGCAGCCACCGCCACCTCGCAGCACCGGGACTCGCAGCAGTGCCCAAACGTGGGCCACCGCCCGCCCTGGAGGTGCTCCCCCAGCCCCCCCGCGCCCCCGCAGCACTCACTCGATGACGTTGACGGGCTGGCTGGTGTGCTCGATGGCCACGATGAGGCCGCCCGAGTCGAGGATGGCGTAGTGGTGGGGGCCCTCCAGCATCCGCGCCCACGTGTAGCCCCCGTCGTCCGAGATGTAGACGTCGGGGCTCATCACGGAGATGGCCCCCCCCACGCTCCCTGCCAGACAGGGGCAGCGTGAGCGGGGTGTGGGGACCCTCAGCCGCCCACCCCCGTCCCCACCGGGTACCGTGGGCGATGATGATGCCGACGGCGTTGGGCTCGGACAGCGGCACCATGGGCACGTTCAGCTTCTGGGAG
The DNA here is from genome assembly GCF_963932015.1 of Anas acuta. Lineage (NCBI taxonomy): Eukaryota > Metazoa > Chordata > Aves > Anseriformes > Anatidae > Anas > Anas acuta. The sequence goes on along the minus strand of NC_089002.1, from coordinate 1,727,439 downwards.
ATGCTGTAGGACGCGTGGATGTGGAGGCTGCACTGCAAGCGCAAGCACCGAGCCCGTCCAGGAGCTGCCAGGACGGGTCCTTCGCCTCGGGCAGCACCGGGACCCCTCCGGCCTGCTGGGGGATGCCCAGCACCCCCCCACGGTGCAACCCCAGCCCCCAGGCAGGGGCTGCAGGATCAGTCCCTGCCCTCCCGCATCCTCGTGCCCCCAAGCCCCCCAGCACCGCGCGTGGCCACCAGCCCTGCCCAGGGCAGAGCCCCCGCTCACAGCAGGGGTTTATGGCCGAAGCCCACCCACAGGGGACGGACACGGAGCCCGGGCACCGTGTGGGCACCAGCCCCTAGCTGGGGACAAGGGACAGAGCCACCTCCTCCTTGTTCCTCGCCGTGGAGTCGCAGGTGGTGTTTTTCGGCTTCCTCAGCGGCACCCACTCCCCGCCGCGGTCAAAAGTGATCACGGACTGGATGGAGTTGTCTGGTGGGAGCAGGGGGAGATGGCAGGGCTGGGGGGACACCGAGCACGTCCCCACAGAGCCACCGCCAGCCCCCAGGTCCCCCGCGCCTCCACCCCAGGGGGGTGTCACTGCCACATCCTCACCTTCGGAGAGGACGCTGGTGATGTAGATGCCCCGCAGCGAGGTGACGTTGGTGAAGTCGGTCTCCCCGCCGGTGGTGGTGTAGAGGTGCCGCTCCAGGGATTTGGAGTACACCACGCCCCGGTCGTCGGAGGTGTAGATGGTGCCGTAACCCGTGTCTGGGGAGGGAACAGGGCAGAGGTAACAGGGGCTCCCCGCGCACTGACCCAGCTCCATGCAGGAAGAGGAACCAAGGGCAAGGAGTAACTCCCGTGCCCCAGAGCGTGGCCACAGTCCCCGCACACCGCAAAGAGGAACAAGATTTCTTGCACCCGCTGCCTGCTAATTAGCAACGTCTTAATGAGAAATTCCTTCCTCAAAGGCACAGCCCTGCCCAGGCCGGCCAGCAGAGCTGGAGAGCCCCACACTTCGGAGCGGAGCCGGCTTTTAGTTCACGTTGCTGCTGCTGGGATGTCCCCAGCCATCCACAGATGGTCCCAGCTCTGTCCCCGTCCCTGTCCCCGCTCACCGCCCGGCTCGTCCACGTGCATGAAGACCAGGTCGTCGTTGGCGGCCAGGATGGAGTAGAACTGCTCGTGGCCCACCGAGGGCAGCTGCGCCATGCTCCAGGTCTCGCCCTGGTCCAGCGAGACGTGAATGCGCCTCGTGGTGCCCTGTGGAGCCAAAGCACCCTCAGCCCTGCTCCCCTCGCGTGGCAGCAGGGACAGAGGGGGCGCGGAGGAGCTACTGGTGCCCACGGGCCACTGGTGCCCCAGGACGGGGGGGGGATGGGACAGCCACCTTCTCTGTCATGACGGAGGCGAAAAGGAAGCGGCCGCCCAGCCCGAAGGAGTAGATCTTGGTGCCGATGACCTTGAAGGTTTTGCCGAAGTCGGAGGTTTTCTTCAGCTCCAGTAACCCAAGATCAGCTTCTTAAGAAGGGACAGGGGGTTAATGCTGCTGGGTCCAGCGGCCCCCAGGGGCTCCGTCACCCATCCCCGTGGCTGCCCCCGCGTCCCCGCAGCACCCCAGCTGGGAGCGGGCAGTACTCACTGCAGGAGTTGTTCAGGTAGGTGGTGAAGAAGATGGTGTTGTCCGCGCCCCTGGGAAGAGACGGGGATGAGAGCGCTGGCGGGACGCAGCGCACGGGGGTGTCACAGCACACGGGGGTGTCACAGCGCACGGGGGTGCCGCTGCGTTTCCCGGCACTGGGGGGTGCCGAGCGGCCGCTCACCACTTGGCCAGGCAGACGGCTTTGTGGATCTGCTCCCACTTCTCCCCAAAGTCCTTGGAGACCCAGAGGCCGTTCTGCAAGAGACGCCCGAAGCTCAGCACCAGCCCCGGCACCCAGCAGCAGCCCCGCGCGGGCTCCGGTCCTTACGTCGGTGCTGAGGGCCAGCAGGCAGTCGGAGTTGTGCGGGTGGTAGGAGATCTGCACCAGCGGGTGGAACGGCAGCTCCGTCTGCACGAAGTTCTTGGCGAAGTCGGACGAGCGGAAGATGCGGCCACCATGGCTGCCGCCGGACACGTCGCCCGTCAGGATGACCTGGGGGGCACAAGGGGGGCTCAGCCCCAGGCCCGGGGACGCTCACCAGGAACGCCACCGAGAGCCTCCGCAGCCAGGGCACGGGGCTGCCGGGGGGCCCGCCTCGCCGCCCCCTCCGCTCACCTTCCCCGAATTGTCGGGTCCGATGGCCATGCCGAACTCGGTGCGGATGAAGGTGTTGTTGATGAGGTGGGTGATGTCCTTGAAGGTCTTCCCATAGTCCTCGCTGCAACGGGGAGCGCGGCTGCGCCGTGAGCACCGCCAGGAGCCCTCGGGCAGGGGGGTCACCGTGCCACCATGTGTGGCAACCCCAAAATATCTGGGGAGGGGCTGGGGGGGGGGGCTCACCTGCGGTAGAGCTTGGACTGGCCAAAGCTCATGATCACCAAGGGCACCTGGAACGTGGTCAGGACGAGGATGACCTGGCAGGGAGCAGCGGGCAGGGCTCAGCACTCACACCCCCCGCAGCCCCCCACCCGGGACACGGGGCCTGGCACCAGGTCCCACAGCCCCCCGTGGTGGTGGGGCTGCCCACGGGTGCCAGCACCCCCAGACCCCTTGGGCGGCCCCCGGGGCTCTCGGCCCATCTTACCCCCGTGCTGTCGCCCACCCAGGACAGGGACACGGAGCCGCTGAGGTCGTCGAAGACGCACTGCAGGGGGAGAAGGGAGAAGTGACCATAAGTCGGCACAGGGACCGAGGCCGTGGCACAGGGCTGGGGACAGGGACCCGCGGCTGCCTCGGTGCCACTGGGCTGCCCCCAGCCCCGGCACTGGGTCGGGCTGGGGACGCGGGCAGCGGGGCTGTGCCAGCGGCGCGGGGAAGCCCTGCCCAGGAAGGGCAGGAAATGAGGCCAGCGCCGCCGTTGTCCCCATTGCCCAAGCCGCACCCGCGCCAGCCGGTGCCACCCTGTGCCCTCCCCGCGGGGCGGGGGGGGGAAAGGGGGAAGAAACGGAGCCGGGGCACGGGGCAGCGCCCGGCCGGGGGATGGGGGTGGCTGAGCCGGGACCCCCGCCCCTGCCCCTGCCCCTGCCCGTGGCCGTGGCCGTTTGGGGGCGGTTTGGCCGCGGTGGGGACAGCGGGGACAGGCGGCACCGCCTGCGCACCCCGTCCCAGCGCAGCCGGGTGCCAATTAGCGGCAATTAGCGGCAATCAGCGACCGGCCCGGCCGGCGGAACGGGCGCACCCTGCGGCGGGCGGTGGCGGGGACCTGGGGGGTGACCGGGGTCGGGGGCACCGCCGGGCCCTGCTCCGTGGGGACGGGGGGCTCGGTCCGTCCGTGTGTCCGTGTGTCCGTGTGTCCCCACGGGCAGCACAGCCCCGCCCCCGGCCCGTCCATCCCGTCCCGTCCCCGTCCCCGTCCCGGTCCCGTCCCGGTGCCGCCCCCCCCCGCTCACCGGGTGCGTGTTGTTGCCCAGCGCGGCCGGGACGCCCCTGAGGCCTCCGCAGGCCTCGCCTCCCGCCGCCGCCGCCGCCGCCTGCCCGGCACCGGGGCCCGGCCGCAGCCCCGCGGCCGCCGCCGCCGCCGCCAGCGCCAGCGCCAGCCCCAGCGCCGCCCCGCGCGGGCCCATGGCGACTCCGGCCGCCGCCGCCGCCCCGCGCCCGCAGCCGCCAAGCCCCGCCCCCGAGCCCGCCCCGCCCGGCCCCATTGGTCGGCGCCGCGCCGCGCCCCGCCCCCGCGCCGCGCCCCCCTGAGGGGATTGGTCGGTGCGGATGTCGCTCTCCGCCGAGGCCCGCCCCCTCGCCGGACGGCGCTCGGGCGCCTCGCGATTCGCCGCCCGCCGCGTCAGTCAGAGCCCGCCTCCTCCCGCCACTGGCCAACGGCCGTAGCACGATGAGGGCGGGCCCGCCCCCTTCTGCGTTGACCCCGGGCTCTAATCCACCTAGCGACAGCGCTCTGATTGGCGGAGCCTGGGGGGGCGGTGGAGCGATTTTCTGATTGGCCGAGGCGGCAGGTGGGGGGGGCGGCGGGTTTGGGGCAGAACCGCGGGGTTTGGGGCAAAAGGGCCGGGGGTGGGGCACGGTGCTGGTTTGGGGGCACAACGCCGGGCTTTGGGGCAAATCTCTAGGCTTTGGGCCACAAATGCAGGTTTTGGGGCATAACCCCCTGGTTTGGGGCATAAACCCGAGTTTTGGGGCCGAACCCCAACTTTTGGGGCATAACCCTGGGTTTTGGGACATTGCCCCGGGCGCTGGGGCAAAGCCCGAGGATTTGAGACAGAGCCCCAGGTCTGGGACGTAACTCCCGAGTTCGGAGCACAAGGGCTGGGATTGGAGCAAAACCCCAGGTTTTGGGAAATAAACCCCAGGGTTGGGAAATAACGCCAGGTTCTGAGGCAGAACCCCGGGTTTTGGGGCCTAACCCCGTGTTCTGGGGCACGGCCCCAGGTTGTGGGCCCAGCTCCCCGCTCTCAGGCCCAGGAGCTGCCCGGCCTCGTGCTCCCTTTGCCCTTTGTCAGTGCAGAGCTGGAGCCCGTTTTCCTGCCGCCTCAGCCTTCTGTGTTTTTTGTTTTTTATTTTTTCCCCCCCTGAAAAGCGGCTTTTCCAGAAGTGGCCGGGTGAAAGCTGTGAGGAAACCCCCGGGGGTGCGTGGCTGGGATGTGGCTGCAGCCCCTCGCCCGTCCCGGCGGGGCCCAGAGCCCGGATGGCCACGGAGCAGCCTCTGCGGTGCGCCACCACCGCGTGACAAGGGCAGGGCACGAGGGAGCACAGCAGGAAGAATCGGCTTTTTGTGTTTTCCAGGGCACAAACAAGCCTGGGAGGAGTGCTGTGGGGTCCAGCGCGGGACAGCGCGGCAGCGGGGCTGAGCTCACACGAGGGGCTGGGGGGTGTTGGTTTCTTCCACCCCCATGGGCCGGTACCAGCCCCGGTTTCGCTCCCGGGGCAGTTTTATGAGCACATCACATAGGACAGTAGCTGGACGAGGGATGTTCCCCTGCCACTGCCCAGGCTCGTTTTGGGGGCCGGGGCAGCAGCTCGGGGGCTCGGTGGGCAGAGCCAGAGCCAGGCACGGCTGCAGGAAGCGCCCTGCGGGACGAAGTCCACAGCTCCCCACATCTGTTCTGCCGCCTGCAGGGCCGGGCCGATCCCACTGATCCCGCTGGCTGCTGTGCCACAAGGAGGGGGCTCAGCTCTGAGCACTGGCATTATCCCAGCACTGCTCTTCCAGAGCTTCCCTTCCTGCGTCTGTTTGGCAGGAGCAAAAGAGGGAAAAAATGAGCAGGACCGGCCTTTTCCCCTCCGCAATGGGCTGAGGCTGGCTGCTGGGCCATGGGCAGCAGCAGGTGGCTGCGTGTGGCTTTGTGGGGCAGCAGGGACACGCAGAGTCCCCGCTGCTGAGCTGAGCAGAAAGCCAGTGCTTTCAGCCCAACGTAGCGCTGGAAGCAGCCCCGTGCCAGGGCACTCCCCCCGGCAGCAGCTGTTTCTCCCGCAGCAGACAACGCCGTTTTGTTCGGGATGAGGCTGTGACCTCGTGGAGCAGGGCAGAGCGAGCAGCCCCACAGGACCGGGCTGCCCTCCCCGGGTACCAGGCACAGGGCAGAGCCCGAGGCTGCGCAGTCCTGCGCTGAGCCCCGCTTACTGCCACGCCTGTACCAGCCTCCGGTTCTGAGATGTTGTTTCGAGGATAAGGACAGAGATGGCTGCAGGAGATAACCAGAAACAAGAGCAATACGCCCCGTTAAGTGGGTGAGCAGTCTGCCAGCCCGCTCTCCAAACGAAGTGGTGTCTGCCCCATTTAACAGGCAGGGGTTGTCCCATTAACCCAGATCCATCCCACCCCGGCTCTGTTACTGTTCCGGGCATTTCCAGCCTCCCACCAGGAGGAAACACAAACGCCCTCCGTTGTGGATTTCCTCCCTGGGTCAGAGCCCAGCTCCGCATCCTCCACGAGAGGGAGACCTGTGACCGGCGCAGGGCGAGCGCCGCATGCTGCAGGGACAGGGACAGCGCAGCCCCTGCCCCGCACCGGCTGCAGCGTGTCCTCATCCTCACCCACCCCCCGTGGCCGTTCTGAGCGCCCCCCTGTTAAAAGGAACCCAGGGTAGAGTAACAAAATGATTTATTATCATTTCCTCTTATTGTAGAGATCAGTTATGTACAGAAACTGTAAAAAAAAACCCCAAGAGCCTTCTGAGGAGAGCAATTACAGATGCTGCTGGAAATAAAATCACAGGTACTGGAAGGAACTGAGAGTCGGTTCTTTGATCGGGGGAATGAGCCTTTGAGGGAGTCTCTCTCTCCCTTTCAAATATCCTTGATGACCTCTTCAAGCTCCTCTTTCGTGTACATGTGGAACTTCATCCCAGGCTCCACAGTGGCAAGCTGAAAGAGAAGGAGCAAGGGGTTAAGTGTGCCTGCATATGTGAAGTGACAGCATGGGGCAGGGAACAGAGAGAAGCCCCAGCAGACAGAACAGCTGTTCCTTCTCGGCGGCCTGATCTGCCAGCCCAGCAAGATCATTCCACCCCGTAACATGCTCTTTGATTCCCTAAAATAGCCGCCTGCTGCAGAAATAGCTTTTAATTGACTCAGTCTCCTCATAGTAGCAGCAGCAGGGAACATCTATTGGGAACACTCAGGCCCTGCTTCTGCTTGCTGTGGAAAAAAGACCCCGTTAACACGAGCTCTGCATCAAACACTGCTTGCGAGAGGGGTTCCTCGCGCTGCACCTCAGCCCACCCCTGCAGCCTCTTCTCCTCCAGCAACCAAGGGTACAAATCCTGGCCCATTACTGGCTTTAAGGGGACAGAGGCAGCAAAATACTCTTAAGGGGAATGAAGATTTGCTCTGCAGAACTGAGGCAAACTGCCTGTTGATCACTAAACACCACCAGTAAGCAAGCTGTCACCAGGATGCACCTTGCAACTGCCTGGTGCCCTACCAAGAGGGCCAAACACTGCCAGGACAACGTCTTACAAGGCACAGCCCAAGGGACGGAACAGGGGACAACACAGTGCCCTGCCACCGTGCCAGGAACAGCGTGAGGCAGCGTCCAGGGCAGACAGCTGAGACATTTCACAGGGCAAGCACCAGAACAAGAGATACTTGAAGAATTGTGAGACTGCCAGAGGAATGCAAGTGGGACTTTTGTTTGCACCTAGCTCACGGCGCAGAAGCCCAAGGCGCAGGCAGCTGCTGCAGGCGGGCGAGCCAAGAAGCTGCAGGAGCTCCGGGGATGCTCCAGAGCTCGCTCGCAGATGCCCCCGGCTGTTGCAGGAAGCACGGCCAAACGCACAACAAGCACCAGTAGAGTCAGATCATGCTCCCCTTTTATTGCCCAAATAGCCTAACTTTTATAGTGAACTTAACAGGGGCGGACAGTGTTTCACACAAGATTATTGGTCAAAAGCACTCAGACAAACAGCTATAAGAAAACAACCCCACCTGCAAGAAAACAACCCAACAACCCCTTGTGATTAGCAGTCACGTAGACCCTGTCCTTGAAGCCAGCTGCTGGTAACAATATTTTTCTAAATTCCTCAATTGGGCGATGTGGGAACACTGTCATGGGAACTTCTCAGAGTTGCCCTGGTAGCTTGGTTTGCTCAGCTCCAGCAAGCCATAGGATTTTTGCTGTTTCACAAAATCCTTCAACACCCAGCACCGCGCCCGCATCTGCGCTGCTGAGGGATCTGCGTGCGTAGCTGCAGTGAGCATGGCTCAGGGGGTCCTGGCGTGTCCCACAGCCCCTCCTGGATTGCGAGGTCACCCTACGAACAGCACAGGTAGAGGGAGGGCAGGCGCCTGCCTTCACCAAGGAGGAACAGCCTGCACGCTCCGGGTGAGACCCCTGCGCAGCCCAGGTTTCAGCAGGTGTTCTCAGACACATCGGGTGCTCCTACAAGCACCTCGAGCCATTGCTGCGTGTGCTGACACCGGCCCTGATGGACCCAACAGCCTTGAACACGCGTGTTTGCACCCTGCTACCCACACCAGGACACACAGACGCCGCTCAGCTTCTCCATGTCCGCTCGAGCCTGCACCTCACTGCCCGCACACCAAAACTTTACTTAACTATTGCCTTACAGGCTTCACAGGTGAGTAATTAATTTAAAAAGCATAACATTGTTTACAGTTCCTGAACGTGGCTGCCAATGGATTTAACTGTTCCATGACCACACTCCCCCTCCCCTTCCCTTTGCTGCTAGGTGGAAAAAAAAACAAAAAAAAAAACGCACAAGAAAGAGAAGTGACTTGAGCAAATGAAGTGAAGCACCACATACTTCTGCAAAAGCTAGAAAGCAAAGCAGTAACTTCAGGTGAAAGATTTTCATCCAGAAGGGTGACTTGAGTCAATAGTGACCTTTTAATCCTCAGCACATTCCTCTCGTACTTAACCCCGATATGATTCCTCAATACGTTCAGCGCTTTGCCAAGCACAGTTAAGCCCTGTCAAACGGGGACATGACATAAGGATACTGTACATGCTAAATTCCTTTGCACTGTACTGCGGATCTTGCAGAAGAGCCCTGAATCTGATCAGGAGAGAACTGATCTGCCCATGATGGGAGCGCAGCTGGGGAAGCAGATTTCGGGTGGCTGTCATCGTTTCTGGAGAGAGCATCAAAGTTTCCAGCATGCTGCTCCCTGCCTGCGGGCCCCTTTCCCTTCAAAGGAAGCCAGTTATGATGTCAGAGGGGTCCCCAGCAGGAATATTTGGTAAAAACAATGGGGTGCACACTGTCAGGGTCTTTGGGAAATGGGTTCCCAGTGCTCAGAGGAAAGGAAGGGGAGAACAGCAGGAGAAGAGCAGCTTGAGTCAGAACGACATAATCTGAAAAGGTCTAGTGTCTCATAACCTGCCAGAAATAGAAGCAAACTCTATATGCCAGCCTTGCTCATCATCTGTCCATTATCACTAACAAACTGGAAGGTTTCGTTTGTTTGGTTTACCTTTACTACCTAAGGAGAACCGTCACAGCCCAACAATCAAGGTTTGAGGGGACAGGTACAACTGCTCCCATGGTGATCTCCGAGAGCTGCGCGCCTGGATCAGGCTGAGCTCTGCGAGCCTCGCAGGCAAGAGCTGGAGGTTAGCGAAGCAAACTCATTGCTGGAGGCTTCACCTCTTTGGTCCTTCTGTCCGACAGATTTTTGGCACCCATCCAGGACTGAATATAGCAAGTCCAGAAGCTGTATAATTTTCATTCCTTCTAATATTACAAGTACCAGGGAAAAAAAGAATGGCTAAACCCAGGGGAAGAAAAAGCAATCCTGCTGGCACGACAGGTTCACGCTGGCTGCCTGCCTGCATACGGTCGGGGGGGCTCCACTCCCACCCAGCCCCAGCCCAGGGAGAATTGCTTGCACCAGCACCCCGCTCAAGCCAGGCAAATGCACCTGGCTGCACACATCCAGAAACCAAAGAAAGCTCCAAAAGCTTTCCAGTGCACTCTACAACATACTACAACGAGCAGTTTCAAATCACAAGACCATCCGCAGCCAGCCAGCCACTGGCTTGGAGAGTCCTGAGCTACTCCGCCTGCCAAGCCCTTGCTCTACAAGCGCAGGCAGCCCTCCTCTCCAGCAGCCAAGCAGACAGCTTTCTTACCCGGGTGTTTAAAACACAGCACGCTACTGACACACCTGCTGTGCAGCCGGTGGGATTTGCACCAAGGAAGCCCGGGCCACATGCAGCACAGACTAATTTACGTCGCAAGCCACAAGTGCGTGCTGGTAACAGTCATAGTTACCTCAATGTTGGTTGCATTCAGTTTCTCCTCCATAACTTGTTTCAGGATGACAAGGGAAGATTTGATTGCTTCTTTCAGCGTCATTGACTGTAAAACAAATCACTCATTAGTTGCATTGTTGATGCTCAAGCAAGCACTCGTACTGTCGCTACCCCTTTGACTTCAGAAGTGCGCTGCTCTCTCCCTGCTCTTTTTCTCAAATCCTTTAAGCTGTCACTGACAGCAAACTTAAAAGCTTATCAAATTATCTACAGTATCAACAAGAGATCAAAGCGCACTGTTCAGGCAGGACAGCGGCAATTGCGATGATGGCGACTTTCTGTTTCTGTATAACTTTTTATAAAGCTTAAGAACTGTTAATCTGGGCACACAAACCTTGCTGTCGGGACCAGGGCACGGGGGCCCGCTTCCCTTCACCAGTTACTGTCTGTCAAGCAGCTCCCCCCCAAGCTCCACTGGAAGCTCTGAAAAGCTGGACTCTTGGCAGAAGTCTTCATGCTTTAGCATTGCAAATCCCTGCGTGAGGGGAACTAGAGCCTGCCGGCTGCGCGGTGTTCAGAGGGATGATAGCTGTGCTTGCAATAACCCTGCACTTGGGAGATGGTGAACAAGCCACGGAGCCCAGAACTCTGGCAATTCTGCTACTTAATAAATTAGATTATTGAGTCTTCGGCTGGAAGTCTTCAAGGCAATCAACTGCATCAATTACACTTTTCATTACAGTATTTGATTTCCTCTGACACAGAGCAGGCAGCCCCCCGTCACGGAGGGAAGGAATGTTTTACTGCTTATCCAACAGGACAAGGACTCGCAGTACAAAGCCATCAACTTCAGTGGCTCAACAGATCTGCAAGCCTAGCGAAACAACTCTTGCTTTACTTCCCTATGCTTTGGGCTGCATCTATACCGAGCCCTGCTGCTGACTGGCCATGCTCATGCAGCAGCTCTTTTATTTATAGAGAACTTCCCGACATGGACTCAATTATCACCCGCTGGAGGCAGAAACCAGCATCTCGGGCTCTGGGCTCGTGTTCCACGAAGTTGCCTCAGCAGCCACAGCCTGGAGAGAAGCTGCTGGTTGTAGCACTCCTCACCGCAGAGATCCTTCCCCAGCAGCTCCCCGGCTGACATCCAATCACCGGATCAGCTGCCAAGGACCGAGCCCAACCCTGCCAGGCTCACGCACCTCCTCCAGAGCACTCGAGTCTCGCGAATCACTCATCAGTAAGGAAACGAGTGGATCCTTGTGAGTCACGAGCTACTTCTAACTTGTGCGACGCCAACCCAGCCCGGCCTTTTACCTTATGGTAAACCTCCTGCAGAGAGCTCTGCGCGCCTTCCGAGGCGGACCCGATTGCTCTGGCGTCGCACTGAACAAACGTCCCCGAGGGGTCCATGTGAAACCTGCCGGGAACACAGGTGACAGTGAACAGAGGTGCACCCTGCCCCGCGCTGCAGCATCACGAGGGCTTCTCCTCCGCCAGGCCCACAGCCTCCCCGCAGAGTGCTCAGCACTGCACAAAGCTGGGGAGGAGCAAGGCCCCTGCAGGAGCAGCAGCTTGTCTGCCAGCGTGTGGCTGAGCTCACAGCAGCCGCTCACTGCGCCTGGCCTCAGGGGCTGCTGCACCAACGCAGCTGCAGGTTGCTCCTCCAGGCACCCAGAGGAGGCTTGAGGAGTGTCCAGGGGTCTCCTGCAGCCCCCCAGGGGGCTGGTAAGCTCGGAGGGAGCTGTGCGCTCCTGACACTGCCCTCCATGCTCATAGCAGAGTATTTTTTGCCTTTTAAGAAAATCAGCAAGTTTTCACTACTGCTCTCGGGAGGGAGACTTTTTTGGGCTGGCTCTGCAGAGCCAATCCCACCTCCAGTGGAGGCTGTGTTTCAAGCACACGAGTTCAGGTTACAAGCACTCCACCTCCCCAAGGAATGTTACAGCAGGCTGCAGATATTATGTTACCGGTGGCTCTGCTAGTCCTTTAGGGAAAGGTAAGAATAAACTCAGGACAAGGAGAGCTTTAACACCTCCCTCCTGCACGGGAAGCCACATACAGAAAAGCAAAGATTCGCTGTAGACACAGCACACTCTTCAACCCTGAAGGAGCAGGCTGTGCTCACACTGCTGTAAGCCTTGTTTTGAAAGGCAGGCTTAAAAGCATTAACAAACACGTCAGGTACACAATGGGATAAACCCCAAGGGTTTAGCTTATAAAAAACCACAGAATCAAGTCATTAAAGAGCCCTGGAAAGATTCAGTTTGAGGTTTTCCTCTCTTCCCAAAGCTGGCCTAGATCAGAGAGCTGAACTTACAGCTGGGGTCCCTTCTCATCAACTCCTCCAAAGAGCAGCGCGACACCAAACGGGCGAGACTGCAACAGAAAGCAGCCAACAGGTTAGGCAAGGCTGATGGCAAAGTCAGAGGAGAGGCAAGAGCAGGCTCGTGGAGCACCCCCAGCCCTGCCACTACACACCATCGCGCCGGGGTCTGCGTCCTCCTCTCCAAACTGCAGCGCCAGGTTGGAGACGGCCTGCGTCACGCTCTCCACTGTCATGGTTTCATTGTAGGTGAACCAGTGATTCTGCAGAAAACATAAGGATTAGAGTTACGGCCTTGTTCCCCTAAAATGACCATCCTGGATCACTCGCAGTGGTCCATAGCAACGCCCCGCGTAGCCACAAAGACAGCTTTGCCCAGCCGCTCCTGGCAGGCGGTGGCACGCGGGGTGCTGCATGTTGAGCCTCGAGATGGGAGCACCAAAAGGAGCCGTTGGTGCAGGACACGCTGAGAAGCTCAGGATGAATCCCACAGAAAAGCTGCGGCCATCGGGGCCTTGGGATCCCAAGGAGGAAGATGCAAGGCCAGGGCACTCTGTCCCCATGCTTCCAGGGCCGGTTCCCGAATGGGTGGGGTGATCCAGCTCTGCAGACACAGGAGCAGTGCTGGCACACAGGAAAGCCCCCCCGGGATAAGTTTTTAAATACAGAGCAGTGCTTTGTACCAGGACCTGAGTACCTGAAGTACATAGGAATTTTAAGGGTCCAAAATTACAACCGAGCCAATCTTCTGACAAAGTGAAGCCTGACACACACGTCACCACACACTCAGTGGCAGGCGCTGTCAGCGTTAAGAGGCTACATGGGCACTGGACAACACGCCCTAAGATCCCCACCAAACATTCAACACCAGAAAGGAAAATATGCAGCGTGGGAGACTCCGCCTGGTTGTTCTGCAAGAGCCCCATGTGGGAAGCCAGGCTCCCCACAGGCCCCCCACCCCACACCGGTTCCTTTGCTGCAACGACCTTCCCACGGCAGACGCCCCGGAGACCAACGCTGGTGTTTTGAGCAGAGAAACATCAAGTCTTACCTGCGTCTCCACTCTTGCTTTATCAATTAAAGTCTTTGCATCAGCTATTAAGCCACTCATGGCACACCCTGGAAGCAGAGGGAAACCAGGTGTCAGCTCAGCACCGATCTGCACGGCGCTCTGCCCCAGACTTCCCACAGCCCGCAGGTCCCTGTGTGGGGGCGTCCCGAGACGCAGCAGCTCACCAGGGAGCGAGGAGCAGGGGATGGACGCGCAGCCGAGGGGCAGGCACATGGCTGGCTGCTCCCAGGCACGCCTCCCACCCACCCCAGGTCTGGATCAGCTCGAGGGGACACATTCGAGGCCTTCCCAGAGAAGCCAACAGCCCGCGGGAAGGGGAACGCGTTGGGCCCTGCTGTGGGGAGGGCTGGCTCGCTCCGCGCTGGGGGTTTTGGAGCAGCTCTTTGGGGAGCCCGCAGCACGGAGCTGCTCCCTGCTCTGAGGAAGGCACCTCGCAGGCACACAGGAGGAGAAAATCAGACTCTGCAAGGGCTCCTAGGCTGCCACAGCCCAGATCATCGGCAACACAGGTATTTTGGAGGTCTCCCGCTCCTCAAGTGACATATTTGGTAATGAGAACTTGGTGGGCCCCGTCAGGGTGCAGAAGGCTGCTGCAAGCAGAGGTCCGGGCATTGGTGCTCCAAGGGAACCTGGCCCAGAGTCAAGCCTTTACATTGCAGCAATTCCCTGCCCTCCCGGAGCTAATTTTGGGATGAGCCTTCACGAGGGAGGTCATGGAAGGCGGGGGGCAGGGGTGCCTCAGCTGCCTCTTCCTGCTCCCGTAGCTATGTCCTGCTGGCCTGCAGCCTGGAAAACCAGTGACCAGGCCCTGCTGCTCGCCGTGAGGGGTGAGAGTTCCCACTTGGCTCGGCAGAGCTGCCTGCAGGAAAGGCCAGGCCTGAAATGCAGCTTCTGAAACTCGCAGGGGACAGCTTTACTACGTACACGCCCACAAAACTTGAGGGACACGCCCAGGGGCAGCAGACGCGTGCTTCTCCTTTCTCCTTACCTATGTGGGAATCTATTTCTACGATCTTCTCGATGCTGCTGGGCTCCATGAGCGGGGAGGTGATCCTCTTCTCCACAGCCAGGCAAACGCCCTCCGAGGTCTGGATCCCGATGGCCGTGGAGCCAAGCTGCAAACAAGCACAGTTACAGCGCCGCACCCAACGCAGGGTAGCCACGACAGAGCATCAACACCACGGTGCAATGCTAATCCCACTTTATGCTACTTGTAGGGACATTGTTTTGGGGCCAGACACATCATGGAGACAGAAAAGCAGTGTGCAAAACTGTCTAGCCCTGCACACCAAACTGGAAGTGCTACAGCTCAAACTGGGGAGCTGGAAGGGCAAAGCCCGTGCTACTTCCTGCTGATCAGCTCCTCAGGACCAGCAGCATTCGGGCAAATAATTCCATCTCTTCCCTGAGCAACGTCAATTTTTACAGCTTAAAGCCTTACGATCAGAAAAGGCCGTGTGAACCTGGCTCTGCAAGGCAGACAGAAAATGCTGACATGAGACATGGAGCTCACAGAACGGCCTTCAGTGCTGACAGTACCTGGCTGCTGGCTCAGGCGCTGTTCTTTCAGTTAGCTCCTTTTCTCCTCAATGCCTTTTGTCCGTGAAATTTACCGTGAATGAGAGTGAACTGCACACACACCACGCTCCAGGTAGAGGTCAGCCACCTGCAGGTGTTTCCCCCGCTGTGCAGGTGGTGCAGACACCCAGGGCAGCCACGAGCGCCTCGGGGCTCAGTCACACTGTGAGCTCTGGGCCTTACCGGTGTGACTATGGGATGTCATGTAGAGGGGCTTGCTCAGGAATGCTCAGCTCAGAGCCCCTGGGGGAATTTGAGCAGTGAGCGTGTCCAGGTCTGTAACCACGGCACTGCCAGAGGCAGGCAGGAGTCTCCCCGCCGCAGTGCTCGTGGGTTTAGGCATCACCCAACAGCTCCTGTCCTCTAAGTGTGTGCCTGCCACAGCTGGGCACCAACCCCAAGTGAAAAAAGGACACCTGCTGTTATTCCAGGAGTATTTTTGTCCATGAAGCCACTGCCTGTGAACAACAACTCATCCCACACCCCCAGAGCGCAGGCACCACACGTAACACGTCACAGGAGCCACCGAGCTGAAACAATTGTGTTTGCAGCTTATCAGCTCATCTGGGAACCAGCAAAGTCTAAAAGCTTCCAGACGCTTTCTACTCTGCCAGAAGTATTTGCAGTTACAAAACATGCCGTGACGACTGGCGTGCACTCCAGAGTTCTGACCTCCTGGTGCCTTAATAAACACGAATTACTTTTTGCCTCCTCGTTTAAAGGATGCTTTACCGAACTAAAGCAGCAGAGGGAAGACAAAGCTAGCAGACCCCACCACACACTCCCCCTTCCCCCCAGTTCACACAGAGGGCTGCTGACAGCTTCTCAGCTTCATCACCCCACCAGTTCTCCCCGAGTTTAATCATGCTCCCAACCTCCACCCCAACTCTCAGGAACAAGGACATCCATCTGGCCCGAGGAGGCCGTGCGGTTCTGCAGCCATGCGTTAGTTTGCCCACAAGCACGCTGCCTCTTGCCTTTGCTGAGAAGTTCACACTCCACCTGAGCAAACCACGAACCACTCTGAGCCCCGACAGCAGCAAGCTACGAACATGAAAGGCAGCCCACCCAGAGAAGGGCTGCCACTTGGTTGCTGCTGTTTAAAAGTGATTCCACAATCGTAAAGCACATGGACCACAACGCAAAGCTCCACTGGCTGAGGGTGGCAAAGAGAGAGCAGAGCGCTCCTCTGCTGTGTGAGGAGCGTTTAGGAACATCACAGGTGCCAGCTTGCACAGTTGGAGTCACAGCATGCGAGCACTCGGCACCTCTCGCTTCAGCGCTAGCTTTTAGCGGTTTGATTTGGGGATTAGCAACTTGGGACTGAGTTTGCTTGGTGAGTAAATCACTGGCGAGGAGGCAGAGGGAAGCACGGCCCAGCCCCTCCGGGCTGCCGATGCTTCAAGGAGCACAAAACAGCAGCTCCTGAGGAGCTGCAGGAGGCGCAGCTGGATGGAAGGGACTGAATGAACCCTGGCACTGCTCCTGCTCTCCAGACTGCACATAAAAGGCCAGGGAAGAGCTGCCAGCAGCCACAGGCAACAACAGCACCTATTGGGAAAGCAGCGTCCTCCTGGTCCTGCTCAGTGTTGCGTTGCCCTGGGAAGCCGGCCAAACCCTGCTTCTCTGCAGAGCAAAACCAAAGGAAAGAACCCGCCCGGCTTCCTTCTGGGCAGAGCCGCTTCGGAAGAGCCCTGAACAGCGCAGGGGGGCAGCCAGGAGAGCAGACGGTACCTTGATGGCCTCGATGGCATACTCCACTTGGAAGAGCCTCCCTTCCGGAGAAAAAGTGTTCACCCCCCTGCAAGAGAAACATCAGAGACGGTGTAAAAAGCAGAACACGGGACCTGCCCCGGGCCGGGGGCTCTGCCTCACAGCACACCCTGGGCACCCCCACGCCCCTGCCCCCCGCTCTGACCGAGCGCTGCTCCCCGGGCCTGCGCCGGGCAGAACGCGGGGGAGCGGCCTCGGGTCGGGCCAGGGGAGGCTCCGATGCGGAGCGAGCGCCCGGTGCTGCTCGGACGGGGCGGGAGGCGCCGGGGCGGGGGGCGCCGGGCCCGGGGGTGCTCGGGGCTGGGCCCGGTGCTCGGGGACGGGGCTGTGGGGGCGGGGGGCGGCCGCTCCCCGGGGGCTCCCCCGGCCCCGCCGCCCCCAGGGCCCTGCCAGGAGCCCCCGGGCCCGGCGGCGCCCCGCGGGCAGGGCCGGCCGCAGGCCGCTGACTCAGCCGCAGGCCGCGGGGCCGGGCGGGGCGCGGCGGGGCCGGGCGGGCACTCACCGGTCGTACTCGGAGCGCGTCAGGAACATGGCGGCGGGGGGAGGGGGGGAGGCGGCGGCGGGGCGGGGGCGCGGAGCCGGGGCCGGAGCGCGGCGGAGGCGGGAGCCGCAGTGCCCGAGCCGGTCCTGCCGTCACTTCCGGCCAAGCTGCTCCGCGGCGCGCATGCGCGGTCCCGTCCCGCTCGCGCGACTTCCGCCCGCGCCTCAAGGCCATTGGGCCGCCACGGGGGAAGCGCAGCCAATAGGGAGAGGGGGAGGGCGGGCTCAGGGAGACAGGGAGGGGAGGGGAAGGGGAGGAGCGGGGCCGAGCGGGGATTGGCTGAGGGGAGGGAGGGGGCGGGGCCGAGCCGGGGGGAGGAGCCCGGGGGCACCCAGAGGGAGGGGGCGGGGCCACGGCTCGGGGCGGGGCCAGAGCGGGAAGGGGGCGGGGCCAAACGGACAGGGGGCGGGGCCAAGGGGCTGGGGGCGGGGCCAAACGCGCTGGGGGCGGGGCCGGGGGGCGCGGCGGGGGGCGCGGGGCCGGGGGGGGGGCGGGGAGGCGGGGGGCGGCCCCAGGAGCCCCCCCCGGTGCCCCCCCCGGTGCCCCCCCCGGTGCCCCCCTCCTGGGCGTGGGGCCCCGGAGCCCCGGGGGGGGCCGCCCCTCCCCCACCCTTCCGCTTCCCCCCGCCGCTTCCTCCCGGTCCGTGCAGCACGCGGCGGGGGGCGGGGGGCGGGGGGGGGCCGGGGGTTCCCCCATCTCCGGCCGGGATGGGGGGGGGGGGGGGCGGGGGTCTCCTGGCCGGGGGGGGGGGCGTCGGTCCCGGTCCTGATCCCGACCCCGACCCCGCGCTGCTCCGGGGCTGGGGGGGGCCGGACACCGGGGGCAGCGACCGCCGGCCGGAGGCAGCCCCCGGGCCGCCCCCAGCCCCCGCCCGGAGCCCCGGAGCCGCCCGACTCGGGGGGGGGGGTAGGGGGGGGCCGGGGGGAGGGCCGGGGCCGTCCCGGGCGCGGTGGTCGGCGGGGGCCGGGCCGGGGGCGGGCCGGGGGCCAGCCGGGGCGGGGCGGCGCTGCCTGCCCGGGGGGCGCTGGGGCTCCCGGTGGCGGCGCCGGGGCGGCTCTGACAGCGGCGCGGCGCCAGCGGGCGGCGGAGGCAGCCCCGACGGCCCCGACGGCCCGGCCATGTCGGAGCCCGGAGCCCCCGCGGCCGGCGACAAAGCGCCCCGGCTCCAGGTGGGGGCCCCGGGGCGACCCCCGCTGCCGGGGGCACGTCCCCACCGCGGCCGCCCGGTGCCCGGTGCCCGGCGCGGCTCCCCCCCCCCCCCGGGCAGCCCCCGGGGCCCCCCCGGCTCACGCCGCTCTCTCCCTCCCGCAGGACCGGGTCCTGGGCGGGATGCGCTGGGGCCGCCTCCTGGAGCCCCTGGGCTTCGTCAAGGTGCTGGAGTGGGTGAGTCCCCCCCCGCCCCCAGCGCAGCGGGACCCCCCCGGCCCCTTCCCCGGCACCCGTGGGTGCTGCCGCCCCGCAGCCCCCATCCGGCCCTAACCCCAAGCCCAGATTTGGGGTCCCCCCGTTGCTTTCCAAAAGCCTGCGGGACCCTCCCCCCCCCCAGGGACCCCACAGTCCCCAACCCACCCGGATCCTCCCCCACCCCAGCGGCTGCGGGCGGGGGGACCCCAAACAGAGCTTCTTGGGGGGGCTCCGGGTGTGGGGCCGCTCGGCCGCTTGGGTTCGGGCCCCGCGGCCCCCCCGGTGACCTTGAGCAGGTGGCTTCACTTGGCCACGCCGGGGGGGACGGTGCCATCGGGGTGCTGGGGCCCCCTCCTTCCCATGGGGTCTGGGGGGCAGCGGGCGTGCAGGGAAGGGGGCGGAGGGGGGGCAGCGAGCCCCAAGAGGGGGCACCCTGGGCATGGGGGGGGGCAATTCCATGGCCCCGTCCCCGCCGTGCTATGAATGGCTCCGGGATTGTATTTCAGGGCCGCGGGGAGGGCGGCATTTCTGCAGCACGGCCACGCAGTGGGCAGTGGGCTCCGGCACTGGGGACACTGAGGCACGGGGCAGCCCAGCCACGGGGCCCACGGGGCCGCGGCCACGCACCTTGGGGTGTCTGCTGCCCGAGGGGGCTTCTCCCACAGTGCTGACCCCGCAGCTCCGGAGCGTCCCCCCGGGGAGGCACCAAGCACCCCCCGCCTTTGTGGCTGCTGGGCAGGATGAGGCCCCCCCTGCAAGGGCAGCCTGAAACGGGATGCGGGTGGAAAACCCACGGAGAGCGAACGGGGGCAAAGGCCCCACTGGAGTGGGGCAGCGCGGGGATATCCCGTGCTGGGGGGGTGTGGGGCAGCCGGGAGCGCTCCTGCCCCGGCGAGGAAACTCCCGTGGTGGTGGCGGGAGCTGCCCAGTGCCCCCACAGCGTCCCCTGGCCGGGTGGCTTCCCCAACGCTGCCGACATCTTCCTGGGATGGGACGCTGCCACCCCCAGGGCAGGACGGGCCACGGGGTCCCTCGGTGGGGATGCTCCTGGTGTCTGTCCCCCCCCCGCTGCCCCGTTTCGCCCCCGTTTCGCCCCCCGCCCGGCGCAGGCGGCAGCCCGGGAGCTGGCGCACGCGGCCGACAGCTGCGGGGTGGCAGCGCGCCCTGCCCGCCGCGGCCGTGACTCAGCGCCAGGGGGACACCCGGCCAGCTGTGGGGTCCGGGGGGGGTCCCCAGGGTTCTGTGCGCCCCCCGACCGCTGCTCCCCTCTTCTTGCAGCTCTTCGCCATCTTCGCTTTCGGGGCGTGCGGCTCCTTCAGCGGCGAGACCGGGGCGACGGTGAAGTGCAACGGCGAAACCAAGGAGATGAGCGCCATTTCTGTGCAGTTCGGGTACCCCTTCAGGTGAGGGGGGTGAAACTGGGGTGTCCCCCAGTGAATGTAGCATGGCCCCGCAGAGACCTCGATGTGGCCGGGGGGGACACGGGGTGCTGGCTGGGGGTTAAACCCTGTCCCCAGCACTCAGTGCTGGCTGTGACTCTGTGGCTGTGGCACTGTAGCCAGGAAGGGGCCACATCCAGCAAGGATCCCTGCCCAGCACAGGGATTTGGTGCATTTTGGGTGGATGTGGGATTTTGTCCACCCCATCGGTGATGGCTTAGAAGTGCAAGCTGCTCTGGAGGAGCCTCCTCTGCTGTGTCACGCAGGAGCTCAGGCGTGGCCATGGGAGCTGCTGGGTCTCCCCGGTACCAGGGCGCATCCCTCTGTGAGGGCCCCGTCCTCCTGCTGGCGCCGCATCCCGTTCCCGTAGGGATCTTCATTAAGCAGCGAGAGCGAGGAGGGAGCCGTGCCAGCCACAAGCTGCAGCATTAGCCCCTTCCCTCGGTCAGACCTGGCTGCGGTCCATGCCCCGTCCTCCTCCCCTCCATCCTTCAGGGATGCCCCAGAGCAGTTATTTTGGGCAGCAGAGCTGTCCCCGGCACACCACCCATTCCTGGGCCACCGGCATCACCCCGCCGCTGTCCCCGCACCCAGGTTATACCAGATCCCCTTCGAGATGCCGGACTGCGAGGGCGAATCTGAGACCCGGACCCTGCACCTCGTCGGTGACTTCTCCGCTCCCGCCGAATTTTTCGTGACCCTGGGGGTCTTCTCTTTCCTCTACACCATGGCAGCTCTGGTGCTCTACCTGCGCTTTCATTCCCTCTACGGCGAGAACAAGAAGCTCCCCTTCGTGGTAAGGTGGCTGCGCCCCGGGGCCGGATCCTGCCCCACAGCCGGCGCTGGCCAGGGAGGGGGCTGAGCCCGGTGCCTCGTCCCGGCAGGATTTCTGCGTCACCGTCTGCTTCGCCTTCTTCTGGCTGGTGGCGGCGGCCGCGTGGGGCAAGGGGCTGAGTGACGTGAAGGCGGCCACGCGCCCCTCCAGCCTCATCGCCTCCATGAGCGTGTGCCAGGGCCAGGACGTGGTGTGCAACGCGGGCGCCACGCCGGCCATGGGGCTGGCCAACATCTCGGTGGTGAGGGCACGGGGCGCGGGGGCTGCGCACACCACGCGCACACACACACGGCAAACCTGTGCACACGAATTGCAAACCTGCGCGCACACGTTCACACAGAAGCACACAGCCACGCCGTGCGCACACACGCACGCACACACACGCATGCACAGCCGTGCCCACACACACACGTGTGGGATTCCTGAGCTCAGCCGGGAGAGGGCAGTGGGAAGCTGTCACACACACACTCTGCAGCTGTGCTCCTAACGGAGCCTGCTGCTGGCACGGGACGGGGGGCCCCTCCTGCACCCCCTGCCCCCGGGGACAGCACGGACCCCCCCAGCCAGACGGGTCCCCGGGGCAGGCGGTGGCACCGCAGCCCCTGGCATGGCAGTGGGGGACACAGGAGGTGCGTGGGGCTGGGTCACCCCTGGGTGCCCCATGCCGTGGGTCTCTTCTCTCCCTGCAGCTCTTCGGCTTCATCAATTTCCTGCTGTGGGCCGGGAACTGCTGGTTCGTGTTCAAGGAGACGGCGTGGCACGTGCAGGCTGCGCCCCGCGACAGCGCGGCCGAGCAGGGAGCCATCGACAAGCAGTAGCCCCCCCGGGGTGGCAGCGGCATGGGGACGCGGGGGGGGGGACGCTTGTCCCCGGGGGACCCCTCGCACCGGCCACCAGCCCGGGGACGGGGACGGGGTGCTGCGGGCCCCGGGGGCGTGGGGGGGCGGCTGCTGCAGAGACGTGCGCCCCCAGTTGGGGGGGGCACGGGGTCGGGGCATTAACCGCTGCTGTCTGGCTGTATTTGGGGTCCGGGCGTCCTGCTCTGCACCCCACGTGTCCGCTCCTGTGTGGGGGCGCATAAAGGTCCTGGGTACCCAGCTCTGTGTGGGGTGCGTGGAGCCCCCCCGTGTCCGGCTCTGTGTGGGGGTGTTCGTGGCACGGCTGCGGGGGGTTGGAGCGCCGGGGGGGGGCTCAGCTCCGTGTGAGGGCACGGCCGGCACCTGGGGGCCCGGCTCCCTCGGGGGATGTCCGTGAGCCTGGGGGGTACTCTGGGGGGGGGTATCCCCGAGCAGGGGGGGCAGCTCCCTGTGGGGCTGTGCCCAGCGCCCCGTGCGGGTGCGTTTCACGCCCCGGGGGCCCGGCTGTGCATGGGGCCGGGTCCCTATGGGGCCGTCCTTATGCGGGTCCCTCCCGGGCTGTGTGCGCGCCCTGGGGCGCAGCCCCCCGCGGGGGCTCCCCTCGCAGCCCCGGTGCCCGCCCCGGTGCCCCCCCTCCCGGACGCGCTGCCCGGGGCCGTGCCGGGAGCCGCGCACCGACCGCGGGCACCCGCCCGGCACGGGGCTCGCCGCCGGCAACCGGGGCCCGGCGGGAGGTTTGGGGGGGGGGGGAGGTGTGGGGGGGGTCCGGTGCCCACCCCCCCCTGTCCCCGCGCTGCCCCCGGGAGCCCCGGGGCGGGGCCGGCGGCGGGACTACACCGCCCGTGGGGCCGCGGGGCGGGCGGGGGCGCGCGGCGCATGCGCGGGGGCGCGCGGGGCGGGGGCGGCGGCGGCGGCGGCGGCGGGGGGGGCGCGCTCCCGCGGCGGCGGCGGTGGCGATGGCGGCGCGTGGGCGCGCGGCGGCGGCGATGGCGGCGGCGGAGCGGCGGCTGCCGAGCCTGGACGAGTTCGCGGGGCAGAGCTGGAGCGCATGGGTGGAGCGGGCCGGGCCGCCCGCCGACACGGGTGAGGGGCGGCGGCGGGGCGGGGGGGGGCACCGGGGGGCTGGGGGGGGCGGGGGGGGGGGGGGCCGCCGGACGGGGCCGCGCCCGTCGCCCGCCCGCTCCCACCCCCCCCCCCTCCCCTCTCCCCACCTCCCCCCGGTCCTAGCGCCGCCGCGCGGCGGGCACCGGGCGGAGGGCACCGGGCGGCGGGCGCCCCGCACCGGGCGGCGGGCGTCCTGCAGCGGGCACCCGGAGAGGAGCGGAGCGGGAACCGGGCACGGCGGGGACACGGGGAGGCGGGCACCGGGCACCGAGAAGGGCTGCGCGCCCGGCAGGGAACCGAGACCCCGGTACCGGCACTGCCCCGATCGGCTCCCCCGCTCCAACTGCACGGGCTCGGCTGGACGGAGCTGGGTGCCCAGTATGACACAGCTGGACAGCACTGGGTGCCCAGTATGGCACAGCTGGGTGACACTGGGTGCCCAGTATGGCACGGCTGTGTGACACTGGCCAACACTGGGTGCCCAGTATGACACAGCTGGGTGATACTGGACAGCACTGGGTGCCCAGTACGGCATGGCTGGGTGGCACTGGGTGCCCAGTATGGCACAGCTGGGTGACACTGGACGGCACTGGGTGCCCAGTACTGCACAGCTGGGTGGCACTGGGTGCCCAGTATGGCACGGCCATGCAGGACACCACACAGCACATCCCAGTGCTGGGACAGCCACCCGGTGCAGCCAGCAGGGCCGTGTGCTGCTGGCACAGCTGGTGGGGACACGGGTGGCACTGGCCACCTACCGAGCGTGTCACAGCCGGGCAGGCTGTCCCCAGGAGCCCCCATGTCCGCAGTCACTGCAGGGCCCAGCACCTGATAGCAGGGTACCCCCGCGGTGGCTTTGGGCACCAGCCTCTGTCTCGGGTGCTCTCAGTGGTCTCTGCCCCCTCCCCTTGTGCCCAGGAGCCCCTCCCTGCTGGTGCCTGTTGTGGTGCCATGGCCACTGCCACCCCCTGTCCCCAGCCCTCGTGGGTCCAGGCCTTGAGCAGCTGAATGTCACCCACCGGGTGCCACCCTGAGCCTGGAGGGGGGGTAGGGGATGGGGGGCCACGGGTACCCCACGGCATCACCTGATCCCGAGGTCAGCTGAGGGACCCGTCCTCGTGTAATTTTAGCTCTTTTCATCATTTTGGGAGTGCTGGCTGGTGTTTGCCAGCCAGGGGACGTGGTGGCAGTGCTGCTGGGGAGGGCTCGGTGGCTGCAGCTGCGGGGCTGGGGACAGGGCAGGGCTGGGGACAGGGCAGCACCCACACCTTGGTGCCCGGTGCTGGCTGTGGGATGGGGCAGACGGGCGCTGAGGCCGGCACGGCTCGTGACAGCGATGGCTCTCCAGCAGGAGCCACCCACTCACTGCAGCCCAGGTTTTACCCACGGAGGCAATGAGTGGCGGAGCCAAGAGCAGCTCCCGGCCCACGGCACCCTGGGGTCCTGAGCTCTCTCCACGGATGGGGCCGGCAGCCGTTGGGTGCTGCTGCAGGACCCAGCCCAGGTGTGCCGCTGATGAGTTTTGGTCCCCAGCAGGGTTGGAGCCGGAGGAGAGCAGCAAGAGCGGGAGCAAGAAACTGGACGCCATGACGCTGATTAAGGAAGGTAAGCTCCCCGCTTTGGGGAGAAAAACCATGGTTTTGGGACCACGCGTGCCCTGAGGCCCCTGACCAGCCTCTGCCCCGCAGACATGTCCATCTTCGGCCACTGCCCGGCGCACGACGAGTTTTACCTGGTGGTCTGCAACCACTGCAGCCAGGTGGTGAAGCCCCAGGCCTTCCAGAAGCACTGCGGTAAGTGGGGGCACGGGGAGGGTGGGGGGGGGGCCGCAGCCCCCTGCAGCGGGCTGACGGTGGGCCTTTCCCTGGCAGAACGGCGCCACGGCCCGCTCAGCAAGCTGTACGCCCGTGCTGCTGCCGGCACCCCCAAGTGCCACGCCGTCAACGGGCAGCCGGTGGCCAAGGCGCTGCGGGAGAAGCCGCCGGGCGCCCGTGGCCGGACCCAGCCGCTGCCCGACAAGGCGCAGAAGGACAACCTCTGGTGAGCAGCCGGGCCGCGGCACGGCCCCCCCGGTGCCGCCGGGCGCCTCTCACCGGCCCCTTCTCTTCCCAGCTTGTTCATGCCTGTGGTGAACCTGGAGAAGATCCCCAGCCTCCCCAAGCCGGACGGGCATGGGATCAAAGTGCCCCCCAAAGCCCTGCCCGCGCAGCCTTCCTCCAGCTCCAAAGACCCCCCGGGGAGACCCTCCCCGACAGCGCCGCAGAAAGAGCCCCCGGTGCCGGCTGGGGTCGGGGGGGACTCGGCGCTGCCCGCCGCCGGCCCCGTGCACAAGCCAGAGAGCGTGCCCGCCCCGGGGGAGAAGGAGCCGGGCGCCTGCAAGCCGCCCCCCAGGTCCCACAAGAAGCCGGCGCGTGAGTCCCGCTTCCCCGCCGGCCGCGGGCGGGGGGTGCCGGTGGGGGCCGCGTAGCTGCGGGCCGTGGCGCGGGCTCCCAGGCCGGGTCCGGCTGCTCGGCGGCTGGGTTCGGCGCAGCGGCGGGGTAGGTAACCTCGGCGGCTCCGTCCCTCCGCCCGCCCGCGGAGGAGCCGCGGCGGCCCCTGACGGCGGCCCCCCCGTTCACCCGGCAGGTCTGGGGCCCCCCGCCGCGGGGGTGCCCGGAAGAGCTGCGTGCGGCGCGGGAGCCGCGAGCCCTGCGCCGTGAGCAAGAGCGCGAGCCAGGGCTGAGCCCCGCGAGCGGGACATGGACAGAGGCTGCGGCGCTCGCGGGCACTCTCAGGCTACAGTGAGCGATGCCACGGCACAACCTAGGCGCAGGCCGGGGGCCGGGGGGGTCTCGCCCGGCTCCGGCGGGGAGCCCGGTGCTGATCTCACCGGGGGGCTCAGGCAGCGCGGGAGCCTCCACCGGGGCTGGCAGAGGCGGCGGCAGCCCGGTCGTCGTGCGTGGCTTAGCCCCGCGCCCCCCTCAGCCCCCCCGGCATCCCACTGCCTCGCTCTGCCCGCAGGGAAGGAGTGCGACCTGAACAAGCAGTGCGGCGTGCTGAACCCCGACACCAAGAAGATCTGCACCCGCCTGCTGACCTGCAAGGTAGCGCCTCGGCTGCCCTGGGCGGGGGGATGCCGTGCCTCCCAGAGGGTGTCCCCCACCTCGTGTGACCCCCCCTGTCCCACAGATCCACTCCGTGCACCAGCGCCGTGAGGTGCAGGGCCGCGCCAAGGACTTCGACGTGCTGGTGGCCGAGCTGAAGGCCAGCTCCCGCCGGGAGTCCCCGAAGGAGAAGAGCCCGGTGAGGAAGGAGCCGCTCCCCGAGCGCCCGGCCCCGGCCGCCCCCGCGCTGCCGCAGCCCCCCGCCGTCCCGC
The DNA here is from genome assembly GCF_963932015.1 of Anas acuta. Classification (NCBI taxonomy): domain Eukaryota; kingdom Metazoa; phylum Chordata; class Aves; order Anseriformes; family Anatidae; genus Anas; species Anas acuta. The sequence goes on along the minus strand of NC_089002.1, from coordinate 1,701,357 downwards.
CCAGCGCGTCCCCCTGCCGCGCCAGGCCCCCCCACTCCCACTGCCCACCCCCCAGGTGAGCGCCCGCCGTCCCCACCACCGGCATCAGCCCCGGCCGTGCCCGGTGGCCGCGGCTCTCACCGCCCCTCTCCGGTGCAGGGCCAGGCTTTCCTCCGACAGCGACCCCGAGGAGGGGGACGCGGGGCTGTTCCCCTTGCCCCTGCCCAAGGGGGGCAGCCGGGGGTCCAGCGAGGAGAGCGAGGAGGAGGGGGCTGAGGACGCCCACCGCCCCGACTGCCATTACGCGGCACGCCCGCCGCGGCCACAAGCGGTGAGTTTGGGGGGTGCCTCCTCGCACTGCTGCTGCGGGTGGGCTTTGGGGTGCCCACCCTGACGCCCCCCACCCTGTGCCCTCCCCCTCCCCAGTTCTGCACCTTTGGGAGCCGCTTGGTCAGCCCGGGCTGCTACGTCTTCAACCGGCGCCTGGACCGCTTCTGCTCGGCGCTGGGCTCCATGCTGGAGCGGCACCTCAGCTCGCACATGTGGAGGTGAGGGGGGGCCGGGGGGCATCCTGCCGGCCAGCGTGGCGCTTTGGGAGGGACCCAGGGGTGCCCAGGGCACCGAGTGGGGCCAAAGCTGCAGGGCGAGGTCTGTGCGGGGGTGCTGTGTCGGGGCCCATCCTCTTATATCTTTATTGATGACTTGGATGAGGGAATTGAGCGCACCCTCAGTAGGTTTGCAGCTGGCACCAAGCTGGGGGGAAGAGTCAATCTGCTGGAGGGCAGGAAGGCCCCGCAGGGGGAGCAGGACAGGTTGGGTCAATGGGGACGAGGTTCAACACGGCTCGGTGCCGGGTCCTGCACGTTGGCCACAACAACCCCACACAGTGCTATGGGCTTGGGGCAGGGTGGCTGGAAAGCTGTGCAGAGGAAAAGGACCCGGGGGTGCTGGTTGATGGCTCGCGTTCAGGTGAGCCAGCAGCGTGCCCAGGTGGCCAAGAAGGCCAACAGCATCCTGGCTTGTGTCAGGAACAGTGCAGCCAGCAGGGCCAGGGAGGTGATGGTCCCCTTGTATTCTGCTCTGGTGAGGCCGCACCTCGAGTGCTGTGTTCAGTTCTGGGCCCCTCACTACAAGAAGCACATCGAGGCCCTGGAGTGTGTCCAGAGCAGGGCTACGAGGCTGGGGAAGGGCCTGGGACACAAGTCCTGTGAGGAGTGGCTGAGGGCACTGGGGGGGTTTGGGCTGGGGAAGGGGAGGCTCAGGGCAGAGCTCATTGCTCTCTGCAGCTTCCTGAGAGGGGTGGGGAGCTGGGGGTCCCATCTGGGCAGGGAGCAGCAATTTGGGAGTCCCTCTCACCATCTCCTGTCCCACCCCACAGGAAGATCCCCCCGGCCGCCGAGCCCCAGCTCCACACCGCCCCGGCGCCCCCCAGCCCCGCCGCCTCCCCCTGCGGCCCCGCCGCCCCGGCCCCCCCGCCCCACACACGGACACCCCCAGTCCCTGCCGGCCCCCGGGACAGCCGGGGCTCCGCCAGCATCAACTACACGGTGGGGTCCCCGCACGCAGCGGCCGCCTGCAGCCAGCCGGAGTGCGGGGGGGGCGGCAGCCAGTCCATCACCTCCCCGCTGCCGGCCAACATCCCCTCGCCCTCCTTCAGCAAGTTGCCTTCCACCAAGGCCAGCAAATCCTCCCGGGCCAAGGAGGCGGCGGGCAGCACGGAGCCGGACGCTGTCGCCCGCAAACGCAAGCAGCCCCTGGGCGCCGCCGCCAGCCCCCCCTACAAACGGACCTGCCCCGGGGACGGGGCGAAAAGCAAAAGTCCCGGCTGCCAGGTCTCGCACCCCCCCGGCAAGACGAAAGCCACCCCGGTGTCATCGCCTGCCACCGCTGCCCTCAATGGCTCGGTGTGCACCGGCGGCCGGCTGAAGCGGGGCCCCCCCCCGGACTGCCACGTCCCCCCCAGCACCACGCCGGAGCCCCAGGGCTCGCCGCTGCATGGGGCCGGGGTGCTCCCCCCACCCCCCCGCTGCATCTCGGAGGACGAGGCCAAGAAGCGCAAGAACACGGCCACGTACTGCCGGCCCGGGAAGCCCAAGCACGCCGCCCCCCCGCCAGCTCCCCCACCCGCCCCCGGCCCGGCGCCCCCTGACCCGGGCTGCTCCGTCCGCAGGAAGAAGCCGGGGACCCCCCTGGGCTTTGAGGAGAAGCGGAGCGCCCTGAAGGTAGGGCTAAGGAGGGGTGGGGGCGCTGGAGGGGTCCCCACTCAGATCTGGAGGGCGCGAGGGGGTTTTTGGGGTGCCCCCAGGCATATTAAGGGCCACAGGGGAGCCGAGCAGCATCAGCTGGGTCGCACGGGGCAGGGAAATGGGGGGACCCCACAGGGCCGCCGGCACCCATGGGGGATGGGATGGCACCTACCTCCTCCTGGGGCTCGGGGCCACTTGCGTGTGTCCCTTCTATGAGGGGCACCCTGGTCCTGGTTGGGGGACACCATGGGGACAATGTGGTATGGTGGGGGATGGCAGGGGAGATGCCGTGCTGATGCCATCATCCCTATGTGGGGGACACCATGGGCACCCTCTGGGGACATCCGTGTCCCACGTTGGGGATGCCACAGGGACTCTGGGGATACCCTGGCCCCAGGCTGGGGATGCCACGGACACTCCTAGGGGACACCCATGTCCCAGACTGGGGGTGCTGGCACCAGGTAGGGGACTCCATGGAGGACACCGTGGTCCTAATGGGTTATCCTGGTGCTGTGGGGCTGCCCTCGGGGGGTGGCCGGCACGGGGACCCTCTGGGGACATCCTAACCCTGGGGAGGGTTTGTCGTGGGGATACACAAACCCTGTGTGGGGGACACCACAGGGATGCCCTGTCCCTAGGTGGGGGACACCATGGGACAGGGGTCACCCCGTGGCTGACCGCCGCCTCTCCCTCCCCGCAGTCCAAAGCCCATTAACGGAGGGGCCGGGGGCTTCCATCACCGCCCGGGGCTGCTGTGCGCCATGGAGCCCCGCGCCGCCGCCAGGAAGCACCGAAAAGCTGCCGAGGGGAGAAAAACACAAGAGGAGAAGAAGAAGATGAAAAAAAAAAACCTCCAGAAAAATACCTCAAGACTCTTTGTTCCTGTTCCGTTGCTGCTAACCCAACCCCTGGGGAGAGGAGGTGGCCGCGGCCGGGGGTCCCGGTGCAGGAGCGGCCACGGGGCCTCCACGGGGCCACCGCCGGCTGCGGATATTTATAAGAATTCCTATTGCTGTTTTTTTTTTGGTTGATTCTTTTTTTTTTTTTTAAAAAAAAAAAAAAAGGAAAAAGAAAATCCGTATTGCACAGGGTGCCTGGGGCCGGGCCCGGGGGTCCTGGGGGGGTCACCCGGAGGTCCCCGCGGTGCCAGGGGTGGCTGCTGGGGACGTGGCCCCCCAGGAAGGCGGCGCCCCCGGGAGCCGAGCGGGGACGGGGCGGGGGGGCCCCGGTTACTGCAGGGGACGAAGGGGGGGGGGGCGCGGGGGCGTCCCCCGGAGCCCCGCGGTGTCGCTGTCCCCGCGCCGCAGCCTCCTGCGGATGGGCAGACCCCGCCCCAAGCCCCGCCCCCATCAGGTAAGACCCCCCCCCTCCTGCCAGGCCCCTCCCACCGACCCCCCCGCGGCTTGGCCCCCCCCCGCCCGGGGGTCCCTGGGGTGCTGGGGGGGCCCTGGGGGGGTCGCGGTCTCGGCGCGTGGCAGCAGCAGCGGGCGGGGAGCTCACGTTTATTGTCACCGATGCAGCAGCGCGGCCAGGGGACAGCACAGGGGGAGTGGGGGGGGGGGGCTGGGGGGGGCAGGCAGGGGCTGGGGGGGTCCCCGGCCACGGGACCCCCCCGCGCGTGGGGCGGCGGCGTCACCACCCCGGGACGGGACCCCGAGGGGGGCGCCGAGCGGGGTCTGCTCCTGGCTCTGCACTGAACGGGGGGTGGCACGGGGGGGGGGGGGACCCCGAGGGTGGCCGTGCCCCGAGCCCCCCCGGTGGTCTGGGTGGCAGCTGTGGCCTTGGGGACATGCTTCCCGGGGGGGTCATGCGTCGCGATAAACATGCGGGGGGGCAGCGCCATGGGGAGGGGGGGCCGGGACCTGGCTGCTGGCCCTGGGGTGCCTGTGCAGCGGGGGGGCAGAGGTGGCTCCGTGTCCTTGGGTGCCGTCAGTGGGGGTCCTGCGGTGCGCGGACCCCCGGAGGGGCTCCAGGTCGCGCCGTCCCCGCCAGAGTCCCCGTGTCCCTTGTGTTCGGCGTGGCGGAGGCGACCTCTGCGGAGCCTGGGGCTGCGATGCACGCAGCGGGGGGGGCCGGCCGGCTGTCCTTCCTGCACCCCATCCAGCACGGACCAGGGGAAGGGTGCTGGGGGGGGGGGCACCGGGGTGGCCCCCCTACACCACGATGGGGGTGTCCGAGAACACCGAGCTGACCGAGTCCGGGTCCGACAGCTTCCTCTGCGCTCGGGGACCCTCCCGTGCTCCCGCCACCGCCACGGCCGGGGGGGTGCCCCCCGCTTTGAACCTGCCGTTCTGCCCCCCTGGAGGGGCGCGGGGCCCAGCGGTGCTGCGGGGCTGGGGGGGCTCTCCGGCGGCGTGGTTGGGGGTGGCGCTGAGCACGGAGGAGTTGAGGCTGTCGTCACGGGGGGCCGGCGTCTTGTCGGCGCCGCGGCAGCAGCAGCGGCAGGGGGTGAGGTACAGGTAGATGAGCACCAGCACCACGCTCAGGATGCAGCCCACCAGCGTGGTGTAGGCGGTGTTGAGGCCGTCGTGGGGGCCGTGCAGCGTGAAGTTGTGCACCAGCAGCTCCACGTAGAGCGTCTCGTTGAGCGCGGGGCCGGCCACCCGGCAGGCGTAGGTGCCGGCGTCCTCGGGGCGCAGCGCCCGCAGCTGCAGGCTGCCGTTGGCCAGCACGGCCGCGCTGCCGTTGCCGGCCTCCTCCGGCACCCCGCTCGCCGCCCGGCGTCACCCAGTGCCGGCTGTGCGCCGCCCGCAGCCGGCTGTCACAGCCCAGCGTGACCGTGTCACCCAGGTGCGCCTCCAGCACGGCCTCGCGCGCCTCGCTGCAGTTGAGCAGCTCGCGGCCGGCCAGCGCCAGGATGCTGACGGGCACCCCCGAGTCCTGCGGCAGGCACCGCAGCTCCTCCTGGAAGTCCAGCACGGCGCTGAGGCGGCGGCGCCAGCCCCGGGCCACCAGCTGGAAGAGCGGGCAGTCGCAGGCCAGTGGGTTGCCGTGCAGGTAGAGGCGGTCGCGCAGCCAGGCCGGCAGCGCCTGCAGCTCGGCCACGGGGAGGCTGCGCAGGCGGTTGGCCGAGAGGTCGAGCAGCGCCAGCTGCGGCAGGCGGCTGCCCTCGCGCAGCAGCTCCAGCGGGAAGCGGGCGATGTGGTTCTGGCCCAGGTAGAGCTTGCGCAGCCGGCCCAGGTTGTCGAAGGCGGTGCGGTCGACGGCGGCGATCTCGTTGTTGTAGAGCAGCAGCACCTCCAGCTCGGCCAGGTCGCTGAAGAGGTTCTCCTCCAGCGCCCGCAGGCGGTTGGAGGACAGGTCGAGGTGCCGCAGGTGCGGGACGTGCGCGAAGGCCTCGGTGGACACGAAGGCCAGGCCGTTGTGGGACAGCAGCAGGGCGTGCAGGTGCGCCAGCCGCCCCGGCGCCCAGTCGGCGCGCAGCCGGCTCAGGTTGTTGTGGCTCAGGTCCAGCACGGCCGTGAAGCGGGGCAGCGGCGCGGGCACGGAGCTCAGCACCGCCTGCGAGCAGCTCAGGATGTTGGAGGCGCAGACGCAGCGCTGGGGGCAGCTCCCGCCCGCCGCCCCCGCCGCCAGCGCCAGCACCGCCAGCAGCGCCCCCGGCCCCGCCATGGCCCCGGCCCCGCCGCGGGGATGGGGACGGGGCCGCGGGGGCTCCTGCGGCCCGGGGTCACGGCGCGGGGTGGCTGCGGCCCCCCGGTGTCCCGGCAGGTGCCAGGCCCCGCTGCCACCGGGCGGCTCCGGGCTCCCGCTGCCTCCCCCCCACCCCCCCCACACCGACCGGGCCCTTCCGCGCCGCTCCCGGTGCCCCCCGCGCCCCCCCCCGCCTCAGCCCCGCGCCGCGGCCCCGCTCCCCCCGCGGCGGGCGGGAGGATGCCCGGCTCCCCCCCACCCCCCCCTCACCCACCCCCCCCTACCGGGCGTTACCGGGGCCCGGGGCCGGGCCGGTGCCGAGGAGGGCAGCGGGGGAGGCCGGGCCGAGGCACGACGACGCGAACCGGGCCGGGCCGGGCCGAACGGGGCTGAGGCGAGGAAACCGAGCGGAGCGGGGCCGAGCAGAACCGGGCCGGGCCGAACGGGGCCGAACGGGGCCGAACGGGGCCGAACCGGGCCGGGCCCCGCGGGGCTGCAGCGCCCGCCCCGGGACAGAGCCTGGGGGCGGCCCCGGCGCGGCGGCCCCCGCGCACGGCGGCTCCTGATTGGCTGCCGCCGCGCCGCACGCGGCCAATGGCAGCGCCGCCCGCTTAACCCCTCGTGGGCCGCGCCCCGCCCCCAGCCCCGGCCCCGGCCCCAGCAGCACCCATCAGACCCTGACCCTGACCCTGACCCTGACCCTGACCCTATGCCAGCCCCATCCCATCCCTGGTCCCATCCCATCCCCATCCTATCTGCATCCCATCCCCATGCTGGCCCCATCCCCATCCCATCCCATCCCATCCCATCCCCATCCCATCCCCATCCTATCTGCATCCCATCCCCATGCTAGCCCCATCTCATATCCCCATCCCCATCTCATATCCCCATCCCATCCCACCCCATCCCATTCCATCCCAATCCCATCCCCATCCCTATCCCTGGTCCCACCCCATCCCATTCCCATGCTATCCCCATCCCCACCCCATCCCTACACCATCCCATCCCATCCCATCCCATCCCATCCCATCCCATCCCATCCCATCCCATCCCCATTCCATCCCATCCCATCTCATCCCTATCCCTGGTCCCACCAGCACCAGCACAGACCCCAAGGTCCTGGCCCGCATCCCTTGGTACCAGCCCGACCCCCACCGTACCAGCCTGAACCCCGCAGTGCTGCCCCAGACCCCCCAGTCCCCCCCCAGTTTCCCCAGTCCCGCCCCCATCCTGGCAGCACTGGCCTTCAGCAGGCCACTTGCCACCCCCAGGATGAGTTGGGGACCCCCTGCCCTGGGACCCCCCTGAGGGGCACCCTTGGGGCTGCTGTCCCTGGCCAGGCAGAGGGTGACCCCCTTTCTCCCTTTCCCCCTTTCCCCCTTTCCCCCCTTTCCCCCCCCTCCCCGATGTGCACAGTTGTTTCTCTGCCTCCCGGGCGTATTTTTAGATGCAAACATTTGTGCCGTTTTTTTGGGTCCAAAATTAGAGGGAAAGGAGCTGGAACAAACAGCGCCGTGATGATGCAGCTTTTTATTTGCAGGGGGGGGGGCGGGGGGGGGGAGTAATTAAAGGGGAGCTCCTGCGAGGCACAGCGGGGTGTCCCCGGGCTGCCCCTCACCCTGTCCCCCCCCCCGCCCCCACTGCCCACTCCCTGCCCCACTTGGGGTTTCTGCACCCGTGCGCACGCCCCGAGCCGGGTGACACCAATGCTGCCCCCCCTGCCCCCCCCCTGCCACTGTCCCCTGCTGCTGGACCGGGATTTTTGTCCTTTGATCGTCCTCAATTTCTCTGCCATAATCCCGATGCTAATCCCTGCCCTGTGCCCGCTGCCAGCCCAGCCCCCCCCCCGCACTGAGCCCCCCCGAGGCAGCCTCACCTCCTGCCCCCCCGTGCCTCAGTTTCCCCGCCACAGCATGGTCCGGGGGTGGGCCTGGGGTCTCCCCCCCCCCCTTGAAGCACCCATGTGTGGGGGGGCTGCACGGCCCCGCTGCGGGCACCCTGCTGGGGGGGATGCTCCCGGTGCCTTCCCAGCTCCGGGATGGTTTCGGGGTGCTGGGCCTGGCCCTGCTCCTCCGCACACCCAAAATGCTGGGGTGCTGGGGGAGGGGGGGGGAGCAGCACGGCCGAACCCCCGCCCGCACCGAAGCACCACCGGGGTGCCGCTGGGTTATGTGGGCAGCCCAGTGCCGGTGCCGGTGCCGGTGCCGGTTCACACGAGGTCCTGCGTTCCTAATCCGGTGCGGCCAGGTTTATTTCGGGTGCCCGTAGCCTAGCAATGCGCACGTGACCGCCGGGCCTGCGGCAGGGACACGGTGCCCGCTCGCCGCCTGCCCCCGGCACGGCCGCCACGCCACGCGGCCCCACGCGACGCCCACCCACCCGCACGTCCCGGGGGGGGGACGGGGCCCAGGGCACTGCCGGGGGAAGCTCGCGGCCTGCGGAGGCCTTCAGGGGGGTGCCAGCCCCCGGGGGGTGGGGGGGACGCCCCCACGTTGCAAACTGCTGGCTGGGCACCTGGGGAAACTGAGGCACAGCACGCGGCGGGGGCACCCCCCCCCCCCGTCCCGGTGGCTTCATCGCTGAACTGGGAGGAGGTGACGGGGTGCTGGGAGGGGGGGGGGGCAGGGACAGGTGCCCTGCAACCTCCCCAGGTCCCTCACCCTGCTGGCCCTGTGCCCCTGCACCCGTCCCCATCCCCGCTCTGTGCCCCCCCCTTGATGAAGCTGCCCCATGGGCCCGGATCCCCCCCAGGTGCCCCCTGCACCCCCTTACCCCGTGCCTGCCCCTTTGTCTCCCCCCGTGCCCCCAGGGGCTTCCGTCTCCCAGTTCCCCCAGTGCCTCCAGAGCCCTCCCCAGCACCCAGCCTTGGGCACTGCCCCCCCACACCCCCACCGGGACCACCCCGGTGCCACAGAGACCCCCACCTCACAGAGACCCCCCCCAACCTCACAACACCCCCCATCCCCTCAGCGACCCCCCACCCTCAGAAGGGACCCTCCGGGCCAACAGTGCCCCCCCCGCCCCCACGAGGACCCCCCAGCCTCGGGGGGGGGCTGGGGAAACTGAGGCACGGCCGATGCTTGGGGCCACAAGCGGGGCCGCTTCCCCCCCCACCCCCAAACCCCATCCCCTGGGGGCGTTGGGCAGAGCCGCGACGCCCCCCCCGAGACCCCGCAGATGTGGGGGGCTCGGCGGGGCCGGGTCCCCCCCCCGTGTCCCTGCCCGGGGCCCGGTGGTCCCGGGGAGCGGCGGCGCGGGCGGGAGGCGTTTAGGACCCAGCAGCCCGGTTGGTGCGGGAGCATCCCTCGCCGCAGCGGCTCCAGCACCGGCCCCGGCCCCGAGCATCCCCGCCCGGCTCCGGCCGGGGGCCCGTGGAGCCCCCCCCGGGGTAGGTGCCGGGGCCGCGGCGGAGCGATGCCGGGGGGGGGGGGTCGGGGAGGCAGGGCTGGGGGCGGTGGGGGGGGGGGGGGCGGTCAGGTGGGGGTGGGGGCACCCCCTGCACCCCCGTTCCATCACCGGGGGGCACCGGCTGGTCTCGGGGACCCCCCCACACCCTGCACCGGAGGAGCACCCATGGGTGGGGAGGGGCGGGGGGGGTTTTCCGGAGGGCCCCCGCCCCGGTCCCCACTCTCTCCGGGCTGTGTTTGGTGTGTGTGTGGGGGGGGGCACCCCTCTGGGACGGGCAGGGGGTGTGGGGGCACATGCGGCCCCCCCAGGTGAGGGGGGGACCCGAGCACCCAGGACCTGGTGTCCCCAAGCCGGTCCCAGCACAGCCACGCACGGTGCCCAGGCTCTGGGCAAAGGATGCAGGTGGGTGTTTGGGGATGAAGCAGGGGACTTTGGGGGGTTTAGCCCCAGAATCGCTCATTTTTCAGGGGAGCAAGGGTTTTCCTTGGAAAAGGGGTTTGGCGGGGGGGTCGTGATGTGGGGGAACCCAGCAGTGCCCAGGGTGCGGGGGGCTGCACTTGGGAGTCAGAGCGGAGCTGGGACACCCGCCTGGGGTCTCACGGGCCCCAGTTTGCCCCCAGCATCCCCGCTGTGCCACGCCGCTGACGCCTTCCCCTTCCCCGCAGGCACGCGGCTCTGCCCGGCGGAGAGGAGCGGGGAGATGAGCGGGGCCGGGGGGCACCCCTGGGTGCACTGAGTGCCACGGGCTCGGCAGGACCCATCCCGCACCGGCACAGCGGGGCCGGGAGATGGCCCGGAGCCGGTGTCGGGCGTAGGGCGGCGGAGATGTGAGCACCCAGCGATGCCCCGCGGCCCTGCGCCGGAGGCCCTGAGGATGGGCGATGGGCCGGTGAGCGCAGCGGCACAGCATGGAGCCCTCGCTGCCCGCCCCCTGGGCCTGGAACGGCTCTAGGGCGGCGCGGGCGCTGCAGCCCTCCCCGGGCCCCATGCCCCCCAACAGCACGGCCGACGGCAAGCCCAAGGACGTGGCCTCCAAGTCGGTGGGGCTCTTCTTCATGCTGCTCATCGACCTGACGGCCATCGTGGGCAACGCCGCCGTCATGACCGTCATCGTGAAGACGCCGGCGCTGCGCAAGTTCGTCTTCGTCTTCCACCTCTGCCTGGTGGACTTCCTGGCCGCCCTCACCCTCATGCCGCTGGAGATGCTCTCCGGCTCGTCCATCTTTGACAGCCCGGTTTTCGGCGAGGCCATGTGCCGCGTCTACCTGTTCCTCAGCGTCTGCTTCATCAGCATGTGCATCCTCTCCATCTCCACCATCAACGTGGAGCGCTACTACTACGTGGTGCACCCCATGCGCTACGAGGTGCGGATGACGGTGGGGCTGGTGGCCTGCGTGCTGGTCGGCGTCTGGCTCAAAGCCGTGGCCACCTCCCTCGTGCCCGTGCTGGGCTGGCTGTCCCCCGACCGCCCGCCGGTGCCCGCCGGCCGCGGCTGCTCCTTGCAATGGAGCCGCGGCCCCTACTGCAAGTTCTTCGTGGTCTTCTTCGCAGCCTTCTACTTCCTCCTGCCCCTCCTCATCATCGTGGTGGTCTACTGCAGCATGTTCAAGGTGGCGCGGGTGGCCGCCATGCACCACGGTCCCCTGCCCACCTGGATGGAGACGCCGCGGCGGCGCTCCGAGTCGCTCAGCAGCCGCTCCACCATGGTGACCACCTCGGGGGCCCCCCGCACCACCCCGCAGAGGACGTTCGGGGGGGGCAAAGCAGCCGCCATCCTGCTGGCCGTGGGGGGCCAGTTCCTCTTCTGCTGGCTGCCCTACTTCTCCTTCCACCTCTACACGGCCCTGAGCGCCCAGCCCTTGGCGGGGCCGGCGGCCGAGACCGTGGTCACCTGGCTCGGCTACTTCTGCTTTACCTCCAACCCCTTCTTCTACGGGTGCCTCAACCGGCAGATCCGCGGCGAGCTGGGCCGGCTCCTCACCTGCTTCTTCAAGCAGCCGCCCGAGGAGGACCTGCGGCTGCCCAGCCGCGAGGGCTCCATCGAGGAGAACTTCCTGCAGTTCCTGCAGGGCACCGGCTGCCCCGCCGAGCCCCGGCCCCGCCTCGACACCCCCAGCCCCAAGCGGGACCAGCCCCCCGTTGACTTCCGCATCCCGGGACAGGTCGGCGAGGACGGGGCCGAGGGGCCGGAGCGGCGCGGTGCTGACGGGACCCACGCGCCCGCGGCCGCCCCCGTCCCTGTCCCCCCAGGGCTGTAGCGTCCCCGCGGTCGCGTTCGGCTCAAACACGGCTGCACGGGGACGGCTGCCCCGCTCCGCTCTGCTCTGCGTGCTTTGGGGTCTCACAGCACTCGGGGGGTTTGGGGACGTCCTGGGGGTGCTCCCTCCTCGTGCCCCGTGCCCCCACCCTGGGGTGCGCGAGGCCTCCGGGCTCCCCAGGCTGGGGGGGGGGGTCGCGGCCCTGCGGGCAGGTCCCGGGGGGGCCCCGTGCTGCAGCCCAGCCCCGGCTCTGGGGTCCCGGGGGGTCCTGGGGCGGTCCCGGGGGGGTCCCAGGGGGGTCCTCGGGGAGGAGCGGGGGGGAATCCCGGCCCCGCTGCCCCACGCCCCGTCCTCGGCCTCCTCCCCGTGCCCCGGGGAGCTCGGGGCCGGGCCCCCAGCGCCTGACCGGGGGTGTGGGGGGCGTGGGGGGGCTGCCAGGCCCCTCTCGGCCTGGGGACTACAACTCCCGTCGTGCCCCGCTGCCCCCGGGGGCGGAAGCGCAGCGCGTGCCCCTCGCTTCCCGTCGTGCCCCGCGGCCCCGGGCCGGAAGCGGCGCGCTCCTCCCAGCTCCCGGCAGGCCCCGCGCGTAACGGTCGCGGCGGGCGGGCGGAAATCCGGCGCCGCCCGGGCGGGGGGGAGGCGGCAGGGAGGGAGGGAGGGAGGGAGGCGAGAGGCGCAGCCCCGCTCCGCTCCGCTCGGCCCGGCCCGGCCCCGGCCCGCCGCCGCCGCCATGGGCTGCACGCTGAGCGCCGAGGACAAGGCGGCGGTGGAGCGGAGCAAGATGATCGACCGCAACCTGCGGGAGGACGGCGAGAAGGCGGCCAAGGAGGTGAAGCTGCTGCTGCTCGGTGAGGAGCGGGCGCCGCCTGCCCGGGCTCGGCCCCCCCCCCAACACCCCCCTCCCCTCTCCCCGGGGGGCTCCGTCCCCGCAGGGCCCCGCTCCCGGCGGGGCTGGCGCTGAGCCCGGGGCCGTGCCGGGGCCGGGACCGTGCCGGGGGTTCCTGCCCGTGAGGAGGAGGCGCTGCCCCCCCGGGGGCCCGCCGGGCACGGGGCTGCCCCCGTGCTGCTGCCCTGCTGCGGGGTGAGGCGGGGCGGGGCAGGGGGAGCCCCCCCGGACACGGCCCCCTCGTGCTGGGCCGCCCGGGGCCTGTGCTTGGGGCAGCGCCGCTGGGCCCCGTCCCAGGTGGGGGCGGGTGGGGTCGCTGAGGGCCAGAACAAAGGCGCCTGGGCTCTCCCCTTCGAACAGAAGGAGCAGGCTGGTGATCCCACCTTCCGAGGGGTCCCCCTCCTGTGAACGCTTCTTCTCCCCCTTTTAACTTGTTTTTGCTCCTATCCTTGAGAAACGCGCTCTGAGCTCTGATCTGCACACACGGAGAGCTTCCCGGCCGAGGGGCAGGATAATCCTTTATTCTGCGGGGATTTGTGCTGTTGACAGTAAGCAACGCTCGCACATTCCCAGGGAGAGCGCCCGGCACAGTTCTCCCTTTGTGTTTCCTGTGCCAGGTTTTTTCTCTGCGGTCTGGTGTTCTCTGTGGCAACGTGGGAAGGGCTGTAAGGATTTTGGGGCAGGACTGCCTGACCTTGGCAGCGGGTGACAGAGTTACCCAAAAGGTTGTCCAATAATTGTCTTCAGAGTGCGTTAACCTAGAGCCTGGGTGAGACTCCAGAACCCAAGCAGCAGTTGTGTTTTGGGGTTTCTGATGGCTTTGGAGGCAGCGAAATGCCTGCCTGCTGTGCCTTCGGGTACTTTGTCAGTAGTGGGGTCACGTACGTTGAAGCCCAGTGAAGCTCTTCTGGGATAACTGGGAGGAGATCTGCATCGGGTCTCGGATTGGGTTCACGCTTGGCCGTGGCCTGCATCCTGTCCCCATTGTCACAGTTTTCTAGTTGAAAATCCAGTGGAAGGATTCCTGCTGATCAAAGGGGATTTGGTGGCGCTGAAATGCGCCCTCCCCACGTGCAGCTCTGTTAATGAGCAGGTAGAGCAGAGCAGCCAGCTGCCAGCAGAAAACAATCTGCAGTGGGAACAAACGCCCTTTCGGGGAGGCATTGAGGAGCTGATGGAAAAGTTCACGAGTTTTTTCCATTGTTTGAGCAAGCATTTTTTTCCCAACGTAGCATTAAGATGTCTCGGATAAGTAGTGTCTCGTATCATTAACTCGTCGGAGCTCCTGCGGTGGTTTATGTAACCGGAGCGAGCCTCCCGCCGTTCTGCTGATGCAGTGAAGTTTAGCAGAAACGCATTTCTCTAGAGAGAAAAGTTTGGACTCCGTATGTTCTTCCCCAGCCCTGTGAAAATCGCTGCCCTACTTGGGGCTCCGCAGAGCCCCATAGATGAGGGTAAGGCTCGTGTGCGTTCTGTGCCAGGTCTGGGAGCTGGTGGGAAGTGAGCGCTGCGCCCAGCCCCACGGCTTTTGTTCCTTAAACAGCCTCTCCTCCTTGGCAGAGGAGGAAGGAGAGGGGGTTGACGTGTCCCCTTCTGCTTCCCAGAGCCTCCCCTGGGCTGAGGTGGGAGATGGGACCCCGCAGGGGTTCGGGTGCTGGCCCAGGTAGCGCCGCTCGCCGGGTGAAGGTCCGGGAGCCGCAGGTTTGTGCGGTGGCTCCCGCGTGGGGGTCTCAGGTCACCCGGAGCGTTTCGCTTCCACAGCACTGCCTGCTGAGGAACTCCTGCGAGGCTTTTTGGTCTTTCCCAGAAATAAATGTGAGCGGTGCAGAGCAGCTGAGCCCGGCTCCTGCCACCCCCTGCCTGCGAGGCGATGGTTGCTCAGTGCGTGCCCACCGCCAGCGGGGCCGGGCAGGGTCTGAGCGCGTGGCGGTGGGCGAGGGCTCACCCTGGAGCCCCGCCAACTGCTGCCTCCCCGCTCCACCTTGCCTCTGGGACAGTGCCATTGTGCAGGTGTGGGCATGCGATTTGCCTGACGTAGGAAGCCGTGGGATTTTCCAGCCGGGATGAGCAGCAAAACGCAGAAGGGCCGGAGGCTCCGTGCTCCAGCACCTTCCAGAGGGGCTGCATTGGGTCTCGGAGGGCTCTGGGCGACTCCGAGGCACGAAGTCACTGCCGGGTGCGTGTGGCTGTCCTGCTGTGTGCTGCGGAGAGGTGTGGCAAAGGCCTGGGGTGGGTGGGTGCAGCCAGCCCCAAATTGTGTGTGTGCAGAACGTGCCCGTGCCCAGCCCGCTGCGGTGCTACGGGGTTGGGATGCTCTGCGTGGTGACATGGAAGGGCTCTTGCTAATTCGTGCAAAAATAATTAAAAGCATAAATTCGTTCTAAAATAGCCTTCATCTGCCTAACTACCCCAGCAAACTGCGAGCTCTGCTACTCCTGGAGACTTCGGTTGTTTTCCAAGGCTGCCGTTCCCCCCTCTGTTCCCCCAGTTCACCTCATGGTGCTCAGCCGGCCGTGGCTGTGCTCGTGTGAAGCGCAGAGACGGGCGTTCTAGGGACGGAAATCCAGGCCAAGCTGTTGTTGCCGTCCATACCACAGGTCCCTACAGGCAGCTTTCCCCTGCTTCTCACAGCGGTGGTGTCAGGGGACTGCTGGGGCACCGGACCCGGCCGCCCCTCGCCTCTGGAGCTGCTCGGTGCTCCCTGCAGGGCGGCGCCGGCCCCGTCCCGTGGTGGCTGCCACGTGCTGCCCTCGCGTCTGGAGCGCTCCTCCTGCGAGCTCTGGTCTCGTGAGTGGCCACGGGAGGGTTTTCTCGCAGGCGCAGCAGTCAGGGTTGTGTTTTCAGAAGGCAGTTCAGTATCTCCGTGCCGTTAGCTCTGCCGGGCGTTTGGGAGCAGCTCTGTGTGAATGAGAACCCGGCTCGTGGTGCCCGGCCAGGGCTGAGGAAGGCTCTCCGTGTGCCCACCACCTCCCAGGCTGTGCCCGTGTTGTTGCTGCCACTTTGCACCTCGCAGGGGTTGGGTGCAGGATCCGAACCCTGCTGCTTGGTTTTCACCCCCCAGGATGGGGTGCAGGCAGGTGAAGGCCAGCGAGGTGCGAAGTGCTCACCGCAGAGCGGCAATGGGAGATTTCACAAAAATCCATCTCAATCTTTGATGCTTGGCCCTGGTCGCTCAGGGTGAGGGCCGGCCCCGCGTGCTGCTACACAGTGCGAGCTCCTCGTGCCGGGCAGGCTCCTGCTTCAGCCGTGTGCTCGTGCAGAGCCGAGGGGCGCGGTGCTGATGGTGCTGCAGGCGGAGCAGCTGGCTGGGGGTTCAGTGTTGTGCCCCATCCTCCCAGGGCTCTCTGGACAAGGTTCAAGTTTCATTAAACACGGAGGCAGAGCATCAAAATAACTTTTTTTTTTTTTTTTTTTTTTTTTAACAAAGAGGGATTTTTTAATTTGAACACAGCTTTTTTAAAAGTTTTGAGCAACGAGCTCGCGTGCAGCTGCAAAGGCACCGTGCTCCTCGCTTCTGGTCCTCAAGGTGCTCCTTCCTCACTCGCCGTGCCACCGCCTTTTGTTCCCGGCCCCATACAGCGATCCCGAGCAGCCGTGGCCGTCACCAGAGGCGCGTCTCCTGTTTCGTGTTTTCCCAGTTGGTGTTTGGTAACCGCTCCGACTCGTTTACCCTTCTCTCCTTACCGTGGTGGCACCGACTGGGCCAGCTCTAAAAGCAAACAGCGAGCAGGCAGCACGTGCTGCTTCCCGGCGGGGGGCTCGCGGGCTGTCCCCTGCCCGCCTGCTCCTTTTGATAAATGTTTGTAAAAACTCAGGGCTGTTGCCCCTCCATCAAATTCAGCGGGGATTTAACGTCAGTCCACCTGGGTCACGAGGAAAATGAGACACTTGGGCAGCAGTGCTAGCGAGGAACTTTTTTTCAGACCCGTGTCTTCACTGTTCCCTCCGTGTCTGCCCAGCCCAGGTCTCTGCTGCTCTGGGGCACAGCTCCACGCCTTGTTGGCGGGGTCTGCCTGCCCCCCCACACCCCTGTCCCTGCAGAGCAGCCTGTGCCTTTCCTCCCGTGGCCCTGCACACGCCCCCGTGCTGGGTCCTGCCCAGAAGGGCTGCCTCTGTGCAGGCTGAACGTGGCTTTGGGCCGACTGCAGCAGGTTGGGGAAGGCGCAGCGCTCAGCTCCGCTCCTGCAGCGCGTGGTGAGGCTGAAGGCAAAAGGCTGGGGACTCAGATGGGCGCTGGGGCAGCCAGGAGGGGGGGTCGCTTGCTTTTCGGCCGGGAGCCGCACCATGAGAGTGTGCTGCGGGGCTGTGGGTGGAGAGGGGGGGTCGAGGCCCTTGGCAGAGCACTGGGGTAGGGTGCTGGTGGCTGCGGTGCTCGTGGGGCTGCCGGGAGCTGGTGCCAGCTTTGCAGGGCACAGCTGGTGCAGGTGTTTCTGGCTGGCTGGCCATCTAATGGTGGGGACTGGGCGGTTGTCCCGCTGTCTGTGCTTGTTCTTGGGCCTTTCAGTTTGTGGTTCGCAGCAGTGGGTCAGCTCCACCAGCCTTTCTCTGCGCTGTGGGGTTGGGATGAGATGAAGCGGCTGTAAATCAGACGTGAACTTTGATTTGGTTCTTGCCATGGAGGAAAATAGTTCCTGTTGTTTGTTTTCCTTCCGGAGAAAAAATTTTGTATCAAAGGTAAAATGGACGTCGCAAGAGTTCAGGCTGTTCCCGTTACCTCACGCTGTCTCCCAGATCTTATTGCAGCTAGCCTTCAGTGTCTGCAGTGCAGGAGGCTCCCCCGGCCCCCCTGGCATCCTGCACCGGGTGCAGCCGGAGCCACTTCACCAGCGCTCGCAGCCTGCTTGGAAGCCGCTGGGTTCGTGGGCACCAGGATCTGGCCCTGCTGCAGCAGCGTGCGAGGACAAAGAGCAGCCTGCGTCCTGCCAGGACTGGCCTTTTCTTCTCTCCCCAGTTTCTAACTTTTAATTTTACCAAAGGGGAGCTTTTTTTTTTTTTTTTTTTTTTTGACACCTTTAGGTTTGTCTCTGCCTGGTTTTGCGCCTCTTTCTGCGGTTCCTCGGGCAGTTTCTCGGTGCCGGGGGTTGCTCCAGCCGTGGCCACCCTGGAGCCTGTTGGGTGGATGTGGGATTCCCTGGGCTGTATCCAGCCCCCCCTGGAACGGTTGAGCAACGATTTTGGCCACGTTTGGCTGAGGAGCCTCAAAGTGAGGGCTTCGCCTGCCTGGCTGTGGGGTGACGCCGCCTGCTTCGCGTGCTGCAGGTACTGGCCCTGCCCTGGGTCTCTCCCCCAGCTCCCTGTGAGCCCCGCGTGGAGGCTGCATTAAAAATTTCCCCTGAAGCTTTAAGGCAGCGCTCAGGCGTTCAAAGCCTTTATGTAAAATAAGGCTGATGCCCTAGAAAGGTTCTAGGCAAAAAGAAAAAGGTGAAGGATGGGTGCTTAGGAGCTCATGTTGCTTACAAGCCATCTGCAGCTTTGTAAGCCTTAATTTTTCAGGCTTACACAAACATTGATGGCCAAATAATGAAACATTGATGGCCAAATAATGCAGGCAAGGCTCTCTCCCTTCTTTTTCCTTTTTCCTGCAGAGGATCCTCTGCTTCTGCTGCGTGCAGAGGCAGCGATGGCTCGTCCTGTACCGTTGGCTCCTGCTAGAGCCGGGCCCTAGGCAGCCCGCAGGCCCTTCTGGGTACGGGTGTTGTTTTTTTTTCCAGCGTGTGGTTGTCGCTGTCACAGCGTGTCAGCCGCAGCCGTTCTGATTCCTGTTGACTTTTCTAACAATAGCTGTGTCTCGTGGGGCCCGCTGGCCTGACACCGCTGCCCTCCTTTCTGATGGCATCTCCTTTTCCTGATTCCCGGGGCTGGGTCCTGGAGTCAGCCAAGCTCTCCTGGCCGTGTGCTATCCGAGAGCTTCCCGGGGCTGCGCTGAAATAAATAAAACATCTCTGCAAGGGGAGACGTGATGGATATTGGTGGGGCCAGCAGCGTGCACAGCAGGGGGGGGTGTTGGGGCCGGGGGCGCAGCCTGCACAGGAGGAGCGCGTGCCAGGGACGTGGCCTCCTGGAAAACCGCGTCCTAGGAGCGTGTTTGTGTATAAAGGCAAATATCCACGGCTGTTTGCTAGGGAGGGGCTAGAATAAATGTTGACAAAAGGAAACATCTGTGCTGCTGGGGAGATAGCGTCCCCCCGGGGATGCTTACGAGCACTCAAGCAGCCCCTGCTCCGCCGTGGTCCCGGTGCTGGAGGGGCCGGGCTCCCCCTGGCTCCGTGCTCCAGCCCCTGGGCTCCTTCCCAGCTGGGTGACCCCACGTCGCTCCCGGGGCTGTTTCCAGGCTGTTGGCTCTGGCAGTGCCTGTGAGCTTCGGTGGGTTTTGGGGTTCGGCGAGGGTTGAGCATCCCCTGTCTCGGCAGAGGTCTGCCGAGGTTTCTGCCAAGCTCCTGCTGTGGTTTCGCAGCGGATGCGGGCTGTTGCTGTAGTTACGAGCTGTGCGTGGCCTCCTCCAGAGGCTAGGGATCAGCAGCGTGTCAGCCTGCTAAATTTTTGGGCTTTAATGGATATTCCAGGTGCATCTCTTCCAAGTCTCGAGTAAGAATTTGTTTTGGCAGTAACCTGGTTTCCCTCCTGAAACTTTCAGATGCTTCAGGGCTTCTCCCCTTAACTGGGGGGGAAGAAGTCCTCACCTGAAGTTTTGATCAAGCTTCAGAAAGAGCACTTTGCTTAAAATACCTTCTGAAACGGTGAGCTTGCTCGGTGCTCGTGTCTGGAAGGTGCAGGCAGTCTTTGGCCTCCCTTTCTCATTTCCTCGGCAGCGTGAATGGAGAGGTAATTTCTTTAAAAGCAGCCATTGTACCTGGAGCACAGCCGTGCAGGGCTGCAGTCCCCGGTCCGCTCTGTGTTTTGGTGCCATGCTCGTTGCCCTCTTCCCTGAAATCTTGTGAGCTCCAGGCTGTGTGGGGCCACTTGGCTCTGCACTGCTTGTTGCAGCAGGGCCCGGGGCTGCCTCAGGTTCCCCCCCATCCACCCCGGGAGTAAGCAGGGGCTGGCTGGGGGCATTCATCCCAGCCGGCTTCTGGGGGAGCGATCCTGGCCCTGCGGGGTGAGCGGAGGAGCAGTGGCTGCAGGGGGGTCTTGCGGGGTCAGTTGGGGGGGAGCCGCTTCTGCCAAAAGCAGCAGGAGGTTTGGGAGGGGAAATCACCCTTCCCGGGGCGCGCAGGCAGAGCTGTGGGATCAGCGTGTTCCTTGCTGCCAGGCTGGGAGAAGAGGCGCTGGGCTCGTGAAGCCTTCTCTGCACATCCCTGCTCCGGTCAGCCGTGGTTTCTCCTGGCGAAAGGGGATCTCCTGTAACTGCTACCTGAAACACAGAGGAGAGGCTTGCTGTGTGACAGTGAGAAGTGCCCGAGCAGTGTTCCAGCCCTGGTGTCGCTGGGCCCAGTGACATCCAGTGGCTCATTTCCTGATTTTCAGCTCCTCAAAGCGCTCCGGCTCCTGGCTGCCTGCCCTTCTGGAGACCTGCAGGCCCACGAGCGCTTCCAACGCCACGCTGCCCGCTCGTGTTATGCAAAGCATTCCAGTCCCTGCTCTTTTTCCTGCTAAAGGTACTCGACTGAAGCTTAAGCCCTGCTGTAAGTGCAAACAGCAGGCATCAGGGTAAATGGAGCTGCGTGCGCCCGGGAGCAAAGGGTGCGCTGAGTGCTGGTTCCCCAGGGCCTGATGTGCATCGCTTTGTGCAAACCCTTTGCAGCCACTCAAGTGACTTGGAACGAGGCAGAGCAGCAGCTTGCGCGGTACGTGCAAATATTTAGACAAACGGCAAGTGTCAGAGGACAGAAATGAGACCTGGAGATGTTCAAGCTGGGGCTGGAAACTCAGTAAAATGCAAACAACTGTGAAAATTTGGAGAGGAGGGAGATAAAAGCACAGGTAGGCAGTGAGAGGGGGCCCCTGAAAATGCCACGAGCTGCATGGCAGCATGCAGCACTGGTGTCGTGGAATAGACTGGGGCAGTGTTAATGTGTTGTTTTTTTTCCTGAGCAATTTGGAGGAGACCGTGCCTGATGCCAACCCTTGCCTTGGTAAGCAGCTGCTGCCCCAGCAGGAGCTCCTGGAGAGTGATTGTGGTGCTGGAGGGCAGGCGCTTTAAAATGAGGGCTTAATGAGGTGCAGGGCCAGGGGGCCAGGCTGGGAGCAGATGGAAAAATTCCCTCGGGAATCCCCTCCCAGAGGAGGCGACACCCGGCAGCCCTGGGAGCCTGTCCTGGGCTGCCTCTTGGCAGGGAAAGGGGCAGAGGGCGTGGGTCGCTTTTTCCTGCCTCTCGGTCCCTTAGCAGCAGTGGGGTGAGGAACGGGCACCCCGGTCCCCAAAAGCACGGGCTGCTGCTTTTTGAGGCCGCTGCTGAGGTGCGTGGGGTTGGAAATGAGAAGGGAAAGAGTTAAACGAATGTGGCTCGAATTAGTGTTGTATAACCAACTTGGCTGTGTTGTCATGGCATAATTGTATCTGATATTGTTTTGTCACTCAGCTGACAGGCAGTGCAAGTTCGGCGATGCCTGCTGCAGCAGTGGATTATTTTAAGGTAATCTGAGGAAATGGCAGCGAGTCTGGCGATGAGAAAAGAGCCAGAGGTTGTGCTCAGGAGCCTCCTCCGAATCCCTGCGCAGGGCTCTGCGGGGAGGTGGCAGCGCTGAGGCTTCCCCATCACAATGGCCAAGTGAGGGGAATGCTTACCTGCGAAAAGAAACACGAGGGCTTGCATGGAGGAGCCCCTGTGCAGAGCGGGGCGGAGACGCCAGGTACACGGAGCCCTAACGCTCCTGCACCCAGCTGTGCCTGGGGTTGTCACCAGCGTGCAGCCAGCAGGTTGCTGTGCTGGGTGTCACCCCTGCTAGAAGCGTGCCTGCCCCAGGAGAGGCAGGCATCCCGGGGGGCACAACGAGAGGAAAGAGCCCGCTCAGCAGGAGGAGGCTTCCTGCAAGCTCCGGGATTCGGATGGAGTCCCGCAGAAGCGGGCTGTGGGGGGGAGCCCTGCTGCGTCGTGCGCTTCAGGCCTCCGGGGTTTGCTTGGGTGAAAGGTGTTAATTCCCTCGGAGATCTGAATAAAGGTTTGGGGGATTCTGTTTAAAGCTTGCCTCGTTATTCTTTCTTGCTAACATTTCTTCAACGGCTTTAAAGATGGAATGTGTCTTATGTTGCCTGTTCTGCCTGGAGCCGAGTTGGCAATATCTTCTCTCTAAGACTTGAGGGAAAGAAAAAAAAATGAATTATGCTTAGGAATAATTTAAAAGTTGAGTTCTTTGGTTTCCAGACATGGAAGTACTTTGTCATGAGAGACTCTCATCTGGTAACCCTTCAGCTTAGACTAAAGGCTAATTGATTTAAATTGCACCACATGCCCTATCTCGGAAGCAGTTTCCCTGCTGCACAGGGCAGCTGCTAGTGCTGCCGTCCCCGAGGGGGATGGTGAGGCAGCTAAACTCAAAGCAGTATCTGCAAAATCGGTGCTTAAAGGTGTTTGCTCCCAGCCGAAGCAAGCAGAGCGGCCACGTGCCCCAGGCAGTGGCACTCTGGTGCTCAGACACCAGCGTGTCCCTCAGCACTTCTCCGAAGAAGCAGAAACCCTTGTCCAGCCACTCTGCGTACGGAGGCTGGAGGCACAGCCCTGTGATACAACACGTTAAGGCCTCATTTGACTTTGGTTTCCTCCCACCTGACAGCCTGAGAACCTGTCATCCAGCTGCTTGTCCTGCTGCGAAAGCTCTTGCTGGGTGAAGAACCAGCTATGCATCTCCTGTCTTCAGCCACCAAGAGCTGTAGAAATATTTGACCGCTTGCTGGGTTTGAAGCTCCCTAGGAGGAAATGCACATTCAGCTTGAAAACGACCTTGTCTGAT
Source organism: Anas acuta (assembly GCF_963932015.1). Lineage (NCBI taxonomy): Eukaryota > Metazoa > Chordata > Aves > Anseriformes > Anatidae > Anas > Anas acuta. Next base: position 1,679,059 of record NC_089002.1, on the reverse strand, counting down.
GTTGGGGAAGCTTTCTGTTGTAATTTAATACAGCAGCAGAGCCTCAGGAATCCATGTCAACATCTGGGAACTGACGGATGCGCTGGGAGTGGACACAGTGCGTGTCTGTAAAGGCAGCGTTGTCCTCGCTCAGTCCTGGGACGATTGCTGCCTTCTTCCCAGGGTGACGGCAGGTCTGGGTTCAGGCTGGCACAGCACGCTCACAGCCGGTGAACGGCAGCTTGAGTTTGGCAGAAAGCAGCTGTCCTGTGTGCTCCTTCCCAGCCCGTGCGTTAAGCCCTACCCTGACTTTCTTGCAAGTACTTCGTGTTCCTCCAGGTTCTCTGCAGTATTGCCCTTTCCTCCACCAAAACCCTGTTGGCTGAATAGGGCAGGTGAAATGAGCAAGCTGGAACATGTGTGCAGTTCCAAGCGAGGAAGCAGCATGCCTATCCTGCTCCCAAACCCAACAGAGCAACCTTCTGTCTTCGGGAGTTGGATTTCTGGGTTCCTATGCCAGCATGGCATCGAGCAGTGAGGCCGGGCAGTGAATTGTTTGTTTTTGAGCAGCAGCACTGCTCTCATGCCCGATTCGTGGTGCTGTACCTAAGAGCCAGCTTTCCCAAGGCTCCAGGGATACAGGAGTGGAACTGGAATGCAGCACAGTCCGCTTTGCATGTTGCAAGAGGCTTGGGAAACGCTCTTTTTCTGGAAGAGCATTTCATCTACTTTTTTCTAGAGAAGTATGCCACAGCCCGGTTCTCACAGTCTCTTTTTATACCTGAAATTTGGTCTTTCCCCATCAGTCTGATAACCTAAAAGGGATTCTCCTCTCCCAACAAAACTCGCCTTGCTGGCAGCAGTGCTGCTCAGGGTCACCACTCCGCCAGTTCTCAGCGCGCACTGGGGCACCTGCAGTCCTTGTGCTGGAAGCGAACGGCAGGCTGGGTCCCCTGGCCCAGCCAGGACACCTTTAGTCATGTAACCAAATCCAGACAGGCTCAGCTTCATTCTTTGGGCTTCAGCAAACCCAGTTCTGCAGCTCAGAGCGAGCGCTTTAGGCCGAGCAGCCTGAAACCCACGGCTGGTCCAGCTTGTTTGCAGGCAGCTCCTGCTGCGTGGTCGCACGGGGCAGAGCAGAGCCAGCTGTCTGCTGCTTTCTGCGTGCTTCATCACGGGCACAGGCCTCGCATGGGCAATGCCCCCTGGCTGCTGCTGCTGTGGGGCTGGGTGAGCTGTGATAAGGAGCTGTGATAATGCCGTGGCTTTGGGGCACAGAGCCAGTGCCCGCTGCACTGGTGGGCAGAGGTGGCTGCTGCCCTTGCTGCACCCTGGGAAGTGGCTGCAGAGCGCTCTGCGGTGCCTTGGATTGACAGCAACGTTGGTGAAAGGAGCCTCTGACTCGGCGGGCTGGAATAAGTCAGCCCCCCGGGGTGTGCAGGGCTCAGCAGGGCAGGTTGCTCCATCCTCTGAAGGGAAGCCGGCTGCGATGCAGGCATGGCCAGGTGCTGCTGCCCACAGCTCTGATACTTCAGCTGGAAGTCATCCTGCGGCAAGCGCTCATTTCCTAAGTAAACCTGCGGGTCTCTTTGTCCTCAGTTCCCCAGAATAATAACGCTTGTATTGTGGGAAATGATGGAGAATAGAACTTGTTAATCAATTGCAATTTGCCTTGCGTGCGCTGTGGGTGTGCCGTGCCGTGGTGGAGGTGCCCGACCTGTCCCGTGGCTGTGCTCCCCCGTGGGAAGCAGCGAGCGGCTGCAGCGTGAGGCCAGGTCCCTGCTCTTCCTGCTGGTGACTCACGGGTGGCCGGGAGCTGCCACTGCAAGTCTGGGCAGGCCTCGTTGGATTCTGCTGTGGCTTCTTGAGAAGCACCTGGCTCGGGAGTGCTGTTGCTGTGCTTTTACCACTGTGCTGTGTTAATGGAGCACGGGAGCGCGCCTGGGTTTTTCCTGTTCAGAACATTATGGGCAGCATTTGGCTGACCGCAAAGTGGCCGAGGGACCTTGCAAGATCTATCGTGGTATTCCTGCTCTGACACAGTAACACATTTCTGGCCTTTAATGTCCTGAGCTGCTTAACCTGGGTCTGTGCGCAGAATTTGTGTGTTTTTGAGCTCTCTGCTGAGTCTGCTCCCTTCCTCTGAATGCTACACAAGATTTCTCTGAGTTAGCTGTTCCTTGTGAAAGTGCCCCAGGATCTGTGGCTATCCCCACCTGGGTGTTCAAGGCCAATGCTTTTCTCTTGCTCAGCCCGGCAATAGTGGCCAGGACCTGATGGCATCCATGCATTTAGCTGTTGGGCTGCCTCGGACTGGAGTTAGTGAGCTGGAAAGGAGGGGTGGCAGGCCGGCAGTCTGTTAGATAAATCCTTGTCCCAGCTTTTCGGATGTGCCTCTCAGGTGGCTACCCATGCTGACTAGGAAGCATGTTCTGGATGTTCAGCAGTTCTCCTTTTCTTTTTGAGCAGACGGACACACAATGACCAGCAGCATCAGTAAATACAACCTGAGGAGGGTGCAGCTATGGGTGCCATCCCTCCCCTGGGGACGGTACAGCTGCTGTGGGGCTATGCTAGCGGCAGCAATGCACAGGAGGCATCTTATTCCAAACCCTGTCAACCTCTCTGTTGGAAGTGAGGAGGGCACAATCTGTTTTTTTCCTAACTTTGCTAACTGGAATTTGTTTGTGCTTTTCAGGTGCTGGAGAATCTGGCAAAAGCACCATTGTGAAGCAGATGAAGTAAGTGAGAGTGCAGTCATGTGAACTGCATTTCAGTGCAAGATGAAATAAGAAGTCTGTGGTGCCCTTGTGCTTTGGCTTGGGAGTGACAGCTTGGTTTTCTTCCAGGATTATTCATGAGGATGGCTATTCGGAGGAAGAATGCAAACAATATAAAGTGGTTGTCTACAGCAATACTATCCAGTCCATCATTGCAATCATAAGAGCCATGGGAAGGCTAAAGATAGACTTTGGGGAAGTTGCCAGAGCAGTAAGTATTTCACTTATTTCCCTTGGTCTGAGTTGGTGCTGTGACTTGTGTTAATGAATCCTGGAAATTCTGCCCATGGCGCTTATAGTGGAAGTACGTTTGTTACAAGATGCATTAGTGGGACACTTCACAATCTGTAGTTTGAGTGCTCAAATAAATAAATAAAAATCCCCAACCGTTTGTATAAGGTATTTGAATTTTTAACAAAGCTCTTAGTTTTGGTTTAAATTGCTTGTCTTTGGACGTCAGTCCTCATTAGTGTTTCAAGGCGTTGTGCCAGTTAGGCTTTAAGCTGAACCAAATAAACCTTGATCACACTTGTAGTCTTGGCATTCTGAGGATTGGAGGCCCTCCTTTACCATTCAGTTCTGCTGATTCCTTGTGCTCTTTCTTACTGGTGTTCACCATCAGTACTTCAAGCTGGTAGAAACTGAAGAGAGGAAGTCTTAATTGTGGAGGTGGGGGAAGGCACAGGCAGAATGGGAAGTCAGAAGCTCCTGAAAATGAGTAGGAGATGGGAACTGTGTATTCTGGGCGGTGGCTGCACAGCCTGTGACGTTTGCTGACTTGCACTGATTCCTGGTGCTACAGTTAATACACGGTAAGTGAAGTAACACACTTTGCTTCTTTGTGTCGCAACTGCAGATATTTGGAACTTAAGATACAAAGTGTCCTTGCTGAAGGGCATACGTTCACTTGCACACTAACCTATGCTGTTACTCAACTGTTCTCCAAACCCACCCTGGCATTCTGCTCCACCTTTCCTGTGAGCTTGTGCAGGTTGAGTGATGATCTCAGCCTGGCTAATGTGGCTGGAAGGAGGAAGATGTTAAAATCCAAGTTCCTTTTTTTTCAGTTGACCTGCCCAGGCTTAGCTTGCTTTGCAAAAGCAGAACAAGAGCTGAATGCCAAGAATTTTCCCGTGCCCCAAACTACCCTGAAGGGCAAACAACTTGTTACAGTTTTGTAGGACAAGACCCAGGGTAACTAAATCTACTGCCTCCCAGCAAACCACAGCGTATGACTTGTCAGCATAGCGCTGTAGCCATAAGTGCAGCACGTGCAAAGACTCATAACTGAGCTCCAGCTCTGTATTGCAGTGATTTAAACCTTGATTAAATTAATTTAGGTGGCTGTTGCCTTGTGCTCGGGAGAAGTACCCTTTGGAGTAGCAGGCAGATTTGACTGTTTTCCAAGCTTTGCTGGTAAATGCTGGACAGTACAGATACAGATGCTCATTGGAGAGGAGCAGATATTAGGAGGGAGACAGTCTGCTGCAGTTGAGAACTTGTTGGGATAGTGAAAGGTCTCCTGCATCTGAAAGGAAGCTGGCAGGTCTGATCACTGCAGAAGTAAACATCAGTGTGGGATGTAGGTCAGCCTGTTTTCCACTTTCAAATTCTGCTTGTTAACTTACTTAGTTTGAAAAGCTTGAGAAAAAGCTTGCTTTTCTGCTTGGGAAGTAAGGTCCTGCGTTAAGACTTCTGAAAAGAATTTTTTGTGCTCTGGGGCAGAGAGTCAAATGCGGATCAGTCTGTCCCATCTCCTGATGAAACACTTGATTAGGAAATCAGTCTCCTTTCCTTCTGACAGCTGTTGCAGCAAACAGCGTATCCTCAAAGCTTTAAACCTGTAATCATCCAAAACTTGCTTTTGATACGGAGATTTTCCTCGTTACCATACTGTATGACACTGCTCTAATAAAACTTTTTCAGTTATAAGCCATTATTTATGGTTTAGCCTATAATAGCACACTGGCATTCTTACCTCTCCTCTGATGATGGCATCGTGTGCCACGTTACTGAAATGCAGCATTTCTGATGTGAATGCTGCCTGTTGCGCTGGGGTGCAGATCCCTGTGGTGCTGGTGCTACAGAAGTGTTGCGTGCCCCAGGCTGCCACCCGCCAGCAGTGCATCCCACCCCACAGGCTGGAGGAGGTGGTTTCTGGCACAGATCTCACTTTTCTGACTGCAGGATGAAGAAGAACGTGGTGATTTGGGGGAGAAGACTGGACAGCATGGCAGAGGGGAACATGACTCCTTAGTGCAGTTGCTGCAGCCTCTAAGACAGTTTCTGATGCTAAGTTTTGATTTTTATTTTTTTTTCTTCACCTCTCCTTGCAGGACGATGCCCGTCAGCTGTTTGTATTAGCTGGAAGCGCAGAGGAGGGAGTGATGACTGCTGAGCTAGCTGGTGTGATCAAGCGATTATGGAGAGATGCTGGGGTTCAGGCCTGCTTCAGCAGATCAAGAGAATATCAACTTAATGACTCTGCATCATAGTAAGAGACCGTTACTGGCTTCTGGGTTCTTCACAGCAAACCAAACACTGGTCCTCAGAAAGGATTTCCGTGGCTGCAAGCAGACAGAAACCGCTTCCAGAGTGGGCGGACAGAAACCGTAGTTAGCTGGGCTGGGTTTTCTCAGGGCTTGGCTCTCAAGCTGACTTGGAGCTTTAGCTGATCAGTCAGTTTTACTCTATCTTTTCCCTGCATATAAGACTAGAAAAAAGAAAAAGCATTCCTTGAGCCTAGGTGAACTTGGCGATCTGCTTGTAGTGGAAGAACAATGCACCACCTTGCATTAAGATCAATTGTTTTAGCAGATCATCAGCGACATGACCTTTACTCCTTCCCTGCAGAAGGGAGTAACTCTTCCTGAAACCGAGCTTCTGATTTAACTACCAAATTCACAGTGACCAACAATTTCCAATACTGGGCTCTCCTGATACTGGCAATTCAATATTCATATAGTTGTTTTCTTTACAGCTCTCTCTACACTTCTGTTTCTGTGCTTAACATCACAAAGGCAGTGCTGCAGGCGAGCTATAAACCTGCTTACTGTTCTGTTTCTAAAATGCACACAATTGCTTAACAATTGGAAAGTTATGACTAGATAAATAGTGAGGAACGCTATAGGCTGCTGCTGGCAGCTGGCTGGAATTAATGAGAATTTTGACCAGAATGCCTCATCTATTTCAAAGAGGCAGGTTAGTGCAGGGAGGGGAAACTGTTGCTCTTAAAAAAAACAAGACAGTTGTTGCTTTTTTCTTTATGGAAAAAATTGCATGCTTGGTCTCTCTAGAGCAAATGTTTTATAGGTCAGAAGGGAAGACTTTGGGGTCAGGCATGCTTCCTGATGTCCACCTGAAAATTCTTCAGTTTGGCCAAGTTTTATGCCTTTGAAAAATTAGTTTGGAAGTGCTTTATAAAGAAACTTTAGATGAGTCACAGCTGAGTTGCCTGCAGGCTCTGTCTGTGCAGAGCAAATTTTAGCTTGAAAATAAGCAAGATTTTTTTTTTAAATTGTAACACCTCGGCAGATGATCATGGGTTTAGATCAAGGTTAAGTGAGTTGACAAGAAGAGGCTCAGATTCTTTAGTACCTTTGCAGCACACAGGGAGGAAGCTTCATATTCAAAGGGAGAAAAAAGGATAGATGAGAATGAGTGAGAGAATAGATTTAATAAAAAAAAGACGTGGGAGAGAGAAGGAAAGCTGAAGTTCTTCTTGCGCACAGGATCTAAGGCAGAAAACCTAAGAGGTTGAGTGGAGCTTAAGGAGGAAACGAAGATGGGGAGCTTCGTGGTCTTGATGGTCTGCCTGGGAAGATAATGTGAATGAAGGCAGGCTGGAGAACAGGGCATTGAGGAGTCAGCAACAAGGCAGCTTTGGGAAGAGAGGGTGTAAGCCTGCTTGAGTGCTTGCATGGCTTCACCTGCCTGCTTTTCAAAGACTGGGCTTCAGTGGGTTGTTCCCGTTCCTCAGTATCTGCGTCATGTCCCATCTCGGGTATGTGTGGACACCTGCTGTGAGGAGTTGCTCTAATGGGCTGGTGTCAAATCTGCAGCAAAGAGATTTCAGGCTGGTGATGACCCGTGTGGCATTTTTCTGATACAGGCGTCAGAATTTTGCTTCCTGTCCTAAGACCGCAGGAAGTTGCATGAAGTCAGCCTTGTTTTTTGAGTCAGTCGCCAGGCAACTCCGCGGTTAGGAAATGCTGCGAGCGAGCGCACAGCACAATCACACAGTTCAGGACCTGTTTTCTGCCGTGGGCCCCCTGCCTTGCTAATGTACAGAATGAGTGGCCAAGTGAGCATGCGGCCAGCATTTGCTCCTCTTTGCTCAGCACGTGGCCCCTGGCCTGCCTTATCTTCTGGTGTTCCTTAAGTCCATGCTGAAAGGATGGCTGGCTTGCAATCCCTTATTGTGGTGGTGATTGTGTAGGCAGTAGCTTTTGTGTGCAGTACTGCTGGGGGAGCGTCACCTCTCTGGTCCTTCCAGTGGCTGTTACAAGCAGGACTGGGCTTGGCCCAGTGCCCTTTTTGGGGTGGCTGGTTTTCCAGCTGAAATTCTGCACTGCACTGTGCGTCAACCCTGGTGCTGGGCTCCTGGCATCAGATCAGACCTGAGGGCCTCTGCTGAGACACCTGAAAAGGAAAAAGAGCAAGATACAAATGATCACTTGTGAAAACGAGGTGGTTTGACCATCATCAGGAACTGACAGGAGTGCTATGGCGGAGTGCTAGGATTTTGAAGGTTGTGTCAAATTCTTCTGAAAACTTTTCTCTCCACTGTTGCCTGCCTGAGCCATTCCCCTTGTGCAGTGTGGATCCTGCCCATCGCGTGGACGTCACCCCTGTAACGGTGTGCTTGGTGTGCATATACAAAGGGTGTTGGCAAGCTGCTGAAGATAACCGCTGGTAACACCAATCCAAACGATCTGTCCTGGAACCTGAGTGTTCTGCACGTTTTCTCTTGCGTGTGGTTTGGTTTTTAGAACAGCTGAGTTAACTCTTGGTGTAAGCTGTGGATGTTCAAACACTGGCATAATGCTCCGTGTCTTCTCTTAGGCACCATCTGATAACGTCCCTCTAGCAACGGCCGTGCTCTTTTGGTGTGACGTTCCGACCGTCCCTATTTGTCATATTGTTTCCTATTCTTCTTTACCTCTGACACGAACAAACAGCTCTCCCTAGATCACCTCTCCTGTCTCCAGTGGGTGCTGTGGAGAAGCATTTGGGAACCCTGTGCACAATTCTTGGTGTCACAGCTACAGCAAACAAAAACCTGCGATGAGGCAGCAGTGTGGATGCTAAGGCTTGCACATCTCTGCAGTCGCCTCTATCTGATACTTGGAAGTACGAGGAACGGCTGAGGGCACTGGGCCTGTTCAGCCTGGAGAAGAGGAGGCTAAGGGGAGACCTCATCGCAGTCTACAACTTCCTCGTAAGGGGGTGTCGAGAGGCAGGAGACCTTTTCTCCATTAACACCAGCGACAGGACCCGCGGGAATGGAGTTAAGCTGAGGCAGGGGAAGTTTAGGCTGGACATCAGGAAGGGGTTCTTCACAGAGAGAGTGGTTGCACACTGGAACAGGCTCCCCAGGGAAGTGGTCACTGCACCGAGCCTGACTGAATTTAAGAAGAGATTGGACTGTGCACTTAGTCACATGGTCTGAACTTGGGTAGACCTGTGCGGTGTCAAGAGTTGGACTTGATGATCCTTAAGGGTCCCTTCCAACTCAGGATATTCTATGATTCTATGATTCTAAGTGTTGGAAAGCAGATAATGCTCTAAAATATTTTGCTTGCTGGTATTGCTGCTTTTTCCAAAGGTCATGCAGGCACCAAACTGCAGATACTGTTGGGAGCTATCTGCAGGCAGTTAGCACGCTTTCTGATGAACTGTTCCGTATCCTGGCATTTCTTGTCACGCTCCCAAGTGCCATTTCTGGCCTGAATTCCCTTACCGTTATGATGCTGGGTAAAACCTAGATTTCTTTTTATTTTATTTTCTTCACTTTCAAATAGAACCTCTCCCATGTGTCTCCTGGTGCTACTTTCTTGTGATTCCTCTCGAGTAACACAGCACCTTGGGATCACAGCTCAAGTTTCAGATGAGAGTTTTTTCATCTGCAGGTCTGTGTGGTACACTTAGGGTCTGTCTGAACTGCTCCAAATGAGCATTTGTATTGATAAAGGTAACACGCAGCATTCCCTTTTCCTGGAAATCCTGCTCTGTTACCATGTTTTCTGCTTTGTTTAATGTCATCATCTGCCAAAACCGACCTAAAGATGCAGGGAAAGAGGAGGCAAACTTCCGAAAAATACATCTTTTAGATACAGGATTCACCAGCTCTTCACCCTTTTTCTTCTTGCTGCAGGAAGGCTTGGCTGTAGATCAGGTCTGTGTGAACCGACCTCCTGTGGAAGCAGGAATACCGTTCGCATTTTCAGGCTGACACGGATGGGTTCTTGTGATAAGGCTTCTGGAAAGCTCGGCGTTCGGTGGCTGCAGACAAAAACCCAGCTGGGCACCAGGCTGCGCCTCTCCTGGCAGCAGGGCCGAGGCAGGCTTTGTCTGTGGCTCTGCCTCCCGGCTGCTGGGGCCGCCCCTCCCTCCCGCAGCTCCGGCTGTGAGCGCCTTTCGTAAGAAATGCTTTGTATGAATCTTTCGGAGCCGTTTCTGGCCTTGGGAGCATTCTTTCCAGCACTGAAAGGAAGAAGCATGACTGAATTGTGAGGAAAATGCCACTCCAGGGCTCGTGTGAGTGTGTGGAGGAGGGGAATTGTGTTTTATTCCCCTCCTGAAAGCTGCCCGCTCCAGAGTCCTGCCGCTGCTGTCACTGCTCCTTAGCAGAGCAGTCAGCCTGAGCGTGAGTCAGGATGGTGCTGAAGCTGATCAGGCTGGAACTACACATCCACACACATGGTATCGAACCAGGGCTGTCCTGAGAAGGCTTGGAGGGTCACTAATGCAAACATGAGTTATGCTGCAGGCTTTTGGTCAGCACTTCTGTGCCCAAAGCCTAGTTTTCAGTGTGGAAAAAGAAAAAACAAAACAAAACAAAAAACCATTTTTTTGCACGCTTGCATTTGCAAGGTGGTGTTGAGCATGAGAAATAGCTGGTTCTGTAAACACACGGGTACGAGGTGGGGAACAAGTGTCGCAGCCTCAGTGTATGACTGCAGCCCAGTGACAAAGGAGGCTGTGAACAGGGCTGCAAGCTGCGTGGGATGTGGCAAGATTCAGTAAGGTGTGCGTTTTCAGTTCTTGAAACAGGATTTTAGAGGAACATCTGTAAACTCTGAGGCAAACTGAGTGATGGGTAGCTCAAAGCCATGAGTCTCAGACTGTGCTTTTTCCTTTTTTTCAGCATGGTGGCTTCTGCCCACAAAGTCATCTGCCCCTGGTGAGCCCCAGATAGCTGGGGGGGGGTTGCATGTACATGGGATCTAGAACCAAAAAATCCCCTGCTCAAAAATCCAACTGCTTCGGCACTGTCATGGGGTCTGGTATTTACTTGCCCTTGGAGTCCCTCTGAATTAATCTAGCCGAGTTTATTTTTAAGGGAACGTGCAGATGGGGTACTGCTTAACCTGATACACCTTGTTCCGCTGATCGATAGGCAAGTGTTTGAGCGGCACGTTGCAGTGCAGTTGGTGGGAGATGCCCCTATTCACTCCTGGCTGCCTAAAAAGCCTTAAGTGGGAATTATGCCAGTTTCATTGCCCAAACTCCTGATGCTGAAAGCTGGCAATTAGGAGCAGATGCTTTACGGCCTCAGCTTGCACATTTATCGTTTCAGTGATTTGGGGCAGCCCTGTGACCTGCATCTAAGCCAAGCTGTTAAAAGTTGCTGGGTCAGTTCCTAGGTTTCGTTTCCATCTCTTCCATTGGTTCTCAACCACAGTGTCCCAGCTGAACTAACACTGGTAGGAAAGAGGCTAACCACTTGGGCAAGTTAAATCCTCAGCAGAAATGCTTACGAGAAGCCTAACGAAGAGAGCTGCCTTCCAAATTCCGTTGTACCAAACTGAATCTAAAGCCAATCCCAAGCGTGAGTTCTGGGCGCTGTGTTGCTGTGAAAGAGCAGTTTGCAAACCTCTCATCCCACTGGGCAGGAGGAGGGAACGAGGGGAGTTGGCCTGTCCTGGGCTAAAACTGCTTGCAGATCCCAGCCCTTGGAGAAGAGCCCTGCGGTGCAGGGTGAGCACCGGCAGGAGGCTGGCGGGTGGGCTGCGTTCTGCTGGGGCTCAGAAAATAGCTCAGCACTGCCAGCACCCGCTGGTGCTCCTGGCAGAGGAGGGAGATGCCGCTCAGTGGGCTGCCTGCTTGGTGAAAAAGGCGAGTGAACTTTGGGCACAACGTTTGCTTGTGAGCAAACTCTGCCCGCTAATGGTCTGTGATGCTGCTCGCTTGGCATGGCAAGATCGTTAAGATAGCGTAACACCGTTGTGCCACCCTGACAGCTGTACGGTTCTGTGCTGATTAAAAAGACAACTCAGGGTAAAGGTGTGCCCGTAGCTGTGAGTGGTAATGCTCTCATCTCGGGTCCCTTCCAAATGGAGCTGCAGTCATCTCTTCTGCTTCCACCAGCGAGAAGGCTTCACCGTCCTCATAACGGGCAAAAACGAGCTCAGAGGTGTTGCTGGTTAGGGCACGATTTATGGTGCTGCAGGAAATGATGTACCCGAGAGCCAAACCTCAAAGGGAATCTTCTGAAGCTGAAATGGAGTCGGGGTCCTGGTGAGCACGGTGCTGTGGTGCCATGGAGAAACGGGCACTTCCAGCAGCCCTGGGCTCTGTGGGGCCGCCCACAGGCACGCGGGCTTCCCAGCATGTCATGTTTGCAGCTTGAAAGAGTTACAACTTCCTCCTGCATCCTCCCAAAAGCTGGGATTAAGGCACCTCTGGTTGTTAGTTTGCTGTTGCTGAAGTAGGTGAATGAGTCTGCTTGCTGTGGCACTGGTCTTTGTGCTTAATTCCTTCCTGCTAGTTTGTTTGATGTATTCTTGCCCTTTAAAATGAGCCACTGGATTTATTGCCTTGTGCTTTGATGTGAAAAGCCTTGACTACTTTGAATTGCCCCAAGAGATACCAGTCTTGGCACGGCTTCTGCATCAGCCTCTTGTGCTAGCCTCTGATTAAGCACTGCTCCGGACCAGCTGAACTCAACCTAACACGTGCTGCAAGGCCACATGAGGGGGGTAAAAAAAAAAAAAAAAAAAAAAGATAAAAACCATCCCGAGGCAGACCCAAGGGGGTTTGTCTGTTTGCTGCGTGTTTGAGGTCTGCATTGTGTGAAGAAGTTCTGTGGTGACTTTCTTCTGCAGTTTATAAAAGATTCACAGCAAACACAGAGGCTAAAAAAAGCTCATCTTATGTTGTCTCTTCTGGTTTAGTTACCTAAATGACTTGGATAGAATATCCCAGCCGACCTATATTCCGACTCAGCAGGATGTTCTGCGGACCAGAGTTAAAACTACAGGCATCGTGGAAACTCACTTCACCTTCAAGGACCTCTACTTCAAGTAAGTGCAGGGCAGCGTGTCCCTGTGGACTGCGCTGATTTCCTCGGTGCGTGGCAGTAAGATCTGCACCCCCGGTGCAAAACGCCTCGTGCTCTTAAGTGTCCTCGCCTCCGTTGTACTCCCTTTCTACTGGTGTTGCTCACTGGAGATACTGGTTTGACTTTTATTTGCCTTCTTCTATTCTTTTCAGCTGCTTTTATGTTGGGATCGCACACACAGGTACTGACTGCTTGTTTACAGGATCAGAAAAAAAAATACTAAAAGGACACTGACTCCTGGGTTTTGAGTTTGAATTTAACCCCTTTCTTTGAAGTGGAAGAGCAGGGCTCTCCCTGAAGACCCAGCCTTGGCTCTGGGGTGCATGGTGTTCACAAAGCCAGTGATTGCTGACTGACACTTGCTGCAGAGCAGGAGTGCTGGGGCCTGGCTGGCTCCGCGTGGCACTGCAGAGGATGGGACTTGCCTCCCCTCTCTGCCTCCTAAATTCAGCCCCTGTGGGGCTCAGCTACCAAGTCTGGTGCTGGCAGTGTCCCTTTCAGTATCACTAACCAAACTCCCTCTAACCTCTTAGCAGCTGCTAGTGTGCAGTCGAGCTGCCTTCCCTGCTCTTGGTCTGCTCCTTAGAAAATCCTCGCTTTGGGTCGCGATCGCGCTCCTAACAACCAGCCTGGGGCCCTGGGGGTGAGCAGAGCTGTCGCAGGACGTGGGTGTAGAAAAACAGTGTCTGTATCTTGGGCGAATTCCCTTCATCCTATAGCAATGTTTTCAAGCCTTTGCTGCTGAAAGCCTTTAAATAAGCATTTATTGGCTTATTTTTAGTTTGTGTTTGAAAACAGTTTGGAAGAGCTATAGCAAAAATCCAGGCGTTGCTTATAAAACTGGATCCATTTGCACGCTGTTTGGGAGAGCAGTACGTTTTGGCTTCTGAAATGTCTTAACTTATGAACTGTTCTAACAAAAATGCCCAAACACTTTGCGTCTCGGAACTATTTATATGGCTTGTGGTTCATCTAGGGAAAACTCGTCTTCCATCACGATGTATTGGGATTAGTATTTCCAGCTGCAGTGTGTGGTGCTCTTTCAAAAATCATCACGTCTGACTAATGGGAGAGTGAGCTGGAGGTAGCAGGCACATTTGATTTAATCATTGTAGCCCTTCTTTCAAAGTGAAATGACTGAGCACTCTGTGCACGTGCCTCAGAGGGGGTTGCTCTTTCCCCCAGCTCCCCAGAGGCACACAAGGTGTCTCATCTCAGAGGGATTTGCTCTGCAAAGGAAAGCATTAATGCATCTTAAACCCCGAAGCTGCCATCTTTCCTGCGACGGAAGCCTTGATGTTAAATCTCAGACATTAATAATGGGCTGAGGTAGCTTTAGTGTAACTGTGACTTGAATTTGGATTAGCTTGGAGAAGCTGAGTTGTCAGGGATGCTATTCCTCTTCAGCTGACTGTGTGCTAAAAGCAGCGAGTAATGGCGAATAATGCAAACTAAGTAAACAGCCGGTATCTTTGCAGAGATTTTCATCTTTCCTTCTGTGCTCCACTGGGACAGTTTACCTTAAATAGAAAATTGGAGTTAGCTGAACTGCTCTTCTGGCTCCCTCGTTTGCTGTCATTAAGTTGTATTGCTTTTGGCCCACACTGGGTAGTGTCTCTTGTCTATGTGTTTGCTGTGATAACAAATCGATGTTTATGATTTCCATAGCTCTTGGATATTGACTTGTATCTGGCTTGATTTAATTAAGTCACAGCGCATCAGAACATAGTGAGCAACCCTGCATCTCATCAAAACGCTCCAGTGAGCAGGGTGTTGTAACCATCCGAGGTGCTTGCCTCTCTTCTATAGCCAGAAATTCTGTAAGTAGCTGAAGCCTTTAAACTTCAGTAGACAACAGACACTTCTTTTTGAAAACAAACAAACAAAAAAAGCTGTTTCTTAACCTCATTAATTCTTCCGAGTCCCAGCAGTAGCATGCAGGTAGCGTGTTCCAGATAATCCTTTGTGAGATGCAGTGTAAATGAACTGGAAGAGCTGGCTGTGAGTAGGTGTTTGGAGTCCAGTCAAGCAAATGGATTGTTGCTAAGGAAATAGGAGACAGAGAACAAAATAAGCATGCCCTGATGAATCAGCAGACTTCTGGATAGTGATGTAGGTGAACCTCTACTTCTTCCTGCTGAAATTGCTCTAACAAGAATTCAGTGAATTCTCCTGAGGAAGGGAGGCTCCGCGTTGTTGGCCCTGCTGATGGAAGGCTGTGTACCTGTTTTTCCCTAACCCCTGCCTGCTGGAAAGTCCTTAGCTGAGCCTCCCCATCTCTTGTGGATGGGGTGGTGGCCGGGGAGAGAAGTCTCCTTAGCTTCTGAGACTTTTCTTCTGCCTCTCCCAGGATGTTTGATGTCGGTGGCCAGCGGTCAGAGCGGAAGAAGTGGATCCATTGCTTTGAAGGCGTGACAGCAATTATTTTCTGTGTGGCCCTCAGTGATTATGACCTTGTCTTGGCCGAGGATGAAGAAATGGTATGTCATCGAGGAGTTGCTAACGCCTGGCTGGGTGGCCCTGTAGCAGAAGGGAGGTGGAAGCAAGTGCAGACCTTGTCCTGTGTGGGACGGGCACGTCTCTAGATCGTTCCCTTTGTTATGTGGTGGTTGTTCCCTGAAGAGCACTTCCTTGCAGCAGCCTGCGGTATCTTGCCCCAGAAAAAGATAACGGTAATGCACAATTTTCCCCAGGGCCTGTGTACAGGAGGATGGCTCGTGGTGCTGGCCCCGCAGCCTGCTTCCCGAGGTGGGAGCTCCTCCGTGGAGGATCGGGCATGGGCTGGGGGAGCAGCGGGGTGAGGCCACCAGCCTCAGGGCCATGGGCACTGTTCCTGATGCGGTGACAGTGAGGACGTGCGTGTTTAGCAGTGTAATGCTTGGTGCCTTAGTCTGGCCTTTGTAGTAAAGCCTGTCTGCCCCCACCTCATCCTCCCTAAATAACTCTGGAGTGATGCATCGCCTTCTTCTTTTTTTACTTTTCAGAACCGGATGCATGAGAGTATGAAACTGTTTGACAGCATTTGTAACAACAAATGGTTTACAGACACCTCGATCATTCTTTTCTTGAACAAGAAAGACCTGTTTGAGGAAAAGATTAAGAAAAGCCCATTAACGATCTGCTATCCAGAATACACAGGTAAGGTTGGGCTCATGAAATGGCATCTTGTTTGCATCACCAGGGCCAGGAATGAGTCAGCTAAAGCCTACAAAATCCAAGATTATCTTTTTCCCTGTTCCCATCACTCTGTCTCTCGGGCAGCATCTCTGAGCTGTCCAGCTAGCTGATAACTCATTTTCTCAGGAGGGACGTGGTTGTGCATGTCTGTGGTTTGGAATAGCCTTTGTCCATGTGTTTTATGGCCTGGAGTTTGAAAAGCAAAGACACTGAACAGTATTGCACTTCAGCAAGTCAAGGTCACTGTGTTTTCCACGTTGTACTAGGACAATGCTTCCATTTAACCTCTATTTTAGAGGCTATCAAGTTTATCCGCATCCTGGGTAAGGCCCTTCTTCACTCTGGTGTCTGTTTCAGCAAGAGTCTGTTCTGCAGCCCTTCCCTGCTGCCACCTGCACAGGGATGGTGTGTTACATGGTCAGTGCTTGAGGCATTTAGAATTTTGAAGCTGCCCTTCCCTCAAACCTGGTTGTTCCTGTCATTGTCACTCTTGCAATATAACAGTTTCTAGCACAAAGCCTTTTGGTAGCTGATGTGCAGCGTTCCCTTTTGGATCTCACAGGTTGCTCGTGAAGAGGCGTGATGGTGATGTTCCAGTCTCTGAGCGGAGGGTCTGGGGTGGGGAGCAGTTGGAGACGTGCAGCAGTGAACAACTTGTCCAAGGTCACTGGGCAGAAGCTGGGAATAGCCTTCAGATTTGCAAGAAGGGGTTAATTGTGGATTTGGATTTGTAGCTGGATAAGGCAGATGGTTGCAAGCAGCTTAATATGTGCTTAAAAGATCTGTGCAAAAACTCTCTGCTGTGAACTGCTGGCTAAAGTAAGGGCTCTTCTCTTTGTCAGGCTCCAACACATACGAGGAAGCAGCTGCGTACATCCAGTGTCAGTTTGAAGATCTGAACCGAAGAAAAGACACCAAGGAGATCTACACACACTTCACCTGTGCCACTGACACCAAGAACGTGCAGTTTGTGTTCGATGCTGTTACAGATGTTATCATTAAGAACAACCTGAAGGAATGCGGACTCTATTGAGAAGGGGCGTGGGAAGAAGGTAAAGCTAAGCTGCTTGGCTGCGCGCAGAGTTTAAGCTTTGCACACCAGCTTGGTCTGGCTTTGTCTTGTACTGCACTAATGCTCCGTGTTCTCTTTTCAGTTCTTATGATGTGGCGTTTTGAGAACCAGACTCTTTGCTGCCTCATGGGGACAGCTGCAAGCATGAACAGGACCAGGGAAACGAAAACAGCATGCAGAATCGTTGCATTCTTTAGCACAATCTTCTGTATTAGGGACCTTTTTATTGATATGGGATGTTGAAGTTAGGTCAAGATGGAACAACTGTTAGTGTGACTAGATCATCCTGGCATCGTTTGGATGGTGTAATCTCAAATGTGTACAGCTGTTGTGAAGTTAAGGTGCTGGATTCCAGACCTTCGATATGTAGCTTTCTCTCTTTCTTTGGTTAACAAGCCACCACTAGTCTGTTTTTAAGGTTTTTTCCATCAAGAAAACTATAACTTTACTAAATTTTATTTCTTTATTTGCAAACAAATCTTGTTTTAAAAATAAAAACAAAAAAATCACTTAACTATGCACATGTGACCAGATCATGCAGAAAGTATTCCTCTTAGCAGGAACTCTTTGTTTTTAACACTTGGTATGGTCAGAATTTAATATTTCTGCAACTACTTAATGGATCCTTAGAGCTCTTATGGCGATAGCTTCGGCTTTTTCTGATGTGTAGTTTGTTACCGTCCTGCTACCATAAGGCTTTTTAAAGAAGCTTCTGCAGCAGGATATACGAAGTCTTTTTAGTTTATGGTTAGGGGTGAACCTGATTTATGCTGATATCCAAATGGGATTTATACTGTGTGGTAAGCATCAAGCCAGCTTTGTGGTGGACATGTACCCGGGCTGTGTCAGTTGGAGAGCTGAAATGCCGAGCTCCAAATTAGATGGAAAATGTGTGCTGCTACAGAGCTACTAAATCAACCACTTAGATTCTTGTGCATTTTTGGTCTAAACCGGTGGGCAATTTTTTAAAGGGTGCACTTTGTTCTGCATTTACCATGGCTTTTTCTGTTCGGAGACTCTTAAACTGTATTGACAGCATGCCTTTACTTTGTATATGTGGTGCCAAATTCTTGTTTGCCATTGTTTTTACTGTAGTAATGTTCAGAACCAGTCAGTACATTCCTTTGCTGAACCATTGCATTTAGACTCTTTTCCCAGTTTGTCATGTGTACAGTTTCAATCTGTTATAGTTGTTGGCAGTATTAAAATGGTGAGTAAACAGTTGAGCCTTTTCCCTAGTTTTTGTAATTCCTCCAGAAGTTCTGTCCCCTTCTGCGCTTTGCCCGTCCAGCTGCAGGAAGGCATGCACTTGGCTGGGAAGCGGGCGTAGCTGATGGGATGTGCCTGGGAGGGCTCCTCGGGCCGTGTAACACATGGCTCTCGGTGCTCTCTGCTGCTCCCGAGGGCTGGGGTTGTGCTGGCACAGATGGCAGAGAGCAGACATCCATCCAGTTGTTCACTGCTCTGGGCTGCTGTTAGGTGCCGTGGCTGTAACCCGTTCTGAAGCTTCTTGCCTAGAACTGCAGCGCTGCAAGAGCAAGATAACCTGAGGGATGCTTCTGGGTGTGGGAAATGGCCATGTCACGGTGTCTGCTGGGTGCCAAACATGCAGCAGTGCCCAGCAGCTCTACAGACTGTGGTTATAGTTCAGATTTTTTTTTCCCAAATTACCTTGAGCTCTACTGCCTGCCTGACAATTCCCTTTTAGCAAGGCCTCGAGGCTTTACTTGAGCTTCACTCTAATGCATGACACAGCTCGCCTTGTCTTTTAAACAAATTAATGCAAAGCTCCCCTGCAATCGCATTCCAACCGCTGCTGGAGCCGGGCGGGAGGGCAGCCCCAGGTACGTCCCTTATCATGGGGGGGGTATTTTGGGAAGGCTTAATTCCAGCTGGCAGTGGTTTGGTGGCACCCATGTGCACCCCTGGACAAGGAGGGTGGTGGTGGCCCTGCTCTGTGCCGCCTGGGCACAGCTGATGGTGGCGGGGGACCCGTGTGTGCAGCACGTGGGGAGAGCAGCTCAGGCAAAGAACACAAAATGTTCCTTGCTTCAGGCGTTCTGAGACAGGAAAGGGGCTTGGGAGCAATCATCACAGAGACATGCAAGTGGGAGAAATGAGACATCCATGTCATGCATAGTTCTTTATTTTTTTCCCCTACTGTTTAGTGAAGCCGTATAGGTGACCCTGCAGTAGACATTGAGAGGATACGGGACTTGTCTACAGTACCCACACCGATTTATTTACAAACAGTAAGAGCAAATACAGCTCTAAGTAGCAGAATGAAAATCTTTCAAGTAACCATTTCCTCTTTATCCGACCCCTTCCTCCGCTGGAGGCGTGGTGGCATCCCTTGGCCCCCAGTGCTCCTGCGTCCCCCGCCCTGGCTGGTGGGCACGGGGCAAGGTGGCCAGGACCGGCCGCTCGTCTGCTTAAGGCTGTCTGGGGGCAGAGCACAACCGGGGGCAGCAGCAGCTCTCGACCTTTTTCCGGTAGGAAGATTTTTCTGAGAAATTCACCGAAGTCTCGGGACTTATATACAGCACAAAATAATTAATTCCTCCTGCCACAGGGCTGGCTACCAGGCATGACTCGGAGGCGGCACCCCCCTTGCCCAGAAATTCCCTGTTCAACCCAATTAAGGTTTGACAAAGCGGGCGAGGGCAGGGCGGGCGCCTGGCACCGGTCCCGTGGCGGTGCCACCTTTGGCTGCGCAGGGGGGCATGTGGCGGCTCGGCGTTAATTTCTCTGATGCACTGGGGTCTGTGTGCTCTTTGGTGTCAAACCGCTCCGCATCTCATTGATAAACGCTGACCTCCCAGCACTGCAGGGAGCCGGGGTTTCTTTCTTTAAAAAGAGGAAATGGCCGTGAAAGGGAGCAGGAAGTTCGGCTTCAGCCCCTGCCTATTACGGGCTTGAACGCAGGTGGTTGGTTGAGTAGGTCATAGAAAAAGTGGGGGCCAGGTAGCTTTTTTTTTTCTTTAATCCTTTTGGCTCTGCTCAGCAGAACGGCGATGCGAAGCTGAAGTCATTTTCTCTTCTGGCAGGGAGGAGGAAAGAAGAGGGCATTAAACACAGCAAAGGTGTTCCCAGCGTAACGCCCAGGAAGGGCTCTTGTAGAGGCAGATCTGCATTGCACCACCGGCTTCAAAAGCAGGGCCCGGGCGGCAGCACGTAGCTGGAAGGTGAGGGTGGTGTAAACCTGTTATTCCCTAGCTGATCGTTGGCTGGAGCTTTCGCTGCTGCCTGTAACCCAGGGAGAAGGCAGGGCCCCCCCAGCTGCTGCCAGCACTCGATGTGCTCATCTTTTCCGTGGTGCCAGCAGCGGGCTCGCAGCCGAAGCCTGCAGCGTGCTCCAAGCAGAAGGGGGCTGCCTTGGTGTGGGGAGCCCTGGCCCAAGGCTTCTCCCTGTCCTATTGCTGCCTGCCTGCCCCATTTCCCTGCAGCTCTCAGCAGTCAGGCACAAGGGGAGTTCCTGCTGCTGTTTTTCAGGGAGCAGTGAGCAGAGTGTTGTGGCAACAGGAGGCCTGAGATAAAGGCGTCTGATCCTGCTGAAGTGCATAGTTTGGGCTATAATCTGCTGTTTCCATCTCTCTCCACAAAGCAGGGGTATGAACGTGTTTTGTCAGGCTGCTTTGCAGCAATCACCGGGCTGCTCGGGGAGCACAGCGAAGCCGTGCTCAGGCAGTGCTGCCCTCCTGCTGCTGCCAGCACGTCCCTCGCCCCTGGCGGTTCCCAGCCCCAGGCTCAGGGGCTGCCCTCACCCTGCTGGCTGTGCCCCCCCCCCTTCCCCAGCGCTTTTTGTGGCTCAGAGGCTGCTGCTCGTGGCTGCCGGCTGCCATGGGGAGTACCTGCCACGCGGATGTTCAGAAGAGCCCGCAGTCCTTGAGGTTCTCTTTGATGATGACATCTGTGACTGCGTCAAAGACGAATTTGACGTTCTGTGTGTCTGTGGCACAGGTCATGTGGCTGTAGATTTCCTTCACGTCCTTTCGCATGTTGAGATCAAGGAACTGGGTCTTGATGTAATTTCCTGCGTCTTCAAATGTGTTGGGACCTGCGGAGGGAGGGAGCGATTCGCTGCAGGCGCCTCTGCCGGGGTGGTGACGCTTGGGGCCGGGGAACCTGGGGACGCCTGGGGCTTGTGTTTGGGATTCAGACCCGCAGCCTGCCTCCCAGCTGGGTGCTAACCACAGCTACCAACTCAGCTTTAAAAGAAGCCGTTTTGCCCTGCTTCCATCCTCCAGATGGCACCAGTCATGCTGGCCTTGCCCCCGGTTTGCTCCCGGCTCCAGGGACTGCTCCCAGCGTAATGGAGCCAGTGAAGGGCAGCCCCCAGGGGGACCAGACCCACTCACCATCATAATCGGGGAAGCAGATGCTGAGATGGACCTTCTTGATCTTTTCCTCGAAAAGGTCCTTCTTGTTGAGGAAGAGGATGATGGATGTGGCGGCAAAGAACTTGTGGTTGCATATACTGTTGAATAGGTGCAGGGATTCGTGCATGCGGTTCTGAAAGCAAACGGGACAGGGCATGGGCGCTTCGTTACAACCAAACCACCTTTTGTGCCCCGGTGCTGTGATGGGTGCTTTGCCCCAAGCTGCAAAGCAAAGGGCAGCAGCAGTGGAGCAACTCTTGGGGCTGTGCTGTTTGCTACGGCAGCAAATGGCTCTGCCCTCCAAAGAGCCCCCTTGCTCTTCTGAAGAGCTGGTGACCCAGGTGTGTTGGGGTGCTGCTCATGGTGGGGAGCAACACCGGAGCTGCAAAGCAGCTGCAGGCAGTGTGGGGCTCTGGGGCTCTGGTCCTGATGGTCAGCAGCACCAGCTTGCACTGATCCCCATGGGAGAATCGTTGGCAGGAGGAGCCCCAAGCGAGGGCCCCGTGCCCCTCTCCACACTGGCCATGCGGTGCTGCGATGCTGCAGGATTTCCCCGGGGTACTGCAGTCCTCAGCCGTTACCCACAGCTTGGCTTCGAAGGAGCACGGAAAGGGGAAGCATCGCCCTGCTCTGGTTTGGGGGCAGAGGTGCATTTTCCAGTTCGCTGCAGGGAGGACAAGGCTCCATCCAGCTGGACCTTTGCAGCTGCCCGCTGCAGGCAGGTGCTTTGATGGGGATGGGTTTTCCTCGTCTAGGTCCCTGCTGTGGCAGCGTTCCTGTATTGCTTCGGTGTCTGGGGCTCCTACAGGGCCCAGTTTGGCTTAATCCTGCCCTGTCCTTTGCAGGGGAAGCATTACAGCCCCTCCCAAGGACTTCAGTGAGTAAGGTGTCATTGCGAGGGGTTGGGGAAGGGCTGGTGGCAGCCCGGGCACACCCGGTGTCACCCAGCCCCAGGCAGCAGAGCCGAGCTCTGGCAGCACCCAGCTCAGCACACCGGGGAGCATCCATGGGACCGTCTGCTACGGGAGACAGCAGCAAGGAGACTTTGCCCCATGCCGCAGAGCAGGGGAGATGGCAGCCTGCTTTTCCTGGTTGTCTTCAAAAATAATGATGAGAAATAAGGCACCTTCTTGGGGCAATCGTGTTTCTGCTCTCCAGGTCTCTGCCCTCAAAGCTGCTTTCCCTGAGCAATGCACGAGCAATGCACGAGCAATGCACGGCCCCGCCAGAGCAGCCCCTGCCCAGCACCCAGAGGCTTCGCTTGGTGAGCTTCTGCTCTCCTTCCCCATGCTGCTGCTCATGGGGAGCAGAGGAGGGTAAAAGCTGTGCCCTGTTGCTGCTCCTCCACCCCCCAGCACCCTGATTTGCTTTGTTCCTCCACCAGGGCTCTCTGGGCCCCTCTGCTGGGGCTTCCTCCCCTCCTGCGTTGTCTCCGGTGTGTTTGGGTTGGCTCGCGGGGCTTTGCTGCACCCGGGTGTTTGTTCCCGTAGGATGGCAGCTCTTGAGAGGAGGCCAGGCCTCCTTGGAAGGAGCTGTTTTTTCCTCAAGGTCAGCAGGATCAAACCCATGGCACAACCGCCCCAGCGTCAGCTTGGTTGGGCTGTTCCTGCCCCGGGGGGAGCGCGGGTGCACACAGGGGCTGGGGCCGGGCTGAGCCACCCCCGCTGCCCCCCATCCCGTGGCTGTGCCCCAGGCACCCAGAGCATTCACCTGCCCCACTGCGGCCAACCCGCGTGGATGCTGTCACCCAGCTCCTCTCCCCCATCACTGCTGAGCCATTCCCCAGCCCCAAACCCACCACTTCGTCGTCCTCCACCAGCACCATGTCGTAGGCGCTCAGTGCCCCGCAGAAGATGATGCAGGTCACGCCCTCAAAGCAGTGGATCCACTTCTTGCGCTCGGATCTCTGCCCTCCCACGTCGAACATCCTGGGGAGGGGACAAGGACGGGGCGGTGACACGTCTGCTCCTGCCACCCCCGCTGGGATGGTGCCGGTGCCCCCATAGCACTCGGGGGGCACGGGTTCGGTGACCCATCTCGCATCCCCCCAGTCTAGGTGGCCCCAG
The DNA here is from genome assembly GCF_963932015.1 of Anas acuta. Lineage (NCBI taxonomy): Eukaryota > Metazoa > Chordata > Aves > Anseriformes > Anatidae > Anas > Anas acuta. The sequence continues at coordinate 1,656,041 of NC_089002.1, read as the reverse complement.
AGCATCAGGGGGACAATTTGGTACCTTCATCCCTGCCCCTGTTCCCACTGTCGGGGCTGGAGGGGCTGCTCGTGCTCACAGGGGTGTGTGTGTGTGTGTGTGTGTGTGTGTGTGCGCGCCCACCTGAAATTCAGGTCCTTGACAGAGAATTTGGTCTCAATGATGCCCGTGGTCTTCACACGGGACCGCAGCACGTCCTGCTCGTTGGGGAGGTACCCGGGGGCCGTGATCCTGTCCAGCTGGTTCAGGTAGCTGCGGGGACAGCAGGGGACACGCTCTGGAGGGGCTGGGGACGTCCTGGTCCCCGCAGGGGGTGCGATGCCAGCCCCGGGTGACAGCTGGGCTTTTAGGGGGTGTCTGGGGCTGGGGCTTGGTGAAGGACGTGGCTCCAACCCACACCCTGAGGGGCACAGCGGGACTGCAGCTGGGCACAGATGGCCCTGAGCTGGCCTCACCCTGCCCACGCAGTGGGGACATGGGGACACAGGGGGGCTGCGGCCAGACGGCACCCGTGGGGCCCTTGGGTGGGCAAAGAACGATGTGGTGAGCTGCAGCTGTTCCCAGAAGCAGGGAGGGGATTTTGGAGCTGGGAGCGACTGCAGCGGGCGGGGGACCCGTGCGCGCCCCCACACTCACTACGCGGCTGAGTCGTTGAGCTGGTACTCGGCGGCTCTGTCGAAGCAAGCCTGCACCCCCCCGTCCTTCCACAGCTTCTTTATGCAGTCGACAAGCTCGGGAGGCATGGTGCCCTCCTCGATGGAGTCGGCCAGGTTGAAGAGCTGCCGGCCGTCGTCCTGCAGGAGAGAGCCCTTTGCCACCGTCCCCACGCGCTGTCCCCTCCCCTCATCCCCCGGGGCGGGACGCCCCCACTGACCGCCCGTCCCGACTCGGCGTAGTCGATGCCCAGCGTGGACATGGCGCGGATGATGGCCAGGATGGACTGCAGGATGTTGCCGTAGATGATGGCCTTGAACTCCATGCACTCCTCGGGCGAGTAGCCGTCCTGGTGGATGATCCTGGGGGCCACACGTCAGCCTCAGCCCCAGAGCCCAGCACCCTGGGGTGCCCCCTCTCTCCCCAGCATCACCCCCTCTTTGGGAGCCCACCACCAGTATGGTGCTGGGGACACCCCCAGCTCCTACGGCCCCATGCTTCTGCCAGGGGTTTCCGGAGCTCAGTCCTTGTCCCCCCCCCCCAAATCTGGGTACCCCGCCATGGGGCGCAGCCCTTGCCACAGCCGTACTCACTTCATCTGCTTCACAATGGTGCTCTTGCCCGACTCTCCAGCCCCTGGAAAGGAGTCAAAGGAAACCTCAGAGGTGGCTGGGGCGCGCCGCGTGCCTGACACCGCAGCGATGGGCACTGCTCTGTCCCCTTGCCCTGCCCATCACCGTGGCTTCAGGCCTGCAGAGGCTGCCACCATCCCTGCGCTGCCTCGGCGATTGCCTTGGTGCTTTAAGCGGCTTAGGGCAGCACAGGAAGCTGCTTAGAATTAGGGTGCTAATCGCCTTGACCCTGGCCCCCCCTCACCTGGCTAAGCCCCCGCTGCTGCTCCTGCCCCCCGCACCCCGCGGGGTTACCCCAATGGCTGAGCGGGGAGCAGGGACCTCCAAGGGACGGTCCCCTCCTGTGCCCAGCAGTGGGGCAGGGTTTGGGGATGCTGAGGGTCCCACTGACCTCCCCATGCCCATCCCCACAGGTGTCACCAAGGTGTCCTGGCCTCAGCCACTCCATTCCCCAACCCCATGGTGTCCCCTTGGTCCCCGCCACCCCTCTACATGCCACCAAGAGCAGACGCCACCCCCGGCTCTTCCCAGGCACAACCCTGGGGGACACCCAGTGGGGGGACAACCCTCTGCTCGCTAAGAACAGCTCGTCAGGCTAACGAGAACCCACCCAGCACTGAGGGGAAGGGGGTCTCCTGGGGACAAAAAGGGGCAGCAAGAGGAGAGGATGGGGCCAGGGGCTGAATGTCCCTGCACCGACACCTCTGGGGCACGCAGCACCCCTGGCACCACAGCCCCAGCCCCTCTCTGTCCCCTTGCCCCAGTTGCTTTTGCTCTGTGCCCATCCCCAGAGGATGCAGCTCCTGACGGGGACCGATGGGGTCCCTGTGCCAGGTAGGGACATGGGACAGTTCCTGTGTCCTCCCTGTGCCCAGCCACCCCCTGTGGGGATGTCCCCTCCACCCTACCGAGCAGCAGCAACTTGACCGTCTTCGCCTCCTTATCTGCGTCCTCCTGGAGCTTCTTCTCCAGCTCCTTGGACCTCTTGGCCATCTCCTTATCCTCTGCGCTCGCCCCGCTCCCCATGGCGTCGTCTTCCTCTTCCAACGCCTCGAGCTCCTCTAGGTCCCCGGGCTCTTCCAGCTCTTCTCAGGGGGTGCGCACGCACCCCAGGGGCGGGCGGAGGGCGAGGGGGGAGAAAGGGAAGCCCCGAAAGGCCGAACCAGGCGCCCGCTGCCCCACGCCGTGCCGGGGGTGCTGGAGCGCTCGCCTGGGTGCTCGCGGGCTGGCTGCCCCCCGAGCTCTCTCTTAATTCCCCATGGATAACCCAATTTCTGGGCTGACGGATTTGGGGACTTTTTATCTCTCCATGTGACCCAGGAAATCCAATTAGCCCAAGATGGCAAAGATTAGGGCTCGGAAAAGAAAGAGCATCTCGGGGAGGCGGCCAGGGAGGTGGGCACGGTGCCTTACGTAAGGGGGCAGGTGGCATGTCACCCCCTGCCCGCAGGGGACGGGCACACCCCAGGTCCTGTGAGGTGTCTGGGGGGCTCTGTGGGTTTGGGGCACCCCACTTTTGGGTGCCCCCCCGTGGGGCTGCAGGGCTGGGCTTTGTGCCGGGGATGGGCTCAGCTCAGTTCACGTCACACCCAGGGACCCCGGGTGCTGCCGGGGTGGTGCCGGGGGGATGGCGGGGCTGGGGGTTTCCTCCTGTTGGGGAAATGGAGCTAATTATCGCGGGCAGTAACGAGCACCCGTAACCCTGCACTGCTGAGTGCCGCTCGCTGGGCCCCTCTCCCTCCTGCTGCCTTAAGCTCTTTAACAGGACGGTGCTCAGCCTTCCTCCCCCCTGCCTCCTCCTCCTCCTCCCCAGCCCAGCAGGACCACAGGGCCCCCAGGGGGGGTGCCCCCTCCCCGCGCTGCTGGGGCTGGCTCCGGGGAGGTGGCAGTGCTGGGGACAGGGGACAGCCGCCGGGTCCCCGTGGCAGTGCTGCAGGCCCCAGGGGTTTGTTTGTGACCCCCCCGCGCCCTGCGGTGTCACCGGGGGTGGCATCCCCGCGTTTCCCCCCCCCACAAACTCGCTCCCGCCATGCCCAGCAGCGGTGGTGGCATGGGGACAGCCTGTCCCCGCTGTCCCCACGGACACAAAGCCCCTTCTGAGCCTCTAATGAACTTGGCGCTTATGAAGGGGGTCCAATTAAAATACCAACCTCCCGACCCAGAGGCGTGGGGGGGGGTGGAGGTACTGGGGGGGGGTACGGCTTTAGCCCAGAGCTCAGGCTGGGGGGGCCCCACCGCCCCCTCCCCGACAGCCCGTGTCCCCCCGGGTGGCCCTGAAGGGCGCTGTCCCCTCGCTGTCCCCGTCACTGGGGCTGGGGGGCGCGGGGGGGCGGCGGCAGCTCAAAATCCCCCCGGCTCCGGTGCCGGATTAGGGGCACTTGGCACCCACCGGCACCGCACCGGGAACAGCGGCGCAGGTACGGGACGGGGGGGGGGGACAGGGGGCGACACCCCCGGAGCACGAGCCCTTCCCCAGCCCTGCCCTGTTTGAGGGGGGTTGGCTGGGGGACGGGGGGGTGGCCGGGGGGGGTGGGTCAGGACAGACCCCCCCTTCCCGGGCAGGGTCTGGGGGTGATGCTGGGGGGGAGGCCCCCTCCTGGGGGACTGTGTGTGCGGGGGGGCAGGGATGAGGTTACCCCTCTTTGGGGGGCTTCGAGGCCTGGCTCTGGGGAGGGGGGCACCGGTCCGGGGGCGGTGGTGCTCGTCTTGGGGGGGGGTCTCGCTGCGGGGCGCTGATGGGCCGGGGGGGGAGGGGGGGTGCGGTGCTGGGGGGGGGTCAGAGCCGTGTCCCCGGCGGGGGGGGGGGGCTGCTGGAGGTGCTGATGCCATGGGGGGGGCAACTCCACGTCCCGGGGGGGGGGCGATGCCTGCGGCGGGGGCTGGAGGGGGCAGCACCGCCCCCGGGGGCTGCAGCGGGGCCGGTTGCTGCGACAACCCCGGGCCGCCTCCTCCCCCCCCCCCTCCCCTTCCTCCTCCTCCTCCTCCTCCTCCTCCTCCTCCCCCCGCCCCGCGCCCACATCCTCCCTCCGCCCCATCCTCTTCCTCGGGCCGGCTTCCGGCTGCCTCCGCCGGGGACTTTGGTCCAGCCCCGGTTCCCGCATCAATCATCAACCCGGGGAGGGAGCCGGCGGCCAGCGCTCGGCCCCGCCGCCGTAAGAGTCCCGCGGGGCCCCGGGGGCCGCCCCCTCCCGCCCCCCTGCACCCCCCCCCTCCCCGTTACCCCGCCGCCCCCCCGGAGCCACCACCATGTCCTCGGCCGCCCCGGCCAAGTTCCCCTTCAAGAAGCGGGGCAGCCTGCAGGCCCCCGGCCCCGCAGGTGAGCCCCCCCCCCAGCTAGGGGCGCCCCCTCCCCAGATCTCCCCCCCCCCCCACCCACAGCCCCTGGGGCGGCCCAGGCAGCTGGGGGGGGGGCGGGCACTGCTGCGGTGGGTGGGGGGGAGCTCGGGTGGTGGCCCCCGGGGGGGTGCTTTGGGGGATTTTTTTTTTTTGGGGGGGGCGGGGGGTGTTGGGGGCTGTGCGCCCATCACCGTGGTGTCGGGGCTGCTCGGTGGGGGCTCCTCTCTGCCGGGGGTGGGGGCCGGGGGGTGCCGGTGGTCGCGGGCAGTGCCGGGTGCCCCCCCCCCGATGGCAGCGGGGGCCGGGGGGGGGCTCTGCGGCGGTGCCGTGGCGCAGCGGCTGTGCGCGCTGGCGGGGAGGAGGAGGAGGAGGAGGAGGAGGCAGAGGAAGGCTGGGGCTGGCTTGGATGGGGGCCCAGGGCACCCCCGGCACACCCGGCAGTGGGGGGGGGCAGCGGCCCCTGGGGGTGCTGGGGTTGGGGGGGGCTTCGCGTGTCAGCCCCTGGGGGTCTCGAGGCGCTGGGTGGCGGTGGCACGGGGTGACGGTGGCACAGGGCAGGTGATGGTCGGCACCACCCCGGTGGGGATGCTCAGGGGGGGCTCAGGGGGGTCTGTTCTCAGACTCGGGTGGCACCAGGTGCTGGGCACATCCCGGTGGCACCAGGTGACAGCGGCGTTGCAGGTGGCACAGGGCGCTGGGCATGTCCCGGCAGCGCAGGGCTCGCTGGGTGGCACCGGAGCAGCCTGCGGTGCCGTGGGGTGACACGGGCACCCCTGCTGCCACCAGTGCCTGACGAGGGACAGAGGGAGCGTGGTGACACAGCCTGCGTGGGCACCCGTGGCCATGCCCTGGGGGGTCCTGGCCCCGTCCCTGAGCCCCTCTCCCACTCGCGGTGCTGGCTCCTTACGTCCCCCGATGGGTGACGCGGGAGCTCCTGCCCTTGCGCTGCCTCAGTTTCTCCCCCACCACACTGGGACCAGGGTCCCAGTTCCAGAGAGCTGCGGGGGGGCTGGTTAACCCCTTCCTGCCTGGGAGGGGGGGCGCAGGCAGCCCCCCGCTCCATGCTCACGCTGTGCCTGTGCCTGCAGAGTTGCGGGGGGGGCCAGGGTCCCGGCCCCTGCAGTCGGCGCGCTCCCTGCCCGGGACACCCCACTGCCTGAAGCACTTCCCTGTCGACCTGCGCACCTCCATGGATGGCAAATACAAGGAGATCGCTGAGGTGGGTCCTCCCCGCACCCCGGGTTTGCCAGGTCTCACACTGGGGGGGCTTCACCTACCTCCTTTTTCCCTGGGGCACAGCAACAGCCTGGCGTCCACCCCCCTGCCCGCGCAGGGGCCGTGGTGGCAGGGAAGTGACCCCACGCCCCTGATTGATCCCAAACCTGCGTCCCCCATTGAGGGCTCTGCAGTGGGTTGGGGCTGGGGGGGAGCCCTGTGGCTGTTCCCCTTCCACCCCCGAGGTTGTGTCTCCCCAGCCCGACAGCGTGGCCTCCTCGCTGCTGTGGGCTGAGACTGAGCACAGCTCATAGCAGCGGTGAGCGCGGGCTGAGAGCAGGTCCAGCTGGTGGCAGGGCTGGGTGTGGGCTGAGACCTGGCACAGCTCATGGCAGCGGTGGGCCCGCAGGAGCTGTTCTGCCGCTCGCTGGCGGAGAGCGAGATGCGGACGGCGCCGTACGAGTTCCCCGAGGAGAGCCCCATCGAGCAGCTGGAGGAGCGGCGGCAGCGCCTGGAGCGCCAGATCAGCCAGGATGTGAAGTAAGCCAGGTCCCCCAGGGACAGGTCCCCACACGGGGACAGCCACCGCCCCGGGTACCGCGGGCACCCCGGCCCTGCTCTGGGGGCTGTCAGTCCTCTGTGCCAGCTCTGTGTCCTCTCCTCTCCCGTGGGTGTTGCGCTTGCTGTCTTCTTTTTCTCTTTTTTTTCTTTTTTTTTTTTTTTTCTGGTTTCTGTGTGGTTGTGTTGGGTTGGGCATTAATGGGATGTTTTCTCTCCCCCCCCCACAACGCCTTGGCCCCTTTCTCCTCCTGGCTGTCCCCTCCCGGCTGTCCCCTCCGCTGTCCCCAGACTCGAGCCCGACATTTTGCTCAGAGCCAAACAGGACTTCCTGAAAGTTGACAGTGCCGCGGACTTACAGTGAGTGTTTGGCTCGGTGACACCAGGGGCTTGGGGTCCCCCCAGCCCCACTCTGGCCCCCCCACCTCTCCCCCAAGCACAGAGCCGAGAGGTGCCCCCAGCCCTGCTGCCGAGGCTGGTAGTGAAGGGGTTAATGCGCCCGGGGGTGGTTTAGGGATGGGGGATTTGGGGTGAGCTGGGGTCCCTGCTGCTGGCATGGGACAGATCTGTCCCCAGCCTGGCCCTGTCACCCCCCCGGCGCTGCGTGTCCCCTCCCTCCTGTCTCCGCTTGGGAGTTGTCTCTGTCACGAGTTGTTTCGTTCTCTGTCCCCCCCCAACTTTTCGTTGTGCTCCTGTGGGGCTGGGGGATGCGTCTGGGCATAGGGGGGTGGAGGGGGGGGGGACAACTGCCTCCAACCAGGATGTGGCACCCAGCAGTGACACTCCTGGGGACGCCGCCACCTTCCTGCCTCTGGGGACCGGGTGCAGCCCCCGGTGGGGGGGCGCGAGGCTGTGTCCCCATCTCACTGGCCACTGGCCGTGCCCGCAGGCTCTTCAAGGAGCAGAGCGAGGACCTGGTGGACCATGTCCCCAAGGACCGTGACGCGCTGCTGGAGCGGGAGTTCCAGCGCGTCACCATCTCCGGGGAGGAGAAGTGCGGGGTGAGCCTCTGCCCCCCATGAGGGGCACCCTTCAGCACCCATGGGAGGTTTTGGGGTGAAATCCCCCCCACTTTGTTTTTGTGTCCCTTCCCAGGTGCCCTTCACGGACCTGCTGGATGCAGCCAAGAGCGTGGTGAAGGCGCTGTTCCTGCGGGAGAAGTACATGGGGCTGTCGCTGCAGAGCTTCTGCAAGACCACCGCCCGCTACCTGCAGGAGCTCTCCGAGAAGCCCCTGGAGACCCGCGGCTACGAGGAGGTGCCCGAGACCCCCGTGGCCGCTGGTGAGCACGGGACAGGAGGCTCCCTGCGCTGGGGATGGGGATGCTGGTGGGGAGCCGTCCGGTGCGTGACTGTGGGGTCTCTCCTGGCCGCAGATGCCCCTGTGCACCCCCCGTTCGCAGAGCAGCACCCCTACGAGAAGTGCGACCCCCAGACCATGCCGGCCGACCTGGGCTTCGGGCTGAAGATGGTGGATGGCGTGGTGCACGTCTACACCAAGCAGGACCCCACCGACAAGTGAGATGGGGAGGCTCGCCGCTGGGATGGGTTGGGCGAGGGGCTGCGGTGGGTGGCTGGGGACGGGGGGACCCGACCCCACCGCCCCGTCTGTGTGCCTGGCAGGAGCACGGAGCTGGACCTGCCCTACCCGGACCTGCAGGAGTTCATCGCCGACATGAATTTCCTCATGGCTTTGATCATCAACGGGCCCATGTGAGGAGAAGGGCCCTGCCATGGGGGGTGGGCACCTTGGGGACAGCAGCGGGGGACGTGGCTGTGGCTGTGACACCTGGTCCTGGTGCAGCCCCCACGTTTGTCCTGGCTCATGGTCACCATGCAAGGGGTGGGGGACCCAGAGTCCAGAGCCATGTCCCCTCCTCCTGGTGTGCACCAGCCTTTTGAGGATAGATTTTCTCCCTTCTCTCCCCAAAACTGATGCCCGCTCCTTGCCTCGGGCAGCAAATCCTTCTGCTACCGCCGGCTGCAGTACCTGAGCTCCAAGTTCCAGATGCACGTCCTGCTCAACGAGATGAAGGAGCTGGCGGCCCAGAAGAAGGTGCCCCACCGTGACTTCTACAACATCCGCAAGGTACGGCTGGCGCGGGGGGGGGGTCCCGGCTCGGGCAGGGAGCACCCAGCGGCTCTCAGGGCTGACATCGCCTCTGGCTTGCAGGTGGACACTCACATCCACGCCTCGTCCTGCATGAACCAGAAGCACCTCCTGCGCTTCATCAAGCGGGCCATGAAGAAGCACCTGGATGAAATCGTCCACGTGGAGAAGGGCAAGGAGCAGACGCTCAAGGAGGTGTTTGAGACCATGAACCTCACTGCCTATGACCTCAGCGTGGACACTCTGGACGTGCACGCGGTACGGGGAAACATCCCCAAATCTTGGAGACGAGCAGGTCCTCCAGCTCGTCTCTGGCCAGGGTGGGAGATCTCCGGGGGTATCCCATGGTGGGGTGGGGGTGCCCAAAGCTCTGGATGGGGATGTTTTGGTGGCTCCGGGGTGCTGGGGAGCCTCAGCTCACCTCTGCGCCCCCATTTCAGGACCGCAACACTTTCCACCGCTTCGACAAGTTCAACGCCAAGTACAACCCCATCGGCGAGTCCATCCTGCGGGAGATCTTCATCAAGACGGACAACCGCGTCTCGGGGAAGTACTTTGCCCACATCATCAAGGTGAGGTCCCATGCCTCCCTCCCTCCAGTGCTCGCAGTGGCAATGCCACCCACGTCCCTGTTCCTGCTGGCGGAAGGGTGACGCTTCCCCCGCCCTGGCAGGAGGTGATGTCCGACCTGGAGGAGAGCAAGTACCAGAACGCCGAGCTGCGGCTCTCCATCTACGGCCGCTCCCGGGATGAGTGGGACAAGCTGGCCTGCTGGGCCGTCAACCACCGCGTCCACTCCAACAACGTCCGCTGGCTTGTGCAGGTGCCCCGGCTCTTGTGAGTGCTGGGGGGCAGCTGCCCCCACCTGGGTCATGTCCTGGGGGGGGGGACACTGGGGACCCCCAGCCGATGGCTGGCTGGGCTGGGACGGGGCACCGGGCTCTGACAGTCGTCCGTCCCCGAGCAGCGATGTCTACCGGACGAAGAAGCAGTTGGCCAACTTCCAGGAGATGCTGGAGAACATCTTCCTGCCCCTCTACGAGGCCACCATCCACCCTGCCCAGCACCCCGAGCTGCACCTCTTCCTGGAGCACGTGAGCGCCGCCTCCTGCAGGGGGGCCGGGGGCCACCAGTGGCACCGGCACCCCCAGCCTGGACCCGCTCCCTCCCTTCCTCACAGCCTTAGGGCTGGGCGTCCTTGGTGGGGGGGTGACCGCGGCGGTGTGTCACCTGCAGGTGGACGGCTTCGACAGCGTGGATGACGAGTCCAAGCCCGAGCACCACATCTTCAACCTGGACAGCCCCCTGCCCGGGAACTGGGTGGAGGAGGACAACCCGCCCTACTCCTACTACCTGTACTACATGTATGCCAACATGACGGTGCTCAACCACCTCCGACGGTAAGGCTCCGCGCCTGGGGGTGCTCGGGGGGGGGGGCTTGGCAGGGGGTGGGTGCTGACGGTTGTCCCCCCCCCGTGGCAGGAAACGCGGGTTCCACACCTTCGTGCTGCGCCCGCACTGCGGCGAGGCCGGCCCCATCCACCACCTCGTCTCGGGCTTCATGGTGTCGGAGAACATCTCACACGGCTTGCTGCTCCGCAAGGTGAGCAGGGCGGGGGGGGATGCTGGGGGGACGCTGGGGTGCACGGCCGGGCCCCCCCTCACCCCGCTGTGCCCCCCAGGCCCCCGTGCTGCAGTACCTGTACTACCTGGCGCAGATCGGCATCGCCATGTCCCCGCTCAGCAACAACAGCCTCTTCCTCAGCTACCACCGCAACCCCCTGCCCGAGTACCTCTCGCGGGGGCTCATGGTCTCCCTCTCCACCGACGACCCCCTCCAGTTCCACTTCACCAAGGTGAGCTGTTGGGGGGGCACCACGGGCCCCCGACCCCTCCAGAACCCCCATGGGGCAGCCACCATGGCCACGGGACGGGGGCCTGGAGGAAGAAAAGGGCAGTGGGCTGCGGAGGCTGCTGGAGGCCCAGGGCAGGGGGGGGGAAAAGCTGGGCCCCCCCCATCCTCTTTGGGTGGGTGGGTGCTGAGGCTGTGCCCCCCAGGAGCCGCTGATGGAGGAGTACAGCATCGCCACGCAGGTCTGGAAGCTGAGCTCCTGCGACATGTGCGAGCTGGCCCGCAACAGCGTCCTCATGAGCGGCTTCTCCCACAAGGTACCTGGCCCCTGCCCCCCCCCCCGGGACCCCTGCTCTCTGTGGGGAGGGGGCAGGCGGCTGCAGGAGCCTCCCCTCGCTCTGCCCCCAGGTGAAGAGCTACTGGCTGGGCCCCCACTACCTGAAGGAGGGCCCGGAGGGCAATGACATTCGGCGCACCAACGTCCCCGACATCCGCGTCAGCTACCGCTTCGAGACGCTGTGCCAGGAGCTGACGCTCATCACGCAGGCGGTGCAGAGCGAGGAGCTGGAGACCATCCAGGAGGAGGACGCGCTCACCATCACCTCCACCCTGCCCCCCCGCTGACCCCCCCCTGCTCCCGGCCCCGTGTCCCTGCCAGGCTCTGCCGCTGCTGCCCCCCCCCTGCTGCCCAGTGCCCTGAGCTGCTCCTCCCCAGGGCTGTGCCAGTGCCTCTGCCCTGGGGGCTTTGTTCCCTTCTCTTGGTAGTGTTACTTTTTTTTTTTTTTGTGCCTTCTTGGTTATTTTCCACTGCTTTCTCTCAGCCGGGTTGGGCCCTGCTGGGGCCAGCCTTCGGGGGCTGATGTGGGCACGGGCCCTGCTGGGGGCCGTGGCTTCGCCTCCCGGTGCCAGGCTGGGGGCTGCTGGTGCCGGGTGCGGGGATGCCGTGCGGGACCCCCACCGTGTCCAGGCGGGGGGGGTCCTGCTGCCCGTGAAGGGCCTGCCCCAATCTCCGTCCTCTTTCTCGCCCTGCGACGAGGGGCTGTGGGGGCAGGCTGGGTGCAGCCCCCACCCCAGCCCCTCGCCCACGCTGTGCCCTCGTCCTGCTGGGGACCTGGTGGCCCAGGGGCTGCCTCGAGGGAGGCGTGGGGGCTGGGGGGCTGCCTGCCCCCATCCCCTGTGCTGCCGGGGGGGCTCCGGGCCCTATGGGGCCGCTTCGTCCTGCGGGGGCATCGCCCCGTCCCGAGTGTGTTCCCCCTTCCCTGTGCCCCTGCTGTGGGCTCCGAGGTCAAGTGCTGGTGACCACATGGCCACCAGAAAAAAAAGAAAAACGACTGAAAAAAAAAAAAAGCATGAGAAATAAAAGTATTTAAGTAAGAGCCGGGGTGCTGTGAGCTTGGGGTGCAGGGGGGGGGGGGGGCACAGCGCAGCCCCCAGCTCGGGGGAAACTGAGGCACGGGGGGGGGCGGCGGCCGCTCGCGCTCCAGGGGTGAGGCGGGGAGGGGCAGGGGGAGGGAGGGGGGGGCTCGGCCTCTCGGTGCCGCCCCCGCCCCGCCCCGTCCCGTCCCGTCCCGGCTGCCCCCAGCGCTGTCCCCAACGCTGTCCCCGCAGTCGCCATGGTGGTCACGCTGGGCTACTGGGACATCCGCGGGGTGAGCGGGGACAGGGGAGGGTCCGGGGGGGGGGTCCTAATCCGGGGGGGCACTGAGCGGGGTGACCGGCCCCCTGCTCTGCCCCCAGCTGGCCCACGCCATCCGCCTGCTGCTGGAGTACAGCGGGACCCCCTACGAGGAGCGGCAGTACAGACTCGGGCCAGGTAGGGGGGGGGGCAGCACAACCCGAGGAGGGGACCCCCGGCTGCGCCCCCCCCCGGCCCTGGAGCTCGGCCCTGGCTCAGTGCCTGCAGGCGGGGGATTGGAGGGCAGGGAGCCGGGGGGGGGGGGGTCTGCCCCCGGGGAGCCCCCTCTGCAAGTCCCCTGCCTCCTTGGTGCAGTGGGGGGAGCCGGGGGGACCCATCTCCCTGTGCTCTCCCCCCTCTTCCCTGCTCCCCCCCCTCGTTGCTCCCCTTATCTTCCTTTCCCCCCCCAGCCCCAGACTTTGACCCGAGTGACTGGACCAACGAGAAGGAGAAGCTGGGCCTCGATTTCCCCAACGTAGGTGGGGGCTGGGCACGGGGTGGGGGCGCACGGTGGGGCTGGGGCCTTCCAGGACTGACCCCCCCCGCCCCCCCGCTGCCTCCCCCAGCTGCCCTATCTCATCGATGGCAACATCAAGCTGACCCAGAGCAACGCCATCCTGCGCTACATCGCCCGCAAGCACAACATGTGTGAGTGCTGGGGGGGCTGCGGGGCGGGGGGGGGGGGGCTTTGCTGGGGGGTGGGGGGGGCCTGAAACCTGCCCCATCCCTCAGGCGGGGAGACGGAGGAGGAGAAGCTGCGCGTGGACATGCTGGAGAACCAACTGATGGATCTGCGCATGAGCTTCATCCGGCTCTGCTACAACCCCGACTTTGTGAGTGCCATGGGGGGGGGAAAGGGGGACAGGACCCCCCCTGGGGTCCCTGGGCAGCTGGAGACATGGGGTCATCACAAAACACTCTGTGGTCTCTAATTGCCACCGCAAAGGTGCGCTGGGAATGGGCCCCTTCCTGCCTGGTCCTGGCCATGGGGCTGGGACCCCGGGTGCTGAGGGGGCTGGGGAGGGGGGGCCCTGCACCAGCTCTGCCCCCCCCTGTGCACAGGAGAAGCTGAAGCCGGCGTACCTGGAGCAGCTGCCAGGGAAGCTGCGGGAGCTGTCGCGGTTCCTGGGCTCCCGGGCCTGGTTTGCTGGGGAGAAGGTGGGTGCTGGGGGCTGGGGGGGCTGGGGGTGGGGGGTGGCGCTCTGACCCTACTGTTCCCCCCACCACAGCTCACCTTCGTCGACTTTTTGGCGTACGACGTGCTAGACCAGCAGCGTATGTTTGTCCCCGATTGCCCTGAGCTGCAGGGCAACCTGAGCCAGTTCCTACAGCGCTTCGAGGTGAGCGGGGACACCCCGGTGTCCCTGTCCCCATCCTTGTCCCATCCCCATCCCTATCCCTACCCCCGTCCCCATCCCCATCCCTGTTCCCATCCTCATCCCTGTCTGATCCCTATCCCTGTCCCCATCCCCATCCCATCCCTATCCCTATCCCTGTCCCTGTCCCTGTCCCTGTCCCCAATCCTGTCCCAGCTCTGTCCCCATCCCATCCCCATCCCATCCCATCCCCATCCCCATCCCATCCCCATCCCTGTCCCATCCCTATCCCTGTCCCAGTCCCCAATCCTGTCCCCATCCCCGTCCCATCCCAATCCCCATCCCTGTCCCCTGTCCCTGTCCCAGTCCCCAGTCCCCATGCCCTCTCCGCCCCACAGGCTCTGGAGAAGATCCGGGCGTACATGCAGTCGGGGCGCTTCATGAAGACCCCCATCTTCTGGCCTACTGCGAAGTGGTGCAACAAGAAGGAGTGACCGAGATGCGTGCCCCCCACATGTGCCCCCCCCCAGCCCCCTCCCCTGCAGAATAAAGCTGGGGGTCCGCACCCTCCCCTCTGTGTGCATGGAGCTGCCGCGGGGTGCCGGGAGGGGTGGGGACCCTGGGGACAGCTCCTGGGGGTGACAGCACCCTCCCGCATCCCGGAGGGGTGGGGGGTTATCCCTCCATGCCCCCCCCTGCATAAAGGGAGGCGGGAGGGCCCCCACGCCCCCCCCGGGGTAATGAGACCCCCATGCACCGTGCGGGGGTGGAAGGGGCCCCCAGGACAGGGGCTGCTACTTTGCACCGGGGGGGGGGGGGGGAGGAGAAAAGAGACCCCCCCCGTGCAATCTGGGGCAGTGCAGAGCCCCCCCGGTGGGTGGGGGTGGGGGTGGGTGGAGGGGGGGGGGCTGCACACACACCGTAGGGCCCAGGGTTGAGGCTGCGCCCCGCGGCCCCCCCCGCACGCAGCCGCCTTCCCCTTTAAGGGCCCCCCCCCGCCAAACCCCGCCCCGGGAAGGCGAAGGGCAAGGGGAAGGGGGGGGGGCTCGGGGGGGGCGCAGCGATCGCGGCCATGGCGGTGCTGGGATACTGGGACATCCGCGGCGTGCGTGGGGGGCCGGGGGGGCGGGGGGGGGCTCCTCAAGGCCGGGGGGGACCCTGCTGCTGGGGGGGGGGGTGTGAAGCCCCCCCCCCCCCCATTCAGTGCCTCGTGCTGTGCCCAGGGGTCCCTGAGGGGGTCCCTGAGGGTTTGGGGGTCCCAGTACGGGAGGGCGGGGGGGGGTCTCCCCGGTGTGGTTGTGGGGGGGAGGGGGCGTTAAGGGCTCTGCTCTCTGCGCTCTGCTCCGTGCCTCGGTTTTCTCCGTGGGGGGGCTCATTTCCGCCTTCCCCCCCCCCACAGCTGGCTCACGCCATCCGCCTGCTGCTGGAGCACACCGAGACGCCGTACGAGGACAAGCTGTACAGCTGCGGGGAAGGTGAGGGGGGGGCGGCACATCTCACCCCCCCCCGGCCCCCCCCGGCCCCCCCACTGCTCCCCTGGGGCACGCGGCTGAGCCCCACGCCCCGATTCCGCCGCCGGGGGGGGCGATGTGTAATTAATGGGGCTGGGGGGTGTCGGGGGGGGGCTCCCCCAGCGCCTCTGCCCTCTCCCAAGACCCAAACAGAGGGGCTGTGTCCTGGGGGGGGCACCCAGCTCCCCGCCCCACGGGGGGGGCACAGCAACGGCCTCACCCCCCTGCTCCCCCCGCAGCTCCCGACTACGACAAGAGCCAATGGATCAACGAGAAGGAGAAGCTGGGGCTGGACTTCCCCAACGTAGGTGGCCAGGGGCTGGGGGGAGCCGTGGGGGGGCACTCCGCTCTGTGTCCCCTCCCTTGCCCCCCCCTGCAGTGTCCCCATACCCCGATGTCCCTTCCAGCTCCCCTACTTCATTGACGGCAGCACCAAGCTGACCCAGAGCAACGCCATCCTGCGCTACATCGCCCGCAAGCACAACATGTGTGAGTGCTGGGGGGGCTGCGGGGCGGGGGGGGGGTCGGGGGGGGGTTGTCGGGGGGGGGCTGACGCCTGCCCCATCCCTCAGGCGGGGAGACGGAGGAGGAGAAGCTGCGCGTGGACATGCTGGAGAACCAGGTGATGGATTTCCGCATGAGCCTGGTCATGGTCTGCTACAACCCCGACTTTGTGAGTACCCCCGGGGGCTGCAGGGAGGGGGGGTCATTTTGGGGACCCCACTGGGCAGCGGGAGCCACGGCCGCCTCCTTGCCCTCGCAGGAGAAGCTGAAGCCGGGGTACCTGGAGCAGCTGCCAGGGAAGCTGAAGCTCTTCTCCAACTTCCTGGGGGACCGCAAGTGGTTTGCAGGGGACAAGGTACGGCTGGGAATGGGGTGGGGGGGTCATCCTCATCCCCACGCTGCCCCTCACCGTGTGTCCCCCCCCCTGCAGCTCACCTTCGTGGACTTCCTCATGTTCGACGTGCTGGAACAGAACAGCATCTTCGAGCCCAAGTGCCTGGAGCCCTACAAGAACCTCAAGGACTTCATGGACCGCTTTGGGGTGAGTACGGGGGGCCACGGGTGGGGACCCCTGAGGTCATGGCTCGGGGGGCGATGGGTCCCCAGCACTCCCCTTGCTCCTGCAGGCCCTGGAGAAGGTCGCTGCCTACATGAAGTCCAGCCGCTTCCAGAAGATGCCCATCAACAACAAGATGGCCAAGTGGGGCAACAAGAAGGAGTAGGGGTGGGGGGGCTTGCTCCCCCCGTACTGGGGCTGGGGGGCTCTGTGGGTGTGAGGACCCCAAACACAATAAATTGTGGAGCTCCAGCACCCTGAGTCCCTCCTGAGTGAGTGTGTGGGGGGAGGCACTGGACTTGGCCCTCCCCATCTTGGGGGGCTTGAGGCCAGGGGCAGAGCGAGGTGGGAGGGGGCTGTCACCCTGCTGTGTCCCCGGCACCCCCTTGCTAGGGGTTGAGCTCTGTGGGTTGTCCCCTCCGATGTCCCCGTGGGAAAGTAGCCCTGAGTCCCCTCTCACTGGGGGGGGGTGCTCATTAGCACGTATCTGCCCACTAACAAGGTGGTGCTGGGGGGGGCTTTGTGCCCCCATGGGGACAGCCGTGCCCCTTGGGACCCCTGTGAGAGGTGTCACCCCCAGCCCCCCTCCCTGCTGGGCTGGGGTGGAGCAGGGGGGGTGGTGTGGGGCAGGGGTGTGGGCCCCCCAATTCCATGCAGAGCCCGGTGCTGTCATTCTCTTTATTTTCCACAGCAGCAGCTCAGCCTTGGAGGGCTCATGCAAACCTTTTGCGGTGCGTGGCCCCCCCGGAGGGGTACCCGGCTTCCCCCCGGCTTCTGCAGAGCAGTTCTCCCCGGGGGATCCCTGGTGCCCCCCCAGCAGCTTCCCACCGCCGGTGCTTCTGGGAGGAATGGGTGTCCTAAGGGGCTGGGGAACCTCCTGCTGCCAGGCCCCCCCAGTCCTGCAGGGCTGCCCCCCCTGGGGCGCTCCGTCCTGGGGTGGCAGCAGGAGGATGTTGGGGACGGCGCCGGCGTGGTCCCTGGGGCTCAGTCCCTGGGGCTCATCTGTAGGGAGGGGAGAACAAGTATGGAGCGGGGAGCCCGGGGCTCGCCCCCCTGCTCCCTGAAAGCACCCACTGGGGGGGGGTGTCACAGTGGGGGCGCTCGGGGGACGCACCCCCAGGGACGTCTTGACGGCGGAGAGCTTGAAGAGGACGCGTCGCCACTCCTCGGGGCAGACGGCGCGCAGCTCCTCCGGCGTCATCTGCAGCAGCTGCTGGCCCGACAGCACCCCGAGGCACCTCACCGTGCTGGGGACAGACAGACAGACCGTGAGGGGTCGGGGGGGCCTGGCTCAGCCAGGGGGGGTGACCCCTCCAACGGGGGGCCACGCTCTGGGGACTCAGGGGACAGCGCACATCCGCGAGAAGCCCTTGTCCTTCAGCCAGGCCGTCACCTCCGCCGGCGAGGAGTCCATGTGCAGGTTGGGGGGGCTGACCTGGGAGGGGGGACAAAGGGAAAGAGGGTGGTGGGGTGATCCCTGCACCCCTCCCTCCGGGTGCTGTCGGTGTGGAGGAGGCACGGGGGGGACCTGGGGGGGACCCACCTGGCTCCAGCCGTCCTCGTGCCCCAGCGGCTCCACGATGTTGCTGGGGACGTAGCCCTTGTGCCCCATGCTGTTCTGCACCAGCCACCACTTATTCTGCTGGTCCAGCACCTAGGGCAGGCGGTGACAATGTGGCAGCTCCCCCGGCCCCCCACACAGGGGGGGTCCCGCTCTGATTCCCCAGAGAATACCCGCTGCGGGTCCCCAGTTTGTACCTCCAGCGTGTCCCCCATCCTGACGCTCAGCTCCTGTGGGTTCCTGCCCTGAAACTCGTACAGAGCCCGCGCCAGCCTGGGGGGGGGCGAAAAGGGCCTGAAGGAGGGGGGGGCAGCAGTGAGCACCCAGGGGTGCCCCCAACCCTGGCTGGGTCCCACCCAGCACTGTTGCTGCAGTCCTGCCCCTACAGCGTCCGTGGGGCAGCGGGAGCACTTACACCTGGCCAGGAATGTCCCCGCGTCTGGGAACGTCCCCCCGGTTGGGAACGTCCCCCCGGCTGGGAACGTCCCCCCGGTTGGGAGTGCTCCCGTAGCCAGGAGTACTCCCATAGCCGGGAATGCTCCCGTAGCCAGGAGTGCTCCCATAGCCGGGGATGCTCCCATAGCCGGGAACGTCCCCGTAGCTGGGAATGTCCTCGTTCCTATGGCCGGGGATGTTCCCATAGCTGGGGGTGTTCTTGTAGCTGGTGGCCGGTGACTGTGAGGGGAGCAGAGAGGGACGCGTGCTCAGAGCAAGGCGGGGAAACAGAGGCAGGCAGGGGGGTGTCCTTGCTGCCCCCCCATGCCCCGTACCTGCTGCTGCTGCTCTGGATTCATCATGGGTGGGGGCAGCCACCCGTCAGAGAAGGTGGGGATGTAGGGGGGCACCTGCTCGCTGTTGGGGTACTCGGCCCTGCGAAAGCACAAAGGAGGTGGTGGTGGGTGTGCGGCCCCCAAAGTGGGGTGTCCCCAGCCGGGGGGTGCCGCTCAGAGCCCCCCCTTGGTGGTGGAGGCCCAGAGCCCACCTGGTCTTGTTCCAGGCGATGCCCAGCATCTTCCAGGTGCTGTACTCCTGCGGGTGCAGGGTCTTCTCCAGCAGCTCCACCGCCTCCGGGATCAGCAGCGGTGCATCCACCGCTGGCGCCAGTCTGTGGTTGGGGCAGTTGTCCAGGACCTGGGTAATGGGCGGGGGGGGGGGGGGGCTCCCTCAGCACCCCGAGAGCTGCCCCAAAGGCAGGGTGCCGAGGGCAGCCCCTGGCTGGGTGGGGGGTCCCGCTCCTGGGGCACTCACGAAGGACAGGGTATCGAAGATGAGGTGCAGCAGCTGGGTAGGGTCCGGGTTCTCTAGCTGCTGGTGGGTGATTCCCTGCGCAGAGAGAAATCACAGAGCGTGGCCCCGTGTGGCCCCCTCCCAGCCCCACACCCCCCGTAGCCCCAGCGAAGATGCCCCAGAGCCATGGGGTCGTGTCCTGCCGGGTGGGACCTACCAGGAGGTTCAGGGCATATTTCACCTTCTGGAAAAAGTCCTTGTAGCTGGCCTCGGGTGGCAGAGCTAGAGGGGTGAAGAGAGGGGGTCTGGCACTGGGACAGCCCCCCAGCATCTCCCCACCACCCCCTGGCACAGCCCCCCCCTTCCCACCTTTGCTCTTCTTCTTCTTTTTCTGTTTCTTGGTGCTCGTCAGGCTGAGGGCATCCTTCACCTGCTTCACGAAGAGCTCTATGTCGTCCAGCACGTGGTTGAGGACCATCTGTGGGAACAGCACAGGGCCTGGTGAGCCGGGGGGGGGCAATGGGGGGGATGTGGGGATGGGGGTGCACAGGGTGCCACTTACCACGTCTCGGTCGGTTTCGGACATGGCCTGGCCTGAGGGGTTGACCCAGGTGTTCTGCTGGGTGGCTGGTGCTGGGGGGTGGTCCCAGCTGTCCCCCCCTGCTCCCGGGGAAGATGAGACACTTTAGGGGACCCAGGCGTGCCCAGCACCCTCCCCACACCCCGACATGGCCCCCCCGGGACTCACTGTAGTCCAAGGAGGATGATCTGTGCTGGGACGGTGCAGGTGAGGTGGGCTCTGGGGTGCCTGCCCACCGCTCCGGGGCTCTGTAGGGGGCTGACATGTACGGGGGGATCGTGTCGGACAGGTCCGAAGGGGCCCTGGGCAGGGAGAGATGGGGGGGGGCTGCTGAGGCACCTGCGGTATGGGGCTTTGCCCCTGGCTATGGGGGTGCCGGGGGTCTGTACCCATGGGCAGGGGAAGGTGGGTGCAGAGCCAGGGGCTGGGGCAGCAGGGGGCCACCCGCCAGGAGGGTGCGGGGGGGTTACACCGGGAGGGAGGAAGGCAGGGGCAGAAGGGGCCCGTGCCCATGGGGAGGGACCCTTTGGAGCGGGGTGGGGCGCAGCGGGGGTCCCTCACCAGAAGGGAGAGCCCCCCCAGACCCCGCCACCTGGGGTCCCCCAGCTTGGGCTAGGGGCAGGCTTGGGGAGGGCCCAGCCTGGTTGCCCCCATGGAGGGGGTGGGGGCACGCGCCCCCTTACCTGTGTCCGTACTGGTTCTGCTCCTCCTTGCACTGCTTCACCAGCTTCTCCAGGCTGCTCTTCAGCGTCTGGGCCTGGCACAGCCCCAATAATACCATCAGCCTCCCACCCTGGTGCGCAGCCCCCCCCTCCCCCCCCTCAACCCCCGTGCCCTGTCTCACCCCGATGCGGTCGCACTGGAAGAGCAGGACGCTGGTGCCGGGGGGGCTCTGCTCCTGCACGCTGACGGCCAGCACCGAGTCGTAGCTGCAGGCGTCCAGCAGGGCCGCGCAGTCCCGCACGCTGCCCAGCGGGTAGCTCTCCAGCTCCTCCTGCACACGGGGGCACAAGGGGTTATAGGGGCACAAGGGGTTATAGGGGCACAAGGGGTTATAGGGGCGCAAGGGGTTATAGGGGCACAAGGGGTTATAGGGGCGCAAGGGGCAGCGAGCTGCAAGGGTTATCATGGGGCAAGGGGCCAGGGGGATTACAGGATTATTGGGGTGCACAGAAGGTGGGTGTCAGGGTTATGCGGTGCCCAGCCAGGAGGGGGGGGTGAGGGGGATATCGGGCTCCTGGGGAAGGTGCCGTGAGGCAGGGCTGCGGGTGCCACGGCCAGTGGGGTGCCAGGCTTAGAGGGGTGCAAGGTTTGTGGTAGGCGCCAGGGCAAAGAGGGTGCCAAGCTTATAGGACTGTGATGGCAGGGGTACCAGGGTTATGTGGGGTGCCACGGGTGGGGCAATAAGAGATGTATGGGGGTGAAGAGTTCAGGGTAGGTTTCATGGCCAGGGTGGGTGCCAGGGACAGGGGGGCATTGGAAGGCTGATGCTTGTGCTGGGGTTTAGGGGGGTGCCAGGCATACGGGGGTGCCATGGCTGGGGGAACACTGCATTTATGGGGAGCTGGGTCCAGAATGGGTGGGTGCCGGGGTGGGTGCCTGCTCCTGGCTGGCTGCCAGCTTTTTGGGGTGCCCTGGCCGCACAGTACCTTGCTCTCCACATCGCTCAGCACCAGCTCCTGGTTCTTGACCTGCAGGACAAGGTCCTGCCCCCAGACCCGGCCCTGGGCCTCCAGCGCCTTCAGGCGAGCCAGGCAGTCATCGGTGTTGCGGATGTCCCTGTCCAGCCGCATGGTGAGCAGGTGCTGGGGGGGGGGGGACATGTCACGGGGGGTCACGGGGTGCCATGGGGCACCCATCACCTCCCCACAGCGTGGGGCACCAGGGAGGTAGTCGGGGGGGGCTCCTACCTCCACATGGTGCTGGAAATTGCTTTGGGGTTTGAGCAGGCTCTGGCTGTAGTCCTTGCGCTGGTCTACGGGGGACACACAGGGTCAGGGGTGGGCACGCGGGGGGGGGGGGGGCTGAGTTTCGGGGGGCTTCTGCTACTCACTGTAGATGCTTTTCCCACTGGGTCGGGCAAAGCTGTTGGAGCGGTGGAGGTGGGAGATGTCTTCGGTTTCGCCCCTGGCCGGACAGATGGGTGGCGGTGAGTCCAACAGTCCCACGGCCACCGTGCCCCGCAGCACGGCTCCCCCATCGCTGGGGGCACGGGGGGCAGGGGGGGCACCCACCCTGCTGGGCACTCACCGGGACGGGGGGCCGCTCCAGCGGCCAAAGGGGTCTCCCATCTTCTTGGGCAGAGATGGCAGCGCCGACGGGGGGGGGGGGGGGGAGAGGGGGGAGGCCGTGTGTGGCTGCTGGAGGGGATGCAGGCGGTGTGCTTGCCCCTGCCCCAGCCCTGTACGGGGCACCCGGTGTGGACCCAACTGGTTTAGGGCCACACAGGGTGGGCAGTGCCCTGCTGGAGTCCAGGATCTGGCCTGGAGGACTGGGCTCGGTCTGGGTGCGAGGTCCTGAACCCACCACCCAGTAAGGTCCCCAAGTTGCTGTGCCACCCCCGTGGGTTCCCAAAAACATTGGTGGCCCAGGACCCACCCTGTGTCTATCCCCCACCTCCCGCCAGTGGTCACCAGCAGGACCCCTGCCCCATCCCAGCCTCGCAGGGTTCACCCAGTGGCCGGAGCCCCCCCTGTTCCCCCCCCCCCTGATCTGGGGGACACCCAGAGGTCCGAGCTCACCCCAATCCCGGTGCTGTTCCCTTGGGTGCCCGGGCTGGAATTGCGCAGCTGAGGGTGGCACAGGGCAGGGGTAAGGGCTTGACGTCGGCACCACACCCGGTTGCTCTTTGCCCGAAGGCATCTGCCTTGGGCGGGGGGGGGATGGAATAGGAAAACAGGGGGGTGGGTGTGAACACCTGGCACAAACAGCTACTGCCACCCCGCTCACCCTGGGCATCCCTGGGGTACCTGCCCTGTGCCGTGGGTCCCTTGCCCTCGGGGCACCTGGGGGGATGCAGCCCCTGCAGGTGGGGTGCCCCCACCCCAAGCCCAGGCTCCCCCCCCGCCCCTGGGTGAGCCCGTGACGTCTCATGCCGATGTCACCCAAGCTTTTCTCCCACAACCCGCTGCGCCTCTGCCCTCTGGGTAACCCTGGCCTGCCTGGCCCGGCCGAAACTGGGCAAGTGGAGGGGAACGGGTGGGGAGCCCTTCCCGGGTGCCAAGGAGGGGCCGGATTTGGTGTGTGGGTCCCCAGTGGTGACCCCGCAGCGTGGGGCTTCGTCCTTTGTCCGTGGGCAGGCAGCCCTGCTTGGTCCCGGGGGGGTCTCCCCCTTGCAGGATCTGGCCTTCCAACCCCCCCCCCCCCCCCCATCAGGGAGGAGACCCCCCTGCTCCAGCCCTGCGCTGTGCCACCACTGGTCCTTGGGGAGGTGGGCGCTGGCCGGGCTGTGGCCAGGCACGTGTCCCTGTGCCGGGGGGCGACACACCATGCCTCCGCTCCTGGAGCAGTGGGGCTTTGGGGTTTGGTTTGAGGCTTTTGGCTTCTCCGACCTGATCCTGATGCATCTGGGCCAGATAAAGGGGTGGCAAGGCTGCAGTCACCGTGTCCCTTTGACCCCCCCCGACACTTCAGAAGAGGCCCTTGTCCCCACTGCCCCCCTCGCTCGGCTCCCCTCACCTTGGAGGACAGGTGGGAGCAGGGCAGGGGGCTGGGGGCGGCCCCAGGGAGCAGGGGGGGGTGCAGGGGTCGGGGTCGTGCCTCAGTTTCCCCGCGGCGCAGCCCGCAGCCCTGACCACCAGGGGGCAGCGCGGCCCCGTGCTCCCCGTCCCCAGAGGTCGCCCCCCCCCCGCCCCCCCCCATTTCACGGCCCCCCCGGGCCTGCAGGGTCCCAGATGTGCCCGCTGCCAGCCTGGGTCCTGTCGGCCCCATTCTGCTCCCTGCTGCTGGGAACGTTTGTGTGACACTTCTCAAGGGGGACACGGGGGTCCTGCTGTGGGGCATCACAGAGCCCGGGGGAGGTTTGGGGCTACCGCCACCCCCTGCTATGCCAGCCCCTCCAGTAGATAGAGACACGCAAGGTAAGGGGTCATGTCTGTGTCCCCAACCTCATCCTCCCTGTCCCCAAGGGGGAGGGGACCTAAAGGAGAGGGGGGGCACGGGGAGGGGTTTGGGGTACGGGGCAAAATGCCTCCCACCCATCCTGTGAAGCCCAGTTCTGCTCGGGGCAGCGTACATGGTGTTTGGGATCTGTGGCCACCCAGGCGTGCCATCCCCATGATGCCCCCACTGCCACCAGCCAGCACTGGTGGCAGTGGGGGCACGATGCCACTGCATCATGCAGCGGGCAGGGGGCCACCCAGTGACCCTTACTGGGAGCACTGGGCTGTCCCCTCCCACCCAGCCCGGCCCTGTGGTACCAGGCTCTGCCCTGGGGACTGTCCTCAGCGGTGGCCCTGGGGATGTGACGCGCCGTGGCGTTGCGAGGAAGCAAAGTCCCCACACTGGCCATAAACCCTGTGTCCTTTGGGCACTCATTAACCCAGGTGCCGGCACCACCCGGTCCCTGCCACAGGGGACACAGTGACACCGGCTCAGCCTTGGGTGCCAGCAGGGACAGGAGAGCAGCCCCTGGGGATTTATGCTGGGGGATTATTTCATCACTGCTTTACGGATCGTGAAAACCCCATGCGGGGTTTTTCTCTGGCAATTCCGATGCTGCCTCCCATCCTCTTGCCCCACACCTCCCAGTCACCCCGCTAGGCAAGCTGGGGATGGTATCAGCTGCAGCACTACTGTAAAATATTACGAAATGTGTTATTTTATTTTTTCTTCCCCCACCGACCGCCCTGGCTCACAACCAGAGGTGTTTGCCAGTGCTCAGCCCCGCTGGGCCCCGTCGCCCTTCCCCAGGCTCGGAAAGTCCCCAGGGACCAAAAGCATCCTTGGGAAGAGCCAAGAGCAGAGCTGGAGGCTCTTTCCCAGCCCAGCGGCCCTGAGCGGAGGCGGAGGATGGGGCAGAGCACAGAGAAGGAGCTGGACTTGGCCACCGCTCCTGTGCCCGCCATCAGAAAACACCATTTCCAGACAACCCAAACAAGTTGGACTTGGAGCAAAACCTGGGGGCTGCTTTTTTCCAGAGGGACATTAGAAGCAGTGCTGGGTGCTGGTGGGGGCTGCTGCCCCCCCATTCCCCTTCCTGGGGCCATTTTTGTGTTTGGAAACCCCCAGTTGTCAAAATGAGCAAAACCAGTGGGTTGGCCACAAGACATGGCGCTTTTGGGGAGGAAAAGGCCCCATCCTGCAGCTCCCACGTGTCCCCCCTGCTAGGTTTTCAGCGTTGGCCTGCATTGCTGCATAGGAGCCCCGAGGGAATTTTCTGCTCCAGACTGGGGGGGGGACACAGGCACATGCGAAGGGGACAGCTCAGGGGACACGTCCTGATCCCAGTGCAGGGATTTTCTCTTGCATCTGCTGAGGCTGCAGGGGCAGGATCCGGCCTCAGGGTTGGGGCAGACTTGGGGGTGTGCAGGCAGAGAGGGACAGCAGGGCCGCGGGTTCCGGGAAGGGCCGGTGACACATCGCTCCCGGCCAGGTGCCACCGGGGAGCAGCTGCGGCTCTGGTGGCTGGGTGCCGGCCAGCAGCGCTAACCACCGGCAGCCCGGGTCCGTCCCCACGTCAGCGAGGCGAAGCGCGGGGCGGGCCGCGGTGTACCCGGACCTGCTGCCTAATTGCTGGGGACTGGCAGCTCCTCGTCATTTCACCGCCGGGCAGGGACGTGGGGGGCCGTTAACCCCTCGGGGGCTGGGAAACTGCACCGAACCTTTCTGCCTGGGCCAGAGGAGTGGTTGGCACGGCTCAGCACAGCTCGGCGTGGCTCAGTGTGCTGCTTGGCACAGCCCCCAGGGCCAGGACGTCCCTGTCGGCGATGCCCAAATCCACCAAGTCCTCCTGCCTGCTGCGTGGCCTCTTCATGTGGCAGTGACAATGTGCCCTGATGACCCAGCTGTCCTGGCAATGGGCTGGGATGTCATTTTGGGGTGAAAAGTGGAGAGATGCAGGGATGCTCAGTGACGCCTTGGCATCACTGTCCCTGCTTGCTCTTCATGTCCTGCTGGCTCATTCCCCGCTGTCACCCTGGGCTGGGGCGCATCTGGTTCTCTTATGGTGAGTGTGCGGCCATGGTGACACTCCTGGGTCGCATCCTGCCTGGGTGGCGCCTGCACCGCACGGTTGCCACATGAGGGCATCATGAAGCTGGTGTAGGTGATGAGAGCTGGATCCCTGTCACCCCGCTGTGGCTCTCTGCCCTGGGGGTGCTGCCTCCCCTCCACCTTCATCCCCAGAGGGACCTCTTGGTGTGCCCACCAAACTACTCGCTCCTGTGCGTCCTTGGGTGGTGTTCCCTTTGCAGGAGCAGGAGGACAGCTCCAGGGTGTTACTGGTGCACCAGCTTCCCCAGATCCCTCCTGCAGCATCCTCGGAGGCTTTTGAAAGCAACACCTGAGCAGCCTCCTCCTCTCCCCTCTGTTAACCTGCCACTGCTGCTCCTCTCTCTCATTTCTGCAGGGTGCCCAAAAGGATGCTCGCAGGCGGCCAGTGTGCCAGAACAGCTGCACAGTTGGTGGCCCCCAGCTGAGCTGCAGAGACCTGGCTGGAGGCTGGTAATCTTCATGTGTTGAGGTTTTGCTCTGCAGAGGCCAAAAAGTACAACAGCAGCCACGGAGCTGTGAGGGCTGAGGAGTGCCAGGAGGCTGCGGGGCAGAGGGCAGGGACTGCTCGGGTCCCTCCAAGTCCCAGGCCGTTGTCCCAGCCACCTAGGTGTGGTGTATGACCCCTGGTGAAGGAGAAACCCATGGAAAAAGTTTTATATATATATATATATATATTTTAATATATTTATATTATATAATATATATATAAATTATAATTTTCATATAATTATATATACTTATAAATTATATATTTATGTTATATAAATTATATATAAATCATATTATATTAATTATATTTATATATTTATATTATATATATTATTTTTTTTTCCTCCAGAGAAGCAGCCAGACCCATAGCGTTGGCTGCACACCTGCAGAAAGCAGCTAGGTTTTGGGGTGAAGAAGGAAAGCTGGCGTCCCTGGGGCCACCCTCGTGCCACCCCCTCATTGCTTCCCTACTCCTCTCTGACCACCACAGGTGAGGGAGGCTTCACCCCTCTGCCCCCAGATGAGGGTCAGAAGCCTCCCAAACCCGCTGCTGGTGTAGCTGTACTCCCTGTGCCAGCAGCAAGGGGTTTGCCCGGGACCCGCAGCCGAGCCCCAGCACAGAGCAGCACCCGCAGACAGCGGCGGCACCCGGGGATTTCCAGAGGCGGTGGGAGACAAACGGGCAGTGGCAGCACATGGGTTTAATTAGAGGCGATGAGAGCATGCAAACGAGCAGGTTTCAGCCAAGCCGGGGGCGGCTGAGCTGCTGCAAATGGCTGCAGGCGCTGGAGGTGCTTCTTGGTGTTTCCCAGGCCCTGGAATAGTCGGGAGGATGGGTTTTGGGGGAAGCGGTGGGTGAGAGGTGCAGCGGGGGGGGGGGGGGGGGGGCAGAAGGGCAGAGCTCAGGGGTTGTCCATGCCCGGGGCTGTGCCCCTCCTGGGGACACAAGATCGTTCCCTGCTGTGCACAGTGTGGGGAGGCTTGAGCAGCACGGTGAGCCCAGGGAGAGTTTGCAAGGCTTTTATTCTGCTTCCTGTTTGGTGTTTGGGATGAATCCCCCCACAGGAGGAGCTGGCATCTCCATGGCCACAGGCCCATCCCTTGCATCCCACCCCGTTCCTCCTTATCCTTGCTGCCCAGCCTGGGGGTGAGCCTAACCTAAAAGCTTCCAACCTGCCCCCTCCCTCCCAAGCAGCACCCTTCCTAGCAGCAGGATCTGGCCCTTGGCAGCATCCCAGGGATGCCAGGCACTTCCCTCTGCCCCTAAAACCCCACAAATTCAGAGGTCATCAAAGTTCAGCCACCAAATCCCTCATGGGGTTGGCAGAGGAAGCAACCCCGCAGAGCCTGGGAGCCCCAGTGCTTTCCTCGAAGACAGTGAGTCAAACTTCTTGCCTGGGTGGAGCAGGCAGAGCCGGTCAGGGGACTTGGTCCCATTGCTGATGCAGCCTCGACATCTGATTTGCTTTCATGCATGGGTGAATGTGGCTGTGGCTGGGGGAGGATGGGGTGATGGTGCTTGCGAGGGGGTCTTTCCAGGAGCCTGGGTGGGTGATGAAGGCTGTGAATAAGGACGCAGCAGGCGATGCGAACATATGACTCTGAGCTGGTCGGGATGCAGAGGATGCAGCCAAAAAAGGCTGTGACCAGGCAACGCTGTGTTTAATTGCAATAAGTGCTTCCCTTCCCCAAAATATGAGGGGACCCTACTGGTGACGCGCTCCTCTGCGTCAAAGCCCAACGTGGCCTCGTGGTCGGTGCGTTGAGCCTGGGGCTGCTGAGAGCAGGGACACATGGGGACCGTGCCACCGAGCACGTGGGTGCAGCGTGCACCGGGCTGACACTTGACCAAGTAATGCTGGAGGAAATTGTGAAAGGGCGGCCAGATGCCGTCTGCATCGAGAAGTGGAAGAAGTGTGAGCTGCGGGGAACCCATGCCAGGAGGTTCCCACAGTGTCACCGGGGCGGGATGAGGGAAGGTTGAGGTGGACATACCTTCCACGGGGAGTCATTTGGGTCCGCTCTGTCCTTGGAGGTTGGAGGAGCTGGGTCTGTAGTGGGTTTATGTGGCAAGGTTTTGGTAGCAGGGGCCATAGGGGTGGCTTCTGTGAGAAGAATCCAGAAGCTGCCCCATGTTAGATAAGGGCCCTGCTGCTCGCCAAAGCTGGGCCCATAAGCAATGTTGTTTGTGCCTCTGAGAGCATATTTAAGGAAGAAAAAACACTGCCACACAGTAGCTGACAGAGGGAAGAGTGAGAAGCAGCCCTGCAGCCCCCAAGGTGAGTGCAGCAGGAGGGCAGGAGGAGCTCCAGGCTCACAGCAGCAGTTCCCCTGCGGCCTGTGGAGAGGCCCCTGGTGGAGCAGGCTGTCCCCCTGCACCCATGGGTCCCCCATGGAGCAGATCTCCACGCTGCAGCCCCCCCATGGGTGGAGGAGCCCCCGGCGGAGCAGTGGATGTGGCCTGGAGGAGGCTGCAGCCCATGGAGAGCCCCCGCAGGAGCAGGCCCCAGGCTGGAGCTGCAGCCCGTGGAGAGGAGCCCACGTGGAGCAGGGGGTCTGGGGGGAGCTGCCGCCCGTGGGGGACCCGTGCTGGAGCAGTTTGCTCCCTGTGCTACGGAGCCTTGCTTGAAGAGCTGCTGCCTGTGGGCAGCCCCTGCAGGGTCACTTCGGGAAGGACACCATCCCGTGAGAGGGACCCACGGGGAGCAGGGGCAGGGAGGGACCAAGAAGGAGTGGCAGAGATAAAGCGTCAGGGACTGACCGCAGCCCCCGTTCCCCTGCACCCCTTTGGGGGAGGAGGTGGAAGAGGGTGGATGTCAGGAAGGTGTTTTTAGTTTTAGTTTCTCACTGCTCTAGCTTGTTAGAAATAGGTAATAGATTACATTAATCTCTCTCTGTTGAGTCTGTTTTGCCCATGACGATAACTGTTGAGTGATCTGCCCGTCCTTATCTCAACCCCTGATCCTTTTCCATCGAATTTTCTCCCCCTTTCCCTTTGAGGTGGAGGAGTGAGGGAGTGGTTGTGGTGGAGCTCAGCTGCCTGGTTGAGTGAAACCCCCACATGGTCAAAGCTGGTTGCAAAAAGGGGGCAGAACTGGAGAGGGGAAACAGCAGTGGGGAGGTGAGTGTGTGAACCCAAATCTCACCTTCTTTCCTGCTGCTCTCACCATCAGGTGGCATCTCCTGCACTCCCCGGTGCTCCCTGGTTCAGGATGGGTGCAGACACCCATGGTCCCCAGTCCCCCCGTGCTGCTTCCAGACCAATGCAGCTGGGGTTTACTGGGGACATGCGGCTGCTGAGTGGACACATATGGCTGTTTTTTCCCTGAAAGGCAAGTGTTTCCTGCCAGAAAAATGTCACTCCATCGATAAATACTCAGAATGGAAAAATGTTTGACCTTCCCTATTGTGTGACTTCCATGGGAAGTTGGCCAGGGAATAGAAGGAGCTGGCTCCCAGTCTTATTCAGCCCAGTGCAGCTTCTGCTGGACACCAGGAGGGACGTGTGCCTGGATGCCATGAGCATCCAAGACCTTTTGCCAGCCAGCAAGGGCCTGATCAATGTCCTAAAAATGCTCTGTGTAAACTGTTATAAAAGATTCTCCAAACTTCTGAGGACTTGGATGCTCGCTCTGTCTTTTTTGGCACATCTCAATCTGTCTTA
Source organism: Anas acuta (assembly GCF_963932015.1). Taxonomy (NCBI): domain Eukaryota; kingdom Metazoa; phylum Chordata; class Aves; order Anseriformes; family Anatidae; genus Anas; species Anas acuta. The sequence goes on along the minus strand of NC_089002.1, from coordinate 1,626,389 downwards.
TCTGCAAGACCCAAGCAACTTCTTCAGAATAGACCAAAACAAAAGCTGGTGTTTTTTTCTCCTTGTTTGGAAGGTGTTTGCTGTCTGTGGTACCGACAGACATGGCAAAGGTAAGAGAATAGCAAAACCAGGTGGTTAACCAACTGTTTAGAAGATAACTACAAGTCACCAGGCTTCTCATCAGCAAGGGCTGAATATGCCAACAGGGCTGGGAAAGGAGCTTAGGATTTGATGTCTTCCAGTTGTTTGTGCATGAAGATGCTTGAATGTCTCACCTCTGCATCCAGGCGCTGGGAGACAGGGGATGGATCATGCCAGCCCGGCCAGAGGACCATGGAGGCCTCCTGAGATGCCTCCAGGAACTTTCTGGGGCCACTAAGTGTCTGTGTCACTGCTGTCATGGGACACAGGTGGTCCTAGAGCGATACGTGTGTCTGAGCTGGGCCTGACACCGGAGTGATGCTGGTGCCTGCAGAGTGCCTGCTGGTGCCTCCCTGGTCTTTGCCAGTCTGCTTGGAGATGCCTTGGCCAAGGCTGGCCCATGGGACTGCAGGGAGCTGAGCCTAAGGGGGAGCTCTGAGCTGTCTCAGTCCCTGCCAGCCAGAGATGTCCACAGACGTGCTGGGGTTCAGGTGCCCTCAAGGTGATGTCCAGAGCAGTGCTGCAGGATGCTCCTCGAGTCTCTCTGCGAGATGCCACACCGGAGGGCTATGCAGAGGGTGCCAGCCAGGATGGCTCACGCACACGGGCACTCCAGCCCATAAAAAGGCTTCAGCATCTGGCTCCAGATGCTGAAATTGGGTGACTGCTTGAAAATGTCAGCTTGCACTGAAAAAAATAAAGCAGCATGCTTCTAGCTTTCAGGGTGGTGCAAAGCCAGACATCAAGAGCACAGACTGCAAAGTCCTGGGGCCATGGGCAGTCTGGGGCAGACTGAGGAGCAGCAGATGGAGAGGAAAGCCCCGTTCTGCAGCAGCTCAGACCACATAAGCGATGCTCCATACGGCACCATCCTCACTGTCGCCTTTGCAGATAGCTTTTTTGGCTACTAGGCTGGTTATTTATAACTCTCCCCTTTTGTTTTTATTTGTGAGCAACAGCTCGTGGCTGCAGGGAGGACAGATACAGCCAGCCCCAGCGTGCAGGATGCAGCCACTTCTCAGAAGAACGGAAAAGGGTTTGCAGGTCCCAGCTGGGGACACCAGCCCCAGGGAGGGGACACCACCCCATGGGACGCACAGCACAGGTGTCCCTACACACAGCAAGGTGGCACCCAGCTCCAGGTCTCCCCAGGACACAAGGGTGACCCTGTGCCAAGAAAAGGAGGCTTGAGGTGCATTTGACCTGCAGTCCTGCTCACCGGAGGGGTTAAATCTCCTCCTCTGCTCCTGGGAATTGCTGGCTCCCTTCCAGCCTGCATAAGCCTGTTATGCCTGCCAAAGTCCCACTCAGGGTGCTGACTGCTGTTGTGGGTTTCTTTGGCTGTAAACAGCGCTGCTCAGTGGTGTGGGGCAGCTGCGTGTCTGCCTCTGGCACCACTCCACAGCACGGGGCTGCTTGAGTGGCACTGATGGAGAGAAAAAGCTGTGATGGGGGAATATTCTCTGTTTAGGGCTTTTCACGCTATCTCCAGGTATTTTGATAATATTCATTAATTGCCTCCCTGTTGCTGGGACAGACACCAGCCATGGAGCAGGCGCTCAGCAGCAGCTCCACACGGCTCCCTCGCATGGTGTGGCTTTGCTCTCCAGTGGGAGCACAGCAGTGGCCCCAGTTCCTGCCACTGATTTGGGCTCATTTCTGCCAAAATCCCTTGGAGGGATGGTGCTGGCGCTGGTGGGGATCTGTGGCCACGGCGAGAACGGGATGCACGGGTCAGCGGTCGCTGTGTCTGGCCAAACCCTGCTGCTGGCTATTTTGAAACACACGTGGGGACTCACTGCCTGGCTTGGTTTTCCCCTCCCTGGCCTCATCACCCCAAATATTTGGGGCAAAGGAAGAAGTGTGCTGCTTCTCACCAGGGTTTTGCTGGCGTCACCTTTGGTCCCTGGGAAGGACTTGGGATGAGAGTGGGGTGGGAGCAGTGCCCAGCTCGCCGGAGGGGTTAAATCTCCTCCCTGCTCCCCAGAGGAGCCAGCTCCCTTCCAGCCTGAGCAAGCCCATCCTCGCCCCTGCCAAAATCCTGCTCGGGAACGGCACAGACCAGGGAATGCGCCTAGCATAACACAGCCTTGAGTAACTGATGCCAGCACCCCAAGTGCAGGGAGCAGAAGTGTTCCCCCAAATCCCCCCAGACCCATCTGGAGGTGAGCACCCAACACCTCTGTGGCTCCACTGGCAGCTCTGGCACCAGCTGGGTGAGAGAGATGAGAGTTTTGCCTTTGCTTCCCTTCTTCTTTGTTTTTATTTTTTATTTTTTTATTTCTGACTCATCTCGGACTGTTGCCGGGAGGAAACTAGAATAAAAAGGACCTCAAACATCGTTTGTATCAGCTAAATAAAATCCCTCCCAAATATGCAAGGAGGAAAGTAAACCAGCTGCTGGGACCGCCCAGGACAGAGCCGCTTCTCCTTCCCCTGGTCTCATTCCTATGGAGGAGGAAAACTAAATCTTTCCTTTCTTCCAAGCCACAGCTGTTTTCCTGCTCTGCAAGTGCAAAGCCAGGCCCAGAGCTGCTCACACGCTGGGGGGCAGAGGTGATGCTTGGCAGCCCCATGCAACCTCCAGTACCCCGAAGGCATCTAACCCCAAAACCCAAGGGATGCAGCACCATAGGGCTGCCAAACAGGGCTGGCAACCTTCAGCGATGGGACCGGAGTGGGATGTGCTGGAGAAGAGGCTGGCACATTAATGAAGGCAATCCATTAATAAGGGTGTCTCAGAGATGAGGGTTCCCTGTTAACAGAGGCGTTGTCCAGCCAAAGTGGACCTGGAGATGAGGGTGCCCCAGAACCACGTGTACCCAGGGACAAGGGTGTCCCATGAAGATTTCCTTGGAGGTGAGGGGACCCCAGAAGTGAGGGTGCCCCATTAATCCGGGCCCCCTGGTGACACGAGCGCCCCGTTAATGTGGGTGTCCCTGCATGGCCCTGGCCCGTTGGGCGACCAAGAGGGTGTCAGAGGGGGGGGGGGAGTCCCTTTTCCTCCGCCAGGTCCTCTTTGCCGGCCAAGTGTGACTCAGCAGCAGAGCCTGGCTGGAATGCATGAAACCCAGGGGGAAACGGTCTGAAAGCAGTGTGCTGTGTGTGGGGAGGTGTGATCCGTGCCTCCAGCTCGCCAAGCATCCCCCAACGCAGCCACCTGCTCCAGAACCACTGGGGACGGATCCTGCTCACAGCCCCATCTCCCAGCCCAGCCCTGAGAGCTGTGTGTGGGCATAGTGCTGAGTTCACACCCCCGGTGCTTGCCTCTTCGCAGGAATTACCCCCCCGCTCCCAGCCTGCCCAGCAAACCCCCGCCAGGATCCAGTTTTCCCTTCCAGAGGGGAGAAAACTGCTTGGCTGCTGCTCAGCCACTCGGGTCCAGGTGAATCCTGGGAGCTAATAGAAAACAGTGGGCAAGTGTTTGCCCTGGTACTGGGGAGGATAAATTTGCCTTCCAGGCTCAGTAAATGATTTTTTGGAGAGAAGGAGGGAGGCTGCTGGGCTCCTGTCCCAGTCCTGCCCCTAAATCCTATCCATCTTCTCTCAATTGCAATAACAGCTCAGCTCCTGCCCCGTGCCTTGTGCCAGGTGCCATATGAAGAGGAGCTAGCGATTTGTTTGCACCTTTTGGGGCTCTGTTTCTTCTGAAACCTGCAGCGTGGAGACGGTCCTGCTGCAGGTGCCTCCTGCCCTGGCTGTGGGCACCGTGGGCAGGATGCTCAGCACCAGTCTGTCCCCGAAGCGCCTGGGCCAGGTGTTGGGCTCGGTGTGCTGGGGACGGGGGCAGCACAGTGCCACCAAGGCAGGAATGGGGAATGTGCTCCCTCCCCGCTGCCTCTGAGTCACCGGTGTCACCCGTTGTCACCACGCGGCTGGTGGGGTGTTTGGGGGGGAGGATGGCAGTCAGGCGTTTCCTCGAGGTCTCCCCTCTGCTTTCCGGTCCTGCGGTGTCTCAGCGGCTCCGTCAGCAGCCCCGAGCGCTCTGCCTCTGAGGGTTTTGGTCCAAACAAAACCTTCACCTAGGGAACGGGATGGGGAGCAGGGTGAAGCACCTCCGGGGGCGGCACAGGCACACGTGCTTCCCATCCCTGCTCCTTGCAAACCTTCCCCCAAAAAGGGATGTCAGCCCATGAGTGGCCCCAGTTTCAAACTGCATTTTTCCATCTGGGGTGGGGGGAGGCAGAGCAACCCCATGGCTTCCCTGGGGTTCGGTTGGTTTGATTGTTTTTTCCCCCTGAAGTAAAGGTGCTGCTTTTGGGGTCAAACATTTTGTGGTGACGTTGAGCCCCAGCTACACGGGGAAGGGATGGGGTGAAGGCAGAGTGCCCTGGAGCTTTCAAGCAACCGCCCTGATGCTGGGGAAGAGGAACCAGCAGCTTCACATTGGCTGGGCATCCCTGGGGATGGAGATGGGCCCCGGCCCAGCACTGTGTCATGCTCCCTGGAAAGAATTTGTTTTCCTTCTCATTAATTGGCATTTCCCTTCCTGTGCTCGCCTGTTGGCTGTGCTGGCATGGGGCTGGCTGCGGGGGATGCTCAGGGAGCGTGGGGGCGTCTCCAGTGGATGGAGGGGGGGAGGGACATGATCCACACGGAAACCACAAACGGTTTCGATGTGTTTATTAGCCCAGGCTCGACTTCCCCTGCCCCTGTTTCCCAATGCTGGCCACTGCATTGCGAAGCCGCTCAGCTCAGCTCTGTGCGTGCTGAGGACATGGGGGGGACGCGGCACCCCCAGGAGCCCGGTGGCAACCTGGGGTGCCCCAGGGACATGGCAGAGGTGGGCTGGGGAGGTGGATCTCAGCTACGGCACGGCTTTGAGCTACATCCCCTTGTCCCCATATCTATCCCCCTGTCCTTGTATTTGTCCCCATGTCCTGCGGATGGGGGAGCAGAGTCAGGGCACCTCGTGGCTGGAGGGCTCATCATCGCTCGCTGTCGTGGAAAGGGTGAATGGTGCTGGCCCTGGGTCACACTCTCTCCCCGAGGAAAAGCCCGGGCAAAGGTTATTTCTTTATAAAAGATGCTTTTCCTTCCTCATCAGGAGCATGTGGTGATGAGGTCATGGAGCGCCTCGGCTCACAGCAGGACGTGCTTCCAGCTCCGCGTCATCCCCTCTCCAGGGCCATGTTGAGCCTGTTCTTGGCTGGGCCCCTCCAAGCAGGCTGGGGGGGGAGCTTTCTCCTGCCTCTGCCCCAAACCAGTGGTGCTCAGTCCGTGCCCCTCCAGCCCCACTTTCCTCCTGGCCAAGTGACCACATCCTGAGCCTGGCATCTGGCTGCGTCCTCTGCTCCCGCGGGGCTTCCCAGAGCAGCCTCTGCGTCCCACGGGCGAATGTGGCTTCGCCTGGAAAATCAGACACAGATGTGGCTGAACCACGGCTGCTGCAGCTCCTCCGAGCAGGGACAAGGCCCAGGAGGGTTTGGGGGGCAGCTGGGAAGGGTTTGGGGATATAGGGACAGCAGGAGAGACCTGCTGGTGGCCGGGACCTCACAGCTCCTGGTAGGGTTTATCTCATCAGGGAGTGTGGGCTGGGGGGGCCGTGTCCCCTCCACAGCTGGGTGATCCCCAAAGGGGGTGGGGGGAGCACCCAGGTCCCCCATCATTGGCCTGTGGGGTGGTGCCACTGCCTTTGGCTGAGCAAAGCCCTGTTTCTTTGGCTATGCTTAAGAGCCCGGCAAAGCCTCCAGCTTGGCCTGGCAGCCCCGCGGTGGAAGGTCAGGGGCCAGCTCCCTTTTGATTAGCAGCTGACTTCCGTCTTGGGATGGTTTTCTGAGAAACGAGTTGATTTGGGGCAGAAGAAATGTCCCCCCCAGCTGATGGGACAACCGTGCTGGGGGGAGGCTGTGAGTTTTGTCAGAAGGGGGCTGCTTGGTGAGGCCAGGGCCCACCTCCCTGGGTGCGCGGGGGGCTGCTGGCCCTGCTCGGGGCAAACTGGCGGGGAGCTGTGGGGCGGCGACCGCACGCTAATCAAAAGAGGATGGAAAACTCCTGTGGTTGCTCAGGAATGGAGCAGGGCTGCAAGCAGACCACACGAGCCTCCAGATACGACAGCAGTGGCCGCAGGATTAAATTCCGCTGCATTATGCTTAATTAGGAGCACTGAGGGGGGTGGGGGGGGGCATTGACAGACTGGCCCCATTGCACCGTCGGGCAGGGGGAGCAGCACGGAGCCCCTGGGGAAGGATGGGCAAGTGGGTCCCACGTTGAGCTGGGACTTGCTTGGCTCTTGTCAACCCCCCAGATTTGAGCCATCCCCTGATACTCAGGGATCCTGGAGCCAGTCCTCTGACACTGCTTGGGATGGGAGGAATCCCGCTGGGAGGTGCTGACTCTCCCTGGCTCGGAGGTGCTCAGCCTCCTGTCCCAGCCCTGCCTCCTGCCCCCGTCCTGCATCCCACCCTCGCAGAGGCGCAGAGGATGACCCAAACTCAGGGTCAGGCCAAGCAGGCGAGGGGCCCCAGCAGCCCCCCGTGCCCCTGAGCATTGCCCTCTCTCCAGGGCCGGCTCTGCCCTCGCAGGTTCCCCACCATGGTTTCGTGCCCTTCAGCCTCGCTGGGCACTGTTTCCGCTGGCTGCATTGCGACAGCACCTTTCTCCAGGGCAGAGCGTGCACCCAGGCACGGTGCAGCTTGGGGTGAACCCTTCGGGGTGACCAAATGTCCCCTTGCAGGCTTCTGCTCTCCGCAGCCATCCTTGCGCCAGCACGAGCGAGGGGCATTTGGAAGAAGCCCCCGGGTGTTTTCTTGCTGCCGATGCATCTCGGCCGCCTGCAGCGGGGTTCACGGGGGATGCAAGGGGCCGGCGGAAGGATGGGTGGAGGCGTAGCAGCACATGCCAAGATGCATCAGACTGTTTTTCTGGTGGTGGATGAAGGTTGTTTGTGCTGTCCCGGGGATGATACAATGCTCTTGGCGTAGGTGCATGTCCCCGCGGCCGGGCACACGAGGCTCTATCGCCCAGGCAGGAGGGTGAGCGAGGCTGCGCTGCAGCATCTGCTCCTGCAGGATGAGGGAAACAATTCACATGCTGAAAGGGCCCTGTTTTGAAAAACAAAAACTGCATCAAAAACTTGAATCTACAACCACAACCATGCAAGCAGTCCGAGTCCCCTCACCCCCTCGCTATAGGCTGCTCAGCTCTGCTTTTGGCTGTGGATGGGGGTCATGGAAGAGGATGGAGAAAAAGGGAAAGTGAAGGTGTCAGGGTGGGAAACGTCCCCACAGGAGGGAAGCTGAGGCCACCAGGATGGAGGCTGGGGAAGCCTCGGCCAGCTGTGAGGAAAGGGGAGGCTGAATTTAGCACCAGGGAGCGTGGGAGCAGCTCTGTGTGCTGTGCGGCAGCCTTGCACCGCGAGAGCCTGGCTGCTCCTCGGTCCCGCCGTGTCCCCCCTCGTGACACGGGGCATGGGCTGCCTAGTAGCGGGGCCTTGGAACTGGTGTTGCTTGTGAGGCATTTGGTTTCCCAGAGCCCGAAAGATGATTTTAATAAAAGCAAGTGGATTCCAGACCATTTCCAAGCAGAGAGTTTGGCTGGAGAATAAGGCTGGAAAGCTTTATGCAACACCCCCAACTCCCTTTCACGCAGTTGTAGTGGGTCCAAATCTCCCCTTTTCAGCCCAAAGCGACCCGTTTGACTCAGCCAGTGCCAGGGCCCAGCTGGGCTCGCAGCACTCGTGTGCCACAGGGCACATGAAAGCGGGGTGGCAGTGGTGGCCCCCTCGATGCCACGTGGTCCCTCTGAGCATCCCAGCCGGCAAGTGCACATCCAGACCAGCTCAGAACATGGCCCTGTGGTGGAGGAGGGCTGCATCCAGGCATCGAGCCCACACTCTCCTGCAGCCAAGGCTCGTTAGGGCCAAAGCACTGGCAGGCTGCACTGGCACCCTGGTCCCCAGGTAGGGCTGGGGCTCTGGGGGCTGTCCTGGAGCCGTGTGCTGGAGGGAGGAGGCAGCTTTACGGCGAAACTGTTGAAATCACTGCTCCTAATGAAAAACAGCCTCGCAGTGGCCAAACAGCTGATCCGCGGCCGGCAGGCTAAGTAATGCCTCGCATTCCTGGCAGGAGCCACTTCCTCCTGGAGGCGCGGGCTCTTTCCCTGGCGAGCGAGGCCCTTGGCATTCCCCTAGGCATGGGGCAGCCTCCAGACATTGAGGACAGCACCGGGCTGTAAAATTATGGCTTTCTGTGCCATGAAGGGGGTCAATTTGGTAGCTGAGCTGTCTGTCTGTCTGTCCATTTGCCTTTCCATCCAGATGGCCCCATCGATGTTTGTCTCCTTCTGCCTCTGTCCACAATGAGGAAGATGATGGCGTTTGAGTCCCGCTGCACTCTGCAACCTCCAGCACAGACCACAGCACCCCGGGGACAGGTCATTGTCCCCCGGGGCATGACTTAGCCTGGCAGAGGAGGGAGATGCCGGAGATGCCCTTGCTTTGGGGGCCACCCCAGATGCCAAAGACGGATGTGCGCAGGGGAAGGGGCTCAGCATCTCCCGGGGATGGATCCTGCACAGGGCAGAGCTCCTGGCCCCAGAGCAGGAGGGAGGTGGGTGTGGAGCAGGCTGGGGCCGTGACTCAGCCCTTGCATGGCTCTCGCACACAGCCTGTCCCGTCCCTCTCCTCCCTCGTCCCCAGCACAGCCCCGGCGGCACCTGGGGAGCCAGGGCCATGGCGGGGGCGCAGGCGGGGACGGGGCCTGCGTGTGATCGGGGCCAGTGGCTGATGTAAACAGCTCTGGCTGCAGATAAACAACCAGCCCTGCTGGGGAGGACAAGCAGCTCCTCTGTTCGCGCCCGGGGCGGCCGGGCCCAATCCAGACCCTCCCCGCGCTGCCCAGGCAGCATCTCCATGGCAGAGAGTGGGGCTGGTGGAGCAGAGCACCCCTCCTGCCCCGTGTGTGGGGCCGGCACGGGGGTGCCACCCTGACAGCCTGGGGACTGTCCCCTGTGGGGTGCAGGCACCCTGCTCAAGGGTGGTGGTGGGGATTCGGCCATCTGGGTGCACACAAAGCACTGCGATTGTGTTGTGCAGCAGAGCAGCCTGAATGCAGCAGCCAGAGCTGTGGCAAAGCTCCTGCCTGGCCCTTGCGGCATCTGGGAGCCCCTGACCCCCCCCCGGTCTGGGTGCCGACGGTTCTCCCCCCCCATGGCGCCAATGCTGGGCTTCCCTGGAGTGCTCCCAAGCCCTTTGCCCATCCATCCCCCGCTCCTGGCACGGAGCTGCACTGTGTCCCGTCCCTCCCCATCTGTGCCCAGCTGCTCCCAGCACAGCCCCTGGACCCCCCCGTGGGGTGGCACCCGCCTGGCTCCAGCCGGGCTGACCGGAGGGTGCTGGGGCTGCGCCCACGCCGCACCGCAGGCAGCGGCTGGTGCCAAGCCAGCAGAGCGCAGGGATGCGCAGGAGGTGGAGGGAGCTGGGGGCTGCCCACCCCCCCAGCACCCCAGCACCTCAGCTCTGGCTGCAGCCCTGGGCACTCATGGGTGCAGCCCCCGTGTTGCTGCATGGACCTGCATGGGGTGCAGAGCCTCCTGCTGCCACGCTGTAACCGCTGCAGCCGTGGGGTGCTGGTGGCAGCTCCTGCCCCCTCCCCCTTCCCCCCAAATCTTGATGGGTGCTGGGGCCACGGTCGGGAAGGCTTTTGCAGTGGGCTTGGCTGCATTCCTCGGCCTTGAGAGTGCCGGTGGAGGGAGGAGCAGGGCTGGAGCCTGGCGTGACTCAGCCACGGCGTGCTGGGGATGCGCTGGGGACGCGTTTGGGGCCATCACTTGTCCTCTGTCCCCCCTAGCCACATGGCACACACCGCTGGTGTGGGGAAATGTTCCTGAATGAAAGGGATGGGATTTATCCTGCTGGCTCCTGCCCAGGGACCCCCCAACATGCTGGGGGGAGGCGGGGAGGAAATCCCCTGAGAGTCACGGTGGTTGCAAGCGGCCGGACCTTGGGTTACGATAACTATAAACAGGACTTTCTTTGCAGATGCAGCCTGACCCTGCGGTTCCCAGCCTGTCCTGCCAGCAGCCACCAAATCCCCAAATCCCTGCACTACTGTCCTGCAGCACTGCCCTCCCATGGGGACCCCAGCACCCACCCAGGAAGGGGGCGTAGGGCCCCGTGCACAGGGGGTGCACAAAGGTGCATGGTGGGTCCTTCTGAGGCGCAGGGGGCAGAGGGTGCAGGAGGGAAGAAGAAGGGATTTTGTGGCACTGATTGCTGTGGGGTGATGGCTTCAGCCTTGTCCCGTCATCTTCTCGTGACACCCTCAGTCTCCAGCACTGCTGGCCACATTCCTCCGGCTCCTCAAGGACTGGTGCGGGGCATTCCCACGGGGATTTCCAGCCTGGCACGCACCTCCCTGCCCACCCCGGTCCCACAGCAGCACTGGCACAGGGGCAAAGCAGAGCCTGAAAGAGAGCCTGAGCCCGTGGGTGAATCAGCAGGAAAGGAACAGATGAGGAGCTCGCAGCACTTCCTTGCTGGAAATAACTTTCTCTGTAGTGTGGTGAGTGGGCAGATGTGACTTCAGCAGATTTCCAGATAAGCCGATGGAGACGTGGGCTGAGCCTGAGTGCATGTCCCATGCAGGGAGCTGGGATGGCTTTGGATGTGCTGCAGGGTTCACCCCAAGAACCTCTTGGTGTTTGCCATCTCCAAAAAGCCTGCCAGAGGGAGGCACTGGGCTGTGCTGTGCTTCTGCTCCCATCGGGGCTGGGAAGAGGGGGGATGTCTGACCACACCGCACCCCCCCAGCTCCCCCCGTGGCTCGGGTTGTGCTGAGGTTTCCTGGGTGCTCCAGCCTTGGGTGCAGAGGAGGAGACGTGGCTGCAGATGGGATCTTGCTGGTGCCTGGCCCTTTGGAGCTGGGAGCATCCTGCATCCTGCCCCTTGCCTTGGGGCTGGCTGGGGCTGGGGGCTGGCAGATATGGACCACCAGCCCCCGCCAGAGCCGCAGGGACCACAGCCACCATCGGCAGCCCAGAGCTGAGCAGAGCCCAGGACGATGCCCTCAGCCCCACGGCTTCATCCTGCCTTTCTCCCCCAGGTAACAGCCCCTGGCTTGGGGACGGCTGTGGGGGAGATGGTGACAGCAGCCACCAGGCAATACCAGGGTGGTGATGGGGCCACTGGTCCCAGTTTGCAACTAGGAAGGGGCCCTTGCCCTGTTCCCCCCTTCCACAGATTTGGCATCAGTAAGGAGATGCTGCTGCTGGTCACCCCTAAGCTCCTGCTGCCGTTTCTATTTCTGCCCCATGACTCAGGGATTTCGGCAGGTTTGGGAGGGGAGGAGGCATGACAGCACTTCCCTGCCAAAATAAAAGAGGCGTCTGCTTCCTCTGCTTCCCGCGCGCAGGGGGTGGATTATTAACCCGAGCGTGGCGCCGTCCATCCAAACCCCGCGTTCACCAGCGATACAACGACACTGTCCCATGACCCTGGGCTGTGACAATTATCTGGTCACTTAAAGAGGAGGAGGGGGGAGAGTGTGCAAGAGAGAAGGAGCAGCGCAGCCCTCATTGGGCACACAAGGGCCCCAAGCATGTGCACGGGGTCCCCGTGAGTCACCCCCAGGCCGGCGTCACCCGGCCACGTCCCTTGGGTGCCCACCTCGGCTTCCTCCCACTGCCAGGCACCGCTAAGCCTCTGACAGCTCATGGTGGAAAATGAGAACAATCTCAGCAGCGGGGGGAGAAGGAGGGTGCTCGGGAGTGCAGCTCGCTTTTAACCCCAGCATCCTTCCTCTCCCTTCCCCACCATCCTCAGCATCGATGTTTATCTGAGCACGGATCCTAAAGGGCACCCATGGGTGAGAAGAGAGCTTGCGTTTGTGGCACCCATGAGCCAGTGCAGATGTGATGCCCTCTGGGGGCTGTCACTGCTGTCCCCATCTCGGGATGGCTCCCAGGTCTGCCCTGACCCCAAATCCCCATCGCTCCTCGCCAGTTCCCCAGCCCTGTCCCCCCGCTCTCTGGGGTTATCTCAGCTCCAAGAAAAACCCTCAGCAGCTTCTGAAACCCCGCTAGCGTTTCCGGCCTCGAGGAGCTGATATTGCTGCTTCCTCGAAGCTCGGATGTGGTGGCTGTCACCGACACGTGGCCCCTTGTCACTGCACCGTTGTCACCGCTGCAGCCCAGGGCTACTGCTTACATCTAGTTGCGTTTGCAGAGTATTTTGCTTTCTGCTTCCTTGTTGGTGTGACGAACACTTTGCAAGCAAACATTTTGCCTCTTGACAACTAATTGTTTCCAGTTGCTTGCAAAACAAACAGGCAAAGAGCAGGAAAACCCCAAAAGCAGAGAGTGGGGCTTTCTGCATGCTGAGTGCCTAACACTGTGGCTTTTGTGTCCCTGGCGGTGGCGTGTCCCCAGATCCATCCCCAGATGGATCTCTGTGCACAGGAGTGCATGGACAGGTCCGTGCACTCGCGGATCCCTTCATGCACACCCTCACAAGTGGAGCTGTTCACGCACACGTGGAGCCATCCATGCACATCTGTGCACACAGATCTGTCCTCGCATGCCCATGCGAATGCACCCGTTCATGCATACATGGATCTGTCGCTGCGTGACGATGCACGCAGACCCATTCCCACACCTCCAAGCCCACTAGCTGCCTGGCACCAGCAATAGGAAAAGCAGCTGGGGGGAGCCGGAATCAGCCGAATGCCCTGGGGTTTCTCATCGTCCTCCTGTCCCGGGATGCCTCTGTTCCTGCCCTGCTCACACCTGCTGGCACTCGCTGCCCTGAGCAGCATCCAGGGCACCCAGGAGCCCTGCAACCTGCACCCTGCCAGGTGCAGCGGGGGGCACCCTGTCCCAAACTCTCTGCAACCCTCTGCATGGCAGAAGTTTCTCACAAGGGCTTTTTTCCTGCAGGAAATCCTGCAGGAAAACTTCTGGCATGGATAAAAAGCAAGGCGCAAAGTCTCATGTGCTGTGCTGGCGTGTGTGTTTGTGTACGAGCACGTTTCTGTATCCCAGGTAGGGACTGTGTTTATACACCCTGTGTGTGCAACGGGTATGTACAGGTGTGCACACAGCTGCATGGCTACACAGTTGTGTGTGCATGTGCATGTAGGAGTTCACGCAATTGTACACGACAAGAGTGTTTGTTCAGGCATGCACACGTGTACGCCTGTGCCTGCATGGGTGTCCATGCAGGACTGTGTCCGTGTGCAGGTGTGGGGGCTGTGCGTGCATGTGAGGTGCTGTGTGTGTGTTGTATGTGTGTGTGTGTGTGTGCACAGGGCTGTGTGTGCGTGCTTGTGTGTGCACGTGTGTACGTATCCAGGGGTGTGCATGTGTGTGTGCATACCCACACATCCCAGGGGTGTGCATGCACATCCATGTGTGCACATCCCAGGGCTGTGTCTGCATGCACACGGGTGTGTTCCAAGGGGTGTGCATGTGCATACAGGTGTGTACACGGCTCAGATCCGTGCCTGGATGTGTGTGCACGCACATCGGCACATTCCCAGTGCTGTGCGTGCACAGACACTTGTGCACATGCCAGGGCCGTGCCTGGACGTGTGTGCACGTGTGCATGTTCCGAGGGGTGTGCGTTGCGTGCACACGCGCGTGCAAGCTCCAGGGCTGTGCACGCAGCTGCCTGCGTGTGTCCAAGTGTGCGCGTACCCGGGGCGTGCCCGCGCGTACGAGCGGGTGTCCAACGCCCCCCCCCCCCCATCTCCCTCCCCATTCCAAGGCCTGGACGCGCGCGAGTGTGTGCGCGTGCATGTGCCTGTGTGTGCGCGTGCATGTGCCTGCGTGCGCGAGCCGCACGGGGCAGATGGGGGGGGGGGTGATGGGGAGGGGGAGCTGGGCAGGGGGATACCAAGGGGTGGGGGGGGGGATGTCGGGGCCGCCCCGCGCCCCCCGGCCCGAGCCGAGCGGGGCCGAGCGGAGCCGAGCGGGGCCGCGCCGCGCCGGGGGCTGGCCGCCCGCCAAGCCCTTTCTCATAAACCACATGCTGCCGCGGCCCTATAAAGGGCAGCGCGGCGGCGGCGGCGGCTCAGCCCGGCCCCGTTCGCCGCCTCGCCCGCACCGCCCGGCCCGCGGCACCCCGGCCCCACGGCAGCCCCCATGCCCCGCCTCGGAGCCAAGGTACCCTCGCGCCCCCCCCCCCCCTTAAGCTCCCTCCCACCCCTTAAGCTCCTCGCCGGGCTCCGGGAGACCCCCTCCGCTATTTGCCGCCCCCCCCTCCCTTCTTTTCGCTCCCCCCCCCACTCCCAGCTCCGGTCCCGTTGCCACCTGTGCGCCCCCCCCCCCCCGGCACGGGGTTCTCCCGGGTGCCCCCCGCCCGCCCCGCCGTATTCCGGCCCCCGCGTCCCCGCCCGGGGCTCGCAGAGGGGACGTGGCGAGGGCCCCCCCTTGGAGACCCTCGGATCCGGCCACGTCCCCGGCGCCGGGAGGCTCCGGCCCCGTCCCGGCCCCCCGTGTCCGATTGCTTTCGCTTCCAGCCCCGTCCCGGTTCTCGCTTCCAGCCCGTTCCCGGCGGGGTGTGGCTCCATCCCCGTCCCCGGGAGGCTCGGACCCCGGCTCGGTCCCTGGCTCCGTCCCGGTCCCGGCTCGGGGTGGCTCCGTCCCAGCGCCGGTCCCGGTCCCGGTCGCGGTCCCCAGCCCCGTCCCGGCGGGGTGAGGCTCCAGCCAGCCGTGGCCGTGGCCCGCCGGTGCCCCGGGCAGCATCCGCAGTTTCACAAGCCGGGAGGATTTCTGGGCTGGCTCCCAGGGAAATTCCCCCCGGCCGCCACCCGGGCACCCTCTCGGTGCTGGGATGAGGGACACGCGTGTCCCCCACGGGGGGGCTCTGCCCAGCCCCTGTCGCGGGGGACTCAGCCCCGGGGGAGCCCCGCTGCCCAGCGGGGTGCTCGGGCCTCCCCGCGGCTTGCAGGGAGCTGGGGGGGGGAGGTTGGGGTGATGCCAGAGCCGACGCGTGGAAAGAGCCCTGCGGGTGCAGACGGTGGAGGCTGGGGAGTCCGGAGGGTGGGAGAGGATTTTTGGGGGTGGGTGGCTCAGTACCCCTGCCCGCAGCTGGGGCAGAGGCATGAGAGCCACGGTGGGGAGAGGGGATGGGGCTGGATGGGGGGGGGGGCGAGCTTGTGCCTCGGCCATTCAGCCCCTGTGCCTGCCGGCAACTGGGAAATTCCCCTCTGACCTGGTGCCTGAAAATAACAGGATGGCATGGGCACGGGTGGGAGGACGGGGGGTGTGTGTGTCTGTGTGTGTGTCTGTGTGTGTCTGTGTGTGTGTCTGTGTGTGTCACACACTGCAAAATTGGCTCCTCTGGGGGAGGAGGCAGGGAAGGGCGGGGGGCTCATTGGTCCAGCACCGCTCTGAGCCGTTGCTCTGCTGTGCTCAGGTGTGCCTGCTCCGCTGCACCCTGCTGTCGTCCCTCCTCCTCCTCCTCATCTGCAGCATCCATGAGACGGAGCAGAACAGCTACTGCCAGCAGATCATCACAGAGAAGCACCTGGCTGAGCTGGAGGAGCTGGTGAGTGCCCTCCTGGGCCCTGCTGCAGGACAGAGGCTTGCTTGGGGCCGGGTGGGTGCCAATCAGCCCCCGCGAGCTCTTTGGCAGCTCCACGAGCAGAGTGACAGCACCCAGGAGCCAAGCATCAGTGGGCAGCCGACATGAGTGGGAGCTGGGAGGGATGCACCGTCATGCCTGGAGTGAGCGTGGCTGCAGAAAAGTGCCAGTGGGAGAAACAGCTGGGAACGTGAGCTGGAAGGGGGCAACGGGCACCAGCATCTGCCACAGAGAGCACGAGGCAGGGGACAGTGGGGAAGTGGCAGAGGGGACTGGGGCTGTGGTGTTTTCCGGGCTGCAGCGGCTGCGCAGGGGTTAAGCCAAGGAATCTGGCTGCATTCCTGAGTCCAGCTGCTTGCCTGGAAGCTGGGCTGGCAACGGGGCTGTGGGTGGGTGGCAGGCAGTGAGGGGGGCCGCTGGCCAGGCGATGGAGCCAGCCGGGCTGGTGCGATGGGTGCCTTTGCCCTGCGTGGCGCATGGGCAGTGCCGGGTGCTCGCACTCTCCCCCGGGGGAGATGAATCCTGGCCCCATCCCTGCTGCCGGGGCCGCATCCTGTGCTGGCCCTTGGCTCACCTCTTTGAGTGGGAATTACGTGGTTGCCCGCGGATGCTCAGGGGAGGCACGGGAATCAGGGGCACGCAGGGATTTGTACGGATGCGTTTGTCGCAGATTAAATTCTGCCGTTGTGGCGCTGCTGGCCTCGCAGCTAACAGGGAGCAAGAGGCAGCGGCGGTGCCACTGAGTCCTGCACTGAGCTCAGCCGCCACTTCTTAGCATGTAACCGCTATGTCCGGGCTCACTTTACCTCTTCCTCTTTAAGCACCAAGCTGCGGTGCCAGCAGCTGGCAGATGTTGTATTTGCAAGCTTGGCTTCCTCTGCCCAGGCTGTTCCTGCAGCCCTGTGCCCCCAGGAAGCCTTTGCTTTGCAGCCCACCGGGATCAAAAACGGGCGCGTGGCGGGGGGAGAAAGGGGCTGGTGCAGGTTTGAATGAAAGCCATGGTTTCCCTGCTGGAATCGCAATCCTCTCCTCCTCTGGCTGTGCAAAGGCGTTTGCAGAGCCGGCCCTCGCTGCAGCCCCGTGGGATAATGGAGCAATTGTTTCCAGTACGGCACAGCTCTTCTGGCAGCCCGCACCCTCCCAGCCTGGGATGCGGGCCCGGAGGCGGGCTGCACGCCCTGGAGGAGGGCTTGCCTTTGGGGCGGTTTGGGGGTTTTCCTCCTTTTGCATTGGGAAATGTTCGTGGCACGGGGCTCTGCTCAGGTCTGGGCGGCAGCGCTGCCTGCAGGATCCCGGTGTTGTGCAGAGCTGGGGATCTGTGATCTCGGTGTCACGGTCGCATCCTGGCGTGCTGTGAAGTGCCCCGGTGCAGGAGGTGGCAGATGCTCTTTTGCAGCTTGGCTGCAGCACGAGCTGGGCTGGGAGGGGGGTGGGGAGGAGGAGAATGATGGATGGAGAGGGAACGGTGGGGGAGGCAGGACGTCCCTGGTACGGGGCCATCCTGGCGGGAGGAGAGATCTGGCCTTGACCTTAGGGGAGTGTCTGGAGGAGAAGAAGGGCGTGGGATCGGTGTGTGGGGGAGCAGAGCCCCCAGCACCGTGGGTCCGGGGGGCTTGTGCACACTCAGGCGGTAGGGCTGGGTCGTGCCCCCTCCCACTGCACTGTGTGGCTGTGGGCTGACACCCCCCTCTGTCCTTGCAGGCGGACACCCAGATGCAGCATCCGGGCAGGGTCTCCTTCAAGTTCATCAATAAGATGCAGCTGGTGAGTGGCTCCTCGCCAGGTACTGGGAGATGGAAGGGGACGGGGACTGGGGTTGGCTCCCTGGGTGCTTTGGGGTGTCCATATTGGGGTGCACCCCTTTTGCCCACAGACCCCACGTCCCCTCAATCGTCCCCCTTTGCAGGAGGCAGGACAGGCTCCTCGTGGGGAGCTTCATAGCCCTTCTGGTCAGGCTGTGAAGTCTCAGCTCAGGCAGACTGTGGGAGCACAGGAAGGCATTTTGTGTCTCTGTGCCTCAGTTTCCCTAGGGGGGGTGGGACAATGGTGCTCCCTGTACCCATGCAGTAACCAGTCTCTCCTCCTGGGGGTCTGTGCCCTCCCAGAGTGACTCCGTCTGCTACGTGAAAGCTGCCTTTCCTCTGCTGGGCAAGATCCTAAACAGAACGGTGTTCAAGGAGAACTCTTCCAATGCCAAGAAGATGCAGATGGTGCGCAGGATGTATGACAGCATTGATGAGAACGTGGACCCCTGCATCAGGGAGGAGGATGACAAGGAGCGCATGGTATGGGGTCCTCTGCCCTTCCTGGTGGCTGCCAGACCCACAGGGGTATGGGGCTGAGCGCTTGCCTGTGGGGTGGGCGCACCCTGGAAGTGGAGTGGAGCTGGGTGGCTGTGGGGAGCCCCTAAGCGGGTCAGACCCAGCCACGGGTGCAGCACCGTACCCACAACGGGGACACCGGGCAGGATCGGGGCACGTGCTGGGAGCCGGTGCTGAGCCCAGCTCTTCCTCCAGCTCTCAGAGATGTGCTTCGAGGAGTTCACCACGTCCCCCTACGAGATGCTGGCGCTGGTGAAGCAGTTCTTCCAGGACATCAACCTGCTGCTGCAGAGCAAGGAGACCTTCGAGAAGGACTGCAGCCAGGTGTACCGCAGCATGTGCGTGGGGCCCCGGCAGCCCAGCTCCTCGCCAGGTAAGGCACCGGGGCTCTGCCCCTGCCTGCCAAACCCAGCGCGGGCTCGCCTGCATGGGACAGCTTGAGAGCCGCGCGTGCACCTTCTGCGCACACGTGGGTGCAGCTCGTGTCTGTGGGTCTGTCTGTGTTGCTCGGCTGGTGCCCGTCCCCGTGGTGTTGGTGAGCTCTGTGTCTGCGTTTGGGGAAGGGCCAACCACCCTCTGGGGGCGGGAAAAGCTTCAGAGGGGGGGGCGCATCCTGCTGGGATGGGAAATGCAGCTGGAAACGAGGCCAGAGAGAGGCACTGAGGAGTGTCAGGAGGCAGCTCCATCGGCTCGGCTTGAGGTATCAGGCTTGGCTTCATCTCCAAGGACTGAGCGTCTGGGTTGGCGAAAGAGCCAGCATGCTGCATGACCTCAGCTGAGCCCCGTTGCTGCCCCGTGCCTCAGTTTCCCCTGGGAATGGTCCTGTGGAGTAAATGCCTCTGGGCTGGGTGAGGCTCAGCCACCATGCCAAGTGCTGCCCGCTGGGGTGGAAGAGCCCCTGCTGCCGTCTGTGCTTGTGCGAGCACCCACGCTGTTGTCTGCATGCCTGTGGAGGAGATGTCTCACTGTCGTCTGTGCTGGGCTGTGCCTTGCCACCGCACCGTGGGGACCGTGGGGACGTTGAACCTGGCCAGCTCCTGTCAGCGATGCTGTGCTGTGGATAACCCGCTGCTGTCAGCTCAGGGGACCCGGTGATGGGGCTTGCTTCATCCTGCCTGGTTCCTGCCACCTCTGTCTTGCTGCCGTGTCTGGCTCTGCCTGCTTCCTGCCTCCCCTTCGCTCTCCTTCCTGGGGCTGTTTGGTTCGCATGGGAACACGGGGGGCTGGGGGAGCTTCCCCTGCCTCAGATCTGCTGCCTGCCCTTCTTGGAGGCTAGTGACCCCACGGCCGTCTCTTCTCTCTGCTTCTTTCAGGTGTGGGGACAGATCCTGACTGCAATTGCCTGTCCCCTGCCCTCCCTTCTGCCACCCAGCCCTCCCTATCTTCTGCCACCCATGCCAGCAGAGAAATGGCACCCGCTAGTGCCCGGGTTCCTTTCAGCTTCCTCCATGGCACCCTCGCTGAGTTAGGCAGCAGCGCCCTGTCTCAGTCCCCCAGTAGCTTGGAGGGCAGCTCAGGGACCGACGAGGTCCCAGGAATCGGGCTCAGTGACATGGAATCAGCAGTGTCCCCCAGGATGCAGCAGACGGCTGGAGCCGGCGGCACCGCCGAAGCCCTCCTGGATCCGGCCACCACCGCCGACCCGGCAGCTGAGGACATCTCCATCCCCTCCCGAGGGATGGCAGAGGAGGGCACCGGAGCCTCTGTCCTCCCGGATCAGCCCTCCTCGCCCCGGAGGATGAGCACCAAGATGCCAGCAGCGTCCCCCAGCACTGTCTCTGTGGGCCACCGCGGGGCCAGGATCCGTCCCACGGACACCCCTGAGCCGGTCACGCAGCTCCGCTTCTCCAGGATGGCCCCGTCGGCGCGGGGCCGGGCACCGGGCAGCCTTGGGGACAGCGCGAGGGCGCGGGGCTGGGGGCTGAGTCGGCTGCGGGATCCCGAGGACGGCGGGGCCGGACCCAGCTTTGACTCGAGCTTTGTTCTGAGCGCAGAGCAACATAGGAAGGAGCCGAAAGCCAGGGAGAGCCACCGGGAGCTCCTGATATACGTCATGGTGGCCAGCGTTGTGGCTGTCTTGCTGGCCATGGGTGGGCTGCTCTTCTACAAGTATAAATCCAAGGTGAGCCCATCCCTGGCTGTGAGCATCCTCATCCATCCCTGCCTCTGTTTCCCCACCCATCTCTTGGATTTCCAGTGGGGTGCTGCATGGGTTGACATGGGGACGGTGTGAACCCCCTTCCTGTCAGTGCCCCCCATTACGGGGCAGGGAGATGCGGAGCAGGGTGGAGGGGTGTTACTGGGGGGATTTCTATCCCCGTCTCCTGGTTTTGTTCTACTGAGTGTAGGGGGTGGGAGCCTCCCCCATGGGGAGCCCCATTCCCAGGGCTCACCCCCCCCGTTCCCTCTCCCTCCGTGCAGGTCCTGGAGAGGCCACTGGAAGAGGGGGGCTGCGACCCTGAGGAGCCAGAGCAGAGGTGGGTGCAGGGACGCCCAGTGCCATCACAGCTCTTGGTAGAGGGCTCCAGGGAGCCCCCACACACACACCCTGGCTGTGGCCCCCGCCCTGGGGACCCTGGCTGGGGCCATCCTGCCCTAATCCCCTCCTGGATTTTTCTTTGCAGGCCGCTACAGGGAGCGAGGGGGTGCCCGGAGGTGGAGATGCAGGAGCTGTGAGGTGAGTGGGGGGGCCCAGGGGCAGGGGCTGGACCCCTCCCTGTCCCTGCAGGCACTGACTTTGTTTTTTATTCAGCTGCTGACAGTGCTGAGCAGGGTGGGGACACACGGATGAGCAGGGCTGTGCCCTGGTGCTGCCGGTGTGCAGTTTTGCAGCCTATTAATTCATTATTAGGATTATATACATTTAAATAATATATTAAAAAATGCATTTGTTATTTTTTTTTCCATTTTAAAAAGTATATTACTCCCCTCCATAGCATCATGTCCCACTGACACTTCTGCTCTCCCCAGGGCCCCAGGTGGGATGTGAAGCTGCTCGGGGGACGGACGGGGATGCTCCTCGCTGTGCGAAGAAGGGCCGGTGCGCGCTGGCCCTGCTGCAGCCTCCCCCCGGCGGCGATGATGCTCACACCCCCCCCTCCCTAGCCCCATGGCAGAAGACTGCAAAACCACGGGCAAAGACGGAAGGGTGGGGGGGACGCACCCCGTGCGGAACCCCGGCACCTGGGAGCACATGGCTGGAAGGCGCTGGAGCATCACCAAGGGGCTCTGCGGGGCCGGTGGCAGAGGCAGGGCTGCAGTGCACGGAGCGTGGCGCTGGCTGCGGGACGGGGACGGTGTCGGATTTGGGCTGCACTGCCTGAAGCTCGGAGAGGAGCAGCTCCCCGGATCCAGCCAGGATTCGCCGCTGCCCATTGCTCCTCTCCCACCCCGGCGCAGCAGGAGCTGGACGGCACCCCGCGCACCCCTCCTGCACCCCAGCTGCCGAGGAGCCATGGCCGGGACCCCCCCACCCCTCTGCCTCCCCGTGCCTGCACAGACTGCATGCCCTGAACTGCAAGGGGAAAACCCTCACACTGTGAATATTTAATGCCCCCAGGCAGGGGGGCGACGCTTGGTGCCATCCCCGTCCTGCTGCCGCTGTGGCACGTCCTACGCACCTGAGCTGGCCTTGGGAGCTGCCTGGCACCGCTTTGTGCATTAGGGTTTTATTTTAATGTGGCGGATAAATGCCTTTATCCGACAGAATTTTTTTTTTTTTTGGGGGGGGGGGCAGGGGGAATAGGACTCCTGCCTCCCCAGAAGGTTATTGCCGCGAGCTGGCCTCGCTCCAGACTGGATTTTTGCAACTGTGCTTTGGAGCAGGAGAAGGCAGTGCTGCACGGGCTGCTTTTGTGTGGGTGGGAGCTGGAGCGGCCCCCCTGGCACTGCCTTGGGGTGCACTGGCAGCACCTTGGGGTCACCTGCACAAGCTGCCCTGGCCCCTGGGCTTCATCCTGCCCCCCTGCAGCGTTCCCCAGGCCCCGCACTGAGCGTGGCCGTGCTGCTCTTTGGATTTGAAGCATTATTTTTATACAGTGGAAGAAAATTGGAACAAACCACACTTTTTAAAGCATTACTATTAATTTTTCTATGTGTATTTATGACGGCCAAAAGGAGATGTTTCCTGGGGTGAGAGACCAGTATAAGTCAGGAGAGAAGCCCTGCAGCAGGGTGCCCAGGCTGGGTGCCCGCTGGTGTAAGCCTCCAACTTGGCAACACTTTGCACGGAGGGGGAGGCGGGGGGGGAGACAGCCTGTGGTCGGACCGGGATGGGCTCATTTTGCCTCTCTTTTTTCATTTTTTTTTTTTTTATACAGTGAAATATTTTATACAAAGTCATTTAAAGAAGTCTATTTAAAGAAAAGAATAGAAAATGGCTTGTATATTTAATATTATTAATAAACACAGATGTGTAGCACTTTGCAATGGTGGGAACTGACTGGGGGGGGAGGTGGGGAGTAGGGGGATGCATCTTGGGGTGGGGGTGTCCCAGCCTGGATGTCTGTGCTGATGCAGGGCACGTTCTGTGGGGTGTGGAAGGGGGACCCTGGCTCCCAGAGCAGAAGGGATGCGGGGATGGGGACAGGGATGGCTCCATGCTCATTGCAGCTGTGTATCTGTGACTTCTGCCTGTGCTGGGGGGGGCATTTCAGCTGCTCTGCCTGGCCCCCTGCCCCTTGGCAGCAAGCTGGGGGCTGTCCCGCTCCTTTCCCCTGCAGGAAAGCCGGGGGAGGTGGTGTCCCGGCCCTGGGGTGCTCCAGCTGCCCCAGCACTGACCTGGGACTGGTCTAAGGAGCGAGGCTCAGATCTGCAGGGAGCCCCCTCGGGGGGGCTGGGGGCTGCAGGGCAAGGTCTGGCTGTGACCAAGGCATGGGGCCGGTGCTGGGGTCAGGGTATGCGCTGCCCCTGCCCTTTTCCTGTTGATGCGTGCTGGAGTTCATGGCCACGGCAGGAGGGCGGCAAGATGGATCCGGCCTTCCTGCTGCCTGGGGCATTCCACCCGCAGCCCTGTGCTGCGAGTGAGGGTGCAGGGCTGGACCACCACCCCCCCCAACCCCAAAATGCATGGGAAGGAGCTGAAGCAGCTGCTAAAAGCAAACACACTTGAGGCTGCTTCCTGCGAGCACTTTGCTTGGCGAGGCAGCGCACCGCAAGCTATTTCCTTCTCCCCCCTCCAGCTGCCCGAGCCCCTGTCCTGCTGCTGCTGCACACAGGCGGTTCCCCGGGGGCACACGGGGGGTTGAGGAGGGGGCTTTGCCACTGCCTGCAGCCCCATGATGGGCCTGAGTGGGGTCTGTGGCTCAGGCAGTGCGGGGCTGAGCCCCTATCGCTTGCCCCTATCGCTCACTGGGGACACGGGGGGGTGTGGGGGGGGGCAGGATGGGACCAGGGAGCCCTTTGTGGGCTTTGGGGCCTTGTTTGCTGACAAACAGGATTCCTCGAGGAGAGCTGACTCAGCCCTGCCCTTCCTCTCCCCAGCAGCAGCCGGGGGTTTCCCAGGTCCACATCCCCTTCCCAAGGAAGTGGGACCTATATATATCCCGCCGATCCAGGCCACAGTCATTATGGTCTCAGTGGGGGGGTGTTTAAGGTCAGAGGCTGCCTGGGCGGCGGGGAGGGGGTGGGCAGGGTGCCCAGGCTGGGAGGGCTGGGGGCAGCCAGCCCCTGCCCTGCAGGCAGCTCCAGGTGGAAGCCAGCAGCAGAGGAGAGAGTGTTAACTCTGGAGCTGAATGATGGCAGGGATGCGGCCACGCAGCAGAGCTCGGCAACGCGGTGCTGTCAGAGCAAAGATCCTGGCTGCTGGGGTGGGGGTTGAACCCCTCCCAGATTTACACCTCACCTGTACTCACCCTGACACCCCCAAACTGGCAAAAGCACAGAGGGGAGATCTGGGGGAGCAAAACCTGCTTTCAGTGCCCACTTTTGGGAACCATATAGGTAGGGGGGGAGTGGTGGAGCCGTTCCCATCGCTCCATGCACGTACAGGAGGGTGGAAAATAATCCCCGGGGGCTTGAAGAAGGCGGTGGGTGCCTGAGACCCTCCAAAATGTGTTTTTATTTTGTATGCCTTAAAAACAGATGATCTGCCTCAGCAGTTTTAAAATGGGGTGGTTTTGGGGGAAAGACCCTTGGGCAGCATGTGGCTCGGCCTGGGGGCACCCTCCCTGCAGCATGGGGGGCTCGTGACCCCCATGCTGAGGGGCCCTGGGCAGCCTGGCCGCAGACTGCTGAGGGGGCAGCGCCGCGGGGCCGTGGTTCCCCCCATGGCCCTCAGGCGGCACGAGCCAGCCCCGGCCACCCCTGCGGCCACCCCTGTGTGATGCTCGGCGCCTCCGGCGAGAACCAGCCCGGGGCCGTTTTGTGGCCAGACAGAGTGATTTTGGTTAAAAACGTTATCTGCAGGCCCCAGTGGGTTGTTAACCAAAATGCTGATGTTGGCCCACTCCGCGTGTTGCGGGAAGGCCAACGCCGCGCCCCGGCGGGGTCAGGCCTGCAGGGGCTGTGGCTGGCGCCCGCGGGTGCAGCCGGGCTGGATCCTGGGGCCTGGGGTGCCCACAGCCCGCAGCCCCCCAGGGCAGCCGGGGACAGGCAACGGCCGCAGGGCCGGGCCCCGCGCCTGCACCCTTGGGGATCCCAGCACGGCACAGGGTGCAGCCCCCCGGCACCGCCACTGAGCAGGGGGCTGTGGAGCTGCGGGGGCTGGCCCTGAGCTGGGTATGGGGTCCGGACCCCCTGGGCTGGGCACCCCCAGGCTCTGCTGGCCGGGGCAGGGGGTGCGGGGCTGCTGCTGCTGGGCAGGCCTGCCCCTGTGGCTTTTTCTGGTGGTTTATTTATTTACTTAAGCTATTTCCCCCTCTTGTGATTTACTTCTTTAGTTTTATTTTTTAAATTTTTATTTTTTTATTTTTATTTCTATTTTTTTAAAATTTGTGTTATTTCTATTATTTGTGTTACTTCTACTATTTCTATTTCTATTATTTCTATTTCTGTATTTATCTTTTTTACTATTTATTATTTTTATTACTTCACTTCTTTTTATTCTTTTTATTGTAATTTCATGATTATTGTTGATATTTTTATAGTACTTTCTCTTTCTCTTTTTATTGTATCCTATTGCATTTTTGTTATTTTCGCTGTTGCTGTCACGTTACCCTCCCCGTTACGGTCCCAGTCTCTGTGTCACTCTCCTGTCCCCGTCCCTGTCCCTCTGTCCCGTCCCGCCCCCCCCGGCTCCCTCCTCCCCTCTCCCTCTCTCTTTGTGCCGCTTTTCGCTCCCCCCCCCGCTCCCGGCCGCCGCCGCCAGGGGGCGCCCCCGCGCCGCTCCCGCTCCCGCTCCTCTCCGCGCGCGGCCTCGCGTGCCCGCCGGGTGCGTGCTGACGTCAGCGCGCGCCGACGTCACGGCGTGGCAGCCTCTGGTGCCGAGCGCGGCTCCCGCAGTCCCCCCGCAGCGCCGGCACCGGAGCCTCCGCCGCGGGATCGCGCCCCGCGCCCCGCCCCCAGCCCCCGGCCCCGTGCCCCGGCCCGGCCCGGTCTGCCCCGCCCCGCCCCGCCCCGCCCCGCCCCGCCCCGCCGCAGGATGTCGGTACCGGAGCCCGCCGGCGGCGAGGAGGCGAAGCAGGCCAAGGAGGCGGAGGACGCCGAGAAGTTCTCCTTCATGGCCACCGTCACCAAGGCGCCCAAGAAGGTACCGGCACCGGGGGGGGGTCCCGGCACGGCCACCGGGGGGGCCTCGGGGCCGCGCCGCCGGGACACGAGGTCCCCGCGGGGCTGAGCGCTGGGGGCGTCCCCGGAGGCGTCCCCGGAGGCGCCCGGTCCCCGGGGCACGGCCCTGCGGGGGGGTCGTGGCCGCTGCTGTGGCTCAGCTGCACCGGAGGCAGCCGGGCTGGGGCCGGGACCGGCAGCTGGAGGCGGCCCCGGGCCCGGCGCTCTGTGTCCGGGCTGAGGACGGAGCCCGGAGGAAGGAGCGGAGGGACGCGGAGCTGGGACCTGCCTCCTGCAGGGGGGGCCCGGCACGGCCCGAGCTCAGGGGTGGTTTTTTTTTCCTTTTTGTTACTGTTTTCTTCCACGAGGCTGGGAAGTTCCCAGCGTGCGGCTGTGGCCGGCTGAGCTGGGAGGAAGAGCAGAGCAGGCTGTGAATCCTGAAGCATCCTGCGGGGGCCAAAATACGCGCAGGAAAAAGCAATGCCCCGTGTGCCTGGGGGGCACCGTCCCAGCATCCCGAGAGATGAGGTTTGCTTGTTGCTGGGGGGTGTGGGGCAGTTTTATTTCCTTGAATTTGCTGCTGTACACACAGGCTCCTTGCGCGGTGTGAGGAGCACCCGTCCGGCTCTGCAGTTGCTGCGGCCTCTCCCAGCTGGGTGCTGATATGAAAGGCGCCCTGAGCAGCACGAGGCAGCGGAGGCTGATAACATCAGCAGGCAGCGAGATCTTGGGGATCGTGCGATGCAGCTGAGGTCAAGGAACAGAATGCTTCGGGCCACTGTTCTCCTTGCCTGGCTAGTTCCTGCAAATAGAGCTCGGTAATGGCGAAGGCGTTGGCAGAAGGATAAAAGGACGGGATGGGAGAATTGCCCTCCTGAGATAAGGCACTGACTGCCTCCAGCTCAAGGCGTTTTCAGATGCCTTCAGAGCAGGATCGCAATTAAACCATTACAATGCCTTCCAGTTTTAATGCAAGTCAGAGCTGCTTATTGCAGTTCTCAGTGTGGCCTGCGAAAAAGAGGCCTGAGAGGTGATTCACCTGCGTCAAGGTGGGGGATGTCGTGCGTGGCCTCCAGGTTTTTGGGCTCCTTAAGCTTGGGGCTGCAGCTCGCATCAGATGCTTGGAGGTGGGGGGGGAGGGTGGGACTGTGGCCAAGCCGAGCACAGGCTCGGTCTCCTCTGCGTGACCTGCTGCTGAAGGGATTTTCAAAGAGGGGCTTTGGCTTGTTCTGATGTTTGGGTAGTGCCAGCGTGCAGCGGGAGGGCTGATGTGAGCCTGCCCATGTTGCCGTCCCCAGCTTGAGGCCCCTCTTGGCCTGAGGGGAGGACCTCGGGTGCAGCTGGAGCTGCGTTGGCCCCGTGGATGCTGTGCAGTCTGCGTCTCCCTTGCCTTTGCTAACGCTGCCCCAGGCACTGGCGCGAGCCTGAGCAGCGCAGCACGCTCAGAGGATTACTGACGTATTTTTTCCCCTCTTGTCATTGAGTTGTTTAAGGTGAAAAAGTGAAACAGCAGGAGGTAAGAGATTAAAAGATTAAATATGATCAACTCTGGATTTAAGTTGGAGCCGCAGCAGTAGAGGTGAACAGAGCTGTAGCCTTTCTGCAGAAATGCGGCTGGTTTTCCTCCAAGATCTGGGGTTGCCTGGCTCCACTGAAACTCCTTTTTTGCTACTGTTTATGGGAAATTGGTCTGTCAGCAAAATAACACCAGCTTTGGTCAGAGTGAGGCGGTTCCTTGGTGGGGAGTGGTTTAAAGGCAGAGGTGAGTGATGTTGAGCCTTGTACTTTTTTTTCAATGTGTGCCTTGATGTTGCAGGGGGGTTTTGGGGACACTGAGGCTTGTGTCTTGCCCAGGTTAAGTGAAAACGGGCATGGGGGTGAAGGAGAGCTGCAGGGTAGGGTGTGCTCTTCCAAAGCTCTGTGTGTGCCTGGGCATCTGCTCTTCTCCACCCTGGGGACCCACAGGTGCCCTTGGCAGCAGTTTCTTTTCCAGTCTGCATCAGCTGCTCGGCAGAGCCTTAAACTCCTGGCCGTGCTGCGCTGTGGGTGCCCTTGACCCTGGGGGACGTGGCGCTGTCCTTGGGGACTGGTGGCAGAGCAGGGGATGGCTCTGTAAGCCCTGTCCCTGTTCGTGTCTTCACCTGATCCGTGCCGTGTCCTTGTTGCGAGGGCTCGGGTGCCCACACGGGCTGCGTGCCCTTTGCGTGCCTCCCTCCTGTGCAGCCCGCTCCTTCACAGGCGGACAGACAGACAGACAGACGCTGTCCCTCTCTGCAGACAGATCTGCTTATTCATGCAGCTGGAGTGTGAAACGGGCTGCGGCCTCGGACTTGCCCTCGGGGAGGTGAGAGCCGCACGGCAGCCCTGCACCCCGAGCAGCCGGCGAGCCCGTTGCCGGCCCGCTGGGCTCGGTGTGGTGGCCCTGCGGATGCCAGTGCCGGAGGAGTCGTGCGGAGGCTGCGCGGCAGGGATGCTAACGGGGATGCTAACACACAGCGCCGCAGCTTTGCAGTGGTGCTGAGCCGGAGCCGCGCGGGGGTGGCAGGCGGTGGGAGCAGGGGACGGAGCTGCCGGTGCCCGCAGTCCCCTGGCAGGGCTGTCCCCCGAGCATCCTCTCTGCTGTGGCTTTTTGAGGTCGCCTGTGGGGCTGCTCTCCTGCTGTTGAGCTCTGCCTGACCTTGCTGCGGTGCGCTGCTTTCTGTGCAGCCCCTTCCCGAGGCTGGGTTTTCTGCCGGTCCTGACTTGTCTCCGGTCCCTGCTGTCCTACCGGGGCCAGTAGCTCACAAATTCGCCTTCCCCCTCGGTGTGCAGAGGGGATAGGGCTGCCCTTGTGTGTATTGACACTGCTCCTGGAGTCACTCGTTTTTCCTCTTTAATTTCATCCCTTTGACTGCTTATAGATCCTTGTCTGCCTTTGTGAGCTTGTCCATGGCTCTGGCCACCGCCTCTTTCGCAGACGTGGTGTGCTTGATTGTGTTTGCTTCCTTGCCCAAACCATCGTTTGGTTTCTCATCGCCTTCTCCCAGCAGATTTGCCTTCCCATCGAGATGCCCAGGCTGGGATGCTGCTGGAGGGCTGCTGCTCTGCAGAGACCCGTGCGGTGGATCTGGCCTTTCTCAGGGTGTAGGGAGGCAGTGAACACGCTGGGTTAGAGGGCTTGGGGCTGATCCGGCCGGACCCCTGATGAGTGTTAGGAACTGAGGTGATTTACTTGGCGGTTGTTCGGGGCTGGCAGCAGGCAGGTCACTGGTGGTGCTTTATTAAATGACAGAATCTTTAATTATTTCTGATAGAAGTTGCTCTTTACATGTATGTCCTTCTCATCGCCCAGACTTTTTGGAGAGTCTCAGTGATGTATGTAAGGGAGGCCTCTGCTTGTGACCCAGCACTTCTGCAGGGTCAGAAAGTGCTTAATTAATTAATATTGAACTGAAGAGCAGGAAGAAGGGAGACTTTCTGGGCTCTGACACAAACCATCTTCAAAGCGATGTGTCAGGGTGAAGCACCTGAAGCATCTCAAAAAGCATCTGTGATTCTGTGAAAACAGTCCAGTTTTGCTCGTCTGTTCTTCTCCTCCTTCAACACATGAGGTGGGTTGTTTCCGCTCTGCTGGAGGTGGAAAAGGAGGTGCATGTCCCTTCGCAGCACCATCCAAAAGCAGCTCCTGTCCGTTGACGGTGCAGTGTGCCTGAATGGCACTGAGGCTCCTGGCCCCGCTGGGAGCCTCCTTCCCTTCCCTCTGGACCCCAGGAAGCCTGCTGGCGGCAGGAGGGTGCTGCTTTCCTTTGGCCTCACCCCAAATGTGCAGTTGCCTTGTGGAAGGACTTGTCTATGCTGGTACTTTCTTTGGGACCCCGTCCTTTTTTGCTGCGCAGATGCTGGAGCCTGCTCTCGTGCTCCCTGCTGGGCCTGGGGTCTTGCTCTGGAAAGCAGCTCCTGGAGGCCAGCCTGGAGGTGCCCTTGCAGATAAGCAGCCGGCTCAGCGCAGGGCTGTGAGCTGAGGACCCTGCCCAGATCGTTCCTCCCAGGAGCCAGCACGTTCCTTGTCCCAGGTGTTTGAGCAGTGCTTAGTACGAGATATACGAGCAGATACGAGATTTGCTCGTATCTGGCCGGGCCTTTTATCATCAGCAGTTTCCTGCGGGCAGTGCTGCTGTTTGCAGAGGGCTTTGCTGCGCTTCCTGCTCAGCCCTTGGACTGGGGCTGCTTATCTGGGGGCTCTGCCCCGCGTCCACCCAGCAGCTCGCGGTGCCAGTGGAGGCGGCTGGCCCGGAGCCCCTGCCGCTCCCGTGGGGCGCAGACCGCAGAGGACCTTGCACCAGTGCTACAGCAGCACGCGGCCTCCCCTTCCCAATCCCAATGAGCGTGGGGACAGCTTTGGGGCTGCTGGGGGGGCTCTTGGAGTCCCACGGAGTGGGGTGGTTGAGAACCAGGGCAGGAGGTGGGAGCTGGAGCCGTTCGTGCCTTTGGGAGGCCACCCTGGTTGCCCTGTCGCGTTGGGCTGCTTGAACTGTGAATTTTAATTACACTCGGGGATCAATACGGTGGCCTTGGTAACGAGCTTATTGCTGCTGCAGAATCTGTTTACTTCAGGTTGGTGACAGCCAAAGAACTTTGGTGGCCGAGGACATGATGTTCCCGCAAGTCAATCAGGGCGCGTTGTAATGCGGGTGAGGCTCCCCAGCCCTCGGCGGTGGGGACGGCTGCTCCTTGGCTGCTCCTTGGCTGCTCCTGGAGCCCGCTGGCAGGGCCCGCGGGTGCTGCTCGGCTTTGCGGGCCGGGCTTTGGGTGGATGCTGGTTTACGAGCGGGGTGCGGGCGCAGGGAACGGCTCCTTGCAGCCTCTGCAGGGAGAGGGAAGGTAGGCGGCGTGGAAAGGAGCCTCCTCGGGGCTTTGCCTCGCTGAAACTTCCTGATGGCCTGCGGTGTGAGGATCAACCTGTGCCTGCTGTTTTCTCTCTTCTCCTTCACCTCCCTGCAGGGAGCCCCGAATATTGCAGTTTTGCACCATGGGGAGAGGCTTGTGTGGAACCTGGGCAACTTCTGGAGTGAGAACACCTGGCTTGGAGCTGTCTGCCTCCTGCAGGCAGCGCAGCCTGTGTCTCCGTACGTTTCAGTTCCTTCTACAAATACTCTCTGCACTTGCTGTCCCCTCAAGGAGAGCCCGTTCACTTCTTAGCCCTCCTGCAGCCTTTAACTTCATGGAATGAATCCTGTTTGCAGGAGGCTCTGCCCTGGCATGCTGGGTCGGTGTGCAGGAGGGTGAGTTGCGTCCGTCCTGGTAGTGAGCCCTGAGCAGCAAACCACCTGCACTGAAGCCTGGTGTTCCTCTCCTGCCTTGCAGCCCCTCCAACCAGATGCAGAAAACACAGGACTTCTCTAAGGCTGAAAGAGTCCATGTGAGTGAGAGGCAGCTGTAGGTGATGCATCCATGGAAATACCATTGCGAGGGGCCGGTGGGCAGTTGGCCAGGGCAGGGAACACGAGGAAATAGCAGAGCTTGTTGTTACATTTCCATCTGCATGGCTATTTCCCGACTCGCTGAGATGTGCTGCAAATGGGCCGCTTCTGTTTTGATGCTGATCCTGCCAGGCATTTTTCTCTAGAGCCAAGACATAGGGATGGAACACCTTTTAAGTGTGGCTGGAGTCAGGGTGGGGTGGTGTTTGCCATATTCATCTCTTGAAAGAGCAAAAAAGGTCTTGAAATACTGGGACTCTGCAGGCCAGTTCTGGGGAAGAAACGGGGGCAGATGGGACACTCACTGTGCAGGGAACCAGGGCTGAACAGGCTGGTTTGCTCCCCAAGCACACGTGATGATGCCTTAGGGTTTGGGGTTTTCTTGTGTTTGGCTGCTGGCTGTGGCTAACCCTCGCTCTGGCCTGTGCAGCGGGGCTGGACTCTGAGAGCGCTTCCTCATGTTCCCGTGGTCTTGTCCAGCTGTGCCTGTAGATGAGTTTGATTTAACTCAAAAATCAGAGTTAATTACTGTTACACAAACAAGTTTCTGTGGCCTTCAAGCTCTAAAGTGGCCAGACACCCCCTTGGGGCTGTTAGTCCTCCACCTGCCTGCCAGCCCCTGTGGATGGCTTAACCCAGCAAGGGGGCTCCAGTTCATACCAGTTACCTTACTGCCTGTACCTGTGGTTTGCCACAGGGGCACAGCTGGGGCGTTGCTGCGGATGTGCTGCCAGGCGGTAGGGCTGTGATGTCTTTACACCCCTCACAGCCAGCTCTGAGCAAGAAGCCCGTTGAAGACTTCTCCCAGGCTGTGCTTTCCCTGTTTCCAGGCCTTATCTGTCCTCTGCATCCCTTGCTATCTCTGCTGGGGGGATGTGTGAGCTAATTAGCTGACCCAGCAAGCAGAGCTGATTGCTTTTGCACTGTGGAAGGCGATGCTTTCCTGCTCGGGTAGCCACAGCCCCACGCTGCAGCGTGCTGGTTTTCTAGGGTTAACCTCTGAAACACCACGGGCGTTCACTGCCCTTACAGATTGTGGGTACCTGACCTGTGCTGTCCCTCCGCGTTACAGCGGGAGCGATCCTTTGCCTCGATTCCTGGAGTCCAAGGACCAGGTGCCTTATCTGCTGGGGGAGAGCTCTTGGCTCCTGCTGGAGGGAGCACACCTTTGACCTCAAGGCGTTTATAAGGCAGCAATTACTCCCAGTTACTCTTTAACAGTTGGACACTTAAAATCGCATTTACTTTATTTAATCCTGTGTTCTGTTTATTTTTCCCTTAACTAGCAGTCACAGTGATTCCCGTGATGGCTGAAATCTTGTGGCTGTTTCCAGCCTATTAACCTTTGGAATGGACCCATTTTGTTCCCAGTGTTTCTTTTCTACCGAGCGTTGGGTCTCGTGTGAAAGTTCTTAATTTTCCTCTTGTACTCATGGAAACTTTTTTTTTCTTCCCAGTGCTTTACCCAGCCATCCCTCTCTGCCAGCGAAGGATGGAGGCTGGTATTAGGGCTTGGCTGGTTTACTTTGCCAGGACCTCAGTGCCCTTTATTTCCTTGTCGGGAACGGTGTGAAGGTTTCCAGACAGAGGCCTGGCTGTGGTTCCTGCTCAGGGAGTTGGCTCTGCCTTGCTAGTAGAAAAACCTGCCCCGGGAGCCCTCCTGGAGCCAAAGGCACAGATTGGAGTGGCACTGAACGTGGCGATGATCCCACTTGGGTCTGCAAAGTCGAGTGGCACCCTTGGGTGGTGAATCTGCCCAGCAGCTCTTGGTGTCAGCACACTGAAGCCCTTTGAGATGCCCTCTAAGGTTTGAGCTGGGGAGCTGTCACGTCCCCGAGGAGTTGCAGGTGAAGTCCTCTGGTTGTGGAGGCCGTGCCTGGAGCTGAAGCAGGTCCTGCTCATGGACATCGTGCCTGCAGCCCGTGTCGTGCCCCTGCGTGCTCTCCCTTGGTGCTCTTCCAGGTGTGGGGAGGTTCGGAAGATGCTGATGTTGATGCTGGGCTGTTCTCTCCTGTGTCCCTGGCTGGCTGTGTGTGGGCAGCAGGCGGTGATGGCTGAAGCCCTGGGCACTGCTAACGCACCTCCTGTCTGGGTCTGCCCTGCCTCCTGCTCTGGCTGGGTGCCTCCTGCTGCCAAACTGATTGGAGCTGGCAGTCTGGTTGTGCCGTGAGCTTGGCCACAGCCTCCTGCGAACTCGTGCTGTCCCTTGCCTGCTAGCCTTGCGCTGGCTCGCTTGGCCAGAGCTGGGAGGAGGTGAAATGGGCTGCTAGGACAAATCGTGGAGCCAGGTGCACCTCTGAAGCCCTTCTGAAAGCCTCTGCTTGCTGGAGGTTTGGGGCAAGGGATGGTGAGAGGTCGAGGTGGAAGCTGCTTGCTGTGGCTTGCTGGCTCTGATGTCCCCATCCAAGTGCCTGATTTTTCCTCTTTCCGTCAGTCCTTGCAGGATGCTGCAGACTAGAAATGCCCCCTGGGGCCGGATAACCCTCACAGGGTAGGAACCTGAAAACACCTGTAGCTGCCTTAACGGTTTCTACCCCAAAACCACGTGTGTCCCGTTGGGTCCTGAGCAGGATCCGTGTCCCCTGCGTGCTGGGGGCTGCAGCCAGCCCACGGTGGGTCCGTGCCCCTCGTCTAGACGCTGCTGTCCTTTGGGAGGCTGCGGGAACGGGGCTGGGCTAACCCAGCCTGCAAGTAGGGCAGAGTGGGTCTGAGGACAGCGGCAGCGCTGCCTGCTCGGGGCTGCTGCCAGCGATTGTGGCAGGAGGCTGCGGGTCACTTCGGGGAGGGCTGTTTGCTCCCCATTAGGACATTTTGGTCCTCTCTAGACCCTGTGGTTGCAGGAGCGGAGCCCAGAAGAGTGCTGTCCCCTCTCTGGGGAAGTGGCCCAGGCAAACCTGCTGCTCTGCTCTTCTTATTGACCTAGAAAAGAAGAAAAGCCTCATGCTGTCTTTTTTTTTCCCTCCTCTCCCTGTTGGCTGCTGTGTAGCTGAAGAGACATCAGCCCCTGGGGTGCTTTTTCCCTTCCTTCCTGCTGCATTGACTGAACGTGATGACTTGCTTCTGAAAATAAGTGAATTTAAACAATTGCTGTTTAGAAATGTCCAAGCTCACCAGCACGGCAGGACTCGGCTCTGCATGGGAAAACAGTCGTGGCTTCCCTGGGGGAAACCATGCTGGGGGAATGGACTTTCTGCAGACAACGAACCCTCAGCAGTAGCCCGGGTGTTTGAAGCTTCCCATCTCCAAGCCTGCAGAACTCAAAAAGCTGCTGATAAAGTCTGTGTGCCTTAGCAGCAGCTGAGTGTAAGTGGTTTTAGGTGGTTTGCTGCTTTCTCATCACGTTTGGAGCTCAGAGCCTGTTCTCGTCCCCATTGTGTTCCTGCAGGGCAGAAGTGTCTGCAAGGGCACCTTCCTGTCCCAGCGTGGCTGCACCATCGCTCACCTCCTCTGTAAGGAGAGGGGAAAAAAAGGGGTAAACCTGGTGGCTCCCTTCCCTGGGGTATGGGGGAGCCTGGCGCCGCTCCCCGGCACGTGTCTGTTCCCTGTGGAGCCTGTGCCTGGGAGAAGCAGGTCAGCGCCTGGCCTGGGGCTGGCCTGGAGCTGGTTGATGCCTTTTCAAACCCACGTTCTCCTTCCACAGCCCAAGGCTGTGCAAGGCACAACCAAGCCGGAGGGGTCCCTGCCCCTGAAAACAAGCGGCCGCTGTTGGAAGTCGTCGGTCGGCGTGGGGATGGGTGCGGATGTGCCAGGTTTTGCAAGGGGAGAAAATGTGCTTCAGCCTTGGCGGGGGTGAGCCGGCAGCATTCAGCACTGCTGGGCTCAAATTTGGCCAGCTGGTGTCGGATCCTGCAGGGCTTCTCCCTGAAACCCTGCTGTACCAAGCGAGGAGCTTGGTGCAGGGCTTGCTGCCCCTTGGGACCCCGTTCCCATCTCCTGCTGACCTGCCGTGGAAAACACACGGGCTCTGTTCTGGGGCGTACTGCGCAGAGAAATCAGTGCTCTGTTGCTTTGTCTCCTCGGTCGTGAATTGCTGGGCCGAAAAATATTTTCCTTGCTCTCAAGCATCGTGCTCCACCCGGGAAAGCCGCTTCCAGCAGGACGGAGGCTGGGACGCGGTTTGTGAACGTGCCCCCTGCAGCCAGGCGTGGAGCCCCTCGCTCCTGCTGCCCTCCTGCCCCTGCCAGCCTGGCGTTGTGTGGCTGCCTCCGCAGCCCCCAGCCATTCGTTCAAACTCCTGGGACATCCACGGGATTACGAGATTTTCTCCTTTGCTTTAATGCAGCTAGAGAGTCTGGCACGTGGAAGGTGACGCGCTTCGCCTGGCCGCAGTGCCTGCTGTCCCCCCTCGTCTGCCTCTCAGCAGGTTGCCGAGGCTGCGTTAATTTGCTGGGCTTGGAGGGGGTCTGAGGTGCAAATGGTGCCTTAGATTTGGGAGCTGCTTGCAGTGTTAGGTGATAATTTTAGACAGGGCAGATTTTGTTAAGCTGCAGAGTTGAGATGAGCCCTGGTAAAGCCACGGCGGGGATTACTGTGGTTAATTCAGCGCTTGGTTTCCTTAGCAGTGATTTTTATTCTTCCCTGGATTCTGACTGGTTCCAGAGCTGCGTGCTTCCCCCAGAGTGGGGCTGTGCCCGGGAGCTGGCTCAGTGTCCGCGGCCAGTCCCTGAGGAGGGACCAGAGTCTGGAGGGGACGGCGGGACGCGGTGGCAGGTAGATCTCGCCTGTCGTGGCGGCATGGGCAGAGCACTTCCACGTCCAGCCCCACCTCCTTCCCATCATGGCCCAAATGTGCTTTCCTCCAGGAAGCCATCCAGGCCACACAGATGCTGTGCCCCGGGGGGGTCCGATGTCCTGGATGCTGTAAGCAGGGACAGCTGTGTGTCTGTGACCTGGGCTGCAGCAGTGAAGCCTGGGTTATCTGGTGGTTTGTTTCTTTTACCTCCTGGGTTCACACCTTTCCTGGAAATGTTTTTCTGAGATGGAGAAAATTCCCCAGCTAACACTTTAAGCTGTTGTAATGCCAGCAGCTGTTTTATGGGGCATGTTTACACCCTCTGGTTTGATGAGCTGCCAGAGGAAGAGTTGGGGAGGACAGGGTGGAAATCTTGCTGTGCTGATGTTGCTGCTCTGTTTTTGCCCTGGAAATGCCCACCAGCAATTTGCCGATGCAGAGTTGACGCAGGCCTTTCTCCAGCTCTCTGGTGGAAGATTGACCCAAGCGGCAGATGTTGGAACCGAGTCCAGCAATGCCATTCTTGGTTGGGGACCAACAACAGCTCCAGCCCCGAGGACACTGCTGCTACCTGCCTGACGCCACTTGCTGGAAGCGTTCCTGTACCTCTTATCTCCTGGCATCCTGCAGCTAGGATGCCCTCGGGTTCCTCCCTCTGTGCTGAGCAGCCTAAAAGGATTGCAAAACCAAACCTGCAAATTCCATTTAGCATTCTTTTTCCTTCCACTAATGCAAATTCATGCAATTTGTGTCTGAATCACACGGCGTCTGCTGGGAAGGCTGGTCTGGGCAGCAGATGCCAGGCTGTTCTGTACCCAGCGCAGAGTTGCTGGCTGAAAACCTTTTAGCAGCAGCACCCACAGAAATGCCTGGGATGCTTGCCTGGGAGCGCTGATGGACTTGGCCTGCGGAAAGGGTGTCTTCAGGCTGTCTCTGGAGGAGACGCTGGGTTTGTGTCCTTCACCCGCGTATCCTCCTGCTAGCTTGGACTGTGCAGTGGGCTTCGCGTCCCTGCTTCCCCTCCTGAGCAGAATACCAATGCTGCTTTTGGCTCCTCGGCTGCCTTTCTCCAGAAGCTGTCTCCATTTTACAGCCCAAATAGCCGTAACAGCACAGCAGCCGCCCCGTCTCAGGCTCTGCAGATTCTTCCTTTCTGGGACAGATGGTCTCAACTAAATGGCTTCATTCTTCTCCCCATGAAGACTGTTTGCCGCATCAAAGCTTTTGGGGAGCTTCTGGGGTTATTGTGACATGGAAAACCCCTCCTTGAGGCCACTGTGGCTTGTCTCTTTCCATCATCTTGATCTCTTCAGGACTCTTCTCGAGGTCTCCTGGGTCCGTAGGGATGCTTTGTTAATCCCACTCCCTGTGATGATGTTTCATCCCTGTTAAGTGGCAAAATAAAATCCTGCAGCAACATGATCAGAGGGAGGAGACCGTGCTGGGGGTCTTGGTCAGCAGGGTGGGGGTCTCCTGCCTGGCAGCATGCCGGGGGGGTGGGCATCAGCCTCTATTCCTAATTCCCTTTAATCTCTGCTGTCTTTCTCTTGCAGAAGCAGCAATAGGGCTTTTTCTGCCTGATCAGACGGCATGTCAGCAGCAGCAGAGCAGTTTGGGGCTGTTTTTCCACTGCTTTGATGAGCCAGCTGTAGGTGCTGGAGCCTTGAGTTGCCTCTGGCTGAGCTAGGAAGGAAGGGTGGCTGATTTAGGACTTCTTTTACAATGGAAACATCTGTAACACACAGGAGATTGAAAGTCAATGCAATGTCAACTGCTTTTTGTTGAAATGTTCTCTCGTTGGGTTTTCCCCCTGCTTTTAGTGTTGCTTTTGGAAGAATGTGCCGTGTTTTTAACCTGCGGGATGCCCTGCTCCTGAGAAGGAGCCCAGAAGCACCAGGGATCTACTTTTCTAACAGGACCACCCCAGCTTTCTTGCCGCTGCTGCGTTTTCAGGCAGGACCAGGTGGACCTGATTCGGGCAGGGGCTGCTGGAGCCTGGGCTCCTCTGAGCTGCGTGGGGACCTCTGCCTGCCCAGTGCATGTCTGGAGGGTTGCACGGTGCTTGTGTTGTGTGGGCAGTCAGACCTTTCCTGGAGGAGTGTTGTGAGCCAGAGGAGGGCTGAAGGGGATGTTTCCAGGCCTGCTGGGTGCCTTTGGTTTGGTTTTGTTATGTTTTTTTGTTAACTTCAGGTGTTAGGCATCAAATTGGCTTTAACCTTCCGGTGGCAGAGATGACTGGGCTGAGGAGGTTCAATTTTGGGCATCTGTTCCTTGATCCATTTGGTACTGCTCATTTCTGTGTCTAGAGCAGTCAGGGTGGACTGAAGGGAGCCCTGGGCTCATACAGCCTGGATGATGGCATGCCATGAGGAGCACCTGCTGACTTAGAACTTCTCTTCCTTTGCATATCTCAGCAAATCCAGTTTGCAGATGACATGCAGGAGTTCAGCAAGTTCCCGACCAAGACTGGCCGCCGGTCGCTGTCCCGTTCCATCTCACAGTCTTCCACAGACAGCTACAGCTCTGGTAGGTGCTGGGATGCTCCGTGCTGCTGGGTGGTACTCAGGTGTGGAGGCGATAATTCTCAGGCTTTCTGAAGTTCAGACATTGATTTATTTTTTTTTTCTTCCTTTCCTTTTCTCTTGGTCTTTCTCTGGCAAAAGCTTTTTTCTCCTTTCCTACGTGCTGAGCACTGGGTTTTGTAGAAATCTAGAAATCCAGCCTGGTGCAGAGCTGTCTCTCTGGCAGTGCCCTGTGCTCTGAGCAGATCTCACAGACTGGGTACATGCAGCATGAGGAAGTCTCTTAGTGAGCT
This sequence comes from Anas acuta, assembly GCF_963932015.1. NCBI lineage: Eukaryota > Metazoa > Chordata > Aves > Anseriformes > Anatidae > Anas > Anas acuta. The sequence goes on along the minus strand of NC_089002.1, from coordinate 1,587,694 downwards.
CCAGAAGATGTTGGGGAAGGGATTATGCTATATGATTGCCTCCTCTCTGGCTATGTGGACTTCATCCATATTCTACAAAGCTGGGTTTTAACTTACCTGCCTTTGAAAGGTTTGTATTTTGGTAAACCAGCCTTATTCACTCTCATAGTTAAACTTCAGTGCATCACTTAGCTCTGGGTTGTTTTAGAGAATGAGAGTGCAAAATCCCTTTTGGGCATTGGCTTTCCTTGTGAAATTTGTAGTTAGAGCCATTGGTGTGTGTGTGCATGAAAGCCGGAAAGCGAAACAGAACAGAAACCTGCCCAAAGGGTGGGTTGGAAAAGGGTCCTTGGGGTGACATGCGCTCCTCTGTTGGCTTTAGCTGCCTCCTACACAGACAGCTCTGATGATGAGGTGTCCCCCCGTGAGAAGCAGCAAACCAACTCCAAAGGCAGCAGCAATTTCTGTGTGAAGAACATCAAGCAGGCAGAGTTTGGACGCCGGGAGATTGAGATCGCCGAGCAGGGTAAGGGAGTGTGGGATGTGAGGGGTTTGTGGGGCTCGTGGCTGGGTCCTATTCCCACTGGGGGCAGGAACTGAGACGAGGTGATCCCCAAAATTCTCATTATGGCCTTGGATAGCCTGACTGCACTGTCTCCCACCCCCACCCCCAAATCAGCAGATGATGTGGAGAAGAGCTAGACGCAGCAGCAAGCATTAACAACGTGTTGCATCCATCTTCTAATGACAGCGAGGGCTCTTGTAGGGTTTAATGTCCTAGTGGCTCTGGATGGGAAACCTCAGTGGGCAAGGATCCTGCAACGCCTTCAGAGACACTAAAACTGACTGCCCCAACCCCCTCCCCTGGGGCTTGCGGGAAGCCGAGTTACCATTTCCCACAGGGCTGATTGGGTAACTTTGCTTTCAGGCTCCTTCTAGACACATGCTACAAAGCCAGAGAAGGGGAAGACAATACAGGCACATTTAGAGCAGCTCTTTTGAGATGTGGCAGCACCGTTTATGGCTTTATGTGCTTTTCCTCGGTGTAATTCTGCTGCCAGGCTGGTGACTCCGTAGCCGGGGCATATTGGTTACCTGCCATGGGCAGTGCCTGCCCTGCACCCTCTTTGTTATGTGGCTGGGAGGATGCTGTGTCCTGAATGGCTCTGTCAAATGATGGATGATGATTGTGTCTTGATCCCAGTTTGGACAGAGCAGTCCGACCAGGGATGGGGAGTTTTCTCACTGGCTGTAGGACAACTACAGGAAGAACTGTGGGGCTGGATGTGTCCTGTGAGACCACTGAGAGGGGAGCAGGTCTGGCAGAAAGGAAGTCCTCCAGAGTCATCATTAAAACCCCTCTTTTCCTTTTGCAGATATGTCTGCTCTGATTTCACTCAGGAAGCGAGCTCAAGGGGAGAAGCCTTTGGCTGGAGCTAAAATTGTAGGCTGTACACACATTACAGCACAGACTGCGGTGAGTGGCTGCTTGTTGGGGGCATCTGGGGTGGGAGAGACCAGCTTTTCCCTGGAGAGGAAAGTCTCTGAAGTCTCCTAGCCTTGAGGAATTGGTGGAGGCACCTTCACTTTTCTGGTAACCTCTCAGAGAGGTTCTGCTGCCTACCTTTTCCCAGGGCGATGTTTGCTGAAGCCGGTCCTTGCTCATATAATTCCTGGCTGCCCATAGCACAAGGCTGTGCTCGGGCTGTGCTGGTGCTGTGGCTCACCCCGCTGTCTCGCAGGTGCTGATCGAGACGCTGTGTGCGCTGGGAGCGCAGTGCCGCTGGTCTGCCTGTAACATCTACTCCACCCAGAACGAGGTGGCGGCCGCCTTGGCAGAAGCAGGTGAGTACAGATGAGCCTGGGTGAGCAGAGTCCCTTCCAGTCCCTCTCCTGGCTCTGTGGCCTTGTTCTAGGAAAGGGTTGGACCAAATATCTTTTAGGGAGGGATAAGCAGGTCTGCTGTTGGTGTGGGCTGGGATTTGATCCCTGCGTGGCCCTCCTGTCTGTGGCTTTCCCAAGCTGGCCAAGCAGAAGAGAGCTCTGCCAAACTCAGCGGGTGCCAAGGATACTCCTCTTTCTCCTTCTAGGTGTTGCTGTGTTTGCCTGGAAAGGGGAGTCAGAGGATGACTTCTGGTGGTGCATTGACCGCTGTGTTAACGTAGAAGGCTGGCAGGCCAACATGGTAATGAGCCTTCTTCCAGCCCTTCCTCTGTGGAGCGGTCACTGGGGACTCCTCACCCTTCCCTTCCTGGGGCTGTTCCTAGGAGCGTGCTGGGGCTGCCTCGGCACCTGCTGGTGTTGCAGATGCCTTCGAGCCCCTGCTAAAGCGAGCGTCCTGCAGAACGGCAGCAGGAGCTGGGCTGGGGGCCACCGTGAGGGTTATGGGAGCTGTGGAGGCAGTGTCCAGAGTTGTATAGCCCAGTGGCATGGGAGCATCTCCTGCCACAGCTGCCAATGAGCTGAGAAATCACAGAACCTCTTTCCCCAAAGGAGCAGCCCCATGGGAGCTGCCCCAGCTGCTGCTGTCTTGACACAGATCCCATCTGCAGGGGTCTTTGAGGGAGACCTTTCCCTTGCTGAGAGCCAGTGATGCCTCTCGCTGCCTTGGCTTGGGGTCTGTGATGACCAGTCATGCGAGAGCATGTGGCACAGGGCTGTGACAGCTCCTCTAGCCTTTCCTCTTGGCTGTTTGCTTTTGGAGCACGAATGTTGTATCTTCCTTCTAATCTCAGACTGTTTAGTTAGTGCTGTCTGCGGTCATGTTTCCAGGCTGCAGAACAATAGCAGGGGCAGAAAACTCTGCTAGGGTTCATCAGCTCCACACAGTGGGTAAGAAATCCTCCCTTCCAGAGGAGACCCTGAATCACTGGCATCTAGGAGAACCTGGTAGTCCTGGGCCCCAGTCTTCAAACAGCCAGTCCCCAGGCCCAAATAGCCTTCCATCAGTGCCTGGAGACCCTTTCCATCTCTATCCCCATCCTGTCCCCTGAAAGTGCTGTTCCCAGTGGAAAGACTGACTGCCCCATGCTCTTACTTACCTGTTCTGTAGATTCTGGATGATGGTGGGGACCTGACCCATTGGGTTTATAAGAAGTACCCCAACATATTCAAGAAGATTCGAGGGATCGTGGAGGAGAGTGTGACTGGTGTGCACAGGTAGGAGGTTTGGGAAGGCTGATCTGAAGATCTCTTATCCAATTGCTGCTTTCTGCTCTGACCTGGCTCTGTCCTCTTCCAGGCTTTACCAGCTCTCCAAGGCTGGGAAGCTCTGTGTCCCGGCCATGAACGTGAATGACTCTGTCACCAAACAGAAATTTGACAACCTGTATTGCTGCCGGGAATCCATCCTGGATGGGTGAGTCCATCTCTTTTCCCCATCCCCACTTCAACTCTTAATGGTGGATTTGGCTCTGGTTGCTCTTGAGTGGAGACTGCGCTCTTTGCTGCTTCGCCCTCACTGTGTGTTTGCAGGATTTGGTTTTGGGGCTCCTTGCTGTCAGCGGTGTGCGCCTGACTAATCCCAACACAGGTCTCTCTCTGTCCCCCAGCCTGAAGAGGACCACAGATGTGATGTTTGGAGGGAAGCAAGTGGTGGTTTGTGGCTATGGGGAGGTGAGTTTCATAAGCCGTGAGTCAGCCTCCTGCCCAGCTGTCCTTCCCCCAGGCTGTCTCCTGCTCCTTCCCTGCTCAAAGGCCACTCACCTTTGCTTGATATAGGAGATCAGATCGGGTGAGCCATTATGGGGGAAATCTTGCTACAGCCTACTGGGAGGCTGGAGAACAAGCATCAGGTTTCCCAGCTTGCCTGTAGATTAGCTGGGCTGTAAATATGACGGCTGCTGGGAGCGCTGGCCTGAATTATAACTACCCATGGGTGCACCCATCTGCTGTCCCTGGACCAAGTTCAGCATCCAGCCTGGCTGTCACTCTGCCTGTGACAGAGGAGGTGGAAGGGCGGGCTGCATCTTGCTGGTTGATAATGTTCTGGCAGGGGGGAATCATACCACAAACTTGTAAATGATTCTGCCCTGGCAGAGCACGGAGCCGGGAGCTGACACCTTCCCTCCATCTGTGCGCTGTCTGTGTGGGTGTTTATCTTCCTGCGCTGCAAAGGCCTGGCAGTAGCTGCAAATGCTCTTCCCGGCAGGAACATGCTTACTAATTTATTTAGACACCGGTGGAACCCAGCTCTGCTTGACCAAGAGGTTGCACTGGCTCTTGCCCAGGCCCTCTGTGGTGCTGTGTGCTTCTCTAGCTGTGTGTTGTGCTGGGCGTTGTCATCTCTGGGGCCTGTCCTGAGTTTTACTGGATTTCTGCACATCAAGGGAGCCTTTCCACCCTCAACGGGTTTCCCTTTGGATGTGGGTTGGAGTCCCAGTTTGTCCTTCCTGGCTATTTTCAGTAATTGAGGTTGGAGCTGGGTGATAAGTGAGGGTGTCTCTGGAGACGTTCCTTACCCAGCAGCACTGAGCTGGCCCAAAAACAGGGCTGAGCATGGGCATGTGGAGACTAGCCAGCTGTTCGTGTGGGTAAGTGGCACGGAGATCAGGGCTTTGCTGGGATGTCCTGTGTAATTCTGTAGTGGAGAGAGAGGGCTGGAGTTGGAGATGCTTTAAAAGGAGCTCTGCTCTCCCACATGCTGATGTGGGAAGCATGGGAAGGAGGATCTGTCCCCCCCATCAGTGCAGAACAGCTCTGAATGTCAAAGCCCTTTGGTTTAGGGGCAACTGCGGGAAGTACACACTAATCCATGCTGTGCTGACCGGGAGTGTGGTGGTTTTAGAAGCTCCTGGTGGCTGTGCTGGGGGGCAGGTGGCCACGAACAGGGAGCTGGGCACATGGTACCCAGCAAATGGGGCTTCTGCCTTGCTGAGCTGCTCCTGGCGTTAGACAGAAGGGCAGCTGTAGTGTTGCCCAGCCTGGGATGTACTCTGGCTGTTTTGGGGAAGGGATTTCAGCACTCAGTGTGTCCTGCATTTGGCTTCATGCTGGTGCTTTGCCTCTGCAGGTCGGCAAGGGATGCTGTGCTGCTCTGAAAGCCCTGGGAGCGATCGTCTACGTCACAGAGATCGACCCCATCTGTGCTCTCCAAGCCTGGTGAGATGTTAAACGTAGCTTGTGAGCACCTCTTCCTTCTGCTCTCTGGCTTCCTTTAAAGTCTGACAGAGGCTAAACAGAGACAGGGGAATCTGTGGCTAATCTCAGAGAGCGTCCATCTTTTTGGGGTGATATGGGGAAGTACTGGGGCATTTTCAGGACTGGTTCAGTGGTGGGATATCAGCTGCTAGGCACCTGCCTAGCTGGCTTGGGAAGACTGCTTAAGGGTTCCTGCAGGGCTGACTGAGTGTTTCATACATCCTCCAGCTCTTACAGCATTTGTGAGAGCAGGTTTGATGCCGGATCCTTTGCACAGCCCTTCCTCTTGCATCTGGCATCTCTGGGGGTGTGGAAAGGTAGCCTGGCTGCTGTCGTGAGTGATTCAGAGCTGCTCCAGCAGTGTCTGGACACCTAACTGGGCAACCTGCTGTAGGGAACCTGTTTTGGCAGGGGGATTGGACCCGATGATCTCTTGTAGGGGTTGGGAGGGACCTCAATTCTGTGTGTGATAGCACTGAGACCCCTCCTGGCCTAAGGCAGAGAGGGACCAGGCTTCTCTTCCTCATCGTGGTTCCAATCTCTTTTTTGCCAGCATGGATGGGTTTCGTGTGGTGAAGCTGAGTGAAGTAATCCGTCAGGTCGACGTTGTCATCACCTGCACAGGTAGGGATGGAGAAGGTCCTGGGTGACCCTTGAAGCAGGCTGAGAAGGAGCAGTCGTTCCCAAGCAGGTGTCTGGAGGGCTCTGGGGCTGTTGGGGCTAGAGGACAGTTTGTTGTCACGTGTTGCTGATTCTATACCAGCAATAGCTACTCTGTGGGGAGAGTTTTTTCTCTTAACCCCCAGTTTGCTGTTTGATTGTGCTCTTCCCCAGCCCTCGGGATGAGGAAATGTTTTTCTGTGGCCAGCCGGGAGGGTGCTTGTCCTGGCTGACGTCCACTTGATGTTATCTCAAGCTGGGCTTCTCAGACCCAAGTGCAGGGAAGGAGAAATTTGAGGGTTTATATTGCCCTTGCCTTGGGTTCATCTGTGCCCTGCCGCAGGAAACAAGAATGTTGTGACCAGAGAACACCTGGATCGGATGAAAAACAGCTGCATTGTGTGCAACATGGGCCACTCCAACACGGAAATCGATGTGGTGAGTGTGCCTACTGGCTGTGTCCACCCTGTGGTCCTCCCACAGTGACTCCAGCCTCTTCCTCCTGCCCCTGCAGACCAGCCTGCGGACCCCTGAGCTGACCTGGGAGCGGGTGCGCTCACAAGTGGACCACGTCATCTGGCCGGATGGGAAGCGGGTGGTGCTGCTGGCCGAGGTGCGCTGAGAGCTGTGCTGCCACGTTGCTTTGGGCATCTGCAGTGATTTCCAGGCGGGTCGGAGTTTGAAACAGTCTTAACCAGATGGAAAGGTGCTGGGATCCTTGGAACCTAGGAGGAGGTTCAGAGCGCAGGAAAGGGTTACTTGATTTGATTTTATTTTTTCTTGAGGTAAGGGAAGTATTGTGTACCACATGCAGCTGTAGAGTATCTGGTTCATTCCTTTGAGCCAGGAGCCATTTCTGAGAGCCAAACACCGTCTGCATCTGGCTTTTACAGGGTTTCCCACGCAGCAAACTGGCTGGGTGTCTCCTCTTGCCTCTCAAGCTCTGCTGGCACTAGGAGGGGCTCCCTGTTTTTAGGGACTGCAAAATCTCCCTGCACCAAATCTGAGGGGTAGGGTGGAAACTAAGACAGAGTCTGGGCAGCCTGGTCATGTGCATGGCCCTTGAAGTATTGCCCTGTGGTTGTCCCCTGGCCCAGGGAGAGGGTAGAGGTGAGTCATATCTCAGGTGATTCAATTCGCCTTGGAGGCAAGTTCAGCTCTCAGCACCCTTCTGCTGTCTCCTAGGGCCGTCTTCTCAACTTGAGCTGCTCCACGGTTCCCACCTTTGTCCTCTCCATCACAGCCACCACTCAGGTCTGTACACTGTGGGGCTGAGGGGTGTGAGCGGTGGCGTGTGCCCTGAGGGTCTTGTAAGAGCCTTGGGGTGGGGGCGGTTTGGAAGAAGCTGGGAACCCGCAGTGCTTGGGGTCGTGCTGGCGCCACAGATGTGGTAGGCACCACCTCTTGGCTGGAATGTGGCTAACGATGGCGTGAACTTACTGCTTTGGTTACAGCTGGGAGATAACTTTTAAATGAGTCAGGCTTTGTTCTGGCAAAGTTCCTGTTGTACCATAAGCAACTGGAGAGCTCGCTGAGCACAGGTTTAAGCTTACTTCTAAGCAAGGCTTTGTTTTGTCTTTGGACTTCTGCTTTCTGTATGACAACAACAAAAACACATAACTGGAGTGACTCTTGGAGATCTGGGAGTCGGTGGTTAAATGCTTTTGAGCATCATCACCGTCTCAGCTGGGCGGACATGGCTTGTGTCCTGCAGTTTGCCCTGACTCCACCTTTCCAAAGAAAACGATGATTGAATTTGGCTCTGCTCTGTGATCTGTGCTCAGCGCTGGCCACATGAGCAGCATGGTGCCGCAGGCAGCCGAGGACAGCACAGCCTTTATTCTGCAAGTGGTGGGAGGAAATCGTGGGGCTGCAAACACGGGGGGGGACCAACGTCTGGGCAAAAATCACCGCTGTGATCAAGGGGATCATGCTAATTGTGGGGAATCTTCTTTTCCTCACACTTGTCTGTGTAAAGTGGTGGGGACAGGGGCTGTGTTTTGGACCTCATTCTCAGCTGCATGAACTGGCCCTCGGGAAGATGCAGTTTTATTTCTGTCAAAGGAGAGGCTGTGGTTTTTGGAGCAATGCCGCCAGCTTAAAATGAGCAATTCCTTTATTTCCATGTGATGCAGCAGCCTTACGGTTTAAGGGAGTTATAGCTGCTCCCCTTTCCTTCGTCCTTGTGTTCTGGTTTTCCCTTGGGCATTAAGCCCCGTGCTGCAAACAGGCTGGGTGGCACCTCATCTCTGACCTCTCTGGTGGTGGTGGGATCCTGGAACCTGGACAGGGATTCACCCTTGGGTAGAAGTACCTCCTTCAGGGCATTTTGGAAATGGTCACCCCCCTCTCTCAGGCTTCCAAACCCGATCTCGACTGCTGGGAGCTTTGTGCTGGTTGCAGGTGCTCAGTGCTGCCTGGCTGGTGGCTGTGCCTGACTGTCCCCGGTCTGTCCCCTGTGATCTCTGCAGGCTCTGGCTCTGATCGAGCTTTACAATGCTCCCGAGGGCCGCTACAAGCAGGACGTGTACCTGCTGCCGAAGAAGATGGGTGAGTGAAGAAACTGCTGTGTCCAGAGCTGCTTTATGCACTGACCTGTCCCCTGACTGATGGGGGGCAGCAGTTTTGGATATAAGGAGAAATTCAGATCTGGGTGGGACAAATCTTCCAGCTAGAGGATGAGTTCAGAGGAGCAGCAGCAATCTTGAAACACTTGCACCTCGTCCTCTTTATTTTCTTTAATGCTCTGTGGTGTGTCAGGTGGCCCTCATCCTGCAGGCTTCCTGCTTGGAGGCTTTCATGTGCCTTTTGGTGCACATCCTGCCCTGCTCGACACCAGGGCTTGGGCTCAGATCTGCCACTGGGTTGCCTAATGGTGAATTAGCGATACTAAATGGCAGGGACAGCATAACTAGACCAGTGTGTGTTCCCCTGCCCTGCTGTGGTGTGATGAGTTCACTTCCCTCTCCTTCCCAGACGAGTACGTTGCCAGCTTGCACCTGCCTTCGTTTGATGCCCACCTGACGGAGCTGACGGATGATCAGGCAAAATACCTGGGACTCAACAAAAACGGGCCTTTCAAACCCAACTACTACAGGTCAGTGCTGGCTGGATGTTGCTGGGGACATCGCTTTCCACTGGGAGCTCTGTGACCCCTCTGCAGATGGGAGCTGTGTCCCCAGGTGCTCATGGCCTCACTGTTACCTCCCTTCTCTTCTAGATACTGATGGACCATACCTATGAAGGACCAGACCACACAAGGCAACATGAGAGATTATTTTTAAAAATCATTTTTTTTTGACCTACTTTTTTTTTTAAACCAACAAAGAAACCTGTTTTTACATTTTTCAGTGTGATTTTAAGGTCACCTTTTTTTTTTTTTTTTTTCCTCTTGAGTTTTCACCCTTTTATGTGATCACATCTCTGTCTGATCTTGGCAGACAACCTGGGATTTGCTTCCTGCTTTGATGTGGCTGAAGCCGCTGGTGGCTCCCAGCCCTGGTTCCCTTTCCTGGTGTGCGAAGGGCAATTAATTCCTGCAGTGGTGTTTTTTTTTGTTTTTTTTTTTTTTTTTTGACCTTTCCAGCCCATGTTAGTCTTGTCCAGGATATCTGCAGATATGGAGATGCTGTTCTACATTATCTTACATTTTCTTTCTTTGTGTGGATTATCTGCAACTTCTAAATTGCCTTAAAGAGCCCAGTTTTAGCTGCTAGATCTATGCTCCTAGCTCTGCTTGGGAGCAGAGTGGCGCCTGCTGGCCACCTCGTGAATAGGTGACTGTCCCCACCCGGCCAGGGTCCATGTGCGGAGGTGGCTGCTGGCCTGGGTTTGGCTGGCTGGGTACGGGGAGTTCACTGTTCCAGGGTGCTAATCTGAATTTGGATGGGGGTCACTCACCCAGCATTATCCTCATCTCTCCTAGTGTGTTTTTTTTGTTTGTTTTTGTTTTTTAGCCAAACTGCACCTTAATTGAGTTTAAAACTTTTTTCCCCCTCTTTCTCCTTTTTGATTCTTAAAAAGATGTATTAAAGAGGGGAAAAGCACTGGGGGTGCATCTGGCTGCAGAGTTTGGGCACTTGCTGCATCAGAGCGGCCCCATCTCCCAGCAAGAAGTGAGGGTGGCTTTTAATGGTGTCTGGGTTTTTCAGGGGGGCATTTCACTTTTGTTTCAAGATGGATGCAGAGATGAACCTTCCCCCTGTCCCAGCCTGGGCTCCCCTTTGCTGCCTCATCCTTTGAGCTGGGCTTTCTCAGCTGCCTCCCCTGCCCTCTTATAGTGTTTCAGCTGCTCTCATTGCCTTGTTCTTTCCTTCCCTATCCTTGCTGGTGACAAATATTTCTCTTTTCTGTCTCTTGCAGCTAGTCCCAGGACAGGGAAAAGTCCTTGCAACCCAGTGAGGTTTTTCTTAGCTTTTTTTTCCCCCCCCAATGCCTCTTTCTTCACCTGGCGAAGGCCAGAGCACAGCGGAAAGGCCCCTAGCCCTTGGTTCTCTTGTTCCCTTGCTGCCTGTGCAGCCTGCATCGCCCAGTACAGGGCTGTGAGATGCTGTGGTACCCACGAGAGGGCTGCTCTTGCTGCCCTGTCCCCAGGGACGGGGGATGCTGTTTTAGTGCTGGGTTCTGGGCGCTGCTGATAGCGGAGGGTGCAATGCTCCTTTTCTCTTGGTGGGGACTGGAGGATGATGCAACCCTGAACGGTGTGGCTTTGATCCACCCTCTTGTCCCCACCTTCTCCTTTGATTATCCCTCTGCTGAGCTGCACTTGCCCAGCAGCTATGTGGGGAGCCCTCTGCTGTCCTTCAGACTTCATGGGGGACTGGGGCTTGGGGCTCTGGGGGCCTGGGCTGGGCCCCCCGCCCTGGGAGCACAGCGTCCCCCCTCTGTGCCACCCCTGTCGGGCATCAAACCCGGGAGTAGGGCCTCCAGCTCTGTATAAGCCATGTTGTGCGGGGCAGCCGGGGTGGTGGTGGCAGCGTCGGGCTGGGAGAGAGAGGTTTATTTTGTATATGAATGATTTTTAATGAATGCAATATTAATCCTTGCAGTTGAGCAATAAATCATTAAAGTCTAATTAAACTATTAGGAAAAACAAAGCACTCCTCCTGTGGGCCTTTTGTTTGAAGAGCACTGAATGCACCCCCTGGGGCTTGCATCTGAGCCCCGTGTGTGGCGGGGGCCCTGCCCCCGGGGAGCTCCTCCAGGGCCCTGCATTTGGGGTCTGAGCCCCCCTGACCCCGCTGAGGGGGACTTTGATCTTCTGTGAGCCCCTCTTGGCCCTCTGAGAGGCTGAGAGTTCTATGGGGCCTCTCTCGTCCCCCTGTAATTGGGGTCTAAGCCCCCCCAGTCCCCTCGGTTTGGGGGTTCACTGGCTCAGGGCCCCTCATTTTGGGGTCTGTCCCCAGCACCGCCCCTTCTTGCCACTCCCAACATGGCGGCTCGAGGCCGTCGAGCCGCGGGCGGAAGCGCCGCTCCCAGCATGGCTGCGGGCTCTGGGGGCCGTGCCACACCTAACATGGCGGCTCGGGGGGCGGAGCTCGGTGCCGGCCGCGTACCGCACCGGACGTGGCCGCCGGGGGCGGGCGACGCCGAGCGGTGACGCGGCCGCCGCGGCGGGGCGGCGGGACGGGCGGGCGGAGCCATGGCGCAGCCGCCCGAGCGGCCGGAGCCCGGCGCCACTCCCAACATGGCGGCGGCGCTGCCCCGGCTCTCCCTGCCGCTCCCGCGAGAAGGGGGGGTGAGTCCTCGCGAGAGCTCGGCGCGCGGCGGAGGGCGGCCGCCATGGAGCCGGGCGGCGGCGGCGGCGCGGGGCCGCTCCCGGCCAACAACAAGGCCCGCGGCGGGGCGGCGCCGCCCGGGAAGGGCCGCGACCTGGGCCGCCCGCCGCGCAAGGACTCCGAGGTCAGCGCCGCCGCCGCCGCCGGGCCCGGCTGTGCGGGGGGCGGGCGGAGGCCTTCCCGGGAGGGGCGGGGCCCGGCCGGTGCCGCTCCCGGTGCTCCCGGTCCGGTTCCGTCTCGGCTCCCCCCCGGCCTGGGCCCCGCCGCTCGGTTCTGGTGCCGGGCCCGGCCCCGCCAGCCCCTTTCCGGTTGCTCTGGGCTCGCAGCGCCCCGCTGCCGGCACCCCGCGGGCGCTCGGTGCGGGCCCGGTCCGGGCGAGAGGTGACGGAGCCCCCCGAGGGGTCCCCGGGCTGTGAGGGGCCTCCGGGCCGGGGCCGGGGCGCTGCCTCGTCCCCCGGCCCTCCCGGTGTGTCCCCGAAGCGTCCCGGCCCCGGGGGCTCCGGAGCTGCCCTGGCGGGGGCAGGGGAAGCGCCCCCGGGAGCGGAGCCCCGAGGCTGGGCAGGGTTCACCGGGGCTCGGCTCCGCTGGGCCGCTCGGAGCCAGGCTTCAGCCCCCGGGGGCCTCCCGTGGGCGTTTTCCCAGCCCCACCAAAGAAGCTCGGGTTGTTTCGGGCACGCTCTTCACATCTATTGACATCTATCTGTCGCTGGGGGAATCGTCGAAGTTTTCTTAAATCTGTGCAAAAAGGGCGAACAGCTCGGTCTCGTCCAACCCACGCCTTTCCCGAGGTTGGGCACGCCCTGCCTCCTGCTTCGTGTTTGGGTGTTTTGGGGCTCCTGGGCTGTTCCGGAGGTGGTGCAGTGGCGGGGGCTGCCGAGCAGTGAAGCGCAGCCCAGCTCAATGCGGCAGCAGGGCTGGGGAGAGCTCTGCTGGGGGTTGCCTTGGTAACGTTTATGCTGCTGCGGGTGAATTTGTTATTTCTTAAACAGAAGATATAGTCCTGGATCTGCAGGAGGATGAGGTGAATTGTGATTGTCTTGGGGATGTTGATTTTACTGAAAAATGCTGTAATTGAACTGGTTTTTTCTACTTTAAGGGCTATTCCGAGTCCCCAGACCTGGAGTTTGAATATGCAGATACCGATAAATGGGCAGCAGAGCTCTCTGGTAAGGGACTCATCCTGATGAATCAATTAATCAGCCATGATTTTCTTTCCTGGTAATGGTTAAAGGAATTCTGTCGACTCCAACGTTTTTGTTATTGTCTTTGACTACCTCACTGGTGTTAAAAGGGATGTGATATCATGTAATGATTTTTTTTTTTGCCATACACTGGGCTTATTTTTTTCATTTCCCTCATTGTAAATAACAATTAACTTGTCAGAGTTGGAGCTTTCTCTGATGGCTTGGTGCAGGTTGTGAACATTTTTTCCCTGTGTTCTTTTGGCAGAGCTGTACAGCTACACGGAAGGGCCAGAGTTCCTGCTCAACCGCAAGTGCTTTGAAGAGGACTTCAGGATCCATGGTAAGACCTTTCCCTTGGGGCGCTCGCCCCGCTGGGAGTGGGATGGGGATCTCGTGGAAGAGATGCAGGGGTTGCTGCACTAATGCTGTGTCAGAGAGCTTCAGCAGGCAGTGGCAGTCTTCATGTATTTTGTATTGCAGACCTCATTAGCACGTGTGGGCTGGCCCTGGTGTGCAGCTCACTGTGTCCAGCATGATCAGCATTTGCTGGTGTTAATGACCAAGGAGATTTGTCAGTGCCAGGACAGCTGTGCTGGAACATACTGGCAGCAGCAAGAGCAGCCAGCTCATTTTCCATCAGCTGCTGGTGGCAGTGTAGATGGATGGGATTCATCCGTCCGTGTGACGCGAGACAGGAGACAGTCCCTCTGCCCTGGTCATGCGTGCGTGGCCATTATTCCCAGCGATGTCTCGTTTGCTGGGCCAGCCCTGTTTTCCTTCAAGCCGAATCCTTTTGAGCTCTTCCTGCGATGTTTGTGCCCAGTGCAGACAGAGGTGCTGCATGCCCTCAGCCTGTCTGCTTTGGCTTTCCAGTGCGGGACAAGAAGTGGACGGAGCTGGACAAGAACCAGCATCGCACCCATGCCATGCGGCTGCTCGACGGGCTGGAGGTCACTGCGCGGGAGAAGCGGCTCAGGGTTGCCCGAGCAATCCTTTACGTTGCCCAAGGTACATCCTGACACTGGGCTGGCGGCCTTTACCCTGTTCCTAAATCTGGGTAAAGGGTTGGAAGCTATTGATTTAAAATATTTTGAAGAGTTTATTTTTCATTGCATCTTTGATTCTGCTTGGGATGCCTTGAACAAAGCTAATTCTTGAGGGAACTAGACAGTTTGTAGGAGCTTTGTCCAAATCTTAGAAGTATTCTATGTGCTATGCCTGCTCTGCCTGATTTGGACTCTTGTTACCCACAAGAGAGCAGTTCTGTCCCTCTGCATCTGACTTTTGGCATTAAATTTAAGAAAGTGTTTGTCATTCCTTCTGCAAAGCGTTCTGTCTGCATGGAAGGGCCTTGGGGTCCCTGCAGAGATGGGATTCAGTGAGGGTGTCATTGCAGGCACGTTTGGGGAGTGCGGCTCTGAGGCTGAGGTGCAGGCCTGGATGAGGTATAACATCTTCCTGTTGCTGGAAGTGGGGACGTTCAATGCTCTGGTAGAGCTGCTGAACATGGAGATTGAGTGAGTACTGTGGGCAGGCACTTAAGAAGTGGCTCTGGAGCTCTTCCCTGGGTGGGTTTTTGTCACAGAATCACAAAATGTTAGGGATTGGAAGGGAAAGATCATCTAGTCCAATCCCCCTTCCAGAGCACGAACACCTAGATCAGGTCACACAGGAACGTGTCCAGGTGGGTTTTGAATGTCCCCAGAGAAGGAGACTCCACAACCCCCCTGGGCAGCCTGTTCTGGTGTTCTGTCACCTTCACTGTGAAAAAGTTTTGTCTCATATTTATGCAGAACCTCCTGTGTTCCAGCTTGCACCCGCTGCCCCTTGTCCTATCATCAGATGTCACCGAGAAGAGCCTGGCTCCATCCTCCTGACCTCACCCTTTCCATATTTATAAACATTAATGAGGTCACCCCTCAGGCTCCTCTTCTCCAAGCCAAAGATACCCAACTCCCCCAGCCTTTCCTCGTGAGGGAGATGCTCCACTTCCTTAATCATCCCTGTGGCTCTGCGCTGGACTCTCAAGCAGTTCCCTGTTCTTGAACTGAGGGGCCCAGATGCAGTATTCCAGATGCAGTCTCACCAGGGCACAGTAGAGGGGGAGGAGAACCTCTCTTTGACCTACTAACCACTCCCCTTCTGATACACCCCAGGATGCCATTGGCCTTCTTGGCCACCAGGGCACAGTGCTGGCTCATGGTCATTGTGTGTTGTCCCAGCCCCATTCCTGGTCTATCCCTGATGTGATTCCTGCAGCCTCTGCAGTGACACACATTGTTTTGGGTCATGTCATGTAGAATTAAATGTGATCAATGCAGAAATTCACCAAGAGCTGTGTTGTCTGGCAGTGAATGAAACAGCTGTGTTCCTCCTTTCTTGTTGATGGGGGGGGCTTGTTGCAGCAATACCTGTTCCAGGGTTCCAGGGTTTGGCTCTGGTGTGTGGGTTGCTCGGGGCAGAATTAAAATGTCCCCAAACTCACCGAGGATGTTCTCCCTCCGCAGTAACAGCGCAGCTTGCAGCAGTGCTGTGAGGAAGCCTGCAATCTCCCTGGCTGACAGTACGGACCTGAGGTATGGAGCAGGGTTTGGAGGAGAGGCAGACAAGAGTTTCTGGCTTGCTTTGCCTTGCTTTTTTTCCTCTGTGCCTGAGCCCAAACTCCTTGGTGTGGAGTGGGTGAATGGAAGGCAAGCTGTGGTTGTGGCAAATGAAGCCTTCCCCCAGAGCACTGGCTGCTGGCAGCCTCCTTAACCCGCCTCAACCTCTGGTGATTAGCCCAATCTTCTGCTCTTTGCAGGGTGCTGCTGAACATCATGTATCTGATTGTGGAGACAGTCCGGCAGGAGGCCGAGGGGGACAAGACCGAGTGGAAGAGCATGCGACAGACCTTCCGAGCAGAGCTAGGTGAGGACTCCACACTTGTTGGGGAGGATGGGATGAGGGTTCCTGGGGCTGAAGAGCAACAGGACAAGATCAGGTTTGGCTCCAGGCCCCAGGTAGCAGGGCTCTGAGTTGGTTTCTGCTAGGCTGAACCTTGCTGGATGGGGTGAAGGAGGGGAGCAGAGGAGGCCAGCCAGCCAGCTTTTTTTGCAACCTGTGTGCACGCTCCCTGGGAATGAAATTGAATATATGGGCTGTCATTTCCTCTAAAAACAGTGTTAAGAAATTATGGATAGTACAAGGCCATGGAAAAGCAAAGAGGAGCTGCCTGGGGTGAAATGAGGACCTTGGAGATGGGGTTGAGAGCCTGTCAGAGCCGTGGGAGGTGCAGGGGCCAGTGTTGCCAGTGTGCAGGAGGATGGGTGAGCACAGGGTGTGAGGAGGGCCTGGCTATCGCTGCTCTCTGGTTCCAGGAGCCCCTCTGTACAACAACGAGCCCTTCTCTGTCATGCTCTTTGGGATGGTGACTAAATTCTGCAGTGGCCACGCCCCGCACTTCCCCATGAAGAAGGTGCTGCTCTTGCTCTGGAAGACTGTGCTGGTAAGGGAAAGGACACTGGGCGTGCCAGTGTGCATCTTGCAGTTTTATGTTTAGTAGAGGAAGGAAGTTCTGCCCTCAGAGCTGTCTGTAATTGCTCCATCCTTTCCTTTCTGGCATTTAGCCGAGTAGATGTGTGCCCGATTAAAAACCTCTCAGGTTTCGCCCCCTAAGGGAGCATTGGATGTTGGTCTCTGGAGTTGGATTTCAAGGATGGACCCAATTAAGGCCCTTAGCCAGGGTTCCATGCAAAGATAAAGGTCCAGATACCTCAGCTGCAGCTGCACGAACAACCTCCCATCCCTGCTGTATTTCACAATGACAAAAGCAGTGTGGAGACAGACAGATCTTGTTTTAGACCATGGGGAAGGATTTGGGACTCCCAGAGAGCAGATTTGGGAGGGTGGGTGGAGAAGCCCCCAGTGCCACGTACAGAGGACTCATACCCCTCTGTTCAGGTTGCCATGGTCTCCCTTGCAGTGCACCCTGGGGGGCTTTGAGGAGCTCCAGAGTATGAAAGCAGAGAAGCGAGAGGTCCTGGGCCTCCCACCGCTCCCAGAGGACAGCATTAAAGTCATCCGCAATATGAGAGCTGCCTCCCCACCAGCATCAGCCTCCGATCTTATCGAGCAGCAGCAGAAGCGAGGCCGGCGGGAGCACAAGGTGAGTCCAGAACTGGGGCCAGCAGTGTTAATCAGGAGAAAGCTGGGGTCAGGACACAGATCTTGGAGCAGTTTGTGCCCTGGGTATTTCCCTGCCTGACAGTAAGCAGTAGGACAGAACCCACCTTCCTGCTCTTTTTTTTTTTTCTCCAGGCCCTGATTAAACAGGATAACCTCGATGCCTTCAATGAGCGGGACCCTTACAAAGCTGATGACTCCCGTGAGGAAGAGGAGGAAAATGATGATGACAACAGCCTGGAGGGAGAGACCTTTCCCCTTGAACGTGATGAGGTGATGCCTCCGCCCACCCAGCATCCCCCAAGTGACCGCATTGCCTGCCCCAAGGGGCTGCCCTGGGCCCCCAAGGTCCGGTGAGTCTGGGGGGCTGATCCTGGGCTGGGCTGCAGGGAAAGCTGGAGCTGCTCAAGTAAAATAGAGGCTGTTACATTTTGTGACTTCAGCAGGGGTGTGTGGAAGATGTTGGAGATGGGGAGGTCAATCAGGTGGTCACTTCAGTGGCTATCGGTCAGTGGGATGACACCCACTGTTCCCTCTATTTGGCCACGAGGCCAAATGTTTATTCCTGATGCCCTGTGCTTGGGGGCTGTGGTGTATCACAGAATGGTTAAGAATGGAAGGGACTTCTGGAGGTCGTCTGGTCAAACCCATCTGCTCAAGCAGGGTTGCGTAGATGAGGTTGCTCAGGACCATGCCCAGGTGGCTCTTGAAGATCTTCAAGGAGGAGACTCCACAGCCTCTCTGGGCGAGCTGTACCAGTGCTGTCACCTGCGCAGTACAGAAGTGCTTCCTGATGTTTAGATGGAACCTCTTGTTCCAGTTTGTGTCCATTGCCTCTTGTCCTGGCACTGGGCACCACTGAAAAGAACCTGGCTCTGTGTCCCCAGCTGCAAGGGGGATTTAGGCTGATGGGAAGATGCGACTCTTCTTCTTGTCCCTTTTGCTGCAGAGAGAAGGACATCGAGATGTTCCTGGAGTCCAGCCGCAGCAAGTTCATCGGCTACACTCTGGGCAGGTGGGTTCCTGCAGAGCCATCCTAGGGAACTGTTGGTGTGGGGGTGCTGTGGCAGAGGCTGCTAGTGTGGGGGCTGCTGCTACCCTCCAATTGGCAAGCTCAGCTGCCAGCTCCTCTGGGTGGTGGTCCCTGACCTGCCCATGGGGTGGGTGGCTCATGATTGCTCCTGTCTGCAACCAGCCCAGCTTTTTCCCTTCTCTCCAGTGACACCAACACAGTGGTGGGGTTACCCAGGCCCATCCATGAAAGCATCCGAACCCTGAAGCAGGTGAGTACGTTGATGGATTCCTCCAGTTCTTGCCTTTGTGTGGGTCCCCCACCCCCTGCACTGATCACAGGTCGGGGCCAGTGCTGTGTTTTCCTGACCTCTCCCCACCTTGCTCAGTCGTGTGAGATGAGAGACCTCAAGTTTTCATTTCTTCCCTGGTTTCCCAGGCTGGCCAAGCCTCTTTCCTCACTGGCTTCATCCTTTTCTTACTGGGGTTGTCCCAGAGGTGAGACCAGCAGCCACCGTCCCCCTGCCTCCCTTCCCATCAGTGTTGGGTCACCAGTAGGATAGGAGTAAAAAGGTTCCTGGAGGGACTAAAAAAGATGAGAGGACAGAGCGGGAAATGCAGTAATGCTGGGGCAGTGTCAGGATGTGCTGCAGAGCAGGCAGGGAGTGATAACATTGGTGGGGGACTCTGGCCCTTGGTGTGAACCCTCTTCTTTCTCTCTGCAGCACAAGTACACGTCAATCGCAGAGGTGCAAGTGCACATGGAGGATGAGTACCTGCGCTCCCCGCTCTCTGGGGTGAGTGTGGGGTGTGGATGGGATGAGGCTCCAGAGTTGGAGCTGTGGGCATGTGGTTCTGCCTGGTGTTTCAGCAGTCGGGAGGGCTGGGTTTGCTCTGCAGGTCGTTAGGGAAGGAGGAGCAATTTCTCCAGGGACAGAGAGGGGGGTATGCAAGGGAACGTTGGGCAGGAGCCGGGGATATCTTACCCTTAGGGTCAGAACACCCAGGGCTGAAACAGACCCTTTGCACTGGTGGCTGCTCCTGGTGTGAGGTTTTCTGATCTCTCCTGGCACCAGGGGGAAGAAGAAGTAGAGCAAGTCCCTGCAGAGATCCTGTACCAGGGCCTCCTGCCGAGTCTGCCGCAGTACATGGTGAGCACTGTGGGTCTCCTCGGCTCTGCTCCATCCTCCTGGAGCCGATCTGGGAGCCTCTCACCTCTGCTGTTCTGTCCTTTTCTAGTCATGTCCCCACGTTTTCTTCCTTCTGAACATATGTGTCACTGTCCCTCTGTTGTCTGGTGGGGAAGGGTGGCTTGTGGCTGGTTTCCCCCACCCCCTTTTCCATCTCTCTCTTTTCTCCCCAGATTGCTCTCCTGAAGATCCTCCTTGCTGCAGCTCCCACATCCAAAGCTAAGACGGACTCTATCAACATCCTGGCAGATGTCTTACCAGAGGAGATGCCGTGAGTGACCATGGAGGGCGAGCGGAGGAGTTCAGTTGTAATGGGGAGGGAAGGAAGAAGGGTTTGGAGCCAGGCAGGATCGTGGGGGCTGTGACTGGGCTGATGCTTCCTGGGCAATCTGACTGTCCTGTGGTGTAGCAGAACCTGACTGCATTCCCTGCTTGATAGCCCAGGGAATGGCAAGGCTGCCCACAGACACCTCTGGGGCAGCCTCTGGGGCTGGTAGGGTGCAGGCACTGCCCCAAGGATTCCTCTGTGTGCCCCAGGACCACAGTGCTGCAGAGCATGAAGTTGGGAGTGGATGTCAATCGGCACAAGGAGATCATCGTCAAAGCCATTTCTGCTGTCTTGCTCCTTCTGCTCAAGCACTTCAAACTGAATCACATCTATCAGGTGAGCTGGGCCAGGGTCTGGCCACCAAGCTTCTGGGATGGGCAGCACCCAGGATGGGTCTGCATTCACCTGCCCCCTTGGCCTTTCTCCACAGTTTGAGTATATGGCCCAGCATCTGGTCTTTGCCAACTGTATCCCACTCATCCTGAAGTTTTTCAACCAGAACATCATGTCCTACATCACTGCCAAGAACAGGTAGTGGAGGAGGGTATGGGAAAGGGGGTTCTGCTTGCTTTCTCCCTCCCTGGCCAGGGCTTGGGTGCAGGCAGGCCCAGTTGGGGGACTGCCTTGCCCCACAGCCCTGCATGGGGTATGATCCATGGGAGCAGCGTGACACCCTCCCTCCTTTCTGCAGCATTTCTGTCCTGGACTACCCATACTGTGTGGTGCACGAGCTGCCGGAGCTGACAGCGGAGAGTCTGGTATGCTGCTCCCTTCTCTTCGGGCTGCTCCCTTCTCTTTGGGCTCCCAGTGACCTGCAGTGCTTTCCAGAGGGGTTTGTGGGCGCAGGGAGACAGCAGGGCTCCAGCACCCAGACCTGGCACCCTCAACACTTCTGTGCTCTGCCTCTGGCACTGCTGAGGGTTCTGTGGGTACCCTTGGGCTGGCAGGCATCTCCTGGCTGCTTGCTGTGCCGTGCCTCTTTGGGCAATGGTCCTGGGGCCAGCACAGCCTCTCCTTTTCATATCTGCATCCCTGCTTCCATCTCACGCTTTACTTCTGCCTCTGCTTTCCTGCAGGAGGCAGGAGACAACAACCAGTTTTGCTGGAGGAACCTTTTCTCCTGCATAAACCTCCTGCGCATCCTGAATAAGCTGACCAAGTGGAAGCACTCCCGCACTATGGTGAGGGCTGGGGACCCCTCGGGCTCAGCCCAGGCAGGCTAAATTGGGTGAGAGGATGGTGGGTACCTTGGGGCGCCCCTCAGGCTACACCCCAGAACTTGCTGGAGAGTGGGAGAGCAATGGGGGTGCCTGCAGAGTGAAGGGAGGTGAGTGGGGAGTGGGAGGCTTTTGGGGAGGGTGCGTGCATGCTGCACGGAAGGTTTGTGTGTGTGCCTGGGCTGCAGGAGGGGGCTGGCACCTGTACAGCAGGGGGCACCCAGGTGTCCCCAGCTGTGCCACCACCCGGCCCTGGCTGTTCCTCAGATGCTGGTGGTGTTCAAGTCTGCGCCCATCCTGAAGCGGGCACTGAAGGTGAAGCAAGCCATGATGCAGCTCTACGTGCTGAAGTTGCTTAAGGTGCAGACCAAGTACCTGGGTCGGCAGTGGAGGAAGAGCAACATGAAGACCATGTCAGCCATCTACCAGAAAGTGCGGCACCGTCTCAATGACGACTGGGCTTATGGCAACGGTATGTCTGCTGCAGCTGCCACGTGTCCTGTTACCCGCAGTCCTTCCACTCCATGCAGAGATGTGTTTGTGCCAGAGCTGTCCCTTTGCTTAGGGTTTTTGCAGCCCCTGGGTCTGGGAAGATTTGGGGGTGATGGCATTGTGGGGAAGGAGCTGGCAGTGGCCAGCAGTGTTGGAAATGTCGGTGGCTGCCTGCTCTGTGCCTATGCATTCTGCTCTTTGTAAGAATTTGAAAAATCTCATCCTGGGGGATGTTGGTTGCCTGAAGTGCCCCAGCTCTCCTCTGACACCCTCTTCCCTCTGCCCAGACCTGGATGCCCGGCCCTGGGATTTCCAGGCAGAGGAGTGTGCCCTGCGTGCCAGCATTGAGCGCTTCAACTCACGCCGCTATGACCGGGCGCACAGCAACCCTGACTTCCTGCCTGTGGACAACTGCCTGCAGAGCGTGCTGGGCCAGCGCGTGGAGCTGCCTGAGGATTTCCAGGTCAACTACGACCTGTGGCTGGAGAGAGAGGTCTTCTCCCGGCCCATCTCCTGGGAGGAGCTGCTGCAGTGATGGCCTCGCAGCGAGGATAGTGGGGAAGCAGGAGGTGTCTGGGGACAGGCTGGAGGCTGGGGGGTGAAGCCGCAGGTGTGTGGCTTTAGCAGGGTCTGTGGGTGCCTGGCCCCCTGCGGCAGGGCTGGGAGGGATCCGGGATGCCATGGTGCCCCTCTGCCTTCTCCCAGGCTTTGTCATCCTCAATCCTGTGCTGGGGGTGAAGGCTTTGAAAAGAGGCCACAGTTCCCTGGGTGTCTCCTGTTAGATGGAGGACTCTGTGCCCCTGCTCCAGCCTTTCAGATGTGGCACTGCCATCGCCCTGCCACCTCCTCTCACCAGCCAGGGCCGAGGAGGGAGAGCAGTTAGTGGAGCAAATCGAGGGGAGGTGATGCTGTGGGACACAGGGCTACTGTGGCAGGAAGACCGTAGCTGTGTCCCCCCCACCAGACCCTGCTGGGGGACACAGCAAAGGGGCCAGGGGTGCTGGGAACATGGTGGTGACAGGGCCGAGGGGCTGGGGTGGGCTGGAGGCTGCAGTCTTGCCTTGCCCCGCTGGGTGGGGTGGATGAGCTGTACATATATATATATATTCGCGATACCTCTGAGCTGTGTGTCTGATCTCTGTCTGTGTCCTCATCCCTTTGGCCCCAGGGAAACAGCCATGGGTGAGGACAGTGGTGGGGCTGAGCTGGTGCCCAGGTTCGTGGTCTTGTGTTTCCCATCCTTATCCCCACGTGGTCCTCAGGTCACACACTTAAGGCGGACCAGATCTGTTGGCCTAGGGGTGATCATCCCCCTGTCCTCTGCTCTGGTGAGGCCGCACCTCAAGTGCTGTGTTCAGCTTTGGGCCCCTCACTGCAAGAAGCACATCAAGGCCCTGGAGTGTGCCCAGAGCAGGGCTACGAGGCTGGGGAAGGGCCTGGGACACAAGTCCTGTGAGGAGCGGCTGAGGGAACTGGGGGTGTCTGGGCTGGAGGAGGCTCAGGGCAGAGCTCATTGCTCTCTGCAGCTCCCTGAGAGGGGTGGGGAGCTGGGGGTCGGCCTCTGCTCGCAGATAACCAGGGCCAGGAGCAGAGGGAACGGCCTGGAGCTGTGCCAGGGGAGGTTGAGGCGGGCAATGAGGAGCCATTTCTGCTCAGACAGAGCGGGCAGGCGTTGGGACGGGTTGCCCAGGGAGGTGGGGGAGTCCCCGTCCCTGGGGGGGCTCCAGGAGAGGTTGGGGCTGGTGCTTGGGGACACGGCTCAGTGGGTGCTGGTAGTGGGGGGGACAGTTGGACCAGGTGACCTTGGAGGTATTTTCCAACCTTAACGATTCTGTGATTCAGTGGAGGAGCTGGAGACCAAACCATCCCTGGAGCCTGGTCACAACAGAGCTCCCCTTTGTGCCTTGCTGTGCCTCAGTTTCCCTGACCAAGGGGTAGCAGCAGCTGTGGGTAGCTTGGGTTGGTGAATCCCAAAAGATTCACCCCTGACTTCAGCGAGAGGCAAGACAGGGGCAGAGGCTGAACCCATGGTGCTCCTGCTGGGTGTCCCGTGACACAAACCATCCCCGGTGCTGCACCCTGCCCTTGTTCCCCGCTGAGCGGTATGGATGGGGGGGGGATGCGATGTGTTTGTTTGCAAAGCTGAACTGCTGAGGGCTGCTTCCCTCCTGCTGGGGTGCGGGCAGCCCCCGGCACCCACCTTGTGCCTGCTCCGCTCCCGGGGCAGGAGCCAGCGCCCGAGCAGCCGAGGTGTGAGCGAGCTGTGTCTCCATCAAGCCTCTCCGAAATGTTCCCCAGCTGTGCGGGTGATCACAGACCGTGGCTTTTACAGCATGGCCCCAGCCATAAATAACTTATTAAAGTGTGTTTTATTGTTTATAAATGAGTAACAAAATCCCTGCAGATGGCAGGGGCTGCAGGAAGTGGGGGTGCAGTATGGGGCCCCTGGGGGTTGTCCACCTGCCGTGGCCATGGTGCTCCTGGGGTACTGAGACTTTTGGAGGGTTTTGCATGGAAACCTTGTTTTTTTTTTGTTTGTTTTTTTTTTTTGCCCCAGATTGGGCTGGTCAGTGAGGCTCGGCCTTTCCTGAGCGTCTCCACTTTCCTTCCCCAGCACGGGCATGCAGCAGAACTGGCAGCAAAGGGGGAGGGCTGTTTTGGATATTTTGTTTTTTTTTTTTGTTTTTTTTTTTTTTTTGTTTTGTTTTTGCACAAGGAAGTATAACAGCATCTTTTAAAGATGGGTTCAGCAGGAGCAAGAAGAGACCTGTTGTTGGCTTGATTTGGACAATTTGGCCGTGGTGATGGGGCGTTTACTGTCTGGAAAGTAAGCTCGGATGCACTGCCTTGAAGAGGTGTTTGGGGGTGCTTTGCAGTTTGCTCCGGGACCCCCCTGTCACAGAGCAAATGAAGCACATCAGCTGCATGGGGAAATTCAGTCGTGTCCCCTCCCTCCCGATGCCTGAGACCACTCCAAAAATTGGACACCCCCCCACCTGAAGTGACCATTTCTTCCCAGGACAGCTGCAGCTGGGACACCCAGACTGGGACGGAGGGAGGGGAGAGAGGAAGGGGGGAGCTCCGCGCTGGTTTAGGGGCCATGTGTCCAAGCTGGGGAAGAGAGCAGCTCAGTTCCCCAGGAGAAGGGAATGGTGCCCCAAAACCACCCAGCTCCCCCTGCCATGCGGGTCTCCCATCCCTGCCCCCATGGTCACCTTCCCTGGGGGCTGCAGCCTCAGAGTATCCTCAGGGTTTTCTGGAGCTGATTTCAGGGTCCCAGCACCAGCCCCCATGGCAGAGGCAGTGACAGCTGGGCCCCCACCAGCCTCTGTGTCTGCGGGGGGGGGCAGAGAGGTGGCAGGGTGGGCTGTGTTTCGGGGGTACCCTTTTCCTGCCCCCCGATAGCACGATGGAGAGGGCTGGGCTGGGGGAAGCTGGCAGTGATCGGGGTGCATGGGGGACAGGGGTGACCCCGCTCCCACCCCCCAGTGCCGAGCGGTGCCGTGTGCCTCGGGAGGGAGGAAGCAGGCAGGGAGGATGCGTCCCGGGGCTGCGGGGGGCTCAGGCGAGGGGTCCATGTCCCGTGGGGGTGGGTTACGTGGTCCAGCCCAGCAGGCTGCCCGGCTCCTTGGCTTTCATCCGCAGCGTCACCAGGGCGGGCGATTTGTAGTCGTTCTCTGGAGGGGGCTCGAAGGGGTGGCCACCGAGGGTCGGGGGGAGGCCGTGCAGGGAATACAGGCTGTTGATGCCGGGGGGGTGGCTGGGAGAGGTGGGGATGCCCATGAAGCTGGCCATGTTGCTGTGAGCGTGGGGGTACGGAGACACGCACGGGGACGGGATGCTCTCGGGGGCCACGAGGCAAGGCCCTGTTGGGCTCCCAGGGCCGGAGCTCGGCCAGAGGTTGCTCTGCAGCTGCAAAAAAAGGAACAGGAATCCCAAAGTGAAGCGGTGGAGAGGCTGGGTATGCACAGATGAGGGTTGGGACCACATCACCCCCCCCAGCTCTTGAATCCCCCTTGTCCCCAGCGAGCGAGCAATGCAAGGGCTGCCCTTGCTTTACTTTAATTGCTTGGGGGAGCTAATCCTGATAGAAATCTGTGCAGAACGCTGCCCTGTAGGGTGTGCAGTTCGCAGTGCTGCTGACCCCCCTGTCACCTCCCCAGCCCTGTTCCCTTGTGGTGCTGCAGCCCCTACACCAAGCAGGGCAGTCATGGGAGAGTATGGAGGATGTGTACAAAGCTGCTTTTTAAACTATTTTGGTGCTTTTCAGTGTTTGAAAATAAGGCAGTTTTGCAGAAAAGGGAGGGATGAAATGCTGACGGATTTACAGGACGATGAGGAAGAGGAGGGAGACCCTGGGTGACCACGCACCATCAGGGGATGCTGACGGGAATGATGGATCACCAGCCCTGCAAAAGGGGTTTCCTTGCATGGGGGGGAACCCAACACCTTCCCGGAGGGGGACGTTCCCAGGGGAGATGGCAGGGCCATGAAGCAGCCTCTTCCTGCCCTAGCAGAACGTGCTGCTGCATCTTCCCTGATCTCCCGTGGGGGCCAGGTGCCTTGCAAGGGGGGTGGGCACAACCACACAGCTCGTGGCAGAGGCAAAAGCTGGGCACTGTGGGTTACCGATGGGGGTAGTGGGGTGCTGTGGGCAGCTGTGGGGTTTCTCACCTCCTGGATTTTCCCATAGCGTTCCCGTTTCCGCCACTTGGCCCGTCGGTTCTGGAACCAGACCTGGGGGGCAGAGGAGGGGCTGAGGCGTGGAGACCCCCGCCTGTCCCGGCAGGAAGAGTAACCTGTGGTGCCCCCCCATCGTCCCCTTCCCCTGCTGATTCTCTCCATGGTGGGGAATGGAGAAAATTCCCTCATGTGCAGCTCTGGACAGCCTCAAGCTCCCCAGATGTTTTCTCTAGCAAAAGAACAGAAATGGCGCATCTCTCTTGGGAAAGAAGCAGTCCTGCTCCACGCGTGGTGATTTTCTCCCCCTTGTGATTCTGGGCTTCATTTACCCCAGGTTTTGCTGCAGGAGGCTCTTCAGGACAAAACCCCCCACCCCACACCCCCTCTGTGCTGCTGGGAGTGTACCAGTACAGCAACGTGTCCCGGAGAGCAGGACGTGGTGCTGGGATTCCTGCCACACAGCTCTCAGTGCTACTGTTAATTTCAGCCAAATCCACCCCAAATCAGGGCTTGCAGCTCTCTCAGAGGCCATGGCAGGCATGGCGAGGCTGGGTATGTGCTGGCTTGGGGTGTGTGTCCCCTGCCCCTGCCCCATGCAGGGGGCAGTACCCAGAGCTCGGTGGCTCGGGGCAGTCAGTGCCCAGCCTCATGCCACGCGCCCCCAGCCTCGTGCCCTGCTCTGTTCCCCCCCGCCTGCGCTGCTCTCTCCACCGGGCCCCCCCTCCAAGTCTCCTCCGCCAGCACGGAGCGTCACACTGCGTGGCAACGCCTCTGGAAAAGCCCGCTGGCCGGCTGCTGGTACGGTGCCGGCAGAGCTGGGGCACGGAGGGAGGGCCTCACCCCACCCCACAACACAAAACTGGGGTCCTGGGATGGGATCCCCAGCCCCATCCAGGCTGCACCCTGGGGGCTTGGGCTGGGTGTGGGGATGCTCCATCACTGCTCATCTGGGGTTGGGATGGGAGGGAGGCCAGGAGGGTGTTAGGGGGGTGTTTGGTGGGGCACAGGGTACGAGGAGGCTGGGGGGTGCTGGCAGCAGCCTCCCAAATTTTAACTTCTGCTGTCCCTTGGAGGGGACAAAGGAAGAGGTGAAGTGAGGCAGCTGGCACTTGGCACCACTGTGGTGGTGGGCGCAGCGAGCACCAGGGCTGGGATTTCCTCCCTGGGGCTTGGCCCAATCCCCCAGGCAGCACCAGCCCCTCACTCAGCATCACCTCCGCAACCTCTGCTGCGCAGGAGAGGAAAGTGTCCTCCAGCCCTGCCTGGCATGACCCCTTAGCAAGATGCCGAGAGCCCCAAGCCATACCTGCACCCTGGCCTCGGTCAGGTCCGTCCGCAGCGCCAGCTGCTCACGAGAGTAGACGTCGGGGTAGTGCGTCTTCTGGAAAACCTTCTCCAGCTCCTCCAGCTGGAAAGTGCTGAAGGTCGTCCTGTTCCTCCGCTTCTTGCTCTTGCTCCTGCCCAGCGGCAGGGACTCGGGCAGCGGGGGAGCTGGGTGCTCCCGCAGGCTGCCCAGGGGTGCTGCCAGCATGCAGCCCAGCTGTCCCGGGGCTTTGCTGGGGGCTCGGCAGGCTGCGGGCACCACCTGGTACTCGCCTTTGCATCCCTTCTCACCACCTGGGAGGGGAGAGCCACAAGGGGGGTTGGTTAACGCAAGGAGCCCCCCGTTCCTGCAGGGAGAGGATGAAGACTGCATTTTGGGTGCATTCCCCATCACCCCATGAGATGTGTGGGTGCAGCTCCAGGGGAAAGGGGCTCCATCTGGGTCAAAGTCATGGCAGGGAGCGTGGAGGGCAAAGCCCTCGCTCTGGGGGAGCAGGGGGCTGGCTCCCCGAGGGTGCCGGGGGAAAGCTTGGTGGGTGCTCGGCACCGCAGGACCCGCACTTGGGGCGCCTCTCAGGAGCTGCTCTGATGGGTACAGGGTGTGCAGCGGGGCAGAGGCAGGCGAGTGAGGGTTCACCTTCCTGGCCGAGCTTTGCTCAGCTCTCCCCACTCCCTTCCTGCACAGGCTGCTGCCTCCTCCCGGGGCAGAGCCATTGGAGCTGCAGAGCCTGGGTCACATCCAGAGTCCTATGGCTCAGCTCGGTTCAAGGGGGGACAGGCACAGCGCACCCCAAAAAGCCTCTGCCTGCTGCTGGTACTGCATTTCCTTCAGCCGTAACTCTCAGGAAACAATTCAAAAAGGAGTAAAAACCAACCAAACAAAAAACCCCACCCTCTTTGCTCCTTTCCCCTCCCTCCTGCACGACAGGAGCCAGAGCAATAAGTTGGGGTTCCCCCCCTCCCCGCACTGCTGCTTGGCCTGTGGGGAGTCTCACAGAATGGACTCCAGGAGCCAAATCCCTGCCAGTGTTTCAGAGGCACCACGATTGCCTTTGTCCCCCAGGGAGGGGTGCTTGTCCCCACGGAGGGACACGCAGAGCTCAGAGTCTGAGCGGCTCTGGCCAGGATCTGGTGCTGCGGGGTCCCCTGAGGAGCAGAACTGGTGAAGGGGACCTGGTCCCCCAGCAGTCGCAGGGGACACACAGGGGCTTTACCCGGACAGGAGATGAACTGAAATCCATTCTTTTGCCCCCACCCAACTACTACCACCTCCAGGGACTTGGGCTGGCAGCAGGTAGGGGCCAGAAGCCCTCCCGGTGGGCTCAGCCCTGGAGATGGGCAGGATGCAGCCCACCGCTGGGTGCTGGGCACGGCACAGCGCTGGGGGCCGGCGAGGGGGAAATCACCTCCTTGGGGACAGATCCTCCTTCCTGGCCCGCTACCGTCACATCTCAGCGGAGTGGGGTCCCCACACACCCTCGTGGGGCTCTGTGCTCCCCCGCAACCAGCCCCCGCAGCGGCCTTTTCTGGACTTTCCTTTTTGATTTTTGGTTGTTTCATAATTAAGGCAATTTGGGGGTTACTGCGCACAGACAAGAGTCGAGGTGCATCTGCTTTGAATTAACGGGAAAATGTTATCTTGGGGTGGGGTTTTGGGGGGGGGCGACTGCTCCCCTTCCCTCTCGGTACCGACCTGTGTCCGTGCCCCGGCGGCGGGTAACGGTGAAGGGATGAGGCCGAGCTGCCGCTTCCTCCCGGCTTTGTCTTTCAAAGGGCTCGGCCGGGCTGAGCCCGGGCTAGAGCTGGGCCAGGGGGTTTAGTGATAAAAAACAAGCCCCACCAAGGAGCAGAGCGAAGGCGAAAAAAAAAAAAAAAAAAAAAAAAGCAACTGAAAATCAGGAAAAACAAAGTAAAAAAAAAATCCGCTGCACAAACCGGTCTGATAAATGCGTCGGGTTCGGGGTTTTTCCCCTTTCCAAAGGCACCGCATTTCCAAGCGTCCAGCGGGTTCCAGCATTGGAGACAAATAAATAAATGGCCAAAAAGGAGAAGGCAGGAAGGGAGCAGGATACAGGCGTGTAGCTAAATAAACAGAGTCGCAGGGGGACAAAGAGGATGGGAAAAAGGGAAGATACAGATACCCCCCAAACCAACACCCCCTGACCAATTTTGCGGCGCTGGGGAAGCCAGCAGCTGGGGAACAGCTGCACGATTATTGGGTGAACCGGGAGGGGAAAGGAGCACTCAGAGGGATCATTAGTGAAGGGACGGGGCACGGGAAGGGCTCCCGGGAACCGGGGGAGAGAACGCGGCTGCCGGCACCCGGAGCAGGTAAGCGCGGCCCCGGTACGGCCCGGCCCGGGGGGTGGCAGTGGGGGCTCCCCGTGCCCCGTGGCTTTCTCTACCTGTTGTGCCGAGCCCCACCTGGTTCCCATTACACTGCGGTGCTGCCTTTTTTTTTTTCTTTTTTCCTTTTTTTCCTTTTTTTTTTTTCCTTTTTTTTTGGGGGGTTCTATTAAAGCGAACGGGGA
The DNA here is from genome assembly GCF_963932015.1 of Anas acuta. Classification (NCBI taxonomy): domain Eukaryota; kingdom Metazoa; phylum Chordata; class Aves; order Anseriformes; family Anatidae; genus Anas; species Anas acuta. The sequence goes on along the minus strand of NC_089002.1, from coordinate 1,558,019 downwards.
CATAAAAGGCCCGCGGGACGGGATGAACCGGAGCCCTCGGCGGTCTCCGACGGCCTCGTCCGGGAGGGAAAGAGCGAGGAGAGGAGCGGGCCCGGGGGAAGCGCCGCGTCCTGCCCGAGCCTGGCGGCGGCCCCGAGCCGGGACCCCCCGGGACCCCGCCGCTCCCGGCCCAGGAGCTGCCGTCGGGCGCCGGGCGCTGCCGGTGAGGCCGGGCCCGGGCGGCGGCCGGACGCATCCCCCCCGAGGGACGGGGCCGCTTTTCCATCCCCGGAGCTTGAACTCTCCCCGCTCCCGGCCCCGCCGCCCTGGCCGGGATCCCCGCTCCCCTCGGGCTTGCCGGGGTCGAGGCCGCCCGAGCCGTGGCGGTCTGTGCTCTAACAGGGCCATGTCGCGACAGCGGGAGGGTGTCGGCGATAAGGGGGCCCGGAGGCACTGAGGGCAGCCCGCCCGGCGCATCCCCGGGGCCGACGGCAGGATCGGGCTCCGTGCGGGGGCAGAAAGGAGGAAAGAAAAGGGCTGGGGGAGTACCGGCCCCGGCTCCCACCTCCACCCCGCAGCTCCCGGTACCTGCAGCCCCGGCCGGGTAGAAGGGCTTCCCACTGACGGCCACGGCGAGGGGCCCCGGGCTGGTGGCACCCAAATACCGGGGCTCTGCCTTGTCCGGCGGGCAGTGGGGGCTGAGCGGCGGCGGGTGCCGGGGGGGTCCTGGCTGCCCGGCCACGAAGGGGCCGGGGGTCCGCGGTGGCCCCGGGGGGGGCCCGGCCCGGCGGCCGGTGGGGAAGGCCGGGCAGCCCCTCGCCTCCATGCTGCAGGTTGGAGGGGCCGGGGCGGCCGCGGGGAGCGGATTTTGTGCGGGGCTGGGGGGGGGGGGGGGGGTTGGGGCTGGAAGGGAGGGCTCGCCCAGCACCCCCAGCACACTCACACCCACCCACCCCAGCCCACTGCACCGCTTGGGTCACGTGCGCCCTCCCACCCGCTCCGTTAACCCTCTAATCCCGGTGCCCCCCCAGCCCGGGACACCCCCATCCCCCTGCCGTGGCTGGGGGCACAAACCCGCTCCGTGCCCGGGCAGGGGCTGCGGGGGTCTGGTCCTCCCTGCTTGCTGCTCCCCGGGGTCTTTGGGCTACAGGAAGCGCCCAGGGCCCTTCCTTGATTCCAAGCCTCAACCCCAGCCCCTGGGAGCAGCTCAAAGTCCCAGGCAGGGGGATAAACCTCTGCCCTCAGTCTTTCAGACACCCATTGGGTTTTTTCCCCTTTGCAGGCCGCGTGAGGCTGTCTGCGGCCTTTCCGTCCTCGGGGCTGCGGCTGAGGCCTGGGCAGGCTGGGTCAGGGAAGATGCTGACCCTGAGGCACGGCACCGGGGCAGGCAGGGCTCTGAGGCCAGACCCACGGCTCCATGTCCTCTGTGTCTGTGTCTGCCCCCGGAGCAGCCCCGCAGGGCTGAGCGCCGCCGTGCCCCCAGCTCAGTTTCACAGAGCTCCCGGCTCCCTTCCCTGCTGCGGGGATGGCGAGGCGAGGGGCCGGGGTTTGCCTGGGTTCGCTCCTCTTCCATCCTCTCTGCTTCCATTCCCTTTCTTCCATTCCCTTTCTGCTCCTCTGCGTCCGTCTGCATCAGAGCCACTTCGGCTGCATCCTGGCGCCCCAGAGTTTGGATCTGGGGGCTGGGGGCAGGTTTTATACAGCTTTGGGGGTGGTTAAGTGCAAAGTGATCGGGTCAGGTTTGGCGATTCAAAGGCTGGGTGTTACAGCAGGGAAGATCAATGTCAAAGAGAGGGGAGATTAGGTAACAGATGCAGAGAAACGCACGGAGAGCAAAGCTGCAGGGTGATGTTTTCCATTTGCTGTTTTCCCATATGCATGGCACACAGCATAGCTCTCTGCTAATCCTGGGACATTGCTCTGTGCTAGGATCTCAAAAACAAACAAACAAAAAATAATCTGTGGGTATCAGGGGATGAACTGCTTTGGAGTAGCAAAAATAGGTGGAGAAGAACCAGGTGGGTCACAGACATGATAAACAGCCAAACAACAGCACAACACTGACAAATAATGTTGTACATGGTGCTATTGCTTTTATTGGCGGTGCTGAGGCAGTGTAGGTGTGCTTTGTTAGCCTGTGGCACAAATCTGAAATCAAAAGGCAATTTTGCTTTGAAGATTATGATAAAAATATAATGTAATCCCTATGTCTCATCCGCAGCTGCAGGATTGATGCGGTGGTGTCAGGTTGTCGCACAGCCCCGTGTTATCGCAGGAGCACCAGGTCCGCAGTGTGTGCTGTAAATCACGGCTGGGTGAAAGCCCCCGGGGAGGGAAGCTGAAAAACAAGGAAAGCAGTTGTGGGGCTGCGATGCGGGGCTCTGGTTTGTTCTGGTGGTGTTCCCTCCTTATCCTCCCCCCCCCCCCCAAATGCCTGTGACGGCTCTGTCCACATCCTGCTCTGCACACAGTGCTGCCCAACACTTTCCCTTCGCAGCAGCTGGAGCTGCCGCGAGTTTCCCCGTTAGACTGTCCTCAGCTTGCTGCATGTTGTAAATTATTGCTAAATAGGGACTTTAAGTCCTCTGGCATGTGACAAGTCATTAAGTGTTATTAAACATAGCATAACTCCTGTAAAGGCTTATTAGTTCCAAAGAACCTCTCCCAGTTTTACTGCTGGCATTTAGAGACTTTTAATAGCAGAGGGATGAGTCTGTCCATGTGTGCTGCTGGTGTGGAGGGGGGGCGGCAGGGACAGGCTGCTGCCTGGGGATGCTCTGTCCTTCTGGGCTGGATCCATGGCAGGGGCCCTCCTGGGCAGGTGGAAGGCTCCTGGGAGGTGCTTGGTCTAAAGCTAGCAGGGATTTGGAGGATCTGGGTGCTGAAGGCAGTGGTAGGGGGAGAGGTTTGTGAGCTCTTTTGGGTATTTGTTGTGCAGATGGCAGTCTGTGGAGGTGCTGGTGGATTTTGTCGCATCAACCCAGCCAGTAGGGCTGACCCAGGACTCCTGGGGTCTCCTGGGTCCACCACCACCCCTCTGTCCTGGGCTTTCTTGTCTGTGGAGCCAGACTGCGGTGCCTCATCCTCCTGGTTTGGCGCACGGATGGGGGGGGGTGCTTTGGGATCAGGGGAAAGGCTGCAGGGGAGGGCAATGTGGCGGTCTGCTTGTGGCCCTCCTTGTGGCCTGGGGCTCTGCACTGTGCGCGGGTGTTGGGACAGGACTGAGCAGGAGAGGGAGGTCACTGTGGGGCTCATGGGGTTCATTTGTCACAAACCAGAGTATTTGTGGAAGAAGGATGACTGTGACCCTTCAGGAAGAAACTTTTCACACTGTCTTAGCATCCAAATGACACCTCTGCAAGGAGACATGCCACTGGTTCTGCTCTTGGATGGAAAAGTCCTTTTGTGTCCCAGTTTTGTCTATTTACACATGTGCTACCAAATGAACCATGGCAAAAGACCTGCAAAGTGCAGCAGGAGGACTCCAGTGGGATGCTTGGAGTGAAAACATTTTTTGTTTTCGGTTTCTCTCTTGCTGGCTCAGAAGAGGATTTTTTCCCTCTTTGCATCCCATTGGCTTTCCCAACCATCTTAAGCCATCTCAGAGAGCTGCCTTGCCTCCCTGGAGATCACAAGATGTCACTGAAGTGCTCGGCAGGAGTCCGGGAGGGTTTGCATAGCTCTGTGGTTTGTAAGAATATCCCTGCACAGCCAAGACTTTGTAAAGCTACCAAGAGCCTTGGAAAAGCTTGCACGGCATGGAGCAATCCCTACTGCGCAGGACCAGGAATGTGTTCTCTCCCTCTCACCCTTCCTGCCTCCTGCAGGATTTAGGGTCCCTGCCTCAAAACAAACGCTGGGATGTGCCAAGGTGCTGGGCTGCACCAGACTCATTTCCAACCTCCACCGGGGCATACCCAGTGCCCAAATCACCCCAGACTTCCACGGTTCAGCAGATGGAGGTCACAGGAGGCAAGGGCCAGCCCGAGCCTCTTGGCAGCCCTCAGCCAGAGCCAATTCCACTTTCTGCCCCTCTCTGCAGTGCTGAGAGCAAGCAAAGGGCAAGCAGAGCAGCAGGCAGTGCTGAGGGGGGGGGGGGGGGGGGGGGGAGCAGCAGCCTCACTTTGACTAATGGGCTTTGTCTCAGGAATTTTGATTTTTTTTGATTTTTTTTTTTTTTTCCTGAGAAATCTGCAGTTTGGGAAGAAAGCACTTCCTGGGAGCCTGCTGAGAAACAGCCACGACTTCATCTGCAAAGCACAGGGGAGCTCAGCTCAGTGTGCCTCTGCGCGTCGGCTTCAGGGTTAGGGCAGGGCTGGGTGCCGGGGTGACTGCCCTCCTGATGCCACTGGGGCACCAAAGCCCAGCCCGTGGCATCCCTGGCTGTGCTGGGCAATTGCAGACTGAGCCTGGAGCAGGGCTTGGAGGCTGTAGCTCAGCTCTGATTCACCTCTCCATGTCTGCTGTGTGCGGACAAAAGGCGGTGGGATGTGCCGCAGGCCTCTGCCTGTTGTGGCAAGGCCGTGTTGTGGGGAATCCCGAGAGGTTATTCCCCCAACCAAGATGTGAGACTTGGCTGTACCGGCTGCCTGCATCCCCAGTCAGGGCTCCTCCAGACTCTGCGCCCCAGGGCAGGAACCTTCTCCTGGTTCCCAGCGGGGATTCGCCCTGGCTGGGCTCAGTGTGGTCTGGTGCGGGGCTGGGGCACATCCCTGCCTCTCACCCTCTGGGTCAGCAGTAGCATGGGGCAGGGGCATTTCCATATTCCCAGGCAGCCTAATGCCAGCCTTGAGCAGCAAAGGAAGCCGTTTCTTTGCTCACATTTTTTCCTAAAGCTGCAGCAGTACCATGGGTTCAACCCTCAGCCTTTGCCTGTCTGCATGTCCCTTTTTTCCTCACAAATACCCCAGAAAATCCCCCAATTTCTGTTGCCTGATTCATTGCAGAGCTTTGTCTCCAGCCAAAGTTCGATCTTGCTCAGGAATGTGTGTGGTGATGGCAGGAAAATGACTTTATTAATTCACCTGGGGAAATCTTCCTTGCTGCTTGCGATCCTGGTTTGCGTTAGGCTGAGTGGGAGACAGAGCCCCTCGGCCTGACCCTGCCGGAAATCCATCGGTTCCACCAAGCCGGAGCCAGATTTGCTGTTTAATGAGGCTGGCGAAGTAGAAAATGGTCCCGTTCCCAGGTCTCACAAAGGAAAAGCACAGACACAAACGTATCCCCGCATGTAGTAACAATGCACAAAGGCAACGGCAGCCTCCGTGCCACTCACACGCTTTGCACAAATACCGATATACACACGCGTATTTATAGCCACCCAGAGATATGCACAGATAATTCAATTGCATGAAAATACATATTACAGACGTGCACACAGCACAGGGCATTTCTGTATCAGTGTGTGTTACCAACACATGGACAGCAAAAGCGTGCAAGCATGCATCTAGATTGCGGAGACACAGATGAGCGTGTGGCAGTTGCACCCGCACAACAGCAGAAATATCCACATTTGTACAAACATGTTGTGATCATCTTTCCTATATATATTGTGATCATCTTTCCTATATAATCCAGCCCTGCCTGGCTGGATTACAGCTCTGTTGAATAAGGAGTGATATCTGTGTGCTGCAATAGCACATGTATGCCCTCGGCACTGGCAATGGGGGGAACTTTTCAGGCAAATTGTGGCTTTGTTGAGAGTACAGCTCTGGGCAAGTTTTTCAGCATCGTTACCGAAATCTCTAAATTATTGTGTAGTCCCGGCAGCGGCTTGAGTTCTTACTCCAGAGCAACATTCAGTGTCAAAGCGTGCCTTAAATTAATGATAGCAATAACAATCAAGGCAACAAAACCCATGAAAATGAACTGCATGGCTGTGAATGGGATTAAGGATTAAACGCGGCTCGAAAGCCAAACTGAACTGCTTTTGTTTTCGTTTGCATTTTACGGAGATAGACTGAGGGGAAGAAAAAAGCAGCGGCTTGACTCAGAGCAGTGTAAAATCTAGCCATTTTCTGTAGTTGCCAAATCAAAACAAAACAAAACAAACAAACAAACAAAAAAAAAACCAACAAAAACAAACAAACAAACAAACAAAAAACAAAACAGAAGTGTTTACAAAGTGCTTCGGTGATGCTGTGGCCTTTAGAGGAGCTGCAGGAGTAAATCAGTTTAATTCCCCCGGGCTCGGCGTGGCCGGGCTGCTTTAAACGTGCACAGGATCTGGCTCTGTCTTTGCAAGCGAGAACCCGGGGTGGATTCACGCCGGCTGCTTGGGTTTCCCTGGCTGCTGAGTTAGCCGGGCAGTTGTTTGGTGTCTGTAAACTCGGTTTTATGCCGGAGCAGAGCCTCTCTCCGCAGGGACACCGTCCCCTCTGTCCGCCCCCGGCCGAGCGGCTGCAGTCCCGGGCTGGCAGCGCGGTGCCGGCTGCTCCGTGCTGTAAGGAGAGATTTGTACTGAGAGCACCAGGCACGCCGGAGATTTCCAGGTTGCCTTGGGACAGTGCTTGGGGGTGCCAAGTTCAGGCTTGGTTTTTCTCAGAGCTGCTCCGTAAAAATACATATAAAATTAAAATATAAATAAATAAATAAATATAATAAAATACAATAAAATTAAAAAGCAAAATGAAGCCTGGAAGTGGCGGCAGCCAGGGTTTAGGGGAGATGCTGGGCTCGACGTGCTCTGGTTGGGTTTAGGGCATTAATCCTGTTGAAAGTCATGGAAATAGTACTTTCAATTCCTAAATTCTGACAGCATTTGCAAAATCAGGAATGCATCTAGGGATTAAATGGAATTTATTCCAGATTGACTCTGCTGGGAAGTGGCCAGACTGTGGCAGGATTCAAGGATGCTGATTTTTACTTCTAATTTTAGAATATTACTGTTATACAACATAAGTATGAAATAATAACACTAAACAAGCAGTATCACTTAGAATTAATAAATATGTAACTGGGAGCTGGATCCGGCCCTGATCCAATGCAGCAGTTGGTTAAATGGGTCTAAATCAGAGTAACTCCATGTCAGGGCTCTTGCAGATTTCAGCTGCCTGTTTGGCTGCGTGTCCCACCGGGGGTTTATTCCCCTTTGTGGAGAGCTGGGCTCACCCGATTGCAGTTAGTTTGCATTTATAAGGGGTGACTGTAGGCAGAATTGAGCCCTTACCTGGAAAGTCACCCTAAAAATAGTGGAAATTTAAAAAAAAAAAAAAGGAAAAAAAAAAAAAAAGAAAAAAAAGAAGGAAAAAAAAAGAAGGAAAAAGGAAAAAGGGAGATGGTGTTGGGGAGAGAATTTTTTTTTTTTTTTTTGCACTGTCTGTGCAGTGAGAAAGGGCTGAACTGACTCTGATGCCAGGACAGACCAGGAATAAACCTGAGCCCTTCCAGAAATCAGCTTTGTAGGAGCAAATGCACTTGGCTTGAACTTCTCCTGCATGCTCGGTGTTCAGGGAGCAGCTCCCAAACTGCACCATGAAGCACCCCCTGATCTGCACCCAGAGCCAGATCCGCGCCGTGCCGGGATGCTCCCCCCTTGGTGGCTCTGTCAAGCCCTCTGGGGAGAACCCCAACCCCCCCAGGGATTCACCAGCCATTCATGAAGCTTGGCCGGACAAAGCTCTTCCCCTCCCCGCGGGACTGATGGATTTATTCGTCTCATCCCCTAATGAGCCACTTCCAGAGCCCAGTAAATTATACGCACCAGGACGGATGAAACCTTGCTCCATAAATCAGATCTGAGGCTGACAAGTGCTCCCTGCATCATTATCCTGGTGAGTGGCGTTTCGGAGATCCCAGGTATCGCCGCTTGCCTTGCAAATCCCAATAAATCTGGGAGTAATCACTCCCGACAGAGAGCCAGAAAAGCACCGGAAAACATTTTCTTTCCTTAAAATGTAAGTGGAAAATTTATTGCAGGGAAAGGAAAAGTCCACAACAAACAGGGATGCGAGGAACCCTTGGGGGCCGGGTTGGCATTGCCTTGTGCTTACTAAGGCAGATCTGGAGCAGCCCCTAGAAATTAGGGGAGAATTTTTGGGGGGGAGAAAACAAAAGGAAAAATCAAGCTATGTGTCTCCAACCATGTCCCGAAAGGACAAGGAAATCTAAGCAGAGCCAACGTGCCGCAGTCCGCTGCCTTCTGGTTTGTGTTTAGCCTTTGGAAAAAATACCCCCTTGCAAACCTCCCCCTTCCTTAAGGGGAAGATTTATTTTATGAACTGGCCGACACCTGAAAGCAATCGTTTTTTGGTGTGTGTGTGGGGGGGGAGGGAGGGGAGAGCGGGAGGGAGCCATCCCCGGGGGCTCGGCGGGGAGCCTGGGCAGAGCCGTATTTTCTCGCCGCTGTCGCTCCCACTTAGGTGTGAGCCCCGCTGCCGGCTGGGATCTGCTGGGACAGACAGACGGACGCGGTGTGGAGTGAGCGGCTGCACGGCGCGTGGTGCTGCATGCACACGGGAGCCTCTGTCTCTCAGCACCTCAAGCCGCAGTTCAGCAGGGGGTGCAGAGGTTCCCCTTTCAGACAGGGAAACTGAGGCACGGGGCACCAGCATGGGTCGTTTGCTGTGTTAAGGGTAGAAGACACCCCACCATCCCTCCGTCTGGTGTCTTCGTGCTGGGTTGGTGGTGCTGGGCTGCGCTTACAGCCCGAGGAAGCTGGGGACGGAGGCTGGCCTGGAGGAGCCTTGGGGAGTCCCATCTTCATGCAGATGCAGCGGGGGTGATGATGCTGGGGGCTCTTCTTCCCCTCCTCGTCCTGGGCTTTCTGTTTGCACGCTCTGCAAAGGGTGAGTGCTTTTCCAGCAGGCACATCGGCAGGCATTTAATGCTTCTGTCATCAAATTGTGCATGTCAGGACTTCAAGAGAGCGGGGTGGTGGTGAGCCCTGTACCTGTCAGGGTAAATGAAAGGTGACAACACCAAGCGAACACCAGATGGGCTGTCAAGGCTTCGTGCTTCCCACCCCTGTTTCGCTGCCTGCCTGCCCTGGCTCCCAGCCTCAAGCCACTGCCTGATTTAAGGTGAGCGAGGACCCACTTGGGTGGGAACGGGAAGGAGCTGGGAGACAGCTGGGAGCAGGCAAAGGGGAAATCCTAGTGCCCCGTGGCTCAGAGCATGGGTTGGGTTGTCTCCAAGCTGCTACAGGCTGGGATGGCTGGAGAGAGGAGGATGAGATCTGAGAATGAGGCAGAATTGGGTAAGACCTGAGCTCTGTTTGGGTCCAGCACCCAAACCACATCCATGTCAATGATGTGAACCAAACCAAACCGATCCAAACCAAACTCAACCCAATTCAGTAGTGCTGGGAGGGATACGGGGCAGGTTCATGGAGCTGAGTGGCTACCACCACCACCCGTGGGGCCAACCCCATGGTTGTGTTGCTCAAATCCACTTTGGGCAATGGTACCTGAACCATCACAGCCCAGTGCCCTTAATTCTCCTGTGGAAGGGACAATGGGGGCGTGCTGGGGTGGTGGGGAGGGTTGCCTTCCCCTCTGTTGCTTTGTCTGTAGGACTGGGGATAGGGCATAGTTCCTGTCTCCTGGGTTTCTTCCCACCTTCTGTCATCGGTGCCTCATCTCCGGACCCCCAGTGCCTCGGTGCTCTGTCCTCGGCGTGACCTCTCCTACCCGACCCAGACAGCAAAAGGTTTCCTTCTCGCTCGGCCAACTCTGATAAGGGGAACCAGAAACAGCTTTGACCTTTCAACTGCAAATCTCCCTGAGAGGAGCTGCAAGCTGTTCCATGCCTCAAACGTCCCTTGATAGGAAACAAAACCACACCATTGAACTTTTAATCAGTTTCACCCCCCAGAATTCTCAGGCACCCAAGGAAAGCTCAGCTGGATGTCACTGGGAGGTTGTGTCCCTGCCGAGGAACCAGGCCAGCATGTACAACTCATATGGGCAGTGCCCTGGGTTAACCACTTGTTTGGCATGTTGGGCTTGTGCTCCCTCCTTCCTTCTGGTGACTTCCAGTTCAGCCTTGAGATTTCAGCGGATGCACGATGCAAACCTCCTTCCTTGCTCATTCTCTTAGCCCAAAGCCGCCTGGGCCAGCTCGCAGCCTGTAACAGGCGTGTGTTGCTCTCCAGGCTGTTGCAGCTATAGGAAGGTGATGGCTGGAGGTGTTGGAGCTCATTAATTGCTCTAAGAAAGCTAATTGGCATCAACACAACAGCGGGAGATGTGGCGGCGCTGAGGCCAGCAGAGCTGCTTCATTTCCATGACTTGAGCTTCTCTTTCTCCTTGTGTTGGGTGTTTATCAAGAACAGCACCCATGCATGAAACGGGGCTGCCTGGGTGATGGAGAGTCTGAGCGTCCCACCGAATCAGGCCCTAAACACCAGCAGGCACCCTGTATTCCCCCTGATATTAAACCTACATTTTCCCTGCTGTTGGTTAACCGCATTAATGGGATCTGAACTGGTTCAAAGCCTTTGGAGCAGCAGGGGGGGAAGCTCAGAGCAATAAGCGGAGGCGACCCCTGCCAAATTGGAGTAAAAGATGTCTTCCTCCCATTCCTGAAATAACCCACAGCATTTTCACATTAAAACTCTGAGCCCAGAGTAGTTGGGGAGGAAGAAACCATGAGGATCAGCCCTTAGCTCTTTACCTGAGGGAGCACGGATAATGGTCCAGCAGCTGATCCTGTGAGTTAGTGGAAAGGATGCTCTGGGAGGGATCACCAGGGCTGGGGTTTGGAGAACCAGGGTCCCAGGATGTGCAGTCTGCGGGAAAGTCCTCAGATCCAGGTAATCTGAGGGAAAGTTAATGTTTTAGGGGACTGGGTCATAGTAAAAATTATGATGGGATCTGATTACTACATTCCTTGTTCAGTGATAAAATGAGATCAGCAGAATCAGGCTGTGTTTGGGGAAATGCAATGATTTATTGTTGCCTTTTTTGATGTTGCTTCTTCTCAGTCATAGAATCATAGAATATGCTGGGGTCTTGGGGACAATGTTTGTAGGGGCAGAGGGTCTCAGAGCACCACGGGGCTCATGCAGCCTACACTTTGCTGCTCAGGTGACCACCTTCGTTGAGTCTAAAGCTGCCCACTGGGGTAATGAGGGGCCCAGCACACCCCTTGCTGCTCTCAGGCTGATGGAGTTACCCTGTCAGCAGGATCCAGGCTGCACCAGCAGGTCCCCTTGGCTCCCCTCCTTCCTTCCCTTCTCCTGAGGGCATGTGTGACCCAGGAGCACCTGTGACCCGGGGGCTAGCGCTGCCCTGTCCCCAGGACAGGCTTTAATGGGTCCCACCTGGCTCCCAGGCGCAGTGTGCTGGGCTCTCTCCTCCAATGAACTGAATTCAATAACTTCACCCAGGGCAGGGGCTCAGTGTGGCTTCCCTCTGCATTAACCCTGCTTCCTCTGCACATGGAGGAGTCACGGCTATTAGCTGGGGCTGCCGGCACCAAAGGGGATGCAGAATGTCCCTCTCTGTGCCTGTGCCCTGGAACATGCAGCCTTATACCCCAGGGAGCTGAGCTGAGGCTGCCTCATCCTCACCACCCATCCCAAACCATGCACGGGGACCTGGTGATCCCACCAGAGGATAAAATTGCACAGGAAGGTTAATTTGCAGCAGGGAACAATGACATTGCTGCACCTTTCTTTGCTATCCAGGTTTCTGTAGTGCTGCTTGATTTGCTCCCACCCTCTCTACATCACTGCCAACCCTGACAAGAGCAGGGCACCAAGAGAGGAGACTCAGGGGGTTTAGCAGCGGCTGCCCCATCCCCTGCCCTGTGAAGCATCCCACAGTCCCTGGCACAGAGGCAGTGCTGGTAAGCCATGAGCAGGAACACTTTTCCTCAGAGGGGGGCATGGAGCTTCTTGACCCCCCCGTCCTGGCTTGCAGTAATCTCATTAACTCATTTAATTCAAACGGGGCAGCCTGCGGCAGTGTGTGACACACTAACCCTGTTGAGGCCGTGATGTCTTTTGGGCTGAAATCCTTCCTTTCATTGATTCCAGCAGGGACATCCCTGAGCTCTTGCCTGCGCGTGGAGGATTAATTCCCCCCTGCCCATTAATGTGAACACTTCTGGGTGAGAGCGCGGCAGACCTTTACTCACCACCCAAGGCAGTGATTTATTCTCGGAAGGAGCAGAGTTGGATCTAGCTCCAAAGTGTGTGGTTGGGGGGCAAATAGCAGCAGAAATACCCTCCCTGGATGGGAATGGGGCAGGAAGAGCATTTGCTATGGGAAGAAAAATGCAGCTAGTCTGCAGGACATTGTCCATTCCATAGGTGCAGGAGCAACATGAAATCCATCACCCCACATCCCACCACCCCTTTGTTTGGACATCTCCGCTCAGCAGACCTGGTGTGCCCCCCCCTTCCTGCGGCGAGCACGGGGCAGCTCTGCGGGACATGCTGAGCAGCCACCTGTGGGATGATGCCTTTTTCCAGGAGGCCAGCTGAATCACACCCACTGCTGGCTCCAGCTTCTGCCAGCCATGCAGGAATGTGCAGGAGCACCTGGAGGCAGAGCCTGTGTTTGTTGTTTCAATAAATACGGAGCAGACAGGCCTGGTGTGGGGGAAGTTCCCCTACTCTTCCTCCTCCTCCTCTTCCTCCTCCAAGAGGATCAATCCCTTCTGAGTGGCTGTCAGTCACTGTCATCCTCTGTCCTGAGTCAGGGTGACTGACAGCAGGTGGAGGGGGTTGGCTCTTGTTAACTTGCTTCTGTCTGCTCTTTTCTTGATGTAGGGTAAGGGTTGAGGGCTGAGTGCTGCTCCCAGGGTAACAGTGCATGGGGCTAGGCTCCCTGCAAATATCTCTGCTTTCTTCTTGTTGTGGAAGAGGATGAGGAGGGGTCTGTGCCATGCTGGCTGCAGCAGGCTGTTGACTCTCTCTGTCCAATCCCTAGATTGTCCCAGGTCTCATGTACCTGCCCCATTTAATGTACCCTTCCCAGCACCTGCATGGTGATGTAAGAAAACAGGAGGTGAGTGCTGTGCCCTCCCCAAATGAACAATTCCCAGGATAAATCCTAACGACCCCACCTGGGTGCACCCCGATGTGTTCTATCCAGCCCATAGGGTTGGTGCCCCAAAGGGGCCTGGGCTCTGTGCCTGTCCCAGCAGCAGCAGGGACGATGGATGACTTTGGTCTGAAGGCTTCAGCCTCCAAATGCTTTGTGGACTCCCATGGCCTCCCATCAGCACCAATTTCCTGCAGGCCCCCATGATAAGAGGCTGATCCTCAGTCATGGAAATTCGATGCCCTAGTGTCAGGGAATGAAATCCTGAGGGACTGTGGAAACACAGCTGAGAATGAGCAGATCTTGCTGCTTTCCCTCGTCCCCTCTGCCAAAGAAACGAGTGGCTGGAGGATGTGTATGGTCTTAGTGCCGCTCCCCAGCACTGAGGCTGGAGTGCGTTGCCCTGATTTCTGCTGGTGGAGCCATTCTCAGTGTGGTTAAAAGCTGCTGGACACGAAAGCATCCAGGAAATAACTGGCTATTCATTGAGGTTTAACTTCATCCCTTTTTTTAGGCTTTGCTCTGGTCCCTTTACCTTGCCTCTGAAGACCCAGGGACTCATGGGTCCCACTTGCTCCCTGGTGAGATTTGAGACAAGAATTGCAGACAAAGGCTGTGTTTTTCCTGTTCCTCTTCACCTCCCATCATCCCATCTGGGGTCTGGCCTGATCATGTTTGAAAGGAGGGAGCAAGCCCTAAAATCTCTTCCCTAAACTGCCCACATTGGGTGGGTGGTCAGTGCTGTGGGTTTTTCCAGATGAAGATGCTGGCTGGATACTGGATTTATGGGCTCGGAGACAATGTCTCACAGCCCTGCATCTTGGTGCTTTCTGCACAGAGTGAACCAGAGGAGCTGAGCAACTCCGGCTTATTCGCTCCCATCCTTCATCAGCCCTGTGCTGGAGCCCAGGTTATGCCCATTCCCTGACTTCACCTCCATCCCCATATCCCAGTGCTGCAGCGTCCTGTACCTGCACTGTGACATCTCTCTGCTCTGCCAAGTCCATGGGCTTAGTCCTCCAGCTTGTCTTGAATTTGAGGAGAATTTCTCCCCTTTCAGCTACTCCTGTGCATTTTAACCATGTTTTTCGGTCTCCAGCTGCGCCTCCCAGACCTGACCACAGCAGAGAGAAACCATCTTCAGGTTTTGCTGTTTCTTTCCCAAGCAGGTATTGATTCAGCTCTGTGCCTGCCCCATCACAGCTGCTGGTCCTGGAGAGCGGAAGGAAGGTGTGAGGCTTAGGCAGGAAAAACAGCTCTGAAAGTCTGGCTGGCATGGTCTGATGTGGATTGAGCCTCCTGTGTGATGCATTGTTAAACCAGAGCTGTTACATGCCCAGAAATTACACTGATTTAATGGAACTGGTTTCTAGATTGGTTTGTACCGTGTGCCAGACACGATTGAAATAAACTGATTTCCTTAAGGGGTTCCACGCCTGGGAGGTCAGCTGGGAGCGCTGGCATCGGCCGCTCTGCTGCTGCTGGGTGTTTGCCTGTGCTGCATGGCCCTTTTGTACCCCGGAGGGGTGTGGGCGCAGGACGGGGGGCAGCAGCACCAGGCAGCTTTTCTTGCCTGCCCGACCTAGAGCTGGTGCAACGCGGGGCCCCATCCCCACTGCGAGGGGACAGCCGGGGTCTGCACGAGGACCCGGTAGGCTGTTTGTGGGACCGAGCGGGGAATTTGGGACCCGCATCCTCTTCATGCTCAGAAACGTGGGCAGCGCACGTGAGCGCAGAGCCGAGACTGTTTCAGGAGCAATCCCAGCTCAGCAGCCAAAATCCTCCTTTTCCCACCCAAATAAAGCCTCAGCCAGGAAAGGGGCCGTTTCCAGGGCAACGCAGATGCCTGGCGGCTTCGCTTTGCCGCGATCCGCGCCCCCCACCCCCGCCGTCTCCCCCCGCCGCTGCGGCAGCGGGCGCCGGGCTCGGCTCCGGGCTGGGCTCCGGGCTGGGCTCCGGGCTCGGCTCCGGGCTCGGCTCCGGGCGGAGATGCGGCACCGCCACCTAGCGACAGGGGGCCGGGAGCTGCGGGGCCACCCCCTGCCCCGCGGGAGCCGGGGCTTTTGTCCCCGCTGGGGGGGAGGCTGCTTTCTCTTTGCTGCAGGAACGGAGGTTTCCCTCCTGCCCCCACGCCGCAGTGCCGGCTCCGGAGGGCACCTGGCTGTGTAAAGTCGGAGAAACTGGAGGGGAAATGCTTCCTCCAGTCCTGCCCGTCCGGAGGGCGAGCGCGTGGTGCTGTGGCTTTATGGATCTCTGGGTCAGGGTGTTAAAACCCTGCCTTTTCCAAAGGAGCTGGCGGGGACGAGCTGTCTGTGCACCCCAATTCCCACCAGGGGTTTGGACACGCCACAGCCTCCTGAAGTGTCTCTCCACCTTCCCTCATCAGCACAGGGAAACTACTTAGTGCCTTTAATGTAATTAACACATTGCAATCCCAAACTGCTAGCAGCTGCCCAGCCCTGTAATTCATCCTTCCACCCAGCCATTAATACCTCCCTCTGGGCAATCATAAAGCAGCCCTGACCTGGCAGAAAAATGCTGCGAAACCAAGCCCTGTGCCTAGGGAAAAGGAAGAAATGGGGCAGCAGACCTGTATACGTTAAAATAATTAACACACTATGATGCCAAACCGCTGGTAGCTGCCTAGCTCTGTAATTCATCCTTCCACCCAGCTGTCAAAGTTAAGAGACCATCTTTTGGTGCACACGTGTGTGCAAACGTGCATGTGCTGCCTGCATCCCCCTGTGCCAAGGGGAGCTTGTTCTGTGGCCCTGGGGTTGTCAGTGGTTCCTTGCTGCTGTGCTGTCCCTGTCCCCCCTTTTTGGAGGTGCTTTCCCTTCCAGCATCATCTCACTGGATGTGTCTCGCTCCTCAGTTCTGCTACCCTGAGTTATGGCAGTCGCAGCATGATTATACGCCTCTGTTCTGTAATTACCTTTGCTCACAGTAATTGTGTAATTGGAAGAGGCAATTACCTGGTGAAATGAGATAGGAAGAGGGGCTGGCTTGGTTTCCCAGCATTTGTGGGATGGTGTCCTGGCCACATCCTGCTCACACTCTTTCTAGTCACCCTGTAACGCTCAGTCCTGACCTGTGGGGTTTGTTCCTGTAGCAGCGGCTCCCCCCTGACCGTGGCCTCTCCCTCCAGTTGCCTCCTTCCCTGCTTTCCTGTAGCATTTCCTATTGTGGGGTCACAGAGCATCCCGCCCTGCCTCCCCGCTGCCTGTCCTCCCGTGATGGTGTCCCCAGCCTTGGGCAGACCCTGCTCACCGCAGTCCATGCAAATAAACATCCCCTGGGCTACTGGGGGACAGACGGCAAAGTACTTGGGGGATGGATGGGGCAGGGAGGGGAGTGCCAGGATTTGCTCCAAGATTAAAGCTCTGACTTCTTTCAGCGGCTGTTTTTCCTCGTTAGTGCTCTAAGCTGATTGTGTTAAGCCACTTGGTGAGTGATCACTTTTGATGTATCTTCCCACTTTTCTCAAATCCCTTCTGCTGCCCTCAACCTATTGCCTCTGCCCATGCCCCCAGGACCACCTGCAGCTTTTGGCTTTGGTGGTTTTACCCTGTGGTGCTGGTGAATGGCTCAGAGCCCAAGTACCCA
Organism: Anas acuta; assembly: GCF_963932015.1. Classification (NCBI taxonomy): domain Eukaryota; kingdom Metazoa; phylum Chordata; class Aves; order Anseriformes; family Anatidae; genus Anas; species Anas acuta. The sequence goes on along the minus strand of NC_089002.1, from coordinate 1,541,442 downwards.
CACAGAGGCTGGAGAGAGTCAGCCCAGGCCAGCACACAGTGCTGCAGCCTGCTCTAGTCTTGGGGCTAAACATGAATTTCATGCAAGGAGGGAAATGAGAGCCCAGGCGTGGTGTGTTCCCTCTGCAGCAGTGCTGAGCCTGGGTGCAAAACCTCAGGCGAGGGGTGTGTGGCTCTGAGCGCCTCGGCAAGCAGCCTCCACTGCAGCCTGGGGTGCTTTGGGTTGTTCAAGACAAGATGGGTGCAATTTTGGGGGTGAAAGACTTGGTGGCACTCACTGGGGTGCGTGCTGATCCCCTGGGTACCACCCTGGTCCCTGCTGCCCAGCATGCCCCTCTGAGGAGCGGGGCTGCCTTCATGGCAAACTCTTTTTTCCCTCTGAACTCCTAAATGCCAGCAGTTTTGTAGGATAAAGGTAAGCCTTGCTATGAGACAACAAAGGGCAGTCAGCACTCCCAGCGTGGAGGCACTGGGACAATTGTCTTCCCCACGGGATCCTGCTGCAAAAGCCCACAGTGCCCGGAGCTGCAGCTGGAGCACCCGGGTCCCTGCGGCACCAGCAGCTGGCAGTTGAAGGCACACATCAGGCTCATCTGGTCTGCATTAGAGGTGTGCATCGTGCAGGCACTGGCAGAAGATTTGGGTCCCTCAGGGAGCCTGGGGACCTGCGAGGACAGCCCTGAGGGAGGTGATGCCTGGTCTCCTAAATCACTGCTGGCCACAAAGCCAATGGAGAGCAAATGCTGCACCATGTGAGTGGGTTCCTGTGGTGTGGCCAATGGGCAGCTTGCTTTTTGCATATGTGATGAAGGAATAATTAACAGCTGGGTTTTCCCTCCCATGCTGATCCCCCAAATGAGGGATAAAAGGGCTGTGCAGAACACAATTGCTTGTTGTTATCCTTTTGTTATGGTAGGGCCAAGACAAAGACCTCGTGGGTCCCTTATGAGGGTGGAGTCCCCCCCAAAGGCACCCAGGGTGGGCTGCAACATGGCAGGGGTTGGTGGCCTTAGCCACCAGCATAATACTGGCCCCATGGTGGGGGGCTCTGTTCTAGTGAGACAAATCCCATAGGGAGGAGGACAGGGGCTGCCCAAATTGTGGCCGGAGTTTTGTGTGTGCTCTTGCTGGCTGGCGTGGGAGCTGTGGGAACCCCCAGGGCCAGGGTGAGGGGCTGAGGTGAGGACAGGCAGGAAGGCAGCACTGGGGAGGGTGAGGGGAGCATTGGGAGGTGCAAATGGTTTCAAAGAAGCTGCTTGGGGAGGTGGGGAGCAATTATAGCACAGAGCAGAACTTGGCAGCCCCAGGTACGTGTCCCCTGTCCAGGCTTGCGTGCTTGAATTGAGGCATCATTAACAAGCCCCCAAGGTTTTTTTAATACCCCAAGGGGCACCTGCCTCGTGGTGTAAAGCATCCCAGCTTCTCCAAGCAGATTTTCCTTGCCCTGGGCAGCTCCAGGCTGGCTTTGAGCCTCAGGAATCAGTTGCTGAAGGTCTCTGACCCCTGTGGGTGCTGTGGGGAGGAGCACTGGCTGGCCCTGTCCTAGGCACAGATGCCACCTCCATCTGTCTGTCCCAGGCTGGGTCCCATCCTGCCCCATCCCACGTGTCCCCTGAGGGCTGGGCTGGTGCTGGGGACAAGCTCCCATGTGGCAGCTCCCACAGCAAAGCTGAGGCAAGCAGAGCTGAAACGAGCCCAAGGAATTGGAAGTGCCCGCAGCAGATGGTTGGCACAGTCTGTCTCCCTGCCACCGCCTCCTCATTCTTCCCTTTCCCCAGCCTCTCCCCCAGCTCATCTTATTCTTGTTTTTGCTGACTTCCTCCCAATGACTTTCCAGACCTTCCTCAAGGTGGGACCCCACCATCCCCTGCACACCAGCCCCTGTTTCCAGCCCAAAGGGAAGCTCAGTGTGCAAAGCCGAAGGCTCATCCGCTGAGCTTGGGTGTTTGGAAGAGGAAAGTCCTCATCTTCATGGGGAAATTAAGGCATGATGGGGGCTGGGACCTTCTGGATTCCCCTTGAAAGAGCTGGGCACAGAGCCCTGGTGTCTGGGGACACCCTGGCCCCAGGGTGATGCCAATTGCCCCCTTTCCCAGCTGCAGAGAGTCTGTGCTACATGCTCTGTGCCATTAGCTCCAGCTTTGAGCATCTTGAAGGGGCTGTAACTTCTAGGTAATGAAGAGAAGGGGAGGTTAAAATGTCCATAAAATCATCCTCAGCAAATGTCTCCCATCAGGTCCAGGATCCTTCTGCATCCTGCTGCCCTCCCCTTGATTTGCAGCCCCCCTCCCCACCTCCGCCTCTGCCCAGGGGTGGGATGTGCAGGTGTTGCAGCCAAAACCGGGCCACAAGCACTCACCTCTGATGGGGATGGGGCTTGAAAGGCTTTGCAATCCCTGTGCCAGCCCCCTCCCAGACACGAACATCCCCCGACCTCCCCTGGGGACCCCCATGTGGCTGCATTCCTCTCCGGTCCCTTTCTCAGAGGCGGTGGCCGTGTCAGTCAGCAGAGGTTGAGCCCTGCAGCGGAGACGATGGGATTTGTCCCGGCTCAGAAAGATTCATTGTTTTTTCGGGTTGATTTCTCTGTTTGTTTGTCTCTTCCCCCCTCCGGGGTCTCTTTCGTGTTGCCAGTTTTGTTGTGCATCCAAAGCTCCCCTCGGGTGGCAGTGTTTGGGCCTGACCCGGACAATGCAGCGCGCTGCTGTCTTGGCAGTGGCCCCTGCGTGCTGACAGCCGTGGGGCAGCGGGGGGGATGGGATGGGGCCTGGCAGGCGGTTGGGCCTGGACGAGCTCCCGCATGGAGGCAGAGGATGCCCTCGGAGGTCTCTGGGTTGCTGGGTTTGAGGTGCATTCCTAGGGGTGGCATGGGGCACAGACACTGTCCCCGGGCTGCACCCATCGGGCAGGGGACCTCTGCACTATGCAGCTGGCACAGAAAGCTCTGGGACCTGGGGAGAAGAAGGAGAAGTGAGAAACACAGGGGGAGCAGGGAGGTATGAAGCCAGAGCCCACATCACGGCCAGCCGTGCTACAGCCAGGGTTGCATCCCATCCCGCTGCACAGCCGGCACATCTCCCTGCAGCTGAGCTGCCTCCTGCTGTCACCCCCATCCTAGTGAGGAGGTTTGGGAAATAAAATCCCCCTCTCCCAGCTCCTTGCAAAGCTGGAGCAAACACAGCCACGCTGCAGGGTGCTCATGACATGAGCCTGCATCTTTGGCTGGGGCAGCGTGGCCGTGCTGGACCTGCACAGCTCAGCCCAGGGGTGTTACCCAGGCAAAAGTGCTCCTGAAAGCTCTCCTAAGCCCCCCATTCCTCTTTCTTGCCCTGCTGTAGCTGGTCTGGGTCCGTGCCGCAACCAGCCCTGTTGTGCTGCTCTATGGGAGAGAAGAATCGACCCTGGGGGGGTTAATGAGGGGAAGATGCCTTTGCTTGTGCCAACTATAGAGGGGCAGCCCGGCTCTCCCTGATGGGCGCGGGCTCCTCTGCACCGAGGCGGGGAGCAGCGGCCCCGCAGGCAACTGTCTCGCTGGGTGGATGGGAGCCACTGTATGAAAGGGCTGGCGATGGGAGCTCAGCAGGGAGAGTACGGGATGGCATCCAGACTCCTCTCTCCAGCAGTGTTTCACATACCTTGGGGCCTGTGCTGTCCTTAAAGCGCAGTGAAACCCCGCGCGCGGGGAGCTCAGAGGGTTGGGGGACACGCAGGAGGAGAGGCTTGCCCAAACCCGCTTGTCTTCATGTGGATGATCATTTCCAGCTGGGGCACTGGGATGGGTTTTTTTATCAGCTGCTTTAGTCCTCTCAGTGACCTCTCCCAACCCCAAGACCTCCTGCTTTTCCCCCTCCACCAGTCCCTCACAGCTCTGCCATACCTTGGATGGGGTGTGAGATGTCCTGCCACGGGTGAGATGGAAAAGTGACCATCTGGGTTTATGGCCAAGAGACTGAGAGATAAATCAGGGTGTGCCTGGGGTCTGGGATAAGGAAATAGCCCCTCAGCCAGATGTTTTGCGCCTTCTTTGGGGCAGGGATGCCAAGGTAGGCAGTGGGTAACCCCAAGCTGGGATGGATGCTCCTGACCTTGGGCACCCCTGAGGAAGGACACAGAGGCACTCGTGTGACTGGTGTTGGCACTGAGATCCAGTGGGATTTAACACAGAGCTGCAGGTAAAAATTCTCAGGAGGAAAAATAGCTCTGATCTTTGCCCTGTGCTGCTCTCCATCATTCACGGTGCTACCCAAACAGCACGGGTGGGAGGTGACCTGCAGTTCAGATGATGATGATCTCCAGAGGCTGTTTCTGGGACAAGACGTGCAAGCGAAAAGCTCAGCGTGTACCTGCACTGCAGTGCTGTGAAAGGTGTCCCAGCTGCTGGAACAATGCAATGGCCACACTGCTCCATCCCTGCTTGCCTCCACATCCCCAGATGACCATATCCTGCTCCCATCCAGGATGGGAGGCAGTCAGGGACTTTCCCTCTTGCTCCTTGGCAGGGCAGGACACAGCTCATTTGGGGCTGGGGCCAGTCTAGGAGGGTGGCTGGGATAGAGGGGATGGGATCTGGCTCCTCATGGGGCTTGTTGGGGTGTGGGGAGGATGTTTCACTTGTACCCAGCTCTGAAAACAAGGCTGGAGCAGGGTACACCCAACACCACCAGGGTGTGGTAGCCCCATCTCCTGAAGCTTCCCCATTCACCCTTTGGGGCCAATGGACTGTTCCTGCCATGAGTCTGAGTGCTAGGTGAACAGGCCACCTCAGCCTGTGTTTTTCCACATTTCCTTGTTCTCCCAAAAGATTAAATATCACCTCTTTCCTCCCCATCTCTGTTCAGCTGCTGAAGGGTGACCTGGCTGTGCAGCATGCAGGAAACAGAGGGTCGGTGTGTCGGTGATGCTGCAGGAAGAGCCCAAGTGGGGGAAGCTGAAGGTGAGATTTGGGGGCCATTTTTTCTAGAAACATATAGAAAGCAGTATCCTGGGGAGATGGGGAAGAAGGCATGACGTCAAAGGCAGCGCTTAAAATACACCCAGGGCAAAATCACACGACAGCTGGTGCGACACGAGCTGGCGGGCTCCAGGCACGGAGCCCTGCGGGAACCTGCAGGATGCGGTGGGAAACGTCTGAAGCTGGCAGCTCTGCTTTCACCACTCCCTGGGTCCCCCCATGACCCAGGAGTGGCTGTGCCAGACTGGGGACAGTGGGGAGGGACACCAGTGGCAACGGCTGTGGCCAGCTCACTCCCAGCTGCTCCCCGCCAGCCACGGCATCACAGCCCCAGGCAGTTCCTGGGTGACTTCTGGTGACAGCAGCTACTGGTGGGGACTTGCTGGGTGGCATCTGGCTGCTGCTCGTTAGCTGGGAGGGGAGGGTGCCAGGAGCCAAGCCGCTGGGGCTTGTTTCCCTGGGGGGGATGAGGTCCAGCTGGATGGTGGTGGTGCAGGGGCTGTGCTCAGGGCATTCTTTTTTTTTTCCCCCAGGGGATGCACACTGGGGTGTAAACCCCACACTTCTGGGCAATTTTAGCTCTGCATGGCAGGCAGGTTGCATGGTTGAAATGAGTGTAGGAGGAATGAGACACATTGTGGTCTTTGCAGCATCGGGCACAGCCATGGCAAATGCCCTCCCCTCTGGGCTGTGTCCTCTCACACCGTGTCCTTTGGTATTTGGGAAGGGGACGTGCCCCCTCTCAAAGGAGCCAGCCCAAAGGCAGGCTGAGGTCTCTGTTCCCTTGGGGATTCAACCCGCAGCGTCCTTGCTGGGAGATCTGAGGCTGAGCAGCCCTTTGAAGGGATTTGTTTTCATTTACAAGGACAAAAAGTCCAAGGACCCTGTGGGTCCTGGAGCCACAAGCACTGCTGAGACTGTCCCAGATCCCCTGAGTGGCCTCTGAGCTGGATCCGGCCATGAGGGAGGGCTTGTGCGAGGGACAATGCCTGGGTGCTGGTACCTCCCCATAAACCCACCTGTGGGGCTAGCTGGGACCTGCCCCACTGCAAATCCATCAGAGACACACTGCTGGGGCAACTGGAGGACTGGGGTGGAAAGCAGCAGCAGCAGCAGCAGAGCTCCAGAAGAAGCCCCCCAAACCCTCCCAAATCCCAGCTACAATCCCAGGCCCCTCTTTAACTGACCACCAAAACCACCTGGGAGATGAGCCCGATGCTCCAAGGTGGTGGGAAACTGCGGCTCCCCACCCACTGTCCGCTGCCGACAACGCGCCGCTGACGGGCCCAGCACTCACAAATTCCCCCTCCGTTGCACAATGCAAACTCGGCCGCATCGGATCCGATGGCGGCTAAGCATGTGAAGAAAATTAAGACCAGAAAGCAGGAGCAGCAGCACTTTAAAGAGTGTTGTCCTGCTGCTAGGAGCATTCGCCCAGGGGCAGCGAGACATGGTTCTCATTCCTGCGCCTGTGCTGGTGTTTATTATTTTTCCTTCCATTGTGCAGTCCCCTTTATTCCCTGCATGCCTTTCCCCTGGGGCTGAGTGAATCAGCGTGCTTTCCTTCTTCCACTCAGCCATGGCTTATTGCCTTTCTCCCCCCCTGCCCCCTCCCCTCTTTTTTCCAGACATGATCTCCAGGCCAAAAAGAGTCAGTCCAGCTCCCCAGCAATCTGCAGCCCTGGGGAAAAATGGCCAACAGGTGAGCACAGAGTGGCAGGGGGAAAGTTTTATTGAGATCACTAATAAATGGCATTTATTTCTTCTAAAGGTCATTTTTTCTGCCATGTTTCTTGATGTTTCTATCTGGGGCTGCCTGGCACTCATCCCTTGTATAGGGACACAACACCCTGCAGGGTCAGCAGCCTGCTTTTGGATGGCAAAAGTGTGAGGTCTGGGTGTGGGAGCCCTGGAAGTGCCACTGTTACTGTGCTGGCCCAGGTGCGACAGTCACTGGCCCAAATGTGCCCCCCTGCCCAGGGATGGGCAGGGACAAACCCAAGGGGAAATGTCACCTGCTACTGCCAGGGCTGCGCTGGCCCTGCCATAATGACACTTGGACAAATCACAGCCATGCCTGGCACCTCTGACGCATCCTTTTACATTCTAACATCTCCAATTCCTGTAGTAGAGGAACTCGTAGTTTTGTAAGAGGTGTTTGAGCCTCTCCGTGAGAGGTGAAGGACAGATCTTAGCTGTGGCACCTGGAACCTTGAGTAAGTCCCTTCAGTCTACAGCGTTACGAGGCAGGCTGCGCTTTGCAAAATGAGTTGGGATCCTTGGGTGGAAAATACCACGTAGGAGCTTGAAATTCCTCTGCTCTGAGCCAGGACGGGTGCTCCTTTCCAGGCTCCATCCCTTTCCCTCTGTGTTAGCAGTGCTGGACTATGAATGAGCCATGACAGGCTGTGGCTTTGCAGGCAAATACATATTTAGAAACTGGAGGGCATTTTCCCCTTAGATTATTATCACTTGAACATAGGTTGGCTTGACAGCTTAGGTGGAAAACCATCTTCTGAGTATACCGGCAGCTCCACACTCACTTGCCCCACTAATCCACTCTGTATGCACCCTGCTTTGGTTAAAAACTGCCATGCTGGCAGCACCCTTGTGGTGCTCCAAGCTCCTGGGGCCAATTTGGGAGGGAGTCACTCATCCCTGTGCTCCCTGCAGATGTCTGTCTGTCATGCTCAGCTGTCAGCCCTCCCTTCCCATAGCTCTGCCTGTGCATTTTGCAGGTGCTCCTGCCTGCCTGCAGCACGCACCCGCCACGGTGGTTTGGAAATGCAGGCTGTGCTGCATTCCTGCTGGGGAGGGCTGCTCGGTCGTCACATGCTCCTGTTAAACCTCCTGTATTTTTCCTCCCCTGAATCTGCAACTTTCATCCTTTAAAGCAGCTTGGCGGTGCCTCCCCTGTGCCAGGCCCCCTCCCCTGGGCCAGTCTTATGAATGAATGGTTGGTGGCCCTGTGATGCCATTGCCATGGTGACAGATGGCAGCTGAAAATGCAGGGATCAGGGTCACATGAGAGCAGCGGTAAATTCAGGCAGTTATTTATAGGCTGCTGCTCAAGCGTTTATGGAAATGCGTCTATCTTGGACTGCGATATCAGCCCTTCGCTGGCTCTCCGGGGCACTGCTCTTCCAGGTTAGACATTACTCATGCACATGCTCCGCTTTCATCCAGCCTGTCCCATCGTCCATGCTGGCTGCTTGGGCTGGCGGCGGAAAAGTACAGGGCTTTGGGCTTTTTTCTGAGTCTGAGTCTCTGGATCAGCCTCCGCCTGGTCCCTGCTGTTATGAAAGGTGAGACAAACGCAGCCAGAGCCAGAGCTTCTTGCCTCTGCCTGTGGCATCTTCTGCTCTCATCATTGGCACCGTCCACAGTGTGACAGCTTGGGCAGCATCATGTGGCTTGGAAATAAGTCAAATTTTTGCTTGATTTGGTCCTGAGTGTGCTCATGACTCCACATTCAGCCTGGCCTGGTCATTATTATTATTTTTTTTTATAGTTTTGATCCAGCTGGGGAACCTTTCTTTGCCTCAGTTTACCAACCAGCAATTAATTTTGGTGGTTGTGTAGCCAGCTAAAGGGATTTCTTTAAATCCCCAGGCATGGGTTTATCCCACCTCGAGGTGTCATCGAACCTTCCGTGATCCCGGCTCAAGCCTCACTCCTGTGTCACGCTAAGATGTGCAAGGTCAGGGAGCTGAATGGCTGGTGCAGAGCCCCTTAGAGTTGCTTGATTTTCCTTTGCCTCAGACCTTCTGAAGATCATCTGATCTGCCTCCGTTCAGCCTCTGGCTGTGCAGAGCTGCAGCTGCTGGTGCAAGTGGCCCTGGGCTTGGCCGCTGCCCTTCCCCAGCCCTGCCAAGCAAAGCCAGCACCCATTGCCCCATGAAGGTGGAAACAAATCCCCATTGCAGTCAGGAAGGTTCCTTCTCACCGGCAGGCAGTGGGACCTTTCTTCCCATTGCCAGGCTCTTCCCAGCGAGTGTGATGAGCTGTGGTACAGCTGCACGGGTGTGGCTGTCACCTGGCACCCAGATGGGACCCTGATGACTTTGGGGTTCCCCGATAGGCAGAGAGCTGAAAGCCTGGTGGCCGGGCTGGGGGACCATCCTGACCTGGTGGCACTGTCTCAGCCATTGCCTGTCCCCTGCATGTCCCCGTAGGAGGGGGCTCGTGGTGTCATCCAGACATGCAGAAGCCACACTGCCGTTGGGGTGGCACCTTCAGCTCCAACCTCCTCACCTCCGCCAAGGTGCACCAGCCCTCGTGAGAAGTGCAGGGACATTGCAGCGAGCAGGCACTGGGGATTCTGCACGGTAGTAAAACACCAGCAAAAAACAAGTCCCCTTCTGCCTTGCTGCTGCCCGGGATGGGTAAGGGTGCAGATCTAATGAGGTATACGGTCTTGCTTCTCCTGGGGGACAGAAGGAAGAGTTATAACCATTGCTCTCAGGAGCTGGATCTCTGTGCAGGTGCTGGCTGAGCTCCCAAGTGCTTGGGAGGATTGATCATTTTGTGCCTAATAGGCTGGAAAGGGAAATGGGTCCAAAGGCCAGAAAAGTGTATAACCATTGAAATCCAGGGGCTGGAGGGAGCATGTCTTGGGGCTGGAGGTCTGATTCCTCCATGTTTTTTCTCTCTTCCAAATGTGTTTTTCCTTCTGCCAGGGTTTCTCACAGACTCCAGGAGATGGATACTGGTACCAGTACCCCTGCACCAGAAACACACTAGTTGGAGAAAAGTGTTTAGGCTACACCACTGGGGTTTGTATGGGCTGAATCTGGGTCTTCAGGACTTCCCATAGACCTTAATCATTTCCATCATGTGCTGAACAAGCAATAAACTCTACTGAATACTCCTTTTCCCCACCAGTAAACCAACCTAACAGCCCTCTGGCCTTCCTGATGAACCCAATTAGATGCTTTCTGATGGCAGGTCTCTCTGCAGCACTGAATAAAGGATGAGGGCTGATGTCCAGAGGTGTGCCTGGGCTTTCTGTTTGACATGCTACAGCACCAAAGCAGCCTAAAGTACTGTGTTCAATTAAGCCTGTGAAAGAAGCTGGGTTTGAAGTTTGGTTGTCCCAAAGAGCTGGTTGGGCACATGTATCTATGCCTTCATCCTAATAAAATACCTGGAGTCACTATATCCCACCATGGATAGTTGGGAGATGGACTGGGAGAATTGGATCACTGGGTGGGACCCTTCTGTTTGCAGAATTTCATTCTCAGCATTAAAGGTGGACTGATAAGTGCTGCTGCCTCATCCCCAAATGTGACTTAGCCCCCAGCTCAGCCCTGCTCCAGCCTGTGCTGCTGCTGGGATGGGCTGTGGGGTGAGAGGCAGCCAGTTTAGCTGGAGAAGACGTGGTGTCCTCTGAGCCCAGCTCTGGCTCTGTGGCCCCTGAGTGCCACTGGGCTTTGAGCGAGCCCTGAGCATTGCTGCCTTCCACAGACGGGCTCCAGATGAGCACCTGAGTTTTGGGGAGCAGAATTCGGGTCCTGACCACTCCTCCTGCCGTTCCTCCCTGCATGGTCTGAGGCAAAGCAACGACTCCCACGCACCAAGTTCTCCTTGGAGGACAGGGGTGACCAAAACCCACCTCCCACCCCAAAGTGGTGCCCGGGTCAGAGTCACAGCACTGTGCCCCCATCCTCGAAGCACTCCCCAGGACAGAGACACGGCGGCGACCGGGACAGCACAGCCGGGGCTGCTCCTCTCGGCATTACAACGGAGGTCGTGCCTTTCCCTGCAGCACCAAGGTGGGCAGAAGTGAACCCGCCTCTCCTGCCGGGACCCGGTGCTCTCTTTTTCTTTTTTACGCAAGAGCCCCCTCGGAGAGGTGGGGGGGCCGGCCCGCCACCCCGGCTTTGACGTGCAGCCATGGTGACTCAAGCCTGCGTCAGGGGCTGCGTGTCCCTCATTATTTATTTATTTTAGTGTGCTTTTTTTTTTTTTTTTTTTAATTATTTTTTTTTTTTCCCGAGCCGAGCGGAGTTGCCTCCCCTCGAGCGAAGGGGAAGCGGGGCCGAGCCGAGCCGAGCGCGCATCCGCGGGGCGGCGGCGGGGGGCGGCCGGCAGCAGCCCGGTGCCGCGCAGCTTCCCTCGGCCGCGGGGTGCGGAGGCAGCGGCGGCGGCGGCTCCCACGGTGGCCTCGCAGGTGTCCGGTCCCGCCGCCGCCCGGGCGTGGGGGGGGACCCCGGTGAATTTCTCCGGGCCCCCCCGGTCAATCTGTGCCGGGAATTCGTTCCGCTTCCCGCGGCGCCGGGTCGGTTTCAGCCGCAGCGCAGAGGTAAGGATGCTCCCCCCTGGGCCCCGCTGCCCGTCGGCTGGCTGCTTTAATTCCCCACCTCCAACCCTCTCCAGCTGTCGGGGATTTTTAGGGGGAAGGTGCCCAGGGAGAAGCTGGGGGGGATGCCTGAGCCTGGAGGCATCGAGCATGGCCCTGCGGCTGCTGGCATCGAGGGTTGGGGGGGAACCGTTAGAGGCAAACTGGGGAAGCGGGGGGGGTAACCCCGGTGCCGGGGGGTGGCACCAGGCACCTGCTGTGGGTTGTTGGGGGGCTTATTCCCCCCCAAGCCACTGCCTGAGGGTGGGTAGAAATGCCGCTTCCAGGCTGACCTTGACAATAACATTGGGAGAAGAGAAAGCATTTGGCTGCAATGAATATTTAATTCCCAGCCACCAAAGTGTTGGGGCTTTATTTACCCTCTCTCTTTTTTTTTTTTTTTTTTTAAGTACTTTCTGAATCTGGATGGATTCTTTTGGGGCAGAAAAATGAGGGTTGGGGTCCTGGTTTCATGCAATTGGGTGTGGGGAGTCCTTATTTGCTTCTCTGCATTTATTGCATTGCTGATTCCCAAAGGTGTGTGTTTTGGGCTGGCATCTCGACCAGGTGCAGATTTGCATCATTCTGGGAATGTGGGGCTTAAACCAGACAAGAAATCTGGTCCCAGCTCTTTGTAAAGGACACAGAAAATGAAATTGTTCTGCTTCTTGGATCCTGTCTTGTGTCAGAGGCAACTGAGGTTTGAATCCGTCAGGAGCTGATGCAACTATTTCTGGTTTTGGTAGGAAAAAACCTGAGATGCCAGGCAGCTGAGCTATTCTCGGGAGGGTGCAGAGTTTCTTGTGAATCTCTCTCTAGAGGTGTTGGGACTAGGTCAGGGAAGCTGGATGGTGGCTTGATTGGAGCTCAGCTGCTTGGAAGTGAAATAAAATTTGGGTCTGTCTGTCCTCCAGGATAAATTGGAGAGATGGCTCCACAGAAATCAATAGGAACAAATGGGTTTGGTTTAAATCTAGAGTGACTCGAGTGCCACTTCAGGCTTGCACAGAGCAGGGAATCTGGAGTCAGAGGAGAGCCAAGCCAGGTGAGAGTCACGAGGATTAAATTTACCCCAGATCAGGCGCTGACCTACGCACATCCAGACTAAACCATTGCCTTGGGTGCAGGGGCTTGGATTTTACCCCATCCTGTGTTGCATTTGGATTTGTTTGTTTACAAACATGGATGCTTCATGAACTACAGAGCAGAGACTGCAGAGGGATTTGGATGGTGCCCATTTGCTGCCTTTCAGAATAAACCTGGGCTGCTTTTGGGTTCAGTCACTGACCTTCAGCCAGATTGGGTGAGTTAAGAGGGATCACTGAGAGCTAACTGGAAAAAGATCATCTTGTGAGCCTAGTGGAGCCCTGAAGGAATCATATGATGGTTGGCTTTGATATGGTGTCACACTGCTGCAGCTGATGTGTGTTTTCATGATACCAAATGAGACATGAAAGGAGACCAAATCTGATGAATCAATGGGCTCATACACTTCCTGACAAACAAGGCGCTGAGGCTCCCCCTCCTCCGGTGTTGTTGTGTCTGTCTCATGACCCATCTGCAAAACTGCCCTTTCTGAGGGTTTCTGGCATCCACTGAAGAAAAGAGTGGCACCAGAACCACCGCCTGCCATTGCTGGTAAGAGACCAGAGCTGAGGGCTGTAGGAAACGCATCCACCTCCAGGATGAGCAGGTGGCAAGTGGTGGCCGGGCTATGGTAGCCACCCCTCTGCATGCCTTTAAGGGAGCTGGGGACTATTTATAACATCTGGACACTCTGGCTGTTGAACGGCACTTGGGTAGGTGTAAGACAGAAGCGGAGGCAGCTCTGATTCATCAGCGAATGTGAATCGATCCTGTGTCATGGTGCTAAAGTGGGTCTGAACGTTTGCACAGGAAGGACGGCGCAGAGTATCCCGCTCCTCCGGCAGGGAAGTTGCTGGTGTGTGCCGCTGAGCTGCTTACAAACATCTGCTGGGGCTGGAAGCCTGCTTTCCTGCAAATCTCTCGCATGTGTGTGGTGCTCGGCTACCCTGTGCTGTTGTGTGTGCTCACACGGTCCCTGTCTGAATTTTGCACCTCCTCACATGTGGGTGCGAGGGGTGAGCACCGTGGGACCCCGCGATGTGGGACTGTGAGCAGTGTGGCTGGGTGTGACTGAGTCACCGTGTGTTGTCTCCGTGGGGTGGCAAGAGCCTGGCGCTAATTAGCAGGGATTGTTTAAGGAAGAGGAGAGAGGGAGCAGCCCTAATGAGCCCAGATGGCAAAAACCTTCCCTGTGGAGCCAGTGAGGATGAGCAGGGGAGAGGAAGATCCGAGCTGGAGCTCTGAATTTCCTGGTTTGTAAGCAAGCCTCGGCTCTGAATAGCTTTAAGATGGAGGCAGTTCTTCCTGGCCTCTACTCATGGCAGGAGGTTTGCTTGAAGGAGACTGCAGAAGGGCCCCTGGAGAAGGGCTGGGGAGGTCAGAGCTGAGGTGTCTCCCTATGGGGCAAAAGTCTCTTCCTGGGGCTTTGCAGTGGAGTTTAGATGTTGCCTGGAGGGTCCTGCCCCTGGTTTCTTGCAGCCAAGGGGCTCCACAGGCCCACACTGCAATGCCTCACAAGAGAAGCAGTTTGCAGAGGTGATCCTGCTCCCAGCTGGGCTGCACTCCCAGCCTTGGGCAGTGGCACGGGGCAGGCGGGGTCCTGGAGCTACTTTTCTTGTGGTTTGACCTCAAAGCTGGGACATGCACCTCGAGTTCCTCCCCTTTGCTGCTTGGCTTTGCAGGGTACAGAGGGAAGATGGGAGAGGTGTCTGCTCTGTCCTTCCACATCTCCTTCCTGGGCTCGCTGGCTCCCTGGGTGACCTTGGATCCATCCCTTCCCTGCTTCAGCCTCTCCATCTGTATAAAAAAGCCCAGCCCTTGGTGCAAGGTTTCCCTGTCCCTGTGCATGTCTGTGAGGATGGGGAGCTGCAAACAGATGCTCAGATCTCACAGCCTGAACCAGAGAACGGCATTCCACCTCCTGCAATTCCTCTGTGCCCTGGACCCTTCGCTCTCCCTTTTCCTAGCTCTGATCTTGCTGGAGCAACCTGGACCTTCCTGGGTCTGGATCTCCAGAGGCTGGGAGCATCATCTCCTCTCCTTTAGGAGCTGCTGGGGTCTTGCCTGGGAGCAGCAGAAGGAGCAAAGGTGGTGGGGTAGGGAAGGACCAGCAGCGTTCCCATGGTTTAAATGTTATTTTGAATTCACCAAATCCAAGTCTGTTTTTTTCTTCTTCCCCTGTCTCTCCCCCTTCCCCCACTCCCTCCTTCACTTTCCTTTTTATGGACCCAAATGGGGCATAAGTGCAGAATTTGGACACAGGAGCTGATCCATCTCTGGAAGAGGAGAAACCTTCCCTGGTGCCCACCCTCCAGACCCAGAGCACAGCTGCTGCTGGTGCCTGCTCTACGTGGAGGCTGCTGTAAATCCACTTTTCCTCCCTGCCTGCATCTGCATTCCCTGGCCTAACTGAAAGATCCACTGACATGATTCCAACCTGCATTGTTGCTCCCCAGCCACCTCCCTGAGAAAGCAAGGATGGGCTGAGGCAGGACACACAGCTCAGAGCTCCCTTCCCTAGGAGCATGCAGGAATGTGGGGAGCTGCCGGCAGCACTGGGGGATGCACAGCACTGAGCTCCCAACCAGTGGCATTCCCACAGTGGGGGCTTCCATCTCCATCTGGGAACAATGGGAGCTTCCTGATGGTGTCAGACCCCTGGGTGTAGCAGAACAGGAGCCTCTCCTTCCATGCCCTTTTCCTGCATGGGGTGAAAACTGCTCATTCCACAGCCACCTATGGCCGTGTGCCTTCAACCTGATGCTCCTGGGTTGCTAGAGCAAAGGGACAGGGTGGATGAAGTGTGTAAAAGTGAGAATCATCTTCAAGGAGGGTCCTGCGGATGCTAAAGTGTGGGAGGTGCAGGATGTAGGTAATCCCAGAGACAACCCAGTGATGCTCTCCCCTTGTGGCTCCCCCTGGGATGTTGGCAACTGCTCCCAAGTCATTTTTCAGGCACTAGTGCTGACCCCAGAACAAACTGGTGCCTTGCCCGGCCCCTCTCTGTGCACCCACATTGGGGCCATCAGCGCGGGTTGTGTCTGAGAGAGGCACCTGGTCCTGCAGCACAGGGGGGCTCTTGCAGCTGGGGGCTCTGGAAGGCCCCAGTCTTCCATCTAAAGAAGGAAAAACACACATTTAAGAAAATTAAGGTCATAGGGGCTTTGTAAACAAGCTGAATTTCCATCTGCCAGTGGTGAGGGGTTTCTATCTTTCTTAAGCTCAGAAAGCTCCTGGTTGTCAGCTGATCTGCCTCATCTTTCTTGCATCATAGTTATTATTTTGGGAAAAGATTTTTTTTTTTTTATTATTAAATTCTTCATTCAATTAAATAAATGCGCAGAAATACCTTTTTTCAGATGGATTTGAACTGCACTTTCCAATCTGAGGGGTGCAGGTCTTGGGGCTGATGTAAAATCCTGAGAAAATTAATAGAAAGGGCCCTGTTGTCCCCTGGATTGGGTCCTGGTGCCATGCGAGGTGGCTGGTTCTTAGCCTAGACCCAGGAGAAAAGCTCAGCACCCATTTTGGTCCCCAAATCCTTTGGAAATGTTGCTCTTTCAAGGAACTGAGAGCCTTTGTGGCTTTGGAGGTGCTTGAAGCCTCCTTTTCCAGGAGCACCGTGTCCTGGTGCCCTATGACTCCTAAGGATAACGCTGACCCGAAGCGAGGAGGGGAGAGGCAGAGACCCAGAGAGGTGCTGGGGGTTTGCCCTGTCCCCGTCATGCTGGCCTGGCTTCACGCTCTCTTCCTGGAGCTGGGCATCTCCCAGGCTTTGCTCTAGGGGGTTGAGTTGTCTCAGGAGAGCCACGGGGTGCTGAGCTTTGGTACTTGGCCAGCAGATCGTAGGTTTTCAGTCCCTAATGAAAGAAGAGACTTTAGCCCCCAAGGCTAAGTCCTACTCAGGGCTGAGTCACCCTTGGAAGGAGCTGAGCAGACAGGGAGCAGCAAACTACCCATAGGCAGTTCAACTGGGTGCCTAAATTCAAGGTCCACATTCATCTGCACAGAATCTGATCCAAAATCAATGGAAATCCCGGTGATTTCCTGGCTGCTGGATGAGACCTTCTCTGCCCTCTGTTCCTGGTACCAGCAGCTGCCAGCCCCTGGCCAGGGGCTGAGGATGCTCTGTCACGGGCAGCCGCGTGCGGTAATTGCTGCTGCCGAGCTGTGAACAGTTTACGTGAATGGTTCTTGTTAGGAAATTAAACATCGCTGGACCAGGCTGGAAAGAATAATTCAATCGGCTTCTCCGGAGGAGCTGATCCAGCCAAGGCGGTGGAGCCGATGCTGTTGCCTGGCAACGGATGCAGCTTTCAGCTGAAAATAGCTTTTGTAATAGGAACGGGGCCTGGCAGATGGGGAACTTTCTTCAGGGTGAGAAAGCAGCAAGGTGAGGGTGAGGTTTCCTGCTGTGGCTGATGCTTCGCTCCCCTCTGGCACCAGGACTGCTGGCTGGGGATCAGTTTTGCTGCCTGGCCTGAACCCCTGCTCTGAAAGGGTGCAGGATTGTGAGATTTGCTTGGAGCTGAATCAAAAAGTTGGGTGTTTCTGCAAAGGGAAGAAGAGATGGGGACAGCTGAGGGAAAACACGGGGGGGTCTTCTTCCTGCTCGCCAGGATGGAGAGCATGAGGTCTGTCCCATATTGCCCATCCCAGTGGAGATCAGCTGCCTGTGCTGACCCCAGGGATGGATTGTGCGTGCAGTGTCACCTTCAGGATGCCACATGGGTGCTGCACCAGCCTTCAGCTACATGAGAAAGCCACCGGTGAGGGTGAAATGACCCCATGGCCAGCTTGGGGCAGGATGGGTCCCTGTGTGGGGGACCCACACTATTGCTTTTCCAGGGACTGGTGACCATCCTGAGGTCCCTAGAAAGTTGAGATGATCAAGAGAGAAAAAGAGCAAGCATGACCCTTTGGAAGAATCGTCTCAAGACTTGAGATTTCTTGTGGGTTTTCTCCATCTTCTCTCCAGCTGGTGAAGCTCCATGGTCCCAGATGGGGCAGAAACACCCAGTCTGGCCCCAGTCCTTCCAGTATGGTTAAGAAGGGCAGTACTTGGTGTTTTTCTGGGTTGGGGAACAGCATAGACCTCCCTGACGCCTCACAGCTTTTCAAGGGGGATGAACGCTGTGGGGCTAAGCTGAGCCATGGGCACTCTCTGAAGTGCCTGGTGTCAGGGTTACTCATGGAGCCAGTTATCCCTGGTGCAAACACGTGGGTTGTGTTTGCCAATGCACCCCTCCTCACCTCCTACTTGTCCCGGCACTGGCAGCAACCCCACACTCACCCCACGCTCCCTGTTAGCACCCCCCAGCCAGGGATGCTAACCCCAGCTAACTGGGGGTGATGGAGACCCTGCTGTGCCTTGGGGCAAAATCACCTCCTTCTCTGTTGACCTCTTCCCTGTGCAGGTCCTGCTGATGAAGAGGAGGTGAGCCCTGAGCTGTAGCTTGCACAGCTGTGTGCCCTGTGGGACATTTGTCTTCTCCTCTTGCCCCATCCTGCCCCCCAGGGCCACACGGAGCCGTCCCAATGCCGAAGAACAGCAAGGTGACGCAGCGGGAGCACAGCAACGAGCATGTCACTGAGTCGGTGGCCGACCTGCTGGCTCACGAGGAGCCTGTGGACTACAAACGCAGTGTGCTCAATGTGACGGGGGAGGCTTGGGACAAGCAGAAGGACGGGGAGGAGGAGCTGGATGCGGAGAACCGGCCGGCGTGGAACAGCAAGCTGCAGTACATTCTGGCACAGATTGGCTACTCCGTGGGGCTAGGCAACGTCTGGCGCTTCCCCTACCTGTGCCAGAAGAATGGAGGAGGTGAGAGATGAGGCAGGGATGGGCTCAGGTCCTGTGTGGGTTTTGGCATGGTCCTGCCTCCATCAGGGTGCAGATTGCTGGGCAAGGAGGGAGCAATGTGGTTTGTTTTGGCTCTGAAGGAGGAAAGGGGCAGCTGGGAGAGCCTGGTGTGGGTGCTGCTCACTGCAGTGTGTATTGGTGCAGCGATGCAGGAACCCCCAGGGTAGCCTCTTCTGAAAGGATGCTCACCCTCCTGCCTCAAGGACAAGACAAGTCCCAGGCCAGGAGCCAGGATTTCTCATTTCATCCCTGATTCCTGCTGGGGCAATTTGGAAGCTAGTGAGAAAAAAAGAAGAGAGCATCCCTCTGTTTCCCTGTCCAAAATCTGCATTGTGTAGGCTCCTGTCCCTCCCCAAATTCAACTTCCAGCCAGCTCAGGAGCAGTCTCCTCCAGCTGTGTTGAGACCCTCGTGTCACTGATGGGAGGGTGGGTTGCTTGTCCATAATCCAGATCCCACCCCGAGGCCTCTCCACCGCATCACCGACCTTTGCAGTGATGGGAAGCATCCCCTGCAGAACAGCATTTAATGGGGCCAGGATCAGCCCAGCTTTCTGCTTTGCTTTTGCCTCATGCTCACCATATTCCTGGCACTGCATCACTCAATGTGCCTTCAGCCCCAGCAAGCCTGCAGTGCCCTCAGTAATTAAAACATCTCTGGTGTCATCTTTGTGATGAGTCAGCCTCCCAGGTTGACCCATGCTGTCAGGGCTGCCCACACCCCTCGCCAACCTGTCCTGGCTGGGGCACTGTGGCTGCGGCCAGCCCCTGCCCCTCTGCATGTCCCCAGCACCTGGTCCCTGTGGCGAGGGGACACTCACAGCTCCCAGTGCCCTGCTTTGTTTCCATGCAGAAGGTGCATGTCTGGGTTTTGGTGCAGTGTGGCTTTGCGTAATGCAGCTGTGGTATTGCAAAGCTTGGGGGAGGGGGGGGGGCTTTTGCACGTTGTCTCAGGTTGCAGCACTCATCTGCAGGTGTGCAGGGCTTGAGGCTTGACTGCATGCACTGGCTGCATTGCACGTGCTGGCACACGTGCATCTCTTGCAGCAGGATGGGTTTGTGCATGGCCCAAGGAGGTTGGAGGCTGAGCCTGGGGTGAATGCAGGGCTGGGATAGATTGATGGAGCACTGCTGCCTTGGGTAGAGAGCTCTCACATCTGTTATTTCCTGGTTTTCTTGATTAAATGGGATCAGAACCCAGCTTGGGGCAGGTGGTTATAAACTAGGCTTCTCTTAACCCCTCCTTGCTTCAGTTTCCACATTGCCACAACAGCCAGTAATTACCTGTAATTAGTGCAAGGAATGAAATTCTCTCAGCTTACTCTGAGGGTCTCTGGCGTCCTGGGGTTTTAGCCTTGTCCACCCCAAGTGCTGGCAAATGGGAGGGGCTCCCAGGCTGGGGTGATTCCTGATCAGAATCACCTCGCAGAGCCAGGGCTGAATTTGCTGACGGTGTTTGGGGAGCATTGAGCAGCTGCTTTTTAGTCAAAAGGCCACATGAGATGTGATGTCAGGATGGGGAATTGTACCTCTGACAGCTGTGAGACCTGCTGTGGTGGAGATGGGTGTGCTGGGTTTGAACCTGACAGCTTGGCCACATCCTACTCTGGGACATAGGGGCACAAAGCCAGGCAGATACCAGGGCAAGCAGCAGCTTTTGGGAGATCCTTGCTACTGTATAATGCCTTCCTGCAGCAGGTCTCCAGACAGGCTTTACAGGCTGCCTCCATATTTTATGATGGGGAAACTGAGGCACAGAGCTAGGAACTGGCTTGAGCAGCAGAATACTGAACTCTCCTGAACCCCACATTAGTCCCCTCAGCTTTTTGGACAAGTGGCACCATCTTGCCTGTCCCCTGGTGTGGATGCTGCTTTTCTGCCTTTTCTCCCCACTACATTTAACCCTCTTGGCCCCCAGGTGACATTCCTACTGGGTAGGGAGCCTGATGCCAGGCAGACAGATGCGGGAGCTGGGCAGTGACGGACAGACCACTTCTGGGCTGCTGAGGTGGTGGCAGTGGCTGTTTTCTCTCCCACTCCCCTTACAGGTGTCTGTGGGGGAGAGTGGCTGTGTGCTGGCAGCAAGATGGGTTGGAGCCAAATTCTCAGGACTTGGTGTGCTGGGAGCCACTGCAGGCTGGTGATGATGCATGGGCATAGTGCCCATCTTCCCAGGGGTCACAGCAGGAAAATCTTTGATGTTGGAGAAATTTGCCTCCAAACTTGTCCATCTCTTTCTTGCTCTGTCTGCTGATGGGTTGAGGTGCAGATGCACAGGAGGGTGTTGCAAAGATGGGAAGCTCGTGCTTCTTCCCAGGGTCCAGCTCCACGCTGCACTCTGCCTTTGCTTTCACCCTCCTAATCACCCTGGGTGGCTGCATCTTGATTTACCTCCCCCCTGTGTTTCTAACATCCACCCCTAACCCGCTGTGAGGGCACTCATCCTGCGAACAGAGCACGCTGCAGCCTCGTGGCAGTATCGTGGGTAGAGCCGCTTTGCAGCGCTGCTGCTTGGTGGAGCATCAGCACCAGGTCCTGCCCTGGCCCAGGGCTGATGCCTGTCACCAGGGAGTAAATCCAGCCGGGAGCTTGCCCACAGTGCCTGGGCTCCAGCATGTGCTTTGTGGCCACGTGCTCCAAGCCCCATCCCGCAGCCCCCGGCAGCAGGCTGGAGTAATTCATCAGCCAGGCGCTGCAGCGTGAGTCATCGCATCCTTTACGGCCATTTGGTTATGCTTCATGAACTGCTAATTTCTCTCTGGTCTCCTCAATTAGGCAGAGATTAACTGCCTTGCTATTTTGAGCTATTTCTACCCCTACCAGAGGACCTCGCTGTGCAGGGTGGCACGTGGCGTGGCCAGTGTTGCTGCGGGGCTGTTGTAGTGCAGGGGGTTCAGTTGTGCTCAGGTGTGTGTGCAGGCAGGACCCTTTGGTTTCCTGGTGTGTCCTGAGGTCTGCACGGGTGTGGTGTGCTGTAGGGGTGTATCCTGCATGTACCCACATTGTCAGGGATGTTGCACGCTTCCCTTCCATGCATGTGTGTTTGTTACAAATGAATGGACCGGACAGAGCCTGTCGGAGCTCTGCCTGTCCCTCCCTGTCTGTCTGTGCTTGGCTGCACGGGAGCAGGCAGAGACGGGTCCATGATGAGCTTTCTCCCCCCTGCCAGGTGCCTACCTGGTCCCGTACCTGGTCCTACTCATCATCATTGGGCTCCCCTTGTTCTTCCTGGAGCTGGCGGTGGGGCAGCGGATCCGCCGGGGCAGCATCGGTGTCTGGAATTACATCTGTCCCCGCCTCGGGGGCATTGGCTATGCCAGCTGCCTGGTAAGTGCACCCATGGGCCCCTTCCAGCCCCCACCTCAGGGTGTGTGGGACGCTTAGCAACCTGCAAAGTGGAGGGTGGGCTGGAGGAGCCCAGTGTGGGCATTTGAGTGGTGGATGGCAGCTTTTCCAGCTCCATCCGTGGGTCCGGGGCTGGTTTGGGTACAAGCCTGTCCCTGCTCCCCTTCAGTCACTGCCCCACAGGAAGTGTCACTGTGTCACTGCCTTGCGACTTCACACCGTGTCCTCCTTCTTCCCCCCAGGTCTGTTTTTTTGTCGGTCTCTATTACAATGTCATCATCGGCTGGAGCATCTTTTACTTCTTCAAGTCCTTCCAGTACCCTCTTCCCTGGAGCGAGTGCCCCATCGCCAGGAATGGCTCAGTGGCTGGTGAGGATGGGGGAGATGCAGCTGGGAGGGAACAGTTCCTGGGGAGGGGGGGCTGCAGGACACTGGAGACCCCCGATGTCCGCATCTGTTGGAGGCTGGGCACACTGGAGGCTGGGGAGTCTCCTGGGGACATGGATTGGATGGGAGAAGGTGCCACTGGGTCCTCTGCAGTCCGGGTGCCTTGTCCCCATGGAGATGTTTCCTCAGGTCAGACAAGTCCTGGCCATGCTCTCAGACAGATTCTTTCCCCATGGCTGGGGTTTGATGCCTGTTCAAGGACCCAGAGTTTGGGTCTCTAGGCTGCCTTGGTGCCTGGGACCAGGATCTGACCTGGGCTGTGCAGGAAACTGAGCTGGGCTTGTCTGGCTGCTTTGTCAGTGCCTGACTGAGACTCTGGTGGAACTAGTGGTGCTCAGCAGTATCTGAGCATCTCCTTGGGACAATTTGGGAAATTTTATAGTAAATGCAAATGTCTTCAACTGTATTTAACATCTTGTTTTTGACATGGCAATGGCTTTATGTCCTGTTCCCTTTTTCCTGCTAAAAATCAGCGCTGTTATCCTGTCCCTCAGTTCCCAGGGATGCCTACCTTCCCTAGCCAGCTCCTGCAGGTCTTTGACATTAATTTATGTTCATCCCCTAAAAGACAATGGATGACTCTCCCCCAGCTCCTCACTCTCTGGTACCTCTGTTCATTTGCAGTTGTGGAGGCTGAATGTGAGAGGAGCTCAGCCACCACCTACTTCTGGTACCGGGAGGCCCTGGACATCTCCAACTCCATCTCAGAGAGTGGGGGACTCAACTGGAAGATGACCCTGTGCCTGCTGGTGGCCTGGAGTCTTGTCGGCTTGGCCATGATCAAAGGCATCCAGTCCTCGGGGAAGGTGGGTATCTGCAGTCCATCCTCCAGACCAGGCTTTTCCTATGACATGAAGGCAGAAACCTCCAGGTCCATACTCTGCTGCCCTACTCTGGGGTGTCTGTGTTCTTTGGGATGATCACACTTGCTCCAGAGCTCCCCAGCTCTGGGGAGCTCCTGGGGGCCCAGAATGAGATCAGAGAGGGTCACAGGGAAGGGGTTTCATCCAGCACACCTGCAGCAATGCCACCACAAGCCAGCCAAAGCACCTGTCCCAGTCCCTGTGTTTGGGGGCTGTCAGATGTCCAGACCATCCAAATGGATGCTCTGAGCAGCATGAGCCTTGTAACTGAAAGAGGTGTGGAAGATCTGAATGAGGCAGCAGCTCCTTCACCTGCAGATCCCAAAGGCAGCTTCACCCATAGGACTTAGGTGCAGGAGCAGAGCCTTCCTCCATGGGGGAAGCACTGGGACTGCACACCAGAAGCAGGGCTGGGAGGAGCAGGAATATTTGGGAGAGGGATGCTGAGACCTTGCTGGAGTTGTTGATGTATGAAGGAAGGCTGTGAAAGCAGTGGGGCCAGGTGCAGAAGGGTATGGTTCCCCCAGGACCCTCAAACATCCTCATCTCCAGATGTGCTCTGCAAAACATCTGGCACATTAGCAGGTAGCACAGGGCAAGGAGACTGCTGCCTGCAGCACTGAGAGCTGTGGGATGGGAATATGGCACAGGAGTGGGGCTGGGGCAGCACATCCCCCCTGCTGAGGGTGAAGCCCCAACCACATCTGCTCTGCCTGATGCTGGGGAAGAGAGTGGGGTGGGAAGGCAGAGCTGGCCTTCCCTAGGGCTTGCCAGACACTGGCAGTTGTGTTCCAGGGATTTTCTGAGCCAGTGCTGACACCTTTGCAGCCTCAGCAAATTTTCCTTCTCTCTCCTAAGTGTGTCCAAGCACTTTTCAGGTCCACCCAGGCTTCAGCATTTGTAATGTCCTGCCTTGGGCCATGTCCCCCCCTTTTCACCCCTTTTGTGCTGTACTGTTGATGGACGGGGAGGGAGCTGAGCCCGGGGGGCAGTAAATGAGGTTGTGCCCATGCTGCATCCCTCTTGCCCCAGGTGATGTATTTCAGCTCACTCTTCCCCTACGTGGTGCTGGTTTGCTTCCTGGTGCGGGGACTTCTGCTTCGCGGGGCGGTGGATGGGATCATGCACATGTTCACACCCAAGGTAAGAACCCCATGCCCAGGTTCTCCTCCAGGCTGATCACAGCAGCTTGGTTTGGAGGGGGGAGGTTTAGCTGCCACAGAGGCTGCAGTCACTTCCCTGTACCCCACAGCACACCCTCGCTGTGCCCATGTGCTCTGGTGCAAGCAAGTGTTCTGCCCTCACATCTGAGGCTGGGTAACAGCTGCCTGCAGACGGCTCCTTTGCCCAGTGCTCAGCCCTTCACACACACGTCATTTCACACAACCCCACTTTTCCTCTATGATCCACACCTCAAAAAATAGAGCATCAATCCCAGATGACCTCGCAGGTCCCAATAAATCAGCCAGGAGTTTTTAGCAACACCCTGAATACAGCCAGGGCTCGCAGACTGCCATCCTAGCGCTGCTTTGAGCCTTGGCGTTGCTCCTGTTGCCTTCAGGTGTCCAGAAACAGGGTGGGCAAGAGGGGTCCCTTAGGTGATGTATTTAAGTACTCTATGAGACGATACTGTCTGGCAGCAAAATATCCACCAATGTTATGCAATTAACCAGCTAATTAACTAATTAAGCAGAGATGTAGATGAATCAGCTGAGCCAGGGAGGCTGCTACAAGATATTAATTGTGATCTCTTGATGAACAGTGCTTGGAGGCCTCCAGCCTGCATCAGGGCAAGGGGGATGATGTCCAGGGGATGGGCAGCTACCAAACCCCCAGCCCAGCCACTGGGTTCCAAACACTCCAGGCAATGGAGGTGGGCAATGGCAGGGGCAGGATGCGGCCCCGTTGCTGTGCAGCATGTGGCTCCCTTAGTCGGGGAACTGGGATGCCAGGTGGTCTGTGGTCCAAATCTTTGCTTGCCCTTCTCCGTGTCTCAGTGTCCTCCTGTACGGGAAAGAGAAAAAGGACCTCCACAAGTGTGTAATGCAGAACCTGATTGTGGCAGCACAACGCCAGCCCATGGCTGCTCCAGAGCCAGCCCTGGTTGCAGGCACAGCAGTCTTTTAGTTTAGCTCTGGCTCCACGAGGATGAGTTATGGCACCACCAAACCACCTATTTTCTTCTTCTGTGTCCCCACCAAGCTGGACAAAATGCTGGACCCCCAGGTGTGGCGGGAGGCAGCCACGCAGGTTTTCTTTGCCTTGGGCCTGGGCTTTGGTGGGGTCATCGCCTTCTCCAGCTACAACAAGCAGGACAACAACTGCCACTTCGATGCCACGCTCGTCTCCTTCATCAACTTCTTCACTTCTGTCCTGGCCACCCTGGTTGTGTTTGCCGTGCTGGGCTTCAAGGCCAACATCATGAACGAGAAATGTGTGGTGGAGTAGGTGGATTTGCTTTCTGTCTCTCTGGGGTGGGGAAGTCTGTGCTCCTGCCGGTTGGGGTGGGTCTGAGGCAATGGAGTAAGTGATCTAGAACTGGGTAATGTTGTGTTTTGGTGGACCCAACTTTGACCCAGGTCAAGGCCTGGATCTCCAGAGATGTCCTATTGTAGCTGAGAGCACGAATTCTTCTAGCTCCATAAGGGAGTTGGGCATTTAGCTCCTCCAGCCTAAAGTTCAGCTATGAGACAGGCTGTTAGTCTGTACATTATTGGTGAGCCCATGACTGATCACATCACCTGGCTTTCCCTGAGTTTCTACTCGTGGTTGGGTCTCCTTGTCTGTGACTAAAGAGCTACTGTGCTGTACCCCAAAAACAGCTGGAGGAAGGTGAATTTGTGCACCTCATGTTATTGTTGGACAGTGAGCTGCATCCATAAAAATCCTGACTGTGACAAAGCAGAAGAGAAGCCACAACAACATGTGGCTAAGCAGAGGCTGCAGAGAGCCTGTCCCCTGGTAGGGTCCCGGTTGCATCCTCTGTCATGTGGCCTAATGCAATATCTGCTTGTGCAAATTGCTAAGAGGCTGGACAGCATGTCATGGCTGGGACATGGGCAATGTGGCCCAGGCAGGTTTATCCTGCCTGATGCACAGGACTCACATGGTCAGGCGCTGTCCCCCTTCCCAGGAGGAAGGGGACATCTCCAGGTGACTGCGCTTTGCTCTCCCTTAGGAACGCTGAGAAGATCTTGGGCTACCTGAATACCAACGTGCTAAGCCACGACCTCATCCCTCCCCACGTGAACTTCTCCCACCTCACAGCCAAGGACTACAATGAGATGTACAGGGTGATCATGACAGTGAAAGAGGGGCACTTCAAAGAACTGGGCTTGGATGCCTGCCTGCTGGAGGACGAACTCGACAAGGTACCTGGTGGCATTCCTAACAGGAGAAACAGATCACCATGTCCATTGCCAGTCCCAGGTAGGAGCTACTTCATTTGGGTAGCTCCTGGCACTTGGATCTGGAGAAGCTGTTTTTATAGACCCTCCCTAGGGATGGGAATTCCCTTTCCCTGTGGTCTTCCCAGTGCACAGGGATCTTTCCTGGGGTGCAGAAATGGTCTGCCCATAGTGAGTCTGACAGCCACATCATCCCTTCCAGGCTGGGGTGCAGGAGTGGATTTTTGTTTCCTTCAGGAGTTGTTCAGTGGGACAAGAGAGACCTGAGGCCTGCAGGGGCATGCAGGCCTTGTCTCTGACATGCTGCTTCTCTCCTTTTGGCCTCTCTCCCCCAAACAGTCAGTGCAAGGAACTGGGCTGGCCTTCATCGCCTTCACGGAAGCCATGACCCACTTTCCGGCCTCACCATTTTGGTCTGTCATGTTCTTCTTGATGCTGATAAACTTGGGGCTGGGCAGCATGATTGGGACCATGTCAGGCATCACTACGCCCATCATCGACACCTTCAAGGTGCGGAAGGAAGTGTTCACAGGTGAGGTCTTCTGCATCCTCCTGGGGAAGGGGTGGAGGTTCCCCAGTGCTCTGGGGGTCATTCCAGAAGACCGTGGATATGGTGGAGGTGTACCAGGTCCTGTTAACAGGGGGAATGGACCACCTGGTTCCACAAGGGAAGGCCTTGCTTCCCCCTTGAGTGCTCTGCTGACCGTGCCTGTTTGCTCCCTGCAGTCGGCTGCTGCATCTTCGCCTTTGTGATCGGCCTGATCTTCGTGCAGCGCTCTGGGAATTACTTTGTCACCATGTTTGATGATTACTCAGCCACGCTGCCACTCACGGTTGTAGTGATCCTGGAGAACATCGCTGTGGCTTGGATATATGGCACCAAGAAGTAAGGCTTTTGCACAGGGAAAAGAATATCTGTGCTATAACTCCTGGCTAAAAACAAAACAAAACAAACAAAAAAAAAAACAAAAAACAAACAAACAAAAAAAAACCACCAAACCTACCTTCTAGCTCTTTCCTGTGGGACTTTTTTTCCCAGGAGGCAAGCTCTGATTGAACAAATACCCCGATAGCAATTACCTTATAGAGGAGGGATGTCTGATGTCTGTTCACTGCTGTCTAGGATCAGTCCTCTGCCTGTCCCTAGGTGTAACACAGCCCCAGGAACACGTCCTTCTAACGGGTATCTAACTTTGGTTATGGTGCTCTCTTAATTGTTAGTATGCTTTTGTCTGAGGCTCCGGGTCACTCCCAAGGGCACCTTGTCTGCCCCAGTGCTGGCTGGAGCAAGGGAGGCTCAGACTTATGTCAGGAAGCCTTTTCCTTGAGAGGTTCCCAACCAGTGCTACAGGTTTGAAGGACACTGAGACACTTGCCTGGATCAGCTGGGCTCTTCAGGCTCTACCTTGAGCATAACCCACAACAGGGTCTTCTGGGAGGAAGTTTCTCTTTTGAAAGTGGGAACAATGTGGTTCCATCTCTTTCCCTTGGCAGGTTCATGCAGGAACTGACAGAAATGTTGGGTTTCCGGCCCTATCAGTTCTACTACTACACCTGGAAGTACGTCTCTCCCATCTGCATGGCCGTTCTCATGACTGCCAGCATCATCCAGCTGGGAGTCAGCCCCCCGGGCTACAGCGCCTGGATCAGAGAGGAGGTGAGCACAGCCCCAGCCCCTGCTGCTGCCCCCACCCGGGCCTTGGCTGAGCAGGGAGGAGCTGAGGGCTGCAGACCACCCTGCTCATCCCTCCTCTGCTCGTCTCTCCTCCTGCTGCTGGATGTCCTGTCTGAGACTGCAAGTCTCAAGTTCTGACCTCGGGCTGAAGTTTGACCTTTGGGTTTTGGCTCGGTTCCACAGCTACCCTCTGTGTGCAGGACCATGCACTTTTTCCTGTTTTTAACTTTCTTTCTGCTAGTTTCATGTAATGCCTCTCAAGATAAAGTCTGGCAGGAGGCAGCAGGGACTGCCTAGCACATAGGATATATTGTACCTCATGTGCATCACCTTTGCTGTAACAATCCCTTGACACAGACCTCTCTCTCTCTTTCAGGCTGCAGAGAAGTTCCTTTTTTACCCAACCTGGGCCATGGCTATTCTTATCTCTCTGATTATCCTGGCATCCCTCCCTCTGCCTCTGGTCTTCATCCTCCGGCAGTTCCACCTAGTGTCGGATGGCTCCAACACACTTTCGGTCACCTACAAGAAGGGCCGGATGATGAAGGACATCTCCAACTTGGAAGACAACGATGAGACCCGCTTCATCCTGAGCAAAGTGCCCAGTGAGACCCCATCCCCCATGCCCACACACCGTTCCTACCTGGGTCCAGGGAGCAACTCCCCCATGGAAATGAGCAGTGCTCCCAACGGACGATACGGGAGTGGGTACTTAATGGCCAGCACCCCTGAATCTGAACTGTGACTGTTGCCTGCCAACCACCCCCATCGGGAGAGGAGGTCACTGGGGAGTGGATCCTGGCTTTCCAGGCAATGGGAAAATTAATAAAGACAAGATAAAGAAGAAAACCCTCTTAAAATCGTAACCCAAAGCAGCCATTTCCAAGATGACATCAGGAAGAATGGATTGCGGGAGGGGCAGGACTCCTCTGACAACCCTGGGCTGAATGGCGGGACCTCCAGGGCTTGCCTTCAGGGAAGGGAGGAGGAAAAAGTGGTGATGCAGGACCTCTCTGAGGGTCCTCTTGCAGCCCAAATCCGAAGCAAAGAACCCCTCTTTCTAAACAGTTGATGGTTGGAAAAAGGACCTGGTGTCAGGTGGAAAGCCAAGCACGCTTCCTCCTGCAGCCCAGTGCTCTGCCCTCCCTGTCCGTTGTTCTTCAGCCGGGAGGAGCCACGGCCTTATTCCAACGAGCACAATTAACCATTGATGTTCATAGCACAAAAGGGTGCTGTTGTTGTTGCCATCGTTGTTGTATCTCCTGTAGTTTTTATAGCTGTGGACACACCCAGATAACCCCAACATTTTGACCAGGGTTGGCAGGGAGCAGTGTGGGGCTGGCTGAGTCATTGTGGTGTGTGGGACTGCAGCTGGTGGATCCTTGGTGTCTGCTTTGTTACTACCAGCATGGTGATGGTGTCTGCGGGTTGTTCTGAGACATGGAGATATCATGTCCATGAGACAACGTGGACAGCATGCTCTGTGGTTGGGCAGTTATTGTGCTGAGAGGCAGCAGGACCTCTGAAGTGAGTGATTTTGGATGTGTGAGCATGTGTGAGGTCTGAACCAGGGTTACAGTGATAGGTGTCAGGAGCATTCTCCTGGAATGACTCCTGACATGTGGGATGCTCTGCTGAGCCAAAATCCCTGGCGTGGGATTGTCTCCTGTTGCCACTTACTTTAGATGTCCCAGTGGGACAAGCAGAGCTGTGGGGCATCCAGTCCTACCACAGTCCTGGTGTAGCTCTCAGGAAACCACCCCCCTAACTTACCTCCCTTGCACCCACCATCTGAGGTGAGCTGGGCAGTGATTATCTCTGGACATGTCTTCACCTCTGAGAGCATCGAGCTGGTGCCTGCATTGCTTTGCTGCTGCACCTGTGCAGGGGCTCTCCAGCCTGTGGAAGGGGGTAACCAGCTTTTTGGGACAGCAGATGGAGGACATGTCTTCTGAGCTGCGATGACCAGAATTTGGTGCCGGGTCCCAATGTCCCTGCTAGCTCTTGATCCAGGCTGGTGAGCTCCTGTTAGAGCCCAGGAGCCTCTATCATGCCCATCCATGTTATGGGGACCAGATGAAGGTGATGCTATGTTTTTTCTCCCCAAGCTGTCTAGGAAAGTTTGGGGCCTCCCAGCTCAGAGTTTTTCCCACTGGGACTAATGTTTTTTTTTCCCTGAATCGTATATATAGCCAAGCATTTCTGTCAAGGGCACCAGTATTATGTGGCCTTTTCCTCCTTTCCTGGTGGGTGCAGGGGAGAAGCAGCCTGCTCGATGCCCTCTCTCCCTCTCAGCACATTGCTACAGTCTCAAAAGTTGAGGAAGCTCCTTAGCTTCAGTTCTGCTAGGCTTAGATGATGTGTGGTAGTATTTCAAGCTAGTTTGAAGGCCAAGTTCATGGCTGCTTGTCCATGAGCCCTTCTCTCCTCCACTTTCCTATCAATAGATTTTCTTCCACCTTGATTCTCCTTTTGGCTGAGAGTCAAAGGCAGACAGTATCTGGCCCATTTGCCACATCCTTGACTCCTCCTGGCACCCTAGGGTGTACAACGTCCCCCACAATGACATTTCTCTTGTGGGTTGTAATCCTTTATTTATAGTCCTTCTCCTTTTTGTCATGAGCTCAGCTGGTGACTTGGGGGCTCCGTCTGGGAGATTAGCACAGGACCTTTGTTAGCCATTTCTCCAGGTGGGAATGGAGGCATGGATTGAACCAAAGCAGCTCAGTCTTTGCTGATAGCTCTGAGAAGCACCATCCCCAGGATCAGCCATGCTCTCATCTCTTGTCCAATCTCTTCACCATCCTCTCCGCTGTGACTTTGGTCTTTCTCTCCTCCTGTCCCTACAGAGGAACACAAAAATATCCCCACTGCACCACC
The DNA here is from genome assembly GCF_963932015.1 of Anas acuta. Taxonomy (NCBI): domain Eukaryota; kingdom Metazoa; phylum Chordata; class Aves; order Anseriformes; family Anatidae; genus Anas; species Anas acuta. The sequence goes on along the minus strand of NC_089002.1, from coordinate 1,510,588 downwards.
TCTGAATGGGAGAAGCACAAAACCTATGCATTTCTCCCCAACACCAGGCGAGATGTTCCCTCCCATCTCTTATCTCTCCCTCTGTCCCTGAGTTCCTCCTCCTGACCAGCAGAACAAAGGATGAACCAAATCATTGCAAAATGTCACCTTCCGAGGCAAGTCAGACTCACACCCCTGAGCCCAGGGGATTCCCACTGCAGCTCCCATGGAGTTACTGGGGCAGGACACCTCCCGCAGCCAACACATGTGGTTCCATCTGTTCCCGTGGCACAACGCTCCTCAAACCCTGGGGGGAAGGATCCGGCCCTCCATCTCTCCCATCACTGTTCCCAAACCAGCCAGGAAGGCATTTGCTTTCCTCCCCTCTTCTTGCAGCGCCAATAAGGGGCAAAGTCAATAAGAAGGTAACAAAAAGCTATATTATATATATATATATAAAATGTATACAGAGAGAGGAGATGGAATAATAACCTAGAGATTCTCTATTTCTATTGTATATTTATTCTGTAAATGTCACTGTAAATGATGTTAAATGACAAAATGTATTCCAAAGTGGCCCATGACCTATTTTCATTCCCAGTGCTGTACAGATCAGTTCTCACTGTATATCAGACATATTTTTACCTTTTCATTTCTTGTGCGTGGTGGGTGGCCATCCCTCCCCCCATGCCCCTCCCCAGCCTCAAGGGGTCCCCTAGCATGGGGACCCCACAGAGAGGAGGAGGGGGGAGGAAGCCTTTCTTTTTATCTGTGGAAGTACTGTATTTCTGTGTGGTATTTGCTTGGTGTTAGGCACAGGGGTCTGTGGGGGGGTAAGTTGTAGGTGATCCGTGTTGTGGCCGTGTGAGCGTGCGCATGTTCGTCCATAGATGCTGTGTGTGGGGGTGTGCGCGTGTACGTGTGTGCGTATGTGTTTTGTTTGGGGTCACTTCTTGCTGTTCTTGGCCACTTTTGAAGCCTGCGGTGGGGCTTTCTCCCACCTGCCAGGGCAGGCTCTCTCCTCCACGCACCTTCTTGGGGTCCCAGGGCTGTGGATCAGGACAAACCTGGTGACTTTTAGCCCTGGCAACCACTTTTATTTTCTTTTTCCCCCTCAGAGGCACAGGGAATAGCTGCTAGTTGTGAGCACAGACACTTTTCAGTTTTCATCCAGGCAGTCAGAGCAGGAGGGGGGAACCGCTGCCGATATTCCTGCCCCCTCCTCTTGCTCCCTGCCTGGTTCCCAGCCTGGATCCTGCTGCTTGGAAGGGGATGGTGTCCTCGACAGGAGATGCTGGCTGAATCAGGAGGGGTTGAAGTCCTGACTGAGGAGAGAGGCTTACCCTCCGGCCCCTACACAGACCCTGGCAGCTCACATTAAAGCCCAGCTCCTCCTGGGAGCTGCTCCCGCTGCCACACTCCTGCCCCTGTCCTCCCCTGAGCCTGGGTCTCGCCAGCAGGAATGGGGCACAGGTGGCAGAGCTGGGTGGCCTCGGTGGCACTGCCAGCCCCAGGGGACACGGCCCAGCCTGGGCAGAGACATGGCAGCACACGAGTTGTGGCCACTTCCCCTGTGGGTAAGCACAAGGCTGGCAAAGCCCTTCTGTACAGGTAAAAGCACAGATCTGGTAGAAACTCGTCCCATGTATCCTCGTAGCCAGTGTATTTAACATACGTGCCGTGCTGGCCGGACTCATTGGCAGTCGAGAGAAACCCTGTAAGAGCTGTAATGGAGTCTGATTAAAAGTTTCTTCTTACCAAGTCTCTTTGCCTGTTTCCTTTCTTGGGGTGGGCTTTGGGGTCTCTCTGAGGTTTGAGTTTGCAAAGAGCTAAAGCAATGGGCTCCAAGGCTGCCAGCACCCATGGACATAGATGTCTCTGTCCTTCCCTGTCCTGTCCAGCTACCCATATCGTCCTTCCATCTCCCCTTCTCCTCTTTGATCCCCTTCCTGTGCCTCCATCAGCCCCTGCAAGGAGCCCGCTGCGGGCATGGCTGCCCACAGGCTCTCCAGGAGCATCACAGAGGTGATCTTCCATACTGGACCAGCTCAACCAGTACACACTAGCCTTACGGGGCACATACACTGGTAAGACATATGTTCCTCTTCCAATGCCCTGCTAACACTGCTGATGTCTCATTCAGAGCACTGCGGGTGCTGGGAGTCTGGAGAGCCACCTTGGAGAAGGACTGGAGCTTTCCAGCAAACCCAAATAACTTCAGCTGCTGGATATCAGCTTAGTAACAAGCTTGGTAGGAAGCTTCCCTTCGCTTCCCTTCTCTTGCATCTTTTGTAGCTTCTTTGGCTTCCCCAGGTCTGATACCAGGGAGCAAGGAGGGAGGTAAAAGAATAGAGGCGAGTTGGGACCAGCTGAGATGTGCCAGCAGTGGAGATGCCATTGGGGTACTTTGCTGCTGTGAACTGTGGGCATCCCCTCTGTGGTGGCAGCTGTGTAGGAGCAGGTCAGGTTTTCTGAGCACCTCCAGCGCTGCATTGTCTGGAGGTGTTGGTGCAGCACTGGGGTGAGGACCTGCACTGGGGGCTGGAGGAGCAGCACTGCCCACGGCGGAGGCAGGAGGAGGCACACAGCTCCCTCCAGGACCAGGCTCTGGGGCAGCACATCCTGCAGGGCAATGGCCAGTACGATGGGACACAGAGGACAGCTCTGGCCCCAGCACAGCCCCATCTGTGGGATCAGGGATGGAAATGCTCCCAGCTCCTCCCCAGCCTCAGAGACATCCCCAGTGAGGCAGAGCAGAGAGGGATGAAGGAGTAGGGGTGCAGAGCCCATCAAATCCAGCTCAGGGTGATGTCTGAGGCCCTGCGGTACCCACTTGTGGCTGCTCACTGCTGTGCTGAGCTGTCAGGTCTCAGCCTGAACCTGTGCTCACTCTGCAGTGTGTGCTGCCTGATTACGAACTTGGAAGAGGCTCAGACCTGGGACACAGGGAGGTGGCACATTCCCACTGCTGGACTGTGGGTGAGCAGTGGCTGGCTGGCACGAGGGCCTTGTCCCCAGGCCACCCCACAGTGTAGAAAGGGAGTCATTTTGATTTATCCCCTTCTCTCTCAGGCAGGGAAATATTGCAGCTATCTGCAAAAGCAAACCCAGGAAAAAAAAAAAAAAAAAAAAAAAAAAGACAGCAGCAAAGATGATGCATCTTTGGGATTGCAGTTACTGCATGGGCTGAGTGAGCTGCTGCCATGGAAAAGCCCCAGGCCGGGAGGGTGAGAGCAGGGCAGGCTTCAGCTGTGTTCACTCTGAGGAGTCCCAGGGCTGAAAGTGGGTTGTGGGGGGATATGGGGGCAGAAACATCCAGCTTCTGGTGCAGGGGCTCCACGCAAAACCTGCCTGAAACGAACGGCAAAGGGTGATTCTGGCCCACATGGGGCTGGAAAAAAGCCCTGGAGAAACAAGGCAAATTTAAGCCACATGTGTGATTTAAAAAACCACTATTACAGACTCCCTGTGACAGTGAGGCACAGAGCCTGGCAGGAGGCAGAGGATGGTACCACTGGATCAGGGGGTGATTTCTGGGTGTCTCACTTCAAAACATCCCTGGACTGGAGTGTGGACATGGGGTGGGTACAGACACAGTGCAGGGGTGCCCGTGTGAAGGAGCAGAGTCTCACCGTGGGTCTCTGAGCGGTGCTGGAAGAAATGCACAGCTGTGATCCCAGCTCTTGCAGACAGGGAAACCGAGGCACGGCACGCGGCCAGGAGCTGCTCGCAGCCATCCAAACGGCAGACAAAGGCGACTGGAGCACCTCTGCTGCTCCCGCTCCAGCCCCAGCCTCCTCCAGCCCCGAAATTGCTTTGGCGGAGCAAAATTGCATCAGCGACGCCACGGATGGAGCCAGATTCGCCGCCGGCCCCAGCCGCCCTCCGCCGCCCGCTTTCCCTGCGCGGCAGCCCCGCCAGGTGGCACTTGTGTCACAGCGGCGCGGGGACCGGGGGGAGGGACTGGGGCTGGAAACGAGCCGTGTCCCCTCCGCGGCAGAGGTGGCGTGGGGACGGGGAGGCAAACTCGGGGTGTGCAACCTGCTGTCCCAAGGGAGCGCAGCCCCGCTGTCCGTGCCCGGCCGGCGAGGAGCAAGTTTAGCTGAAAAATTCACCCCAACAGAGGAGCACGGCAGAGACGTGCCTTGCTCACAGCCTGCAATAGGTTCTCTGCGAAAACCCGCTTCTGAGAGAGCATCTTGAAAGGCTGTGTGGGCTCCCACCCTGGGGTGCAGTGGGTGCCGCCGCCTCCTGCCCAGAAGCTGGCCTGCCCCACCAAAAGCATGAAGGGAAGAGGGCAGAGACCTTGGGGCAAGTAGGCTGCTGTCAACATGTTTTTCTAGTAGTAGAATCCTGGTCTTGAAGTACGTGGTGTGGTTGGTTTGTCCATCTCTACCCCAAAGCTGGATTGTCTCCCTAAACTCAGATGCAGTTCCCCTGCCTCCTCTGTCCCTCCATGGGCAGAGATGCCACATGTTCCCAGCATCTCCCTGTCCTCTCCTTCAGGTCATGCAGCCCTCCAAGCACTCCACAGGCTGTCATGCCACTCTCTGTGTGCCAAGCTGGGGATGTGCCCCTTTCACTGGGCTGTGGGCCCTATGATAGTGCAGAGACCAGTGGGGGGAACCTGGGAACCCCATACCTCATCCTCGGGACCCACCCAAGGGCTCTGGCTTTTCAGGTTGCAGCTGATCCTCCATGAAATCTTCCAGATCCTACTGATCCATCCCTTACCCGGTTGTTGTCTGTCAGCCTTGCAGTGGGGACGAAGGAGGTCCCTGCAGAAGTGACTCCCTCTCTCTCCAAAAAGACCCTTATTCATCAAGCTCTTGCTATTTTTTCTCTCTCTCTCTCTTTTTTTTTTTTTTTTCCCATGGACATTAAAAATCTGAAGGCATATTTAGAGAGCAGACAGCTTTGGGCGGGTGTTGCTGGCTAAAAGATCCTTTCCTTCCCCAGATACAACCCATTTGTCTGCCTGGCCACCCCCTCCCGCCCCAGGAGCGGCTGTGCTTGGGTGCACGGCGATCTGTTGGGATGAAAGTCGCTGTATAAAATATTAGCATCAGGTCGCAGCATTCCTTCCTCCTGGCCAAACTCACATTACTGATGATGAGGAGCTGAGCTGTGATGCCTGGCCAGTGATGCAAGGCTCGATTTTTCCAGCACGGCTTTCCCTTGGGCTCCGTGCTCCCCTGCTGGTGCAGCCCCCGGTGGTTTGGGTGTGGAGCCGTGCCAGCCTCCACCCGCTCAGGATTCGGCCCTGGAAGCTGTCGAGTTGCAGCTACAGTTGGAGCAGGGCTTTCTTGGTGGTAAGATTTTAAGCGCGGCTCTGATGTCTCTGATGCCTTTTGGGTGGAGTGTCTGCCCCAGCACCCCTGGCAGGGGGGTGATCATGTCACAGAGGGGACAAACCCACGCAAGGGGTGGGGGTGGGAGGCTCAGGACCCCGTGGGGACCCTCTGCAGAGCCCAGGAAGGTGCAGATTGGTGCGGGAGTGGGGCAGCATTCCCCACTCGCTGTCCCCTCACTCTGCGCTGAGGACTTCCTTACCCAGGTGCTGACCCATTGCTAAGTTGTGTCCCCCTCCCTCTGCTCCCCGCCCCCCCCCAGTAACAAACCTGTGTTGGGCTCTGATCCCACTTATAACCCCAAATCACACACCTGCAACCCCCTCCGCCCCCCTCCCTGCCAACACCAGCAGTGCCCGTGCTGGAGTAAACAGCGCTGACAGGACCGGGTCCCTGGGGTCTTTGCCTTGGTGACAGGCTTGTCCCTCTTCACGTCCTCCCCAGTCCCAGGAGGAGCCGAGCTTCACCATCCCCCGGGGGTGGAAGAGCCCCCAGCGAGGGGGCTGAGGGGAAGGGCCAGGGGCTGGGGTGGGTGATGCCCTGCGTCCTGCGCTGAGCCCAGTCCCAGCACCCATGGGCACAGCTCCGGGGAAGGGACGAATTTCATGCGGGAGCCGCTGCAGGGCAGAGGGATGCTCGGGGAGGGGGTCGTGGGAGGGAAGGGCCGGGGCTGACTGGTGCTGCCGGGCTCCCCGTCAACCGCCGATCCGCACCTAGGGTCGGTCTCTGCTGACCTCTCGGTGAGCGAGGGATTGTGAGCCAGGGAGGGATGGGATCTGCTCGAGCCTCTGCCAAGAGCTGGCTCCAGATCCGCAGGCAGCTCTGGGCTGCATTTCCCCTCCGGCGCGAAGCGGAGCTGGGGTGTCCGGGGCTCCCTCCGCACTGACACAGAGCCCCCCGAGCCTCGCTGCGCACCGCGCCCCGCGGGGAGGTGAGACAGAGCTTGGGGGGCTGCCGCGGGGGGTGGAGGGGGGAGTGGAAGGGACGGAGGGATGGACGGACGGACCGACGGACGGCTGGGTGTGATGGTGGGGTGGATGGCTGGGAGGATGGAGGGAGGGATGCGGGGATGGAGGAGCGTGGCGGGGAGGGAGGGAAGGAAAGAGGGCAGCAGCGGGGGGTGCCGGCGGCAGCGGGGGGCCGTGGGGCCGGGCGCTGGGGCGGGGGGGTCCCCGGCCCCCCGGCGGGGCGGCGCCGGCTCCTGTAACCCCGCCGCTCGCTCCCAGCCCTATAAAAGCCCCGGGCGGCGGCGCTTCCCCGCCGAGCCCCGGAGCAGCCCTCGCCGCCTCCCCGGCTGAGCCGAGCCGGGCGGCAGCCTCCGGGGCGCAACAGGCCCCCCCCGGCCCGGCCACGCGGGAGCAGCACCCCCCCCACCCCTCCCCGCCGCCGCAGCCCCCTCTGAAGGGCAGGGCCCCGCTTGGAGGTGTGTGGGGGGGGAGCATCCATTCTCCCCCCGCCACCTCCACCGGGAATCGGGGAGGGGCCCCTGCCCCTCGGCCCGGGGGGGGGCGGAGGGAGCGCGGAGCCGCCGGAGCGGGAGGGGCGGGCGGCGGGGCCCCCCCGCGGCTGGCGCTGCAGGTACCGGGGGCTGCCCCCCCTCCGCCGGCCTTGGCGGTATCCTCCTTCCCGGCCTGGCCCCCCCGGCACTGCCCGCAGCTCCCCCCCCGCGCCCCTCCCTCCTCCACTTGTTGCTGCCCGGCGGGGCTGGGCTGCCTGCGGGCGGAGGGCGGTTTTATTCCGGGAGGGTGGTTTTGGAGGGGGTGGAGGTTGCAGCCTCCGCTGCCGGCCTCCGGCAGCCAGCGGTATCCGGCTCGGCTCCAGCCTGCTCCCCCTCGCCCGGCACCGGGGCTGGCGGAGGCCGGAGCGAAGGCTGAGCCCCCCCTTTTCCCCTCCCCAGTCCCATCTCTGCTCCCCTCGCCCGCCTCCGCCGACCCCCAGCTCCTCGCCCCGAGGAAGAGTGCGCGAAGCGTGCGCCTCCCATCCACCGAAATCTATGATCAGCTCGGTGTGTGTCTCCTCCTACCGTGGACGCAAGTCGGGGAACAAACCACCTTCCAAAACATGCCTGAAGGAAGAGATGGGCAAAGGGGAAGACTCGGACAAGATCACCATCAATGTAGGGGGCACCCGGCATGAGACCTACAAAAGCACCCTGCGGACTTTGCCGGGCACCCGTCTGGCCTGGCTCGCTGACCCTGATGCCCAGAGCAACTTTGACTTTGATGGTAAAAGCAATGAATTCTTCTTTGACCGCCACCCTGGGATCTTCTCCTACGTGCTCAACTACTACCGCACTGGCAAGCTGCACTGCCCGGCTGACATCTGCGGGCCTCTCTTCGAGGAGGAGCTGACCTACTGGGGCATTGACGAGACCGACGTGGAGCCCTGCTGCTGGATGACCTACCGCCAACACCGCGATGCTGAAGAGGCCCTGGACATCTTCGAGAGTCCTGAGCCCGGTGGAGGGGCTGGTGGAGAGGAGCCTGAAGAGGAAGGGGGTAGGGAGATGGCCCTTCAACGCCTGGGCATGGAGGACAGGCTGCCAGGGGCGGCAGGGGCTGCCGGAGGGGGTGGCTGCTGTCGGAATTGGCAGCCCAGGATGTGGGCACTCTTTGAGGATCCCTATTCATCCAAGGCAGCAAGGGTAAGCTCCCGAAAAGTGCTGGCGGATGGGGATGGGGCCGTGCTGGTGATACCTTCATCTCCCCATCTCCGTGGGTGAGATGGACTCTCCACTGGGTGTCCCCTTACTGACATGGGGCATGTTGGCCATCTCCCATCTTATGGGAAGCCTCTTCTGTCATCTCCCTGTCCCCTCCCAACTCACTGCACATGGGCTGAGACTGGTGGCCACTTTCACACCCTTGGGTGCTGCCAGGCATCTCCTGGCCTGTCATGGAGGTGAGGGATTGTCTGTGAGAGCCTTTGGCAGGGCTGAGCCCTCATGGAGTTTTAGGATGATCTAGGACAGGCAGGACTGTCTAGTTTCCTCTTCCTTGTATGTGTGCACACACCAAAAACAGTGTTTAATCACACAGGACAGGGCCTATGCCCTGGCACGTGTGTCAGCAGGTAGGGAAATACTAAAATTGGGTCCCACTGAAGCAAATGGGATCCTCACATTTGTCCCCAAGGAGCTCGTATCCCTCTTCAGGCCCAAAAGATGCCCTCTCCATCCCTGCCAACACCCTTGTCCCGGCACCCATGTCCACCACCATCACCACGTTGATGCAGCCCACATGCAACATATGGTCCCCATCAGCATATTGAGCACAGGCTCACAGCTGTGGTTCTCACACAGAAACACACATTCACACACCCCTCTCAGAATCACATAATCACAGAATGGTTTGGGTTGGAAGGGACCTTAAAGACAATCTAGTTCCAGCCCCCCTGCCATGGGCAGGGACACTTCGCCCTAGACCAGGTTGCTCAAAGCCTCATCCAATGTGGCCTTTCAGGGATGGGGCGTCCACAGCTTCTCAGGGCAACCTGTTCCAGTGCCTCACCAGCCTCATAGTAAAGGACTTCTTTCTATCCAATCTAAACCTTCCCTCTCTCAGTTTAAAGCTATTACCCCTTGTCCTTTCCTTACACCCCCTGACAAAGAGTCGCTCCCCAGCTTTTCCGTAGCCCTCTTTAAGTAGTGGAAGGCCACTGTAAGGTCTCCCTGGAGCCTTCCCTTCTCCAAGCTGAACAACCCCAACTCTCTCAGTCTGTCTTCATAACAAAAGTGCTCCAGGCTCTGATCATCCTCATGGGCCTCCTCTGGACTTGTTCTAACAGGTCCACATCCTTCTTATGCTGGGGGCTCCAAAGCTGAAAGCAGGACCCCAGGTGAGGTCTCATGAGAGCAGAGCAGAGGAGGACAATCCCCTCCATCACCCTGCTGGCCATGCTGCTTTTGGTGCAGCCCAGGGTACGGTTGGCTTTTTGGGCTGCAAGCGCCCATTGCCGGCTCGTGTTCAGTTTTTCATCCACCAGTACCCCCAGGGCCTTCTCTTCAAGGATGTTCTCTTTCTACTCGTGTATTTGTGCTGTATTTGTGCTTGGGATTGCCCCGACCCAGGTGCAGGTCCTTGCGCTTGGCCTTGTTGAACCTCATGAGGTTTCCCAGGCCCACCTCTCAGTCCTGTCCAGGTCTCTCTGGATGGCATCCCTTCCCTCCAGTGTGTTGACCACACCATGCAGCTTGGTCTCCTCAGCAAACTTGCTGAGGGTGCACTCAATCCCACTGTCCATGTCGCTGACAAAGATGCCAAACAGGGCCGGTCCCAGTACTGACAGCTGAGGAACACAATTCATCACTGGTCTCCACCTGGACATCAAGCTGTTGACTGCAACTCTTTGAGTGCGACCACCCAGCCAGTTCCTTACCCACTGAATGGTCCTGCCATCAAATCCATATTTCTCAGCTTTAGAGACAATGATACTATGGGGGACAGTGTCAAGTGCTTTGCACAAGTCCAGGTAGGTGATGTCAGCTGCTGTTTTGCTATCCACCGATGCTACAACCCCGTCATAGAATGCCACCAGATATGTGAGGCACGATCTGCCCTTAGTGAAGCCATGTTGGCCATCACCAGCCACCTCCTTACTTTCCATGTACCTTTGCAGAGTTTCCAGGAGGATCTTCTCCATGACCTTGCCAGACACAGAGGTGAGACTGACTGCCTATAGTTCCCTTAGTTCCCTGGGTCTCCCTTTTTTCCCTTTTTAAAAATGGCAGTGATATTCTCCCTCTTCCAGTCACTGGGAGCTTCATTGGACTGCCGTGACTTCTCAGATATTATGGACAGTAGTTTAGCAACTTCATCCTCCAGTTCCCTCGGGACTTGCAGATGTATCTCATCAGGTCCCATGGACCTGTGCACCTTCAGGTTCCTCAGATGCTCTTGCACCTGATTTTCCCCTACAGTGGGTGGTTCTTCACTCTCCCAGTCCCTGCCTTTGGATTCTGTGACTTGGGTGGTGTGAGTCTTCATCCATGCACATCTCTGGGGACTCAGTACAGCGTGTACACACACTGTGAGCACATGCAGGTGCCAACACCCACCTCATGACCCCTTTGCAGATGCAGACAGTCCCTATCCATAGACACCAATGTGCCTGGGACGTGTTCCCCATAACCAGGAGCGTCTTTGGGCTCCCAGCCTAGCCACTATCTTGCGTGGGTGTCTCCTTTCGCAGATACTCTTAGATCATCCCCAAAGTGCTGCCCACTGACCCTCAGACACCTGCCCACGCAGTTCCAGAGCCATCCATGCACATCCCCCCTGTAACACCCAGCTTTGAAATCTGCCACGCACGCACACATACATGCAGGCATTTGGGATCTAAATGAATTCTGGATGCCTTTAGAGGTGTAAAAAAACATCAATGGTAAGAAATCCTGCAGGCATTTCACACCCACCAGCAGCTCAAAGGGCAGGGGGTCGGTTTCTCAAGGAGGTGTTTTTGCAGCTAACGTAGGAACAACACATGCACACACACAAAAATGTTTGGGCAGCAAGAGCTTTACTCGTTTTAAAAGGGGTACCTGAACCTTTCTCCATCTTCAAGTGCTCATTGCCTCTGAGATGTTCTGAGTGTTGAAATGCTTCAAATAGAACACAGAACAAAGCAATACAAGCAAACAAACAAACAAAAAACAATCAAGAAAAATAATTCAATTCAGATTTTCATGTTATTTTTCATGCACGCTGAGGCTGCTGTCAGAAAGGCATTCGCTAAACAGAAACGGCGGGAGTGCGTCGGAGGCAGCAGGGAGGGCTGTGATGTGAGCTCTGACTGGGGAGATAATGGTGGGATGGAGTGGGACTGGGCTGCACTGGGAGCTCCCTGCTTCCTTCTTTTTTGCCTCTCTTGGATAAGGGCTCAGCTTAGCACTGCTGTGGGGATGGCCACCTTCAAGTTGCTCCAGCAGTGATGCTCTCAGGCTCTCCTGGGTCATATTTTCCATGCTGAGATATCAGTGTGGTTTTGCAACAGCTTAGGAAAAATGCTTTGGCAAAAGCAGAAACTGAAGCACATGGAGGTGCACCTGACCCAACTGACAACAACCTGTCTAGTGCACCCAGTTATTGAGTGTAGTGGTGGACTATGGTGTCACTGGTTTGGTGTCACTGTGTGGCACAAGGATGCTCTGAGACCCACGAGCACCTCTGCAGGTGCAGTGTCCAATGAGCCACCCCATTTGGGAGTGGCTGAAGTGGGACTTTTTTCTGCTACCCCATTTCAGAGTTTCTCTGCTCTCTTTCAGAGGGGAAGCAGAGGGTCAGTGCTGACCATCAGCATTTGGCCTGGGGATGCGCTGGACCCTCCCCAGGGCAGCTTTGGAGCAGTAGATTCTGTGGGTGCTCGTTCCTGGAGCAGCCGGTCTGGTGCATCTTGCCAAATCTTAGCATCAGCAGGAAGGAGAGCCGTCCCAGGTTGTGTGCAGAAAAACCCTCCCTAGATCTTGTGACAGCAGTGACTAAGAGTCTCAGGGCTAATTTTCTCTGGTCCTTGCTCCTCCCCAGCCCCAGAGCAGCCCCTCTGGCCCTGACTTGGTTAGCTTGTGTCTATTTCCATCTTCCCCTCTTTCCAGCATCTGTATCCCTGCACCTCCAGACCTGGCAACTTGCATGAGCGTGTGGTTAGAAATTTCCCCCCCACATTTTGAACTGCTTTTCCTTGTAGTGCCAATGCCCATGGGTTCATTGCCTGCTTTATTTAATCCAGTCTCAGAGGTGCCAGTGAAAATACGGTGTCTGGTGTAGTTGCCATCCCAGCTCAGTGTAAAACTGTTGTTCTGCATTGGAAGCTACTCTGCTTCTGGTGTTTGGTCTGCTTCCAAGTTCAGCTCATGTGTAGCTCCTATTATTTTTTTTTCCCTTTGCAGCTAAACCTGACCTCACATCCATTGGAAATTCCAGTCCAACCTGTAGGGTCATGTTTTTTGGGAGCAACCACCCCAAACTGTACAGACTATGTTGAACCGCCATTCAGATCAGCAGCAGATTCTGGAGAACTTGTTTGGTGGGACTTCTAGTGCTGTATTGGTTACTGCTAGGTATAGACATGGATTTTATGTTATTTTAAAGACATTTTTGGGAGCAAGACAGAGGTTAGAGCTGATGTAAGATGTCTCAGGTCAGATCTTCAGCTGACGCAAAACTGGGGCAGCACTGTCAGCTTTGGAGGGGGAACAGTGGTTGGCACTGGCTGTGAACGTGACTCTGCTATTTTTAGAGAATGCTGTTGCACCTGGGGCTAAATCAGCTCTCACCTCCACAGTTCACACAGCAGGGCTGTTTCATTGCTTGAGTGTTTGCTCCTCTGGGGGAGTGGCAGCAGGGTCTTGCTATCTTCCTTGGTAATTTTGTTTTTCCTACTTTGCTTTGAGCCTAAGTTTTTAATCTTTATGTGTCCTTGAGATTACCCTTATGGGCAAACTCTGGAATGTTACTCAGGACCCAGATGAAAATTAGATTATTTTGGCCATGCCACCACCTGTGTAGACACTCTTGCCTGGTTAAAATGGCCTCATTTTAAGATCCCACTTTGGTTGGATTTGCTTCCCCGGTTGTGCAACGTTGAGTGCAGCTGCCTGGCAAGAGAGGCCCCACAGTGTATGGTCCGGCATGCTTTGGTCTGGGGGGTACAAAGCATCTCAGCCCATCCCTGGGCAGGTGTCCATCATGGGGTGGGGGAGAATCATCTTCCAGAGATTTCTCCCTCAATTAGAGTCTGGCTTAAACTTCACACCCCACTTCTGGAGGAATGATTCTCCTACACGGGACCCACACAGGTTTACCCCTGGGGACACCCTGTGAGGATACTCTCATGTTACTGCCAGTGTCTGGGGCTGTTTTTTTCTCCAGCGTGACTCAGGCTGTCTCCACTGCTTATTCACTCCAGCCGAGGACCTGGGTTGTCGTCTCCAGCAGGCTTGTGGCACGGCTGCCTGCTGAACGCAGCCGGACAGCTGGTCTGATGGCAAAATGAGCCGTGAAGCTCTGCGAGCAGCAGGTCAAATCCTGCCCAGTGTGTCCAGGCTGTGTTAGCAGCAAGGATCTGCTCCTGAGAAGCCAAAGCAACCGTGCTTTTGTGCTGGAGGGAGGTAGAAGGAAGGTTTTTCTGCTCAAGTGGCTTTTTTCAGGGGCTCTTGCAAACAGATGCTCTGGGGAATGGACTCATCATGAGCTCATCCTGTTGGGGAGGAGAGGGCTGAGCAAGGATCGATAGGGGGGACGACAGTGTTTTCTGTGACACAGTTGCATGCTGCTGGCCCCTCCTAGCTCACACCTGAAGTGGCATCATGACGTGGGGAGGAGACGAAGGTCTCTCATGTTGGAGAGAGGGAAGCAGTGGGAGCCACCCGTGTGTCACTGGGTTTGAGCATAAGTGCAATGCTGGGCTGAGCTCTGCCAACTGCTCTCCATGTTCTGCCCTCCCAGTTCCTGGGGCTGCTTGTGAGAAAAACACCCAGCACTGACTCACTACTCAGAGAGTAGTGAGGGGGCAAAAGGACATACATCTCTGGTCCACGCCGAGACCACACATTAGGTTCATAGAATCTGAAGAACATCCTGGTTTGAAAGGGACCTACAAGGATATCTCAGCTGGGGGATTTTGGATGAGTGTGGGGGAAAGCTCTTTGAATTAGTCCTCTGAAAGTTGCCTTTCACGTGTGTTTCTTTTCATGTGGTCAAGTGGAGGCTTGCTCCAAACACAGGCTGCTGCAGGTCTCCCTTCATTCCCATACCTGTCATCTCCAGCACATCTCCAGCCACCGCTGGAGCCCAACGCACCTTCCTGCATCCATATCACAGCTCTTAGAGAAAGGTCCTGGACCGATGACCCCAGACTCTGAGGTTTGCTCACAACTGATGGGAGAGGTCCAGGGGATGCTCCCCATTCTCCATCCTTGGTCTTGAGGAAGCAGGGACTGAGTGGATGGCAAGCAGCACAGCTCCTGGGGTGTTTGGAGCCTCATTTTTGTCAGATGAGGCCTTCTCCCATCCCTGCTGATGCTGTTCACTTGCAAGGATTAGAAGAGATGTGCCAAACACAGGTGACAGCAGAAGTGTGCCTCAGCCTGCCCTGCAGTTACCATCATCATGGTACATAAAATTACTGCTCTCCCCCACCAGTTGACCCAAATCTTTCTACGTATTCCCAGGAAGTTCAGCTAATGGCCTGTGTGATTTAACTTTTGCAGGTAGTTGCTTTTGCCTCTCTCTTCTTCATCCTGGTCTCCATCACAACCTTCTGCCTGGAGACACACGAGGCCTTCAACATCAATGTCAACGTGACGGAGACCCTTGTGGTTGGCAACACCACGACAATCCTGCTAACGCATAAGGTGGAGACGGAGCCCATCCTCACCTACATCGAAGGGGTCTGCGTCCTGTGGTTCACCCTCGAGTTCTTGGTTCGGATCATCTGCTGTCCAGATAAGCTTCTCTTCATTAAAAACCTGCTCAACATCATTGACTTTGTGGCCATATTGCCCTTCTACCTGGAGGTAGGTCTTAGTGGCCTGTCCTCCAAAGCTGCCCGGGATGTGCTGGGCTTCCTGCGGGTGGTCCGTTTCGTTCGGATCCTCCGGATCTTCAAGCTGACACGGCACTTTGTGGGCCTCCGGGTGCTGGGCCACACGCTCCGGGCTAGCACCAATGAATTCCTGCTCCTCATCATCTTCCTTGCCTTGGGGGTCTTGATTTTTGCCACCATGATCTACTATGCTGAGCGAATCGGAGCTAAGACATCCGACTCCAGTGGGAGTGACCCGACTCACTTTAAGAACATCCCCATTGGGTTCTGGTGGGCTGTGGTCACGATGACAACGCTGGGCTACGGTGACATGTACCCCAAGACCTGGTCGGGCATGGTGGTGGGGGCTCTCTGTGCATTGGCTGGGGTGCTCACCATTGCAATGCCTGTGCCCGTCATTGTCAATAACTTTGGGATGTACTATTCCCTGGCCATGGCCAAGCAGAAGCTGCCAAAGAAGAAGAAAAAGCATATACCCCGTCCGGCCCCACTGGACTCCCCTACCTACTGCAAATCCGAGGAGAACTCCCCCCGCAACAGCACCCAGAGTGACACCTGCCCCTTGGCAGTAGAGGAAGGGGTGGCTGAGCGGAAGCGGTCAGGTGAGACCCCAAAAGTTGGGCAGAGGGAGTGGGAGACCTCTGGGAGCCCCCAAGGCTATGTCTGTGTTCCCCTGTGTCCCAGAGGCCCTGGAGATTTCCCCATTGCAGGATGTGGCTCCTGGCTCTTGGGGCGATGAGCTCATGGTGCAGAATGGGCCAGGACACCCGGGTACTGGGGGCTGTGTTGGTGGACCAGGATGCTGAAGATCAGGACCCTCCACCTAAGGTGGGCATAGCCCCAGGGGAAGGGCCATATTCTGCTCTCCAGAAATGCACTAAGCCCCCTTGGTGTGATTCAGGATGTCCCTACCTTGTTCAGCTTGACAGAGATTGGACCATTGGCTCAATTCCCATCCAAATTTGGCAAAGTCCTTGGGGTAGATTTTTTTTTTTTTTTTTTTTTTTTTACTTCCCACGACTGTAAATTAGGGCCAGCTTCACCAAAATGGATAAAATCATAGACATACCCTGGGGCCTAACCTCACCTTCTCATTCATCTTCTAGTAAATAATGGCATTCCTGCATGGCAAGCCCAGTGCTGCTCAGGAAGGAGGAAAATCAGCCTCTGTGCATTTTTTCTTTGTTCTCATGTAAGGAGATGAAGTCTGGGGCTTTTCCAGTCTTTTTTCTTTGGGTCAGGAGAGAGCTCAGAGCCCTGCTGTGGGCAACATGGCTTGGGCCGAGCTTGGGGGATCGAAGGAGCCTCTCCATGGTGTCTCTGCTTGCTGCGGAGGCTGCTTTGCCCTTCTCACCTGTTTGCTGCCCCAGAGCAGCCAGCTTTGCAGCAAGTAAAGGGGAGGGACCACGACAGGGCTGTGTCCTACACAGTGTTCACTAAGTCACCTACCTGGCCATCTGCCTAACACTGGCCTTTCACCTGTGAGGACACAGGGAGATCCCAATGCCCTGTATGGGTGCTTTCCCTTATAAACGCCCTTTCCAAGTGCCTGCACAGCCCATCTGCCCCAAGAGACCCATCAATGGGGAGAAGCAGGAGGAGCCATTCTGCAGGAGCAGATCAACCCTATCCCTCTAACCCTACACTGATTCAGGAGCTTGAGACAGGTCCTCACCAGATGCAGCATCTCAGCTAACAAACCACAGTCACATGACATAAATTAGCACTTCACCACCACCCAGAACAGCCCCAATCTCAACTGGTGTGAATTTAGAAAAGCTAATTCCCACCAACTGTGGGAATGGTTTTCAAAGACCAGGGGTGTTTCTTCCCTGGCCAGCCCTGCTTGGCTTTGTGCAGGGTATATAACCCTCAGCAGGAGCAAGAGATGCTATTTGCTGCTTGGGATTAAAATTCAGCATGGTCCTTCTTCCCTAGTTAGCACATCCAGTTGGGGCATGCCTGAAGTTTTGGGAGTTGCTGTAGGCTTTCTGCAGTCTGGTCTTCTGCATCCTTGCATGGTCTAATCAACCCCCTCTGGCCACCCTGAGCATGTCATCCCATGGGTTTATCAGCTGCTGATTATTGTCTGCCACCCTCTTGCAGACTCCAAGCAGAACGGCGAGGCCAACGTAGTGCTGTCGGATGAGGAGCAGCCGCTGTCACCATCTGATGAAGAGAAGCGGCCCATGCGGCGCTCTAGCACCCGGGATAAGAACAAGAAATCCTCCACGTGCTTCCTCCTGGCCACGGGTGACTTCTCCTGTGCAGCGGATGGAGGCATCCAGAAAGGTACGGCTGGTGCTGGAGGTGTGGGCTGGGGGGGGGCAGATGGAGGAGGGAAGTGGAGGTTTACTGCATCTGTCCAAGACTGTGGTTCATCTCCATTTGCCCAGCTGGCTGTTGCTCTCTGCTCCCTCCAAAGCCACTTGCCTTCCTGCCTTTCCATCTGCTTCATCCCTGTCCACTACATCTCTCTGTGCTAGCTCTATCCCTTTTGTTTTCTCTTCCCCCAAGTCCTCCTCCCCTGGCTGCCACCATCAGGGATCTGTGACCTCGTGCTGGTCACACTGCCTTCCTTGGGGACAGTCCTGTCCCTTTGCTGCCCAGTGCTCTGGCTCTTGTTTCTCTAACTCTGTTCCCTGATCCTCACCCACCCATCTCAGGGTTGAGAGGATACCTCTCCTGACATCATGGCTGAGGAAGGTCAAAAGATTTTCAGTAAGCAGGAGAGCCCACAGGCTTTTCTTTTTCTCTCCCTCTCTGATGTCTTTTGGTGGGTTTGAGCGTGGGGAACTGCGATGTGTCAACTGCTGCCTTGCCAAAAGCACCAGGTTGCCAGAAAGCCTGTCTCCTCCAGGTTTGGAAAGTGAGCTTTGTGAAGTGTTGAGGTTTTCTATAGGAAACTGTGGGGGAGACTAGTCAGGAAAACATAAAATTCTTCTACGTGTGACAAAATGACCGCTATCTTCAGTTGTGAACCTTCACACTGCCCTCCAGCCTTTGGTGTCCCCCTCCCAGCACCCCAGCCCCTGGGAGGATGCACCCACTGCCCACCTTGAGCTGCAGAATCTGTCTGCGCTCTCAGTTGCTAGGTTAATTCTTAGGACATAGCTCAGTTCTTCAGTTCTGCAGTTTTCTTGCTCATTTGTACATCCAAGGTGACGTGGGAAGATGTAGCTGCAGGTCTGACCTACTTCTGCCTCCTTGGCACCAACTAATCCCAGTTACTCCCAGTAAGTAGTCCTAGCTACTGGGATCAGCGCAAGTGACCTGGGACCAGGCAGGAGAAAAGATGATGCCCTGTATTTCTGAGCTGTGCACTGAAGCCTCTTGGCTCGAGGTGTTGGTGCTTTAGAGACCCCCACAGGTTTGCTGCTTTAGTGTTGCTTGGGATGGTAAAGACTGGATGGGTTTAGGATGTAGGAAGGATCTTGGTTTTGGGTCTGTGACCTCTAGTCTAGGTGCTCTAGTCCATCTCATGCCCCCGGCATCTCTTATGTGGGAGTCACCTGCTCTGATGTGCAAGGCAGCCCAGCTTGACCCAGGCTTCCCTGGGCCAGGCTCTCTTGCAGTCCTGGAGTTGAGGGTAGGCATCTGGGGGCAATCACAGTTATTACATGAGCAGAAGCAAATTGGTTGTGTTGTTCTGTGAAATCAACAATTCCCTTTGGTGTTCCTGCTCAACCTTCTCCCTTAAAAAGAGGAGGGGGGGAAAAAAAAAGCCTTGTTCATCTTTGGGCAGAAGAGTATTATACAGATATTTGCTTGAAATACTTCTTGTGTTTCCTGGAAGTACCATTTTCTGTAAAGTTGTTCTTTTAATATTTGCTGATGAGCAGAGGTGAGGGGGCTCTAGTCCTGCCTTGGATCTGGGGAGGACACTGAGCTGGAATGGATGAGAGAGAAGAACGACAGCCCATGCTGATCTTCATCTGTACAAGATGCTCGAGTCAGGCAATTCTTTAGCTGAAGCATTTTATCTTTGTCCCCCTGAAACCAAGGGAACTACAGGAGATCTAACTGCTGAGGATCCAGTGCTGCTCTTGCTGGGCTCCCAAATAACATTACTGGGTTGCAGAAGGCCAGATTTTTATTTTATTTTTCCATGCATGGTGGCATCTACAGATATTCAAAAAGGCACTGTAGTGATCTTTCTTGGGTTGTTCTGGTGTCCTTCCTGCAAACGTCAGAGTGCCACATACAGTTAAGAACATGTACGTGGCTCACTCACCAGATCATTTCAGCAAGGTAGGGGATGAAAAGTGGCTCTGGTGTTTAGAGGAGCCCAAGCAATGTGTGAGACCTTTTAGGAAGAGAAAACCTCAATATCTACATCCTGTTTGTGCCATTGGGGATGGATAAATGGGACACTGCCCCGGAGGTCCAACCTGATGTCTTCACCGGTGAAATGCTCTGGTGTCATCAGGGTTAAGGGTGGGCAGCGATGGTCTGAGTGGCAGAGCATCCTCCTGTGCTCCTGCCCAAAGGTGCTGGGAGCTGCAGAGGCGCCTCTTCCCTCAGTCCTGATTTATCGCCTGCTGAGGCTGTTTGTTCTGCTACTGGGATGTTGGCAGCTCTACAAATTGAGATGAGTTTGGTTCTGAGCCTGATTTGCTGATGGCCATCTGTCAGATCCTGGGACAGGTACCGATGTCTGTACAAGCTGTGGAAATCAGGAGACGGGGTTGCTTCAGGAATATGCTGCAGATCTTGGCATCCATCATGGTTTGAGCCTGATGCCAGTGGTTGGTTTCTCTGGGGCAGCTTGAAGAGAAGAGTTATCCCTGCCCACTACCCCTTGGACATGGGCCCTGGAGAGGGTTGGGCTGTACTGCAGCATGGCCCCTGCACCATGGCATGTTCTCTTGTCCCTGTTGCTGCTCATAGTGGTGTCACCTTGCTCCCCTGCTGCTGGGGTCTGCTTCACACTGGCTTATCTCCCTCCAGCAGTCAGAGCCTGCTCAACAGTTCCTCCAAATGCATCCTGCTGGGACACAAAGACTGGCATGGGTCTGTCTTGGCATGTGAGCCCTTTGCCTGCATGCAGGCATGTGAAGGCAGGATGAGTCCAGCACACCCCTGGCCAGCAGCAAGCAAGATGGGTTAAGATGGTCTAGGAAAAGCAAGACAGTGATCGAAACCAGAGCGGACTTTCTAGAGAAGCTACAGGGAATGGGGTTAAATGTAGGGAAGGGGATGTACCCTTCTGGTCAGTCAGGTCTTCCAGCACCTCTCTTCAACAGCACCCAGCATGGTAAAGCAGCAGTTCTTTAGCTCGGCTGCCTGAGCGCAGTGCATCATGCAGCTGATTTTACTCTGTTTGCTATTAGTGCAGAGTTGTGACCAGCATGTGGATGGCACAGTGTGGGATCAAGTGCAGGAATGCTCATGTGAGCATCTGCCAGCGATGCTTAGCTGGGAAGGAGCAGGGACAAACCCACGTTTGCATGGGGACACGCGTGCAAGTATGCGCAACCAGCAGGCGAGCGCCAGGCTGCCGTTATAAACACACACACGTTTTTGGGCAATGCCACCCGCTTGCATTGCCCCATCCCCATCTGCTGCCAGCTCAAAGCATGTGCAAGTGTGCACGTGTGCTCGTGCTCCGCAAATGTTTGCAAAATGGGGAGCACAGCATTGCCAGCCCCCGGGACACAGCCTGCCCTGCCACTGTTTGTGAGATGCCTCCACGCAGCTCCTTGGCAACAAACCTGTTTTTAAAGCAATCCTGGTGACCTCCATTAGCACCTACTCGAGTTGCTGGGATACCAGCTCCACTAATGAACTGCACCGGTAGCAATTAGCAGAGTATGGCCCTTGGGTGCTTTGCAGCTTGACTTCTTAGTGGCAATTGGCCTGGAGCTTGGTGGAAAGCCATGACAGCCTTCAGGGCTGAGGAACATCATCCTGAGCTTGTTCTCAGGTGCTTGTGCATGGCTCTGGGTGTGTCAGGGAGGCCCTGGAGCGATCAGGCATCTTTATGAGGTGTGGCCCCAAACTGTGATGCTTAAGACTTAATCAAAACTGGCAGCATGATTTGCCCTGTAAGCCCTCTCTGCCTCTGTTGTTTGGGTGGTAGGTCCATCACCTACCCCGAGCTTTTGGAGACTGGCTGCAGCCAGGCATGATCACTTCCCAGGGGTGTTTCTCAGGATAGAAAGCAGGCAGAGAAATGCTCAGAGAGCCTTAGCACTTCTGGGAAAAGAGCAAGGTTTGCTGAAGGATGAGCCCAGTGCCGCGGTTAGGGGGGTGTTTTGGGGCAAGTGGGCTCTGCATTACCTGCTTGTTGTAGGTGGGACACATCCCTTGCTTGTCATGGGGCTCTCCCCAGCCCAGGGCCATGCTCGCTTTCCCCCTGGTGTGCTGCATGGATTCAGATCAGTGGCTTCATGCCAAAACGTAAATAAGGAAATTGCTCTTCTGTTTGGAGATTGCTCCTGCTTCCATTGCAGGAACTACAAAAGCTTTGCAGGAGTCAGCAACAGGTTTAGGCAGGTGGCTCTTGGTCCCCTGCCCCTTCCCTGCTGCTGGGGGGCTTTCAGATGGGAAAGCCCCCCCCGGTGTTCTGTAGCCTTTCAGTACTGTGCTCGTGCCAGCACCCTCCTCAGGGGTGCTTGCAGGAAGAAAGCCGCAGCATCTCTGTTGTGTGCAGCCAGCCCTGAGCCAAGCCCAGAACACCCGCCATGGGTGCCTCTGCACCAATGCAGAACCCAGGGACTTGCTGTCAACCCCCTGAGAGATGGGGGAATGGTTTGGGAGCTTGGAACTGCTGAAGGGGTCATCCTTTGCTTTGTTTTTTCTGCTGTCAGGGTGCTGTCCCCCACTGCTCCCGCCTGGAGAGCACAGCAGCAAGCGCTGCAGGGTGGTTTGGCTCCTGATGACCACGAGCATCCTCAGCTTTCCTCGCTTTGGCAGCAGAGCTGGCCCTGTGAGCTGCAGCAGTCCAGAGAACAGATCTTTGGGCTCGCATGGAACATCTTTAAACAGGACTTCTGTTTGGATCTAAAAATCCATTTTTTCAGTGCAAATACTTACTTTCTTTCCCAAAGAAAAGTGACTTCTGACCTGGAAGAACATTTGTTCTGGCTGTTGCTTTTCATTATAAGCTTGAGCAATTTCTGGCTTTTCGGGGGAGTGTGAAGGGTTTCCATGCTTAAAGAAATAGAAATACTTGCTCTTCAGTGCAATTTCTCATGGAAAATCTCAAGCATTTCTACCTGTTTCTCTGCATACAGAGAGGTCTCAGCAGCAGCTTGCTGCTGCAGTGGGTTTAAAAACCAGAGCCGGGGGAATAACTCCTTCCAAATCTCACATTTGTTTGAATTTTGCTGTTTCCTTGTTTGCTTCAGCCCACAAAATCCCCAGACTCATGCCTCATTCAGAGAGATCTGGAAAACAAAGCTTGACCTCCCCCTCCCCGGACCAATGTTGGGATTACTTGTTGCCCTAACATCAGTGCTGGTGGATGTTTGGCCACTGCTCCAGGAGCACGGACCCTTCCTGACCTAGCTCTTGGGTAGCTCCTGCCTTGAAAACCGGGGTGGCCACGGGGTGGGGGTGGGAGGAAAGGGGCCGGGGGAGGCAGGGCCCCTCGGGCTGGGTTTCTGGCAGGGAAGCCCTGAGCTGAGTGGGGTGCATACTCTCCAGTCCTGGATCTGGCCAGCCCCCCTTGACTGTATAGGGATCCAAGGGGAGTGGAGGGGAGCTCTGAAACCTGTTAGGATCTGCAGAGACTGGCTGTGCTCAAAGGCCCAACAGTGCCCTTTTTGGATTTTTTAGGGGGTTGAAGTCAGGTGAGGGGCTGGGTGATGCCTCCCCTGGCGCTCTGCGCTCCTCCCTCCCCACCTCTAACCTCACCTCTGTCCATTTTCTTCACAAAGGCTATGGAAAATCCCGGAGCCTAAGCAGCATAGATGGTGTGGCAGGATCCACGGTGGGGTTGGCTCCCCTTGCGTCGCGCTACAGCTCTCCCTGTCCTCTGCGGCGCCCCTGCTCTCCTGTCCCCTCCATCCTCTAAACGCCACCTGGATCCTGCTTTGTTGTGTCAGCCACGTGCTCCCTGTGTTGCTCTGTCCCCCCCCACCCCGTGACGCCATGTCCCCGGCAGTGCCCGTGCCCAGAGGAGATCCGAGCTGGGACGTCCCCATCGCTGAGAAGTGGGCTCTGACCTCCAGCTGAGCGCCGCAGCTGTGCTCCCCCTGCCCCTTTGCAGGATGTGTCATGTCTCCATTGACCTCGTCGTCTCGTGTCCATGTGTTTGGGACAGTTTCCAGGGGGGTCGGAGGGCTGCTCAGTGGTTTTATTCCCCTGGAAGCTTTATTCATGCTAAATAAATTGGGCTAAGGGCATGCAATCCTCTTCGGTGTCAAGCCCTCCTTCCCGTGGGCTGTTTGTGCTGGGCAAAGGAGGCTGAAAATGTAAGAAGGACATGTTGACTCATAAAATTATATATCATTGTGGTGGAAAATGGCTGAGTTGATATCATTTTAGGTTTTCTTTTAAATCAGCCTTGAATTTCTGGAGGCAACAGATGAATAAATCTCTATTCCCTGCCCAGCAGCAGTTCCCATCTTGTTTTGTGCTTTTCTCTGCCTAAATCACACTCTGCTTCCCTGCTTGTGTCTGCTTCTTTGTATGACCTTGGGGATGGTCCCAGGCCAGTACTGAGTAGTTCTGCAGTCCTAAATACCAGCCTGAGGTCCTGTGGAGGTGGGAGGTTGCAGGGCCCTGGGATGGGTATGGGGAGCATGTGGAGGCTGGGATAAAGGATCAGTAAAATATGTTGAAGAATGTTCCATAAAGAGCTGGGAGATGATGGGGAGGGAAATGTGTGTCCGTTGGAGCAACTGGAAAAGCTGCTGCTGTTGAGCAGTGGGGAAGTGGAAGAGTTGAGACAAAATGAGGCCCGGATGGATGGGGGAGTTGGCTTCTGAGATTGGTCCAGGGTGGTGGGGCAGAGCAATCCCACGTCTGATGGGATGGGAGCTGGATGTGACCTGGGTCCTCCCCCATCCTGGGAGGGTGATGTCTGAGTGCTGAACTCCTTGTTGTGCACTGCTGTTTTTTTTGCTCATGTAAATCAATTTTTAGGATTTTGAATGATTTCGGATGTCCTCCTGATCTAGAACAAAACCTGCATTCCCCTGAATTTTGGCTCGTTTCTTGCTTGGCTGCTCTGGCTCTGCCTCCTCAGAGGTGGCTGGGTCCTGGGTGACTGGAAATGGAGCAGTTCAGTGCTGGCAGCTCTGGCCCCAACCCTCATCCCAGCACACTCATCCTTTTTCCTTACTCTGAGCAAGTCCAGCTTGGGGTAACTGGAACCTGGGGGCTTTCAGCCAGAGGATGGGGACCAAAGTTTAGCCTTGGCTATGTTTAAAAACAAACAAACAAAAAACCACAAAAATTTACACGGATCAAGCTTGTTTCCTTTATCACAGCCAAGGCAGTGCTCATCGGGTGATGCAGAGTGAAGATCCCCATGGTGCAAGGCTGCTTCCTGAAGTATTTTGGCAGATGCTGCAGCCAGGATGTTTCTGCTCCTTCCTGGGCTCCCTGTGCCTTAATTTCCCTCTGTGTAGAGAAGGGGCTAACAATGAGAGCATCCTGCAGTAACTCTTGTTGCCATTGCAGTATAAGAGATGCTACACAAGGAGAAAGTTTAAATGCTTCACCCAGTTTCACAGAATCACAGAATTGAAGGGGTTGGAAGGGACCTCAAAAGATCATTGGGTCCAATCCCTTCATTTGGGAAGAAAGCAGACCCCTGTGAAGCTGACAAGAAAACCTCACCTTTTATTTTGCTTTCCTTCTTCCTTCCTGCCTTCTTCTGCCCCAGCCTCATCAGCAGATTAGGGAGATTCAAAGGAGGGAAGAAGAAAAGAGGGGGAAAAGCTCAGCTCAGTGCTGAGCCGCTTCCTGGGAGACTGAAGGCAGGACCGGGCAGCAAACAGACCTGGTGCTGGTGTTTAAGGGTGAACGCCATCCCCTGCTGTCCACCCCAGGGTGTCCCATAGGGTTCCTGCTGTGGTGAGCTACCTCTCACCGGCAGTACATGGGCTCGTTGTATATGGTTTATGTAGCTGTGCTCATTGAATTCCTATAATTAAAGTGCATTCATGCACCCAACAATTCAGGTAACTCCACAGGTTTGTGAGCCATGCAAAAGGCGTGTGAGATGCTGCATCCACCCCTTGGAGGGGGCTCCTGTACTTGGAGCAGGAGGAGCTGAAATTTCCTGAGTCTGTGTGAGACAGAAGGTGACCCTCCATGCCTTCCCTGGTCTCTGAATCATAAATGATAAATGGGTAAGTCCCAAGGTCACATGCTGACTTTGGAGATGAGCCAGGCCCCAGAAACCAGCCCTGCATCATGCAGAAAAGCTTTGGGTTTGGAGGCACTTGCAAGCAGGACATTAACCCCACACCAGGTACAGCCACAGGTCCAGTGTGGAAAACCCTCAGTGGACCATGAGATTTCTCCCTGGTTTCATATTAGAGCTGACATGGAGCTGTGCTTCATAATTTTTAGATTTGGCATTATGC
The DNA here is from genome assembly GCF_963932015.1 of Anas acuta. Taxonomy (NCBI): domain Eukaryota; kingdom Metazoa; phylum Chordata; class Aves; order Anseriformes; family Anatidae; genus Anas; species Anas acuta. The sequence continues at coordinate 1,485,174 of NC_089002.1, read as the reverse complement.
AACTCAGTGGAAAGCATGACTAATGTGCAAAAGCTCCTCTAAAACAACAGAGCCCCGAATGGGAGACAGAGGCATTTCTGTGGGAGGCACCAAACTGTTGAAAAACCCACTGCATCTTCTCTCTCTTCCCCCCCGCCTTCCTCTGAATAAGTGATTTGGAGGATGCAGGAGGGGGAAAAAGATGTTATTTTTAGGAGGGGGTTCAGAGGGCTTGGGGGGTGAGTTAGCAGGGGTTAATCCCTCTGATAACGTAAGAGGAGCTGTAGCAGCTCAGGAGAGCAGACTGCTAAACCTCTCTGTAGCTCAGAGTCTTATCTCAAACAGTGGCCAAAATTGGCTGCCTGGAGAATAGGATAAGAATAGAGCAAGCGAATACGATACTTCCCCCGAATATCCTCCCAGCCACTTATCTATGTTTAGGGATCTGGAGAAGAGTGCACGTTCCAGCTAAGGCAAAACGCACTGGGAGAAAGCAAGGTTGTTTGATTTATTCTTGACGAACTGAATAAATCAATAGGAGTACAGCTGCCTCTGCCCAAGTCCTAAAACAGCATTTAAAAAATAAAACAGTGTGCAGCGATTGAGCTTGCTGCTGCCCTCGTGGCCCAGAAGGCAGAGCTTTGGCGTGTTTTGAGGATGTGGCTGGTGCTGCGGATGCGATGTTTGCTCCCATCAGAACTGCTGTCCCCATCCCAGCAGGGCACAAGCACCCAGTTTGGTGTGAAGCACTGCAAGCCCCTGCCATGGGCACCACAAGCACAGGGCTCTCCCCTGTGTAGGGCACGGCACCAGGGAAAGCTTTTGTGCCCCATGCTCCTCTCCCCACTGCAGGTACAGGTGATGCTCAGTACTGAGCGTGGGATCAGAGATGCCTCTTCCTCCCTGCATAGCTCCTGGCTGTTGTTTGGAGTCTTTGCATCCATCTGTCCTGTATCCATGTGTACGTCTGTCTGCTGAGACCAGCAAAACAGCTGTGCTAGGGGCAAAAGCAGCTCATTCTTTGGAACCAGGGAGCTTTGGGGCAATTCACCCTCCCCTTCCTCCCCCCTTCCTTCCCCACCCATCATTCAAGACTTGCCTCCTGCTCCTCTCTTTTGCCTGAGGTCCCACATCCCCCTCCTGTGCTGCACAGAGGCTGTGGTGAAAGCCCAGGTTGCGTGCAAAGTATTAATTGTTATTGTTGCAACAACCGCTCTGTTTCTCGGGAGATGCCTGAAAGAGCTGAGAAAATAGAAAGGCCTGTCTGTCAGCCGGGCAGGAGGTTAAGAAGTCAGGAGAGTAATTGCTCTACCCAGAAGCAGCCTGTTTCTGACTTCCCCAGCGCTGCCAGGAAAAATCCTCAGTGCTTATTTAATGACAATAAAATTAAAAAAAAGCAACCCTATTCCTTGCCCATGCTGACGAGGAATGCGGAGAGCAGAGGCAGATGCAAAATAAGATGTAGTTGAGCTTAAAAATAGGAGCCTCCAAGCTCCCAGTCTGTTACTTCGTTACCTCCGCTCAGGCAATTGATTCTTGATAGAAGAGCAGTGCTGGCTTCTGGTCCCTGCCAGCAGGCGATGGCCACAGTCCTGCCCCAGTGGGGAGGCTCAGATCAGTGCCAGGCTCACCTGAGAACTTGGGTGCTTCTTCAGGCAGGGGCAGTGCTCAGTGATGACCCCACGGGGACGTTCTTGGGGCTGTCCTGATTGCGTGGATGATATCTGAGGTGGCTTTCCAAAAGAACAGCCCTGTTAGGCAGCAGCTCCCTGCCTGTTGCAGCAGGGTGGCTGCAGGCTTTTGCTCCATCTTCATGAAAGCCCTGGCTGGTGGAGATGGGCACTGCGTTGCAGGAGGGGCAGATGTTCACTGGGAGGCACTTCATGGCAGCTTCGTGGGGACCAGGGTCCTCTGCCCACTCTACAAATCCCCCCCCCCCCGCCACCCCATTGCAGTGGCAAAAAGAAGAGGGACCTGCAAAATGGTGCAGGTTGGAGGCAAGAGCCTTCAAAGGCACTTGGGGGCCCAAGTGGAGCTGTCCCAGTGCTGCCCATTGCACTGGTGGCCACACCAGCTCCTCTGTGGGATCAGGCAGTGCCCAGCCTGGCAGCACCCAGTACTGCGGCAGTGCTTTGGCTTTTAGAGATCTCTTGTTCAGCACCACTTTGGCCTTTTGTATTCAAATGGAGCTTACAGTAGGAAGGATGAAAAAACAAAACAAAACAATAAAAGGAAACCCACCATCAGACCAAACAGTTTTAGTGTAGGACCTACCCAAACGCTGCACTGGAGCAGCCGGAGGCTGGCAGCCAGTGGAGGCAGTGCTTGGGGCTGTTCGGGGAGATGCTTGTAGGGGGAAAGCCTCTGTCCCTGGAAATTTCTGAGGGGTGGCCTTGGCAGCACCACCAGCAAACCTGGGGGATTTTGGGGCTAGGCTGTGCTGGGTCTGAGCTGCAGAGGGGCTGGTTCATGGTTGGCTGTGAGGGTGAAGGGCTGGAAACCTGCTGGTGGTGTGTAATCGAGCTGAGAACGATGAGCCAAGATAGGAGGGCGGATTTCTCATGGTGGCTTTGTCTGGGGATGGCGATTAAACAAAATTCTCTGCTGTTGTTATTTATTTTTAGTCGTGCTAATTTCTCTGAGGCTGGGAAGCTGCTTTCCAAGGCAGGTCCCTGGGGGATGTGGGCAGCAGGTCTCAAGCTAGCACATAAAATGGCTTTGAGCAGGGAGGAGGAGATGGGAGTTAAAAGCCGAGTCGTGTCCCTGGTAAATCAATAGACCTGACGGGGAATGTTTCTGGCCAACCACGAGACCTGCAGTGAGCTTTTAGCTGCTTGCAGGAGTGATTGAACCGGGAGCAGCAATATATTTCAGCAGCTGCTTTGTGCACGGCCAGTGCTGTCTTTTCCCAGGGTGTATCAGAATCTACCCCAAATTGTTTGATGGAGATGAATCTGGGTCCCCCAAACTGGTTCATTGTTTGGGGACAAACTACCAAGGAATTTAGGGACTGCAATCCTAGGGGTTTAGCTGGGAAGTGGCTGTTTGGGGGCTTGCAAAGACTGTGTGTGGGGAGTGAATGTCCAGGCTCTGCAGTGGGTAGGGAGAGCCCATCACACAGCTGTGATGCTTGACAGAGGATAAGACATTTCTTTTGGGGAAACCAAGCTGATTTTGGAACTGTGGGGGGGAAGCCAGGGTGCAAACAGCCATTGGAGCTCAGCGTTGGGTTTTGCAGCAAAACTACTGGCTGGAAAGGGCAGTTCCGTGGCTTATCGGGTGGATCAGGAGCTGTTTCCCTGTCTGACAGCCCCTCGCCTGGAAACCTGGCACATTGGTAGAGGCATTGTTGTGACTCAGAGTTCCAATCAATGTTAATTAATTTAATGATAACAAATGGGAGAGAGAGGGAGGGAGGGAGAGAGCGAGCAAGAGAGAGAGAAGAAAAAACACTGTGAGATATTAATGCAGTAGGCTTGGCTTTAGGACATCTGGCTTGGGGTAGGTTTGGAAACTTTTGGTCACAAGCAGCGTTCTTGCAGTGAAAAGACTTCTTTCCTCTGTTCTTCGTTTTTACTTTCAAAGTTGCCCCAACTTCAGTTCTGGTTTCTCTGGTTTCTCCCAAGAAAGAAAACCAAGGAGAATCCAAGGAGACATGGGAAATGTCTCCACCTTGCGGGGGGTGTCTCTGGGTCTATTCAGAGGCATTTTTAGCAATTTTGCCTACTTGACTGATAGAATAGCAGCACTTTCTCCCTCCAGAGAAGATTGTTTCACTTTTCAGTTCCTCTGTTTTCTTTGCCCTACAAAATTTTGGTCCCCATAAAGCTTGGTCTCTCTCTCCCTCGCTTTCTCTTTCTCCACAAATAGCTGATGAAAGCAATCTCTAATGGTGTGTTTCGTACCTCTGTCTTTAATTGCAGACACCTGCCAAGACGTCCTCTCTTCCAGTTACCCCCAGGGTGAGGTGGTCACCTTCTCCTGAGCCCCGGCTGGATGCGGGCAGCACCCCGGCGAAGGATGTGTGCCCTGAGGGATGCTCTCCCCAAGGGATGCTCTCCCCAAGGCAGAGGGATGTGCACCCCAAAGGATGCTTTCCCTGAGGCAGTGGGATGTGAACCCCAAGGGATGTGTTCCCTGAGGCTAAGGGATGTTTTCCCAACGGGATGCTCTCCCTGAGGCCAAGGGATGCTAAGTGATGCGTCCCACTAGGGATGCTCTGCCCAAGACCAAGGTATGGTCTGCCCAAGGGAGATGCTGTCACCAGTGCCGAGGGATGCTCTGCTCAAGGCTCAGGGGTATGTTCCCCCAGGGGTGCTCTCCCTGAGGCCAAAGGCTGCTCTCTCCAATGAGCTTTGCCTGCCCAGTGCAGCAACCCGAAGCTCTGGCTGCCCCCTCAGTGTCTGGCAGCCGGGTTCCCTGCCAGAGAGGGGCAGCAGGGCCAGGAGGGGAGGTCAGGGGACTGGGGGCTGCCCCATTCCCCTGCCTGCTACCAGCCCTCTGCACACATTGACCCCTCCTCTCGCCCGTGCTTTCGGATGCATCCCCTGGCTGCTGCTGTCCTGCTCGAGAGACCCGGCCGGAGCCCAGCCTCCACCACAGAGCCTCGTCAGCTGCTCGCCCCTCACTCCCGCCCGTGGCTCCATCCATGCTCTGACCATCTCTGTCGTCAAACTAGGGGCTCTCCATGATTCTGGGTGCCACAAGCGGGTTGCTGCACCATCGCCCCCCTGGTGGTTGTGCCCCAAGCAGACGGGGACAGACGGGGTTGGCTGGGGCATGGGGACAGGGACAGGAAGCAATAGCAGTGCCAGATGCGGGTGCCATGGTGGGGTGAGCCCGGCTGGCCTGGAAGGGTCAGTGTCTTTCTAATGCTGTTACATATCTCTGTGATCAAGGCAATACTACTCCCATTTCCTTTGTCCTGTACGCATGCCTCTACCTGTCCAGCCGTACTAGAGTTCTAATAAAGACATCCACGAGCTGAGTCAGCTCCCGTACACTCTTGCCTTGGTGTTTCCTCTCCATGCACTGTGAAGCCCCAAGCCCATGTGTCCCTGGCAGTGAGGATCGCAATTCCGGCAGCTGTGTTGCCTGCATGTTGTGGCTCCTTGCTTCCTTGCACAGCTTGGATCAGAGCCCTCTTGGAAAGCCCACGGCAGATTGATTTCAACATCCATGCAATCTTCATTTGTTGAAGAAAAGGCACCACAGAGCTGACAAATGCATTGGCTCTGCTTGCTCTGACTAGCAAAGATGAAATAATTAACATTATGGCCATACTGGTGACATCCTTAGGTTTCAGAGTGAACGCTGCATTGAGGTGAAGGGAGCAATGCTCCCTGAGCTGCCTGGGCAGACTGGCAGCAGAACCAAGCAGATGGAGTGAAGCTGTTTTGGTGGTGTACAGCTGCTACTTCACACCCTTTTGGAGCTGGGTTGCTGCTGGTGTCACCTTCTGAATGGCTCCACAGACAATTTAAACCCTCTGCACCCCCAGGTGCTGCATGACCCCCCAGAATGCTGCAGAGGCCTGGCATGACTGCTGCAGTGAGCTGGGGGGGCCTCAGCTGGAGCCCCATGGAGGAAGATGATCCCGGGATGTATCCTCCTGGGATGTATCCTCCCGGGACAACCTGCCTAGGGGTATGAGGTCTTTTATTTGGGGCTGGTGGTGCAGGGGGAGAATGGAAGGTTAAAACCAGAGGAACCAAAGAGCTGCTGCTACAAAACCGAAAAGAAAGCAGTCACAAATGTGAGCAATCAGTGGCTGGTAGCCAAACAACAATTACAGAGCGAGCCTTCCTCTGAGGCTGGGAGAGAGATGCTCTGCTTCCCACTCCGGCTGGAGAGAGCCATTTGCAAACGCACACGGCTGCCGTGTCCCTGAGGACGCTGAGCACTGTGGCCCTTCTCCAGCGCCGAGGTGGCTGCGTGCTGGGATTGATGCCAAGTGCTCGGGTTGTCTGGTCAGGGATGCTCATTCAAATGATGTCAGGCAGCTGCATCCCCCTGGGCTGCGCTCGCAGAGTTTGGAGACCGGGGTGGTGGCAGGAGTGCTCGGAGCATCTCGGTGATGCACAGGGGGCAGGTGCAGCCTGGCCCTGTGGGAGGTGGGTTTGGGGACAGGTGGGCACGTGGTGGGCAGATGGTCCAAAGCTGGCTGAAGATGTCCCTGTGGTGTCCCCGGGCAGCAGGACAAAGTCTCTTTTCCAACACAGACAAAGCCTCTTCCCATTGCCAGTCCATGTCGCAGCAGGAATGTACAACCTGTTTCTTGCTGACTCCTGTGCACAAATTAATCAGGAGGCACAAACCTGTGGGTCAGGGACCTGTGGCTTATCCCCAGGGATCAGCAGCACCCCTGGATGGCTTCATGCTGCTCATTTAGGAGGAGTCTGGATTTTTTTTCCATTTGCTTCTAAACCCTGAAATCTTGTAGGGACTAGTACTTCCGCTGCAAATCCCATTACAGCACCATGGAGATATGGGGACAACGCATCCCAGCAGCTCTGCACCCTGCAGCCCTTCCCATTGCAGCTCTGATCCTGATGGGGCTTTGGAACATCTGGGCAGAAGAGCAAATGGCACAGGGGGTGTGAAGGGGGAGCAGAGAGCCCAAGGCTGGGAAGCTGAAGGACAACGCTGCCTCTGGAGCATAACCAGTGACCAAGACACGTGTTTGGTGGGCAAGACATCAGCCAGGTGAGATCCTTCCCGCTGTGTGCCATGGGGGTCTGAGTGGGCCCTGTCAGACGGGCCAGTGTTGTGCCAGGGGGTGCAGCCCCTTCCTGGCAGCTCTTCCTCCGGCTGTTCCATGGCTGGGCATGGCCATGGGCATCCCCACTTCTCATGGGCTCCCGAGACCCAAGAGGATCAGGGCAGGTGGAGGGATGGAGATGGGAGAGGCCAGGCCTCTGGGGAGGCTAAAACCTTCTAAGGGGTTCGGCATGGAGGAGCAACAGCTCCTGGCTGAGCAGAAATGCAGTGGGGAGCAGGAAGGAGGTTTCACTTCTGCTGTCCCCACGAGGAACTAAAAACTTTTGCAGATAGACAGCAGGGAAGGGATCCAAATGTCACCTTCCCACCACTGCCACCAGTGGCAGGATGCTCCCCACGTCTCTGCAGAGTTGCTCATCCCAGGTGGAGCCATTGCTAGCACTGCTGCTTGTTGGGAGCTGCCTGTGGTCTCCCGAGCACTGCTGCTCCTCGCAGCAAGGCTTGGATTCAGGCGTGCTTGGCACGAGTCCCCTCCTGGCCGGCGTCCCTTGGCTTACGGCCCCTCTAGGTACAAACCCAGCACAAGACAAGAAGGAGGAGGGCGACAAGGGATGGGGAAGGGGTCTGGCACGTTCTTACACCTCCTGCTTTCCTTTCCCAAATAGATCCCCACCCCCGATCTCCCTGAGCATTTTTGATGCTTGCTTTTTGAAGCAAAGAACAGAAGGGGAGGGAAGGCAGGTGGAGCAGGGAGGGGGCACGCAGCAGGGCCTGCAGGCCAGGACATGGCAGGGAGGGAAAATGGGCAGAAATCCCCAGTCTGGGGGGGGAGTCTGTGACAGCATTGCTGGCCACAGGGCTGGGATCAGCTGGCGGGTTCACTTAAAGGAATTTTAATTAGCCGAAGATGGTGCTGTCAATAAAAACAAGCGAGAGGCTCCATGGTGCCATGCCAGCATGATGAGCACGTTATTTTTAATCTCGGGAAGTAGGCTGGGAGCAGTGTGGCCGGGCAGTGGCTCCTGGGGTGCTGGCTGAGGGGCTCCCCCTGCCCCTCTGAGCCCGGAGCCTGCTGGGGCCCCATTGCAGCGGGAGGGGGCTGGGGGTGCTGCAGGGCAAGGGGTTGAAAAGGCATCGAGGGACTGAGGGACAGGCCTGGGGCAAAGCCCAGGAGAGGGGAGTGAGTGCTGAGCCTCCTGGCTGTGAGCAGATAAATGGGCCTAAGCATCGCCAGAGCTTTGTGCTGCTGCCCTGTCCCTGCCATGGGGCTGGGGGCGGTGGAGCCATAACGCTGGGTGCACCAGGCTGCCTGCAGCCCACCAGGCACGTCGGAGCAGGGAGATTGCTTGAATCCCCTTCTTGGCAGTGCTGCCAGCAGTGGGCAGCTCCTCCTTGAGGGACTCGGAGCGGGCAGACAGCTCGGTGCCCGCAGTCCCGTGTGCGCTCCTCAGCCGGTTAGAGGCCACCTGTGGAAACCAAGGGGAGACCGCTCCCCACAGCCCCTGCGCTCCTCTTGCACCTGAGCACAGCGAGGGGCTTTCTGCCAGCCATGGCAGGAGGCTGTGGCCTTGCCTGGGGGATTTAGGAGCGGGGGAGTCTGCTGAACTCCTGGGGCAAGAGGAGCCATTTCTGCCTGGGACCCTGTGGGCCCAGAGGCACTTTGCTGCCCGGCAAGCCCCCGGGGGTCCAGCGCCTCTGGCATGACACTGTCACCAGCACAGGGGCTGAGCTCGGCTGCAGCACCTGGCTGCCCCATCCCCACACTGCCCCCTCCCCTCTGTGATGTTTCAGTCTAGTGGGGTTAGCGCGGAGGTTTTGGCAGGGAGGGCTAAGGATGGTGGGGTTAATTATATCCAGTTCCCACTCATTTAATGTGATGAAATTTAATAAATAAATTAAGCCTGGAATTGCTTTTCTTTACAGCCTGCACTGGAGCTTGCAGCCCATTTTTGGCCAGACCTTGCAAGCCTTGCATGGGTTTCTTTTACACCACTGGCTATTCAGAGCCAATGTCCTTAATCATCACTGGGGGAAAGCTCGGAAAGCTCTAAGAGACCACAAAAAAAAAAAAAAAAAAAAAAAAAAGTGACCTAGAATGTTCTTTTTTCCCTCCTCCCTTACTTGCACTCCTGTAACACTGCTGCGAAAGCAGACGGATCACAGGGAGAGCATTGGGAGGCAATGCCTGGGGACAGCAGGGTGTCCAGGTGCCATTTCCCCTCCCTGAGCCAGCAGCAAGGAACTCTGTAGCAAGTTCCCCTGTCCCCAGAAGTGGATGCCTGGATTTTTATCGATTTACTTATTTATTTTAACTGGGAAATTGTTTTTTTTTTCCTGCTCTGGGCAGTGCAAGGGGGGAACTTTCCACTACAAAGCCCTGTTTATCACCCACCTTAAATCCTCCCACTGTGATCTGGGGATGGCATTTCTGCCCCTTCTCTGGTTCCAAGTGAAAGCAAAGGATTAAAGCCCCTTCCCCTAGGCCCTGGGAATGCTGGCTGTTTCTCTGTGCCAGGGACAAAAGCAAAAGTACAAATGCAGTTTCCCCTGAAAAAGCAACTCTACAGCCAGCTGCTACATTGGATGAGCATCCTCAGTGCTGTTGGATGTGGGCTCATCCTACTGCTCTGGGCTTTGGGATCCTTTTGTTTAGAAGGTAGAGCTAATTGGGGTTAGCAGGGTGCTTGTGATGCATGCAGGGGTGTTTCAGGCTTCAGTGGCTTTGGAGGCAAAGGGCAGCATCTGGGGCATAGCTGGGGATGTTGGGAAACCTGGATTTCCACTCCTAGCTTTTAGCCACGTTTCTGTGGTGCTGAGCAAGCAGGCTCATGATTCAGTTTCCTCATCTGGGTGTTGCTTCCCAGGGAATGGTGTGCTGCTGGGAGAAAACCTTTAAAAAAGAGAGGTATATGTGTATTCTGCAAAAAGATGTTATTGGAGTCAGCTGAGGACAGCCTCGACTAACTGCAGAGAGGAGAGCATGATCTTGTTTGCCTATTATGGTCCCAGTAATGCTGGGCTGACATGCAGCTCGGGTGCAGTGAGGGCACTGGCAATGTCCACAGCCCCGGTGTCCCCATCCCCAAGGTTTCTGTTTGCTGGACCCCAACATCTTTTTTGCAGAGTGATGATGTGAGAAGGCAAAGCACCATGCCAGGCTGCTACTCACCAAGGTCGCCCCCTCCTCAGACCACCCCGAAGCCCCTTGCTGGGGACAGGTGGCTGCATGCCACAGCCCACATTTGTGCTACACGTTGAGCCTGGCATGTCAATTAATGCATTGCACTCCCAGATGGCTTGGGACTGAGGGCAACCGTGGTTTCTTGCCTTTACCCCTGTAAGGGCCACTTTGGAGAGGTGAAACAAACCCCCACAGACCCGTGTGGTGCAGAGCCTCCCATCTCCTGTTGATCCTTCTGTTCCATCCCTCAAGCAGGGACATGCTTCCCATGCTGCAGCAAGGGTTGAGACCCCTCCATCACCTCTCCCATCTCCCTTTTTTTAGCTGATTCATGAAATTTCCATTCTGGCAGTGCCGTGTTGCTTTAAGCTGTTTACGCGAGCTCAGGAGGCGACAGTGCACGGGGTATTTTTAGCTCGCTGGGTAGCAGAGCAGGATTAACATGCAGTCAGTGTTACAGACGCTGGGGCTGAATCAGTATTCCTGCACAAGCCTCTCTGTGCCAGCATCTTCCATTGAGTGTCTGAAAAACCTGAGTTTCCATGGAGACCCGGCTCCAGGGCAACCCGTTTCCTTGTAAAAAAGCAGCAGGTAGGGAGCGGGCGCAAGGCATGGCCAAGCTCCGGCTCCAGAAGGCAAATGGTGGCTATAAATCCCGATCCCTTCTCATCTGGGATGCAGAGAGGGGGGCATTAGGCTGCAAAATGGTATTAAAAGGTGGATGGGTGCAAGCCGGGCTTTAAATCCTGTCCCATCCTTCTGGTATGTGTTTTTTTTTAGGGTTGGATGTGCTTTTTGGAAGGATTTGCAAAGTTGGTGGTGGCTGGCAGAGGCTCTTGGTGTGGGGAGAGGGAGCAATGAGTTAAATTAGCAAATTCTCTTCCTATGTAGAATGAGCAGAGACCCAGCAAAGCTGCTTGGGACCACGTGTAGCTGCCCCAACAGAAGCTGAAACCATGCAGTAGAAGTGATGATAAAAGCACAAAACAAAGCCCAGGTCTTGGAGTGGCCAACCCCATCACCAGCTCCTTGCATGGGGCTGCTGGGGCTGCAGGGGCAGACCAGCGGCGGTGTGAACACGGTGAACCTTCTGGGCAGGGCTGGCATGGATTGGCATTCCTGGATCCAGCGCTCCTGGTGAGGTCCTCGGTGCTGGTGGGCTTCATGGAGGTGGAACAGAGACCCCACAGCAAGGCCTCAGGCAGACCCAAGGTAGCAGACCCTAAGCCACCATGGCCTCTGTGACACAGTTTGGTATTTTGGTTTTTAAACCAGCGGAGAATAGCCATGGAGGAACAACGTTGCTCAGTTTTCAAAGCAGAGTTTTTGCTTTCCCATCTTTCACCTAGGAAAAAATTGAAATCCTGTCTGCAGAAAAATGTATTCAGTTTTTCAAAGCCTTTTTCAATAAAAGACAAATAGGTGTTTAAAACCTCATGTCCTTGAAATAAAATCCAAGTTGAGAACTTGTATTAAAAAAAATGATTTTTACAGCAGCATTTTTCAGCCTGATTTATTAACATTTTTGCCCAAACAGAACACTTTTTGTGAATAGGTTTCTTTTGATCTAGAAACTGTTGTCATTGGCTTTTTTTTTTTTTTTAATTGAAAACCACTTCCATTTTCATTAATAGCTGTTCTACCATCCCTAGGCTGCACTCAGCATGCCTGAAACAACTCCTGTCCAATGGGTTATTCTCCAGCACTGGAAGCAGCAGACACAATGGGCTCTTATCTACGCTCACGACATACTTAGACAGACCTGCTACTGTGCAGGCTCTGTTCAGAAAATGGTGTGGTTTCCTTTTTCCGGGTAGTAAAATGGAGTAAGTCATATTTCAACCCAACTCCTTGAGTTTGTGTGGTCTTGGAAATTTTCTGTGCCCATGGAGTCAAGGAAATGCTACTAGAGGTACTCTAGCATCTGAGGCTCTTGCTTCAGCTCTTGTCACTTTTTCTTTTCTTTTTCTTTTTTTAAACTTATTATTATTATTATTATTTATTTATTTATTTATTTATTTATTTATTTATTTTTTCCCCACTGCTTGCCATTGATTGGTATAGGACCCCCATGATGTTGTTGGGGTTGGGGTTCAGCCAGGCAGAAAGGTGAGACCCTGCTGGGTGCTGGGGTATTGTGTCACAAGGAGTCCTTTGTGTCCCTGAGGTCAGGGATTGTGTGATGGGACTGTACTCTTCCCCCTGCCAGATGCTCATGGTAACTACAGCCTTTTCTAAACCCACATCTCGAGGATGCTGCAGGAACACATACATACAAATGAATACACACACATACAAATGAATTCCCTCTTATCACCGCCACCCAACCGGGCCCCCTCTGTCATTAGTCTTTTGTTTGTTCCTGGGGTGAGCTATTCTTCATCTTCACTTCCTGCTCACAGAAAATGATATTTGCTCAACAGCTGGCAGGAAAATAATAATAATAATAATAATAAAATAAAAATGCAGCACTCCAGGTGTCTATTGACACTAATATTTTTGTAACATGCCTAAATTCTCCATCATGCAGAGAATTTTAGGGAAGAGGGGGACTTTGCTGCTCCATTCGCAATGCTGCAGCAATGGGAGGCAGGGATGGTTGGGCAGGGCATGGGATGGGGAATATCAGAGAGCTGCAGGCTTGAAGCCCTGTGGGAAATGCTGCTCTGTTTGCAGCACAGCATCGTGCTCTCCTTTATACAGTGGGACCACGGGAGGCTTGGCCAGGGTAAGAAGGGAGAATCCCAAGAGCACCTTGCAGTAGGGATGCTATGGTTATTTCCAGCTGGGTAAATACCGTCTCCATCTCTCCGGTTTGCAAGGAAAGGGGAAGTCAACCATGTCCGAGCAGCTTTGGAAGGCTGCAGCAGTGTCTTACAGGGCTGGTGCCAGCATTGTCCCCTTTAAATGCTGCAAATTGTCTTGCTGAGCCCCTTCTCAGTGCAGACCTCTTGTTCCCTCCTCGTGGGACCCCAATGCTCCAGCCTCTGCTTTGCATTTATAGCTGCTGGTTGCAGCTCTTTGTTATTTTCTGATGTTAATTTAAAAAAAGCAGCTGACACCATCTCACTGTTCACGGAAGGAAACTATTTAGGGACACAACCAGTGGGTTTTGGAAAACTTACCATAATGGGAGAGCTGCAGTTCCTTCCAGCCTCACATCTGCCCTGTTTCGCCTGCCAGCTCACCCGGGGCCCTGCTGAACGGAGAGATGCTAATTGGATGTTAACGGCTCTGAAAATACCTCTGCCAATTTCTGAGCAGAATAACTGGGAGTCAGCTGGACCGGGGGCTTTTCGTGCTCCCCAAGCCTTTGTCCCTCTCAGAGAAGGACGTCGCATTCCTGTTTAAATGTGTCCTCAGTGCTGACTGGTGAGCCAAAAGCCAGCGTGTGCTGATGGGCTTGGCAGGGCTGGGTTTGGGGCAATAAATGTGCTTTAAGAGTCTGGGCTGAACTGGAGCAACCCCTGCAGAGCAGATGTGGGAAGCAATTAGGGAGAGACTGGAGGAGATGGGCAAGTCCTCTCCAGTCTTAGTGATGGCTTTGATGGGGAAACCTGCTGGTCCTGTGCAGCAGAATGAGGGTTCCTGCACTGCAGAAAATGTTGGGTATAAATGGAGGATGGACACTGAGGGCTCCCCTTGATGCCCCCCACCCTCCGCTAAAGCCCTGGTCGTGGGGCTGCTGCTCGGCTTGCAGGCAGTGTCCACTATCCCATAATTGCAGTTCATATTTTGGGGCTTCTAAATTTGTCTCTTTTTGGGTGGGAGGTGTACAGAGGAAGGTGTATGGTGGGGAAGGAGGACAGGGAGAGTTTTGCTCTCTGGCTCCATTGTCTGATCAAGGCGAGCTTGACAAAGCGAGGCTTCCTGTCCCTCTGGGGTTGCCCAGGTGTTACTGCAGTCAATGAGCCTCTGCGGTAAAACAGCTTGGGTTGGTCCTAAAGATGCTTTTCTCTCTCTCCATTTAGAACAGCTTTGTGGTTGCAACAAAAAGCCATGCCAGCAGGAGGGAAGTGATGAGCATGTGAGGACTCAGCTCGCAAAGCCACACCGTGTGTATGGGTCAGGACTCACTTCTGTACCCTCTGATGGAGCAGCACGGGGCCGGGACACTGCAGAGGGACCTGCTGGTGGCTGGGGAGGGCAGAGGGTGGGCAGCAGCCAGGAGGGAGCCACTGCCCCCAGGGTTAGTGGGAGCTCTGGCCACTCGGGGAGGAGCCTGTGCCAAGGATGCTGCTCTCGGCAAATCGATGCAAATCCCCTTGTGTCTGCTGCAGAGCTGGCACTGCCCTGGCAGGCTCAGGGTGACAGGCTGGGCAGGATCGTGGCAGGCCAGCAGGGATGAGCTGACATGCGGGTGATGAGCTGGCTCACATGTCCCTGAGGTGCCTGGGTCCCTCCTTGCTGCCATGCTCCCTCCTTGCCAGCTCAGATAGGCAATCCTGAAGAGGTGCATCCCCGACTTCCACAACAAGTAGCTGAGCCATGGAGGGGCGCTCTTCTGCCTCTTGTGGCCATGGTCCCTGACCAAAACCTCACCAGGTGAAAGGAAAAAGAGAAGCTTCCAAATCAGCCCCATCACCTTTGCTCCTGGCTCCTCTCCCCACACTTCCTTGCTGCTTTTGTGCTCCAGGTGTCCAGAGAGCAGAACAAAACTCTCTCTGACTCTCCTACCTCCCCAGCAGGTACCTTCCAGCCCACCCTACCGCATGTTCCACCTCTGTGCCCCATTGCTAATTGCATCTCAGTAGCTTCCCAAGGACTGTTTTCTGTTTTCTTCCCCGTGGAGGATGCAGCTGGATGGGTTTCTCCTGACCTGATTGAAATTCGGATCAGCGGCAGTGAGGCAGCCGTGCTGGCTATCAGCCCTGCTCATCACCACCCGCAGCCACTGTTCAAAGCAGCTGCTCTGCACAGATCCAACACCGAGCCTCTTCCCCAGACCCCCACAGCCTCGACTGAGCAACCCGCCAGGGCTGGGGGGGGGAGGCTAATTAGGGTAATGGTGGAGAAAATTGCTGGGGGGAGATGGGAATAATTCAGCCACATTTGGCACAAGCTCATTGAACCCAAGGCAGGCTCATGGACACAGGTGGGAGGGCAGAAAGGGGCTGCAAACCCCCAGCCCTGGCTTCTGCCATCGATGCACTTTTTAGCTGAGGGCACCTCATTGAACTCCCAGACTCAGCTTTTAAATCCCAAATCAAGGCTGCTAGCCCTTCAGACCATGCTCTGCACCTCCAGAAGGCTGCATTGGCTTTTTCCTTGGATTATTATTATTTTTGTGATTAGAAGAGACCATTGTGTTCAGCCACTTTGACTTCCTGCATTAGACAGGCCATGAAATGCTGTGTGGTGCTAAGCTTTATTATTAGCGTTTATTACTGTGGAGGGAACGAGCACAGAAAGCACAACTCCATGGGTGGGTAGCTTTTTAAAGCAATCACCTACGGCCATGCAACCTCTTATGAAAAGTCTCTGCATAACCGAGATGGATTTGTTATGTGCATAGGGGATGTGGGTAATTATAGGAAAATCTCTGTCTCTTGACAGATAAGATCTCGCCGTGTTTGTTCCGGAAATTACGGGGGTTGGTGCAATTGTTGTGGGTGTTTTCCCCCTCTCAGGGTTGCAGGAGGTGGTGGTCGACGATGCTGGCCTGGAACAGGGCTAGCTGCCTGGCTCTCCTGGTGAGCGAAGGGAGCCGTGCTGGGTTAATACCCTGGTAGGAAACAGCAGTGCTGAACACCAAATGCTTGATGATAGCTTTGCTGATTATCCTCCGTGTTCACCAGTGGGCCCTGGCGATGGTTTTGGCTCAGATCTGCCTTCCCACCCCAGCTGGCCCTTGCAGCCCAGGGGAGCTGGGATGTTTCAGCCCTGGAAGCTCCCTAGGCAGGACCTCACCATGAAAGGGGCTCGGAGGGCACAAGATGGGACCTGCACGGCTGAAGCTTGAGCAGGCTTTGGTTGGGGGTGGAAGACCCTGAGATGGGGAAGAGCTGGGAGCACAATGAAGCCTTGGGCAGAGCACAGCTTGAATGGGAGTTTTGGAAGGGATTAGTGGGTATGTTGCCTGCTGGGCTGACCTCAAGGAACAGAACAGGTGAAGGAAGGGATTTAGCCTGGTGCAGCACAGGGGCTGCAGTCCCTTTGGTCTCTGTCCATCTCTTCTTCCTCTCAACAGCCTCCCCACCACAGCTGGTTCATCCTTAAATCTGCCTACGCAGTCTCTCTATCCCCACTACTGCAGGACAGATTCTGTCCCTACAGTCCTTGGGGCACAAGCTCTGGGTGGCCGTGCTACCACCTCTACCCACCCTCATAGCTGCTGCCAGCCAACCCAGCCCCTCCAGGTGAAGATCTCCAGGGTTTCTGTATTCCAAACTGAGCTGCAAAAGGGCTTGGGGGATGTTGACTTTTGCTGCACATGGATTTTTTTTCTTCCTCCCACACAGTGAAGCTCAGGGAGGATGACGGGACCCAAGGAGCCTTTGGGACTGGATCCAGCCCCGTTGGATCCTGGCACTGGGGACCTTACCTGCTGCTGAAGAAAGGTTGAAGAAAGGGGAGGGGGAGGGAAAGGAGAACAGCCTGAACTCATCAAGGCATTCACAGCCTGGCTTCCCTCCTCTCTGATTTTGTTTAAATTAAGCCATCTGCCCACATTAAATGGTAAATTATCTCAGCTGCTGCCTGTCTCCCTGTGGGGAAAGCGGCCGGAGGAGGAGGAGGGGAGAGAAGGGGGGGGGGTAAAGGCTGCAGAGCTGCCCCTGGCTGGGACCTGGGGTGTGTGATGCTCTTGTGGAGGTTTGTGCCACCTCCCCTTCCATGTGCTGGAGGTCAGCCCCTGGCAACCTGGAGCTGGTCACCTTGATGTGGTCACAGCCCTTCTCCACTGTCCTTGGTGAAGAAGTGGGAAATGGTCCTTAATCCAGCTGATGGAGGAGAGCGAGTTGCAGTGCGACCGCCCTCAGCTCACGTCCTTGGGAGTCCTTCTCTGGGTGGCAGCACAGCGCCTGCCTGAGTGGTGAGCTGAGAGCCCTCGCCGTGAATCTTTGGCTCAGAGTGATGAAGGCATCCAGTGTACCGGGACGGAGGCAGCAGGGCTGCCAAGGGGAATGACCAAGACAGGACCTGGTTTTGGTCAGATTGCATGCTTGTTTTTTTGCAAGCGGCACTCGCAAATGGACGGCTTTTCACCATGTTGTTGAGCTGGGCAAGACCCTTCTGGTCCTCTGGGGATGTCTACAGAGATGAAGCCTCTCTGGGTGCTGAGGTGCTGGGTGGGCTCCACCTCCCCTTGGGCAGCTTGGAGCCAATCTCACACCCTGCAGTGGGGTTGCAGTGATGGATATGGCTTTAAACCAGTCCCCTCTGCTCCTGTCCATGCTGGGTGGTGGCAATGTCACCTCCCAGCAATGTGCACATCTGCCACCTCCCCACAATGTGGTGCTCAGTGCTGCATCAGAATCCCATAAAGAGCCATCCTCTCCATGCAATGGTTGGGTGCAGAAAGGATGTAGGTTTTCATGCTAGCTCCTCACTGAGACCCAGCTCTTGTCATCGCTGTACTGTGGTGTGCAGTCTTTGAGCAGGTCCCCAGGGTGGTGCTGGTGATGGGTGGCTGGGCACAGCTCTCCATGAGCCATCCTCTGACCCCAGCACTCTGCAGGTGACAGAAGTGGGCAAGAAGGAAAAGTAATGTGAGGTAGAGGGGACACTGAGGGCTCTGAACTGCCCTGTTTTACAGCCTACATACTTGGGTTTCCCTCGGGAGCCAGAGAAGGGATGCAGTGGGGTGCTGGCACTTCAGGGAAAGACCTCCCTGCTCTGCAGTGCCCCAGCTGAGGTTGTGTCTCCAGTACTGCTCTATGGGTCATTCCCGCAGAGTTCCTGTGTCCTGCAGAGCTCCATCCCGCCATGCCCCCAAATGCTGCTGTTAGGCAACAGCAACCTCTGGTTCCTCTGAAATGTAAAGGGTGACAGCATCATGCACAATATTCTGCTGTCCCTCACTTAAAACTGAGTAAGGAGACCATTTTCTCCCTCTGTCATTCCATCACTCGGCCTCCTGCAGCAACGCTGTCGAAGCGCGGCTGGAGCCAGGACGAGGCAGTGCAGGTCTGCTCTGTGCTGCGTGCCCAGGTCTGGCTTGCAGAAGCTCAGGGTGTCCTGGACCTGCACCAAGAGCATCTGCAAGCAATTCTGTCACAGAAGCTCTTGGCAGGCAGCTGCAGCCATCCTGGCTGGTCCGTGGGCATGGCCTGGGGATGTCCCAGCCTCAGCAGCAGCACTGGGGCTGCCTAGCTCTCAGCAGTGGGGAAGCAGAGTGGTTGTGTGCAGGTCACGGCAGAAGATTTTTCTCACTTCGTGTAACGTGTGGTGAAGCTGTAGGGTCTCCTCTCCTCATCTCAGTGGTCTCCTGGGGTCAGGCTCCCGCTCCAAGAGGTGTTTCAGGGCATCTCAGCCCATTTGTACTTGTTCTCACCAGGTGTGCTGGGTTGTATGTAGTATGTGGGTGCTGCTGAGCTCCCAAGAGAGAAGGATCCTGGATCTGTCCTGTGCTGAAATGTGGATGCAACAGCTTGTGAAGCATCTCCAAGACTGAATGCACAAGAGGGCTTCCAAAGGACCTGTGGTAAGAAGTAAGCCATGCAGTTTCTCCTGTTCACAGCTCCTATGTCCCATCTCTCAGCCATTATTTTTGATTATTTTTTTTTTTTTTCCAGCAAACAGACAAATATTTGCAGCAGCTCAAGTCTGCCTTTGACTGAGGTGTGAGAAACAACTGCAGTGCCAAACTCCCGAATGTGTAGCAAGCACCCAGGGAGAAACAGGCTGCACCAACTCACGCAATGTAGCTTGCCATGAATGCACTGTGAGTGTCAGCAGCGCTTATTGCGTCTCGGTAGAGTGATGGTAACCTGATTACTGGCAGCCTCTACCCCCGAGGTCATTAAGCACCAGGGAAAAGCAACTAGAGTCTCATAAAGCTTTCTGGAGAGATTTGTATCAAAACCTATGCTCTGAGTGTCCTTGGGCTGTGAGACGTCTGTTCCCATGTCCATGCTCCTCCACGTGCCTTGTGGGGTGGTTTGGGGGAGTCTGTGTGAGAAGTCCAGGCTGGACCCTGATGGTTAAATCTTACTGGAGAAATGCAGGCTTCAGAATGAGGCTGCTCGCTCAGGATGGTCCAGATGTGGGTTAAATCCTGCTTCAGGCTCGGGGAGTTAGATTCCCTCCCTGCTTTACTACCTGCTCTTGTCTGCATTTTCCATAGGGAGCCTGGTCAGTCTGTGCCTCGCAGGCTGGAGGCACCTGGAAGTGCCTGAGCAGCAGGGGAACTGCTGGAAGAAAGCAAATGGTGGGCTCCATGTGAGGAAATCTGGGAGGGAAGACAGCAATGGAGAGTCAGTGAGAGAGAACAGAGGAGGAACATTTCTCCCTTTTCTGCTGGAAGCCATCAGGCAATCCTGCTGCTTCCACTAAACCCACCCAAAGGAGTCGGGCAAAAACCTAAGAAATGCACAAACTGAAACAGTCGGGGAAAGGGGAGGGAGGGGTAGAGCTCAATGCTGGAGTTAATGGCCTGTGAACAGGACTGATGGCATGGGCCATGGGCAGAGCCTGAAGGGCAAATCACACCTGCAGGGAAGATGAACAAGCGTTTGCCTGCGATGAACAAGGGCAGCTTCTCAAGGGCACCAGCAGGAGGATGGGGCAGGGGACCGCCATGGGGCTGAAAGGGTTAAACAAATAGTTCCTTGGCTTTTTCACTCATTTGTATGCCTCTCCTGGCAGCATTTAGGTGTAATAAATCCACATGTGTGTGAGTGCACACCCAGTGCCCTTCCCCTGAGGGCTGCC
Source organism: Anas acuta (assembly GCF_963932015.1). Lineage (NCBI taxonomy): Eukaryota > Metazoa > Chordata > Aves > Anseriformes > Anatidae > Anas > Anas acuta. The sequence continues at coordinate 1,465,421 of NC_089002.1, read as the reverse complement.
TCAGAAAATAACCTCTTCCAGCTGCAGGGCCGGGAGGCACCGGGGCCCCCCAGCCGCAGGGCCGGGTGATTACCCCCAGGTGTCCAGTGGGGGAACTGGGACACGGAGCAGTGAAATGGCTTGGGCCGGGTGGAGAGAAAGTCAGTGGTGGGGCTCCGGGCAGGGCTGTGAGTGGAGCATGCCGGGGGTGTATTTGCTTTTGGGTGTGGGCTGAAGGCTGGCCCCAGCACCAGGACTGCACGCGGGTCTCGCGCTGAGTGGTTGGGTTTCCTCTTCTCTCAGATCAGAGAGGGGCCAAAAGCCCCTTGCATACCTGGGCAGGGCTGCAGAGGGGTTTTTCGCCCTGGTTGCTCTGGGCTGGAGCAGACCCGGGTGCTGTTCTCTCTCAGCTCTGTCTGCTCGTTTTTGGACTGGCTTTTGTCTGTGCTCAGCCAGGCTCCTTGTCGCCCAGACAGGAGAGATGAAAATGAGCTCTCATCCTCTGCGGAGGAGATCAGGGAGAGAGACAGAGGAAAAGTGAGGGAGATTAAGCAGAAATAGCTTCAGGGGTCATTTAAAAATATCCCCATGACTCCCTTAAATATATATTTAGCAAGAATTCATAGTCCATGGCTGAGGGAGCTCCAGGCACCAAATGTACAGAACGGTTTTTGATGAAGACCCACGGGATCCAGTGCAGGTTGGAGGGATGGAGGCTGCTGGGGTGGAAGAGGGGGAGATGTGGGGCAGGGGTGGCAAGGTGGCTCCCAGCCACCTCCCCGTGCCTGTCAACTGCCTCGATGCAGCATGCAGCCACGTGCTGGTCCCTTGGGGCTTCCGAAACAAGGTCATCTTCCTTCAGGGTCCATCAGCAGGCCAAATCCAGGGCACCTGCTGTGTAACCACCCAGTTCATCGCAGTTTTCCTCCCCCAGGAGTAACTGCCTGCCTGAGAGCTGTCCATCTTTGCTCCTTGGGCCACAGCGGCTGGGAATGGCCACGGAGGTACAGGGCTGAGCCCGGCCCTTCTGGAAGGGAACCAATGGAGCTTCTGGTGGACCAGGAGAGGTGGACATGCACGGGATTGAAATGGTCCTGAAATGCCTTCAAGGAGAGAGACAAGCGCTCAGCAGGGTTCCCCCAGGAGGACAGTATGAAGCTGCTGCAGGGCTGATGCGTGGCGGGTGACACACTGGGACAGCTGGGAGCAGCACAATGTGCTTTGCTTCAGCTCCCCCACTGGCTCTGAGATCCCAAAGTGCTTCAGGTCCCCAGTGCTTCAGGAGTAGGAAGGTCCCCTTGTTCCTAGGAGCATCCTGGGCTGAAGGAAGGATAAAACCCCAGGTCTGCCCCAGGGCTGTGTGATCTGCCAGAGCCCATGAATTGTTCACTGCTCCTCCAAGTTGCAGAGGATCCCGTTACGCCGTGCAAAAGGGTCTCCTTGAGCAGCAAAGCCTTGCCCATAGCTCCCAGCTTGGAAACCCAAGGGCTGGAGGGAACTCAGCTCACGCCTTCCTTCCTCAGGGCCAGCACTGCTCCGATAGCAAAGTCAGGCAGGCTTTTGATTTCGGGGCTCTGCCTGAAGGTTGGTGGGTGTCTCCTTACAGCCCTGCTTTATTGATTGTCTCCTACCTGAGTTCCCACCCTATTCAGATTGTAACAGCTCCCTGATGACAAATGGGGCTGCCAGCCTCTAATTTATTTTAATTGCCATCTTTCCTTCCCACTAACAGTGCAGAGGCACAACAAACCTGTGCTGGAGTGCCTGATCTGGGAGGTGCTGGGGGCATTTTGGTGATTTTGAGGGAACTATCTCGGTTGGAGAATCTTCTTTCCCCACCTGTCCAGCACAGGAAAAGCCCTCTCTGAAAACCCATAGCATGGGAAAGCCGAGGCACAGGCAGTGCTTAGGAGGAGGTGGGAACCAGTCCCTGGGTGACAGTGAAGAGAAACCAGCATCAGGCTGCCCATGTGTAGCATGGGCTGGGGAAGGAGGATAAACAGAAACAAAGTCTGTGTTTTGTGGTCAGCATGTGTCCTCGTACTGGAGGGCTCCCTGGCACCTTCTGGCCTCCTCGCCTGCCGCAGGGGTGATGCCTTTCAGCACAACACCGTTTTTGCTTGGGAAGGTGTCAGAGGGAGGAACATTTTGTGAAGATTTGGTGTTTTCAACTGTATGCCTGTAGACAGAGGTGCTGTGAAAGGATAGGCCATGTTAGAGGAGAGGACATGCTGCTCGGCACGCTGCTCTCCACTCCCACCTGTGGAGCGTGGCGTGGGGAAGATATGACACAGGGCACCCCGGAGGCCATAGAGATGGGTGACTTTTGCATGTGTGTGGCAGTGTTTGGCACTATGGAGAATGAGGTAAGGATGCTTATGAGGGTGGAGGAGAGGTGTGAGGTGCCTGGATGCGGGCTGGCTCACAGGGCCATCTCTGTGGTCCCCCCATGCAGGTGCTGGGCTCTGCAAGCTGCTGCTCAGCTCATCCCTTCCCAGCTGCTTGTGCAAAGGGTTGAGAATTACCTTCTGCCACAGGCTGTGTCTGCGCTTTCCACCCTACTGGGACAGCAGGGAAAGGCCACAGGTCCCAGCAGTTCAGAGCAGGGCTGGCTTTCCACAGCATCCCTTTGCACTGCTTCTCCTTCCACAGCAAGCCACTCGTCCTGCAAGCACGTCACACTTGGTGGTGACATTACAGCTCGCAGCAGGGGTGGGGGCCTCCCCTGTCCCTATCCAAGAGGAGTCCTCCCCTGCCCAAATTCCCAAAAGGCGCCTGACAGCCCTGGCTGAGACTGAGCCAGATCTCTGGTGTTTGGGGCATCTTGGGGCCCCGGGGTGATGTGAAGTCCTCCTCATCTGGAGCTGCCACCTGTTTGCTGTCTGCCCAGCAGAACACAGCTTGTGCAAAGCTGCTGCAGTGCTGGCTCATTGTGTCGCGGCGTGGCAGCGTGTTGCCGTGCAGTGACATGGCACTGGCTGGAGCGGAGGACCCAGTGCTTAAAGATGCCAGGAGAGCGATGAGTCTCATCTCTTGGCGTGGGTGCAGGTACATTGAGTTCTTCTGGGATGGGTCCCCAACATCTGGCGCCACCATTCCATGTGGACATTGATGTCCAGAGGAGGGGGGGTTGTCCCCAGCATGTCCCTGAGGAGGGCAGCTGGGGACAGGGAAGGGCAGGAGGCCAAGAGCACAGAGGAACCCCAACTGCTCGAGACTTTGTAATGCTGGACGCTGACGGGTGTCCTCTGGGCACTGGGCTTCAGTGCAGGATGTGGCCCTGGCTCCCTGGTGCTGCCTGAATCCTCTCTCTACTTTGGGGTTTATTCTTCCCTTTCCATTAATCTCCGATTATTAGGTGGAAAGTGAACAATTACTGTGCTAATGGCTCCATAAATTCCTTCATTACTTATTAAACCCGCGCAGCGGAGGAAAAGCAACGAAACAGGGTGGAGAAGGGCCGGGGAACGGGTCCGGCCGGCAATTCCTGGGCTGCCGCTGCCCTCTGCCGGCAGCGGGGCTGGACTGGGGAGCACTGGGGTGCCCAGGGGAGCTCGAAGATGCTGCTAGGTCTGGGGCTCGGAGGGGGACACCTTGCCCGGGGAGCTGTCCTCAGAGGCCGCGAGGTGGTGCCGAGCTGGGCTGAAGCACGGGGAAGAGAGTTTGGCTTTAGCTGGGCAGCTATCGGGTGCTCCTGATTGATTTTGGCGCTGGGAGGAAAATCAGGCAATGAGGGACCAGTCCCCACAGGGACCATTCCCCATTGAGCACACCAGCACAAACCAGGAATAAAGCCCAGGCCAGTTCCTCAGGGCTGAGATGTTCGCAGGGACTGGCACCACTTGGCGCAACAGAACTGAGCCAAGAGCTGGGGCAGGTTGAGGACTCTTGAACTCACCCCCGTCTCCACGTTGGCTCCCCAGGAGGCTGCAAGCAAACCCCAGGCACCTCTTTTTCTCCTGGAGGAAGGAGCCCTCTCTCTCCTGGCTTTCCTTGAGGTGCTGGGAGCTGCCTCACAGTTTGCTGCCAAACCTCACTATGATCCTGCAGGGTGGACATTCTCCAGCTTTTTTTTTTTTTGCTGCTGGCGAAGGCAGAGACCATCGTGAGAACTGCAGTGACTGTGTGGGGGAAGCTTTTGCCTCCCTTTTGTGGTGCTGAGGGTCAGGGTGCAAGCCAGCTCGCTTTTGCGCTGGCAGGAGCTCCTGGGATGGCTCTTGTAGCCTCACCTAAGTGAAGCTAATGTATTTTGACATCTCTAATGGCCAGCTGGGATGCAAGTGCATCTCCAGGAAGAAACGCAGCTTGCCTCAATGCAAAACTGCCAACAAGCAGTCACCTCCCCAGCTGAGATGCTCGCAAGTCTTCAGCCCACGTCAATCAGGCTGTGGGGCTCAGCATCCTGATGGGAGCCCTCTTTGCCTCTCCTCCATCAGGCTCACTGGCTCCTCTGCTGTCATCTCCATCCAGGCTTTAAGAAGGAGTCGCACGCTTAAGCTCTAGAGAGAGGTTTCTGCAGAAAACAGCAAGTTTCTCCGGTTCTGCAACACCCAAGTATCGTCCAGGATGAGCCCAGCTTGACAGGACCTCGATGCCCAACTCCCACTGACACCAAATGTAATTAGACGTCTCTATCTAGGCCAGGGGCTCAAGGGCCATCTGGCTCCTTAATTATTCATACACGTAAATAAATGCAGACAGAGTGCTTGTTATCTAGCCTGGGCCTGGGGAGCGATTCCTGCTTATGCAGGACCATTTCTTGGGTCTGACAAAGCGTGCTTTTCTCCAGAGCTCATTTTGGGTGCTGCGTTGCCTTTCCCTACAGCCAAAACCCTCTTCCAAATGCACCAGTGCTGCCAAACTGCACGTTAGACAGGTCTGAGTCTGCTGCCGGCTGATGCAGAGGTGGAAAAACTCTGGAGATGTCTCTGCTTGGAAGGAACAGGCTTGGAGGACAGAAATCAGATGAAATGCCGGTCAGGAGAGCCTGTCCCTTCAGCGATGTGGCCCAGTGCTCCTCCAAGGTGTCTCTTAAACTGTGACTTATCAGCTGTGGAATTTTAATTTGGGTTTCGCTCGCAACCTGAGGCACCACAAGGAAACAGTTAGAACCTCGGCAGATAGAAGTCTCTATTGCTAGTTGTTTAAAGTGATGCATTTCCTCTCAAGCCTGTGGAGCTGTGCCAGGTTTTACCAGATGTAGCCTCAAAGGTGCAGCTGAAATATGTCAACATAAGATTTTCCCCATATTTTTTATTGTGACTGGCCAAGGAGTGCTTCCTCTGCTCTGACAGACGCCATGGGATGCATGGGAGAGGTACTGGCAGGGAGGGTACCTGCATGGAGCATGGGTGTGTCTGTTCCAAAACAAGCTGATGCTGCTTTTTATTTCAAACCATGATAATCTGTTCCCCGAAGCATGCTGTGCCAGGCAAGGTCTCCTTCCTGAGGCAATCCTACCCCAGGCTCCAGAATCCTTTCCAGCAACACCGGCCTTGGAAGCAAGGCATTTCTGTAAAACGGTAACACCCTGACAGAGCAGTGATTTTTCTATCGGATAAAAAGTGGCCGTGTTTTCTCCTTCTCATGTGTCTCCCCAGGAAAGCTGCAGGGATCAGATGAGCAGCGGCTGCGATAAGCCTGTCTGCCAGGCTCCTGGCCCATTCTCTGTGCCTCACTCACCCACTGCTCTCCTGTGCCTGCGGTGCTGCCCCTCCCTCACATACCTTTGTATCACTTCATCTGGCTGCCCGCATCCACGTAATTGTATCAGTCTCCCTTACAGTCTGCAATAATCACATCCACATGAGCTGTCTCCGCTATCCCTGCGGGTCTGTCTCCAATGCGCCTGTTAGGTTACCCCAGTGCTGTTACACAGGAGGAACTTGTTTTTTAACGCTCAGCACACATCTCAAACACGATTTCTTTCCCTCCCAGCTCTGTATTTAGCTATCAGCCATTTACCCACCATTCAGAACCCACCCGCGGTTTCGGGAGCCTGTGCGCACCGCCCCTGTCAGGAGATGAGGGGACAGGGGGAACGCAGCCTGACGGGCTGCTCCTAAAGCCCGATCCGATTCTGCTGTTAGACTGAGACGTTCCCGGGGGGAGGTCTGATCCCACGGGAGCTGCGGGGACCCCTCAGCGCCAGGGAACATCAGAGAATCACGGAATGTCCGGGTTGGAAGAGACCTCGAGATCATGGGGGTAATGCCCCGGCACGGGGAGGGGGCCCAGGGGCCGGGGCCTTCCTCCCGCCCCCTCCCTGCGGGACCCAGGCCCGGCCCCGCCAGGCCCCAGCACCGGAGCCGCCCCCGCCCGGCGCCTGCCGAGCTCCCCCTGCCGGGATCCCGCCCCCTCCCCGAGCAAAGGCCAATCAGAGGCGGAGAGCGCCTGACTGACAGCCTCCCAGCCTATCCGCAAGCTCTCTTGCCGCGCCCAATCGGATGCCCGAGGAGGTTTTTCTCGCCCAATGGTAAGCGAAGGGCGGGGCGTGAGCCGCAGCCCGCGCTTCTTCGGGAGCGGCGCCGCGTTCGGCCAATAGGAGCAGCGCGGGCCGGTTTCGCGGAGGCCAATGGGGTGAAGGGGCGGGTAGGGCGCTGCTCGCGAGAACTGGAGAGGGACGACGGGAACCCGCGTCTGGGCGAGTGGACCAATGGGGAGCGGCGGGGCGGGGCCGCTACAACTGGCAGGCAATAAGGCCAATCAGAAGGAAGAGATCCGCTCGCCCAATGGGCGGCGAGCAGAGGCGGTCCCCTCACCGCCCGGCAGCCGCTATTGACAGGTCCCGCGCCCAATCAGAGGGCGGATCTCTTTCTAACCGTCCAATGAGCGGGCGGGGCGGGGCGGGGCGGGGTGCGGGCACGGCTCCTCCCGCCCCCTCCTCGCGGGCGCGGGAGGCCGGCCCGCAGACGGACAGCTCCCCGAACCAATCACGAGGAGGAGAGCGCGGGGCTGGGCGGGTCTTCCGCTCGGCGGGCCCGAGGCGGCCAACAGGGGCCGCGGGCCGGCGCCGGGCGGCCAATGGGCGCCGAGGGGGCGGGGCCGGCGGCCGCCGCGGCTTCCAAGATGGCGGCGGGTGCGTGAGCGCGGCGGGCGGGCAGTCGGGGAGGCCGCCGGGGCGCAGGGGGGGCCCCGCCGCCGCCCGCCGCCATGAAGGGCAAGGAGCGCTCGCCCGCCAAGGCCAAGCGGTCGCGGGGCGGCGGCGAGGACTCGGCGTCCTCCTCCTCCTCGGCGGCGGCGGCGCGCGGCGAGCGGAGCGGCAAGAAGCCGAGCGGCTCCGGCGGCTCCAACGGCGGCGGCGGCGGGAAGGCGGCGGCGGCCTCCGGAGACGGCACCAGCGGCCGGCGCGGCCCGCACCCGGACAAGGCCGCCCGCGCCGGCAGCCGCGAGTACGAGGCCGGGGCGGCGGCGGCGGCGGCGGCGGGCGGCGGGGGCGGGCGGCACGGCTACGGCGGAGGCAAAGCCGCGGAGGCGTCGCGGAGCGGAGGCAGCCGGGGCGGCGGCGGGGGGGAGTCCCGGGCCCCGGCGGCGGCGGCGGCCCCGTCCTCGGAGTCGGGCGGCGGCGGCGGGGAGTACAAGACGCTGAAGATCAGCGAGCTGGGCTCGGCGCTGAGCGACGAGGCGGTGGAGGACGGGCTCTTCCACGAGTTCAAGCGCTTCGGCGACGTGAGCGTCAAAATCAGCCGCCTGCCGCCCGGCACCGGCGCCGCGGACGAGCGGGTGGCCTTCGTCAACTTCCGCAGGCCCGAGGACGCCCGCGCCGCCAAGCACGCCCGCGGCCGCCTCGTGCTCTATGACCGCCCGCTGAAGATCGAGGCCGTCTACGTGGGGAGCGGCGGAGGGAGCAGCCGGCGGCGTGGCAGCCGCTCCCCGGCGCTGCTGGACAAGGAGTCGCCCTACGGCACGGCGGCCGTGGGAGTCGCGGCGGCAGCGGCGGCGGCTGTGCGGCACCCCCCGGCCGGGGCGACGCAGCGGGCTTTGTCCCCCGCCGGCAGCGGCGGGGCCCTGGGTTATCGAGACTACCGGCTGCAGCAGCTCGCCCTCGGCCGCTTGCCGCCTCCGCCCCCTCTGCCCAGGGAGCTGGAAAGGGAGAGGGACTACGGGGGCTTCTACGAAGCGCGAGTGCGGCCGGCCTATGGGCTGGAGCGGGTGGCTGGTGTGGCGGCTGCCGGGGGCTTCCGTGGAGGAGGTGGGGGTGCTGGAGCCGCCAGTGAGGAGGAGATCAGCCCGGAGGACGACCAGAGAGCCAACCGCACTTTGTTTCTGGGCAACCTGGACATCACTGTGAGCGAGACAGATTTACGCCGAGCCTTTGACCGTTTTGGGGTCATCACTGAGGTGGACATCAAAAGACCGGGTCGTGGGCAAACCAGCACGTACGGTTTTCTTAAATTTGAAAATCTGGACATGGCACACCGGGCCAAGCTGGCCATGTCAGGAAAGGTGCTTCTGCGCAACCCCATCAAGATTGGGTATGGTAAAGCCACTCCAACCACCAGGCTTTGGGTGGGTGGCCTTGGGCCCTGGGTGCCCCTTGCTGCCCTGGCCAGGGAGTTTGATCGTTTTGGCACCATTCGCACTATTGATTACCGCAAAGGTGACTCGTGGGCTTACATCCAGTACGAGAGCTTGGATGCGGCGCAGGCGGCCTGTGCCCACATGCGAGGCTTTCCCTTGGGTGGGCCGGATCGCCGGCTCCGCGTGGACTTTGCGGATACTGAGCATCGGTACCAGCAGCCCTACCTGCAGCCTCTGCCCTTGCCACCCCCTGCTCATTACGAGCTAGTGGCAGAGGCAGCTGCTTTTGGGGCTCACCGGGGGGCCCCACCTGATCCCCTCCGGGGGGCCCGGGACAGGACGCCACCATTACTCTACAGAGACCGTGACAGAGACCTTTATCCCGAAACAGAGTGGGTGCCACCCCCGCCCCCTGTACGGGATAGGAGTAACCGGGCAGCTGCCTATGACCCGCTGGAAAGCCTAGAACGGCGTCGGGATGGTTGGTCCTTGGAGCGGGACCGAGGGGAGCGGGAGTTGGGCAGTAGCAGTAGGGAACAGCCTAGAAAACGGAGGCTGGCAGAGGATGGAGGCCGGCACTTGGACCGCTCTCCAGACAGCGAGCGCTCCTCTTCCTCCCGAAAGCGTCACTGTTTGGCCACCACCTCCCCCCCAGACCGCAGCCCAGAGCTCCTTGGAGGGAGGGAGCGTTACAGCAGTGACCCAGAGCGCTCGTCCTCCCGCTTGCTCCTGTTGGAGCGGCCCTCACCCATTCGGGAGTCGCGCAGGGGCAGCCTGGAGCGGGGCCAGAACGAAAAGCGCGACCGCAAGAATTCCGCTGAAAGGGAGCGGAAGCATCGTGCTTCTGCAGCAGCCGCCGCACAGGAGTGCAAAAGTCCAGCCAAAAAGGATGAACGTGCTGCAGAAGGAGGTGGCGGAGGCTCCCGGCTCAAACCTCCACCTCAGAAACAGCAGCAGGATGGAGCGTCGCAGGCTGGGGGAGCCTCCAAGCTGTGCTTGGCTTGGCAGGGGATGCTTCTGCTGAAGAACAGCAATTTCCCGTCCAATATGCATCTGCTTCAGGGGGACCTCGGAGTTGCCAGCAGCCTCCTCGTGGAAGGAGCTACTGGGGGGAAAGTAGCTCAGCTCAAGATCACCCAGCGTCTTCGTCTGGACCAGCCCAAGCTGGATGAGGTGAACCGCCGCATCAAAGTGGCGGGCCCCAATGGTTACGCCATCCTTTTGGCTGTGCCTGGCACATCAGACAACCGCTCCGCAACTGGAGCTAGCGAGGCCGCTACAACCTCCACCCAGAGGCCACTCAGGAATCTGGTGTCCTACCTAAAGCAAAAGCAGGCTGCTGGGGTGATCAGCCTCCCTGTGGGGGGCAACAAAGACAAGGAGAACAGCGGGGTCCTGCACGCCTTTCCACCCTGCGACTTCTCCCAGCAGTTCCTGGACTCCACGGCCAAGGCACTGGCCAAATCAGAGGACGACTATCTGGTCATGATCATTGTCCGTGGGGCATCCTAAGGCCCTCGTGTTCTGTACCCAACCCTGCCTACTCCTCCACACAGCCCCTCCAGCGTGTGCCAGGTGCTATGGGATACAGCCTTAGCCAGCCCTGTCATTATTTTTAATTAGATCTTTGTTTGTAGGTGACTTTCCCTGCCCGTTTTTCTGTTACTACATTTTTCTATAAAGTTAGAAGCCAGAAAGGTTGGTTAGCCATTAGTGTGAATAGGATGTTTTGAGAATCCCTTATCCATGGGGATAGCTGGGAGGCTAGGCCTGCTTTGATTTACAAAAAAAAAAAAAGAAAAAAAAAAGAAAAAAAAAAAGAAAAAAACGGGGGGAGGGGGTGGAAGAACAAACTCCCGTCTTCGTAATTTTGATTCGTGTCCTTTTTTCATTTCATGTATTTTAAAGCAAGTTCAATAGCTCATTCTCTAGAGTTACAAACCTGAAAGACCAGATTTAAAGCACTCAGTATTTTAAATGGAAAACCACATCCCTGCTAGTGGACTGGTGTCAACTCATTTTTGAGTCACTGAAATTCTGTGACGGCCTCAGGCCAGCGGCCCTTTGGCACGCATGATCCCTTTCCTCAGGAGCCTGAATGGTTTCCCTTTGAGTTGCATGGCTCGAGGTTGATTTCTTTCAGGTGACCAGCACCTGCTCTTGGGTACACTGCAGAACATGAATTCCTTTATTGGGTGTTTGATAATTTCATCCAGCCCCACGAAATGCATGCACTGAAGGTATGCTTTTTTAACAGGTGTATTTCTCCTATTTCTCTGAGTTCTGTTGTATCCCATATATGCACTTTGGGTTTGTAGCAGTGACAATGTTTGGTAAATTGCTGAGGACTTTGTTACAAACCATGAATGTCTTGTGCTTACTCTGGTATGCAAGAAACAAGGAGGTGCTTTAAGAATAACTTTAGTTATATTGTGGTTTTTTGTTTTTACTGCCTTTTTCAAAGAGTTGCAGGTACAGTGGGGTCTGGTTCCACAGTGCAAACTCTGAGCAAGTGTGCTTCTCTCCAGAGATGGTTTTAATTCTGTAATAATTTAATTACATAAAAGTTCTCATTATCATTTTACCTTTTTGTTAATAGCAAGGAACTGCTGTCTGCTAGAGACTTTTCAGGTACAGTACAGTGGGCATTACATGAGGTTTATGGTTCTGTGATAATCTGGAGCAAGGTGTTTTCAGCATCTTGGAGAAGTTTAAAAGTAGTTTGGGATGCTGAGGTGAGAGTTCTTTTTCATGTTATTCTAGGAGGAAGCAGTTTGCCTTTTTTCCAGAGAACGTCGTTCATTTTCTCTAAGGGATCCAGATCTCTCGTACTGTTTAACAACTGCAAGGCTGTTGCAGCTAGCTTCTAAACTGAAGTGTAAATCTGACTGTATCCATATAATGGCCCTAAAATATAATCTTGCACTTAAAGCCAGAATGTAATCTTGCACTTAGCCACATTTTAGGAGATGGGCAATGTAAACACAATGCTGCTTCCCTCCATTGATCCTCCGATGCGTCCCCTGGGTAACTGCTGTGGGGCAAGTTGATTTCTGTTTCAACTTAGATGACACAAAAATCAAATTCAGATGTGGGATGGGTTGCCAGTAGTACCTGAAGGAGGAGAGGCACTGAATGTATTCTGTGGATACAGAAGTTGTCAAGTTTGACAGTACTTGTTCGAGATTTGCTGTCACAGAGAGGTGAATTTCTGTAATGCCACTTTACAGAGCCACTCTTCAGAGAGTGCTCTCGTTTCTGTGAGGTGTGATTTCCTTTTTCAGAGCAGAAGGAGTAGATGTTGTGTCCCAGGCATCGCAGTGAACTGAGAACTCGAATGTGGCAGCATATCTTGAAAACAAATTTTGGTTTTAGGGCTACTTTTCTTTTAAAGTGGAAACAAACAAGCCTCATTTAATGCTCTTAAGTGTTTGAGGGTGAAATCCAGGATTTCTGGATTGTTGTCCTTCCACGTGAATGTAGTAGATTTAGATGGCAGAACTCAGCTGTTCATCTTGCTATTAACAATGAGGATTTCTTGAAATGACACCAATAATGCAAATAACTGTGTTTGAGAAGATACAGCATATTTACCACTTACTGCAAAGAATGTCTGTCTTAATTCTTGCAGGTGTCTGTTGTGTGTGTGCATGTAATCAACACTGCTGCTAACTTGCTCTGAGTGCTTCTTGCATTTAGAGCGAGTTCTCCAGTGGCATCTGACATGAGTCACTTGCAAGCGCGGAGTTTTAAAGGAAAGAAACTTGAACTGCTGGGAATTCAAACCTGTCCAACACCGAAAAAGAAGCACTGGCATCGTTTGTGTCCAACACTTCCACTTGTGAAGCACAGTGTTTGTTATGCTGACACACAGCAGACACCTGTTTTTAAAGCCCGTGAAACTTGGGGTCAACACAGCTTGTCAAAGCAAACTCTTGACAGCTAGTTGGGGGGGTGTGGGATCCCTTTCAGGAGGAGCATCTTGGGTGCACTTCCTTCTTCCTCGTAAAATAACAGTGGTTGTACCTGCCACTGGCTTTTGTAAGTCAAAGTTCTCTGCACTGGAGGGCAATAAGGAACAGGCAAGGCTGTATTTGACTCCAGGTTTTCTGGTTTCTTACCGAACGGAGTACCTGCTTCTTTAAATCTGGTTTATTTGTGGTTGCTGCTCTTGTTTTGTAAGCAAGGATTTTAACACCCTTTGAGGGTATTTAATGTCAAAACATAGCTGACTGGCAATATTTTTTGCCGGCACTTGGCCACGTGCTGCCATCATGTCTGGTACAGCTTTGGTGGCTGTGCTGTTCTCTTAAGCTCTGAAGTGTGCACCATTGGAGTAGCTGTCCACTAAAAGTCACCTTGGCCAGGGCTGAGCGCAAGTAGAAGTCCATCTGTAATATCACTTCTGTATAGAGCAAAACAGATGTAGCAGAATTCAGCTCTCTTGTCGTATTTGGCATTATGTTGCTCTAGTCAGAGCTCAGTATTTCTTCAAACTTTATGTGCAGCTGATGTTCCTATATTTCACGAGTTAGTTTGTTGAATTAATGTGGAAAAAGGATGTCCTTTTCCTGAATCATTTTGTAGCTGTGCTTTATGCTTTGGGGAAAGAACCTCAAATGACTCATACTTTTGTTTAAGATTTTATTTAATTATTTTTTTTTTAATTGGAAACTTTACGCAACTTCCTTGGGTGCTAGCCAGTGGCTTTGTTTGCTCCGGTCTAGTGCACGGTCTGCTGTGGACTGGGAGTGCAGCACGAGCACTGAGGTTACCATCAGCTCTGGAGGTTTCAGACTCCTGGCTTCTGACTCCTGGTGCAGCCTTTTAAGCATTGCAGAGGGAGAAGCGATTTATGTGCCAGGCAAATCTTAACCCTATTTTTTTTATACGGCTGTCAAAAGGCTGAAATACTTTGGTGACAACTTGCTCAACCTCCTGTGGAGGGTGAAGAAGAGAGTTTAGGCTTCCTGCATTGGCAGTGGAACGATCTGGTTGATGGTAACTGAGGTGAAAGGCCTTAAGTATTAATGGGAAGGAGGAACCAGTGAAAATTGTGAAGACAGGTTCAAAAACTCTGAGGACTCAGGGAAAATGGCTTGGAAAATTGTAGTTCCTGGCTTTTAAGACAAACAGTGCTGAGGGCAGTACTCGTGGGGAGTCTGCTGTACGCCTGTTGAACAGAAAAAAGAGTGGAGAAAATCGTTGCCATGCTACAATTACAGAGTTTTTGGGGTTCTTTCCCCCTTGTCTCCCCTTTTTCTAACAACTTTCTGCAGATAGCACCGAAGGACAGGTATTCCAATGAGTTATAAAAGGAATGATGAGATGATTTTTATATCGGGCTTAAAGCAGACTGTATTGTAGAATTAACTGAATGGTTAATTGAATATGCAACTTCCTGCAGTTTTGTGTTAAAATTATGGATGAGAAATATTACTTGAATAGTAACAGTTTTAAATGATATTAGGTGTGTCTTTGATTTGCCCTCTTTAATATTGGAATTGCCTGCTGTTGGAATTATGCAGCAAAATAATAACAAAAGAGAAACTTGTGAACACTACATTTCACATTTCTGTTGATAAGTTGCCTTCGGGAAATGTTCTTTGAGGAAAGTCAACTGAATTGTCAAAAATTCCGCTGATTTTTCTCATGGTTAATTATTTTGACGTGTCCCATTAACTGTTGCTGAAAGTTGAATAACCATCAATACTGTAAGCCTAGTTTAACCTCGGTCCAAAAACAAGCCCTGCACTACTTGTTATGCATCTATACATAGAAGGTGACTTCATTGCAAGGTTTCGTGCCCGTGGGTGGTATAACGTTGGGAGGCGAAAATCTGTCGTATACATTTGTATTGAAATAACATTTTCTTTCCTCCTGCAAGCAAAGCTGGTGGACTGCAGAAGACAACCACGTGGGATACCAAGCTCTAATGGACCTTTGGGAAGAGAAGCTGTGGCTTGTGTGGAATTTACATGGGCCTCTTGATGGAAGAAAGCTTATCTGTTTAGTATTTGTGCATTTTACTAAAATGGCAGCTTTAAAAAAAAAAAAAAAAAAGTTGTGTATCTGCTATTGTGATGCCAATGCCCGTGTTTTAAGTGGAAAAAAAAATGACCTCTTTGCTTTGTGCTGTGTACACAAGATTGCTGGAAAAGTAAAGGAATACCCTTTTTATGGCTCACACAGCTTAAAAGTAGCTGTCACTCAAACATGCGCTCACAGTTGAGCTGATTTTGTTTCATTCTAAATAAATTGTTTCTTTTGAGGAAAATGGTTTTTCTGCCTGGAAGTGAATTGACGACAAACGTTTGACCCCTTTGTTTGCAGCAGAGGGGTACTTGCTGCTGCTACTGCTCAATGATAGTTGCGGGTCTTGAGCAAGAAGCAGGGAGACTGGCACTTTCGCGTTGACCAGCGTGTTTTACCAGATCTGAAGAATCTAGTTGATTGTCTGGCTGTGGCACCCCCTTGGTTTGCGGTGAAGGGGGTCACTTGCTGCTTTACTCCTCATCCTTACGAGGAAGCGGTGCTGATGCTGGCATGCAAGAAGCAGGGAAGCACCACCCTGCATCTCAGAACGGTGTACAAGTCTGGGGCTTCGACGAGCTGGAGTTCCTGAATTTTATGTTTCTGATTTATTTTGTTCACCCAACTTGTTTGGCTTTAGTTTTGATTTTTTTTTTAAGTTTGAAGAAAAAGTTTGAAATTGCGTTGAATCTTGCACGTAAACCTTTGCACCAAATTGCCAAAAGAAAAAGCGAAATGAGTCCTTAGGAGTGTTTAAATGCTGTTAATAAAGCCTTTCCTGACATACGCGAGGCGCTCCTCCATCTCCAGGGGCTTTTCAGCAGTTATGCAGTGCTGGGTTTAGTTCTGAATGGATGAAGAGTTCCTGAGAGCTAGAGTTGGTAATTTAAAACCTTTGCGTTGGTGTCAGTGCCTTATTTTGACCGGTTTTGAAGCAAATGTTCCACATGCCTCGGATGTGCATGCACCCTGATCGCGTCCCAGGTACGGCTGCATGTTTGCTTGCAGTCACCACAATGTGTAGTACAGATGGTGAGAGGAAAAAATGGAGGCATCCTGACAATGTTGTGTGCTGTAGTCCTGCCTTCTCCTGTATGGGGGCTCCTGAGCTGTGGAAGGCTGTTCCAGTGCAGGAGCTCAACTCCATGTTCGCTGCAGGAGACTTCGGGGCACATTTGACAACCGCTGAGACGAAGAGGAAGCTAACGCTGCGGCATCATTGGCTTCAGACACCTCTTGTGTTATGCTTGCCGGTCTGTTAGAGTTAATGTGACATGCAGATGAAGACACCTTGAAATGCAAGCTTGCCCTGGTTGCCTTGACATACTATAACCTCCTGTGGATAACGAACCTAGTGCTGTCCTGCAGCCGTGCAGGATCACTGCTAGGCTGCAGGTGCCTTCCAGCAAAAGGATGCCGTGGTTGTGCTCCGCAAGGTGTCTCTGTTCCTGGGGCAAAGAGCTGTGTAAATCCCTCAAACAGGTAAGGGGGTTTAAAAGGTTGAACTGAATTGTAATGTAAAAGGAGATAGTTTTGTTGTTCACCTTTTTTTGCTTCTCCAGCCTTGAGTGCCTACTAACTTTTACTAATGTGTGTTTGCTTCGGTCAGCGTGCCGCTCCCATCCATGCTGGGGATGGTAGCGCCGGATCAAACTCTTCGATGTGCGTTCTGTGTTGGCTTTGGGGTTCCTGTTGGTGACCACAAGGTTTCCTCACCCATGGGGCAAGGTGCCTTGGGAGTGGAGCTGCAGGACTTTGGTGTGGAGAGCTGGAGCTGCTATTTTAACTTGATGAACTGCTGAATTAACACTGACTTGTAACCAAGCACTATCTGTAATCTGTGGATGTTGATGTGGAAAGCCAAGCGATGCTTAGGCAAAGCTATGTATGTGTTTATGGGATGCTGGTATAAGCATTTAAATGAAGCTGTTTATTGCAAATGAGAGCGTTTTTAGATATTGCTGGTGATGAGGGGAGACTTCTGAGATGGGATTTTCTTCCAGAAGCTGGTGTTTGTAGTTGAAGTTGATGTTTTTGCAATGTATTTCATGTTCTGTTGAAATGTGACCTCTGAATCTGTGATAACTCAAAGCGTTGTACGGAAGGTGCAGGGCCCGCAGCAGTGACTGGAGGCTTCTTGAGCCTCTCTGGCTTCAACTTGGCTGCTGGTTGATGCCACCAGGAGAAGAGCGATCTGTTAGCATAACCCAAGTAAAGGAGATGCTTCTCAGAAGCTGGCCGTCTGCTTGGGCAGCCAGGCGTGTGTTTCGGGGTTGGGCGTGCTCCCACCTCTTGGATGTGCTTTGGCCCCAGCAGGCAGGGCCGGTGGCGGCTGCTCCAGGAGGGTTCTGTGGCTCTGACTCAGACTCCTCCGTTACTGAACTGAGGGCTTGGTGCAGTCTCCTTCGTGTTACGTGGTTATTCTGGAGACTCGGAGGTACTGTGGGATGTGGTGTAGGGTGATTCTCCTGCGGCTGTTCTGTAACACCAGGTTGGTTTCTGTGTGCTGGATCTGCCTGCTGAATTGGTTAGAGGAATGCTTCGGCTCCAGGAAAACCTGTGCTTTTGTTAAAGCTGGGCCCTCTGAAGGGTTAAGTGCTCTATATGCATCATATTAATTTGGCTAATGAGACTTCAGGCAAGCAATCTGGGGAAAGTGGATTTGTAAAGAGAACCATTTAATTAACTGCACTGCAGTAGAAAGTGGTGGCTTAGATGGGGAACCGGTGATTTGAATTCACACATTTCTTCAGAATTGCGCTTTTACCAGCCGCAGCTGAATTAAGAAGGAAGTTTTAAACATCAGATGGCCCAGATTCTGCTCTTAGCTAATAACAAGCTTATGTTCGCCTCATGCTACTGGTTTGCTGTAAAATAGCAAAATGCTCCTTGAGGATATACTTCTGCCACGTGTCCCACGTCGGGGCGAGCTGACTGGGCGAGTCGCCCGCGGAAAGGCGAGGGAAAGGAGTGGAAAGCACCTTGGGCAGATGGCTTTGTGATTCCTATTGTATCTCCTCCTTTTATTGTCGGTTAGCTGTGGGCCTGTCTGTAATTATAGCCAGCTTGAGAGCTGGGTGAGGTAAACTCTTAGGGCAGGGTAAGCTGCTGGAGGTTTGTCTGTGTCCCCCTGTGTGACGGGGTGCGGGGTCTGCCCTGTGGGGCTGCGCGCTGCTGGTGCCTGCAGGAGGAGCAGAGGCTGAGGACGGGGCGGCACTGACATTTATGACAATGTCTTTTAACAGCCCTTTGTATCTTCCACCAGTGATGGATGCGTTAATTAAACGTGGGTGCAGTGATGGGGTGGTGGTGCTGCGGCCGCCTCTCTGCTGAGCTCCCGGCTGTGCCCGTGTTGGCATGGGGCTGTCGCACGTCATCCCACCGTTATCCCAGGTCGGGACAGCGTGCGAGGGACCGTGCGCGGCTGCTGTGGCTCTGCCGGTAAGCCACAGGTTAATTGTGGGTGCCAGGTATTTCAGCTGCTTTCTTCCCTGCCTTGACCTTCATACCTAGTTCTGCAATCGGATTGGAAGGTCAGTCTGTAGGTTTGGAGCCACCTCCAGTATTTCCTGTCCCCAGACACAGCAATAGGGCTGACTCTTAGCAGTGTGTACGGCTTCAGCCAGAGCCCTGTGTGCTGCCCTGAGCTGGCAGCTTTCCCGTAACGCCTGCAATTTGTAGCAAGCGAGCATCAGGGTACTTAAATGTGTATCTGTTCCTATGAAAGCACCACCTTTCAGGCCTGCAAAATCCCAAACTGCAGCGTGCCTCGGGACTGCCCGTGGGTGCGGGAGGCTTGCTGGTTAGGGAGCCTGCGTTTCACTTGGCTGAGCTTCCCAAAGGCTGTTGGGGAGCTCTGGGGGCTGGTGGAGCAGCAGTGCCCAGGGGGTGCTTGTGGTGGAGCTGCACTGCCTGGGAGCTGCTCGTGGTCCTCACCTTAGGCAGTGTTGGTGCGGGGTGAGCTGAACAGCCTGGGCATGGTGAGGAAGGGGACGTCACCGTCCCTTGTGCTGCTTCCCTTGGCTGGGTGAACGAGAGACCTCGCTCCTTGTGTCTGCCAGCCTGTCTCCCTTTCTCTTGCACTAAGGCATGATTCAAACCGAATTGGCGTGACGTGTTCCCGGCTGTCAGGGAGCTGATAACAAATGCCTTTTCTCTTCCTCCTTGACTTTGTTTCCTCCTCCATAGTTCCCTTCCCTTACTTGGCTAAAGGCTTGAGGACATGGGGATGGAGCTGTTGGAGCGATGGGGTCACTGGAAGGTTGTGCAGACACCTCCCTGGCCCTATCTTGCCCATATGAGATACATCTATAGGGGAAAGTGCTCAAAAGCTCAGAGGTGACTTAGAAGGCAAAGTCTGCGTTGCTTTGGAAATAGGGACTTTGACCTATGAATTGCTTCTGAAATTGCCCATGGGCTTGAACATGAATTCCTCATCTTCTGCGGTTGCTGCAGGCTTGAAAGCTTTTCAGTGAGGCTCCGTCTTTAAACTTATTTTAGCTTTAGATAAGATGTCTGTATTTTCAAACATTTTTTTTTTTTTTTTTTCCCCGTTACGGTAGCTGATAAATTCCCATCAGCTTCAGTGAAAGTAGCTGTACTACCTTTAAAGATGTTTTTAAAAACAAAAAAACAAAGCAGCTCACCTCCAAGGGTGGCTTTCATGTGGCTGGAAGTAAAATTTCCAAGCTCAGGCTGTGCTGAATTTCCACACAGTGGCAGCCTGCATCACCAGAGCAGTGCTGGAGGGGCTGCAACACGGGGTGTGCTGTGGGCAGGAGGGAAGCGAGCACTGAAGGAGCCGAGCGTGCCTGTTATCAGCGTATGTAAGGGCGAGTAAACAGCAGAAACCGCATGCGGTATCTGCCAAACAAGCGGGTGAAGGAAGAACAGCCTTGTTTCCTGTTGCTGGAAGGCTGTGTTGTCATATCCTTACCGAGCTATTTTAGACTGCTCTCCGCTTTGTCCCTGTGGCTTAAGGTAAAAGCAGAGACCTCAGCAGTGCCGTGAGCTGGAGCACGCCTGGCTGTGGATGTGCTGGGTATCGCCACCCAAAAAGGCTCACGGAGCTACGAGCGAACATTCTTGTTCTTTAAACTGTCCCTGAATTAAGCAGGCCTCACTTCTCTCATAGTTAATGAGCGTCCTGCAAAGGCAGTGCTTCTCACGGTCCTGCTGCAGGCAGTAGCCCTGGTGTGGCTTTGTGCGCAGGGCAGCCAGCTGCAGGTGCTAGGGCTGAACCCAGGCGTCCCGACCTGCTCGCGCCTCCCGGAGGCTTGCAGCTTCTTGGCCTGGTCTCAAAGTTCACCTTGTGCACGTGAGGGAAGGGATGGAAATGACCGAGCCCAGCCTGTGGAGCGCGTTTTATTCCGAGATAAAGATTGTTGCTTTTTACGCAATAAAGATCGGCATCGGGTTTCCGTGTTCAGTGCCTGGGTTTATCAGTTGGCAGCATCTGAGAGCAGCGGTGGGGAAGTCCCCGGCTTGGTTATCACAGATCTTTGTTAAGACAGGCTGAGCATGTTGGGGGCAAGACAGGAGAGGCTTGCTTGTACAGTGAGGAATGGCTAAAGCTGAGTTTTTAAATCTTTGCCCTGCCTTTTGATGATGCAGAAGAGGCCTCCACCAACGCACAACCATCAAGAGGAGGCTACAGCTGATAGCCAGGGCCCTAGAAAGCATACACTGAGTGTGCCTTTGTATAAAAATTGCAATATGAGTTGAGGACTTACACAGTATGTATGCTTTTTGATACGATCTCCAATTGCACTGCCATCCTTAGTTTTTAGAGCAAGAGCTGATAAATCCCATCTAAACCAGCGTTTTACCTTGGCTTCTGCAAAGTCCATTGATGTGGGTTTCAGGTCTGCCAGGTGCTGCCTGATCCCTCCTGAGGGATGCCTGGCCCAGCTCCTGCTGCTCCTCGCTCCCTTTTGGCCAGAGCTGCTGCAGTACGGGGTTATACGTGGGAGTAAATCGCAGAATGTGAACAATGATGGAAAAGCATTTTTCGCCACTTTAGCTCCCTGGAAGGATTGCAGCCTTGTAGCCAAGCTCTTTGGGTCTCAGTTGTGCATTTCTCAACATCCCAGCAGGAGCTGATTTGTAGTGACAGCAGCAGGTGCTGCGATTTCCCACTGGAGAAGCTGAGCCTGTGTTTGGTTCCCCCCCTCTTTCTTCATTTTTATGGTGCTAAAATTAATCAGGAAGCAGGCGAACAGTTCCCTGTCTGCCATTACTTAGAAGACTTTTTATCTAAATAAAGTAGATTTTTTTTTTCAAAGGCGATCAGGGATGTTGCACCAGGTTTCTGTTGAGATGTGGTGAAAACTGGAGGCTGTTTCATTAGGCTTTGTGTAAAAGCTTTTATTGCTCTGCTGCATCAGTAACAAGCTTTGTTCCATCTTTTGCAAGATCTCTACCATCTGGTTTCTCTGCACTGTTCTCCTGGTGTGAATTTTAGGGAGGTTTTCAAACCAAGGGCTCTTTGCTGATGTGCTTCCAAACCTGCTTTGTCATCCAGGTGGAAGTGGGGCACAGCCCACCGTGGTGAGTGACCCATGGGCACCACATGTGTGAAAGATGAGCTTGGGACAGGCGGATGCTATACCCAGTGACTACAAGCGCTGGGTTTCTTGAGGATGTTTTATTTGTTTTACGGGTTAAATTACTTCATGAGAAAGATCCCTAGTGGCTTGGTAGCAATGAGCACTACAGGGCAAGGGCAGAGATGATGCTTGAGAGGCACTGTGAAGCGTGTGGGACTTGAGACTGGGTAGAACCAGGAGGGCACCATGTGCTGAGCAAAGCCCTGTCCATGCTGACGATCATGTTAAGTCAACACTGCTTGTTTTCTCCACCTTATATTCTGCAGTTGACTAAGGGAGCAGGAATGAGGGGGATTTACTATCAGCCTAAGAGATTACAGCTAGATTTCTTTTGAACTTGTTTGTGTCCCAGCAAACCCTACTTCAGCATTTATCCGACCAACGTGTGATGCTGTTTACTATGCAAAACTGTCTTTATGAAATTATTTGCAAGATGACTTCAATGGGATGGAAAATCTTCCTTCGGGCAGATGTTCCCATTGTTGTTGCTGTTTGTTTCTCTAATGTATGTGTTGTGCGTTCTTTGCGAGTAAATAAATGGCTTTGGTTGTCAGTGTTGCGAGGAAAACTAAGACATCTGTTTTGTGTTTGCCTTCTCAGCAAAAGGTACAAGAGGAGAGGAGTGGATGTGACCAGCAGAGGTTATCCTGAGCCTGCTGAGCTGCAAAGGCGGCGGCTTGAAGACTTCTCCTACCACCCTGGCTGATGGTAGGACGGTGTGCAGGGCAGCTGTGAGCAGCTTCTCACAGCAGGGATTTCTTCTCCTTGACCTTTTTGGACAGATAAGAGGAGGTGATTTGGGCTTGAGAAAGGTACCTTGTCCATGCAAAGTTATTTCTGCGGCACATAAAGGCTGGTGGTGCCCGTGTGTGGGGTAGGATGCTGCAGGAAATGGGGACTCCTGAGCTGTCTGCAAAAGGAGATGGGGGAACAAGGATGTTGGAGACCCTAAATTTTCTTATATAAGGGTAAGGAAGTAGTGGCCTGTGCTACTCTGATGGCGAGCACGAGCAAGGGGGACAGTGGACTCTCCTCAAAATCCTGGAGGCTGGGGAGGTAGGTTGGAGCAGATGGGATGAGGTTTGCCCACCGCATCCTGCAGGTTGGTTCTTGGTAGCAAAAGAGCTGAAAACAGCAGTGCTTGTGTGGAAATGAGAGGCGGTGTTCAGCAGAGTGGGTTTATTCAGGGAAAGGGGCGAAGAACTTAGAGCGTGAGGACAGGTACTATAAATCAGGCAGGGTGGGATCAGTGCAGCAGGGTGAGGTTGTGATGTGTCAGCTCTTCTTTGTCTGCACCTTGCCTCGGTCTCTGGACCTTGCACTGTTGGATAGCAAAAAGCACTAGTGAGCTTAAATGTGCATTAGAGATGCAGAAGGAGAGGAATTTTTGAAGCTCTTGAGTTTGGAAACCTGAAGCCAAGCATAAGCCAGTAAAGCCTGAACAGTTTCTATTACAGCAACAAAACCAGTAGTCTTTAATTTGTTCAGTAGGAGCATGAATATTTCAAGAGGTGAAAACTTAAATTTGCAAGTGAAAGCTTCATCCCTGCTAAAGGTCTTAGCTCAATGTGCAGTGCAGGACTGGCTTGAGACAAATTACATGGGATCCGCTTGCCTCTCTTCAAGCCCCAGTGCCTTAAACGCCCCAAATAGTCCTTTTTTATCCTTAAGCCCTGGTTGCTCAGCAAATGACACGCAAGGTCCTCTTGCGAATCTAAGCATAAGCTGGTACAGGTGGATCATGTGCTGTATTTGATGCTGTGGTTTGGATGTGAAAGGACAATTTTTGAAGCATTTGCTGCCTGTGGATTTCTGCAGGAATTGGAGGAAGCTGTGAACAGGCAGATCTATGAGTAAACAGGCATTTTATACCACTGATATTCCCCACTGAGTGCAAATTCAGGGCTAAAATATTTCTCTTATTTCAGTATGCGTGGTTTTTTTTTGGCTTTGTTCAGTTGTGTAACTGCTGAATATGGCCCATCATCTGCAAGTGAGCTGTTGTGCCTGCAGCAATGTCTTAGCTGCTTAATACAGCTGTAAAGTTGTGCAGCTTTTTATTAAACATAGACTGCTTAATTTTGTGCTTGAAATAACCCATTGGGCAGTTTAAAGGAATGCTTCTATAAGGGAATAACTCTTGATGCTATAAAAGAAAAGGGGGCGAGTGGGGAAGGATCACTGTAGCGGCTGAGTTGGTGGCCATGTAAAACCCCTGTGATATCCCAGCTCTACATAATAATTTTAAAGGTAGTAACACAAAAATTTGCAGCCTCAATAGCAGCTAGAAAGGCAGGACAGCTGCACTGTGCCCATCCAAATGAAAGCTGTAGGGTGCTGGAGGAGCATGGGCTTGCTGAGCCCCCCAGCGAGGCTCCGGGTGCTGTGCTGGGGAAAGTGGGGGCGAGGCCTGACAAATGGCTGTGGGGCTGGAAGTTTGCCCTGCTGTAGGTTTTGGTTCCACATCCTCTGCCGTGACAGCCAATGCCATACTAGAGTTTGTTTAGGCTATGGCCTTTGAGCTTTTCCAAGCTCTCCAACCAAATTCCTTTCACAAAGCCTAATAAAGTAGGGATAATAGGGCTACCAAGATGGTGAAGGCCCCACAGGGGGAGGCGTATGAGGGGCGGCTGAGGTCACTCGGCCTGTTCAGCCTGGGAAAGAGGAGACTGAGGGGAGATCTCATCGTGGTCTACAGCTTCCTCATGAGGAGGAGTGGAGGGGCAGATGCCAATCTATTCTCTTTAGTGAGCAGCGATAGGACCCACGGGAATGGTGTCAAGCTGAGGCAGGGGAGGTTCGGGCTGGCATCAGGAAGAGGTTCTTCACTGAGAGGGTTGTCGTGCACTGGAACAGGCTCCCCAGGGATGTAGTCACGTCACCAAGCCTGTCAGAGTTTAAGAGTTTAAGAAGCATTTGGACTGTGTGCTTAGTCACAGGGTCTGAATTTTTGGGTAGACCTGTGTGGGGCCAGGAGATGGACTCGATGATCCTTATGGGTCCCTTTCAACTCAGGATATTCTATGCCCAGCTGTTTTTCTCATCCTGTTGGAAGTTAAAACCTTATCTCTTGTACCAGTCTGGGTCCTGCATCCCTCCCCATTGCTAATTAGTCATATTTCAGTAAATAAGCTGAAACCTCCCCCTGTGCTTTGGCACTCGGGAGCTCCTGGCCGCTATGTCCCAGAGGTGAGGCAGCTTTGTGCTGGGCAGAGACTGGTGGGGCCGGGGGCTGCTGGGCCCCTTGTCCCCAGCTGGGAGCTGGCAGAGCCCCTGTGTCCCCCTGGCTGTCAGCTGCGTTCCTTCCTGTCAAACAGTGCGTTACCCTACGTGGTTCTCAGGTGGCTTTAATCACACATGGACCAGAAACATCTAGTAATGCTAATGGTGAATCTGACATCTGAAAGTCCCTGGTTTGATTTTCCTGCCGGCAGTAGCTTCAGGTGCAGAAGGTCTGTGCTGGCTGTCGCATCTGGTTGCTGGTGCAATGAGGCTGGTTCTTCAAAGCTTCCACTGCTTTAAAGCTTCATGCCAGCGTGGGGATGTTGCTCGGGTTGGCTTCCTTTAGCTTCCACTTCTGGGCCAGTGGCTCAAAGAAGAAGGACATGGGCGAGATGAGAGCACAGGCTCCAGCAAAGAGGAAAGAGCAGGCATAGGTCTGCGTGTAGTCATACAGCCACCCTGCAGGAGGAAAGATCGTTACTAAAGCTGTTGGATTTTCTCACTGAAAATCTTTTGTGAGGTGTGCGGGAAGTGAAGGACGTGTGTTCTCATTTCAGAATGCCTCCGATATTTTCTTTAGGTTACCTTAACTCTGCGTGCCCGTGGCTGTGCAGCACGGACAGCTGGTGCCTGATCAGGTAGGAGAGTTGTGATAGGTGTAAGTGGCAAACATGTAGGATGTTCTTCCTGGGGCTGATGTTGCTGGACCCTTGTAGTGGAAGTTGATTTTAATCTGATGGAATTTAAATTCCCAACTTCTTCCTGTTTCAGTAAGTGGGCAAGTAGCAGCTGCTGCAGCAGACATTAGGTCTCACTGGTAATGAGATGACTCCTTTGCAATGTCTGCGCTGCAGTCTCTGGATTCCCCAGACCTGCTGCCTTGTGAGCAGACCCAATTTAACACAACCTGTCTAATATGAAAGATCCCAGACTAAGAGCAGGGAGTGAACTTGCTTAAAGGTAGCTTTGCTGGCACTTCAAAGGAAAACCTACATTCAGTAGAGACTCAGGTATCTGCAAGGGGGCAGACTGCCTTTTAAAAATGGCCTTTAAGCGTTTTGTTTGGTTACATCATATCATCTAGTATCTGGACATTCAATTTAAATGTGCATAATTCCTCTGTTTGCATCTAAAATATACAAAGCAATAGGAGTTGCTACTGTGTGTAATAAATTCTATAACGTACTCCCAAATCTAGCATATGGATGCACAAGGTGGGTTAGCAGCAGAGTGACCAGCTGAGCTAGATCTGCTACTGGTGTACATCAGAATTCCTCCCTGACATCCACGGGTTTACACAATTTACACCGGTGTTAGATCTGGGTCTGAGTCTGGGATTCTTAAAACTGGAAAGGAGTGGAAACAGCAACGTTGTCCCAAGAGATCCTGGCTTCGCACTGGGGCACTGTTCCTGCTGTACCCGTGAGCACCCCAGCACTCAGTGGGAAAGGGAGTGATGCTGCTTGGGATGTGGCTGTGTGACTGGCAAGAGGTGCTGACGTTTCCTTCCTGCAGATTTGTACGGCCATGGCGTTCTGTAGAACGGGGGAAAGGCTCTTGCTGCTTTGCTCTACTGCTGCTTCCCTGTGGGCTTGCCAGAAGCATTTGTTTTCTATTGTCCCATGCTTATGCTGTGAGGTTTCAGCACTGTTTTTTTCTCAGGGATATTGTTTGAGCCCTGCATGTGCCTTGGCCAGAAGGCAGAGCCAAGAACTCATCATGGTTGGACTGGATGATCTTCAGAGGTCGCTTCCAACCTTGGCCATTCTATGACGGTTCTGTCTGTCAGAAGGGGACCCTGTGGTGTAGGACATGGTGATGCAAGTCCTGCTTCTGGGGTCCCGCTCCAGGGCCCTGGATGTTGTGCAGGGTTGTTTATTTTGAGAGGTGGGATCAATTTTTCCTGCTTGAAAGTCTGTGAGATGTGGACAAGGGATGCTAATGTAGTCATTTGTAAGATGTAGGTGTCCAGGACAGAGTGCTCTAGTCGTGGAGCTCTGAGTATTTCTATTATTTTTTAAAATTGCCTTCTGGATATTTATAAATGTGGGATTTTATTTTATTTATTTATTTTTTTTTTATATAAGCTCAAGCTAGTGCTGAAGCACGAGCATAGCCTCCTGGCTGGCAGAGCAGCGATGGTGAAGCCTTCACCACCAGACGTCCCAGCCTTCAAAGCTCCCTGAGCAAAAAATAAAAGCAAATTCCTGCTGCAGAGAGCAGAATTAGAAGCCAATGGTCTGCAAAGTCTAACAGAGCAGCAGTTTTGCAAGCAATGCTGGTAAATCCCTGGCATGTAAAGTGGTACAGTGCAAACAAGCGCTGCACATGCTTCTGCTGTGAACTGTGTGTGGGTTGTTGAAATTGCACCACTGCTCTGTGATCAGCGGAGGGATCTGGCACCTCTGGGTTTTGTTTATTACAGATGTCCTAGCAGCAATATCTAGCGTGAAGAGACAGGCAGAATTTAGGTGAGAGCATCTAAATGTATGTGCCAATGCAGCTTTCAAATGATTCCTTCCTCTCCCCCTTCACTGCACACGTGTGTTGGGGCTGGAGTTTTTGTGTGCTGGCTGCTGGATTCTATTCTATAATCCTGGATTATGCAGTTTGTTTGTTTTTTTCCTTTTGCAGCATGAGTTACTGATTTGTCCTGTTTATGGAAGTAAAATACACTCTCCCTCCTTAGCTTGATTGTGGCTTGCCAAAATAATGTTTGTTTTGTCTTGTTCCACTTTGGTTTTGCTTTTCAGAAGGGCAGGATCGTCCAACAGTGCTGGCAGGCAAACAGCTGTGAGCAAGCTGTCAGGCTTCTCGCCCTGGGCTTTCAGTCGGGCTGGCTGCCTCCAGACTCAAGGGCTTTAAGTTAAACAGATTTGCAGGTAAGTCACCTTTTCGTTGCATTGTGATTAGGCTTTGCTCTACTGTGCAAAATAAGTGTTTTTTAATGCGTGTGTTAATATTATGTCTTGGGTTTCACTATAAAAATTTGTCTTCATAAAATTTTAAAAATTGTACTTCTGAAGTCAAAGTTTTAGGAAAGTCGGCAGCAAAGACACTAAACCCCAAGATCTTACATAGCATTTAAATCCCATCCTGTATTCTGCAAGGAGCAGCTGCTTTTGGAAACTTAATCAGTAGTTTCTAGTCCCATTCAGTATTCATGCTTAATACAGCTGTGTTGGAAGAAGAAAATTGCAGAAGAAAAAGAATTGGAAGAGAAAATTGCAGAAAACTGAGAATTATCTTGTATCACAAACCTAGATCCTGATCTCTGAATCATTTCCCTCTTGCTCTGCTTACATTGAGACGGATCAGCAAGAGTTTTGTTTCTTGGCTTTGTTTGGCCTTTATTTATCCCATCTGTATTAAGAAGACTGATTTCTGTGCAAGGCCTTTTGCAAGAAACCTGCTTGCTTTACAAAATCCAGACATGTTCTTGCAGTGAGTGGTTAGCATCTTCAGAATGCAGAAGGTTTCCAATTAGCAAAAATACATTGGAAGCAGATCAAAGTGTAGCTGCTGTGTTAGCGTGTATGATGCATGGATAAAGGATAGCCAACTTATTTCTTCTTGTACTGTCAGAGAATTTACTCAGATGGTTTTACAGGTATTGCTTTGTGGTGGACATACATCTTGTATCAGCAGAAGAGATCTTCCCCAGTATAGGCTATGTATCACTGTGACAGTGTAAAGCACACTGTCAATGAAGTACTTAACTTGCTTGAAATTGCATCCATACACAGATTTTGGCCAACCTAGAAATATTGATTAGGGAAATCAATCTTTCTCATGCCTGCAGTACAGCAGGCTTGCTAAAACTTTGCAGCACGGAGGTGGTATTTCAGAATACTTGGCAGTTTGGAGCCAAATGTGCCTGCAGGCGTGGGGCAGCTGCCAGCGCGGGGCAGGGAACAGCAGAGGAAGAACGGTTTGCCAGGTTTTAGTCTGAGTCCAGGGCACATCTGCTAGCTGAGTCGTGGGACATCGTTCACACCAGTGTTTGACCTTGCAGCTTTTTCTGTTCACTTTCATTGTAGGAACAGCTGAGATCTTCGTTCTGGATATGAGGTGTGACTAAGGGTCAGGGAAAGGATGAGTTTTGTCCTGGCCTGGATGTGTGGAAGAGAATGAGCCCCTCTTGTGAACAGAAGCTCATTTCTGAGTGCTTGAAATCTGCCAGATACTCAAAACTGTCTTGGTTTCCTGGCAGAGAGAGAAGAGGAAAGGCTTTTCATCCTCCTTATCTTTGGGCCCAGGAGCTCTCATGGCTAAGTAGTGTAATCTTTTTCAAAACAGATTACTGGGGCTTCGCTGTGCATTTCAGTGCCTCGGCTTGGCGGGGCTGCTGCTGAGTCTGTTCGAGCCTTGCCTTTATCAAGCTGTCTTCACAGAAGAAGTCTTCCCTCCTATCCCTCTGTTTCTAGCTCAGTATTAATAATGCGTCCTTGGTGGTAAAATCTGTGGTAGTGTGGTCACCATTGATCTGCTGTGGTCAGGCTTATAAAGGGGGGGAGGGAGGGGTTGGAGGCCAGCATCCTTTTTCCCATGCAGCTGTTAGACTGCTGGTTGGGCTTTGCAAATTCATGAGCAAAAATATTGCCTGTGTGTAAAGATAATGTTCTTAAATATGCTTTTTTCTACTTGGACAGAAAGACCTTCTGTGGATGCTTACGGGTAGGCGAGTGAACCAGAAGTACACTTAATTGGTGGATATCTGTGGTGGGTATATATGGTATGTAATGCATGAGTTACCTGCTAGAGGAGGTCCACCGATGGCTGCTATCCCAGCAAAGAAGGAAGCAAATCCCAAGTAGCTGTGGAGTTTTGGCACACCAACAAGATCGACCTGATTGTAAAACCAAATCAGTAATTATCGGTAGGGTTCATGTGAATGAACAAGGCACAAAGCACCTTTTCTCGGGAGTTTCCTTTCCAGCTGCTGTAATGTTTGGGGAGGACTTTGCACATGTGATTTAGCCTTGAATCCGCTCGCCTCCTTAAGGTCGGTGCTGAAATTACAGGGATGCAAGGTGCATGGCTCTCATCTCGCTGTTCGGGCAGCTCCTGAAACTGGTGATGCTGCTGAGGCTTTGAGGAGGCTGGTGTAAAATCTGACTGCATTCCATCCCGGGAGGAAATCCCAGATTGTAATATTGTTTCCCTATCCAGATCCTGCTGTAACTGGTCTGTGTGTTACAGATAATTCAGGGGTTGGGACCAGATATTCACAACGCTCTGGTTTTGCCTGAGTGCTTGTAAATGAATGGATTCATTCTGGTTCCCAGGAGCTGGAGCCATCTCCTTTAGAAAGGAGGATGTGGGAAGCAATTAGCTGAGTCAAATCACTGACAATCTGCAGCAGACTCTGGGTGCTTTTGTTGCACCTGGGCTGTGCATGCCAGTCAGCCAGCTGGGGGGGAGACTGGGGCGGAGACTGGGGCTCTCGAGGGGCTCAAACTGGGGGGTCTGGAGGGGAGACCCCTCTGATGCAAGTCTGCAACAGCCCAGGGCACTTTAGCTTTAGGAAAAGGTTGTTAAGGATTTTGTGGAATATTGCTGGAAATACTGTGTATTATTATTATTTATCATTATTTAAAGAAATATCCTCACCAGCACGGGGAGCACCAGAGCCAGGAATCCACCACAGAAAATGGCAAAGGCCACAGCGTAGGTCATGAGCAGCGGGAACGTGGTGGCCAGAGGGCAGAGAAGGTTGGTGATGCCGCAGAGCACCAGGTAAGCTGCGTGGTAGTGGTACTTCTTGGTCCAGTTCTGGTCGGCGATCCACCCCGAGAGAAGTTGGCTGACTGTCTCTGTGATGCCTGGGGAAAAGGAGGTCATCGAGCCTCAAAGAAGATTTTTTTTTTTTTTTTTTTTTTTTTTTACATTTTTTTCCCTATTTTGTGAAGAGCTGTGAAATGCATTCCGCCTGCCACTTGCTTTAAGGATGTGGCCACAAAGGGCTGCAATGCCAAGAAGCTGCAGGAAGGCATTTTTAGGCTGTTGTAAAATTCATGCTTTTTTCTTTACCTTGGTGCCTTCATTGCCTGTGGGTGCACAAAAGTGGTATGTAGAAATTCAATTAAGGGCTGTGCACTCAACAGAAAACTCTGAAGTGCCTTCAGTAAAAATAGGAAAGAAAGGTTTGTCACTTGATCTTTTTCAAGATGAAGAAAAAGCAGACTACTGAGAAGCGTTTGTGTGTGTTTTTTTTTTAAGAAGCAAAAAAGGACAAAAGCCCAGCTTTTTTTTTTTTTAAAAAGGATCAGCAAACCTTTCATACTTGATTTAACGTTTCCAGATGCCTTTTTATAAACTAAAGGTGAAAGGACTTGTAACTGTCAGCTCTGTCTTGGTGACCCTCCTACTCTTAATTCAAAATGTCAGATGAATGGCTGTGATCTCTTTCTAGACACTTCCACAGCATGCATAATTTCTAAATGTTATACAGCATTGTAGAAGACAAATTTATTTTTGTATAATAAAATATTTTATCATGACTGAGAATGGAGCCACTTTTTTAAACCTGATGTGACTTCATTGTAATGCCTTCTTTATGTTGTTATTTTTGGGGGCGGGTGGTATTTTTTTTCCCCCCTTTCAGGTGAATATGCCAAATCCAAATGGCTAGATGCAAATTATTAGTGTGTTTTTGTTGTTTTTCTCTCCTAATACCGTATTTCTCTCTGCATACATTCCTGGGTCAGACTAGAGGATCCGGATTTCTGTGGGTTTAAGCAAAGCAGGGAGATTTGTGGGAAGGCTTGGGAGGACTGCTAGCACCTATGCAATTTGAAACTTGTGTTTGTTCATTGCAGAAGGGATGGGTGATCATCTGGCTTAGGTTGAGAGAACCACCCACCATGTGAGAGCAACTTTGTACTTGTACAGAAGGCGACACTATATATACAGAATGGGGGGTAAGGGCTGTGAGCTCAAGCTCTTTCATGAAGATTTATTCTAGAACACATTTGGGACTATTTCTTGGCAAGATTTGTGTTGTATTTCTTTCCTATTTTGGCATCGTTGTAATTATAAATGTGTTTAAAAGATTCTTTTGCTTACCAGCCACTGAAATGAGGTAAGAAGCATCCATGCTGCTTATGCCCAGCGTCCTGGCTCTTGCTACCAGGTGGAAGATGGGCACGAAGTAGGCCAAGTGGCTGAACAAAAAAGACCATGTAAAAATGCAGAAGAGGGGATCCTTCAAAGGGGAAAAGTCGAGGAGAGGCTGTGGATTTTCTTCTTCGGTCACTGGGAGGGGTTTACAGCTACTCTTGTCCTCTCTGGCTATTTCTGGGGAGCTGTGGTCTGCAGGGGCTTTCTCCAGCCCTTCCGACGCCTCCGCAATTGCCGGCCCAGAGATATTTCCACTGCAGCGTGCCGTGGGTTGCTCTGTGGTGGGCAGGTCCTGTGTGTGGCCGAGCTGCACTCCCGTGCCAGGGGCTTCATCCAGGTGTCTAGCAAGGGTTTCTGAATCTTTTTTTGGCACTGAAGACTCACTGTCATGGCTTTTAGCAGAGGAGTGTTGAGGCAGCTGGGTGCTGATGGGACGCAGCAGCATGCTGGAAGGCACGAGGTTTAGCATGATGCCTCCAAAAATCAGGAGAGTACCTAAGCAAAGACAAAAGATGCCTTTTTTTTTTTTTTTTTTTAGATCTATTTTTAGATAGGATGTAATCCATGTTGGATATGGAGAAAGATGTAAAGAGGTAAAGGTGCCTTGCCAGAGCCGCTATTCTGGCTTTTGGGCTGGAAGTCCCTTTCTTTCTGATGCATGCAAAAAGAAAACAGAATCTGGGGAGGAGGGTTGGTGCATCCAATTTTAGTTTTTAAAAAGAGCCTCAGGTGCCTTCTTCACCCCAAGGAATGTGGAAATTGGGAGATGTGCTCACCTTGCCAGCCATAGGAATCGATGAGAAGCTGTGTGAAGGGTGCTATCAGGAACGTCAGTCCCATTCCCGAGCGGGCGATGGCGTTGGAGAAAGCCAGCCGCTTCCTGCAGCGCTTGGCCGTCATCACCGCTGCTGCCTGGTAAAGGCAGCAGAACCCCATGCCTGCGGTACGGGTGGAAGTGGGATGTTAGTGCCAAGAAGTGGCTGCTTTGTATCGTGAGGTCTGGGGATTCAGAGGCATGCTGTCCTGAGCTTATTCTCCCTGCAGTGAAAGTGAAAATGAAAATGGGGACTGGCTGCTGTTGCTGTCAGTGGAGAGCAGGATTTCGGGCATGTTTAGTGACCAGGGTTTTTGAGGCTGTGCATTTTCACTAAGGGATTAAAAGGCCAGGATTTGTGGCATATGTTGGGTCCAGGGGAAAACAAAACAAAGTTAGTGTGGTCTAACATGTTGGAATTGGTATCTTATGGCACAAAGCTTTGGGGTGTCATGCAACATCTTATGGAAAGGGGCTGGTGGCAGTAAAGGGGCCGGTGACAGTGGGGGCACAGCCTGGTTTAAATGAGCTGCTTCTGCTCGTGTGTAGCAAGGTCCCCGTGTGCCCGTCCGCCGCAGGCAGCTCACCCAGGAGGAGTCCCATGGAGATGCAGAGGAAGGGGACGCTGGTGGCCTGCGTGCTGAGCAGGCAGCCGCCACTGACCAAGCCGGCCCCAATGATGGAGGTTGGCCGCTCACCCAGCCTCCTGCACACCACGGCCACCAGCGGGGCTGCAAGGGAAAAGAGGCAGAGCTCTTGTGCCCAAAAATGACAGCTGATGCTCTGCAGGGCCTGGAAATTTGGACCCTGGAAATCTGGGGGAAGAGGACGGAATTGAAGCCCCGAACTTCCAGATTCCCTTAACCTGTTTCTTGATGCACAACACAGCTCTGATGAATTATTCAGCAGCTGGTTTGATTGGAGATATTAATAACGCTGCTAAGAGTGAGGATTTGCTCGTGTCCTCTATAACCAAGCAGCTACAGCGAGGTGCTGTGACCCCATGGCTGGGGATGGAGGTGCCACCCCCAGAGCACCCCGGTGCCCCTTCCATCAGAGCAACCCGATGCTGCAGAGTTGCTCACCTCCCAGGAACCGCAGCGAGGACATGATGGAGCCGATCCAGCTGACTTGCTCCGAGGAGCCCCCCACCTCCTCTTGAAAAGCCACGAAGAAAATGCCAAAGGTCTTGAGCATTCCCATCACGAGCACATTGACCTGAGTTCAGATCAGAAGCAGGTTCGGTGCTGCAGGGGACAGGTGCTACTTTCCTACTGCTTTGTGTGCTCCCTTGTTCTGGGTAATTTGTTGTGTTCTGGGAGAAAGAAACTGTGAGGAGGGGTGCAGTGGGTGTTGGGGAATATTGTTAGGGTGGACTCGTGGTGGCCACGTTGTGCTTTAAGCTCACCCGAATCCTGTGCAAAACTGGCTTTTTCAAAGAAAAAGCAAAATAACACCAGAGCTTAACTCTGCTAGTGTGTTTTGCTTTTCAAATTGTGTTTTTAATATTAAATAATAATAATAATAATGAACAGGTCTCAGTGCTATGAAACATTGCCAGCAGAGGATGGGAGATGAGTGGAGCAGGAGTGGGTGTTTGCCAGCCCCATTTCCTAGGCTGGCCCTGTCCCAGGGCAAAGGACAGTTGGTGCCCTTGATGTCCTGCCTCCCTCCTCCTGGGGCTGGGGTTAACGATTGGCAGCTCTGGACCCTGCCAGATCCACTCTGCAGTGGGGTGGAAGGGGGGAAGGTTTCCTGCATGTCCCGGCATTTCTAGCTGTGTGATGGGGTTTTCTTTATTGCTGGTGGGGGGGGGATCGCCTGGGCTTGGGTGCTGGTATTGAAGCACATGGCATGGGGGTGTGCAGGACCACTGCTTTCCAGGTGGGATTTCGTGGCTCCTGCATAGTTATAAAACCAGTGTGGGGACAGAGGCGGCTCGGGGGAAGTGAGGATGTGTTATCTATCCTTGTGACTGGGGCCTTTGGTGAAAGAGCTTTTTGCTCAGCCAGCAGCAAAGCAGGGACCGCTGTCTGCCTGTCTGCAGTGTGGCAAAGCACTTTCTGTCCCTTAGTGATTGCCTATCTTATTTTGCCATCAGTCGGACAGGATTAGCCTGTCCTGCATGCACCAGACTTGAGACTTTCCACAGACCCCAGCTTCCAAAGGTTTTAGATGAGTTCTCTGCTTACCAGGAAGAAGTGGAGCACCGCTACCCATGCCCACCCTCCACCTGTGCCTCGGCTTGCGTCTCCCGTCGCTGCCGGTGGCTCTGGCTCCAGCTTTTCCTCTTTCCTTTCCCCTGGAAATGAGAATTTTGGGGTGTAGTAGCTCCTTGCTTTTGCAGTTAACCTGTGAAATGCTTCCCTGAGAGCATCAGCTGCCCTTGAACTCCCTTGGTCCTTTCCCATTGAAGAGGAAGCAGCATTTTGTGTTCAACTTGAGAAAGCTTTTGAGGATGGGTGCAGCTTTTACCAAGCTCTTTTCCAATGGATATTAGTTGCACGTAATCACTGGCTGCAAACAGCTTAGCCTCCTTTCTCCTTCCTACTAAATTGCTAAAGCTACTCGATATTCAGTGATTTCGAGTGACAAGCACCTCCCTGCTGATTCAGAGCACACTTCTATGGCTTTAGAGCACAGGTTTGCCAGACGTTGGGGGTTCGCTGTCTGTCTGTTACCAATCTTTGAGCTCTCAGGGGAAGCTGTCCATTTCCCTCCTTTCTCTGCTCCCTTCCTTCCCATTGCCTCCCCTGTGCTGCACCTCCTGTGGTGGGGTTGATAAACCCGAAACTGTTCCTTACCGTCTTGCTGCTGCATGCTGGAAAACCTTCCCTGAAACAGCAGATTGCAAAGACGAAATCGTCTCTTCCTTTGCTCCAGAAATGAAATCCCCACATTGGGACCTGCTGCCCCCAAGTCTAATCCTTCATCTGTCTCCGGTGAGGACAACCGAGGCAGGACGTTCGCACTGGGACTTTGTGGACGCAGCCTTCCTCCTCCGCACTGCCTCCAGGCCAGGAGTCCCTCCCCTTCCCTGGCCGGGGCTTTCACTGAGCAGAAATCCTGCCTGGAGGAAATGGAGCCTCTGGAGGAAAAGCCTGCAAGGATCCTGCTCCAGGCAAGGCTCCGGGTCCTGCTAGACATGGAGTGGAGCAGTAGGTGGCAATGGTGGCCTGAAGCTAAGCCGTGGGCGGCTGGCAGCCACCCAGCCCTTGGCCCCAGAAATAGGAGAGAACCTGGAAAACTTCGTGTTTTACAGCCAGGGTGCTCCTCAGTGGGATCAGGGCAGGAGCTGGAGCTGAGTGCATTTGAGTTGGCTCCATGCCTCTGTTGTAAATATGCACAAACTCCAAGCAAACACAGCCGCTGTGCTTCATCCTCCCCATTTCGGCTGACCTGTCACCCCGATGGATGTTCCTAAAATAAGATGGCACTTTCGGATCCTGACCATGATCTGTCCCTTCCCTGCCGTGGCAGAGCAGGCAGCGCTCCAGCTCCCTGCAGGATCCCAGGACAGAAAGACAGGGTTGGATGGACGGGTAAATGAGAGGCTGGGGAGAAGCCTTCACTATAGCAGGGCTGGTGATGTGTGCATTGGGATTTTAGTGAAGTAGGAGGGGGTTTGCAGTGCATGGTTTAAGGGCTCAGAGCACAGCAGGTCACTGTGGCCGGGGGTGCTGGGGAGGAGGCAGCAGTGGCAGCACTGGGTGCAGTGACTGCGCTCCAGATGTCCAGGAGGAACCGCTCTGCCTCCTCGGCTTGAGCCACGCTGCGTGTGGCCAGGGAGCAGATTTGGGTCCCTGTTAATGAGTGCAGTGGTCCCAGGGCTCGTTACTGGGAGCACCGAGTGCTGCTGTGCTCTTCTGTGCTCGTTGGAGTGCTGAAAACCAGCCACATGTCCCATCCCCTTGCCTTTTTGCTCTTCGAGGGACAACAGCTTCTGCTGGCTTTTGGCTATTTAAAATGTGCAATATTACTCTCTTCTGAGGAGATAAGCCTGGAATTTGAGTATCAAACAACAAAGAAAAGGGGGGAGGGAATGATTTAATAGTGCAGAGCTTTGTGTGCTGTGCCTTGATGGTGCTGGAAACACAAGACATAGATGGGAAATTAAATTGCTCAGTTTTGGGATGTTCGTAGCACCCAAAAGGGAGGTTTGAGGAGCTGAGCACAGACTGGGGTGCCCGAGGTTGGTGTATTCATTACTCCACAACTCAGGCAGGCTCCCTGTGGTGATTTAGGCACATGGCAGCTTTTCATTTTTGGGACAGGTGCCTGTACTGTAGCTGCAGGACACGGGCAGGGGCTGGCCACGGCTGGAGGAGGTCAGGAAAGCCAGTTCTCAGAAGGACTCTTGAGTTTGCAGGCAGCAGACATCCCTCCTCTCTGTCTGCAGGCTGGGTGTCTAAAACACGGCTGTTCATCCCACAGCATCTTCCTGAGCAGAGTGCAGGTTACTTCGGGTACAGACACCTTGCAGTGGTGGCAGTGCTCTCCTTCTGGAGCAGCCAGCCAGGCTGGGGGGGAGTGCAGCTCCCCCTCCACTCCTGCTTAGAGGTCACGTTGTTAATTGAACTTAACAGGAGAGCGTAGCCCGGTTGGGCAGGGTGGGCTTGTCCCTTGTACCTGTTTCATTCAAAATAGTGACTATGAGGTTGGGAACATCACTGACACGTGCAGTAGTAAAGTCAAAGCAGTGTGAATGCACGTTTTTTTTCTCTGACCCAGCCCTGTCAGCTTATGCTTCACTGTGAAGCTTCCTTTCTGCTGTACACATGAGGACAGCTACAGGCGAGCTCCTTTTCCCTGTACGTAGGAAGCATCTGAGCATAGCAGTTTTTCAAGGGAAAAGCCTTTCTGCAGGATTGTTTCCCTGTACCATTTCATATATAAAGTGAAGAAACACCTGGATTTGTAAGGATGTTGTCAACATCCATTTGCAATTCATGCAGCCACAGCAGGCAGCACAGACAGGGCCAACAAGTTTAGGTTTGAACTTCAATCCAAGACCTAATAAGCAACTCATTCTCACACGGACAATTTAACTACAGGAGGCTAAACATTTCCTAGGAGAAATTCCTAGGAAAGTGTTTGTACCTTTCCCCCTGGAGGACCCTCCATTAATTTAAGTCTTTGTGCATTACTCCTTTTCTCTATAGAAATGCTAATGAGGAACAGACTGGAAGATGTTACCTCACTTGGCTTTTAGGAAGGCAACAGGCAACAGTTTTCAAAGTAGGAGCAAAGAGAAGCAAAAGCGTGTTTTTGTAGGTCATTTATTGATTTTTCCAACAAATAAGGCCACACACATACACACACACGCTTTGTAGTATCTATCATTACACAAGCTTGGTGAGTGACCCACATTTCATCCTCAGCCGCACATGTACTAAAATGCAAATTGGAAACCCTGATAGCTGCACAGGAACTGTTAAATAGAGAGGGCCTTCAGCCCAAATTTGGTACTAGAAGCATGTTTTGCACTGGAGCATAGAGAGCAGAGACGTTGTCCAGTGAGGAGCTGGTCTGGAGTGGAGCATCAGGATGTCAGAGTCAGGATGCCAGTTTGTGCACTGCTACAGTGATGCTGTCATGCTTCTGGATCATGATATTCCTAGAACAAGGAAAGTGAGGCAGTTGAGAAGCCAGCTATGAGAGCAGAAGCTGACTTGGATGGAAAACCAGATGGGCAGCTCTGTGCTAGACCTCTCAGTTGCTGCATCTCTTCCCATCAGTCCCAGGAAGAGTGCTGGAAAAGTCTTCACTAACAAAACTGGCAAAAAAATGATACCACATCATGGGCTAAATTATCCATGGAGATCCCAACAGCAGAAGAATTATCATGCTGGAGTAGCCACCAGCCCCTGAAAGGTTTCCTTCTGCTTTTACAATTCCTGTTATTTGAGGTCCCATTAGTCTAGTATTTCCCATGCCTATTTGTGACTGTCCTCTCCATGTAGCTTTGGAGATGGAGCTTTCTCCAAGTCTTCCAGTTTACTAAAAGAGAGAGAGCGCTGCTCTACAGATTTGACCTCCCCCCAAGGAGATCCCAAAAGATAGGGGCAAAAGTGAATGCAGAGAAAAGCAGCACCCCCAGGCTGGATGCTCACCCGCTGTCTGACTCCAGGCATACCACAGGTATATCGGTTGGGTCGGAGGTGAGCTTGGCTGCCTGCTGGGCGAGGACAGAGATGACGCCGGCGTGCTCATCTGAGAGTGTTCCTCGGCCTGTGAGGCAAGGGAGATGCCGACTAAAACCATGCGCGCACGTGAAGCAGCCCCCACATACAGCCAGATGGATCTGCTCCTGCCAGTCCCCACTGTCCCTCTACGGGCTGACACCGCACCCCTCCAAACTGTGGCCCCTCCAAGAAAAATTGATTTTAAGTGTCAGGAACAGGTTGAGGTTTACAATTATAGAATATCCCAAGCTGGAAGGGACCCACGCAGATCATCAAGTGCAACTCCTGGCCCCACACAGAATCACCCCAAAATCAAACCCTCTGTCTGAGAGCGCTGTGCAAACACTTCTTGAACTCTGGCAGGCTTCATGCTGTGCCCACCGCCCTGGGCAGCCTGTCCCAGTGCCCGACCACCTCTGGGAGCAGAACCTGTCCCTCACCCCCGGCCTGACCCTGCCCTGTCCCAGCTCCACGCCGTCCCCTCGGGTCCTGTCACTGTCCCGTGCTGGGAGCTGCAGGCAGCGCTGGAGGTGCGGCTGTGCCTGAGCACAGCGGGGCGATCCCTTCCCCTTCCCCTTCCCCTTCCCCTTCCCCTTCCCCTTCCCCTTCCCCTTCCCTTCCCCTTCCCTCCCCGTTACTCACATCCCAGGTTGAGGCCCTGCGAGTCGGTGCACAGGACGCCCACCACGGCCGGGCTCTTCATGCTGCGGGCAGAAAGCGGCGGTGAGCGCCCCCCGGTGCCGCCCCCCCAGCCCCCCCCGTCCCCCCGCCCCCCGGTGCCGCCCCCCCCCCCCCTACGTGTCCTCCAGGTGCTGCTCCAGGGTCCCCTCCATGTCGCCAGCCCCGCGCCTTCGCTTCCGCCCTGCTCCGGCAACTCCTGGCAGCGGCGCCAGTCACGTGACGCGCGCGGACGGTGGCGCCGCGGGACCAAAAGGGGCGCCGAGCTGCGCGAAGGGCTCGGAGGGACGGGGGGGGGGCCCACGCGTGATCTCTGGTGGCGGGGCCTCGGAGCCGGCTGGCGGCCGCCCAGGAGAGCCTGGCAACAGATCTCGCCTTGTCGGGCTGGAAAATTAAAATGTTGTTGATGGGGGGTGTGCAGTGCAGTGGTGATTCTTCTTTCTTTCTTTTTTTTTTTTTTTTTTTTTAAAAATAATTATTATTATTTTGGTTTTTTACATATTTCTTCCCTCGGTTTTGCTGGTGCCTTGATCCCCCCTGCCCACGGGCTCCGTGCTGCTGCCCCAAACAGCCCAGTTTGGAGCCGTGGGCACGGCCCCGGGGAGCACCACGGCAGGGCCCAGCCGTGGCTGCGCCCACCCAGGCCGGGGGCTGCGGCCTCACAGCCCTGCGGGGGCCTTGGCGAGGAAAAACCTCCCCAAAACCACAGCTCGTAGCCCACCCCCTGGAGAAAGGCTTCGGGATTTCTGGTGGGGGCATTTCTGGAGGCTGGGAGTAATCGTTTCAAAAGCAGGTGGAGGAGACTTCAGCAAAGCCGCAGAACAGCTGCCACTTCAAAAGGAACGCTGGGCTTTGGCAGGGGAAATGGCTGGGCTATTTTTAGTCAGTTAAATTGACAATTTAGCATCGCACTGATGCTCTGCAAGAGAAACCTTTCTAGCAGAGACAGCAGGGACTAAACCTGTAATGTTGTTGGAGAGCCCAGCTGCCGTGGGGGTGGTATCTCGCAGTCCAGGGCTGGTAAAATCTCGCTAACTAGATCCAAATCACAAACCCTGCTTTGCTTTCCTGTCCGTGCGTCAAGGAGCTTTACCACAGCCT
This sequence comes from Anas acuta, assembly GCF_963932015.1. Lineage (NCBI taxonomy): Eukaryota > Metazoa > Chordata > Aves > Anseriformes > Anatidae > Anas > Anas acuta. Next base: position 1,425,159 of record NC_089002.1, on the reverse strand, counting down.
GGGCTTGCGTGGCCCTGGCCAGTGGGAACGAGCTCGGTCATGACCAAATCCAGGCAGGACCGTGGGAGCCCAGGACCATGCAATGGTCATGGGGGGGTATTTGAATAGACTAACGCTGTTTTTGTAAATCTTGCTATTTCTTGTTGCAGGACTGTGATGGGGGCTCGTGTCACAGAGCTGTGTGGGGCATGGCAGTGGGTGATGAACGGCCTCCTCTGCGGGGACGTCGCCTTGTGGAGGCTGTGGGGTTTTATGGCTCCTCTCTCACCTGACAGATGCAGTCCTGGGTGCACTTTGGTGTTTTTGGGGAAGGGCCCCAGAGTGAGCGTGTTGGGGTTTTGCTGATGCATACATGCAAAAAAGCAAATTTTGCAGATGTGGAAGATGTCACTGTGGGAGCTGGCCAGCCTAGGTTATGATGCCAGCATCTGCAAACTGCTCTGTCCCTTGCACCCTCCCAGGATGTATAAACAAAACCAGAAGTCGATAATTCCACCTGTTTCTGCCTTTTTAGCCACTTCAGTAATCCCTAGTCATGTTTCCATGTGCTCTCAAGAGATATTCCAAATACAGGTATGGGGGATGTACTTCAAACCTTAAATCAAGATATATTTACACATTCTGTTCATGTACAAACATGCTTTTATTACTGAAAAATATATTATTCACTCCCTGTCTTGTTTTATTGTCACAAATAAATGCATATATATTATGAGTCTATCTTTCTACAGGGTACTTATTGCAGACCCATACTATTACATATTATACTCTTACCATCATAGATGTACCAGGCTAACCTTTTCCTTTTACTTTCTTTTAGCTCAATAATCACAATTTCTTACTTCAGTTCTTAAGTACACCTGTCAGGGATAAATATGTATGTACTTGGAAAATCCAGCTGTGTTGGCTTAGTTGAAAAATAATCCTGGGAAATAGATGAGGGTGGATGACTGCTTGGTGGTGTTTTTTTTTCCCCACCCTATGTGGGGAAAATATTTCTTCTATGATGTTAAGAGATTTAGGTCTCATCTGCTTATTCTGAGATCATCAGGAGGAGACAAAAAAAACCAACAAACACATTGGAGGAGAGGGCAGGGGGTATATAGGGTGCAGGACTGCAGTCGGCACAGGCAGACGGCACCATGCGACGGCTCCTGCAGACCCTCTTCTTGCTCCTGCTGCTGCCCTTGCTCCGTGGCGCTGTCATCACGGGGGTAAGTGCAGCCTCACTGCTCCTGTGCCCAGCCTGGGGTGGGGTTTGGGGTTGTTTTGCCTTTTTTTTTTTTTGGCCTTTTTTTTATTTATATATTTTTTTGGAAATAGGGCAGAAATTGTGCTTGTCACCCTGGGGGTTGCAGTTATAACACTGTAATTAGATCTTCTTGCTCTCCAGAGTTCATTGCACAGGTTTTGTGCTTAATCTTTATCAATTACCAGTTTATCTTGCTTTATCTGTGTGGAGCGAAGCGCAGGGAGCAGTAGCTGTATATGCTACCCTGAGTTCAAGTTGCTTTGAACTTGCCCTGCCGTCCCCCACCCGTGTGGTGCAAAGTCAAATTGGATGTAAAACCAACCCCCCCCCCCCCCTTTATTTGCACTGAGAAAATGATCAGGAGAGGCACTGGAATGCCAGTGGTGCCTTTCACCGTTTGCTTTAGGTATTTTTTAGTTAATTACTTGCTTTCTCAGTGCGTCAGTTCTGTTCCCTATCAATCCTTGCTTTTCTGCCCATGCTGCTCTTTGCACACGCGTGTAGTCACCGCAGAGCACAGCTTTTTCCCTCCTTTTCTTTTCTAAGCACTACATTGGACTCAGCACACAGGAAAGTGAGGAAGTTTGCAAAGCTTTCCAAAAAAATACCCTGAAAAAAAATACCTTGCTGGGGACTGAGTTCCAAGCAAGAGCTTGGAGCATCTTGGATTGTCTTTCACCCTCCCAAGTTGGGACAAGTTTTTAAGAGGAGGGAAATGTCTGGTTGAATAGAAAGATGCCAGGTGCCCTCTGCTGTGTTTGGGTGCTGGTGGGGCTCAGCGGAGTGTGCAGCTCCTGGTGGTTGGAGGAAAGAGGCTGCATTGAGAGAGAGCCAAGCCATGGTCCATCGCCACTGGGACCTGATTTTTAACATTATTTGGGTGCTAAGAGGTGCTTTGGGTGCTCTGGGAGATTCAGGTTCCCTTAGGGGGTTGAGCTGGGAAGCTGCAAACTTCTCCCCCAGGCATGGCTCCCTCCCTGGACATGTGGGGTTTTCCTGGTTTTACACCCTGTTTCCAGACTGTGCCCTGCCCCAAAACCCCTGCAGCCAAATGGGAGAGCTGTGAGCATCCCTCACCTCTCCCTTAAATCCCCATGCAGGATTTGAACCCAGTCACCCGGGAGCAAATTTCTTGGCTGCTCCCCAAGGGATTTTGGGGGCAGACACACTGACCTCCTCCTCCCCCCCATCGTCTTTGTGTCTCTCCCAGGCCTGCGAGCGGGACCTGCAGTGCGGCAGCGGGACGTGCTGTGCTGTCAGCCTCTGGCTCCGGGGTCTGCGGATGTGCACCCCCCTGGGGCAGCAGGGGGACGAGTGCCACCCTTTCAGCCACAAGGTACCGGAGGGGGGGAGGTCCATGGGTGGGGGAAACGGGGCAGTTCAGAGACCCTGGGCCAAGCACTAGCTTGGCTCTTGCAGGGCACTGAGCTCCATATGTGGGAGAAAAACTCAACTAATGCCCTGGGGTGGCGAGGGGGCTGGGATGGATTTGGGACAAGGCTGGAGGCAGCATTGTGGGGGTTCCCAGGCTGGCGTGATGCAGCTGCTTTCATCCTCTGAAGTGTTTTCTGCTCCTGCTGTCTGTCCCTGCCACCCTAAACCCTGCTGCCGTGCGCCAGTGGTGCCTGGGGAGCTGGGGCTGAGTCGCCAGCACATCTGTTTAAATGAAAGTGCTCCAAATTGACTTGTAAATGCTCTGCCAAGCAAGGAGAAGCCAAGTTAATACTGCAGAGTCACCCAAGAGCTGCAATCTTTGTTGGATAAGAAGCATTTGGATTATCCTGAGCTGCCATTCCTCTTCTGCGTGCATTCAGTGCCAGACACCCAGCCTCGGGGGGGAGGGGGGAAGGTTCTGCCTCCGGGCCCGCATATCGATTTTGCATGGTGGTAGTGATTTAGTGATGCTGTGCCTTCTTTTCCTGCTCAGATGAGGAGTGAGCAAAGGCAGAAGGATCAGAAATTAATTTCAGGCATACCCATTAAACTCCTGAGAAGCAGCAGAGAGAAATTCCCAGGGCTTTTGTTACATCTGATCGTTTTTCTTACCTGCTTGCATCCCAAGGGCTGACACAGGGGTGATGCAGGGGGGATTTCCCCATCCTCTCTCCTGTTTCTCTCTGTAGGTCCCATTCTTGGGGAAGCGCCAGCACCACACCTGCCCCTGTTTGCCCAACTTCATCTGCTCCAGGTTCCTTGATGGCCGCTACCGTTGCTCGCTTGACTTCAAGAACATTGACTTTTAGGTGATGGAGCTGTGAGTTTCATCCTGGCTGCCAGCCCTCAGTGGCCATTTTATGCTCCCTCCTGTGGCTTAATGCACTGTCCCACCAGGCAACCCTAAAAGTGCTTTTCCAAGGTAGACAACATTGTTATAAGCTATGTATACGGAGAAACCGAGGCACAGTTGGGCCAAGCTGCTCTGGCACATTGATTAGCAAAGCTCTGCCCCAAAGCAGAGCCCTGTCCTGCAGAGGAGTGGACAGAGGACAGGACACATGTCCTCTTTTTTGTTGGCCTCGTTTCAGAGGATATTGTCTGGCTGTAATGGATGCTGTCAGCTACATTTCACCTCCATCCTTTATTTTATCAAAATAAAGGGTGATGAAATTTGGGAAGAGTAAGAACACAGAACTCCCACCTCTGCAGCCAGGTGCTTCCTCCCATGGGGTTTGCCCCAGTGCAAAATAAAATCTGGGAGGTGAAGCTGATTGGCACCATTGCACCTGCCAAAATGTCTGCAAGAGTGAAGCCAGCAGGAGGAGGTGGCAGTGGCAACCTGAGCTCCTTTCTGGGAGGCTGAGGCGCGTTGGCTGCAGAGCTCAAGGTACCTTCCTTTGCACAGCCCCTTCCTGCTGCCTCCAAAATGAACGGTGATCTTTGGCTGCTTTCACTAGAAATTCATTTCAGGGAAGGGGAGATTTTTGGCTGTGCCAAGCCATCCAATTTTCATATTTTGCAGGCCAAAGAGGGGAATGGAAAGCTTATTTCTGCACTTTTCAACCATGCAGGAAAAAACAAAAGGAAAGTCAGAGGAGCAGAAATTTCCCTTTGTGAGAATCTGAGCTTTTTGACTGACAACCAAACTTCAGCTTCTTCCCAAGCCAACACAAACCCAAAGCCTCTGCAGTGCCCCTGTAGCCTCCCAGCTGCGCTGGCTCCTGTGCAGTTCCTCCTGCACAAATCTGCTTTGTGATTGATGCAAGACAATTCCTGTTGTGATCGTGTGTTTTCCACATATTTCCTCCTGGAAGCAGCTCTGAAAGCTGGTGATGAATGAGCTAATGCCTGCAATTAAAAGCCCATCAATTGTCTTGTGTAATTAAGGGTTGGGCTTTCCCCAACATTGAAGCTTTGGTGCAAAGCATCTTCCAATGCAACTTCTTTAGCAGGGGGTGAAGCAGAGCTGGCTGGAGCTGCCTGATGTGGGTCTTTGGGACATGAGAAGTTTTCCAGGCTCAGCAGCTGCCTGAGGTTCAGGCACTATGCTGGCTTCCTTTTATGCTGGTCAAATTTGAGAGGAAAAGGGGACATTAAATTTAATTAAATGTTTTTTTTTTTTTTTTTTTTTTTTGTTGTTGTTGTTAATTTAGGTCCTAAAGGTTATCTCAAACACAAGCTTTCAGTTCCCCTCCTAAAACACATGGGAAAAGCCTGCCTCATTTGACCATCCCTTTGACTTCCCAAAGTAACCTCCAGCAGCTTGAGGAGAAATATATAAAAATAAAAAAAGAATAATCAGCATTAACAGAAAAAAAATATTTCCTTTAAAGAAGTGGCAACGCTTAAGCGAGAAGCTTGTTTTGGGGTGTGAAAGCACTTGGACACAGAGCTGCTGCCTGGGAAGCAGCAGGGGTTTACCTTCGGGAGCAGCGCCTTGCGTCCTGGAAGGGAGCTGAGCTGCAAACCCCTCCTGTGGTCTGGGTCCCCCTTTTTGCTGGATTTTGCTGGGTTTTGGTGCTATTGTAGCAACCATTTCTATTTCTAAGGACACCAATTGTTTTTCTGTGGCAGATGCTGTGTTAATGGAGAATGTAAAATAACTGAGATTAGGTGAAAGCTTCCCCACACTTGTGTGTCCCTCAAAAAATATTGTAAATTGGATGAAAATAAAATACTGCAATGACTGGGTTTTATTTATTTATTTATGTGAAGAAAGACTTACCTCAATAGGCAGCTTGGATAAAACAACAAACAAATGCATTTCATTGATTTTGAGGGCATTTGCCCATTGCTTGGCATGGGACACAAAGGCAGAAGGGCTCTGGAGCTGTCCTGGACAGACCCTTTCCCCATATGGAAGGGGTCCCCACAGCAACAGGGGGAAGGGGGTGGTGGGAATCAAAACAAACAAACAAACAAAAAACCATGATACTATTACTATTTTGTAGCAGTGTAAAAAATACATAGCTTCATGTTTGGGGTTTCTTTTATTATGTTGCGTTGTTTCACTTGCTTCTTCTGGTTTTCCTACAGATTGGCATTGCCAATCTCCTGCTGGCTTTAATCTGCAGGAGATCACAGGTTAGTGGGAAATCACTCAATGACAACAGCAAGTCTCCCCCCTGCATTTTTTCATCCTAAGAGCCACCATGCAAGAAAACCTCGGTGCACACTCCCAGAGGGGATAAAACATATGTAGCGAAGGAAAAGCTCATGTCCTCCCGCGGGACGTGGGGAAAAGCCGACACAGCCCTTAACCTAGAGCACTGGTGGCTGTTTGCCTCACATGCTTGTTTCCCACTGCAGCGTGGTGCCAAGCACCCCCTTGCCTGCTGGGACGTCCTCCCTGCAATGTCCTGGCTTCAAGGTGAACCGCGCCCAGCAACAAATGGCTTGTGGTGGCACCACAGTGCCAGCGCCGTGCCCAGGGGATGCTCGCTCCCAGCGCTGGGTATTCAACACCCGATGTAACCGCAATGTGGTTACTAAAGAGCATCATGCAATTTCCCCCTAAAATCCACATCAAATTCACCCTGCCTTTACAGCAAGAATAAATCAAACCTCCTGCTGCTTGAATTTCTCTTTCAAGTCTGGGAATGCAGCATTGCTCCCACCCAAAGCTCTCCGGTCAGCAACTCGTGGTGCCCTGCAGTGATTTGCTGCTCCTGGCAGTTGGATGGGGCCAAGACAAAACCATGGTGCTCACTGAGGCTTCAGATCAGATGCCCTATAAGGGGTGCAGTTTGGGTCTTCCAAAGCCCTTCTTTGAATGGCACTGGGACAGTCGTAACTCCAACAGCAGCCCTCGAGAAGCCAATTTGGTATAGGTAGGGTTGAATGTGGATTTTGAGGGCTTCAGCTGGAGAGGTTTTGTTTCCCAGGGTGGTTTCTGGGATGTGCCATGGTGGGTCTGACCAGATGGGAAGGGGCTTCCCTTATGTGAGACCAAAGCTGGACGCATCCCTGGAGCAGGCAGGGGCTGTTATTCCATCCAGTGCAGCCCAGCCCATTCCCAATTCTGTACTAATCAATGGGACAATTTCAGCTGGTTCCCATAATGCTGCTGAAGAAATCACTATTAATTCTTGCTTTACTCTATTACAAAAGCAGGGCCCATTGCAGAAAGCTGCCTTACCCTGCAGCAATGGGAGGGGACCTTCCCAGCAGTTCAGGGGCATTTAGCATCACTTCTAATCCAGGCAGTGAAAAGTCTGAGAGGGGATTCCAATGACAAACATAAAAGGAACACGACAGCTTTTCCATACTGTCGTCAGAGAAATCCTACACCCTGCTGCGATGCTGGTGGCTGCCTCCAGCTTTTGGGGCCTTTAGGTACTCAAACAGAAGCCGCCAGCACCGAGCTGATAGGAAGCTCCTTATCCCGTGGGGTACAGCATCGCCCTGCATCCTCCGTCCTCCAGCTGAGCTCTCTCGTGCTCTCCTCTTGGCCAAATGCAAAAGGTGAGCCAATGCCTTTAGCAATTACTGATGTTGCTGATAGCAGGGTGCTCATTAGGCTTTTAATCTTGGTTTAATGGTCCCTGTATCACTGGGCACACAGCACATGGACAGGGGTCAGCATGGTGCAGGGTCACCTTTCTCGCAGCCTGTTTGCATATGCCTTAACTAATCAGTTTTGCAGATAACAGCAGGTGGCGGAGGGCCAAAACGTGCGCACAGCCCAGATGCCCATGTCCCCACACTGTACGCACATGGTGGCACCCAGTGGGACCCTATTCTGTGTTCCTACCAGGGACAGATCCCCCTGAAGTGGGGGCAGGGAAGCATGAAGCTGGGGACCCACTATTGCTTATGTTTTGGATGCCCAGGTGTAAAGCGATGGCTAATTTTGATGCCCACAGTGTGCAGATCCTTGTCAGGATGAAGGATTTGGGGTGCTAAAAGGATGAGGGGATCAGGGAGGGGGGCAGAGGGGGAGGACAGGGGTTGCGGTAGGAATTTGGCACAGAGCACCTGGCCATCACCCCCTCGCTGGGTGACGTAACGACATTGGGTGTTGTTTGCCATGGGCTCCAGTCCCTGGGTGTCACCGGGGGGGGGGGGTCTTGGCTGGGTGCCCACCAGGGAGGGGACAGTTCTGTGGCAGTCCTAGCTGCCCTTGGCACCAAAGCTGGGGAGTGCTGGGGCTATATAAGCCACAGGACATTTGTGCCCTCAGCCCCAGCACGATGCAATCCCTGGTCCTTCTGTGCGTGGTCCTTGCCCTCTCTGAGGGCTTCACCAAGTAAGACCCCACAGCATCATGATGGGCTTCAGCACCAACAGTGACACTGTCAAGTGCTACTTGCAGGAGCTGCAGGCAGTGAGCTCCTGGCTAACTCTGTTTTTCTTGTTTCTTGTGCCAGGCTGCCCTTGGAAAGGGGGAAGAAACTGAGAGAGATCCTCCGGGAGAAGGGGTTGCTGCGCCACTTCTTCCAGCGCCACCGCTATGACATTGGCACAAAATTTCCGCACGCTTTTCCCAATTTAATCGACGTGGTCGCCGAGCCCCTGCTGAACACCCTGGATGTGAGTGCTGGCTTTGACCCACAGTAGTGCAGGCCTGGGGTGGTCTGTGGGATACCCATCCCTGTGTCTGTGCCATGTGCGGGCCAAACCTGATATTTTTTTCCCTCAAAGTCTTCAGCTCACTTCCTTTGCCCCTTCCCACCCATACTGTTGGCCCTGGACAGAGCCTGGACACTGAAATATCTCCTCAGCAGCTCTGAGACCCATGAGTCCCATGCATGTGCAGAAGGGGACCACAAAGGCTACAAGTGGGTCTGGGGCAGTTCCAGGCCTGGGTTCATGCCCTGAAAGCATCCTTTTGTCCTGCTGCCCTGTAGATGGAGTACTATGGGACCATCTCCATTGGCACCCCACCGCAGAACTTCACAGTGGTCTTCGACACTGGCTCCTCCAACCTCTGGGTTCCCTCTGTCTCCTGTGCCAGCCCAGCTTGCCGTAAGTATCATCAGACAGGGCTCCCCATTTTGCCAGGGCTGGGATCCAACAGCACATCATGGGCTTATCTCTGCAGAATCAAGCCCAGATTTTGTGGTGGCACTGCAAAGAGACCAGGGCCCCCCTAGCCAGTATAATGAGCAGACCCCATGGTGCTGGGTCCCTTCAACTCTGCGGAACAGGCTGGGATGAGTATTTGGGATGTAGCACCTACTCAGTGCTGTACTCCCCAGGGTGATACTCCTAGTGCTCAGTGCCTCAGTTTCCCCATCTGTCCTAAAGGGGAAATGGAATATCCTGCAGATCCTTGGCATTAGGATGCTGGAGAAGCAGCTGTAACATATGGCAAATATTTACAGCTAAATTGTTCCTGCAGCACAAGTAATAAATGGCAGGTCTAAACAGCAATTCAGCATGGTTCTTACTCCCACGCTTTCCTTATGGCTCAGCCTTCCTGAAAATCTTCATTTTTGGTTCCCAATTACCTTCTAGAGAGCCATCAGATGTTTAACCCATCGCAGTCATCCACCTACAGAAGCACAGGGCAGAACCTCTCCATTCACTACGGCACCGGTGACATGGAGGGCATCGTGGGCTGCGACATTGTCACTGTGAGTGTCACAATGGCATCTCAGGGGGTTCCTCTGTGCCTTCTCCACCAAATTCACACCCATATTGCAATGCCTGATCCAGCTAACTGTCATCCTCATCCCTAGGTTGCATCACTGATGGACACCAACCAGCTCTTTGGCTTGAGCACCACAGAGCCTGGCCAATTCTTTGTCCATGTTAAATTTGATGGGATCCTGGGACTGGGCTACCCAAGTCTGGCTGCTGATGGGATCACTCCAGTCTTTGATAACTTGGTGAATGAGAGCTTGCTGGAGCAGAACCTCTTTTCAGTTTATCTATCCTGGTAAGATGCATCAGCTGTGACAGCTGGGGGAAGTAGCAAATGTGTCTGGTTCAGATAATTGCATTTGCTGGTCACTCCAGCTTCTCCACTGTCACTTCTGCTATCCAGCTGTTGTCTTTGTGCCATGATGCCTAAGGGCAGGGGAGTATGCTGCTGTAGTGCCAGCAATGAGGTGGGGAGTGGATGTGACTGCAGCGTCACAGGCAGCATCTTCCCCCACGGGACTCGCGGTCTCCTTATTCTAAGGTAATTGCACTGAAGCGACATGGCAAACCCTCTGGTGTTTTCCTTTTTTGCATCATCCAGTGAGACGATGGGGAGCGTGGTCATCTTCGGGGGAATTGATGAAGCTTATTTCACTGGCTCCATCAACTGGATTCCTGTCTCTTACCAGGGTTACTGGCAGATCTCCATGGACAGGTAAGGAGATGACTCTGCTGATTTATGTTCATTTCTAGCCATCACTTCTGAAGAGAACTGAGACCCATGAACATCATGGGCTTTCCACTGGCATTTAACACATTGTGGCGCAAAAAGCCAAGGAGCCAAAACCCGCAGAACTTTGGCAATTTCTACCTGATTTGGGTATGCTTTGTACAGGGACACAGCCTAGTTCTTCTCTTGCACAAAGCCTATTTCTCTTGGGGATGTGTCTGGTGATGAGCAGAGCAACTTACTTTGCTGGGCTTGGTTGGGTCCCAGATTGTGGCTGTTTGGTGCCTACATCTTCATTTATGCACTGGGGCTGTGATACCAGCCGTCATTGCAAACCCCAAGAAGTGGAGGGCTCAAGGAGAGGAAAGCTGTCCTAGCTCTAACTCTTACAGAACAAGTCTGAAAGTGTCATGAAGATTCATCAGGCTTAGCAGCCCCTCCCTTGTCTGTTTTTCCCTCCCTGCTGCCAGCATCATCGTGAACGGGCAGGAGATTGCGTGCAGTGGTGGTTGCCAAGCCATCATTGACACGGGAACGTCCCTTGTGGCTGGGCCACCCTCTGACATAAGTGACATCCAGAGTGCCATTGGGGCCAGGCAGAACACGTATGGAGAGGTAAGAGCATCTGTGTCCTGCTCTGCTGGCCCTGGAGACAGCCTGGCACAAGCCTGGATCCAAGGCTGCTTCCACACACAGGCAAACAGCATCACTGCTCATGGCAAAGCAACCCTGCTGCAGTGGTACCTCCAAAGGAGAGCTCCATGAGACTCTCCCAGTCTTTAGTTTTAACCAGCAAAATCAAAAACCTTCCCTCCTCACCAGCTGAATGTGTTGCTTCTTACCTAAGAGCCTCTTTCCTCTGCTCCCTGCAGTACAATGTGAATTGTAGCTACATCTCTGCCATGCCTGATGTTGTCTTTGTCATCAATGGGGTTCAGTATCCAGTATCTGCCTCAGCTTACACTGAGCAGGTAAGGAGGAGTGAGTACCCAGCTTCCGAGAGCCTGTCTCTACATTCTTTTATTTTCTCCAATGGCTCTCATCACTTTGGCCTCTCCCATTCCTGTGGGGGACAGCAGATGGATGGCCATGGGCCTCCAGAGTGACCTGGCGAAAGGCACTAACCCACATTTTTCCCCTTTGCCTTCTCTTGCTCAAATGCAGAACAATGAAGAAGCGTGTATCAGTGGTTTCCAGAACACCTCTGCGGACCTCTGGATCTTGGGAGATGTCTTCATCAGAGTGTACTACAGCATCTTTGACCGGGCCAACAACCGTGTTGGACTGGCCAAGGCTGTTTAAAACCACTGTGACGCCAGCAGTGCTGTGGTTTGATCACTCAACCAGACCACAACCATATTTTTTGGAGCAGCAAGAGATCTTCTCTCATAAGGAATCCCTTGCTCACACACGAATAAAGTGTTGATGATATAGAGATGGTGGCTGCACATTTATTTGTGATAAAAAGGCAGGAATTATGAAGGAGGTGTCATACAGTTACTGCTTCATGGTGGCTTCATAGTATTCAGTCAACTCCACAAGACTGGGGCCTTTGGGAGCCATGGTTGTGGCTGGGAAGGGCTGAAAACCAGGTCAAGTCAAGGCTGTCTCTTGTACTGGGGCTGCATCAAATAAGCGGTTCTGAAAAAAACAAATTTCCTACCAGGGAGGATAAACTCTCCATCCCAAACACAGCCCACCTCAGAGCAGATCCCTGGAAACCCACACCCAAGGAGACAGCTTGGAGACAGTTCATGCTCATTGTGTCCTTGCCCATTATGAAACTTTTACAGAAGAGCATCCACAGCTGCTTGTGTGTAGCAGTGATGTCTCATTTCAGTTTCCATGGTTTAGAGTAATCCATTTACACTTCGCTTTCTTTCCCCCAGCAGAATCTCAATTTAAGGTCCTTTTCAAAATACCAGCCTGTGCTCTCAGACTGGTAAGAGATTGGAAACACCAACTAATCCTCAGTTATAGGCCTTGACAGTGTTGAGGGGGAATAAAAGAACAACTAATATTTTTATCTTATACTCTTCCACCCCCACACCCCACACCCCCCCCACAATGGTCAGGATGATTCCTTCCCTAATTTTGCTTCTTTCCTCTCAAAGAGCAGTTCTCATTTTTGAAAAGGAAATTACCATCATCCATATAAAACCCTGTTAAAACTGGAGGCTGTCTCTTTCCTCCCTAGCAGCTGTAGTGAAAGTGCTCAGCAGGAGGCTGGAAGAGAACTTCAGGCATGACCACTGCCAGGTGGCACATTCCTCATAGCCAGATCCTCTGGATGTGGCTATTCTGCACTGATGCCAGAAGACCTTGGCAAACAGCTCTGCAAGGGGCTTTCTCCATGTGAGCATCCCACATGGCCAGGGGAGCCCTTCCCACATCTGCATGCACTCTGGCAATAAAGAAAGAAATCAGCTAAAGGCTTCCAAGCAAAAATTAAAAGGGGGAACAAACACATTGGGACTGCTGTAGTAGTTCCCTACTGTGTCCTGGGAAATGTCTATCCTGGAGTGCCATCTCGTGGCTGCGGTGCCAAAACTGTACCGTGCATAGGGGATGCACAGAAATATCTGTTTGGTGGCAAAAGGATGTTCCAAGGTTTGCTTGGAAATTAGGACTTGAAGGAGGAGAAAAATGCTCCTAGTGGACAAATATGTCCAAGGTTCGGGCTTGCTCCATGGAAAGAAAAGTAGTCAGGACACCTTTCTGATAAAGCAAAGAGGTTTCATGCCATCTTCAGAATTTTTATTTTTATTATTTTTATTTTTATTTTTTCTGGGGAATTCTTCCCTGTGTGCCAGATGACATGATAGATTGCCTCATTAGGGCTTGACTCATGACATGTACAGTTAATAAGAGCCTTTTATGGATTTCATTGAGCTTTGAGCTTTGGGTCTGTATTTGGGAAAATGCTAAGCTGCAAATTGTATGGGAAAATGTGTGGTTTTTGTTTGTTTGTTTTGTTTTGTTTTTAAATCAGACACTAGATGGGTGTTGATTGGATATTCATAGTCTGTTTTTTCTACTGTTCCCTTTATGATAAATCAGAAATCAGCTGTTGTATCTGGACAAGTTTAATGTCTCTGACCCCATCCTCACAGCATCAGTTAGGGATCTCCCTTGTATCTGCCCCCCACCCTGTGACAGCTGTCATAAGCTGAACTTCTGGGGAAACTGTTGCAGAGTTTGTCCTCATCCCACGGGTCTTGTGCCTTCAGGTCTGTAATGTCCCATGCCTCATCCTGCACACATGATTCCCAGGCAGGGACCAGCTCCTGCTGTTTGGGAAATTGCAAAAACACAAGAACAAAAAATTGGATCCAAATAACCAGTATTTTCTGTATGTTCAACTTTGAAGCATCTACTCTTTTATTGGAGAATAAAATTTACAAGTTAATAAGAATCAAGTTAATCCTGCTACCTATCTCTCCATGCATCCATCCATCCATCTGTCAATCCATCCATCCCAGCAACCCTCCATTTCAATCCCTCTCTGATTGCTACAGGAGCAAGAGCAGTGAGGACGTGCTCAGAGCTTTTCCATAGGAAGCAGGCTGAATATTTCCCAACCCAAACCTTTTCACCAGAGTTTTTCATGATCACTTCCCAAGGAATAAACACCGAAAGTGTTTCAGCTTTGATATAATGGGAGTCAAGTTTGGGAAGGAGAGCTCAAGAAAAAATAAAAGGATTTTAAAAGTTTCAGTCTTTCTTCTATGAAATAAAAATAGAGAAGTGGCAGAACAGCTGGAGAGAAATGAGGAGTGACGAGAGGAGCTGGGGATGTCTCGGAATGCTGCTCACCAGCTGTGCCCAGCTGTGCCTCCTCCAGCTGTGCCCAGCTCTTCTTCTTCCAGCCATCCTCGCAGATAATGAGGCATTTCTCCCTTGAGCACAGAGGGAAGAGTAAACATTTCTCACCGCTCCTCCTCTGTCGGTGATGATGCTGTGAGGGTGGCGAGGGATGGGGTGAGAAAAAGGGTGAGGGATGGGAGAAAATTAAAAGGGAGATTTGTCCCTGAAGGACACCTGTCCTGATCATGTTCCAGATCTACCTGCCTGGGGTTCAGGTGGACCAAAGATGTTGCAGAAAGCCCACAAAAAAAATACCCCAAACCAGAATAAGAATCCCCACAGACCCCGAGCTCTGCAGCAAGTGGATGTGGGATTTCTACCAGAGGGAAAATCCCAGCACACCCTATCTCACATTTTCAATCAGAACAGGTACAAAAATAAATAAACATTCTTTCATCACTCCTTTCTGAATGAAATTGCAAACCAAAGATGTTGGCACATTGTGCAATGATCATGCTGAACCTTGAGGAGATGAGACATCATATATAACAGATGTGGGATATAAAAGCAGATGTGTAGACACTGTATGAGAAACTGTGATTTTAATGTAGGCAGAAACATCAAAAAAGCCAACTGAAACAGTGAAGTTGGAACAAAATGTTTTTGTCAGAAGGAAACCTGCTGGCATTAGAGAGAACAGCAAAACGATTTGTTTCTGTTTCTCCCATTGAAAATGCCTATGGAAATTTGCATGTTTTCAAAACCAGAAATGATTTTTACAACGCAAAGCCAAAATGTCAGGAAACGTCAGCCCTCATTACTCCGTGCCCCATTTTCAGCAACATAAGTGACAAAAAATCTACAAGGTCACAGAGGTTCATCCCCAAAGGCATTTGTGCACCAGATAACCCATGCATCAAGCATTTGTGGCAGGAAAAATCCCCCCTGTCCTTCCCAGAGATGAATGTCCGTGGGCACTGAGCCACCACGCCCTGGGGCCTTTCTTGGTGGCTGTGCAAGTGGAACTGGTCCCCATCCCTCTTGTCTTAATCCCTACACCCAGTGGCTCAATCCCATCCATCACTGCCCACCCTACTGCATCAGCAAAATTATTTAGGCAGACACACCAGGGAACTCATCTAGCTAAAAATATAACTTATTTTTCAGCCAGAAAAATAAATTAATAAATAAAAGCAGACCACTCCCAGATCTGGGGATTGCTCAGATATCCGCATTCTGAGTAGTGGAGGAAATACTTAAAATGGATTAAGAAATGCAGGAAGATGGCAACCAGCTCCACCCCTGGACAGCTGGGTGTCACCAGGCAAAGCAGTTCATGTCATTTTGCTTTTTTCCCCTTCTGGTATATGGGGAAAATCTTTGCATATGGAGAATGGCACTGATATCACAGACAAAAAAGCTAAATGTCAAGCAGATGAGCATCAAATAATAAAAAAAAATAGACTGATGGGCAGGGAAGAGAGATAAGAAAGATGGTATTTATTTGAACAGCCACAGGAAATCAGAGAGTGAAAAATGTCTAGAAAAAAAACAGCAGCAGCACATTCAGTTAAAAAAAAAATCACAGCGTGCAGATGCTTTATACCTTATCCAGACAATCCCACCTGACAGTGCTCAGTCCCATCACAGCAATGTCATTTTTTGGCCTTATCTCGAGGGTAACCCCCATTGGTCTTATTGAGTGACTCCATGCTGCCATTTCCCGTCACCACACTGGCGAGCATTCTCTCCACCTCCCCAGGCAGAATTTGCTTCTCTTCATTCTCTGTCTCCCTGTGGTAGAAATAGTTGAAGTTTGAGACTATGACAGGGACGGGCAGCGCAATGGTCAATACTCCTGCAATTGCGCACAGAGTCCCCACAATCTTCCCACCCAGGGTGGTGGGACACATGTCACCATAGCCGACGGTTGTCATCGTGACCACGGCCCACCAGAAGCCATCAGGGATGCTGGAGAAATGGGACTGTGGCTCGTCCACTTCTGCAAAGTAGACAGCACTGGAGAAGAGGATGACGCCAATGAAGAGGAAGAAGATGAGCAAGCCCAGCTCCCTCATGCTAGCCTTAAGGGTCTGCCCCAGGATCTGCAGCCCCTTGGAGTGCCGGGAGAGCTTGAAGATGCGGAAGACTCTGACCAGACGGATGATCCGCAGGATGGCCAAGGACATGTTCTGCTGCCCATTGAGTTCGCTCTGCTGGATCAGCTCGGTGGTGAGAGTTACAAAGTAGGGGATAATGGACACAATATCAATAATATTCATGATATTTCTGAAGAAGTCAGTCTTGCTGGGGCACACGATGAACCGGACAAACAGCTCAAAGGAGAACCAGACGATGCAGGCAGTCTCTATGACGAAGAAAGGGTCTGTGAAGGTGCTGTGGGCCAGCAAGGTGTCTGTCAGATTCTTAGAAAGCTCCTGGGTGGACTTAAATTCTCTTTCCTCCCTGAACTCTGGCAAGGTCTCCATGCAGAAGATGATGATGGAGATGACAATGACCAGGACAGAGACCAAAGCTACGCCTCTGGCTGCACTGGAGCTTTCGGGGTACTCAAAGAGCAGCCAGAATTGCCTATGAAAGTCATTGGTTGGTAAGAGGGTCTCAGGGTCCTTGATAAACCCTTCGTCCTCCCTGAACTGGTCCATGGCTTCATCACCCAGCTCATAGAAGGTGATTTCATCAGCAAAGACATCAATAGGTACATTGGCTGGACGCCGGATTTTCCCACCAGACTGGTAATAGTACAAGATCCCATCAAAACTGGGCCTATTCCTGTCAAAGAAATATTCATTCCTCATGGAGTCGAAGTAACGCATCCTCTTTTCTGGGTCCCCAAGCAAGGTCTCCGGGAACTGGTTGAGGGTCTTGAGCCGTGTCTCAAACCTCAGCCCAGCAATATTGATGATGACTCGTTGGTCCCCCTCTTCCATGCCCACCCGTTCCCCCACCAGGTGCTCACTGAGCTCAGCAGAGAACCTGGAGAAAATGGTCTCATTGTTGGCGTTTTCACTGTTGATGAGGATTCTCCAGTTGGAGAGGAGGTTGGGGCAGCTGGGATGGCCCTTCCGCGACTGCCCAGCGGGACTGAGGTCATTTGAATAACAGGGATCCTCCACAATCTGATCAGCGTTGTCAAAACTGACTAGTGCCACCTCCATCTCCTTCCAACTGGACACGTCCATCATACACTAATCAGATTAGCAGCATAAATCCCCAGGTCTGATACCAGCAGCTTGCGTCTTTCCCACGCTATGAGGATCTGCAACCAAATGGACAGGGAGAGAGAGATGAATTGTGCATGTGGATCGCTTTGCTTGACTGAAAAGAATGAAACAAACCCAAGGTCAGAAAACCCTGTATGTTTTAATGCAAACATTAATTTCATGGACATTATACTTCCAGCATATTTTTCAGCTCCAGATCCTGCAGGCCCTTTTTTGGGATGGCTTTACTATCACCACTAAACCTCCCAATACTGCTTACAGCATCCAAGGATAAAAAGTCAGGCAGTAGCAGAAGACGGGAGAATTCAGGTATCCCATGCAGACTTTCCTCACCAGTCCCAGCCCTGAGAGCAAGAGGGGCTATTTCAGACATTTCCAAGTATGCACTGATCCACAGGCTGCAGGTCCAGTGTTTGGAGCAGGATTCGGAGGTATTTATCTCTTTAGCTTGGAGGAGCCTGAGGGGCAACCTCATTAATGTTTATAAATATGGAAAGAGTGAGTATCAGGAGGATGGAGCCAGGCTCTTCTCAGTGACATCTAATGATAGGACAAGGGGCAGCGGGTGCAAGCTGGAACACAGGAGGTTCCGCTTAAATATGATACAAAACTTTTTCACAGTGAAGATGACAGAACACCAGAACAGGCTGCCCAGGGGGGTTGTGGAGTCTCCTTCTCTGGAGACATTCAAAACGCACCTGGACACGTTCCTGTGTGACCTGATCTAGGTGTTCGTGCTCTGGAAGGGGGATTGGACTAGATGATCTTTCAAGGTCCCTTCCAATCCCTAACATTTTGTGATTCTGTGTGTTTCTGTGATTCTGTGTATTAAACACAGGTGTTCTGGTTAGCCACAGCCCCTGATACAGCTGGGAGAGTCACTGGTGGAACCCCAGGAGTTGGGTCACCTGGCACTACGAAAACAATTCCCAAATGAGGGCCAGGCTGGAACTTGAGAAAGGCAGGTCAGGAGGAGAAGGACGTGTCCACCAGCCCTGGAGAACCCCTCCAATCTGTGCGAAGAGGGACATGAACCCCTTGTCTTGATCTGAAATTTGGGGTGGGCAGAGGACGACATCCTCTCTAGCTGTCCTAGGCCTTCCTTGTGGTAAAAATGATATTCCCAGCCATAGGAAGAAGATGAGGTTTAAACACTCAGGTTACTAAGAGAGACTGGAGAGCATTTTTCAGGCCATGGGGTGGATCTTTTCCCGAGACTGGTCCGGCAGGTGCTATTGGCACTATGTCCCCAAAACACTGCTGGGCCTCATATCCCCAGCAGGCCGCCACTGAAGTGCTGAGATCAACGGCAAAATCTAAGAGCAGCTCGAGGACCAGGCCAAGTTATAGAACTGGGAAAGTACCTGTCCTGCCTCAGGGAGAACCACAAAGGGAAATTAGAAGTTAACAGAGAACAGTTCTGAGGAGATTTACCCCCAAAATGCTCTTTGCTAGTCAGGTTCCCCACCTCACCCCCATTTATTTCCTCTCCTTTGGCCTCCAGCTCTTTCTCCCCCAAGTGTATTCTCTGAGCATAAGAAACCACACAAGGACACACAGAGTGGCTCTGATTTCTGTGTGCCCACTGATCACCAAGGGCCCGCTGCCTTTCTTACCCAGCGAAGTTCATCAGAAGGGAGTGAAAAACACAAATGCCCTCAATTGCCAGGAATAGCAATGCAATTTGGGCCATGTCTGCATGGAGCAGCAGCAGCACGGGGACTGGTCCTGTGCTGGGGCCGCAGGGACACAGCTGGTGCCCAAACCTCCTTATTGAGCTGGAGCCATCGGGGTTCTGAAATTGTTCCTCTGTCTTTGCAGAGGACTCCTCCATCTGTGCTGAAGCACTGCTGCCCGAACTGGGTACACACCAGCTAGAAACCCAAATCTGCTGCAGGAGGAGATGTTAGCATCCTGGCTCTTCTGCTGTCAGCATTATAAGCCCAAAAGCAAAACTTTGTGCAGGAGCCAGAGTCCTTATCTAAGATGATGGCTTAACCATGCTGTTTCCTTAGCAGAGTCAAGGGATGCTGCATTTGGGGACGAATCCCAGAACTTACCAGGAACCAAGGTAAAGCCGCTTAAAGATCATATGTCTTTACCTGATAAAAGCCACGGAGCATGGCTGTTCTTAGGTACTCATCTCTGTAGAGCTGTGTCTGGCTCTGTTTTTGTGTCCATTTTCCCATGTGGGGACATTTAGGGAGGAGCATTCAAGGCAATGTGGCAGAAATGATGTCTGGGGGGAGCAGCGGTATGTTTTAGCCCCCAAAGTAGCCTGTTGAGAAGATGAGGAGCCCCAGAACTGAGTCCTCCAGTCCCAGCAATAGAGGTGTGTCCTGCTTGGGATGGCCAAGGTTAAAGCATGCCTGAGGGCAGCTCTTCATGGGGCCAGATTCGGCTCATACTTGATGTTTCAACAGCTCTGTTGAAAAGCTGCTGTGGGCAGGGGGAGATGTAGCCTCAGGGCAATGCGGGGTGCAGACAGTGCAGTGCAACTGAGAGCTGCAGACAGCCCACACCTCAGTGCCCCCGCACCCATCAGCAGCCAGGCTGGGAGAAGGGATGCTGAGATAAACCCAGACCGAACAAAGCTCGTTTAGAGGGAAAAACAAGCGTTAAAGAAAAAAAGGAAAAGCAACACATCTTTCTGTTTTGTGCTTTCTCATTTTTCCTTAATACTAAACCCCAAAGTTGATTTTTAATGAGGGAGAAAAAAAAAAGAAAATCAGTTTGAATGAGGAGAGCAGGACTGTTCAGCCAGAGCAGTGAGCTGACCCCACGCTCACCACTCCTCGGTCCTGCTGGTAGCCCAGAAGTTAGCCTGTGCCTGGCAGCTCTCTCAACACCAGAGCAACCTTAGAGCAGCTTAAGCTGACTGTGAAATTGCATCCAAAGTCAGCACTGTGAGATGATCTTAGTCTTAAAAAGCATTAAGGGTGCTTAACTCCTAATACTGCATGCTGGCACTCTGTGCAAGGAAATTCCCAAGCCCTTGTTTGGTGGGGCTTGTTCAGCCTGACAATTTCCACCACAGAGGCAATTGTAGTGTGTTGAATCATGGTATATTGATTTGCAATATCTTGAAATATGGCTTAGCTCTGAAGCCTGCATGCACATCGAACTGAGCCCACCCAGCATCATCCCCCATGGGAAAATGGAGGCTTGAGAGCTGTGAAGGGACAATTTGCATGTCATGGTCACTGCTGGGAGTGGAAAGTTGTGCTCATCCTTGGCAGCAGGGCATGGAAAGGAACATTTTAGCTCAGTTTCAAGCTTTTAAGCCCTTTTCCAAGTTTTTTTTAGCCCCATTTTATGCCATCAGGATGCTGCCCAGAGGGTTCAGGGCCGTGACTTTCTTTTCATTGCATTCAGAGCCACAAAGTATGCTGACATCTGCCTGTCCCCATCACCAGAGATAGGTATCCCACCTGTCCCCAGACTCCAGACCACCCTTTCTGTCTCGCTTCAGATTTAGGCTAAAATTACCAGCACTTCCCAAATGCACAAAGCAATCTCTCAAAGCAAGAACAGAGCCACATGGTTTGCAATGCACAGTGTAGGCTCTAGCAGAGGCTTGAACTAGAAAGTCTCATTTTTTCCTCCTAAATCACCTAACATCTGCTTCTCAGAATCTGATTAACTAATACGCTTCATCCAAAATCCCTGGCTGGGAGGAAAAAAAATGCAAGGGAGAGAGACTGAAAAAAAGAAAGGTCATTTGAGAGAGATATTGTGTTTTTCTCATCACATCCCATTAGCAAATCAGTAAATTGGGTCTGTGGTTTCCACCAGCCCCTCTGCATCCATGCAGTCAAAACCTCCCCAGGTACAACTTCCTCCTGCTTCCCACCAGTTCTGCTTCCCTCCCCAGCAAAACCTCACACGCCTGAGTAAATGACAGAATTCTCCAAGGTCCTCCCAGAAAATCAGAGGTACTGCACTGCTCCCTCCCATGCCCTCCCCATCACCCCTGTGCTCGATGAGAAAAGAAACAATTTGTTCCATAAACCCCCCATGCCATCACCTATGGGGACTTACCCACGCAGGGCATGGAAGTGCCAATGCTCTCTGCATCTGGGAAGAGAGTTATTAAACACACATAGGGATGTGTAGGGGAAGTAGAAAAAAAAAAAAAAAAAAAAAGTCCAGCCATACCCTTGAGAGGTCCCGTTGGGATAAAGCAGGCAATGTCATTTAGAACGCTCTCCTCTATTTGGTTCACTGTATAATTGGCAGCCCAGCACACCAGGGATGGGCTTTGGCAGGATCCGATGTGGTTTGGAGCCTTGGCCCCGATGTTGCCCTGGGAAAAAGCACCCTTTCTGCCCTGAAAAGAGCCAGGGGTCCATCAGGAAGGGGGGCTGGAGGAGCCCCTGGCCCCCCACCCTCCTCCCCCACCCACTCATTGTGGAGCGGGCCAGGGTGGGATGTGCCCTTCTGGCGGATGCCACCTTTAATCCCCAATAATGCTCCGGCTGGTCCAGCGGGGACAAGTCTTGTCCGTGACGTGGTGAGGTCTGAGCCGGTCCCCAGAAGGGAGGTGGAGAGGGGGCCAGGGACCCAGGCACTGCTGGCATGAAGAGACAGATTTACAGCAGGGAATAAGGCTTTTGTTGTTGTTGTTGTTTTTTGTTATTAATATAAAATAACAGCATTAAAATGAGGAGGGAGGGGAGAGCCCAAGGGTTGGAGCATCCCCAGATGCCCACCTACCTCTTGCCTGTGGTTGCAGGTACAGTGGGCTCCCTTCCAGGAGGGGATGGCCACAGTGCCACAACCACGTGGGACATCCCCGTCCCCCCTGACGTGTCCAGGAGCTGTGGCAGCAGAAGGCAGAGGCAGCACAGTCCTGAGAGGGCATCGTCAGGGACAATGGACAGCAGGGACAAGCTCCTTCTGCACACCTGGCTGGGGCACCAGTGCCACCGGGCTTAGAGCAGCAAGTAGTAACTAAATAAATGGCCCCAAGGAACGTCACCGGACAGGATGGCGTGAGTCACTGAAGTAACTGAGATTTTTTTTTCCTTCCCCACTTTTTCTTTCTTTCTTTTCTAGAGCTGGTTACATTCATAACCCCACTGCGTCCTTGCCATAAGGACCCTGGAGAGGTTTCAGCCCTGTTGGGTGGACTCGCGCAAGGATGGATGCCATCTTCATCCCCACCCAGGTGACCCCACACCCTCCTCCTCTTCTTCACCCCCTTAGCGCTGTGTTTTGGTACATTTCTACCCATGTGTCACAGCCTGAATTACTCCACAGTGATGCTCCTTTGCTCCTGAGGGACTCGGTCACCTCGATTTCCCTCCCTCCAGCTCCCTCCACTGTCCTCAGAGATATTTTCCACCCATGATGTTAACGAGCACATTAAAGTGCCCTGTCCTGCAGGAGAGCATGGGACCCACAGGCTTGGGGCATCTTATACTCAGGTCCAACCCTCTGCAGCTGCAGCCAGTGATGGAATGCGACATGACATCATGCAGATTTTTTTTTTTGGCTCTTCAGGGCTGGTTCATCATTTTGCACATCCCTTTCTGCACCCCTATATAGTATTGTGCTTATATGTACCCACCTGCTGGGAATCT
Organism: Anas acuta; assembly: GCF_963932015.1. NCBI lineage: Eukaryota > Metazoa > Chordata > Aves > Anseriformes > Anatidae > Anas > Anas acuta. The sequence goes on along the minus strand of NC_089002.1, from coordinate 1,402,515 downwards.
ACCAGTAGAAGGGAGTTAAAGCAACATTCCCAGCACCTAAATTCAGCCCCAGCCAGTGCCTGTCTGCCCTCGAAACCCATCCTTTGGGAGGACTTCAAACATGGGGTGATGGTGTTTTTGGGTGAAAAATGACTTCCCTTTTATTTTTTTATTTTTTCTCCTCCCAAATCTCCCTGGTGTTAATGAGGGTCATATCCTACACCCAGGCAAAGAGCATCTGTGGCTGAGGGAAGCCTGAAGCATGCAAACCACCCACAAGGTGCTAATAGTTTGGGTTGTGCTTGGGCTGAGAAATCAGCTCCGGCAGGAAAAGCTGCTGTGACCAGCAACATCCCTGAGGTCAAAGCAGGCTGATGGGTGCAGCATTACACAACATACCCACCACAACGCCATGGGAAAGTTCGGCTTCACATTCAGTTTAGAAGACTTTACACATGCAAGGATTTTCACACCCACAGCTGGGCGCCCTGTCCTCCTCCTGCACTTCTGTCCCACTAATCCCCCTGGCAGCAGCTCCTAGGATTTATCCCAGGGGCAACTTTGCCCCCGAGGGGCAGGCGGACATCCAGCAAGTGCTGCTGTGGAAGTGCTGCCCAGCAGCACCGCACGTGCAGTGCTGCTGCGGATGGGGAGGACAAACCTGCACAGAAGGATTGCCGGCTGAGTTTTTTTTATTTTATTTATTTATTTATTTATTTTTGCAGCAGGTCCACGTATTTTATTTTGCATGGGAAGCTTATAACATGCGCAGGGGGCAGCAAAGGACAAACCAGCTCATCACACTACTTTCTCCTGTGGTCTGCATGGGGCAAACTGGAGGAGGGTGGGAGCAGGGGGGAAGCCAGAAGGGGTCCTGCAGACACCATCATCACTCCATGCAATGAACTGAGGGCACCCAACTTGATTTTTCCTTAATTCTAGGGCAAAATGATGCGAACGGACTCTTCTGTAAACAGCCATACCTGTTGTGCTCTGCTCTGCACCAGCCAAACCTGAGCTTCAGCCCACAGATCAATTTAGTGCAGTAATGAGCCCCTGCTAATTTTTCTCTTTCTTAGCAGAACTAATTAGCTGGGGATGCAGTACTCATTTGAGCTATGTTGCTCCCGGATGGGGCTGGGCTGATGCCATGACACTTCTGTAGATCTTTGAGACGTTGGGGTGACTTTTTGTTATTTCTCAGTGCTGCATAAAGTGTCCCTAAATCAGTGAAACCCCCAGCACCAGGGAATGCTGGATTTTGGGAACAGAGGAACACACGAGGGCTGCAATGTGGAATGAGCACAACCCAAACTAAAACCCCCTCAATGTATGGCTGGATCAATGGACTGGCTCCGGCCTGACAGACTGCTCTGGCACTGAGGATAATGAAATGGGGAACTGGCAATAATTAAAGGAGCTACAGATCCCTGGTTCAGTCACAGAGGACCCTCAGAGGATCAGGGAGCAGCAGAGGAGTCATCCCTCCAGGAAAACTGAGGTCAGGCAGCACCAGTGAGTTGCTTGTGGCTTTGTTTCCAAGAGAGACCCTGCCAAAGTTTGTGGGGCATCCCCGTCCTCAGGAGATATCTTTGCAAATGAAGTTCCTTAAATTCAAGGCAAATATTCACAGCTGAAGGGGACTAAGCAGGGCTGGGGCAAGAAGGGAGTGACTGGTTGTTTGTGGATGATAAAAAATAGGAAATACTAATTCAAACCTTTGATAGAGGTCTGGCAAAAGCTCCCTCCACTTTCAAGTATGGGAGCAGCAAAGAAATGGAAAAGGCACTGAGAGACGGTGAAATAATAGCAGGTCAGCAAGGGATACAGAGAAGCACAATTTCTGCTGCCTCACAGCACCAGTGGACCCCAAAGCCCAGTTTGTGACATCTCCATGTGTAGAGAGGGCTTCGCTTTAAAAAGGAGGGGCTAGGATGAGCCCCAACATTTAAAACTTTTAATCCCACCACCAAAGAAATGCTTGGCCTAAACTGGCAGCCACTAACTGCTATGGGCTGCAACCTTTTCTGTGCCTCAGTTTCCCCGGCCCTCCTGATGTGCTGCACAGCCAGGCCAGACACCCATAGAAAATGACGCATAGGAGGAAATTCCCAAGCTGGATTCCCAGTCCAGGACAGAGGCATCCTTTGCTGCCTCAACCCAACACATCAGGCAGGGTGGCATGCCTGGCCCAGCTGTCCTGCACGCATCTTCCCATTTGTTTTTTCCCATATATATATATATAAACTAGATTAACAGAGAACCTGGTACATAGAGTACACACCATGAAACAGATGAAACCTTTCTGATACACAGCCATACAGCCCAAATTAATCAGCTATGGATTAACCAGGTCAGGATGTAATTTAATAGCGAGCTAGGTCAAGAGCAGCCACCCCTGCTTGGAGGAAGCTGCAGTGTTCCCAATCTCAGGTGCCTGCATAAAGCTGCCGCAAACCCATTTGGGCAGCAGGAAAAGACAGATGGGGTGAAATGAGTTCTGCAGCGAGGCTGGCTGCAATCGCCTGGGCCTGATCCAAGCTCTGCTGAAATGCAGCCCTCCCCACCTTCCCCATGCCCAGAGTCAGTGTTTTATCTTGATTCAGAAAAAGGTTTAAGTGGGTATTTAATGCAAAACCTGCCTTGGCGCCTTTTGGTGCTGCTGAATGGGCTTTTGGAGGTAACGCGATAAAGACAAGTCGATGCCAAATCAATGGGAAACTTTCCTGGTCTGCCCAAAAGTGCTGCGAGGTTGTGTGCACAGGCAGAGCCCAGCCCCATGGGGATCTGAGTACTGAGCCCAGTGCTGTGACCTCCTCCTGCTCCTGGGGACAAGCAAATGACCTCACCCCAACAAAACCAGCTGCCTCCGCACTGACAGCCTCTAGGTACAAACCCTCCCCAGAGGCTGTGGCCACAGCCAAAAGTGGATGGGTGGTATAAATGGAAAACAATAGGAAGCTGCTAATCAGGTCATGCTGATACCTGTATCGATCCTGATTTATGCATCAACGGCAGCAAAAGGAGGCAGTGACAGGGGCTGGAGACCTGGGGTCGCTTCAGACTGGCAGCACCTTGCACTGAGCTGGAGCCTCAGCAGAGATTGGTGCAGTTCTCCCAGGGTGGTCACCATGACCCTGTGGTCCCAGGGGAGGACATTATAATTTGGGCACAGCAGGAACATAATTAAGATTTAAAGGGACTGGGATAATGTCAATGGGACCCTCCAGCTCCTGGCAACCCCAGGGTTGCTTGCTACAATCACCCAGCATTCAGGAGCAACCCTCTGACTCCCCGGTGTTTCCTCAAAGGACCACCCTCCCTCCTCCTCTCTTCCCCCCCCCCCCCCCCCCCCAATATTAAGTAAATAAATAAATAACAACCACCACCAACAACAAGAGTGCAGAACACAATTGCCCCCTAAGGTCACATGCCAACCCCTCCTCTCTTCCACCCCCATCTTTTAACCTGCTGCAAAAAGAAAGGAAGGGAGCAACAAACCCAGCTTCTGTATCATTCTCATCCTCATCCTGCTCCGGCTTCAGGGTACCCGGTCCCACTGCCTCCAGCTGCCTCCTCCAGCCCCCACACTTCTCCCAGTGTGTGTCTGTGGCAGTGCGGGACGTTTGTACCCCTCCTGCACCGGGCGGAAAGGCGATGCCAGTGCCCACGTGAGCCCGGTGGGACTCCTTGCCCTCATTCTCCTTGTGCCTGAAATGGGATTTTGCTCCATCACTGGGTTCTGCTTGCAAGTTGCAGCAGTGTTCAAGCTCCCAGCCTGCCACCTTCTTGGCTGCAGATATGTGCATGGCCTTTGCTTTCCAAGTGACAGTGAAAAAGGAACAGTATCAAATGAAGGAAGATGGGGTGATACACCCCACCCCCCCAGCCCCCCTTTGCAGAGCTGCTTGTAGGGTTGATTGGTAGCCAGGATGGTGCCAGTTTCACGTGGGCTGCATTAATTTGCCCCTGCTCAGCCCCCTCTGGTGCTCCCACCCTCAGCATGTCTCCATTCCAGGTGGAGAGGTTTGGGGCTCATCTGGCCATGGGGCCTGTTGACCAGGCATTCCCTCAGCTGCTACAAAGGGCAGGGCCTGACTCTGTCCTGGTGCTTGGGAAAATTCATTTCCTGGAACCTGCAATCGCTGTTGGCTCCCAAACTGCTGAAGGTTCTGGAGCCTAAGTTGCACCCTTGTACGCTTTTTGTATTCCTCTGTGCACCCCTGCAGATCATGCCGTGGCATTACCTGCCCATATAGAGCAGGGTCCTAGCCATACCTGGACACAGCCAAAAAGAAGCCCCAGCCAGGTACAGATCAGAGGTTGCAGGATGCAGGCATAGCCACTGGGTCTGTCCAAAGGTCTGTTAGGGCTGCAAGCATCATCTACTGCTTTCAGTGAAGGCTTCCATGCTGCTGTCTCAAGACCCTGCCTGCTTTTCCTGCAGGATTTGAAAAAACTGCAGATATTTCCCTTTCCATTTATTTCTCCAGCCCATGCAGACAGCATCACCTTCCATGCCACAAAACTTGCCAAGCAAAGGCAGCACTGGGGCATTGCCCTAGACGGTGACCCAGCACACAGGAGTGGGGCATGCATCAGACAGGGCATTTCCCATCCACCCCAGCATCTCAAACCCTCCTGCCAATGGCTTGAGATGCTGACCCTTTCCCCTGAGCTTCCTTCCAGTTGTTGCAACCAGGACAGGCTTCCACACTCTGCTGGTGAATTGGGAAAAGAACCTCAGATCTGTGTTTAGCCCTTTCAGCAGCACCCTGGCAGTTGAGCACACAAAGTCAGGGTCTCCCAGAGGTGCTGCTCAGAAAAAAAAAAAAAAAAAAAAAAAAAAAAAAAGGAAAGACAAGGGACACAACTACTTTTTTAGGTGCTGGAAAACCAGCCCTGGAAAATCTCCCCCCAAATGTGGGGAAAGGGATCTCAATGCACAGAGTTAGAAGTGGCCCCTCGGGGCTATTTCCCCCAAGAAACCCTGGGCTCCTTGTGCCATGTTAGAGCTGATTTCTGTTTTGGTGTGATTTCCTGATCTCCTTCTCATGACTTTGGGAAATGAATATGTCCGAGCCTAGCAGCAGCCAAGCCCAGTGGTGAGCCCAGGTCTGGCCACTGCGCCGCAGCAATGGCCATGGCAGATCCATTGCTTTCCAAGCTGTGGTGTGGGCTGAGCATCTTCTCCCATGTGTGAGGGGAAATTATTCACTGGGGCACAGGTTCATAGTCCAGGTTGGATGCAAAAGTTGCTGTTTCAAGCAAGTGTTTTGATTTTTGGAAATCTGAACTGAGAAGCAGTTCATGTTTTTGGAGCTCTTTTAGTGGGCAATTTGAGAAGAACAATAGAAACAAAACACTGGTAGGGAAACACATCTTCATCCATTTGATATATGTCAGATGCCAAAAGGAGATACTTTCCTGGCAGCTGACATGATGAGACATCCCATTTGCCTGTAGTGGGTTTACGTGGCAAAGTTTTGGTAGCAGGGGCCATAGGGGTGGCTTCTGTGAGAAGAATCCAGAAGCTGCCCCATGTTAGATAAGGGCCCTGCTGCTCGCCAAAGCTGGGCCCATAAGTGATGTTGTTTGTGCCTCTGAGAGCATATTTAAGGAAGAAAAAACACTGCCACACAGTAGCTGACAGAGGGAAGAGTGAGAAGCAGCCCTGCAGCCCCCCAAGGTGAGTGCAGCAGGAGGCAGGAGGAGCTCCAGGCACGCAGCAGCAGTTCCCCTGCGGCCTGTGGAGAGGCCCCTGGTGGAGCAGGCTGTCCCCCTGCACCCATGGGTCCCACAAGGAGCAGATCTCCACGCTGCAGCCCCCCCATGGCTGGAGGAGCCCCCGCTGGAGCAGTGGATGTGGCCTGGAGGAGGCTGCAGCCCATGGAGAGCCCTGCAGGAGCAGGCCCTGGGCCGGAGCTGCAGCCCGTGGGCAGCCCCTGCAGGGTCACTTCGGGAAGGACAGCATCCCATGGGAGGGACCCACGGGAAGCAGGGGCAGAGAGGGACTGAGAAGGACTAGCAGAGACGAAGTGCCATAGACTGACCACAGCCCCCATTCGCCTTCCCCTGTGCCGCTCAGGGGGAAGAGGTGGAAGAGGGCGGATGGGGGGGAAGGCATTTTTGGTTTATTTCCTTTATTTCTCATTTCTCTAGCTTGTTAGTAATAGGCAATAAATCCAACTCCCTACTCTGAGTCTCTTTTGTCTGTCACGATAATTGCTGAGCGATATCCCTGTCCTTATCTTAAACCTTGAGCCCTTTGTGTTGTATTTTCTCCCCCTTTCTCTTTGAGGAGTGGGAGTGAGTAGATTTAGACTGTCAGGAAGGTTGTGCGACACTGGATTTTTCCCTCTGAAATAGGACAATAACTAACTGCAGCTGTGCCCCAGCATGGGCTGGGCAGTACACACTGGGGAAGGAGACAATGGCTCAGCATCAGCTCGTGTTGGCCAGAAACCACTCATCCTGCCTTGAGATCGCTTTGCCTCAGGACTGTGCATCTCATCACATGTCAGACACACACCCGGGTATGCTTGTGGAGTGACTTAGGGCTGATGCTTGCTTGCATCTGAACCCAGTACAAACCCAGGAAAGTCTCTTTGGCCTCTTCTGAACCTTTCCATACCGCCTTTATCCCCAGTGATGATTTTTCATTAGCACTTGGAGGATTGAAGCGCTCATTAGTATGACAGCTGCAGGGAGCTTTGAGGCATCACTCTTGCACTGATCTGTAAGACCAGGGAAGATGATCTAACCTGGACTCACCAAAAATTGCATGTTATTTTCTATTAAATGCAAACTGGACTGAATCCACCAGAATTAGAAGCAGTTTAGACCCAAAATTACATTAATCTTCCCCAAATTCTGCTCTGCATCACTGGGTAAACACTGTACACCTTCGCAGGGTTCAGTGGAGATCCCCATTCTCAGTCCCATGAAATTGCCTAAAACATCCCTTTATTTCCAGGTGAGATTAAGCCAACCTAAAAAGAAAGACCCCATTATCTCTTCTTACTGCAGTCTGAATCTAACGTAACCTGCTCTTGAATCTCACCCACTCCGCATTTAATTCATCCCAATCAAATGGATGCTCCTTCCCCTTTTTTGGGTTTTAAGTGACCACTTGGCAGCAATGGATTTCAGCCTGTCAGAAATACCTATGAATTGTTTGCTCATACAGTTTAATTTGAGTGGACTGGATGCAACTAATATTTCCTCTTGTGTCTTCAGTGTTTTTCGCATACCCTCCAATAAAGCAGATTGCAATGTCTGATCATTTCCATTAGAAGATTTGCAGAGCATTCAAACCCATTAAAAAGATCACAGCCAAGAATAACTACTTTATTTAAGTCTTGGAAAAGAAATAAAGGCTTTAAATGCTGAAAGCACAGAGCGTATCTGTCTGGGATCAGGCACAAACCCAAGAGCATCCAAAAATCCTATATCAGCACAAGCTGGTATACAGCTACAAGCCAAATACCATTTTATCTGGAGATAAATGGGAACCTTGTCAACCAGGTGATTCTTCTGCATCCTATGGGTGATGAAATAAAAAGTGGCTGAATGTAGGTAGGAGCTTTGCACTGGTGTCAGGCTCCATTACATTTCTGTGATATTATTAATGCCATACAGACTTTTATAAGCAAAATAAATAAAACTAAAAGCAGTCACTCACCTGCAGCCAAGTTCAGGCAGCCTAAATTACAGTTCTTCCTCCAGCAATAGAAGATCCTATGGGTGGTTACGGATGTGGTCGGTGTCTGTGCAGCTCTGACACGCAGGTAAGGATTAGAAAGAGTTTGTCTCAGGAAAGACTCAGATTCAGAAACCCTATACCCTCGTGAAACCCTATCTTGCCTTGCTGTCCTTGGCTTTAAAGGAAACACGGGGAAGAAACATGGCATTTCAAGCAGGGCTGTGCTGACAATCCAGGCACATCTTCACAGGTAATGATTGCTGCAAACAAAGCAAAACTCCTCTGCAACTGACCCCAAGAGGGGTGTACCCCCAAGAGCTCAGCCCCCGAGCTGGTCACCTAGCCAACAGCTTCAGTACTTGGAAGTAGTTGCTCCACAGATATCACACACACAAGGAGAGGGATTCCCCTTCCCACTAAGAACTTCATACTTGAGGATCTAGAAGCAAAGCCTGCTTCAAGAAACAGCATTCACATTTTAAGCCTAAAGGACTCTACAGAGTTTTATCTGCCCAGGTGTGGGCTGTAGCTCAGTCCTACCAAGACATGTTGCCACCTTGATGGGAGCTGTGTGGCTCCAGGCTTGGGTGCTGGCCTCACTTCACTGCTCCTGTCCTGTGCAACACCCAAGGGATACCAGGTGCATACTCTGGGGATGAGTTGAACTGTGGCGCATCTATGGCTCTGGGAGCCTTTCAAGGGGGGTTCCCAAGTGGCACCAAACATCCCTCACTACAAGAAAATGCAAAAAAAAAAAAGCAGCCATGCACTCAGCTCTGGGCAGCACCATTAGGCAATATCAGGGAAGAGGTGATGTGTCCCAGATCACAGAAGTGTCTTCCCATTAGTAAAAAACCCACCTTATTCCCTGAACCATGAAGAAACAGGCATAGGAGGCCTTGGCTACTCTAATGGGTCCTTCCAAGCCTACTGTATGGTGTCCTGGTCACTACCCTGTAAATATGCCTCTAAGTGCATTTTCTCCCAAGAATACATGGGAAAGGTTAAACCTACTTCTTGTCCATCTTCAAGCTTGGCAAGGAGGATGGGAGGAGGGAACACACTGGAGACTACTCACTCAGTTCAGCAGGGTAGCTGTGAGTTTGCTGACCAAGGGTCTTCTCCTCGCTACATTCAGCTGATCTGTGGCTTGTTATCAAGTATCACAACCAGTCCTGCAGTAATCATGAACAGCAAAAGGTGGAAGGGAAGGTCCATTGCTCAACCAGGCCATCAGCTTGGCCATTCTGTTTCAACACAGCTCACAAGGAGGGCCCAAAGACCTCCCTCAATCTTTGGGCACTACCCAAAGCAGTGTCCCTAGGAGATATTCCCACCTCACAGGTATTTCCTGGAGGTTACAGTTACGGTGCAGTAATGGGGAATCACATTAATTACTTGTTCAGCTGAATGGTAGTAACGAAGGCGCAGTGCCGGGTGAGGGACATATCAAGAATCATGTTAGCATAGCAAGTGGCATAGGAACACCCAGAAAGGGTGATGCTCTGCAGAAAGGCCTGAAGTTGTTACAAGGACGTCGGGAGACTTGATACAAAAGGCCAGCTTATTAATAGCTAATAGGTAAATAAATTATGTACCCACTTGGGTGGATTGTGTTTCTTCCTCCTTGCTGCACCCTGCTGTTTCCATCACCACCTTTCTCCCTGGTTTCTGTCCCGCTCTGTTCTTTCTTCTCCTTTATTTTCATGCTTTGCAGGACTTGCATGTGTTTGCTTTGAAAACTTCAAAGCTGTAGCAGTGAACCTGGCCTCTCTCCTGCATCTCATCTGTCCATATCTATCCAGACCAGGACACGACACCACCAGCTCTGCTGAGGCTCCCTGAAGAGGGCCAGACACCCCCATCACCCCAAGGCTGCTCCTGCTTGCAGGGCTCTGTTGATGCCCTGGAAACACCAAGACAGAAAGAAGAGCTCCGGCAGCAAAACAAAACCTTCTGGCAGAGGCTTTCTCTGTGCCCCTTTGTGGGATATGGCCCAGCCTGTCTGCCACCTAACTGGCCCCAGCAGGAGCAGTCCAAGCTCTGCCATGCCTGCATTCAAGCACCGGCAGCTCTGCACCCTACAGGCTCCAGCAGGTCCCTGGCAGGCAGAAGGGAGAGTGCAAGGCTGGGCAGTGCTGCAGAGGGAGAGAAGAGCCACACACTGTACCCACCTGGAGGGGGCTGCATGCACGTGGGAGTTACAGACCCCAGCACCGCAGAAACCCCAAGCAGGAGGCTGAAATGTTGAGTCCAACATAGTACATAAAAGCAGGTTTGGGTTCTGCATTGCCTGCATGACTCTACCATGGTTTCCTTTTGGCTGAGGGTAGGAAGCTGATACCTGCCAACATCTCAACTACCATCCTTCCACCATCCCCAAGCTGCAAACACTGCTCACAAGCCCACATGCAGCAGTTCTGGGGGAGGCCACAGCCTTCTGGAGCCTGCACGCCAGCACAGTGTGCTCAGCCTGCTGCAGGCCCATGTGGGGCCCAGCAGTGTGTCTTCTGGAGCACCTTGGAACCCTCCACAAAGACCCTGAGCTTTGGGGCTGGCTCCCACCTGGAGAAGCACAGGAAAGAAGGGGTGCTCATACAGGCAAACCCTTCAGAAGCAGGCTCACACCCATGCATTACTGAACATTGCAGCATTTCTGGTGGTGATACAAAGCCATGTTCTCTGGGTGAGCTGGAGATCTTCGCCATGTCCATGGTAAATTCCCATCCCCAGCACACAGCAGATGTGAGGAGCATTCAAAGAAAAGCCCAGAGGAGAATGCCAGGTCCTGTGCTATCTCTTCACCCCCAGGAACAGCCTCAGTGCTTAAGCCCTCATTTCCCTGATGCTGCCCCTTTACTACTCTTTCGTGATCACTTTCTCTGCTTGCTCTGTTCTCAGATGCTGTGCTATGCTATCCCTCTGCCTGGGCAGTGTTTGGCAATCTGATCACTGTCTCCTCCTCCAGGAGGGCTGTGAGTTCTGTCACAAATCACCCCAGACCCCACTCTGACCCCGATGATGTTCCACTCTGTGGGTCTGCATTGCCCAATTTGACACTGCCCCATTAACAGGCAGGCTCCTGTTCCCTGCCTATTACCTTCTCGTTGGGTTTGCATAACCCTAACTCACGTCATGGCAGCTCATGGCCACCGAAATCAGGCTATTCTGTATCAGTAATGGGAAACTCTCTGCACCACCCCTGACCTGAGCACACATCTGCTCTCACTGCTGCTTCCTCCCTGGGGAGAGCAAAGTCCCACCCTGACACCCATGAAGGAGGACACTGAAGCAACCATCTCCAACCCTTATTTAATTCCCACAGTTGCCTTCTACATGAAGGGGCCATTGCTTGTCTATTTTGTATCACGTAAAGGCTGAGGAATCAGTAGCAAAGGGAGGGGGAGCTGTGCTCACTCACCTTGTCTCTGCCACTGGACCTGTGCAAGGGTGTGGACATGGCTGTCTTGCATTTAGTACATTTTGGGACCGCTGACAGGCAAAGGAGAGGGAGATTTTTTAATTTTTTTTTTTTTTTCAGAAAATCAGGGACAAAAGGAGATGGATGGCATATAAAAATCTGTAATGGAGAAGAGAGGGTAGTAATTCAGTTGGTGCCCCTGCAAACTAGGGAAGGAGAGATGGAGGAGCAAAGGGGAAAGTCTGAAACTGGGAGCTTTGCTAGTCTTTCTTCTCCTTGTACATGATCAGGACCATGTACAAGGAAGGCAAGGAAGAAGGTGAGGAGATGGCTCTGATGCCCTGGCTGTAACTGACCTCACTGGAGCCATGGTGGAGAGAAGTTTCCCTCCTGCAACAAGGTTCAGGACACAAGCATAAGGCAACACCCATCTGAGGTGATGTTCCTGCCATACAGAGAGTTGTTTGGCCAAGCATGACATTATTGCATTGTCTCAAAACTTGGCCCAAGGCAAGGTTATAAGCAGGGAAACTGAGGCACGGAGCATGCAAGGAAGCTGAGCTGCAAAATCAGCCTTCCGGCACTTTGCAGGGAGCAAGGGAGGTGCAGATATGCTGCCTTCAACCCTCTTCCAACACAGGCAGCAAACTGGGGGAGCAGCTTTGCCCACTAGGGCCACTGCTCTGCCAGCACTATCAGGCAGCTCCCGGCAAGCTGAGACAAGGCAGCAAAGACTTCCTGAAAACTCCCAGTACCGGAGAAGTGACAAAAACCTCCATCTGGCCAGGGGAAAAACAAGATGACTGGCTTCAGCAAACAAGCTGCAAAATCTGCCCTCAGGCTCCAGACCCCAATGCAAGCACTGGGTCAGACACCAATGGGTCGCTTCACGGGAGATCTGTACCTCCCAGGCTTGCCCTCTCCAGATGAGTTTGGATGGGTTTTTTTTGTTATTTTTCAGAGAAGGATTCATGCAGTGCTGATGGCTTCTGGTATTTTGCATGGCTCTGTCCCTTCTTCACTAACTTTTTGAAGACAACCTCTTCACAAAAAGCTCTCTCCACCCACCCAAAAGCTTCACTCATGGCTTTTAGGCACCAAACTTGGGGTATCTTGACACGCTGCTCCTCACCCATCTTCTCCTGGTTTTAGCTGCTGGTTCCAGATAAAGTTCCTGCAGCAGCTAACGCCTGTAACGTCAGAAAATGCTTGCTGGTGTTTCCAAAGCAGCAATTTTTGTTTGCTCTGTGGTTACTCGGTCTTGCTGGCTAAGGACAGCTCTGAAAAGCGACCAAGGAAATTGAAGTTGCTGTCAGTAATCTTAAATTTAACTCACAGGCGAATTTGCACCCCCTCCTGGAGGAACTTTAGAGAGCCCTAAAACTAAAAAGATCAAAATCCCTTGTACCCAGAACGAAATCCAACAGCGCCCCTATCTGGGGAATGGAAATGCAGCAGCTTCGTCCCGGACGTTTCATTTCCACAGTTCTGCCTTCTCATGGTTAAAACTACCCATTTCCATGCACACAGCAGGCGTGACATGGGGCTGAGGATATTCTCAGCCATGAAAACCCACCCCACTTTCAGCAGGGTGCATGAATGAACCCCTCAGCTCTAACAGACTTGGTCTGCTGGGGGTGAGCAGGGATGCACTACGACGAAGGCTGAGCCTGGAGACTAGAGGAATTGGTTTCTAGGGGAAGTGAAAACAGGACTAAGTGTGCTGAGTAGAAAAGTGTAGATGAAACTGCTTCAGCATGTCATTGCTCTTTAAGGAAGAATAGAGTGGGTGTCTACATATTGCTTTCTTTACTTGCACATATAATAAAGAGCTGAAAGAGAATGCAAACACATACATACACATATAGGTATAACTACATAGGACCAGGTATTCCTGTTTCCTTCTCTCAAACGCCAGCGATAGAAACCAAGGGTAATGACATGAAGCTGTATCAGGGGACATTAGGCAGAGGGTGGTCTGGCACTGGCACAGGCTCTTGAGTATGGTGGTCATGGCATCAAGCTGCCAGAATTCAAGAAGAGTTTGGACAATGCTTTAAGACATATAATTTGATTTTTGGGTGGTCCTGTGTGGAGCCAGGAGTTGGACTCAGTGTTCCTTGTTGGTCCCTGCCAGCTTGGGATATTCTATGATTCTGTATCTCCCTTCCTCCCCTTCCCCCCACTTCCCCCCTCCTCTTCTCTCCCTTACCCCCCCCCCCCCTTTGCTAGCAAAGAGCTTTGTTGGTCTCTTTGCTTGCTTGCAGATGAAAGCACTAAGGACCTGGGCAAAAAACAGAGCTTGAAAAATGCCAGGCCTCACCATGCACCAGGTGTCTGCCATGCTCCTTGCTCTGGGGAAGGAGAAAGGTGAGGGTAGAAACATGGGAAGGGACCCTTCTTCTACCAAACCCACTGTACTCAGGCATCTTGGATCAAACTGACAAAGGCGTTTGGGCACCAGATCTCAGGACTTGCCAGAAGAGTTTGGTTTGCAGCTGTTTCACATTCTGGAACTCAAGTCTTTACATATTCCCCTAAAAACTGCTCACCCTCATGACGAGAAGCCAGATTATCCCATAAACAGTGTTTGGTCAACCATGAAATGGTGACAAGCTGCCAAGGTCTGCATTGGACTGAATGCTGTGGGCAGTGGAAGGATCCCATCTCCCCTCTCTTGGCCCCCTCCACTTGCTCACCTGCTCCAAAGCCACTCCCTGGTCTGCCAGTTCACAGATCACACAGACTCAGCAGAGGGCTCTCACATTCTAAAACCTGGTTTCATCAAAGCTCTCCACCGTGGCAGATCAGCACAATGCTCTGTCACGTTCCCCTCCATAAGCCCCCTCCACCACCTCGTGCAACCATGCAGAAGTGATGGGAGAAGAGCTGACAGTAAAGTGACAGCACCTTTGCTCATATTCATCCATTCTCTCCTTTTTCTCCTCCAGATTGAATTTAGAAAGCTATCATGGTGCAAATTTACCTCAATCCAGCTCCTGGAAATCAAGGCACAAATGCCCTCTGTGTAAAGGAAAGGACTCAGCACCATTGGACTCAGCACCAGCACACACTCCCTGCGCTATGGGAACACTTGGATGCTGATATGCTCATCAGCCCAACGGCCTTTACACCACACAGCCTTCCACAGGTGAAATGTTACAAGTGGACATTTGATGGATCCTTGGGGGCTACTGTCTCATTGCTGCCCCAGAGGGTCCTCCCCAGCCTCCTCCAGCCCTCCACCCACGTTCACCAGCTCTCGCTGGCACCCTGCCACTCTGACAACGTATGCTCTGAAACAAGCCAGTGAAATGGGATGGTGTAAAGCAGAACAGGCTGGCGTAAAGCAGAACACAGCAGAGAACCCCACCTCCCACCCCATCCCTGCCATTTACCCAGCCTGTGCCCCCTCTCAGGATGCTGCAGGGGAGGACAACGCAGACAAAGCTGCCAGAAACCTGTCACAACATCCCCAGCATTGCTGTCTGGGAAACACAGCTCCACACCCTTAAACATTCACTCCGGGCTTTGTTGCTGTCTGATGCAGCCCCAGCTTCCCTCTAAGCCCTTCCTAGCCCTGCTCACCTGCTTTAACCCCAGAGCAGGCCTGGCTATGCTCCCCTGGGACCAGGGGTGTCCCCAGGCTAGTTTCCCTCTGCCTAAGGCCCTTTTCTAACCTCAGGCAGGTGGAGCTGCTCACCAGATTATTGGCCTCACCCTTCTGGTGCCCACAGCTTTGGAAGGCAGCAGCTCCTTTTGTGATGCTACTTTGCAGGTTTTCTTGTTGAACAGGAGCAGATGTGCTAGCTGGGCTGAAAATCTGGGTGAAAATCTAGAAACTGAGTGGGGAATAGGAAGAAAAAGGCCATTGATGGTGAGGAACACCCATGACATTGAGCACCCCGTTAGAACCAAGCTCGACCACTGGCTGCATCTTCCTCCTTTCCTATGCCCCTACTAAGATGGTGAAAAGGAGTAGTGAAGATACCAGACCATCACTGGAAGGTGATTGTTATAAATGTAGTCTCAACTCTGAATTTAGTAACATAAAATAATATTTTATTAGTAACATAAAATAATATTTTATTTATTAGGCAAGTAAACAGCGCTGGTGCGCAGGGAGTCTATGCTCTACCAACACGCACACGTAACCGTCGAACTTTCCAAATATATATAGGACGTTGCTGTTACATATTTACAAGAAAAGCCGAGTACGCCTATACATATGGATATCCTATCCCCGCTTCATATTAGAATTCTCTTTGTGGTGGTCGTTGTGGGTGAAAGGCTCTCGGTTTCCCCATCACCATTAGCAACCTTTTGTTCCAGACTGCAGGAGCGGCTTTGACTGTCTCCCTCTTCTTCTGCACATGCTCTGCCCACCACAAGGTTCCCGAAAGCAACAAAACGGGATTGCTTTTCCCGCGTTTCGTTAACACTTGAAACCACACTAATATATTATTATCATATAACATTAAACAATAAATGTTAACAGTTCTAACCAGCAACCCCCCCCCCCCCCCCCCCCCGCCCTGCAACTTCCATGCCTTAACAGAGGGGAAAACAAGCCAAGCAATCCCAGATGGCAGGGCATTGCCTCAATCACCCTTCTTTATTTCCTCTAAACTCTTTGCATTCCTGATGGCCTCATCGTTAAGAGTCTGATATTATCACCAACCACAAGGCTTTCCGACCCCCATTGCCACATTCCCAAATCTCCCCCTTCTTTATTAATATCAACCATTTTTCTGACACGAATTACCACTCCATATATAACAGTGATGGACTGTAATCTGAGGGTTACTACATCTTTCCAGGCTCACAGATCTCCTGCAGGGCCAAATTCATGCTGAGCCAGCAAGGGCTCTGCAGATCAGCAATGCCGGCAGTGCATGTCCCTGGAGATGTGATATGGGAAGGGTCTGCAGGCACTGTCCCCATTCCTGCATTCTTCTATGGGCAGTCAGTGCTGGACACTGCTGACAATAGGATCCTGGGAGAGATGAACCTTTCTCTGCACCCATAAAACTGCATATGTGCTACAACCTCCCAAGCAAATCCTAGTTGGCTCTAGGTCCTAGCTCCCAGTGAGACACAGCTCTGGTGCTGTGCACTGAAAGGGGCTGAAACTGGAGTAGCCAGAGCATGGCTTTTGGAGGTTTCATTGGGGGAACCCCTTGAAATCCCATATCAAGATGGGGTGCCTCCAGTTTGGACTTGGGAGCGATGGCCCTCGGTCCTTGCTTCAAGGAGAAGGGCAAAATCAAAGATACCCTCTGGTGGCCAGCAATGACGTTTCTCTGGAAGCAAGGAAATTATTATGGGTCTTTCCCAAGGAAGGGATGGCCCTTAAATACAAGGCTGGACAAACCCTCAGTGTAGCCTGAATTTCTCCTCTGCTCAGAGAAGCTCCTTGCACCTCATTTCCCCACCCATTAAATAGGAACGATCTGTCTCTCAACCAACTGTAATGATCCTGCCCTCACTGAGATACCTCCATGGGATTAATTAAGTAAAATCATTTTAGTGCTCTTTTGATTATGGCTGAATAACAATTTAGAGATGCCCTGGTGCTGGTACATATCCACTCATCCACAAATGCTGAAATGCAGCCTTTCCCACCTGCAAAACCGAGAGGTTTTGTCTGTTTGCAAACTGATAACACTGAGCCTCTGGCTGGGCATGCAATGCTGCTGCTCCATCAGAGCACCTGGGCTTCAGGGCATCCAGCAGTCCCCTTTAACTTTGCACTGGAGGGGAGCACAAGGAAATACTCTTCCCAGGAAAGGCTGAAAGCTCTTGTGTTCCATAAATTGCAAAGCTAGAGTTTTGCATGGTGGCTCTGGCAGGCATGGGGAAACTGAGGCACAGAGGGATTGCTGCCAGCACAGATATTCAGTGGGGCCATGGGATCTGAACCCTGTGCCAAAAGGGTGCAAAACACATCAGGGAGGAGGAACACTCCCGACAGCAGCTACCTCTGCCAGAGCCAAGGGGACTAATTCCCAGTTGGGGTTGCACAGAGTATCTTCACTGAGCTGGGCTGGCCCCTATGCCTGGGATGGCTTATGAGGGAATTTTTGAGGATGAATAATGAGAAAATGCCTTTTAGAGAAAAAGTCTCTGGGGGGTGCTCTCACACCCTGGCAGCCTGACTGGGGCTGAATTGACACTGAATCACCTTAGCTGCACACTCCCCTCATGCTGCTCCACCAAGGAACTGCAGCTTCCACAGGGAGGCAGAAGCTGTAAAACCCCATTTTAATTTTGCTCTCACTGGGGATGGAAAAAGCAACAGAGCTGCAAATCAAATGGCCCCGTGGAGGTGGCTGGAAAGCACTCAATGCCTCCCGCTATAGACAGAGAAAATGCAACAACCTGGAAAGCCAGAGAGGGCCAGATCCTCCCACAGTGTAATTCAGTGTAGCCAAGGGCCAGGGATGTCTTGCCCGTTGCAAACTGCTGTGGCCAGCGTGGCTCAGCTGCCAGGCATGTTCCTGCCTTGCTCACCCACCCCATGGGAATGTATCAGTTTTGCAAAATAAAATATTTTGCAGATACAGCTCCTTTCAGAGTAGGCAAGGGAGATCGGTGTTAGCCTGCCTGCCCACATGTGCTATGGCTATTGCCTTTTGGGAGACAACCAGGCCAAGCAGCTCTGGGTGTCGCAGGCAAGCGGGAGGCAATCCTGGCAGGGAGAAACTGCCAGGGACAGACAGGCCAAAGGGGGTTTTCTGTCCCACTTTTGCACTTGTGGTTTTGAACGCTTATTTTTGCCTCAAGGGGATGACTAAACCCAAGCAGAGCTACAGACTGGGAGAGGAATGGTTGGAAAGCTGCCTGGCGGAGAAGGACCTGGGAGTATCGGTTGATAGTCGACTGAATATGAACCAGCAGTGTGCTCAGGTGGCCAAGAAGGCCAACAGCATCCTGGCTTGTATAAGAAGCAGTGTGGCCAGCAGGGCTAGGGAGGTGATCGTCCCCCTGTACTCGGCTCTGGTGAGGCCGCACCTCGAGTACTGTGGTCAGTTTTGGGCCCCTCGCTACAAGAAGGACATCGAGGTGCTTGAGCGAGTCCAGAGAAGGGCGACGAAGCTGGTGAGGGGCCTGGAGAACAAGTCCTATGAGGAGCAGCTGAGGGAGCTGGGCTTGTTCAGCCTGGAGAAAAGGAGGCTCAGGGGCGACCTTATTGCTCTCCACAGGTACCTTAAAGGAGGCTGTAGCGAGGTGTGGGTTGGTCTGTTCTCCCACGTGCCTGGTAACAGGACGAGGGGGAATGGGCTGAAGTTGCTCCAGGGGAGTTTTAGGTTGGATGTTAGGAAGAACTTCTTTACCGAAAGGGTTGTTAGACATTGGAATGGGCTGCCCAGGGAAGTGGTGGAGTCACCATCCCTGGAGGTCTTTAAAAGACATTTAGATGTAGAGCTTAGGGATATGGTTTAGTGGAGGACTGTTAGACAGAGTTGGTCAACATAGTTGGCCAGAGGTTGGACTCGATAATCTTGAGGTCTCTTCTAACCTAGAAATTCTGTGATTCTGTGATTCTGTAAAGTAATCTTCAGAGTCCCCAGTAAAAGTGTCTTGTAGGGGGTTGAGTTATGTTTTCTATGAGCATCACTGGGGCCCCACCATACTGATAAGTTACTTGGTGTGAACAAGAATATGGAGGGATTTGCAATATGTTTCACATTTGTTGGAAACTGCTTGTATGTGGGAAATCACTGCCTTTCAAGCCATGCAGGCTGTGCTACAGAGACCTGGTGCTAGGGATACCCAAAGAAGTAGCAGCTCAGGGAAATGCAGAGCCTTATGAAATTGCCACCTTGCCCCAGGAATAGGTCTGGGGACAGGCCTGGAGCCATGACTTGTACAGTATCCTGTGCTCTGACATGCTCAAGGGAGCACCCAAGCCTGGAGGCTTTCCCTGCTGCTGGTGCTGACTGGAGCTTCTGTGACACCAGACACATCCACAGGGTACCAGAGCATTGTGCTGATGTGCCAGGGCTATGCCACTCAGAAGGATGTGCAAGGAGGAAAAAAAAAAAAAAACAAAACTTGTATTGGTGGCAAGTCCCTCTCACCATGCTACATGCATGGAGTCTGCCCCAGTAAGCCTGAGGCCCTCCTCTCCCTCCCTGCTTTCTCCAGCACTTTGCTCAGCACATCCCCCACCAGAGGAATCCTCCATGCAAAATACAAATGCGTGGCCAAGATAAAAGCGAAGCTGTGAATAATTCATGTTTCAATCTTTTTTACCACCGTCTGCTGTAAATATTTAAATAGCACCAAGATGTCTAGAGCTGAACTTCAGGAGGGTGAACCCAAGCCTGCAGACTGCTGCCCACAGGGCATCCGCATGGTTTGCTGCTGGGAGGAGGCAAAGGGACCTGATGGGGACAGGATGGGCCATTTCCTTGGTGGTGTGTGCACTAGGGCAGAGACAAGGGAGCCCCAGAGAAAAAAATGGATGTATATCTTGGGAAGAAGCAAATATCTAAGCGTTTCTGCCCACCCACAAAAGGGCAGCTCAGAAAGAGTGATACTTCCACCCTAGGAAAGAGGTGCACATTTTGTTGGAAAGAGCAGCAAAATGGCATGGTTCAGCTTTCAGTGCTTTCTTCTGCCTTCCCATGGCTCATAACCTTGGAATTTCACACAAATTTATAATCACCACAAAACTGACCAGCAAATTTCCTCTGCTTTGTTGTGCAGCTTCCTGCATTCTACTCTTCATCTTGAAAACAAGAAAACAATGTCTGGCATTAAAATAACTCACAGTCCCATGCCATCTCCCAGCTCTTGGTGCAGCACCCGGCTTGGACATTAGGGATAGCTATTTCGGGACATTTATGGTGTGGGCGAATATGTCAGATTGGGAGCACTGCAGCAATCAGGGATGCTGTCTGGGGACAAACCCCATACTGATACCAGGTTTACTTTATTTTCACTCGTAACGTGCTGAAGAGTGAGTTCTTTGGAAGCCACTGCATGCCCAAGCGTCTCCTCGTGCTTCAGTATTTTGCAGTCCTTCTGTATGTGATGGCTTACAGCAATTATTGCCATGGTGTCTGTGGAGCTGCAGTGTTCCTGGGTCCTCAGCTGTCATGTCCCTTGCTGGCCATCACATCCCCCAAAGGCTTGGCTTCAGGTCTCCTTCGGAGATCACAGAATCACAGAACTGTAGAGGTTGGCAGGGATCTTGAAAGATCATCGGGTCCAACCCGCCTGCCAAAGCAGGTTCCTCAGAGCAGGCTGCCCAGGTAGGCGTCCAGACAGGCCTTGAATATCTCCAGAGAAGGAGACTCCACAACCTCCCTGGGCAGCCTGTCCCAGTGCTCCGTCACCCTCACCGTGAAGTTCTTTCGCATGTCAGTGCGGCACTTCCTGTGCTCTAACTTGCAGCCATTGCCCCTTGTCCTATCCCCACAAACCACTGAGAAGAGGTTGGTTACATCTTTCTGTCCCCCACCCCTCAGATATATACACTGAGGAGATCCCCTCTCAGTCTTCTCTTCTCCAGGCTGCACAGCCCCAGGTCTCTCAGCCTCTCCTCATAGGGAAGATGCTCCAGGCCCCGTATCCTGTCTGTGGCCCACCACTGGACTCTTTCCAGGAGCTCCCTGTCTTTCTTGTACCGGGGAGCCCAGAACTGGACACAGGACTCCAGGTGAGGCCTGACCAGGGCAGAATAGAGGGGCAGGATCACCTCCCTTGACGTGCTGGCCACACTCCTTTTAATGCATGCCAGGATCCCATTAGCCTTCTTGGCCACAAGGGCACAGTGCTGGCTGCATGCACGCAGCTGTTTGTGCCAAAGTGGAAGCTCTGGGCATTTTCTTCCTGGAGATTTAAGTCATTTTCACCAGCACTGGGAGTGTTGCAACTTAGCAAGAGCAGTTTTAAATGCACAAAGTGCCCTTTGTTATTGCACTTCTTCCTCCCTACACCAGCCTGCGTGTATGAGGATGGACACATGGTGGACACATTATTATCTTTCTTTTAAGACAATTTTTGGTCTGGAAACACTTTTTCTACCTCTGGATGCTCTTTGGGTGTTGGTTGTTTTTCCTCCCTAAAATTGGAGTTTGAGACAACAAAAAAATTACAGTTTGAGAATTTAAACAAGTGTCACTCCTAATCCAAATGCTTCTCTTCATTCTAGCCTTTTGCCAACCAAATTAATATCTAAAACCAAGGAGGGTTTTTTTTTTTTTTGTTTGTTTGTTTTCTAGAAAAAGTGACATTTCATTTTGCAAATTCCCAATAGAATGTTTTGAAAACTTCAAATCTTTTTCATCATCTACATTCCCAAGCCAAGATATTAATCAAAACAATATGTTTCCCACAACAGCAACAGAAAAGAAAAAGGCATTCAGTGAATGAGTCATCATGTTTCAGTAAAAAAAAAAAAGCCATTTCCCCAGTCTCCCTGCTCAGGAATGGCTTTAATATCTGCACCAGTCCCTGTGGCCAAAGCACTTGTGGTGGGTCCTGGCCAGATGGTGGGGTTTTATGGGTGTACGTTGAGGTTATTTGGGCAGTGTTTCCTCCTTTCTCTGAGCTTGACATCCAAACCTGCAAGCTTCTTGGCATTGCAGACTTTGTCTGTTTGGTTTATTCTATCTGTACGCACCAATTTTGGAGCCTGTAAGGGACAAGGAAAGTATGCAGATGAACAAGAGCACCAACCTTCAGGTCAGCTGAAGATGGGTTCCCATCTATCAGTTGCTTTCCCCACCTCTGGAAATGAAGTGGAAGGGTCCTCAGACCCTGTTATCTGTAGTTTCCTGACCCCAGGACTGTTGGGGCACTCTGCTGGGCATGGGATATTGGTTGCTGCACTGGAGGTGAAGCAGGATGGGGTGCATTAGATGCTGGGTGCTGTCACTGGAGGTAGTCCCAAGTGGTTTCAGACAAAGAGAGAAAGGGGGTAAAAAAAGAGACAGCAAGATTCAGTCACTGCCTGATCAATTTGCTGCAGAAGGCTGCTGGTAGGCTGGCAGGTTTGCTCTGTACTGAGTGGTTTATAGATTTCCTCTAAATAGAAGGCTGCAGCTGCTGGTGTGCCACATCAAGGAGGGCATAAATGTGGTATGGGGGGGCAGGGGACAGAGGCAGGGGCTGCCAATTTGGCCCTTTTCCCACTTTTTCATGCAGCGAGCATATTTAGCATCAGGTGAGGGGTTAATGGGGGGTGTGAGGGGACACCCCTGGTAACACCCCTTCCCACCCACAATAAAATCAGACTGTGCATAACCACGAAGAAGTGAACTGTTATGGGGGGACAGGGCTTTTGAAGCACCCACAGGACGCAGAGACCCTTTCTAGAAGGGTTTGTGCTAAAGGAACCTGTCCGTGGCCCTGCAGGGAAGAGAGGAGGCAGAGTATCCCCTTGCTGTGATACACTGGGCCAGCCTGGCTCATGGGCATGATTCTGCTTTAATTAGTCCCCTTTGGCCAAGTCCCAGCAGTGAGGAACCTGGTGGTGGGTCATGTATCCCAGGGGTCTGCATATGCCATGGATAAGCAGGGGGAAAAGTGAGCCCTATGTCCAAACCAGGTGGTAAAAAAGGTGAAGAGGAGATTTTCCTGATGCGTAAACACTCCTGCTTCATCCCATGGGGAATCGCACACCGGTACTATCTAGAAGACTTAGAAATTTCCATTTAAGCCAACAAATGGTCAGGGGCGAGAGGTCTGGAGTCAGAGGGAAGTGACTAATCAATCCACTTATCATTTATTTATGAATACAGCAGTTGTGAGCGTGAGCTGAAATGCTGAAGACAGCAGCCAGATGCAGTCAAGGCAGGAAGATTTTGGAGGAAAAATGGACAATCAAGGCAATGGCTTTCAGAAGAAGGTCTTATTTGGAGGGTCCAATCAATAGGAAGAAGGACCATATGAGACTTTTTGTCTCTCCTGAGGCCACTGAAGATCTCCGCATCCTTCCCAATGCTTTTATAAAGTAAGCTGGAAGTCACTAAAAAGGAGTGGCTTTGCTCCAGGATGGAAACATCACCAGGACATGCTGAGAAGGATGTTTCTCACTCCAAGACACTTGGCTTTAGCCTGATCTGCCTGTGGATGCCTCATCAACCCCCTTGCAGTGCTTTTTATTCCTCTGTTGAGCATGGAAATACTTTTGTAGACAGAACTGGTGCAGAAGACACACCAGCTTGGTCCGGGAGTGTGTAGCCATGAGGTCATACCCATTGGAATAGCTTTCACACAATATTAAGAGAGCAAGGAATACAGAATATCATTAGAAATAACATCTCATAGCATGAGGAGTCTGCATGGAAACACATGCAAAGCATTCTCCTCTAGGCACTGTCTGAGCTCTCCCCTGGGACCTGAAGGAATGAGTCCCCAGCTCCTATGGGACTTGAGCACCTGCACCCTCATCATTACCCCCCACAGCGAAATATCACCCTCAGTGAAGCCAGAAAAGCAGGAGCAGGATGAGAGCCAGGATCTCTAGGCATTTTAAGGTCCATTAACTGGCAACATAAGGCTTGAGCCTCATCAGGCATAAAACTGGAGGAAGTCCAGGGACATGTGCAGGGTCAGGGCACTCGAGCAGTGGCAGAGGTGTGCCAGGGCTCTGGCAGTGCCGTGAGCCACAGGTAGGCTGAACTGTGCAGCTGGGGCTGAATCAGCTTGGCAGCATAGAAACAGGGTGCTGAGCTGCCACGAAGCCTTGTCTGCCCTCACATGGCCATGGGACCTTGGTACAGCTCTGGCCTCCTCTCACATTGCCAGAAACCACTGCAACGTGCAGAGAGGATGGCTCATATTTGGTGTGAAGAGAGATGGCACCTACAGGAACCCTCAGCCCCGTCAGCTAATCTCCTGTGGGGATTTGTTTCATGCATATGGAGGTATCTCCAGGAGGACTTCATGGGGCCTTGTTGCCAACACCACTGTCATGATCAGTGGAGGACCTCCTCCTTGTCATTCATCTGGTTTAATTTAGGCATCTGCCTGCAGGTCAGGAGAGGAATGCCTTAAAAGAACCCATTTCTCTGCATTTGTGTTGAAAATAGTCAGAGAAACAAGTTCAGATAGATGTAGATAGCGTGCATGATACCACTGAGCAGAGCCACAGGAGAACCGTGCAGTCCTCTGCTGCCCCCCAAACCACTGTCCCTATGGCCACCATGGCATCATGCAGCCATGCAAGCCATCTTGCCTTGCAAAGAGCCTTGGGGAACATCTGATCAAGGTGCAGGTGGGCATCATGCCACAGCAGCAGATGGTGGGGCACAAACAGCCAGGAAGGCATAACATGGTCATGGCACACACCCAAGATATGCAGCCCAGATGAGAACATCCAGAAGGGTCTCCTCTTTGCAGGCATGAAAGGCACCAGGTGGTGTAGAGGTATATCTGGAGCCAGGCCTGGAGCCAGTGATGGAGAGCACTTGTAGCTGTACTGACCCCGCATCTCTGCACTGCCATGGTGCCTAGGCACGTGTCAAAGCCATTCCAGCCCATGCAGCTCCTCGCAGATAAGTTTTACTAAGAGGCTTTCAGTCATTGGTGCCTTGTAAATCAGAGTGGCATCCCTTACATCATGAGCAGGCATCTCCATCCATCTGAGCTTGTTTCCCCGACTCCTTTCACCACAAATGCAGAAAAATGGGTTCTTTTAAGGCATGCCTCTTCTGGCCCTGAGGCACTTGGCTAAATTAAGCTGGATGAATCATGCGGAGGAGTTTCTTTTTCTCTCTACTAACTGTAACGGGGCTCCTGACACTCAGACCAAATTGAGATGTCCTCCTGGGGGTCCCTCCATCAGCACGAGACAACCGCCCAGGGGACCAGCCCAGTGGGTCAGGGGCTGTGGCTGTGGCTCCTGACTCCTGAGTCCCAGAACAGTGACAAATCCCTGGCTCCTGGTCACAGGATCAGGGCCTCGGGTATTTGCAGAGTGACAGGGTCATCTGTGCCTGAGGGAGCTGGGGAGAGGGAAAAGGATGGGGATCGATAGGGTGGTCATGTTCCTATACATCGGCAGCCACTTGGAATACATTCAATACGCTAAAACACATTCCCCCAATTTTCTATTTATGGCAAATGAATGTCTAATCCTTGAGCTGTGATGCTGCAGCTTTGTGCTGAGCTGGCAGTTCTGCTGATGCTGGTGGGGAGGAGAGGACTAGCCAGCAGGAGCTGCACCCATGTGGCAGAACTGGAGCAAGCCCCCCGCAGCTGCCATAGAAACTTGGGGAGGAGCAGGGGAGCAAACCCTCTCCCTCCAGCAGAGCATTCCCATGCCATCCTGTTCATCCTGCACAGCACCAGAGCAGTGCATTTGTTATTTTCTAAGATGTCTTTGCTTCTCCTCCTGGGGCTACTAGGAGTTGTTTTCTACCTGTGACAGCTCTCACCTGCCACCATGGCCAGCATGACACAGTCCTGCCTGGGACAAACTGGAGGGATATCCCCAAACTTGTGGGATGTTTTCTACTGCAGCATCATCACTGAGGCTGAACTACAGCATGGAGGGGAAGGGATCTGAAATCAGCGCTCTCTGGGATTTCATGGATGTATTTGCCTGTGTTTGTACACAGGGAAGTGCATCCATGTGCATGTCCCACGATGGTGGAGCAGAGGCTGAAGGTTTACACCTGCCAATGAACACAGACATTTTCTGATGCTAAAAGAGCCAAACAGCAAGGCAGCCTGACAGCCCCAAAATCCCTGCACCTCTCAAGCTGTGGAAAGCCCCAGCCGAGGACGAGCACCCCACACATGTTGTGCAGTCAGCTGTGCCAATGCTTTGCTCAACATCAATGCCATGCTCCTCTTGGGTGCTGAATGCCTGTGGCACCCAGCACCATTCATGAGGGCTGTGAGCATGCCCAGAAGGCCCCAAAAACAAGGCTCAGGCACCAGCTGCCTTTGGACTGGGATTTTTGTTCTTACCAAAGCAGTTTACCTTATCATTTTCAGGGGCATTTGTACCACAGGGCTGTGCCAGGCAGCTCTGGCAGTGCCCTTTCTCTCTGTCCCTGTATGGGGTGTGCAGAGCAAACACCTCCAGGGCAGGAGACCAAAGCCATGGGGGTGCATTTCCTTTGGGGTACCATGGCAAAGTTGGTGCTCATGTAAATGTGGAAGTGGGTAAAAACACCTGGGTTTCACAAGTCCCATTTATTGCAGGTGGAATTGGACTGTTGGGGGGCTCACCAGGGGCGTTATATATGGAAAAGCGTGTCCCCCCAAGCTCCATCCAGGTCTGTCAGGAGCCACCCCCCCAAGGGCTGTGCCACACAGAGAGGTTTTCAGAAGCTGAAAAATAACTAAAATGCCATTAGGGTGGCTGGGAGCTGAGCAGAGGAGGCTCCTGCCCTGCAACCAGTAAAACTGCAGTAAGAGCTTCTGCATGAGCCCTGTGCTTGTGTTCCTTTGCTGAAATAGCTGCAGACGTTCAAGACATCTGAGTCTCTTTTTTCGTAAAGCACTTTAGAGCTACTAATGAAAAGCACTCTATAAGAGCCACGTAATGTCATCATCAGAATAAGAATAGTTGCTATCAATACTTGCCTCTTGCCAGTCCTATTGGATGCCATGACCAATATTTTTTTTTGTCTTCACAAAGTTATGCACTGGTATACCAAATGCTCAACGATGTTTTTTTTTTTTTTTTTTTCTTTTTTTTCTTTTTTTTTTTTTTTTTTCTCATCTGTGTGGTTTTCAGTGCATTTTAGTACACATTTAGTGCATTTCAGTAACATATTTAAAAACATCTTTGAATTAAGTGCATTGGGCTGCCTGGCTAGGGATTTTACAAATGTCCAGAGCATTCTTGTTTAATCAAGGTGCTTCAGGGTTAAATTCTCCTTCTGCCCTTAAAAGAGTGGAAACAACCAGCATGTGAATGTTTAAGAGTGTGGACTGGACAAATCTAGAAGTGGAAGGAGCTGCAGCCATCTGGACCCCCTGTGCAGTTGTTGGAGGGAGACCAGCAGCCAGAGGGAGACTCGTCCCTCCATCCCCTGGAGGTGGCAGGCAGACAGAACCACGCAAACATCTCCCTGGGGGTGAGAGGACTTGCACCTAGAAACACCTGCCCAGAGACCAGCAAACATCCTTGTTTGCTCCCCTGGGGCTCACCCAAGCCATTCCCCACAGCATCTGTGCGAAACCAGGAGACTGGGAGGAGCTCACCATGGCCGTGTCACCTCCAAGGTCTTGCCCAGGGATAACTTGGGAATTTGGTCTGCCCATTGACTGATCCTTTTGTAAACTCAACCCATATGGGGCTGGATCTGCTCTTGCCTCCTTCTAAACCTCAGAAGTTTATTATCCCTGAAGCCAAAACTGGTGAGCTGTGAGATAAAAATGCTGTTTCTGCCAGGGATTTCTGCAGCTGCCTCAGAGCATTCACAGCCACTTTCTAGTTATTAATGCTTAAATGTGAAGAAGTGTGTTCCTTCTGCAGAGATTTGCCTTTAATTAGCCAAGGATAAAAGGACAGTGGAAGACAACCCTGTGCCTAGTCAGGAAAGTCTATGCTTTCAAACAATGTGCTGTTGGCATTTTTTTTATTTTTTTTTTGAGGCAGGGAGCAGGTGCCTGGCAGAAGATGCTTGTTCTGCTTCCCTTGCCCACCCCCACCTCCATCTCTTGCTGCATAAAACATGTCCTTAGGGCCTGGTCCTGGCTGGTGCCAGTGCACTAGGGAGGTAAAGGGGGCCGGTGCAAGAGGATGATGGCTGCAGATGCAGGAGTCATGGTGGATCTCCATGTGGCTGCAGGGAGCTGGGTGACCTTGTTTCTCTGGCTCTCTAAACCAGCCCTGCTCTTTCCAGGAGCTGATTTTGGCTGCATTGAAGGAGTAGCAAAGCAAACTCAATGAGCTCCTGCCAGCCCTGGGTTCTAGCTGCAAACCCTGACACTGCACTCCTGGGGTCCCTGCTGGGAGCTCAGCAAATCACCCATCACACCAAGGATATCCCGAAGACTCACCTGTGGAGTATCATGCGATTTTGGGATTAACCTTCTTCTCTCATGCCCATTGGGGATGGTGAGCTAGGGGGCAAACCTTCTTCTGAGCCTTTGCTAAATCTCCCAGGTGCCTTGGATACAGTTTCTCCCACCCTGGGTTTTAAGATTAAATGCTCAGACGCTTTCCTTGTGTCTATTTCTGCATCTCCCCAGCGCAGAGGGGCACGGGGCAAAGTGACAGCCAAGCAGGACCTC
Source organism: Anas acuta (assembly GCF_963932015.1). Classification (NCBI taxonomy): domain Eukaryota; kingdom Metazoa; phylum Chordata; class Aves; order Anseriformes; family Anatidae; genus Anas; species Anas acuta. Next base: position 1,374,196 of record NC_089002.1, on the reverse strand, counting down.
AGCAAGTTGGGCTGAGAAAGGCAACTGGGTGCCTGCGTTCCCCATGAAATCAGGGTAACCTCAGAGCAAAGGACAAATATTTGGGTATCTCTACATAATATTTAGGTATCTCTGACTTTAATCCTGTTGTTCCCTGCATCACTCCTCATTACCCTGTCTGCACTAATGCTTTGAAGATCCAGGGCCTCACCAGTATCAGTTCTAAAACTGTAAAAGAGGAGATGTGTGTTTCTTCCTTTAATACACCCTGATATAGTAAAAAGCAGCCAGTAGCCATTACCTAAACTCCCCTTCTCCTGCCCTGTACCTCGTGCTGGGGTGTGGATGAGCACTGCTCCCAGGAATAGGCCTTTCAACACCCTGCACAAATGCAAAGGAGGGAGAAGAAGGAGCAAGAGAAAGTGGGAAGGAGAAAGAGGGACCTGGCCTGATTTCCAGAGCTGCAGGATAAGTGTTCATCTCAGTGAGAGCTGTGTGAGTGCCGAACCTTTGCCTGGAGGTTACCTAAACATAGGCTGCGGGGGCTCCTCTTCGCACACCCACACTTGCAAATTTTGCACCCAGCTGCTCAGTGAAGGCCACCCTGAATCTGAGGCACTGCAGCAGTGATGGTGCAATCCTACACCAGCTCATTTTCGAGTCCTGCCATGCTGACATACACCCAGCGCTTTGTGATGGGCGTCACTGGGAGGGTAGCAGTGTCTCAGCTGCAGGACCACTTTCCCTTCTCCTCTTTCAATCCTTTCCCCATCCACCCTCATGCTGTCAGCATTGTATTGATGGCCTTTCAGCAGCCCCAGTCCAGAAGTTGCTTTCAGGATCCAATCACCCTCTTTGCCAAATGGAAACGGATTTGGTAATAGATAGCCAGGGCAACTAAAAACCCCCGCTCACCCCTGGGGCACGTATGATGGGCTGTAATGGGGTTTTAGCAACCTGAGCTTCCCAGGACAAGCAGCAGTGGAAGAATTTTCTTGGCACTTGGCTCATTTCCTTCCTCAATGTAACCGGGCAGGATTGTGAGGGCTTGAGCACTTGTAGACCCCAATGAGCAGAAAGCCTTTTTCAAAGGTGCGCAGTGTAGTCCTCCCCAAGACAAAGAGCATCCCTGTGCCACTGCCTTTAAGGACTCTTTAATTTATGAGCTGGAGCAGATAAACAAGGGTTTCATGGGCTCTTGCCTGGCAGAGAAGCAACACACAGTGAAGAAAGCACAGAAAAGTAGGTCAGGCAGCACTGGCAGGGTCAGCTGCACACCCAGGATTGCTAGCTCTGGGAGGTCTCTGTGTCATATGTGTAGGTCTTCCTCCCCATCCTTGTCTCTGAAATGGTGCAAAAGGACAAACAGAAGGATGCTCACCCCTGACATTATCTCCTGAATCCTCCACACACGGCCAGGATGGTGCAGCATGCTGACAGACTGGCAGTTTAAAATAATTACTGCATCCGCCTCGCCGCCTCCTCCTGACATCCCCTCAGAGAGCCTGCAAAGCAGACTTCTGCAAACCCCTTGCACCAAGCGGTGTTTAGATATTGATGAGCCCAGAATGCTGCCAGCCAGAGATAAGAGCAAGGTTTTGGTGCCTGCTGAAGCTGACCAGAGCCTCTCCTGGTCTTGGAAATGGGGCTGAGGAGTACCAAGTGGCTCAAATTGGGCACAGCTTCCACCCACCATTACAGAAAACACTGCGACAAGGGTGCTGCTGATTTAGCCCAGGATGCACTGCTCATAAATACTTGTATTACCTTGCATTGGTTCAAATGCTTTCTGTATTTAAATGTTCAGAATTAAATACTTCCTTTCATGCTAAATTACCCGTCCATGGGCTCCTCTACCCATTTATGTATTTTCTCTGCCCCAGTATTGAGCTCAGCTTTGCAATTTGCTGGCTCCTGGGGCACAGCATAACAAGCTGTGTTATAGGTGTGGAAACTGAGGCACGAGCTGAGATGTGTTGTTCCCTGGGTCATACAGCAGCTTGCTGGCAGGACAGGCACCCCAACTCAAGGACCTCAACATCAAGCCTGGGGCCTCCACCACTGAAGCCAGGGGGGTTGAGGATGCTGAGGAGCTCAGTCCCTGTGCAGAGGCTTGGAGCTAGAGGGAGCTGCCCCAAGAAGATAGAAACCAGTGGTTCTCTAAAGAACAGACTTCTTCAAGGACCAGGAGGCTTGAAAACAGCACCAATGCCACTGGTACATGTCTGGCCAGTTTAGACAAAATTTAAGCACTGCTCTTCACATTGTTCTTGGGTTATTACTCTTCTGTGTATACATCCAAGAGTGAGGAGGCTTCTTGGAGGTGGGGAAGCAGCCTGGGAAACCTGAAGTTGAGAGCTCCAACTTCTTGCAGGAGGCTTGCAGCAAGAGGCTGGCTCAGTGGGGTTTGCTGCTGAATCCTTCCAAGGTCTCCAGCAAGTGATGCCACATCCTGAAGCCAAACAACATCAATCTACAATACAGGCTTTATCCACGTCACTGACATGAGTCCCATCTAGGGGGAGAAAGATTTGAACTTTTTTATCTAAAAACAAGCCATGCCTAGGATAGGATATTTTTTTAGAGTCTGGGTTGTCACCATGGCAAGAAAAAAAAATTTCTCCAATATGCAGAAGTGAAAATAACATATCTCTGCCTGAAGTTCCCACAGTGTCCCTAGTGCAGCTAAGTGTCCCAGTGAGATGCAAGAGGATGAAAAATGCCAACCCAAAATTGTGCTGGTTTGGTTCTGTGCAGGTAAAACCTAGTCCTGGGGACACACCTACTGCCCAGCTGTCTCTGAGCATTCATCTCAGACCCCTTAGGGAGAGGAGAACCTGCCCTGGGCAGATTTTGGATAAAATATATGCATTTCAGTCCCCATTGCTCTCTCTCTTTTGTGGAAGTTTGCCAAAAGCCTGAAACACAAGTACCAACCTCCAGCTCCTTCCCTCCCCTTTGCTCCCCCAAAACACGTGTAGGAGAGGCGAGGACAAAGCAGCAGAGAAAGCAGGGCTGAGTTTGCTCCCTGGGGTTTTAGCAAAGCAACCATCCATCTGTGAGAGGAGTTGGTGCCTTCACAGGGAACCCATCCCCATTCCCTGCGGCAGAGACTGTTCTCAGCCTGAAGTCCTACTAGGACACATATCTTGGGACAAGAGGTTTGAAACACCACCAAGGAATTGCTGCTAGCACCATTCCTGCCTGTTTGCTTCTCCCTCTTTGAAATGTGATCACCACCTTATAACCCACCAGCTCAGTGCCTGGAGGTTTTCCCAGAGGTGTATCCTCCAGCACAGCACCCATGGGAGATCTGCAGACACAGCATGGAGCAGGCTGGGTGAAGAGCACCAGGTCCTCCCCACTGTCCATCACCGAGGGTGAAGTCCATCCCCTTCCAGGGAAATTACCCCCAGGCTGATTTTTCCATGGTTCAGGCACTTTCCTCCTTTTCTCACAGAAGGTTTAGATGCACAGAAAAAAACAAACAAACGAACAAAGAACCCTCAGTCTACCAAAAATACATTTGCTTGTCTTTTTCTTCTCCACCCTCCACAGAACTGATATCAAAATAGCTCCTCAATAATATACATATTTATTTCCTCTTAATTAGTGCTGATATTTACAAAATTTGTGATACTCTGTGAAGAATATATTATGTACACTCATGATAAATCAGACAGCAAATGCTCATTTAGAATACGTATATACACAGATCTGTATACCTATATACAATTATCAGCCTTATTGATGCGGGTGTCTCAGACTGCAGACACACCCAACCCCAAGGACACCCCCACGCTGTCAATAAGAGCAGTAATGTCTATACACACTGTGCAATTCAGATACAGCTGGTGTCTAAATTTTTGTCTAGCAAACGCATGATTTAATGACTTGAAATTCCCACGAGTCCTCCTTTACCAGTTTATAGGCCTCTCTCCATTCCTGGTCCCATTTCTCCTGTAACCATGGCAACAAAAGGTTCGGCTCCAGCATCGTTAGGATGAGTCCTTCTTGGATTTCCTCTTCCTATCGATTCACTCAAATTAGGCAGCACACACAGGCTTGATCCAATGCCTGTTTTTCCCTTGTGCTTCCAGCAATGATTAGTAGATGACATTGGAGGAAAATAGCACAGTCTCAAGCAATGAAGGAGCAAGTGTAAATGGATAACTGCAGTCTTATAAACAACAGAAAAATTAAAAAAAAAAAAAGCCCAAGCCCCCCAAGCCCTGAGCAGCCAGGCAGGGCATTAAACACACACATGGACCTTGCAATAGGGCCATGGTCATATAATGTCCAGGAGCTCTGGCAAGCAAACCCATCCCACACAGAAGAGGAACTGGGCTGAAGGGTTTCCCACTCTCCATGCATGGTTGGGTCAGGGGGAGCTCATCCCTGGGTGTAAATCTGTGCTGTGCTCTCAGGGCTGATTTACACGGCTGGAGACTGGCCCCTTGCCCTCACCATGGGATGCAGCAGGATGGGAGGCACCCAAAAAAAGAGCTTGGAGGGTGACATTTGGACAGCCAAAGCAGTAATTTCACAGGGAGACCAAGGCAACAGAGGATGGGGAAGGGCATGAAGACCATTGTCCTCCTCAGGGCTCCTGGAGCAGGGCAGCAGGCAGTCCCCAGTGGGAGGGGCCATGGGGGGATGTTCTGGCTGCTGCCAGGGGTGCAAGGAGAGAACCACATAATTTTGGGGGGGGGGAAAAAACAAATGCTTTGGAGCTGGCTCCTCCTCTCTTCACCCCTCAGCCCCTTCCACCCCAGCAACATGCTGACCAGCACCCACCAACTGAAGAAACCACTAGGACCCCCCCCCCCCATGAACAGAGACCCCAAGGTAAGCACATCCCAGCTCCAAAACGGAGAGGTGCTTCCATTAAAAAAACAAACAAACAAACAAACAAAAAAAAAATGCAAACAAATCCCTTCAACTTCTTCTTGGCTTTCCCTGCACAATCACAAAAACATCAAGGATGGGCCCAAGCTGGGGATCCAGACCAAAAATGCTGCAAAGCTGCTGGGATGCAGGGGTACATGGAACTGGGTGCCACTGGTCCCCACCACCAAGGCCAAATCCAGGCCTCCTTCACTTGGCCCATCCCTAGGGGTGTTGCAAACTCCAGAAGGCTGCAAGACTTTGGCAGCAATTTCAATGCTGACCCAGGAATTATCTGATAACAAAGCAAGGCCCTTCTTGAAATACCTCCTCCTCCTCTGTCTTTTTCTCTCCTTCTGTGTATTTATGCACAAATATGCCCATATTTATACTCCCACATGCCACACTCGCATAACACTAATGTAGAGATCCTTTTCTTGGTACAGGTCTGTATTCAAATTTGTAAGACTTCAACACAAAGCTACAGAGATTATTTTTCCAGATAAAACACATCACCCCATACCGATAATTTTTTTCCATCAGCTCTAAATCACTTGGCAGTGTGCAGCCAGTACATGAGCTTCCCCTCACTGCCCTTAACAGCAATTTCAGAAGATTTTAAAGGTCTGATGGGTTGTTCACAGGCTTGGGCAAGTGCTGGCTTTTAGAAAACAACTGTAACCACCATTTTCCGTCTCCAAAGCTAAAACACAAAGAATAAAAGTTAAGATATGGCTACTGCCTCCTCTGGGTGCCTATGCAGGAACACCTCCACAGAGCAGAAAGCTTCAGTTCTCCATTGCAACTGTGGCCAATATCTCCATGGGAGGAGGGAGAGGAGACTCAGCCCCTGCGTTTTGGCATCCTCAGTCTGAGGCACTTCCTATCCTGTTTTTGTACCCATTCAAAGCAAAGGGAAGTTTGGGATGCTCAGCTTTCTCTGCGGATGCAGGCCCAGAGTTACTCAGACTAAATTCCTCAAGAAAAAATTACAGAAAAAAACACAGTCTCCTCCTGAAAACTGGTTCAAGATCACATCAGTGAGTCAGAAGCAAAGCTAGAAATAGCACTAGAGCTCCGACCTGCAGGCACAAATCCCATTAAAAACTATAGGGAAACCATTTCTCCGGGCGGGGGAGAAATCTGGACCCTTCTGCTTTGTGCAGCCTGATGGATGGCTTCTTACCACAGCCCCCACAGACCCTTTTTGCACTGAAAACGTATCTGAGCATGCATCCAGGCACATCCCCTACTTCCCATACATGGCACCAGGGCCAGTGCTGAGGTGCTCTCCCTCCAGGGCTGGTTTCCCTACGTGCATCTGCCTGGGTGACTGCAAGAGGTGCAGGATCCATCCAGATCCAGAGAGGCCAGGAAGTGAGTGGTCTAAAACTCACAGGAGTTAAACAACAAGGCCCTTTGTAAAGTCTTGTTAAGTGCCAGCATCCTCTCTAAATGCCCGTGGCAGCCTGTTTTTAGTACTGCTGCTTTCCTGCACAGCAGGGTTGGGACTGTCCCAGGTCTGGGGGACCCATGGGTGGGCAGCCAGCATCCCAGTGCATTGGGTGCAAGGTTGCATCCCCATAGACCTGCAGTGAGCTAGACTGACAGAGGCTGGCTGGTTGCCTGGAAATCACACCCATGCCATCCCATGCAACAACAAGCTTCAGAAACAGATTTATTGCTTTCAGTTGTGTTGCTTCTTTTGTGTGTGTTGCAAATGGTTTTGGGCTTCAGGGACACCCATTTCAGAGCTGCAGCAGCAGAGAGGAGGAGAGTACTCTAAACACAATGAGATATAATTCAGCACAGGCTGCAGGCCCAACCCTGTGCAGTGTTGAGCACCCAGAGCCCAGTGCAGTGCATTGGTGCTGCTCTGCACAGAGCAGGATCCAGGACTCTGGTGTGCTCACCATGAACACTGGGTGGTAATTAGAGCCAGGCCTGGATCAATCAATCACTTAAGTAAAAATGAGTGATCCCACCTGGTTGAGTGGGGCCATGTCAGCACAAGAGATGGATCAGACCCTAAACAGGATTTTGAATCATTGCTGTAGAATACGTTAGCACCCTTTGTTGTATTGTTATAAATATTGTTTTCCTCTTGGAAGTCAGGAAGGGTCCAGCTGGCCTCATTGGCATGCTCTTCAATGCGTTTTCTTCCCTGCACCTGTGCTTGGCAGCAGTGGTGAAATGCTGACTGTGCCCAAATTCTGCCTATATTCAACCTGACTCAACAGGCTGCTAAATGCCAGCCTTCACCCAGGGACTTGCTTGGCTGGGACCTTGGCAGGGGTTTGCATCCCTCTCCCCTGCCCTGGCCCATCTGGCCCATTCTGGGCTTTGTCAGCAGTGGGGGGACAGACAAGGAAATCCAGGTGGGATGGGGAAAGCACATAAGACCCATGAACCAACAGCTCCCAGCTATCCCCAAATAACGCCAGAGATGAAGAAGAAACATGGGCAGCCCTGAGGTCTCTGCACCTTAACACAGCCTTAAAAACAAACAAACAAACAAACAAACAACAACAACAAAAAAACACAACTGGGAGAAAGCAAAATAAAAACAAAGTCTTGGAAGTGCGAGCTTGGATCCAGCGCAGCCTCCACCACACGGGAAAAAAACACCAGCTCTAGGGCTCTACATGGTTGAAAAAGGGTTTGCCAGCCCAAAACGTGCCCCAGGACAGGTCACGTCTGGTGGCCCCTGAGCCAGGAAGCCCTGATGCTCTGAGCGATCACTTTTGTTCAGGAGTTGGCCCTATAGTCGCTCTCTAAATATCTATACACACACACACAGACACACAATAATTGTATAGGAAAGGGCTGAAAATTGCTGAACAAGCAAGTCTGGAGAGCCAGTACCTGCTATTCCACCTGCTCCCTGTGCCCTCTCTGATCAGCTGTGGTTTCTGCTCATGACACCACGATTAATGACTAGTTACTCACCCCCTAATGAGTGCAGGTGTTTAACTTTCAGCTCACCTTCCCTCACTTGCAGTACTCGGCTCTTGTGGCTGGATGCTCGGACACTCAGGCTTTGCCTTGTTATCTATCAAACTGTTGTCAGCACATGCTTTCCTCATCCAGTTTTAAACGTATTAGAGATTTTTTTAGCTTCCATAAATTTCCTTTGAGCCACCGGAGTATCTATAAACACTATAAACATGAATACTGTATAGTCTACTAAGAAAATATATATTTGTGTGTGTATTAAATATTCAGATTCATGCAACAAATACCCATGCAGCTGTACTGTATTACTGGTTAAATTTCACTGCAGTATAAATATATTATAGGCCACAGCATAGTTGCTCCAGTTTTATATATAGATATATAAAAAAAGATGCTTTTTCCAACTAATTTTCAATGTGTCAGTGGAGGTGTCTTTGGTGATCCTGGAAACAGTGGTGATGGAAGTGTCATCTAAATAAATCAATAAAATCCAAGCGCTCGATTTATTTACTCATCCCTCCTGATGCCTGGCATAGAAAACTTAAGACTTAATAAATAATGCGCCGTCAGACTAATTATCCCTCCCCTGGGCCTCACACTGGCATACTGCAGTGGCTGAAACTATTGCAGCATGCAGCATTTTCAGTTATGAAACGCGAGCCCGGGTGATGCGTTCGCACTTGGCATTCCCAAGGCAGAAACCCAAGCCTTCAAATAATTGGGGTGGCCGGCAGCATGCTGGCCTCCCCAGCCCTGCTCAAAATTTCCCTGCTGCTGCCTGTGCCTGGAGCTGGCAGTGACCCAGCACTGGGGACAGAGCTGTGCCCAGCCGTGCTCCCAGCCAGCCAGGGAACATACCCTGCATCTCTGCTATTGCACAAACAGGAGCGGTGCTTGGCTCGACTAACCACTCCACACCTTTGGAAACCCACAAGCCTGGGATGGGAGAAGGGAAACGAAATGGTTTAGTTTGTTTTTTCTCTTTGTTTGCTTTCACAAACACTTATTCGGTGTGGAAATCAAAGGTTAAAAGTCACTTACATAGCTATTGCTTCCCATGCAGAACCAAATATACACCGTAGAAAATACTGTATTAACTACAATGCAGAGCAGCACTCAATATCTGCAATTGTTCCACTTTAGCTTTAAATACATTACTAGGTTTTAGCAACTAGACATCAGTTAGCATTTTGGTGATATTCACATAGTTTGTGTTAGCTAGGGTGCAATTGGCTGTCTTCAAGTTCTCCTCCCTAAAATCCTCATTGCTATTGTTTACACCTTCCTGAATCTCCATATAATCAGACTTACTAATGGTAGAGGCACTTCTGCTTTTCTTTAGGTCGGGGGAAGAGGGGATCTTTGGGCAGCTGGTTACTTGCAAATATTGAGCCTGCTCCTCTCCCTCTGTCTCCCGGTGGTAGAAGTAATTGAAGTTAGACACTATGACGGGCACTGGTAAGGCAATTGTTAATACGCCAGCGATGGCACACAAGGACCCCACGATTTTCCCCCCGATGGTTGTGGGGACCATGTCTCCGTAGCCAACAGTCGTCATGGAAACCACAGCCCACCAGAAGGCGTCGGGGATGCTTGGGAACTGGGACTCGCTCTCGTCGGCCTCTGCAAAGTAGACGGCACTGGAGAAGAGGATGACACCGATGAAGAGGAAAAATATCAAGAGGCCCAGCTCCCGCATGCTGGCCTTGAGAGTCTGCCCCAGGATCTGCAGCCCCTTGGAGTGCCGGGACAGCTTGAAGATCCTGAAAACCCGCACCAAGCGGATGACTCGGAGGATGGCCAAGGACATGGCTTGCTGGCCTTGCTGACCATCCTCTGGCTTCTCGGCCAGCTCCGTCCCTAAGGTGATGAAATAGGGAATGATGGCTACAATGTCTATGATGTTCATGATGTTGGTAAAAAATCCAGCCTTGCTGGGGCAGGCAAAAAACCTCACCAAGAACTCGAAGGAGAACCAGATGATGCAAAGTGTCTCTACGATGAAGAAGGGGTCTGTGAAAGAGGTCGATTGCTGGTACCCCATGCTGCTGTTGGAGTAAGGGGGATGGCTCAGCCCACTGCCATGCATGTCTTCATTCTCATCACGAAAAATGGGCAATGTTTCCAGGCAAAAGCTCACAATGGAGATTAAAATCACCATGACAGAGACAATAGCTATAATCCTGGCAGGGCCTGAGCTCTCGGGGTACTCGAAGAGCAACCATACTTGTCTCTGAAACTCATTCTCTGGCAGTGGTCTTTCCTCTTCTTTAATGTAGCCTTCGTCCTCCCGAAACATTTCCATTGCTTCTTCCCCCAGTTCATAGAAACGAATCTCCTCCGAGAAGATGTCCAAGGGCACATTAACTGGCCTCCGCAACCTCCCGCCAGACTGATAATAGTACAAAATCGCATCGAAGCTGGGTCTGTTCCGGTCAAAGAAATACTCATTCCTGAGAGGGTCAAAATATCTCATTCTCTTTTTAGGATCCCCTAGCAAGGTCTCTGGAAACTGGGCTAGTGTCTTGAGCTGAGTCTCAAAGCGCAGCCCTGAGATGTTAATGACCACCCTCTCGCAGCATTCATGGTCGGTCTCAGGGTTGTACGTGTCCTGCGGGTGACCAGGAAGAGCTGCAGCCTCGTCTGCAGGATCTCCGGTAGCAACTGTCATACTGGGGTTTAAAAGAAATCCTTATGCTAAACTCTTCCAAGTGCCCGGTGGTGGGATCGGACTCAGGGCACAGCTACTATCCTGCAGAAGGACAGGTACGTAGGTTTGGAAGTGTTTCATGAAAAACGAAGGGATGTTAAAATAAAAGAAAATAAAAAAGGAAAGAAAATTGCCCCTGCTGAGAAAGAGAGAGATGAAATAAAGTTGGGGGGGGGGGGGGGGGGGGAGAGCAGCTCCCTGCGCTAGCATGTCTACCACCTTCCTCAAGGGGTTAATTTGCCTTCTCTGGGACAGAGTTCAGAACTCCCTTCTAAACCAATTAGGTGGAAGAGAGAAAACACCTGAGGAACCTTCATCTATTCACAAAGAGTGTGAAAAACTGTCATTGGCAAAACAGAACGTTTTTGACTAAAAAGAAAAAAATAATTAAAAATAAAATTAAAAAAAAAGAGGGAAGGGAAGGAAAGGAAGAAAAACCCATCCAGCCCTACACTGGCAAGGGGACCCGCAGGGCACCCGGCAGAGGCAGCACGGGCTGAGCTCATTTCCAGGCATGCAGCTAAGGGTTAACATTCAACCATGCAATAGCAGACAACCCGGCACTACCCTCCAGGAAAGCCTTAACGGCTCTGATTTAAGTTCAGCACCTTCCCCATCCTCCTGCCCTGGCCATAAAGCCACGGGATGCCACACTGCCCGCCCTGCTCTCCGCTGACCTGGGCTTTGCGGCTGCCTGAATTTCGGTACAAGCTGCCCCGCAGACCACTGCAGTCCCCCTCCTCAACCGCTGGCATCCCGGCTCCTGTCATTCTCTGCAAAGCACCATGGCACACAGAAAACAAATCACATTACCTGGAGAAGCCAAATCTTAGTGCCTCTTAGTAAGACCGATTATCTGACCCTGGGGAAATCCTAGAGAGAAATAGAGGCTTCCAAGATCCCCATAATTTCCTCTCTCTTCAAAGTTAAAAATAATGGTGAGTCATCGTAGAAAAGGAGAAGGGACATAAAAGGGGTGAGATTCCCAGATGGAAGTCAGGTCTTGTAATGGTTTGGACTGGAGAGAGAGAGAGAGAAAGAGAGACAGAGGGACAGTCTTCTCAGTAGCTGTTGCAGGTCTGCACTTCAGGGCAGATGAGCGTCTGTCTGATGCCTTCAGTACGGCGTTGAGAAGATGCTAAGCTCAGCAAAACCTGATGTCCCCAGTGTCCTCAGGAGGTGTGGCATTGCCTGGAAAAAACAGTGAGAAGGTATAAAGCTGCCGGGGGCTTGGAAGGATCATCTGCAAAGCCCTGGCTCCTCCAGGCAGCCCTTTTTCCTCCCTGCGAGCTGTTTTCCCAGTGCCTCCCTAACCTGCACTGCAACACGAGATGAGGGTGAGAGCGCGCTAGTGGCAAGGTGGAAAAAAACAGAGCCCCATCCCCTCCGCTCCGGCTCAAGGCGGCGGGGCCGGGCCGCCCGCGGGAGCCGATGCCAGCGCAGGGGAGGAGGCAGCGGGTGGAGGGGGAGCGACGCAGCCCCCGGCCACGAAGGATGCTCTGCAACGCCTCGCCGAGCACCCAGGAACTGGTGGTCCCTACGCCATCGCGCCACCTTCCCGGGTAGTTCGGGATGCTCTGGTGTCATCTATGAGACCAAGCCCCCTGCCGGTCCCTGTCTGGTCCCCCCCCAAGACCATCTGTTCCCCCAGTAGCAGTCGAGTAGCCCCAAGCATCTCCGGTCATAGGACCCGCACGACCCGCATCCGCCCCCTTCCCATCCTCCCGAAACCCAGCCCCCGGCCGACCCACCCCCCTGGGAATTCGACTCCGGTGGGCAAAATTTCTCATGGGGATGCTGAGGCTCCGATCCCTGGTCAGCGCCGGCTCATCAGCCTCCCTGGTCCTAAATTAGATCATCCTGCACTGCCTCACACCATGGGATGCTCCAGCCTTTGCTGTCCAACCAAACTCTCATTTTCCTTTTTTTTTTTTTTTTTTTCGTTTTTTCTCTCCCAAAGAAAAAATCCTCTAACCTCCCTTCTTCAGCTCCAACTCGACTTGTCTACTTTGAGCCAGGATTACAGAACTGGGTAGGGGAGGCAGGTGGAAAATAACCCTGTGAACTGAGCCTTCTTGGCAAAGATTTCATTCTTCTCTGGGGCATTTATGCCTGTTGGTTTCTCTCTTTATCACCCCAGGTGCAGATATTGCTGCAGATCCCTCTTTTCTTGGAAATTTCCTCTTCCTGTGGAACCCTCCTCTCCCTTCTCTTTATGCACTAGAAAAAATAGTACAATCCTGACAAGGCTTGCAGCATTCAATGGCTTCGCTTAACCCTTTTCTGCCAGGCCCAGAGGAGAGGAGGTTGCATTTGTCCCAGTTTTTCTCCTTTTCCTGCATTTTCTCCCCACCAGCTCACTCTGAAGTTCTGCTGGGTTTGACCTTCTCTGGCTCCTCTGAGCACCATGCAAAAACACTGCATACACCAGGAGTCTGCTGCTGCCAAAATATCAGGCAGCCACAAACCCCCATCTCACCAAAAATCAACCAATCTTGATCTTTTTTTTTTTAATACGATTTTTCTCCTGCCCCTAAATTCTATCCCAGCCCAAAACAATCCAAGTTTCTTCAGCAGTACAGACATTTTCTCATTTTTTAACATGTTGATTTTTATTTGGCATGAGGTATGCCAAACGCAAGCGGTGGTGGTTGGTGCTTATCTGAGATGGTTACAGCATCACCTAGCTTGACATCACAGATTCCAGTGCTGTTTCTGCTACTTTCTCCCCACTGCATGCTGTCCTGACTCCCTTTGCTAAGAGGCAAACACCTCTGCCACCTTCCCAAGCATCTCTGAGCTTATTTCATGCAAATCTGGGGGCTGCAGGGGCAAGAAGGAGATGAAGAGGAAGATTTGCCAAAAGACCCCAATTTTTCACTGCATACACAAACCCAGGATCACTGCAGACATGAGCCATCTTTCAGAGGGTTGGGATTTTGGATGTCAGAGATCCTCGAGGACAAGGTCATGTTTGCTTTCCCTTTTGCAACCGAAAACATGAAGCCTCCATTTTCACAGTTTGTGGCAAGCTGCTATTTAAGCAGGGACAACGGGGAGGAAGGGGAGGGGGAGGGAGGGGGAGAAAAAGGCACCAACTTACAATTGGCTCTGCAGTCAGGCATGCAGCGAATGCACAAGCAGCCGCGCTCTGCTCCGCTCCGCTGACAGCACCCTCACCTGCGCCACTGGCCCTGAAACTTGCCCCAGGCTCCCAGGAACAAACCTCCAAAGGCAGCAGAGCTTCTCAATGAATATTCATAAGATTAATATGAGCATCTCTCCCCCCCCTCCCTCCTCCCAAGCAAGAGACCTAGATTTCAACCACTGGGAAATAATCATATCCCTGGGTGCACGATGCTGCTGCTCTGATGTGCAGCTCCAATCCATGCTGTGTTCTCAGTTATAGCCTGGATCTGCTTGGGGAGATCTGGGACTGGAGAACCAGCAGCTCCATGCACCTTTAGGGAAGGCGATGGGGCAGGATCAGACTCAGGGGTGCATGGTGCTGTTGGCTGGGGTTGAAGATGGATTGCTGCCCAATGTGCAAGGCTCCTCAGCTGCTCCAGCCCAGCTGCTTGAACAGCATCTCATGGGGGACATACAGCCTCGGATGAGCCGTGCACCCACACCTGGAAACCTCATTCCCTATTCTCTTCTCCATCATCCTTAAAGCAGTAATTTTATATCACTTCACATTTGCAGACCTTCCCCCTGAACACGAAGTCATCTTCCATTCCTAAAGGAGGGAGATGGGCAACATACAAACTTGTCATAAAAGACTCACGGCTCAGTCACTGCATTAGAGATGAGAATGATCCAAGCATGAAGGAGATGCTTGGACCACTCCACCATTACCATGCAAGGAGAGCACTTGGGCAGCAACAAGTACCACAAAATGCCTGGCATCCAGCAAATACAAGCACTGGAGGAGTTGATGGAAAAAATTCCATTCCCATATGCAGCAGCCAGATTTGCAAGCACCTGCCAGTGCTGGAGGTGATCACCCCGGAACACCAATCTGAGGTATGCTTGGATCACCCTGAAAGTCCAAGAAAATCAATGCTAAGAATGATGCCAGTCAGAGAAATGTGGGATATGGAGGGCCTAACCATATGATTTTAGGTCTCCGGGGCACCAGGAACAGCAGGTGGAACAGGGCCAGATACTGGGTGCATCACTGGGGTGCAAGGGGGATGCTATCATCCGCTGCTCCTCCCAAGGCCCCTCCTGACCTCTTCTCACCCTTCAGAAACAAAGATATACTTCCCTATTCCCAGCCAGATCCCAGTTTTGAAAATGAATTTCTAATTCCATGGCAAAATAGGGAATCCTTCTCTTCCTGCCATGATCTGTCCTTGTACATAAGGGCTTTTTTATTGTGTGCATCCTGCTGGGTATGAGGCTACTCTGGAAGAAGGTTTTTAAAATTTTGTGTGCATTGTTTCAGTCTTTTCTGATGGCAGAACTGTCATAGCAGGGTAGGCTGAATCCAGAAAATGATTTGCCCAAGGCTAATACTTATGCAATATGCAGAAACTGAGGCTGAACAATTCAAGTGAAGTTGATTTTATAACTTGTTATTCCTTCTGCTGCCTTGCAAAGGTTTTGCAAAACCAGTGGGATTTTTCACATAAGCAGAACTGTCTCCTTACAAAGAGACTGAATCCCGTCTCTAGCAAATCAGGCAAATTTCTCTGAATTGAGTGGTGCTCTCTGATTTACTATCCTAATTGTGGAGCTATTATTATAATGTGTATGTCTGCACCCGCCTCTCTCCACCACGCTGTCAATTTGAGAAGTAACCCAGCATTTCAGAGAATTCAGCAAGCTGATACACTGCACCCACTTGTCTGTTTTACATGTATTTCAATATTTCGGTGCCTGATACCTTTGCATTAATATTGTAAAAAAAAAAAAAAAAAAAAAAAAGTCTTTTCTGGATTATTTCTTTATTTCTTTTATTCAATTATATTTATACCCTTCCTAACTCAAAAACTTACCCCTTAAAAAAAAAAAAAAAAAAAAGTTTAAGTCTTTTAGCTGAGTGTAAGAGGGCTGGGCATCAGAGTATTGGGGACAATTTCTGTCTGCAGCATTCCAGCTGGAGCATTCCTGTGTGACTTGGGCTGATCACTTGGTGTGAGGATGTCCCAGGAGATCTGGTGCCCAGGTCCCATCAGGAAGCAGAGCTCTGCTTGATTTGTAGCCTTGAGTCCCAGGGGAGCCCCTGCCATTATGGTAAGGGCTCTTCAGACATTATATCTATGGAAAAGTGCAGTTTGAAGGCAGCCCACACCACATAAACAACAACAAAAAAATTCCTTCCCCATAAGGCTCCCCTCCAAAAACAGACAAAACCTGAAAATTTTCAAACATTTACTCCTAGCTCATTTTGAACAAAATATCTCAATGCTACTGAATGGCATGTTCTACAAAAAGATTGCAAACAAAACAAAACTCTTTGTTTGGAGAGGAAGAAGGCACTGGCAGTGACTTTGGGATGCTGCATACGGAAGGGCAAAGAGGGTAGAGTTTTTCTAAAGAAAACAGCAAACAGAAGGGAAAGGAGAAGCATGTGGCCCCAAAGGCAGCTGAAAGCAGGACTTCTCTCTTCCTCCAACTTCCTGAGGTTTCTGGAAGCCTGGTTGCTGTTGAGGGTGAATTAAGCTCTTCCCATAACTGGTATGTACACGTTTGAAAAAAAAAAAGTGGTGTCTTTCTCTGTGCAAACCCTTCCCCATCACCTACATACCCCAGCCTCTTCTGCCCTTCTTCAAGCATGGGAGACAGAGAAAAAATGGCCATTTCTCCCTTTTTCCCTTACTGCACCATGCAGCGGGTTTGGGAATGCTTGGTGATGTTTTAAGGCAACGGCTGCATCAGTGAATATGAAACCAAGAGGGCGGGATATTCCCAGCTCTTACCACATCTAGGGCAGTGAAATTCAAGCCCCAGCATCACACTGTGTGACTGGCATTTCCCGACATTGCCTTAAGCCAAACCCCTCCTGGGGGGCAGCGAGAGAAGCTCACAGACCCTGTCCCACCACCTCCACATGTCCCTGGACAATGGCATATCCCTGTGGTGTCCTTCCAGGGGACCTCCAGACACCTTCTGCAAGGTCAGAGGGTCTTTGAGGGACCTCAGCAGCCATGCTGAGCTGGACCATGGCTTGTCCACATGCATGAGCATCACTGGGCTCCCGTAATCCTGAGCAGAGCAGGTTGGGCAGGGCATTGACCAGGTCTGAGCCTCCACAGGGAAGTGTCCCATGACATTTTAGGAGCTGTGAAAAGTGTAAGTGGCTTCCCCAGGCTGAAAGCGCCCCACCTCCTGCCTGTTGAGGCCATCAGAGCAGGGTGCATGCTCTCATACACAGCCCCCAGCACTGAGAACCCGTGCATCAATATGTTATGGCAAATGGAGACACAGAGAGTTGTCAGCAGCCCCAGTGTTGTGGACTGGTGTCAGAAAATGAAGGCAGCCAGGAAGCAACGTCACAGACAGGTGGAGCACACTTTGCTCTTCTGTAGCTGCTGGTGAATCCTGAAATATTATGAGAGAGGTCGGAGCATCTACCCTCATCTTGGGATATGGGGGGGAAGTCAGGAATGGCCTGAGGTAACACGGGAAAGGATGAGCAGACCAAACAGAGATGTTGGGCTCTGCAGGACCTTGGAACATCTCCTTGTCCATGGGAAGATTGGGTCCCTGGGAAGGTGTCCCTATCCTGTGAAGATCTCCTGGTCTTTGGCAAAGTGCACCATGGCCCAAGGGAAGACAGCCAGTATTGCCTGTCTGAAAGTTAACATTAAATGCATTCTCCCTCTGAATTTCTCCAAAGTACTTTCCATAATAAAATACATGGTTATTAAAAAAAAAAAAATCATTTGGATTCTACTCTGAATGCTTTTTTGGATTGAAACTGTTGAGCTGCAGCATCTTTGCCTCCAAAGATGCCCCATCAGCATGGATATTATGTTTGGAGAGGAGCTGGCAGTGGTTGCAATGCCCTGGCACTGTTCATTGAAAAAAACACATTTTGCCTGACCAAAAAACAGTAAACAACTTCAGTTCTTGAGAGCTTTGGAGCTTATTGAGATTGTGAATATTTCATGCCATGCTGCCACTAGCTGCAGGAGAGCTAATGGACCCATGGCCTTTCAGCGCGCCTTGGTGGGCAGGACTGGCATGGGGCGAGCGGCTGCTCCAGCCACTCCAGTTAAAAGGCTCTCACAGATGCTTTATTTTACTTGCACAAACAAAAAGGACAGGGCAAGCCAAATTAGTGAGCAGAAAGGAAATCAATAACCTTCTTTGAACCAGGCATGAGTGCTTTCATCTCTGGAAAGGAATCCCTCCTGCTTGCAAGCCCGCTTCTCACTCCCTATGTTCACCTCTGTATAAAACCCCTCATCCCTCCCTGGGGCTGGGACTTTATTAGAGGCATCAGCTGAGCCCCTGTGTTCCCCTGAGCTGTCTGGGGGCAACTGAGGGGACACAGCTGCATCCTTGCATCCTCTGACTCCTTCCAAACACAGTGAGAAGTAGAGCTGCTGCAGGGCTATAGGTTTCCATAAGTGCCTTTATCTGTGATGCTGATGGAAAGCCAGCTTTGACAAACACCAGAGCTCCCCGTGTGACTCCATAGAATATGAAGAAGAGGTGATGAGTTTTCCTACTCATTTCATTTTCTCTCCAATGATTAATTTTCCTTAGGTCTGAACCAGGTCATTCCCATCTGCCCAAAAGTGTATCTTTCATCCTCCAGCTTTGGGAAAGGAAATTCTCATTAAAAAAAAAAAAAAAAAAAAAAAAGGCAGAGAAATAGGGCCAAATGTTGAAAACTTCTGAACTTAGAGAGTAAGACTAAGGGAAGGTTAAAGAAACCTCCAGTGGAGATGTCAAACACCTGCAGACAGATTACCTTTGACTTGGGGTAAGTGGGTAGGTGACCTTGGTATCTCTTTTGCACTGAATAATGGGGCATGTCCTTTTAGCCACCAGTCCTGTGACTGGTTTCCCATGCAGATGATGGAGAACATGGTGTGCGTATCTCCCATCAGAGGACAGATAGGAGAAGATGCTCTTTTTAGACTTAATGTGTCTCCCTCTAAGCATCTGCTGGTGCTGGTGGGGACCAAGAGGTGCTGAAGGTCAGATCCAAGCCCTGTGGAGAGGAGCGATCCACTACTGTCACCCCAAAAGTTCATCCCATGGGTGGCCTGTACTCACCCCACTTGCACAAATCCTGCCCTGCTGGTTCCCACTGTGGTGTCTCCTATCCCCGTTCTTCTGTTCTCTGCCCAGTGAGGATCTGCTGTAGCTGTGCACCCACATACAAGTGCTGCATAAAGTGTGTGTCTTCTTGTCTGTATGTCAATCCGTGCTCCGCTGTGGGTGCTGAGAGGTGCCACTGGCATGGCCACAAGCGATCCTCCCCAGGAAGCAGTGGGATTGCAAAACAGGCAGCAGGAAAAGTGCTCTGCAAGGATCATTTGCATCCTCTCGTCCTCCCACAGGAGGAGGATGCTGCAGGGAAGAGATGCGGACTGGGGATGCTCAGGCAGGGGAGTGCCTTCCGCAGGGCTTGAGGCTGTGGGCAGGGTGGCAGAGTGGGCAGTGGGCAGGATGCTCCAGCCACGAGAGGGCACTGCATGGCACGGCACAAAGCCGGGCTGTGCCAAATCGCGGGCTGGTCCAACTTAAAGGCCGTGCCAGACCGTGGGCCTTGCCAAACCAGGGGCTGTGCCAAGCTGCTGGCCCTACGGGGTGGTCAGACATGCCAAACGGCGAGCCATGCCAAGTGTGGGCCGTGCCAGCCTGGGGACCACACTGGGTCATGAGCTGTGCCAAACTGGGGAGCATGCCAGAGAGCAAGCCATGCCAAATCCCACGCTGTGCCAGCCCCCTCTGCCTTGGTTCCCAAAATCATTTAAGCAGCCAGCTGCCATCAGCTTCCAGCCCCAACCTGCGTGTCCCTGCCACCAGTGTGGCGCCATCCCTGTGGGGTCCCTCCTGGAAAGGGCCATGACAGGGTGGAAAAGTCCAAGAAGAAACAGGGAGCTTAGGTAGAAATTCATCTTTTTATCACTGTCACCCTGCTCCTGGGAGATGCTGGGGATGTCCCCTCACAGTGACATTAATCTGGCCCTGCAGGCACATCCCCGGTTGGTCCAGCAGCTCCAGGTGGCTTGGGGAGGTGACAGCCACAGGAACATTGGGGAGGAGGTGCCATATCCAAGGGGGCAGTGGCAGAGCCTTGTCTGACCCTCAGCTGCCCTTGCCTTGAGCACTGCTGCCCTGCAGCATGCTCTTCTGTCACCTTGCTGCTGTATTTACTATTTCTTCCTCTTCCACCCCCTCTTTTGTGTTGAGACAGACTTCCCCGTCTCTATGGAAACCTTCCTCCTCTCCCCTCATTTCTTCAAAGAGGTTTTCAGCTGCTTCTTTAGAAAAGAGCTATTTTTAGCCCCGGCTTCCCCTGCTCCCCCACCCTCTGCTCTCAGCACACACTTTTCTGAATGAGCTGCACCCACCCGGCTGCCACCAAGCACCCATGGGTGCCACATAGCTGGTGAAAGAGCTGCTTATGTTCAGGTCCATAGCCCAGATCCTGTCATTTCCCTTGATTTATTATTATTTTATTTTTTTTTCCAGGGGTATTGAAATAAAGGAAAAGCTTCAGTTTTGCAGAAAGGTCCTAGGAGCATCTGCAGTCTGCAGTGTTCCACTGCCAGGTCCTTGTTTAAGAGGATCAACAGTATCCTTTGGGACAAGCAGAGTTCATCCACTGTCACTGGCTTCCACAGTTGAGCAAGGTGTGAGCTCCAGACAGGAGGGGCTTCCAGACAGGTCCTTTCAAAGCCTGCCTGGACAGGCTGCCCTGAGGCATGCAGGTCAAGGGGTCAATCTGAGACCACCACCACTGAAATCTCTGGGGGCTGCCTCCTCCCAAATCAAACTGTGCCATTGCATATGTTGGCATCTTCATCCTGTCCACGATCCCATTTTTGCTGACGAGATATGCACACCTGCATCTGCCTCGGTGAGCAGGAGGTGAATTCTACTTTTCCACTTTAATCACATTAAAAATGCAGAAACACTGCCTAAAGCCTTGGTGCTGGAGGAGCATGGTGATGTCTGAGGAGCTGCCCTGAGCTGAAGCATGGGTAGAAGAAATTCAAGAGTCTATCAAGAAAATGAATAGTAACAAATGGCCAGGTCCAGATGGTCTTAAGCACATATTTCCATGCAGGATATGATAATCCTAGCAATCCCATGGGTAAACCTGACAGAAGAAGCATGGCCAGTGAGGCCTTGCAGGAAGAAACCATGCTTCACCAGTCAGAATAGAAAGGAAAATCTTTTTGGGTACTAACATCTGTTTAAAAGATAGGAAGTGATGTATCAAACCTGAGGTGTCCTTAGGAAGGTATGGTTTGGCGAGAGAGGAAGTGTCCTGGAGAAGACTCCAGCATCCTGGAAAAGTCACATTTGGGAGAGCTGGATGATCCAGCTGGGAAAGGGAGAGAAGGAAAGGGCTACAAAAATGATAACAGAAAAAGTAAATGACTCTTAGAGAAATTTCCAAGCAGCAGATGTGAAGGCAGCACATGAAGTTGTTTCCCACACAGCTTCAGTGTGCAAAGCTGCTGGAGGCAGGCAGGGTTCAGCTGCCAGACCTTCAGGTCCCAGGCCTGAACACCAAGCTTGCCTTGGGGTGTTAACTGCTGCAGTGGCATTTACCTTCTGCCCTTCATAACCTCTGCAGAGGAAGCAGGGACATCCATCCTGCTGTCACACCATGCCCCATTCCATGGCCTATGTGTTCCTCCTGACTCCTGCAAAAGCCACACTGGTAAAGAAAATCCAACCTGGGGAATGAGCTGGCTGTCAGCACCGACCATCTCAGGTGCAAGGTCTTCTCCATGCAGTCCGTCAGCCCGAGTAGTGGTGTGGACTGGAAATTCTGCATAACCTATGATGTCTAGGCATGTGCCTCAATTCAAGGTTCACCCCTGGGTGCTGTGATGTTTTAGGTATGGACACCACCCTCTGCACATCAGAGGTGCTGTGGCAAGTGCCTTGTGCTGCTTTTCATGTAAACCCAGGTGGCATGTGCCAGACATGGGCCCTGTCCTTTCTCCAGGGCTGTTTGGGCTCATGGTATTCATGCCACCTCTCACATCTCATACTTTAAGACATCCTGTTTTTCATGCTTGCTTAAGCACCATGCTGGTTAACCACACAATGACTGAATCCGGCAGCTAGAAGCACCACAGCCCTCGGCGGAGCTGACACAGGAAGGAACAAATCAAGGTCTGGCAGGGGTAGATGTACCAAGGGCTGCTAAACCCATGGCCTGTCTCTGAGCATCCCCAAACAGAAGCTGTTTCCTTCTGGCTTTAAATCTCCTGCTGCTGCTGGCTCTGGCTGGGAACTGGTTTGGTCCCACACAGAACAGCCACCGGGAGAGAATTCGGAAACAGTTGCCCTGAAGTTGGTGCAAAGCGGTTTTGCTCATCAGCTTGGCTCACCACCACCAACACCACCCCCACCACCTCCCAGCTCACCAGCTGCCCTGGTGCTGACAGCAAATCGAGAGAGTGAAGAAAGGCAAAACCACACGAAACCAAAAAAGCTGAACACTGCTTTTCAAGGATCCTGCACAACTGCAGAAGTCAAAGCTATCAGGCAAGGCGAGGGCAGAGCTCAGGCCCCACTGGAGAGCCCTGTGCCACTCCATGCAGACAGGGAGACCAGCAGGGTCAGACAATGATTTGTAAAACTGAAGACTTCAGAGTTCTCCTTCATTGCTGAGTTCCCCTGGTCCAATCCTGCTGCTCTGCTCCCGGCCCTGACCATCAGTTTGGAGCCTTGTACAGGGCCTGCCAGGGTTTCAGTCTCACAAATAGGATTTGCAAAGACATCCAGCACTTGGGATAAGAGCCTGACAGACTGCAGGAGCCCTCACATTCCCAGTTCAGCAGTGAAGTAGAATAAAATCCCCCTTGCAGGGACCCTTGGGTTGTGGGATGCAATACAGCAGAGTTTGCATCTGAAATTCAACTTGTGCTGGCACCGTCTCTGATAATTCATGTAGGGGACCCCTCTGGCAATCTGGGTCCTGAACCAGACCCAGCCTTTCCCACACTTTCCTGGCTCATGTCACCCATCCTAAATCTCAGCCAGGGTTTCAGCTGTGTGATGGTTCAACTTGCTTTATGGTATCCAGCTGTTTACCCCAAAGCAGGAAGGTACCCTCTTGCGTTTTAAATTGAATCTGTGAATACCAGAGGCAGGTGATTTAAAGGAACCCAAAGCAAAAGGAACCCAAAAAGTCTCCAGGTCTTCACTGTTCCAGGAAGACCGCTTCCCACCAGTCTCTAATTGCTTGCAGATTGCCCAACTGTGGAAGTGAGACTGCTTCCAGCTGCTGCAGATTAAATGCAGCTTGTAAAATCGTAATTTATTTTTCCATTCCCCTCTCACTCTTCGATATTTTTAAGACAGCTGGTAACCTAGAAAAGCTCTTACATTGTATGGCCAAACTCGCTTTTGGGTGCAGCCCAAAGACATGATAGAAAGCCAAGGTCAATGTTTTCATATGAGCTTCAAGCCTCATTTCTTGAGATCTCCGTCTACGATTAGGATGAGTGGTTCAGTGCCTCCACTTGCCAAAACATCACCAGTGACATCCCTTTGCGTGACATTTAAAATCAAAATTTCAAGTCTTTGCATGGAGTGACTTCATTCTAAAAAGAGAGCACAACTCTTCAGAAGGCTAGTTAGGATGCTGGAAATATGCAGATTTTACCCCAAGATTTTGTTTCTCCAACACTGAATTTTATTCCTGAGAACTACAGTAAATTTCAGTTTATGAAAAAAGAGTGGTGAGTTCATCCAAGGAATGTATCTCAAACCTCATCCTTGCCCCACTCTTCATAACCTGAATGTCTCCCCTCTGCTCCATCTCATCTTCAAACCCCCTTGTTACACATGCAGAACGCTGACCCCATGCTCCAAGGTATGTTTTAGCTATTTTATTGAACTTTGTGTATGAAATAACAGTTTTAAGTTCTAATGAAAAACATTAAAAAAATAAATTCAACATCAGGTAAAAAAGTCACACAACCAAAAAAAAATCACTCATGTTTACTGGTAACTGAACACAAGACCCATGGTGCAGTGGAGATCACCAGGACAACAAGATGCATCGGCTTGTTTTAGCATCAGAACAGTATCAACAGAACAAGTTGAAACAAGTGAAACACAGTTCACTGGCCAAACCAAAATAAAAAAGAAATCAGAGCAACAAGACTGCACTTTATGTCTCCAGTCAAAAATTGCATTGTTTCTGTGGCACCTGATCACTCCTTGCAGAGAAGACTGCTTGGTTTTTCAGTCTGATGCACTGAATTTCACAAGGCAATATTTCACTGTTCAAATATATCCATGTGTGGTCCTGCTGAGACAGTCATGGAGACCTTTCAGTACCACCCAAATCACTCACAGCCCAGTGACAAGCACACAGACAAGGGAAAGCAAAGTCAAAATTATATCCAGCCATCTCAGTCACAGGAAGAAACCATGAAAATAAATTGCATAGTAAATGATGGGAAATTAATAAATGAGGACCTCCTCCTGTGTTGGAGTCAGGCTGCAGTCGGTCAGGCTGCAGCAGCCCTCTCCTGCAATGTTTTTGGGACTTCCTTGAAAGGTCCTAAATTCAGCCATGGGAATACTCCACCCTCAACAATAAAGGCAACTTTCTTCCTAACACGTCATTTTAGGTGCACACAGATTAAGTTTTTAGGCACTGCTTTACTGGCACTGCAAGGCCTGAATAACTTGAATGGTCAAGTCCCCCTCCCCATACACTAATGGCAGCAAGAGGGGCATGGCAGCAAACACATCATTTTGCTCTAAAACCACCCCATTTCAAGTACTGGTCTGCGATTTCCTGGCATTGCTACTTCTCTTAATATAATTCATTGTGCATGTCCAGATATTTCAATGACTTTCCTGATGCCAGGTACGGTGTTCTTCTCCAAAATCGCCCTCAGAAATTGTAGGATCCATCTGAAACAGTATCAGTGGCCTGGCTTCAGAGTAGTCAGAGAAAATGGGTATGGAAACATACTGGGGACAGCAGCATCTCAGGCCATGTATTTTGAAGATGCACTGATGATGTCATCTTGGAGAGGGCAGAAAAGTGTGAAAAAGAAAGGCAATTTACCTGTATCAAAGGCTGGCAGACAAAAACACCAGGATTACAGAGCTTTGCAATTTAAAGGGGCCACTGCATGGCTTTAATCTCAGCTCAAGGGATAACCTTCTAGAGAAGTCTTTGTAACAAAAAGAAAAGCAATAGAGTGGGGAGCACACTGTCTCCCAGAGCTTTTTAGGAGAGAAAAACTGTCCCATGAATTCCCTAATTTTAAAATATTTCAGTAGTGGTAGCAGCACGTGAACATCTGTTTCAGAGAACATCCGCGTGTGTTTAATTACAACCATCTGCACACAGAGGCTGATTTTTGAGGGTTCTCACCAGCACTTGTGGAGAGAGGCTGGAGGCCAGGCCAGTACTGCAGAAATCCTGACTTTTTCCCCAAATCTAGGGGAGCAAGCAGAACAACCTCACAGCACTGTGTGCATCATTTCTGAAAGCCCTCTCCAGCCATGCTGCTGAGCCCCATTCCATCCACTGTGTCCCTGAGTGTTCATGAGCACCCTTGTAGCAATTGAGACACCTTGTGAAATCTTTTGCTTTCTAATTTTGCCTGTTTCTTACAACATCCCTTGGCTGGTGTGCATGAACATCATCCTAGTGGCTTTATGCAACCCTACTGCCTCAAGTACCACCCTGTCCCCTTGGGAGTTTGACAGAGCCCTCCAGTGCCACTTAGAGCGTCCTACTGGCTTTCCTTGCAAATCTTCCAGGTTGGGCCCCACAGCAAAACTCTTGTTCACTTTAATAACAGCCCGAAAGGGAGAAGGGATGGTGGGCAGCATTTGCTGCAGACAGCAGCAGGAACGTATACATGTTCAGTGTCTCAAGAGCACGTACAATGCATGAGTTCTCATCATCTGAACATAGCTTTGAAGGGCCATGAATAAAGATGAGCAGCCTGCAGTAGGATGATTATGCGAATAAATATATGCTACTTTTTTTGGATTTTATCTTGCTGTCAGCCATCATTAAATCAGTTTTTTTTTTTTTTAATTGACTGGATATATTTTTTATTTGTCTTCCCTTGCCAAAGTCAGATCTTTCTCCCCACCCCCTTCCAAAATGGCATTTCAACATGGCTCTCCTGACATGATGGTTATCTTTAAAACACAAAAGACTATATTCAGAGTCGTGGCAACACAGATAATATACTGGACCAACAGTTGAAGTCTATAAAACTCGCAGTTACTTTGATAAAGCACATTAACAATTAGCTGGTTCAGCAACCAAGCAAAAGAAATCCAACAGCATGGAGCACACGTTTGCCAAATGGTGGTTTCATTCCCAGAGCCACTATGTACAATATCAAGAACAGGCTGAAATTAGGCAAATTTCCATCACTTTGAGATGTCTGTTGGGCAGGTTTGGGGCTGCATGGAAGAAGCAGAGTGGCCAGAACCCGTGGGGCATCTCTGCTTTAGGAGCTCTGGCTCAAACCTGACCCATAAAAGGCTCTGCTCTTCCCTTCACTTTGTTCTTCAAAGCACACATTTCAAACCATAACGGGGAGACGCTTTAACACAGTGGCTATTGAAACTGGAAAAGGTATTACACACACACATATGCCGTAAAAAAACTCTCTGTAACACCAGTGAAAAATAAAAATAACTTTTGTACTGATACATTCTATCCCCCCTCTTAAGGGCTACTATTTCATGTTCCAAAAGAAACTAAATTTAACACCTTTGGGACAAGGACTTCCCAAGAGCCGGGGCTGTGATGCAGTCCAGAAAATCAACTCTCCTCCTGCCAATGTGTGATCTTGTCTGGTGCTGGTGCCCTGCAGGTGACACAGACTGCCTGCTGAGGGATGCTGGATCTGACCTCCATGAGCACTTGGGGCTATTTGCAGTCCAAACCCACCAGCATGGCAGAAAGGTGCTTGCACCTCAATATATTTTCAGAAATTGTCAAAGTTTTTGTTCAATCTCCTTTGCAGCCTCAGGAGCAGGCTGCAAATGTCTTGTGCTGCAGAGGAAACTGCAAACAAATATTTTTTGCAGCTATTTAGCAGTTTGGGATGTGACATCATCCCAAAGAGTCCAGGTCCATCTCCCCTGAGCCTGCTGGCGGCTCCATCCTCTGCAGCGGGGAAGAGAGCACTGCTAGGTTGTTTGGGGCTCACAGTGAAGAAAGTGGGCTCATCCCCCAGACACTGGACACATGTTTGTGGTCCAAGCATTAATTTTGGTACTGGGGAACTGCAGCACAAACCAGCCTGGGGAGAGGACACAGTTGCCCTTTACAGGACACGAGAATGGATGCCTGGGATACCTGGGAAATTGGGTTGTTACCTGTGCCAGGTTGAGTTACAGTTAGCCATGAGGTGACAAAGCCTGCAAGCCCATCCTCAGAGCATCCATGCTGTGGTTATCACCAGATCCCCAGGGATTTGCTGGCAGAGCAATGTATGGGGTTGGGGCAGAGGGGATGCCTCTCGCAGCCACCTTGGGCTGGCCTTCAGGCAGGACGTGGCCAACAGTGAGGATAATGAGAGCCACTGCTCCAATTAGCTTTAATTTGAGCTTTTTTGGATTTCACACCTCAGAGAGCTCCACTGCCATAGTTCCCTGGCACCCCCAGCTCATCTCGTGGGCTCAGGGACCTGCTCCTGGGCTTCTGGCAGCAACCTTGGCCCTCAACCCACCTTCCTCTGCTCCCATTGCTGCTGAAGCCACCGTGGAGCCTGGTACCAGCAGCACCACACCCACACCCTTCCCAATGCATCCACAGCTACAGGGTTCCTACCACACTGGAAATAAATGCAAACAAGCCCAAGAAACCCTGTCCCACTGAGGGCCAGATGAACTCTTGCTCTTAGTTCCCCAAGGTAACCAATGTAGCTTTGAGTAACACTGCTGTTTTTTCACTTTTTTTCTTTGCTTACCATCCCAGCCCATTTTCCCTGTCCTGCACCTGTGCAGAGCTTCAGTGACTTTTGTTTTGGGAAGCCAAGGAATTGCTTCTGTAGCTCCACCACCACCATAGGTGCACGGGCACAGGAGGAATTCAAGCCCAAAAACGAGCCGTGGTTTGTTGTTGCTATTTTTTTTTTGTTTTGTTTTTAAATGAATAAATAAACATGACCTCACCAAAGTCAACATGTCCTTCTGAGAACCACATCAACTCCCCACAGTGGAGGGAATTTCTCAATTCTAATTTTGGTTGAAGTTTGCATGCAGGGCTTAGCCAGAAATGAGGACGACGTCTGCTGCTGAAGTACAGACAAGTCCAGAGCTTTCCCAGTTCTAGAGGACAGCTCAGAAGCCTACCTGGGCTTTGTTTGTCTTCAAAGCTCTGCTGCAAGAAGACATGGTGCAGACAGATGGTTGCTTTGCCATGGGTGTTCCCCTGAGCTTTCCCCCTTCAGAGCCTTTCTTCCAGGTAGATGTTTATTTTTAAAAGCATCCTCACTTGGGCTGTGACTCAGAGCATCCCACACATCTCCCGTGGATATTTCCTGTCCACGCCCAGGGTCTTGTTTGAAATGTGGGTGAACAGCTCAGCTCCCAGCATGTTGGTGGATGCAGCCCAGGAAAGCCAGGTTTTGCTGTCACCCTCCATGATGGACTCAAGAGTCTACTTCACGCAAGCTCCCATTTGGGCTCCCATTGCCTCCCCTTGTGCATCTTCTGCTTCAGAATCAGCCAGTTCATTTCACTTGGGCCAGCCCTGATGAGTGACTTGCTTTTGCAACAGCTACAAGAACCTCTTTCTCCTCCCTGCAGAGGTATTGTAGTGCAGGTGCAGAGGTTCTTGTGCCCAGCTCAATCCCACCAACATTAGTTTCACGCAGATATCCAACTTTCTGCAAGTATTGCCTTGCTTCTGCAACGGAGCATGCGCTGGGCATGTTTTAGCCTCAAAGCTGGGATGGCAGCAGGGTGCAGATGGAGCTGGGGAGGTGGATGAAGTGAGAGCCAGAAGCAAGAGAGAGCATCTACCCCTTTGCTGCTTGCATTGTACCTCTGCAGACCATTTATCCTTTTGAATCAGGCTGATGCTTACCCATACTGTCCTAGGAAATGCACTGAGGTTATAAACTGCCCGGTTTTGACAGCTTCACAGTGGACAGCCCACAGGGGAAGCCAGCAGAGCAAAAAAACACCAGTGTGCAAAATAAACCAGTGATGGGCAGAGCAGTGATGCATTTCCCTTTTATTACAGTATTAGGAATAAAATACTATAATATTAACTTGGGACCAAAGTACTGTGTAGGAGCAGAGACAGGTACATGAGCTCTCATGAAATGAAGTAGGGCATGACAACTCAGGATTGGGTTTTTCAGCTATTCCAGCCCTGGAAAACTGTCATTTCTTCTTTTTTTTTTTTTTTTTTTTTTTTTTTTTTTTTTTTTTTTCCACAATGTTTCTGAAAGCAAGGCACAACTTGTGGACTGGCTGACATGATTTTCCTCAGTGTTGGTAGAGATGGGATTTTCCTGGTGCATTATGAGGACTTGAAGTAAATCACAGCTTTGGTGTGGCACATTCCTACTTATAAAGAATGTATACAGGAAAGCCAGAAAATAGAACTTATTCACTTCCCACTGCTGAAAAAAGCCTGTGTCATTGGAAAGAGAACACTGTGAGCAACTGAATTTTCCCCATTTCCCTCCCATCCCAAGCAAAATATTTGGACTGCTTATTAGCAGCTCTGCTTAACATTTCCTTTCTGGTTACTTAACCTTTCTTTTTTTTTTTCTTTTTTTTTTTTTTTTTATATATATATTAATGAAATAATGTCCAAATGATTTCCACCTCCCCTCTGCCTTTTTTCTTGATTTGTTCAGTTTCATCATATTGCACATGATCTGAAAATAATCTTCCAGCTGAAAAGATGATCCCTGGTACATAATGCACTTGTGTTAGAAGACACAGATAGCATAGCAAATGTTTAACATGTTGGAGTGCAGGAGGACGGACCTTCCATCTGTCGAGGTTGGGATGTGTGTGATTTCCTTTGAGGTGTTTTATTCTTCAACACAGTCCTGAAGCTCTTAAATTCGAAGCTTCTGTTATCTGTTGGGCAGATCAAACAACAGTTTTTACGCACAGCCTGGCTTTGAAAACAAGCAACACATTGTTATTTTTTCAAGGCAAAGTGGAATAGATCTTGCACATTGGTCCCCTTGGATAACTTTACATCCTCATTCCTCACAAATGAAAAGTGAAAATTTGCTAATTAAAATTGCTTAACAGACTAAATACAACACAGTCTAAAGAGAGCTAAATCTAGAAAAAGAATCATTAAACATATTTCATTTATTAACTCTTATCTCACATTAATGACAAGTTCCAAATCCAATCCAGAATAATTAGCATGAAGTGGGTTTTCCTTATCACGTTTTTATCTTAATCAAGCTGGGTTTGTGAAGACTTGATATGATTTACATGGTATTAAGCAACTGCTCATAAATCTGATGCAGATTTCCTGAGATCAGCAAAGGGAGTGCAAGAGCAGGGGCTGATCTCACTCCCAAACTACAGGCTGAGCCCTCCAAGATCCAGCCTGACATAAAATCTTTAGTCCACTGCTTTCATCACTCTCATCTTCTGAAAATTTGTCCTCTGCTTTCAGTCCATAACCCAGCAATGGGAGCATCACTCTGCCCGCCCATGGATGGGACACAGCTCCATTTTTACAGGGTGCTGCAGGTTCACAGGCATTACACACCGAATGCGTCCTGAATTCTACCTCCTTCAAGGTGATATTTCAAGTGGGAATTAGTAAAGTTTCCTATAGAGAGGTTCATTAACTATATTAAAACCAGCGTGTGGTGTGCACTAATAAGACGAGCACTACCACCAAATCAGATTACGTGAGCCAGGTGCTTTGTTAGCAGCTGGTGATGAGACAGCCATGGGAAGGATCTGTGTTAATGGGTCAGAGCCGAGTGCTAACGAACCCAGACCCAGTGGTCCCAGCTCAGCCACCAAGCCCTTCCCCAAAAGGAGCCTGCTTTCCCTCAGGGGAGACACAGGCTGGAGACAGCAAGCTGGCAAGGTAGGACAGAATCCAAGCTCTTTGGATGCTGTGGGTGATGAGAGCAGGGAGAGGAAAGGGGGAGGTGGGATTTTCCACAGGAAGCAAATATGCCTTGCAAAGCAGCATGGTATTTGGGGAAATATGCTCGCAGCAGGGCTTAGAGCTCCTTGTAAGGGTCTCAGGGCATGCAGCTGCCCAAGCACCCGCTTATCCTGCTGTGCCAGAAAGGCAAATCATGTGCTGAACATGAACTGGGGCTTGGGGTTTAAAGGGGGGGGGTTACATCCTGCCCCCACCTGCCAGCAGGGAAGCACTCCTACTTTCCTCAGGATCTGTGGTAACACCACTGGGATCCCCCAGCATGGCTGGAGGGTTACACAAATGCAACCCAAATGAAGCCTTACTCTGAGTGCTCAGCCAGAACGGCCGCAGCTTGGGCAATGCCCTTCATTTGACGGAAGAGGGACAGCAGAGAGCGAGTTCTGCACACCCAGTACAAGGTGTACGAGGGCACGCTCCAGGCGCGTGCTCAGCCCCAGGGGCTACAGCACAGCAAAGCTTGCTGCTGCAGGAGCTGTCTCACCAGGCACTTCCTGAGTGCTGAGACACCTTGGCATGTAGTGAGATGAACCGGGATGGAGAGCAAGGGACACAAATGCAAGCAGAGCCCAGCTTTCTTGACCCAACCCAATCCAGCACTTTTGGGTACCCCAGTGTCTTTCCAGGATGTATCCCTGCCCTTGTAGACAGAAACCCCAAATCCTCAGCCTAAGGATAATGTTATTTCACCAAATTCAGCTAGAAGAGTAGCGGGAGTGAGAAGTCAGAAGCATTCATTAGATGGTGGTGCTCTGATTCCTGAAGGGATGCAGATGTATTCCCAGCATACAGGGGTGATGAAATCCTCCCCACTTCCACAGAAACAGAGGATATTAAACAGCAGCCATGGAAACTAGATGTTTTTCAAAAGGTGAAGCCAAATAACTTGTATCCAAGAGGTTGGAGCTGGTGAAGCAGCTCGCAAGACTGTGCATTGAGCATTTCTTGAGTCCTGGACCTGGAGGAAATCCAGGACTGGAAAATAGCTCCTGTTGGGCCAACTTTTTAAAGGATAAACAAAGTGACCTGCAAAAGGATGGGTCTGTCTCTCTTCCTCTGATCCCAAATAACATGCTGGAATGGCTGAGGCTTTGAATACAGAATTAAAGTGCAGGATGTAATTGATAACAATTAATGCAGGTTTGGGGAAAACAGATCTAATCACATTAACTTGATAGCTCTTCTTACTGAGCTCCAAGAATGGCTGATAAAGGTAAGTGCTATCATAATATTTTTCTGTAAGGGAGATGCATTACATCTTGGTTAAGAAAATGAAGCAATAAAGTCAATTTGCAGGACACTTCGCAAAGCCGATGAACCCAAGCTGCAATAACTTTTGCTTCTCCTTGTGTATGCTTTGCTTTCCCTGATCAGCACATTTTGCAGCCAGAATGAGAGAGACATTGCTGAAAGGTTTGGTCACTTTGAGTCAGTCCCAGGAGATGAACATCCAAGTCTGAATTTACAGTACACAGGTTCATGTTTAACCCAAAGTCCTGGGTTACACATTTTTGTCCTGCTGTGACAGCCCAAGGTCCAAATCATTACTGAGTTGTTTAATGGATGCAGAGACCAGTAAGGAGAGAGAAGATAATTTTGACTACAAATGTACAGAGATTTTGGGAGAAATGGAGCATAAGGATGAAAATGCAAGTGCAAAGATGAAGAAACCAAAGGAAATGGGAAGGGGAGACATAGTGCAGAGCTGGTGTCCCTGGGAAGCATGGTAAAAAACTGGGCTTTGCTCCAGATGGGGGAAATCACCCCAGTTTATGAGTTTTGGGGGGTCTACATAGTCTGTAACCTTCAAGTAAGCTGAAAACCATAAAGTCTTTGGGTGATTTCTTACTTCTTGCTCTAAAACCGCCTCTTCCTTTCACATCACATTTCAATGCTGTATTTCCAAACATTAAGCAAAGTCACTCAGTGTCATTTTACAGGTAAGAGAAACTGAAGCCAGAGGACTTGACCTGCCCAAAAAAAACACCCAGCAGGCCAGGAGCAAACACAGCCCAGACCTCGCTCATACTTCAGGTCTGCACCACAGTGAAGCCTGGTTTCATGGACCAGCTGCAAAACTGCACAGCATCAACATCCACACTGCTGTGTACTAAGATCGTTTTTTTTCTACCACTTAGCCAAACAGCAAATACATTTTTTCTGAAATGCAAAAACGCTTTGTGAAGTGTGCGTTCATCCTTTCTGTGCTCCATTACAGCCTTTGGGTGCTCATGAGAGCAAGATCCTGAACAAAGGTGCTGCTACAGGAGCCCTGCTCTCCCCCTGGAACTGAGCCCTCAGTGCTGCTGCAGCTGATCAAACCATGACACAATGCAAAAGGATTTTCCATATCTATCCG
Source organism: Anas acuta (assembly GCF_963932015.1). NCBI lineage: Eukaryota > Metazoa > Chordata > Aves > Anseriformes > Anatidae > Anas > Anas acuta. The sequence continues at coordinate 1,340,980 of NC_089002.1, read as the reverse complement.
CTATGGAAGAAGCAAGCAGAGCAGCTGGTGCTGGTCAGCATCAAAATAAAGCCAAATGCACTCTGCTTCCTTGACAGCCAGAGCAGAGATAGCCAGTGGCTGATGTAGTTGTGTGAGCCGCACATCCGAATCAAGTCTTCCCACACAGTATGTGTAAAGATGCTAAAAATGAAATGCAAAAAATGCAGAAGAGCAACAGACATGACAAAACATAGCTATACTCTGAAAAGCATCTGAATTACAAGTTGCAAGGAAATGAATCAGTACTGAACAAACCCAGCAACACATGCTGCCGTTTGCATCGCTTATCCAGGGGTCTTTCCATTTGCCAGCATGTCTGGGCAAAGATTATTGCTGTTATGAGCAGGTGAAGAGCAGCTATCAGGAAGTATTTTAGCTGCTCCCAACCACAGTGACAAGCTGAATGAGATAGGAGACAGGTTTTAATTTACTGGAGCATGTCCTGCTTCATAAGGAGAAAACTGATGGTGCCCTGCAGGGACGTTCATGCATGAAGGTTTCCCTGTCCTGCTACAGAGCACCCTCAGCACTGAATAGTCAGGCTTTGTGAGTAATAAGACATGGACAGATCCGTGAAGCTTGTGAGGTGCAAAAGCAGTGCCTTGTTCGTGGAGGGAAAAGTAAGCAGGGGGCTCACAGGGGATTTTCTCAGAGCATTTTTGGATGAGTTTTGCCAGCAGCAGGGATAACATGGCTCCATCTGAAAGAGCAGCATGGGACCCCGCACCCACCCTTTTTCCATATGGCGGATGGTTCTCATGAGCAAAAAATATGATTTGCTTTCTCCCAGTGACAAACAGCAGGAGCACAGACAGCAGCCCTGACGCCTTCCAAGCACAGAGCAGCAAACACGCGTCCTGTTAGGTGGGATGAATATCTCATTGACGGAGGCACCATTACTCATTTTCCTGCTCAGGAAGCCAAATGCAGAAGTAAAAGGTCTCGATTGTGTCCAGGGCTTGGTCACAGCAGAATCACGAGTGTACAGTGTAGGAGCTGGCTGCAGTGGGGCTGTTGTTGGAGCTGCTCTGCAGTGCTCTCCCAGGAGCAGATGTGCCCCACACTGTGCAATGGCTCTGTTGTTCATCAGAGCTCCACACCAGTCCTATTTGTGCCCTAAGAAAGCCCTAAATCACCACTCCTACAAAATATTCCAACGCTCCCCTCCCACCCCCTATGAAGGAGCAGTTCCCTGCACCAGGGAACATCCGCACCCAGATGTGCCCATCAGCTGGGTAATGGCTGCGGCCCCAACCGTGTGGTTCTCAAGGCAAATGTCCTATTGCAGACACGCATCACTCCAGACCTCGCCACCCAACGTCTGGTTCCTCATGCTGGTGAGGGCTCAGGCCACCCTGCACCCACGGGGCTGCCAGCCTGCAGCTGTGTCAGTGCAGCCCCTGCTATGCAAACAGCGCTAGGGGTGCTGCTAAGTGCAGCACAGCAACAGCCTGTCCTGAGCACATGCCTCAGCTACATAGCACCACCCAAAGACATGCCCCAGAGAGCCAAGCAACCTGTTCAGGCTATGGGTGTGAACCCACAACAGAGAAGGGTGCAGAACAGTACCAGCTCCATGGCAGTGAAAGAATTTATAGGACATTGCCCTACCCATGGCATCCTATTATGTGCAGAAAAACCCTATTTGCCTGCGCCCACTTGATTGCCTTGGCACAAGGATGCAGGTGTGTACCACAGACTGAACATTCCTTACCAGTACACACAGTGCATGAGATTGAAGGGTAGAATGCTTTGTGGTTAAATCCTATATGCCTGTTTTCACTTCCAGGTTTGCAGCCTGCCCAGAGATCACTTGTTAAAGCATTGAAATAGGGAAGAAGGCAGTGCCTTGCATCAGGCTGGGATGGGAGCCTCCATGCACTCTTACACAGATATGCATATTTTAAAAGCTTGGCAGAAAGAGGGCTCCAAACTACACAATTAAACAGATTTCATGCAGAATGCTATCCACAAGCACAAACTGCCACAAGAGACCTTGCCCTGCTCTGCCAGGAGTGACCCCTTGGCAGCAGATGAGCTCCTGATGATTCCTTTCCTTCTGCTGGGGAAGCTGCTGGTCTGCCCTTCATCTCTGCTAAACAGTCCATAAACTGGTGATGACAAAGAAAAAACAGTTTCTTTTGTCCCTTTTGTCAAGTAATGGAGCAGCAACAATTGCCTGGAAAGAAATCAGGCCCTCCTGGAGCAGAGATATCCCCCAGATCTCCTATGTGTCCACACCTGGGCGGGACAGATCCTGTCTTGTCTCCACTAGTACCTGGAGAGCATCTATTGGGCTGGAGAGCAACAGAACCCTTTTAGAAGAATGTAGGCCTGAAAACACACAAAAAAGGTGTAAATAAGCAGGAGAAAAAAAGTGAGAACACCAAAGCACCAAGCAGAAGGGCCAGGCAAGGGGTTGCTGCATGTTCCCTGTGTTCCCCTGAAACAAAGGCAATGCTGACCCTGTTCCGGGGAGGCATCCAGGACCAAAAAGCATCTGGGGAGGCAGGGACCCTAAAAGTCAGCCAGGAGCCCTGGACAATGACTTTTCTCCACTCAAGGCAGCAAGCTGTGCCATCCAAGCCCTGTGTCTTGCCTTGGGCATGCTCGGTGTCCAGATAAATTAGTTTCTTCGCAGCTTGCAAAGACTGGGGTTTAATGTTGATTCACAGGTAGTGGTTAAAACAGTCCTAAAACTGAAGAGGAGGCACATTGCAAGACAGCACAGGAAGCCCAATAACCAGCTGGCTATGAAGGGAGCAGTCTCGCAGCACTCCTTCCAATTCCTGCCATGACATGCTCAGCAGCCACTTTCAGAGGAGCGTCAGACCATGCAACAGCACAAAGTGTTTCTCTCACCGTACGTTACCCAGCGAGACACTGACAGCACAGAGGGAAGAAGCAGACAGAAATGGGGCAGAGTATAGCAGGGATATCCCTGTTTTTCTGCTTGCTACTACATCTCCAATTTCTGTGTATATCTTAAAGATGGAGCAGCAGTGCTTTGATGTTTTTCAGCAATGCCATTCTGTGCTTTAACAACTACAGTGGATGAAGTGGCTTCCTTACCATCTCCCTGATACTGTATCTCTAACTGACAATACAATCCGTTTTCAGCCATTCTGCCTCCACAAAATAAGGCGGGGATTAGACAGGAAAGCAAACGAACAACCAGCAAAGTTTCTGCTTATTTTAGATTGCATTGAAACTGAAAATTGTATGCTGCCAGTTCCAGGCAAACATGTGGTTTCTGTGCAGCTGCCACAGCGAAAATGCAGAAGCAAAACTCATCGGTGAGCTCTCCCAAGGGGGAGTGCTTCCACTGCTTTTAAACTCAAATCCTCCTTTTAGGAACAGGCATGTGGAAAGGCTTTAATAACAATAAGTGAGAGTTTATAGCAAGAAGCGACATCTCAGCCTGCCAGCAGTCTGGGGAAAAGGTGCTTGGGGGTACTCCAGAAAGCCCCGTGTTCATCAGTGCTCCCTGGGAAGCTGTCAGGATGAAGGATGCCAGGACTGTCACCTCCTGCAATGCTGTGGAGCATCCCCCTAATAAAGATGGTTTGAGCAGATCCTCAGCTAGAGAAAACTACCACAGTTCCAATAAAGCTGTCACATACCATTAGCTAAGAAGCTGCTTTGATGTTTTCCTTGGTTATTAACGTTTTATTAACTGGTGAGGACACTGGGGCTAAGGAAGAGTGTTACATGTATATGTTACAAACTGTCCTGACCCTTTTAACATAAAGTCCCAGCTAAACTCCAATTTTGATGTGGCCAGTCTCTCTCAGAACAAATCCCCCTTTCCGTACCTTAGGAAAGTGCACAATTTGCACAGGTTGGGGTCAAATTGTTCTTTATTGAAGGAGGCATTTCCTGGCATTCCCGTGCACTTCACCACCTGCAAGGAGTCTCTTTGCTCTCATCCCAAAAGCCAGTGAAATTGAGCACAAGCTGGGGACCAGGTGCTTAAAGCCACTCCAGGCCCTATGACCTGCCAGCCCCATAAGCTTGCTTCTACCACAGGGACCAGCCTGAAACACCAAAATTCGGCAAATAACTCCTTTTTATACAGAATTGAAGAAATCCCACTTTACAAACGCAGCACAGCTTTCCTTCAGTGCCTGCCTACCTAGAACTCACTGTGCAGCACTAAAAAGCAAAGTGGAAAGCAAATATAATCAGAGGAGCCATAGGATGGTATTCCATTTACCTGACATGCACAAAAATACATGAAGGCAACGGGGGGAGCTGGAAAACAAAACGAAGGAGTGGAAAACATGAGGTTTGTTCCCAAAAGCAATGTTATCTTACAATGCAAAAAATCTCTACCCCGTGCAAAGCTCACCTGATCCCATCAGATGTCCTTTGGCCCCTGGTGTACACGGAATGATGAAGGAGGCACGCTTTCCCTGGAGGGGTTTAGGTTACTTTTCAATCCTGCTCTTAACAGATCTGCATTTGTCCCCCTTGTTTCCAAAGTCTGCCACACTTTCCCAGCTGAGTTTTCCTGGTGGCTGCTCGGGGCCATTCTTGCCCTTGGAGGATGCTTTGGGGGAGCTTCAGGGTTTCATGTGGCATGGGGCAAGCACGGTTCTTGGTGGTGTAGCGCCACTGCTGCTATGTCCAAGCGGCTGCTCATGTCTGCAGGACGAGGCTTGGCTCCCAGATTTCACTGCCAAGGTGTGAACTCTTCTGGGAGGAAGAGGGGAGTTTTGGGGTGTGCTTATTGCCTACAGGTGGGTGTTTGGTTCATGGGGACACAGTGCAGAAGGGGGTGCAGCGACAGGATGGGGATGCAGGAATGGGTGCCCTGCGAGTTGCAGAGACACAGTGTCCTGCGGAATGGCAGGGCTGGAACCATCTGGAAAGGTTTTTGCAGGAACGACAAGGACCGAGGGGGATGGGAGAAAGGATGCCATGACAACCTTTTGGGGTTTCCCAGGAAACTAGGGTAGCCATGGCAACTGTATCACTCCAGTCCAAATTAGTGACTTCCGTTGGAAGGCGTGTTCACCACTCTAATCTTCTTGCGATAAGCAGCTGTATCTCTCCTAAATGCATTGCAAAAAGGTGGAAATATCCCTTTTTGTCCAGCTTGGTGGGTCTGAGGCTGCATGGCCACAGCAAGGAGCCCATCGCAGAGCTGGCATCTCCTGGTCCTCGCCGGCATCACTCCCTGCATACCATAACCATTCAATTTTGCCTTTTGCCTTCCCCCAGAGCACACAGACCCGCTGTGCGGCCACAGATTTTATGCTGGATGGAATAATGCCATAGTGCTGCAGGGGAAGGGAATTAAGAATAGAAAATTAGTGTTTTGGTTTTTTTGTTTTGTTTTGTCTTTAAGTCAGAACTGATTGCACTTGGTCTCTGACCAGATTAGAATTTCATAAATGATCTAGTGGGAGAGAAAAGGCAATCTGTGATGTGCCCGTAACGGCACACCACATGTTTCAATATTAAGCACCATTTAACAATGTGGTAACAGAGACTCTCTGCAAAATTAAATGGTTTTTTCCTCCCAGCCCCCTTATAGTGTGCTCTGCAACATGTTTTCCTCGTCTCCCCACCCAATCCAGGGCTGCTAATCCAACAAGTGAGCTTATGTGATGGAAGGGAAATCGGCTCCATGCTGCCTGTAGGGAAGGGGGGGGAGAAATCAGGAGCAAAGCAAGATGTCCCCAAAAGCAAGAAAACAAAAGCAGCCCTGCAACACGTTGCAGAACAAACACCTGCTTCAGCGGTGAGAGTGTTTTGTCTTCTTCTTCCACCTCTTTAACTGTTAGCTGTCCTCTTCTCTTCAGAGCAATTTAAATCCCTTTAAGATCTTTAGAAAGGAAAGATCTAAAAAAATAAATGTATAAAAACAAGGGCATACACAGACTGACGATGGTGCATGTTCCACACAACACCAAGTACACAGTCACTTTGCATTTATTATTTTTTACCACATCCTCGGGTTTTGCTGCTGTTTTGTTTTTAAACATCCGTAAAGATCTTTTTGATATTCACACAGTTGGGATTGTTTGTGGTTGTGCAGTTCCCTGTCTTAAAGGCAGCCTGTTTGAATGCACTGTGGTTGATTCCCCCCTCTTCTATCACCATGTACTCGGACTTGCTGAGGGTGGAATTGCTCCGTGCCTTCCTCATCTCCTCGGTAGACGAGAGGTGCTGGCAGCTCCCAACATGCATGTACTGGGCTTGCTCCTCGCCTTCTGTCTCCCGGTGGTAGAAATAGTTGAAATTGGAGACTATCACGGGCACGGGCAGAGCAATGGTTAGCACCCCCGCGATGGCACACAGAGACCCCACAATCTTGCCCCCAATGGTGATGGGGTGCATGTCCCCATAGCCCACTGTGGTCATGGTCACCACCGCCCACCAGAAGGCATCAGGGATGCTACTGAAACCTGAACTGGGGTCATCAGCTTCTGCGAAGTAGACAGCACTGGAGAAGAGGATGACGCCGATGAAGAGGAAGAAAATGAGCAAGCCCAGCTCCCTCATGCTGGCTTTGAGGGTCTGCCCCAGGATCTGCAGCCCCTTGGAGTGTCGGGAGAGCTTGAAGATGCGGAAGACCCTGACCAGACGGATGACTCGGAGGATGGCCAGGGACATGGCTTGCTGGCCATTGCCTTGCCTCTCTGCCAGCTCAGTGCCCAGTGTGATGAAGTAGGGGATAATGGCCACAATGTCAATGATGTTCATGATGTTCTTGGAGAAGGTGGCCTTGCTGGGGCAGGCAAAGAAGCGGACCAGCAGCTCAAAGGAGAACCAGATGATGCACAAAGTCTCCACCACAAAGAAAGGGTCAGTGAAGGATGACACCATGGAAGTGGCCGAGGACGAGGAGTTGGTGAAAACATCAGGTGGGAGAGGGCCACCGCCTGTCCCAAAGGTCCCCCCAGTTCCCTCATAGTCGTGGTCATCCCTGAATTCAGGCAGGGTCTCCAAACAGAAGATGACGATGGAGATAAGGATGACCAGGACAGAGACGATGGCAATGCCTCGGGCTGGCCCAGAGCTCTCGGGATATTCAAAGAGCAGCCACACCTGACGCTGAAACTCCTTGTCTGGGAGTGGCCGCTGCTCCTCCCGAATGAAACCTTCATCCTCCCGGAACTTCTCCATGGCCTCCTCCCCTAGCTGGTAGAAGCGAATCTCCTCAGAGAAGATATCGATGGGGACGTTGACGGGCCGTCGGATGCGCCCACCTGACTGGTAGTAATAGAGGATGGCGTCGAAGCTGGGCCGGTTGCGGTCAAAAAAATACTCGTTGCGGAGGGGGTCGAAGTAGCGCATCCTCTTACGGGGGTCTCCCAGCAGCGTTTCAGGGAACTGCGCCAGTGTCTTGAGCTGGGTCTCGAAGCGCAGCCCGGAGATGTTGATCACCACCCGCTCGCAGCACTCGTGCTCCCCACTGCCCGCGGGGTGCCCGGTGGGGCCGGCGGCCGGAGGCAGAGGGTGGTCGTAGCGGTCCCCCACCAGCAAAGGGTGCGGATGTTGCGGCTCCTCCAGCAGGGGGTCTCCGCCGCCGCCCCCCCCCACCACGGTCATGCTGCCTTCCTCCGCCTCCTCGCCCTCTTCCTCCTCGTGGGGCCGGGGGCCGGCGGGGGGCGGCTGCTCGGTGTAGCCCAGGTTGTGGTGGCTGCTGCTCGGCGGCCGGCCGGCGGAAGAGGCAGCCGGAGAGTGGAGCAAGCTCCGGCGCTCGTCCATAAAGGTATGGGGCGGAAGGGGAAAGGGGGGGGCGGGAGGGAGAGGCGGCGGTCGGAGCCTCTTCTTCCTCCTCCTCCTCCTCCTCCAGGCAGAGGCAGAAGCAGCCGTCCCGCTCCTCCGGCGGCCGCCGCGGCTCTGAGCAGCCGAGGCTGCTCTCAAAAAATCCGCCCCCAGCCCTGGCACCGCCTCGCTCAGCCGCCAGAGCACCCCCCGGCCCTGCCCCGCAGACACCCCCCCGCCTCACTGCCCCCTCGGCCCGGGGAGCCCCTCGGGCACGGCTCGGGCATGGCCTGGAGGGAAGCGGCGCCTTGGCCGGGGGGCGCCGGGGGGCGTCGCGGGGCTGGGAGCGGGCGCGGAGCTGGCGCTGGCTGGAGGCGCATAGGGCAGAGAGCCCGGGGGGGGGGGGGGGGGGGAGGGAAAGGGGGAGTGCGAGTGCGTGTGTGTACGCGTGTGCAGGGGTGTGTGTGTGCAAAAGTACGTGTGCACATGTTTGCCTGTGCGTGTGCATGTATGTGTGTGGGTGTGCTTGCGTGTGTGCATGTTCACATGTTTGTACATGCACGTGTGCATGTGTGCACACAGGTATGTGTACGTGCATGTGTGAGCATGTGTGCACATGCATATGTGTGCATGCCTATCTGCATGCACATACTTGCATGTGTGCATGTGCATCCCCACAACAAAATCAACGGCAAAGTGAAGCTGAGCCACCTCGACAAAGGCAGTTTCACTCTGATCCCCGGTCTGCATTTCAGACTTTCCTGCAAGAGAGCTTAAGGCTTTCATTTTTTTTCTTGCTTCAGCTGATCTCTTTTGCAAATAATTCAGCTTTGGTCAAATGGGATTTTTTTTTTTTAAGAAAGCCCCCTCCACAGATACGTTGTGCTGGCAACTGCAGCATCCCCACGACACATGCACACAGGGACACCCCCGCACAGTCCTTGCACCCTGCTCTTCCACCCTGGTTCCCCATTTTCCCAAGCCCCCTTGGTGGCTCCCTAGAAGTGCTTGCATCCCAGCCACGGGCCAGGTGAGGCTGCAGGAATTCAGGCCATTGCTGTGACTGCGGGCCCGGGGCTGTGCATGAACGGCCACCACACTGCCACTCCCACAGGAGCCCCGCCATGGAGGAGGCAAAAACCCTGCCAGCAGCCCTGCTTCAGCTCCTCACCATGGTTATTTTTAACAAGCACAGCCTCCAGAAGGTAGGGAGAGAAACAGATGAAAAGATCAAACTTATTTATACTTTAAATTAGAAACAAGCTGTACAAAATATACAAACCCATGGGGGAAAACAGCAATAAATATTTCTGTAGGAGCCGAGTCTGTACTACACATGGAAACAGATCTGAGCAAGCCCAGCCTGCCTTCCCCTTTCTGCTGACAGGTCTGAGAGGGGGTTACAAGCCCCCAGGCAGAAGATGTCATGGAGGTACCCCATTGTCAGCCTCAGCGAGGTGTCTGGCCCAAAGGATGCTCCTGGATGTGGTGCGTGGCCAACCACCAACCACCAGCAGTAGCGCTGCCCTGGCGCTACGTTTTTCACGTTGGCAGCGGGGCAGCAGCTCAGCACGGCTGTTGGAAGACAGCCACATGAAGGGACACTCATCTGCAGCCCATGTCACCCTGCCCTGGCCTTGGACACACATTCCTTGTCACCACCTCCTCAGCTTTAAGCCCCTTTTTTTGAGTCCTGTGCTGTTTACTGCTGAGCGTTGCCCAGGACAAGGGAGCGAGGGCAACAGGCTTCTGGCCTTGCTCCCCCACCATTCCTATGGCAATTGACAATGCTAATCAGCAACATGTTTGCAGCAAAGCATCCCTCCCATTCTACACAGCATCACATGGGACAAAGCAGGAAACTGAGCTCCAGGGCATCTTTAACCCCTGAAGTGCCATTACTGTTTAGAGGATCAAAAAAATTCCTGGAAACAACTGTTCCTATCCAAAACCTAGGCACTGCTGTCTGCAGTTTTCATGATTGTGCAACAGCCATCATCTGCTCCCTGCATACATGTGTGTAGCACTCACAGAGTTTTCTGGCTCATCTCTTTGCTAGGATTTCTGCCAATAAATCACTGTCATCTGGTCGAAGACAAACAAACAGGGCTGCTTTATACCATAAACATTTATTGATGACAAAAGGCTTAAGGCAACAAGGCATAACATCTGTAATTGCAACAGTTTACATGGACCTTAGTTGGGGGAAATTCTTTGGAAATCAGTGCCGGCCCTATCAAGAGAGCCATGTACCTTCAGGATGCTGCTGGGAAAAGCCCTTCCCTTAGAACCAGGCAGAGGACTGGTTCCCCCATCAGCTGTAGTGCAGCAGCAGGCATTAATCCCTCAGCTCTGGGAAGCTCTGGTCCAGCATCACCTGGCTCAAAGAGTTTTGGGGGGGGATCTAGCCCAATGGCCCAAAGCACTGTGTGGCCACCTGGCCCTCTTTCTTCCTTGCTGCTTCCACCCAATCCTATAAAATCTAATTAAGCTCTGCCAGGCCAGCAGCTCACTACAGCTAGAGTGACAGCACCTCCAGCCCTGCAGGCATCCCCGCAGGGGGAGAGGAGCGGGGTTGCACACAGGCACATCACCAAGCCCACAGTTGGTCAAGCAGCCCAGATTGTGTCCCAACCACTTGAGCATGGTTGCAGAGGCATGGGGTCAGTTTGGGTCCAGGACAACCAGTGCTGATAAAAGCCTAGGGGAAGGGACATCTCTGCAGTCTCCCTGTTGCTTTCCTGCAAAGTGCAGCATTAAACACTCCTCCAGGCTGTGGCTTTTCTGTTTAATGCAAGATGTCCACATCCTTCCCCTGTGAGATCCTCTCTGCTTTTTCATCCAATTCTTCCGTTGCATCTGGTCTCAACAAATTTAATTTTATTCCTAAGGGCCATTTAGGAGATTCCCCCGTGCAATGATCTACAGGCTGACCTATAACATCAGCTGCAGTTACTACAAAGCAGAAGAGAGAGCATCACTCTTCATCCTGTGGCCTTCTTGGGGTGGATTTCCAAGCAGCGAGGACACAGCTTCACCTTTCCCACTGCCAGACCAACCCAATGGGGATACTCCTTCAGACTCCTCCCTGAGCACAGAAAGCCTCCAGACCCTTCATCCCAACCCCCAGCTGGTCCCAGGCATGGGTTCCCTGCCTTGAAACCTTGCCAAACTCCATCTCAAGGAGCCTTTTGGGCTTGGCCTTGTTCCACCCCACCCCTGCCTTATCCCCCGCTAGCCCCACTCAGCGCTGTGTGTCCTCCAGCCTCAACACCTGTGTATGTTGGAGAGTTCTGCCCTCCCTCATTCTGAATGGGAACCTGCCTCCATTGACAAATCTGGGACAAATTTGCAATTCTTTATTTCTGAGGATCAGAAACCTTTCAGTGCTAACACTGCTACAATAATACCTTAATGCACCATAAATGTATTGTCTCTCTTCCCACAGCAGGGAAAGCACAAAGCTCCAGCTGCTCCACTGGGACAGGATTAACTCACTCACGACAATTCTCATGTTGTTTTGGAAGCATGAGTTCATCTTGACCTACCTCTGCTGCTTGTAGCCATACTCAATCATAATTCTGTGCAAACATTACAGGTGAAGGGGCAACACTGCCAGCTGGGTCACTCATTACCTCCTGGGCAGAGCTGAAACTTTTGCAAATGGGTCTGCAGAGGACCTTCAGCATCAGACAGCTCAGCACCAACTCAACTTCTCAAAATTAACTTGGAGTAACACAGGTTATGTAGCTAAAACAGATGAATGGATGCTATAACCATGCTTTGCTTAGTTTGCTTCAGCCAGGTTTAGTCACTTGCTCTCGATGTAGCCTTCACCTGGTTCTTCCCTGCCAGCTTATCCCTGATTTAATTACAGTTTTTTGCTCTGCAGCTGGGGAGTAAGTCCTACATCGCTACCACTGTCTCCAGAGTGACCAGTCCTGCCATCCCCACCTTTTCTCTCGTTCAGACAGGGAATATCCCTGCAGCCTCAGATGCTCCCATCTCACCTCTGTGCCAGGCAAGATCATGGAGCAGGCCCTTCTGGAAACTCTGCAAAGGTATATGGAAAGCAAGGAGGTGACTGGTGATGGCCAACGTGGCTTCACTAAGGGCAGATCGTGCCTCACATATCTGGTGGCATTCTATGATGGGGTTGTAGCATCGGTGGATAGCAAAACAGCAGCTGACATCACCTACCTGGACTTGTGCAAGGCACTTGACACTGTCCCCCATAGTATCATTGTCTCTAAAGCTGAGAAATACGGATTTGATGGCAGGACCATTCAGTGGGTAAGGAACTGGCTGGGTGGTCGCACTCAAAGAGTTGCAGTCAACAGCTTGATGTCCAGGTGGAGACCAGTGATGAATTGTGTTCCTCAGCAGTCAGTACTGGGACCGGCCCTGTTTGGCATCTTTGTCAGCGACACGGACAGTGGGATTGAGTGCACCCTCGGCAAGTTTGCTGAGGAGACCGAGCTGCATGGTGTGGTCAACACACTGGAGGGAAGGGATGCCATCCAGAGAGACCTGGACAGGACTGAGAGGTGGGCCCGGGAAACCTCATGAGGTTCAACAAGGCCAAGCGCAAGGGCCTGCACCTGGGTCGGGGCAATCCCAAGCACAAATACAGCACAAATACACGAGTAGAAAGAGAACATCCTTGAAGAGAAGGCCCTGGGGGTACTGGTGGATGAAAAACTGAACACGAGCCAGCAATGGGCGCTTGCAGCCCAGAAAGCCAACCGTACCCTGGGCTGCACCAAAAGCAGCATGGCAAGCAGGTGATGGAGGGGATTGTCCTCTCTGCTCTGCTCTCATGAGACCTCACCTGGGGTCCTGCTTTCAGCTTTGGGGCCCCCAGCATAAGAAGGATGTGGACCTGTTAGAACAAGTCCAGAGGAGGGCCACCAAGATGATGAAGGTGCTGGAGCACATCTCCAACAAAGGCTGAGGGCATTTGGGTTGTTCTGCTTGGAGAAGGGAGGCTCTGGGGAGACCTTACAGCAGCCTTCCAGTGCCTACAAGGGGCTTCAAGAAAGCTGGGGAGGGACTCTTTGTCAGGGGGTGTAAGGATAGGACAAGGACTAATGGCTTAAAGCTGAAATAGAGTAGGTTTAGATTGGGTGTAAGGAGGAAATTCTTTACTATGAAGCTGGTGAGGCATTGGAACAGGTTGGCCAGAGAAGCTGTGGATGTCCCATCCCTGGAAATGTTTAAGGCCAGTTTGGATGGGACTTTGAACAGCCTGGTCTGGTGGAAGGTGTCCCTGCACATGGCATGAGGGTTATAACTAGATGATATTTAAGGTCTCTTCCAAACCAAACCATTCTATGATTCTATGACCCATTCAGGAGCGAAGTTCTGTCATCCCAGTGTACACAGAGGTGGGCTCACAGATGTCTGGCTTCCTTCAAATCAGGCATCCTATCCCATCATTTCCTTGTCAAGCCACAAAAGCACCAAATGAGGGTAACACCTCTGGGGTGACAAATTCTGCCCTACTTGCCTCTGCCAGTGCCACCCAGGAGGCAGCAGGAGGCATGGGAAGTGATTCTTGATTTCCCAGAACGAATCTGGTGTTCTAACCATAAAGCATGTGGTACTTGCTCCTGTCCCTGTCTTAGACTCTGGGTGTCAGCCAGTTATGGAGCAAACCCTTGAATCTCTCCATGCCTCAGTTTCTCATCTGTATATTAGGAGAATACTTCTCGCCTCCCACTTACAGTGTATTTAAACCCTGCACCAGAAGTCTTTTGCTGAGCTCATGGTTGGAAAAGGTGAGAAAGATACAGAAACTTAGGATAGGGAGCAAAAATCAATGTTTTCTGAATACTGTGGCTTGCTTAAAAGTCAGCACAGGTGAAGAGCATTCCTGCAAGATCCATACAAACCCCTAACAGGGCATTTAGCACCAAGCACAATGGGTTACAAAAACACGAGGTCCTCTCCTACTGCAGCAATCCAGCTAACAAATGTGGCACATCTTTAGAGAACAATCATTACTATTAGTAAATGGGGGAAGAGAAAATCAAACTGCCATCCCGAAATAATCAAGTATGGACAGGAACTTTTTTTTTTTTGTTGATGGTGCTGTGGATTTAACAGGAGTATTGCATTACTTTGCCATCAAAGAACCAAATTTTGTGGCTAAACAAGATCAGCCAAATTACTCTGCATTGCCTTGTTATTTCATGTGGTGGCTCCATTGGCTTTAATGGAGCTCCTGAGCTAAATCCCATCCAGTGCTTTGGAGACCAAGGAGTTAAAACTCAGGATAGAGTCAGATCTATTTTAATATCCTAAAAATGTGATTACGGGGTGGGATTATGTTGGCCAAACAATGTTAATGCAAATTCCCCTGTAATGAGGATCATGTTCCAGGGCCTTCACAATGACAGCAAAATGATATCATGACTTCTTATGCAGCTCCTGTTGCATGCCATTATTTGGTCATTAAGATATAAGATTACATTGGCAAAGAAATTTAACCACAAATCCATGGAGATTGCATGGCAGTGGTGCTGTGTTTTCATTACGGACTTACAAACATCCACACAGGTGCTGGACGGCTGCATTTTGGCACAGTCAGCAGGATGCAAAGCGGCTGCCCGGGGTCTCTTGCATGATGCAGGGAGAGCATCAGCCCTAAATCAAGCAAGAGCTGGGTGCAGAGATGTGACAGCCCCTGTTTGGGGCAGGAGGAGTCATTGCTTGTGCTTTGCTGAATAATTTATTCCAGGCATGTCACTTCTGCTTGGGTTTGGTGACACTCATCCCATCCAGTGAGCTGGCACAAGGCAGCATTTGCAGACTACTTACACCAAGCAAAGCTGACAGCAGCAAAAACTTTGATATCAGCCCCTCTGACAGCCAAGACCAGCCATCCGTCTCAATGTGGTTGGAGCAGTCTGCCCTAACCCACAGGATTGGTCTCTTTGCAACAATATTTTAAGTGAAATTTTCAGGTGAAATTCAAGACATTCAGGGTATGTTGCTGCCCAACTCGGTTCAGCTGCACAAACAGTTCTGTTCTTAAATAACACCATTTGGTTTGTACAGAAACACTGGAGAATCTACAAGTTGTCGCTATACCACAAAGCATCCTTGTAAAGGCTCAAATGTTTGTTTTTGGAACATGCACCCTTCACCTTTTTCCCACTGGTTTAGTCAGTCATATTCAGAAGAAAAAAAAATGCAACACAGACATTGCCTGATTTTTCCCACTCTGTGTCTGTGGTTGGGATGGGAGCCCACCTTATCCCTCCTGTCCCTGGCACCAGGGACTCCCAGCAATGAGGTCAGTGTGAGCAGAGCAAGGAGACCAGTGGAGGACATGAGCTGTCTCACCAGCACACAGGTCCCCACGATGTCTGCACCACCACCTGGAAAGCAGGCTAGGTCTTTCCAAGTATGTTGTGTCTCTTGGATCTCTTCACCTTTCCCCAGCACTCCTGACTGTGTTGTGACTTTTCATTTGCTAGTTCAGTGAATATTGTGTTGGAGAGAACACAGCCTGGGAACAAATAATGTGGGATGATGCAATAGCATCACAGTGTGTGTGTGGGGGGGGGAGGGGGGGGAGAGGTTGGGATGTGTACAAATTTCCACTAACCAGGTCTTTGATGTCATTGGGGAAGAGCCATAATTTTGCAAATCTTGTGTGAGGAAGGAGCCAGTACAAGGAACTCAACTTCATGCAAGTGTGGTTCTTGGAGAACCAGGCTGGTCCCTCAGGGCATCCCAGTCCCCTATGGCCAGCAGGACTGGGGAGTCCAGATCCAGACCTACTGAGCTCTGGGTCCCAACCACCCCACGTAGCAGTGGCAGCCCAAAAAGCCAGTCCAGAAAGTTCTCTGATTTCCACTAAAATCACACTGAAGATTTTACCAGAGGTAAAATTGCTGGTGGTTACAATGGGGAACACAAAGGGTATGAGAAAACTGAGAGGAGACAGAAAAAACATTTCATAGCACATCCCTTTCCACCTTCTAACAAACACAGCAGCAAACTCACTGGTGAAATTATTCAGAAGCCATCCAACTTCCATTAGAGTTTGATAAAGTCAGAGAAAGAAATGGGACAGCTGCTGCATACCTGTAAACATAGAACAGTGTTAGAGGGATGCTCCAGTGGCTGGATCCCCTGGCGACACGGTCCTCAGGCTTTCAATCTCAAAGGAAACAGCTAAAAAGAAAATTAAAACTTGCACACATCACCAGACAAAATATATTACTGCAGCCCTGGCTTCCTGGTCTAAGCTAATTAGTGTTTGTACAGTGTTTTGAAACCAAAACAAACAAACAAATGCAAACCAACCTTACATTAATCACTAATACTGTCATCATTCACTTTCTAGCTGGCAGCCTAGGGGAAATTCACTTCTGCCTGAAGGCCCTTCTGTCTGCCTCCCACATCTTCACGGTGAATTTAGCCCATGACCACCAGTGCTGGGAATCAGCTCATTATGAAAAGCTCCTCCTCAGCTGTAGTGTGTTGTAAAGCTGGATGTTATTTTCTGCATTTGCAAAGGGCTTGCAAGCACAGAACAGTTTTCAAAACCAGGCAGCAAGTTGTTTTGCATTTAGCTGTAACATCTGGATCCTGGTAAATCTGCAAAGCTGATAGCCAGCACTGTGTTCAGGTAAAGCTGGAGCTGCTTACTGCTTCCCAGCCCTTGGGCAAAGGCTACATTCCCAGCTGTGAAAGCCAAACCAGCAGAAATTCAGACCAGAGGAGATTGTGCAGCATCTTGCCAAATGTGCAGGAGAGCTCAATGACCTGAGCTTGGAAGCTCAGCCCTGCAACTTAATTCTTCACAGGTTTCTGCTTCATAGCTACACCGGTTCTTGCCCAGGATTCCCCTCCTTGCAGAGCTCATTTCTGAGAAACTGACAACTCACTCTGAAATTCCCTCCACACCAAGTGTCATTTGCAATGAGGAAGACACTGAAAGCAGGAGGGTGGCAGACATGTCACTGTGTTGCAGACAAGCAGGCAGACGAGCCCCTTGTTGGGACCCAGGGGTGTGATGCTGGGAGCTGCATAACAGGGTAGCACTGTCCTGCCAGATCACCCATGGGTGCCACAGCGGCTGTGTTGATTTTGTTGGCCAGTGGTCTTTTGGCAAGACACAAGCAGGGCTAGTAAAAATGAAAGAGATCTGCTAGCAAATTAACACAAGATTCTCTCAAATGATTTTTCTTAATTAACCTCCAGAGCAAAAGTAAAAACAACTGCTTATTTCCATTTCTCTAAGCCCAAAATGACAAAGCAACTGACTTGGGATTTTTTTTTGTTTGTTTCTTTTGTGAGGGGTCTTTTTAGAGTTTCACCATTTGATTTCTTTTCTCTGATATATCAGGAAAACCAGGTCCTTTCTCAGCCTGGGGACACCAGCAGGGTTGATCCACTGTCACCTGTGACAGTAACCCCAGCAACAGCTCAGCAGCCAGCAGAGAGGCAGGAGAGGATGCTGACTCACTGCCTGCCTTGCTTTCACAGCTCACCCTTAATAAAAGACATTGCCAGAAGAATCTTGCTATTCCTTCCCTCTCTGTATTCCCCCAGCCCCCTCCCGTTTCCCTTCCCCCCCCCCCAAAAAAAAAAAAAATCTCAATTATAAATGAGCACGTGAAAAAATATCAGGGCACAGCAAGGCAAGTTCAGTTTCACAAATGAACTCATTTCAGTTCAAAAGGCAGTACCCACCATTAATACACTAAAGTCATTAAAAACAGAAATGACTGCCGAGATGGATGGTTTTGCTGCAAGTCTAAATCACTGAATTATTAACAGCCTACATATAGCAAGAAAAGGGGGGAAACTTGAGAAGACCATCTTAAATAACTTCAGAAATGACTGAAAGTGCCTTTTCGCCTTTTCTTTGACCGTATTTCTTTGTCTGCTGCTTGCCTTCTTTTTAATGCAAATCTTGCACTTTTTCTTCTGCTTTGTTCCCCTTCTCTTGCAGAAGCACAGAATGAGAACAAGAACAGCTGAGAGAGGAAGTCTGAGACTTCATCCTTTCTCACAGCTTTTCCTCCTGGTGAAGTAATTTTGGATGGAGAGTAATGGAAGTCTATCAGGAAGGGAGGGGACAGGGAGGGAGCCACAGGTCCCCACTGTGATGCGCTCCTGCTGGTGCCTCCATGGGAATAAAGCTCAGTGACACCCTCTGTAGGGAACACCAAATCTTTGAGATGCTTTTGGAATTGCCAGGATTTATTTCTGCTTTTGTAGGACCCAGTCCATCATGAGGAGCATGTCTAGATGCCACCAACTCACTGTGAAACTGCTGGCAACTTCACAGTGTCTGAGCTGGTTCCCCTCTCACTCTGACCCCAACGCGTACTACCAGCAGCAATGGCAGACTTCACCATTCGTCTGAAGCCTGAATTTCTAGCCCTTGTGCAGAGCAGAGACAGAACAAACCCAGCCCAAGACATTATTATTATCATCCAAAAGCCTCCTGTGGTGCCTGACAATTTTGGGGAGGGGGAAGAGCAGAGGGTGAGCTCTGACTCACAGCTGGGGAATGCATGAGGGTGGCAAAGCCCAGGCCATAGTGGTACGGAGGCTCTGGGGATTTGGTAGAATGCTGAACCCCAGCTCTGCCTCTCCTGTGAGCTCTACCCACACCCTGGGTGGCAGCAAGCTGTGATGCCACAGCCTGTCCCGTCTTCACAGCCACTGCTTTGATGGAACACAATCCTCCTTTCTCCCCAGTTCACTTAGCTGCTGACAACCATAACTTTTAGGGAAACCTCCATAGGAGCCCCTGTGCCCTAAGGCCAGGTTTCTCCAGCATCCACACCAGGGAGCAATGCTGCCGGGAGATCCAGCCACCTCCTCCTGCTTCATGCCTGGGGACAAGGTGACAGCACACATTGCCTACCCCATGCTCTCTGTGGCGGGGTTTCAGCCTGTACTTGTGCATGTCTGTCTGCCCCCTGCTTGACACGGGAGCTTTTAATAGACCCATTATACCAGTGAAGACAGCACAAGGCCTCTTTGCAATGCTGAATTGTAAATGGTTTTTAATGAGGATGATTCATGGCAGCTGCTGGCCCCACTGCCAGCCGTTGTGCTGGTGTCTCATCATGAGGGAGCTCAGGAGGAAAGTTTACGGCTCCTGCAACACCCAGCCTTTTGCAGTGTGATGGAGAGACTGAACAGCATTTCAGTTTGGACCTGAGGCTCATCTGAATCTCCAAAGCAAAGAGATGAAAGGGCTTTTGAGCTCTGAAGTGTGCAGAAACACCCCAAAAGATGATGTGCAAACCCCTCCTTCACCATCTTGCCCAAGAACAGGGAAAAATTCAAAGAGCAGGGATAGGAGGAGCTGCTTGGCCATTTCCAGATGCCTGACCTACAAATGTTTGCCTGTGCTCTGCTTCCAGGGTCAGGGAAGGGCTGAAGGGCTCAACTAAGTGCCCAAATCTGCATCTGGTTTAGTCCATTATTCATTGGTCCACTCAACACAAGACTGGGACTGTTTCCAAATGTGACATACAAAATCTCTGGGAATAAGGAGTAAACCCCATGTCCCTCATGCCTGACTGCCATACTGGCTGCCAGCCATCACCCTACTTCCTTGTTGCCACAGACATTCTGTCATGACTTGGGGAGATGGTGCCTCAGTCTCCCCACCTGTAAAATGGGCTGCAGCTATCGATGGTCCTTTGTGAAGTGCACTGAAACTTAGGGAAGACATGATGCGGGTGGTGGTGCTTGTTATCCACATGTTGTGGTTTAACCCTGGCAGGCAGCTCAGCACCACCCAGCCACACGCTCACTCCCCTCTCAGCAGGATGGGTGAGAATATTGGGAATGTATGAGTGCAAGAGCTCATGGGTTGAGATGCAGATGGTTTACCAGGTAAAACAAAAGTTGTGTGCACAAGCAAAGCAAGAAATTTCACTGCTTCCATTGGCAGGCAGGTAGTCATCCACTTTGGGAATGCAGGGTTCATCTAGCGTGTTTCTGGGGAAAACAAATGTCATCACTCTGAACGTCCCCTGCTTCCTTCTTCTTTACCCTAGCTGCTATTGCTGAGCACAACACTATATGTTCTAGGGTGTTCCTTTGGCCAGTTGGGGGTCACCTGTCCTGGCTGTGTCCCCCCCAGCTCCTTGTGCACCCCCAGCTGGTAGGGCAGCATGAGAGGTAGAAAAGTCCTTGCTTGTATGGCTCTGCAACAATGAAACTGTCAGTGCGGTATCACCACTATTTTCATCAAAAATCCTACACACAGCATCATATGAGCCTCTGTGATGAAAATTAACTCTGTCCCAGCCAAAACTGTGACACTGCACACGTTAATTGCATTTTAGATCCCATTGTGGGTGTGGATGGATTTCAACATTTATTAGAAAATATAAAAGCTTTCTTGCTGGTCAGTCTGAAGGCTTTCAAAACCTCTCTGATGTGCTGTGGATAATAACCCATTTATTTGATTCATTTTCACTTATGCTGTCACTCTTTGAGAGCAGCCACACAGACTTTGTGAATGGATGGGAAAAGCCGGAGCTGTGATCCTGCCGAAAGCTGCTCCAGTTCTCATTAATGCAAATCCACACAGGGCAAACTCCCAGCCCTGCACTCATGTGTGAGGAAGCTGAAAACAGCAATAATAATAATAATAATAATAATAATAATAATAATAATAATGAATAACAGGGTGGATGCTAGAAACTGTGAAGTGCCTCCAACAGATTTTGTGTGCGTGTGCACGAAGGTCCCAAAACACAAGTGACAGCAACAGTTGAGGCTTTTGTCAGAGTGAGAGTGCTAGGAATAATTGAATCACTGCCTTGTTACATACAGACCGATTTAGCCCCTCATTATGCATTTGGCAAGTACTTAGCATAACGAATCAATTTAAAATGGCACATGAGACTAAAGTAATTTATAATAAAACTCCAAATCATGATTTCAAGGCAAGACTAAACCTTCCCAGCTCATGCTGAATGGATGGTGAAGTAGGTTGTGATGAGGGTGGGGAGAGTTTGGCACAAGTCTTGAAGGCTCTGCCACCACCTTCTGTCCTTTGGTCAGACACTTGGTGTCCATTTAGTGTCCTCTGGCTTTGGACCCTTGTACCCCAATTGGATGGGTGATACCTGTGTTTCAGAGAGTATTTTGTGTCTGGCTCCTTTTACAGCTGAGGGAGGCAAGGCTGATCTGTAATCGTTATTGGGTGGCCCTGGCTGTGCACATCTCCTCTCTTGCTATCCAAAAAACAGCCTTAAATCTAACCCAGATTCCTTTCCTGAATTTCCCCCCCATAAATCCCCTTTCTACCATGGCATCTGAGCCTATTGAAGCTCTGCCATCCCTCTCTGTTGAGCAGCAGTACTGCCCTGCCTCCCAAATATTATGCAGTTCAATGGGCTCAAAATGGTGAGATGGGTAAGAGGCATCAGATGTGGGTGAGATGGGAAATCCAAAAGAGTATTGAGATGGAAACAAAGCACATAAACCCATAAAGGCTTTGCCAGCATCTCCATACATGCAGCACACTACAAGAGCTGCAAAGCAAGGTAGAGCCCAGTGCATGCAGTGCTCGACATAGGCTTTACTCATGCAGCGTGGTGGAGGACTGCAACAGCATGCTCATGAAGCAGCTGTCTGCTAGGGCTTTACCTCCCTGCCTTTTAGGAATTATAAAGCCACGATTAAAAAATACTCCCACTCTTTCATATTTAAATAAATATAGATTTTCAGGCTAAGGGAAAAATAATAATAATAATAATAAAAAAAAAAAAAACAGAGACAAGGCTTTGCTCAACTAGATCTGAATAATTCAGGATGACTAATTCAATGTACTGTGGGAAAGTGCCGAAGAGGCACTCTTACCAGGATGCATGCAGACCCTTGCTGATAAAGCCTGCGACATCCACAGGACAGTTCATCAGGGATTTCTGGGACATTGCTGTTTGCAGTTTTCAGCCCGTCTTCCTCCTGAGTCTCCAAACAGGCTGCTTCGCCCTAACACCATGAGTAAAAGATGAGTTCATGGGGAGTTTGCTGGGCTGGGGCCACCTGTTTCCTCTGATTCCTTAGAAGAGGTCCCAAAAACACACAAGAGCCCCATATGTTCTCTGCAGGTTGCAGGCAGAGCTGGGAGGGCTGGAAAATCAAATTTGGCTGAAGCACTTGGTGAAGCACCAGTTCTACAGGGATGCTGCTAGTGAATGACAAGAGAAATTACAAAAGGCAGGTATAATCCTTTTTTTTTAGTGCAAAAAAAATATTAAAAAATAACCTCTGTTATTCCCACTGTTGCAGAAGCTGACACAGTACTACCCATATAGCTATTGAATATGTACAATAGCAGCTCCAGTGCTTTCTTTTTTTTTCTTTTCCTTTTTTTTTTTTTTTGGGGGGGGGGGTGATTCTATCATTATATATGGCTGGGGAACAATTTTAGTTGAAACACATTTCTGGAAGGATTTGTGCAGGAGCAACAGTTCATGGTAACTCAAAGCAGTCAAGAATTGTGCAAAAATATTTATGGAAGATTGTTACATGTTGTAAGAAATCAAGCTGCTATTTTTGCTTTCAGTTTACCTATGAATATATATATATTAAATCAATGCTAAAGTCCTTAGAGGCTTAGGATTTATTCCAGAAAGTGTAGGGATAAAATTACAAAGTTATTTTGTATGGTGTTCAATGTATAACAACAAAATATTCTCTCCTTAGTATTATCTCTACTATGCAATAAGCTATATGGGTCATTTCTTACACAATATTCTCAAACCTCTGCCATGCTATGCTGCTGCTGCATGTTGCAGTTAGAACAGAACAACAAATATTTTAGTGCAGAGCATGAAGTTTTGTTGGGATAGACCCTGTAATCTCCAAAGAGCTGTCCCTGAATTCACAGCAGCTTTACCAAATTTTAGCAAAATTAAGGTCCTTGTTTGCCATTAGGACAGTTGGATCCATAGGGATCTATACATCAAATATCCAAAACCAAGTAAGCATCTCCTTATTCATCCCAAACTATTCCTTTCTTGCTGAAAACTCTCAGGTACCTTTTTTTTTTTTTTTTTTTTTTTTTTTGGCTAAAGGCAACTTTTCCCTCCTTCCTCTGAAATCTGAGACGTTCACTCCAAAAAAATGCATTCATAATAACATTACATAAAATACTTCATGGGAGTCAAAACCAGAAGGAAACATTCTGATTTCATTAAAGTTTGCACACCCTTATAAATTTATGTGAAAAACCACAGTTCACAGGAAATCTCCTCAGAATCTCTAGGAAGACTAGGGAGTTTCTATGGAAAACTGTGAGCTCAGTTATCCAAGTCAGAGAGGGAGGGAGGTGTGTGTGCATGCACACGTTACCCAAGCAAGATTCCCTCCCCAGGTAATTGGGGCAAGAGGAAGCATGCACAGTAATTAATTGCTCTGCTGACAGTTCTTCGTTAGTATTTTGTTGTTTCCTGGGGATCTGCCCTCCCCAGCACTGGGGAGCCCAGGCCCTATGGACATGCACAGCTTATTTCAGGACAATGATGCCAGATGGAGGCCGAGGCTGGGCTCTGAGGATGGGTGCCTCTCCCAAGCGCTGTCACATCCCCTCCTTCCAAGCTGTGCCTATGTAGGATGCGTGGCCTCCAGGGAGGCTCCATTGCTGATGCAGCATTCCTGATGCAGCACAAGGTTTGCAGCGCAACATGTTTATAGGCAGATGGATTATCTGGGCCAAATCCTGCACACGGGGATACCCAACACATCTCTTGCTGACTTCATTAAGCCTCCTGATCTTGCCGAGTGGCACAGGGTCTGTGTCCCCAGCCAGCTGTCCCTGCACATGATCATGGAGCATGGCAAGGGGACAGTGAGGCAGGGGGACACTGCCACACATAGGGGATATCCCTTTCAGCATGACAAAGAGCATGTGCTCCACCAGGCAACCAGGAAAGGCAGGAGGAAAAGGAAGGACTGCAGGAGCACACATCAGCTCCCCATAATATAGGGATTTTGTCTGTTTGTTTGGTTTAGTCAAAGGATGAACTGGTCAAGACAAATTTCAGCTCCTGCATTTACCTTGAATTCTACCCAGAGCCCAAATCTTGAGAGAAGCCAGGTCCTGGCTGCATAAGGTCAGCCTGTAAGTACAGTGATTATAAACTTTACTGAGGAGAATCTACCTTTCCTCCTCCACCACGGCACAGTCGATGTGACCTATCTTGCTGACCTGGTTTCCAGCTGTCCCCCCTCTGGAGCAATGCAGGGAGGTGACACAGTTTGGAGACCCAGCTGTGGCATGCAGTATATGAGCCAGTACCTTGGGCATCCTGCTAAAGTCATACTGAAATCTAGGAGGGGTGAAAATTTCAGCACTCATCACTGCAGTGATCTCTTCTAAAAAGCTGACTTGCTTTAAAGCACCCAAAAAGAGCTTCACACTATCAAAAATTCCTGTTCCTGGTCAACTGTTGCTCAAAAATACCAATAGCTTAAGTCTGGCTATTTTTGGGAAACTTTCCCCAAGCTGCGTCCCCAAAGCACAGAATAAATCCATTCTTATTTGACAAAGAACTTAAGAACATGATCTGGGCTTCCTCACATCTGGTTTGATGTTAGGACAAAACACAGACTTAAAGGGAAGCAGGAAGGCTTCTCCTTGTGTCTCCCTGATAAACACAGAACGAGTTTTTTTGCCCAGTAATTCCCAAATCAAGCCTGATTTTCGGAGAAGAGCATTAAACCTCATCTTAGTGCAAAACTTCCTGTATGTTTTCCATTCCCCCTTTATTACACAGCTGAGCTTATTCAGCTATGTACTGCAGGCACTGCCTTAAGGAGGTCCCTAACAACAGCAGAGGACAGTCCCTGAATTGCAAATTTTAAGACTGCAGCTCAGAATATCATGGAAATGGACCATCATTTTAAAGTAAAAGAGATGAGGAGGAGCCTCTCTCTGTCAAGTGTTTTAGCACTTGAAGCTAACATATAGAGTGTTGGGCACACAGCTTAGCTTTTTTTTTTTTTGAAAAGTGGATTTTGAATGAAAGATGCAATTTTGCTTAGGAAGAAGATTTTATCTCCTCAACCCAGTCATGGCCCTTGGCATTGCCTTGGAGCCAACATGGCCCTCAACCACAGCAGTCTGAGGTCAAGTTTGTTTCTTGTCTGTTTTTTTTAACACCAGCTGAGCCCAGGTGGTGGAAAGGCAGAACTAATGTAGCTGATCTATGCCATTTATTTAATTTCTTTTTGTCTCCTTGTGGGGGTTTTACTCAGGTGGGCAGATGAGTTCCACCACAACAGCTCTCCCCCTCTCCTCAAAGAGGAAGGGCGAGAAAATACAACAAGGAGAACTCGAGGTTTGAGATGAGAAGGTTTAATTAAAGGGAAAGGGAATGGGGAGAAAAAGAAACCACAGAAACAATAAGTCTGCGTGGAAGCACAGAGAGAAGGAAAAAGATTATTCTCTACTTCCCATCAATGAGCGATGTTCGGCCACGTCCTCAGAAGCAGGGCCTCAAAATGCGTAGTGGTTGTTCAGGAGGAACAGCCCCCTCCCCCAGGAGAGCCCCCCTTTTTACTGCTGAGTGTGACATCATGTGTTAGTGAATATCCCTTTGGTTGGGTTAGGTCAGCTGCCCCGGCAACGTCCCCTCCCCATCACTTGCCCACCCCCAGCCTGCTGGCTCATGGGGGCTTGGTAGGAGTCCTAGTGCTGTGCCAGCACTATGCAGCATTAGACACAACACTGGAGTGATATCAGTGCTGTTCCAGCTACGAGTGCAGAGCACAGCACTGTGTGGGCTGCTGCAGGGAAAGGTGCTTCCATCCCAGACAGACCCAACACACTCCTTCACTTTTGTTTGATGCTGGACCTATTGTTCTGAAACATCCCATGAAGACACTGCAAAGCTCCTGTCAGGAAGTGTTCCTGTGCATTTTCAAAGCAGAACAAGCTCAGCAGTGGCTAAATCCTCTCTGGTTCTTGTGTTAATCCCTACTCTCCATTTTCCTTAATAATCTCTGTATTGCTCCATTTATCCTACTCTGCTGACCTCCCATTACACAGGCTCTCCTATACTCCCTGTCTAGGAAAACCAGGGATTAGGTTTGTGAATTTCTGATCCTTGCAGTCAAAGACCAACTGATGTTCTAAAAATCCTGGCTTCACACTCACGATCTCATATGCTCCCTTTTATTTTTCCTTCTTTTCACAGATACCAAGAGTTTGGGGGATGTCCTCGGACACATCCCCACCTGCACCAGGACTCGCTCCCAGCCCTGTCTGCAAGACGGGCACCCAGGGATGGCAATGGGGATAAAGGTGGGACCATCCCCAGGGTGGTCTTCTTATCTGAGATGGACCCAACCACATATGTAGAGAAAATAGGAGGAAAAATGGCTATTTCCAGTAATCACTGCATGGATGGGAAGGTGCACTTTTAGAAGGAAAAAATAGCCAAGCATAATGAGTCCATACAGAAAGCCTTCTGCCCTGGGTTATTAGCTCTGCTGGAATACAAATGCTGCAGGACGCAGCTCTGCTGAGAGTCAGGCAGTCTGTTGCTGGGGGGGGGGGGGGGGGGGGGGCTGTGAAGATACCCAGACACCCAGCTTGGTCTCACAGCTGTGCACTCAGACACCTCCTGGTGCACACACCAGCCCTGTCCCCTTCCCAAGGTGACATGCAGAGCCCATAATGACTCCAGGTTTCTGCTCATGTGCCTGTCTGTGACAAGCATGGAGATGTTTTGCGGAGGGCAGAAAAGATCACTGATTTCACCCAGTCTTCCCCCAGCCATCTCTAGCTCCCAAACAGGCTCTTCTAGAATCATACACATTAAAATCAGATGCAAATCTCCCTACCACAGAAATAACCAACTGATACAAGCTTTTGTTCCTTCCTAGGCACAAATGTAATTTGAGGAATGCTCTTCTCTGTGAGAAATGCCTGTTTAACCTCTGTGCTATCTAGAGGTGGTTGAACGCCACGTGTCCATCTGCAGAAGCTGATAGTGAAACACTCAAGGAAGCAGATATGATCTTTCATTTCTTGTCGGTAACCCCACAGCCAGCCTGCTGCCAGCCTGCTCATTTTCTATTGTGCAAGTTACCAGCTGCATCCTTCCAGGTCCTAACAGACCCCTTTAATATCCATTCAGAGCCTGTCAATTCTACCAACATCATTAATGAGAAGATTTGGGACAAAATGTTTTTTGCACCTTGGTTTTTGTTCATTTTTTTTGAGTCACAGCTGAGAGAAGGCAGCTTGTTTTACACTTTGTAAAGAAAGCTGCTGGAGAATGCTGAGTCTTTGTTCTTCCTGGGATGCTCAGAGAATAGGCTCTTCCAGCATTCAAGTCCTTAGGAGGCCATTCAGACACAAGGCTGTTAGAAAATGGATTACAAAACCCATTCAGCAAGTCAAGATGAAGCAACGCTGGCACTGTTGATAGCCAGCCCCACTGCTCTCCAGCTCCCCAAACCTGAGACACCTAGGCACTGGTTTGGAGAGAAAACCTTTCTGCAATGTTCAGCAACACAGCTGGAGAGCCCCAACATGGAGATCCCAGATCAAACCTTAGGTCTGTTCCCAGCATCTATGATATATCTTTTATTGGGCTTCCTGACTGTGGCAAAGCCTCCACCCAAGCCCATTTATCTCTTTCCAGGTTAACAAACCATCTTGCCAACCCTCTGGCAAGAGATGGATGATGAAGGGCAGCAGACAAGCAAGCCCACTGCCATGTCCTCAGCAGCAAGTCTGTCACTGGGATGAAGACGGAGTATTGAATTACATAAACTGGCTGCAGTGGCTGCCCCAAGCTCCTGCCGAGGACATCCCAAGGAGAGGCTCTCCCTCCTCCCCATGTCTGGCCATGAGACATGCCCATAACTCCTGGAGAGCCTTCCACAGTGCAGCATGCTTGGCAAGCACCGCATCACCAGCAGTACTTAACATTGCACCCATCACCATCACAGTAAGGAGGCATCTCTTTACCTTTCAGCAGTCCTGCATGCAATGGAATGATGTCTTCTCCTGCGGGCTGCTGCTGGTAACCCCCACCACAGTAAGAGTGGAGTGTATCTGTTCTTACTCCATACCTAAAAGTCCTCTACCAGACACTGCTGCCCACTGTGTGAGGTCTTGCCCACGGACCTACTGAAAAACCATTTTCATTAAAAAAAAAGTTACAATTAAAAGTGTTAACCCTATTTAGAGATAGGAAATTGAGGCATAAGGTTTCCTCCATCAGCTTCATCTCAGAAATGAGCAGCAGATCTGACCTCAACATCCCTGCCACTGAACCACAGGCACCTCCCAGCCCAGAGAAGCACACACCTACAGCAGCAGCTGTTGGAGTTGAACAGCAGCTCACTTTGGTTGCCTTTGTCCAAGGATGACTGAATCCTCCCCATTTCCATCACTGGGGCTGCAGCAGGATCTGTTTCCAATCCAAGAGCCTGGCCAGCATCATCTCCCCAGGTGAGATGTGATGGGGGATGTGTGACACACCAGCACACCTCTATTTTAAGGTGCTGCTGTGCGACTGTTAGAGAGGTGTTTTTCTTTTTCCAAACCTTCAGTGCTGTAAACATAGCAGCAGGGAGAAGGTGGAGACAGCTGCCTCATCAGAGCACAGCCAGGTGTTCAGCTGCATCTTTGACTCCTTCTGTCCAAGGGAGAACCATCTTCAACTCCTTCCATCATGGAGACCAGCATCTTCAACCCCTCTTATCCTGAGGATCATCATCTTGAAACCCTTTTTATCCCAGAGACCACCATCTTAAGACCCTTCTATCCTGGGGACCACCAACACAAACCTGCAGGAGCAGATCTCAGTGCCTGGCTCAAAGGTGCCCATGCCTATTCCATCGCCTCTGTTTGTCTTTCTGCCACCCCAACTCACACCCAGCCCAGGGCTGAGCTCACTGTGTCCCACCAGCCCTGCCATGAGAAGGTACATTGTGCTGAGTTCCCTCCTGTCGGGCAGTTATATGTCTGCAAGCATTTGGGAAGGTTATAAATGCAGAAGCAAAAATAGGCAGACAATAACCCCACAGTGCTAGAGCTACAGTACATGTTGTTTCAGAAAACTTAAAAATCCTTCTTCAAAACCATACTGGGACTACAGCCCAGTCATGGTTAAGCTGGCTCCGTTAAATATGGTTGTGTTTATTTTTAATATTAATTCTTCTATTAAACTTGCACTGACTGGTGTTTGGGAAGGCAGGAAAGTAAAAAAGGGAACATTGAGCCTTGGAGACAGGCAGGGAGCTCCACTGTTTTCCTTATCCTGATCAAAATAATCCTAAAAACAAGGAAAAGCTTGTCACCCCAGCATCCCACCCTTTCATTTGCAGTGGGATCCACAAACCCTCTGGCAGATCCAGTACAGCTAAGGAGAAAGCCCTATATTTTGTGTCTGATAATGAAGTAAAAGCACATTTATGGGATTAGCTGAGCTAATCTCTGGTAAATGCAGTTTTATTGAACCATGCTGGGAGTCAGAAAACAATCAACCATTAAAAAAAAAAAAAAAAAAAAAAAATTGGAGGTGCAGGTATTCAGATCCAGACAGGGAGAGGCTGGGAGAACAGGCAATGATAAACACTAAAATCTAGCAATCAACCCAAAGCTGTGCCTGGAGGAGAATTTGTGGTAGATGGACAAAGCTGAGAGAAGGCTTCAGGGTCTCTTAGGCCCTGGTTGTGCATTCAGTGCTCAACTATGTGATTCTCATAGAAAAAGAAAATTGGATCAGAGGGATTCATTTTAGCTTGCACTGGACTTGCAGCCCACTGGAAATACGTTCAGGTGGGCTGCAGGTGCAAACAATGAGATGCTTCCCCAGATCTTCATGGCGTACTTCAGTGGGGACCACCAGCAGTGCTCAGTACCCCTGTGGCAGAACTGCAGCTAGTGAGCAGGAAGGCAGGTACCTGGCCCACAGACCAGGCACCAAGGATGGCCCTGGCTCCCTACAACACCCTGATCTCTGCTGCACCCCAACCTGTGCTCGCCCCTAAGGAAAGCTGCAGCAAGGGATGCTCCTTCCCCTGCAGCAAGGGATGCTCCTTCCCCTGAAGTGAAGCAAGGGTAACACTGTCCAGTGCAACCGTGGCTAGACCATGAATGCAAATCTCCGCTGCAAGCACTGCTGGATGCATTTCAAACCCCAGACAGTGCTTTTGTTTCAAGCCTCCAGGAACCTATTCTCTTGCTTTAACATGACTTGACATGATCTTTCCCAGGTACATTGTCTGTCTGCTCCTCTCTCTTTCTGGTTCCTTGAGCACTGCCAAGCTGTCTGCCTAAATCCTCCGCTGCAGCAGGGGCTGGCCCAGCTGTTTGGAGAGGGCAGCGATGTACAGGGGCACATGGGGGCTATAGGAAGAAGACCTATGAGATGATGCTTTCTTCGCTTTGATTGCAAGTAGTGGGTCAGACCGTGCTCCTATCCTTCCCTTGTGTGTTTACACAGCACCTTGCAGAGGGATGCCGTGATTCACAGCTAGCTCCCCCCAAAATCTGGTCCCTACTTCAATGCAAAATAGAGTGATGAACAGCTGGATGAGATCCTACAATACTCTGATTTTGGCAAAGGGCTGCAGCATGCATGGTGCAGGGCTGCACTGAACAATTCAAAGTGCATGGAGAGCTTGAGACAGATGTTGAAGCCAAATGCCTCTCCCGGTTCCCAGCTCCCATGCCCTTTGCCATGTCCCCTCTCAGCAGCAACAGCCCAGCAAGCCCAGGCTCAGTGTGCCAGATGGAGGGCCTCCAGGCAAGCAAGATGTAATGCACTAAGCAATCCCGCAGAAATCCCAGGCCCAGATCCTCCATCTGCTCTCGTAGCCCCCCAGCGCCTGTGGCCAGCCTCCATGGGGTTTCCTGCATGCTCGGAATCCCAGCATGACACCAATACTCCAGGTGGCAAGGGTAAATAGGGCTTAGGTGGGGAAATACAGCTGTTCCCAGCCAGTGCCAAGGCCATAACACAGGGCAAGGCTGCTCTCCCCTGGCAGTGGCTGTGTGTCGGCTGGGACACAGGTGACACAGCTGGATAGGGATGTCATAGCACCATGCTCTACATGTCACAGCACCATGCAAGCTACAGACCCCAAGCCACACCTGCATGAGATGCCACTGAAGCCTGCACATTCATGCTCCATGTATACGTTTTCTAGTCCACTGCAGCAGGGCAGAGAAATCCCAGGCAAGCCAGGTCTGGCATCCTTCCAGCTCGCTAGGAGCCATCACGGAGGGAGGGCAATGGAGTTGTTGTGGATGCAGAGTGTGGCAGGATCCTTGATGCAAGCCCCAGTATGCTATCTTTAGAAGGAACACATGCTATGCTCAATTTCTTCTGCTCTATTTCCTCTGTGAAACCCTTCCCCGTGCACGCTCACAGGGATGCAGACAGAGGAGGGGGCTCTCTGTGTCCCACAGCCAGTGCTAACAAAAACAGTCAATGACCACCAAGCAGGCTGATGTATGAGCTACGATACCACAATGCATCTACTCCCACTGAGGACTTCCTCATTGCTGTATACAAGCCATGGGGACACACCACTCTGTTGGGGCATGGAGCAGAGCCACCCTCTGCACAGCTACTCTGTGGCCAGCAGCAGGTTGGTGTAAACTCCGGTGCAAAGATTACATAGGATCCATCCCCAAACTCATATCCAGCATACGGACACATCTATAGTCCAGGAGCTGGTGGCTTCCATCCCTATATACACTCACAGATGTCAACCTTTTAGTAACAACCATACAAGCATGCTCTATGGAAGTCTATAGTGCCAGTAGGTCTTTGAATGCAAGAACCATCCAGGAAATCACATCATCTCATTTGCCTGGGTGTCATTACATAGGGTAAGCTTCTCCATCCTTGGAAGAGATGGATTTCAATGCCCTTGGCTGGGGAAAAGTCCTGGAGTCCTACCATAGGGTTTTCACTGCCAGACTGCTATAAATGGGACCAAAGTGTATTGCCTGTCTTGCAGGCTCTGCCAGAAAACTGCTGATGGTTTCTGTGGGATATGAGTGTGATCTCAGCCTTCCAGCTCACGGTCTTCCTGAGATTTAGTCATACAGTGACGCAGTTTGCAAACCCCAAAGAGGTCAATGCACTGGAGAAGCTCTAAGCTCAGAACAGCTTCTCCACATTCCCTGGATTTTAGAGAACACCAGGCTTTATGGAAATCTGCCTCCAAAACCAACGTCAGGAGTAAATGGCAAGTATTTTCACGACTCAGAAGGGGGTCAGAAGGAAATTAAACCCAAGTGTGAACACAAAGGAATGAAGAGACACACAGACCATCCCTACACACTCCCACCTCTTAAAGTGTTCTCAGTCTGCCCTCACCTTTGGGGGTTATGACCCAGCCAAACCATGTGAAGTAGAAAGAAGATGTTTGGAAAGGAGCTGAAGGCTGTTCTTCTGTGGTGGCAAACGCCATCAGAGGTGCCAATGGCCAAAGCAGGGCTCTGCCGGCCTGGTGCAGGTTGCACATGGCCACCCACTGGCCATAGACCCCAAACAAGACCATTTTCTCTATTGGGGAAAATAAATAAATAAATAAACTAAATAGAGAAACTGCTCATTTATTGCCTTCGGTGAATTTAAAGCAGGATCAATACCACACTAGTGCATGATTTATTAGGGGGTGACAAGGCTCTGACCCATCCTAACCTTGCTTGTTGTGTGTGACAGTGACCCAAAGCAAGCATGCAGCCCCATGTTGTCTGGTGAGAGTTCTGGCAACTTCTGATCTGTTGCATCGGCAGAGGGACGTGATCACAGGAGCTCTAAGCAGAGTTTAAATTCCTCTTTTGCAAGATGTTGCTTGCTGCAAGGTGTCAGCTCCTGTTTATTTGCAGAGGTTAAGAGAGGGGGAAAGTGGGAATCCTGCAAAGGGATCCAAACTGCCCCAGATCTGGGGAGGGAGAAGAATACATCCTCGGCCCTGGCAAAGGGGAAGTTTGCCTCCTGTCCTCCCTGAAGCATATAGAAGGAGTGCAAATGGCTCAGCAGTTTGTATTACAGCATCCAGAGCAGAAGTCTGACAGACGCTGTATTTCACTGACCCCAGGAGGGATGGGGAAGAACACAAGGCACCTTGCAGATATTTATTCCTCCTTTTTAAGAGGAACAGGAACAAAAAAGCCCCTGCAGTCTTCTACAGAAAGCTGCACAGCAGACCCGCCAGCCAGGCAAGCAATTAACACATTGTCAAGGAAGCAGGAGAACAGCCCTAATGACAGCCTCTAGTTTCTTCCTTTTTGTTTTGGAGCCAAAGGGAAACGGAAGAAGAAGATGCTCACCCTGTAGGCCACGGGTCCAACTTGAGGTGGTGGCATTAACACAAAGCAGCCTGGTGTGCCCCAAATCCCAAGCAGAAATGGTGCAGGTGTCTGTGGCCAGGCAGTCAGAACCACTGTGACAAGTCTCCTCTGCCCCTGCTAGGGCCAGGACATTAGAAAGGCCACTTCGTTATTCCAAGATGTACTGCTATGCCTCCAGCCAACTGGGGCTGCCCTGACTTTTCTTGCAGCTTCCTCCACAAGCTCCAGAAGCACTGCCAGAACTCCAAAGGGATAAAAGAAAAGTCTGGAGGTAAGAGGAGAGGAGTCATTTCTCTAGGCTTTTCTGCTGAAAGTGTCTGAGGGAATTCTGGTTTCAGATCTCCTCCAGTACCAAGGAGGCAGCCAGCAGACCTGTTCTGGGGGACACAAAATGACAGCTGAAACTTCTTGCAGAAAGCCACCTGGACCCACTCTGTTACTGGCTTTAATGTCAAGATCCTGCTCCATCTGCTGTACAGGCTGTGAACAGGATTTCAAACTTGTAATAACTGACTGAGTCCCAAACAGGATTGCAATTAAAGTTTACAATTTATTAAACGAATAGAGGCAAGCAAACAGCGCTGGGTGCGCTGGGACTCTCCGCTCCACTAAGACACACACAAGTTACATCAGGCGGCTGTTTTTTATGCTCCTAGGCTAATACATCTTCATCACCACTTTTGGAAAAGGCAGGGTTATTATAATTAGTTTCCCAGGACCCGAACCATCCCACGGATGCATGCGTATCAGTCTCTGGTGGTCCCTCTGGGGGTGCTTGTACTGAAGGCTCCTAGTCTTCCTCCCAGGCTTTGTCCTTTGGTCATTCTTCAGCTTCCCCCCTCTCCTTATTTAGTAGTCTCTGGGCCGGATGTCAGAAAGTTGTGTATTGTGTAATAGTCAGCAGTTATCTCAAAAAACTCCCCCCTATTCTCTTATCTCCCAGACCCAAGTCTATCAACCAAGTCTATTGTGTCTATCAACACAAACTGCTAGACCATTCTTTTGCAAGATACAAGAACTATATATGCTAACCACTGTTTCTCTTGGACTTGTGGTTATACAAGGGTATGTAAGACAGAAGGTCACATTTCATCATGAGGCCCTAGCATTGTTCCATATTGACATGAATCAGATGAACGTATTTCACAAAACTCATTTTCCATCTCTACAGTGGTAAAGAAAGTCGGACAGCCTCACGGGGCATGAGCAGTGTTTGCAGACAGTGCAGCTGCTCCTTGGGAGCAGGATGGGCAGTGCTCACTCCAGGATACTCTGATCCTTTGTGCACCTGCAATAAAAACCAGAAGAATGATGGAGCCACAGAGGAAAATGTTAAACTCCTGAGAGAGGGAAGATCACAACCCAGGTCTGGGTTTTGGGATGACACAGCAATACCTGTGGCTCCTTCTGCCCAGGAATGCTCTTGAACATGGCTGAAATGAGGAGAAATTGAACTGGGGGAAGGGGGCTGTTTCATTAAACATTCATACAAAAAAAAGCACTACTCTCCTTAATAAATTACAGAAGTGTATTCCTCCTCAATTAATATGCATCGCTACTTACTTCTCTAAGGAAACCAAGCTCTATCCCAGGGACTGAACATTAATGCTTTCTGTCAGCAACCCATAGCAGCACTTTGAGATTATTTTTCAGTCTTTTTTTCCACTTCTCCTCACAAGGTGGTAGTTCTTAGCTTGCATTTTTTCTGAACAGCACAAGCTAAAGACTCATAGGTACAATATTTAAGAAAGAGCATCGTGCTAGGAATACAGAAGCGATTTTGCTGCACCAGGTAGTGCTACCCATCCCCGGTGGGATGGTTTTTGTTTTCAGAAAAGCCCAGCACGCTGCTGCCTGCAGCAGCTCTGTGCCCTGACACACATTTGGCAGCTCCGTCTCTCACCTCCCCAGATGCTGTATGGCACTGCCCAACTTCAGTCACTGCTGTTCACAGCTTATGCTAATGGGGCAGGCCGTGAACGTAAGCAGGGGGTGCAGACACACGAGCACTCGGCCGGCTCTGCTGTGCGGACAGCCCCCCTCAGGCAGCCAGCGCGGGATCTCGGGATCTCCTTCCACAGCACCCGTACGGCGCAGAGTCTTCATGCCCCGGGAATCAGAGCCGCTTCACATTCATTGATTTCTCATTAAGCTGGGCTTTCGCGTGCGCCATTGCTCCTGTACATATTTTACATATTTTATCCTTTTTTTTTTTTTTTTTTTTATAAATTTGTTATCTATTTAATGCCCCCCCTCCATAAACCTGCGACCATAGAGACGCGGTCCTCCCGGCTTCCTAGAGCGGCCCCCCCCCAGCGGTCCTCCAGCATCCCAGCGCCCCTTGCGCGCGCTCCCGCCCGCCCTCAGCGGCTTCCGGCGGTGGCGGTGGAGCGGGTGCGGCGAGGCGGCGGCAGCCATGGGGTACCGCGGGCAGGGCCAGAAGGTGCAGAAGGTGATGGTGCAGCCCATCGTATCCTTCCTGCGGCTGGGGGGTGGCGGGGAGGTGGGTGGGGGCGGCTCGGACCTCAGGGGGCTCGGATCTGGGGCCCTGGGGGCTCGGCCCGGGCCTTGAGGCCTTGTCCCGGGGCCCTGAGGCCTCGTTGTGGGGTTTGGGGCCTTGTCCCGAGCCCGGAACTGTCGTCCCCGTGCTGAGCCCTTAACGCAGCGCCCCAGAACGTCATCTTCCGCTACCTGCAGAACGTGAGTACCGCGGGGAGGGGGCGGGGATGGGGATTTGGGGGGTGTGGGGGGAGTGGGGAGGGTCTGGGGATTCCCCTCGGTGAGTTCGGCTCCTGGCCGTGTCCCGGGACGGGTTTGTGGGGGATGGAGAGCTGTGCGGCATGCTGGTGGGCACGAGGAGCCCGGCGTTTCCCCCTCGTGTAGCCGGGCGTGCAGGGGTGTTCCCTTGTGACTGGAAACGTGTTCTTCACCAAACGTGTAGCATTCACCCGATGGTATAACGCTAAAACGTCGGATTGCTCATTGAAACTGCCCCTGAGAGTTGCTCCTTGGAGCGTTTGGGAGCTGTCGTGGCTGTGGCTAGCAGGTATTTCTGAACACATGAGAGAACAAAACTGCTCAGTGTTTGTGGCCCGACTTACTCTCCTCCTTTGTTCTGCAGATGTCGAGGATCCAGGTGTGGCTCTATGAGCAGGTGAACATGCGGATAGAAGGCTGCATCATCGTGAGTATCCACACGTTACATCTTTCGTTTTCCCTCATTCACAATCCTGTTTTTTGGTCAAGAAAAGTTATCACAAGGAAAAAAAGAATTGTACTTCTCTAATAAGTAGTCTTCGTTGTCCGGCCAGGATCGGTAAAAATCCCTGCTCGCCGGTAACTAGAGTCACTCACAGACCAGCGGGGAGCGGGGGAAAGGCCTCCTGCCTGGTCGGGGTGCCCTGAGGGGAGGGGAAGGGGGGGGGTGCAGGCCGCAGGGCCTGGAGGCAGGGCTGGGGGCTGGGGTGTTCCCCCCCCCTCTCCCCCCGTATCAGCCCCTTCTGGGCCCTGTGAGGCAGGAGCTGCTGCCCGGGGTTAGGACCAAGGTCCCCTGTCAGGCCCGGGGCCGCCCTTCCCCTCGCCCTGCCCTTCCCTCCCGCTTCTGAGCCCTTCCTCAGGCCTTGCTGGGCCCTCTGTCCGGCTGTCTGTCCATCCATCCAGCCCTCTGGCCATCTGTCCCACCACCCTGCTCTCTCCCTAAGGAAGCAAAGAGTCCCCGGGCTGCCTTCATGGGGAGGGGGGAGTGGGGAGGTTCTGCTGAGAAAAAAATGAAAGATTTCCCCCTTAACAGGCGCCTTGCGAGTTATTTCGAGTTCCAACCTTCTGCCTTCCTTCTGTAGCAGTGCCTCTAAGGGGGGCGCTGTAACGCAGCCCTCATCTGGCGCATTGCTCCTCCGTTCCCCCAAGGAACTGCCTTCAGGATCTGACTAACTCTGGATGCACCCGGTTGTCGCCTTAATTTCTCCTTTAGCTTGCTGAAAAGAACCCTGTTGGGTGACCTTTTGCATTTCTCGCTTAAAATTTGGATCGAGGAGGTCTGTGTTTCCTTACGCTGATGTCCACGCTGAAGGGGCAGAAGGGTTCCGTGCTGTTGCTTGGGTCAGCCTTGTTGCCAGGTTGGGAATGTTTAGCCTACCGGTGCTTCGGTGCTGTTGGGCTGCACTCAGAGTGTGAGCTCTGGGCGTTATTTCTCAACTACTGCGTTATTGGAGCGTACGGAGCCGAGATATTCTGCGGATAGGTGATTTAAGCCACGTCAGAACCACCGCTGTGGCGTGTGCCAGCGTCGGACGCCCGTTCGACTGATCGGGCGGAGCAGGTGAATTGAATTTGGTGCTGGGTGGCGAGGTGGTGTTGGGGGAAGAGCTAGGCTAAGGAGAGCTTCCTCTTGCTCTGCCCCTTCCCATCTCAAACGGCCGCTTCCTGGGGAGATGGGTTCGTTGGGAGGCTAACTACAACGTTACAGTGAGGATGTCCCGTAGGTATTTGCTGCCAGGCCGCAGCGTTGATTTCAGAAATTGTATTTAAAAAAGGAAAAAGAAAGGAAATCCGTATTCTTTAACATACTCTCTTGTCTCGGAGAGTAGATGTAGGAGCTTCAGCAGTGCCCTTCCTCCCGAAAGGATTCCCAGTGTCTGCTCAGACACTGAGGAGGAAAATAGAGGAGAGCCACCCGATATAAATAAAGGCAAGAAGGGGTTATGGATTAAGGGAAAACCACTACTTCAAAAATTGGTGCTCTCTACAAACCGGTTAAGGGTTTGGGACCTGCAGGTGCTGCCTCCACCTGTGTGCGTTGCAGTCGTGCCTGTTGCCACTGAGCAAAACGGGGAGAGCTGCTTTGTCGAACGCGGCGTGTTAAAGCACGTGCCACTGCCTGGAAGAAAAGCACGGACTTCCCTCGTGTGGGACTTCTTCCCTAGCCATCTGTGGTTTACCTGATGGTTTCCCATAAGCTGTGAATGTTTAAAAGAAAAAAACCAACAAAACCCAACCCCAACGTTGAGAGTGGTGAGGCAGATCCTCACCTGGGGCCTCAGAATCAGCGGTGACATCACCATGCGAAGCATTGTGTGCGCTTCGGGTCGGGGCTGCTGCGAGCCTCGCAGCGGGGAGGGAGAGCGGATGCGGGGTGCCTCTGTGTCAGCCCTCTGCCCTGGTGGCTTCGTGAGCACTGAGAGTTTGACTCCTGTGTTCCCAGCTTTCGCTTCCGCACCTGCGGTGTGGCAGAGCCAGCGAGCTGCTTCCTCAGCTGGAGGAGGAAGAGGAGTGACCTCAACGTTGCCGAGGTAAAGCACAATTGTTGAAAAGATTTGGCAAAGATGTGGGTTGTAGCAGCGCGGCTGCTGCAGCTGCAGCAGATCCTGGAGCATTGGAGAAGACAGAGAGGGGTTTCTTCGTGAAAAGAATGCTGTTAAAAGTGTTTTCATGCCAGAAATGAGGATAAACGCCTCTGTTGTTTGACATCCTCTATTGACCTGGCACATTGGCATTACAGCGTACCTGGCACGCTGTTTGTATTAAAAAAAACAGGTATTTTAGTCAGGGCAGGCCAGAAACCTGCCTTGGCACTTCCACATGGCAGCAATGCTTACAGACCCTGCATCCTGGCTGCCAGGCCAGGATCTAAATCCGATGGTGCTGTTGGTAAACTGAAGCTCAGGAAGCGCTTCTGGGTTTTTCGGTACTTCCATGTGAATTTTGACCCTGTGAAGATGGTGTCTTAAGCTATTTTCGGAACAACAAATAGGTTGAAAAGCAGTTTCAGTTTAACATCTGCATGCTTGGGTGTTATTAACAGAGCTTTGTATACTGAGCTGGTGCTTGGTAGGAGAAAAAACATAAACCTTACCTGGGAAACTTGGACCCCCTCAGCTACATGCTGCTAGGAGGAAACTCAGATGTAAGAACACACTTAAATAACACATCAGCAGAGCTGTTGTGCTCCTGACCACCAAAGGCACCTTTTTCCAACACCGTCGTACTGGAAGTTGATGCAGCTGGTTCCATCCGTAACGTGGGACTGTAGAGTGCTGTAACAGAAATATTTTTTCACAGCTTTGGAGAAAGTGAAGCAGAGAAAACCACACATAACCACTGATAGCTGGACCCCAAACTGCCACAGACTGACAGTGATGCCCACTGGATATCTCCTGCTGCCTTCTGACTGCTCCAGCAGAAGTCCCGTTTGAATTAGCCAGCAGGTCCCTCTGAGTGGCTTTGCTAAAACTCCCGCCGTAGGAAGTATCCTACGGGAGCCAAGTTGCTAAACTGATGTGTGGGTTTCCCTTAACCCCCTCAGCCCTGACTTTCCAGCTCCTGACGACACTGCCAACGTGTGCAGTGTCACCGTGTGCCAACTAGGTGCCAGCTGCCATGGTTTGTATATTGTAAAAGTAGTGATTTGGGACTCGTGAGCACTGAGAACAGGTTAGCAATTGCTTCAGAGCTTTACTTGTGTCGCTCTGGGGCAGGGAGATGGGTGAAACATCTTAGGCTTGAAAGTGATTCCCTGCAGAGTGACGTGCTCAGATCTGCACAACAGATCTGTCGTTCTGGTCACCTTATTAGATCCCTGCTTGAGAGGGTGCTTGCAAGAATCGATTCCTCTTCACCTTGATGTGTCAAGCTAAAGAGAAATCCGTGCCGAAGCACTGTCTGATCAGACGAGTGCCTCGGTTCAGGATTGTTCTTTGACAGCTGCAGAAACACCAGGACAGTCGGCGCCTTCAGGAACAGATTAATTTGATCTTGAGGCTGTCATAAAACAGGTCCCTGAAGTTTGAAGACTCTTCCAATAGTTTGGGCCAGCAAGGAGCAGCTGTAGCTGGCGGCTGCGGTAACTCGGGGCTCAGAGTCTCAGAGAGCGTGGTGAAAGGTGACCCCCAGCTGGCTGCTGGAGGAAGCTGAGGCAGCGTTCAGCTCTAACCTTTGCCTTCTTGGCTGGCATCTTTGCACTCCTGCTGTCAGTGGGTATTGAGTGTCCTTCCCCCCAGCCTCAGAACGTGCCCGCAGATGTAGGCAGCGTTTAGCAGCTAGAATTCACTCCAATATAAAGAGTACAAATCATGCGTTTTCTGCTTTTGCTTTGGAACTCTTAGCTTGAGGTTTTCCTGCAGGCCATGAGGTTTCTTGCAGCAGCAGGGATGAGTTCTGTTAGCAAGAGGCTGTTCTGTGCTTCGACTGTGGGAAGATGAATGGTTCCCTGTGCACCGTTAAATAGAACTTGACACCTAGCACACCGCACTTGCAGCCTGTGGGGTGCTTTAACAAGCAGGTAAATCAGCAGAGGCTGTTTTGCAGCCGGGGTGATGCTGGCTGATTAAAAAGCAGGGGCAGAACAAGGAGTTTCTGGTGTTTGTTCTTGCTTGTCATCCGACTCTCCACTTCCACTGTTCTTTAAAAAAACAAAAACAAACAAAAAAAACAAGGGGTAAGCATCTTGAATATCTTTACTATAAATGGAAGGCACAAAACAAGCCAGCAACAGAGACTGTCCAAGAGAAATACTTGGTGCTTTATAAACAAACAAGGAAGTACCCGTAGGTAGGTGTGATAATCCTCCTCTAATGCGTTTTTGGAGTGCAAAAATAGATTTGTTCCTTTCTTGCTCTTCTCTCCAGGACAAAGGCAGAATAGCCAACTGCAAAGTTAGAGCAGGGAGGTCCGTTTGTTCCATACTGAGAAAGACAAGCCTGTAAAACAAACTAGACAGATTTTCTTTGTGTTATTTATCTTCCTTCAGCAAAGGCAAAGCTTATGACACCTGTTGGTGTGTATTTCCAGGATTTGGGAAAAAGGCTTTGCTCTCTTCGAGAGACTGATAACTTGATTTGATCAACTGAAGAAAGCTGCAAAACTGTTTGTTCCTCATTATTTTTCGCTTGTTACTTTCTTTAGGGTTACTTTTAAAAAGAAGATTTCACTGATCACAAGCCAGTAGAAGACTTTCAGCCCAAGCAAGGGTGAAGACAGCTCTCTCCAAGAGCAGAGGAAGTCCCTGTGGAGAGAAGCCGAGCTTGTTAGCAGAACTCGTCGGCATGTCTAAACAAGGAGACGATTGCTACTTCTATTTCTATTCTACCTGTACCAAGGTATGGCTGGCTTTCCTTTGCTTTGCTTTGTTTCCCCATTTTTTTCAGGAAGGAGTAGATTAGGAGGAGGAAGCACACTGGTCTGTGGTTAACTTGAGAACCAGATAGATTCTGAATTCAGTTGTAGCAACATTAGGCAGCAGCATGGCCATTTTTGAGGCTGTACTCTCTTTTCCTTGTTGGTTTCCTTTTGGTTCCAGGGAGACAAATGTGCCTACCGCCACTGCGAAGCTGCTCTGGGCAATGAGACGGTCTGCAAGCTGTGGCAGGAGGGTCGTTGTTTCAGGAATGTCTGCCGATTCAGACACATGGAAATTGACGTGAGTGCCTAACGATGTGTTCTCAAAAGAAATCAACAAAAGCCTTTTTCAGTGCCCTAGGTGTACTGATGGTGCTTTTGCAGGATAGATTCGTTTGCTTCCAAATCATACTGGTTTCTCTTACCAAGAGAGGGGGTGGGAGGAAGCAGAGGGAACTAAAATCAATGCCTTAGGTATGTCTTAGCAAGATATATCTATTTTTTGATTATTAGATGCTGACAGTTTTCTCAACAGATGCAGAATAGCTGTTAAATAGACTGCTAAAACCTGCTGGAGCAGGGGGGTTATAAACAGGCTGTTTATTACTCCCCCTCATGGGAGCAGGCTTGATAAGGAACTATTGGGTCTCTTCTGAGCCACAGTCCTTCAGCTAACGCTGTTCTAGCTGCCTGGGGTAGGAAGTGGGGAAAGTTAAAGGTGCAGAAGAACTAAGTCTCCAAGAAGGAGTTCTAGACAGGGTTAACCTAGGCAATTTCGGATGTTCTTTTTCCCTCTGAATAATCCTAGTATAATCCTAGGTGTATTAGTTTAACCCACCCTCAACTGATGTCTGCGAATGCCTGTCTTCTCAAACTGAATGATGACAAATCTAAATGTGCATAGTGGTTGCAGCTTATGCAAACTTTGTGAATATGCCCAGAAATACTCCACTTAACTGAGAACCTGACCTTTGGAATGATGTTTCAGCACTGTGTTGTGACAGCTGTCATGATCTGGAGCTGTGCATCTCTTTGCAAGCCTCAGGTGCATGTTATCACGAGCTTTTCTTTCTTTCTGTCTTCAGAAAAAGCGCAGTGAGATTCCTTGCTACTGGGAGAACCAGCCGGGAGGCTGTCAGAAAGCCAACTGTGCTTTTCATCATGCAAAGGGACGTTACATCGATGGACAATTCTTACCACCAAGCAAGAGTGAGTTTAGGTCCTTTTTCTTTAAGCGCTGAAGACTTAATTTTGAGTATTACTTAGTGGGTGCCAATCCTGTAGGGGGCATCAGGTAACTGTTCATTTGTGAGTGCAGGAAAAGGTCTGCAGTCATAGGTGGTCACTTAAACCGAGTGTACTGCTGGTGTTTGTTTTCTGCTTTCGTGCTCGGCTTCTCTTTGCTTTGTGTGATGTTTGCCTTGCAGTTTGCTTCCTGTTGTTTCATCTTTTGCTGGGTGGTAGGGAGATGTGTTGTTGCTCGAAGGGAAGTCATTGTTCCCGGTGTAAACAGTGATGGGATGGGCAAAAGGAGATGCTGAATTCGTTGTCTGTGCGGGTTATCTGCCTTTCCTACCATCTCTTTGCATTGTGGTCAAAGTTTTAAACTGCCATATTACCGATGATCCTCCTCTTCCTCTAGCTACACTGCCAAGTCCGCCTGAGTCCGCGGACGATGAGTTGAAAGTGGCTCAGATGTCACTGCAGCAAAAGAAACTTTCTGTCCAGTCAAATCCCTCTCCACAGCTAAGGGGGTGATGAAAGTGGAAAACTCTGAAAATGTCCCAAGCCCTACACACCCTCCAGTTGTAATCAATGCTGCAGATGATGATGAAGATGATGATGGTGAGCATGTGTTGGTTCTTGGAAGGAATTTGTGCTGTAAATGATTGTGTTAAATCTTTGGTTCTTGAAGGAATCTGTGCTGTACATGAATGTAGAAATCACAGATGACCCGAGGTCTGACTAGCGATAGGGCAGGCAGTCTGGCCAGGTCACTGGTGGCTTTGTCTGGCAGTCAGTGGACAGAACCTGAAACGTTGGAGGAAAGCTTAGAACCACTCCTGCTTTAGCTGGTCTGTTGTGTAAAGTTCTATGTGAAACTAGGAAGGA
This sequence comes from Anas acuta, assembly GCF_963932015.1. Taxonomy (NCBI): domain Eukaryota; kingdom Metazoa; phylum Chordata; class Aves; order Anseriformes; family Anatidae; genus Anas; species Anas acuta. Next base: position 1,297,674 of record NC_089002.1, on the reverse strand, counting down.
AATTTCTTATTCCTGTCTGAAGAGCAACGTGTTGTGTAGTAGTTAAAGCTGCAGAGAGAATCTAGAGTCCTAGATGTTTTGTCCTAGTGTATTCTACTTCGGAGTTCAATAGGGGGGTAACTGAAAAACAGAAGAGTAACGAGAAGAAAGAGCTGTAGAAGACAGTGCTATATAAGAAGCAATTTCTGAAGCATTAAAGAGGCTGACAGTGGCAGGTGTGGACACAGTATGACAGGAGTTTGTGTATAAATTGTTTAGAGCTGTGCAAATGCCTTTTAAAGGGAAAAAAGCATGGAAGTACTTTTACTCGTAGACATTCACCTTAGAAAGGACTATTTCTCAGCATTTGTACCTAATAATATTCTGCTTGCTTGTGCAGCTTTGTTCTGCACAAAGTATAGCTGTCAAGCAGACTCAGATTCACGCTCTACTATCTCAGCTGGAATTTGGAGGAAGCACTGAGACTCGTAATATTTTTTTTCTATGTTAATTATAGTTAAAATATGAGTTTATGTGGTTTAGCTGTCAAAACAGTGTCTGACTGGGTTTTTTGGGACATGGGCTAACAGGATAATATTTCTGTTGGCTACTGGTTTCTGTGAAATAGAAAAAAAATTCCCTTTTGTTTTAGGGGAGGAACCTGTGGTTCGACTAGATCTTGCTGATAGACAAGGAAAACGGAAAGCCTCCGCAGGTAAGAACTTTTTATGAGCTTTTATGTAGGTGCTGCCTTCTATATATGACTGCATTAAAGAGTATTTTTGAGGTATGAAAGGAAAATACATTGCAGTGGAGATCTGTGTTGACTGCAGAAATGGCAAAAAAAAAAAAAAAAAAAAAATCATTTAGCAGCTGAAAGGCAATTCTATGAAAATATGCTTGAAAAATAGAAGCTTATTGTTGACTGTTCTCAAACCTTCCTGCAAAGAAAAGTTCTTACAATATTCCTTGTTTTCTCTGAAGATGATGTAAGCACCGTTCCAGTGAAGCGCAGCCTTGCTGAAAGGCTGGGGAAGAAGGTAGAGGCTCCGGGAAATGCTGACAAAGCCCCCAAGAGAGATCCAGGTACTAAACGGGCATCTGGATTGGATTCCTGGGTTTTGTATTTAGTCTTTCTGTTTGTCCTTTTCCAGTGATGTTTCTTTTTGCATGTTGGCTGAGGTCGTAATCACTGGGATTCAAAGTTCCCTTTCCTGTCTTGTTTTGAACTGTGAACCTGAAGTTGACATTATGCAGCCTCCCTAATTCGTTCTGTTTCTGTTTTGCAGTTCAAGTTGCCAAGTCTCTGAAGGACAGGCTGGGATTACCTCCTAAACAGACCAGCACTGAGAGAGGTAACAGCTAGATATTAAATATGCTTTCTCCTCCTTCCTTTCCATGAACTTGGACTGCTTTCATCCATCCCTAAAAACTAATGTAAACGAAAACAAAGAACTGATGCCTCTTGCTTGAGTGCTGAAGCTCTTCTGACAGCCACTATCAGAAATCTGGCTCTAGGTGTGTGTTTCTTTTCTACTTGTGCCTTGTCAAGGTTTTTAGCTGCTTCTGTGAACTGTTACGTACCATTAGAATAGAACCACTGCCAGGAGCAGGAATTTGAAATGCAGTCTGAAAAAGTACTAAAGTAAAGCAGCATTTCTGTGTAGCAGTTCTCTCTGGGTAGGGCTGGTCTTCAAAATACAAGTGGCTCAGAGGAGGAGGAGAATGTTGTTCTGAGGATATTGTTCTAAGATGCATTATTGGGAACACTCCAGATTAGTTTTCCTTAGTGCTCTGACAAATTTTGGAGACTTAAAATATTGCTGGACTCTCTTTAAATGTTGGTGCTTCTCCTCATTTCTTGATGATGACAGGGAAGGCTGCTAAGCCGATGGGAGAGATCCGTGTGAAAACACTGGAGGAAATCCGTCGTGAGAAAGCTCTTCGGGGACGCGAAACTCAAGCCAAAGGTGAGGCTGAAGGGCATGGTAAAACTGAAGATTCCAGCGCAGGGGCAAGACCTGCTCGTGCAGGTCGCATCAAAACTTTCCCTGAAGCCTTGTCTGAAAAAAAGAATAATCGCTTGGTAGAAGAGAAGAAAAAAGCAGGAGAATCCCCTAGCAAGAGCAAAATTCAGGGTGAGTCCAAGAAGCAGCTCGCTCTGTCCGGGCGAATGGATTGCACATTGTAGCCTTTCTCTCTCTCTCTCATGGGACACAAGGATGCACAAATGCACAAAGGAAACAAGTACCCAGCTTTCTTTATTTCTGCCGTTGACAAAACTTTTTTTTGTCTTTTTTTAAAGCACCTGAAAAAGAAGAAAAGAAGGCAGTGAAATTGAACCGGCCTTTTCCTACCCTTTCCTCTGTAGCTGATGTACAGGTGAGTCCTCTGTGAAGACACACATCCATTCGTACAATTTCTGATAATTCTGCCAAGTTTGGTTACTCACCGTGTGCCACCCTCTTGAGTGTGTTCTTACCCTTCAGCACCTGGTAGGAGCTGCAGAGCAGTCTAAATCCTATCGCCAGCAGCATTTCCAGACAACTCTGTAATCCTCAAACTTGGAGTCAGTCTGTTTATACCACAGCAACAAAGAAACCCTGTTAGCACCAGCTGAAATCTACACAGTTAACGTGGAGGGAATTCTTTTTGTTCTTACTGACTTGAGCTGTCAGACGTGAAGGATTTAATACAGAAGGCCAGAGTTCTGTGTTGAAGGAAATCAATCTGTCAGTGGATACTGTATAGGGGAACTTGTATGACTTTCCGCTGCTTAAAAAGAATGTGATAAATAGATGTACAGCAGAACACCCTAGCTGTTTAAAGAAGCTTGCCATAGTGGATATTGCAGATATGCGAGATTGTGTCCATAGTAAAGCATGGCTCTTGTTACATGCAGAATTTTATGGAAAAAAAAAACAAAAAACAAAAAAAAAAAAAAACAAAAACAACAACAGTAACCTGAAGGATATTAATATGCTGTTCCACATCAAGACCATTTTGGAGGGATTGCTGATCAGATTTTCTTAACGAAATCTCCACGCATGGATTTTTTTTTTTTTTTTATCCTATTCATGCACTACTTTTCTTTCCTTCTAGCCCACTCAGCAGAGTGGAACTCGTAAATGTCCAGAGAAGAGCTTTGAAGAGAGCCGGTGGGAGAAGTGGCAACAGCGAGAACAACAAGAGAAGCTTCGGAAGGAGGAAGCTGCTGTCAAATCTACTGCTGGCTTCTTTAATACTGAACCAGCAGGGAAAGTGGCAGCTCAATTTCAGGGCCAGGAAGCTAAAAGTAAGTGTTGAAGGTTAAGAGTTCCTTAGGTTGTCTTCTGAAATACAGACAGAAGATGACGATTCTCATGCTGTAACTCTGGCTGGGTGCATTTTGCCACGCAATGCTACGAAGCGAAGTGTGTACTTTCTTTTTCTTAGTTTGTTTCTTTTCCTGCCAGCCAGATGTTAGGTAAGGAACGGGAGACTAGAAAATGACACTACAAATTTGGACGTTGTAGAACAACTTAACTGTGGGACATCACTGCAAGGGAGAGGAAGCTGGTACAACAGTTGCATACACTCTTGTCCTACTCTAACTGCTGCTTTTTCCTTTCCTAGAGGGAGCAGGACTTTAACTATAAAAGCTGTCTAGATTTGTGAACCTAGCTGGCACTTAGGATTGCTATGTGTCTGAGGTTTCCCGTGTCCTGGATTATTATTTACTGTAGCTATTGGGTTTCTTTGTTCCTTTGTATGGATTGTTGGTAGACAGAGTTTACTATGTGGAAAACATTCCTGAGAATCCAGGCAATGGCGGTGTAATTCTGCTGGCCAAACGCATTTAACTGTGTAGAAGGACTGTGGAAATGATGAAGAGAACCTGGATTTTTCCTGAGGCGGAGCAAGACTGTATCAGTTCTCTCTTCCTTTTACTCTAGCCAACTTGATGACATCTGCGAAGCCTTCGGGTGGGAAAGTCACTTTCCCCAAGAAGAAGGCACTGAAACGTAAGGCACCTGGGAGTTATCCCTCTGCCGTAGCAGCTGTGGAACTACGGACTGCCTTTGCTGCTGACATGATGGGACCTCCAGCCAAAAAAGCAGCCATGGTAAGGCCAGGGGCTAATGCAGAGATGGATCCCTTGTTAAATTTCTACCCTCCTCTAGGAGAAAAGGTGGAAAACTCAAACGTTCTGCAGGCCTTCTGTTTCCTTTTAAATCCGGGAGCTGTCTCCAGGATGCTTGTAGAACCCTTCTGTATTTAGGAGATGAATGGCACTCTTTAACCGGTACTCTGATGCTGTGATTTCTCTGGTGTGGGGGATTTTGTCCATTCATGCCATGTTCTTAAAAGACACAAGAGCATGAGTAACGTCCAGGTGAATGTGAACTTTCTTCAGGAGCACCTTGGTTTTGTATTTTGGCCACGGCTCCGCAATGCCAGAGGAGAAGCAGTGTGGAGGAAAAAGCTATTAAGGAATCTTTTACCCATGTGTCATAAATACTGTTTTGCTGCTTTCTAGGGTGTTTCAGACGTGCCGGAGCACATCCCAGCCATCAGACTTGAAGAAAATCCCCCAAACAGGTGACAACCCTAACTTGTTCTTTTTCTTAATCAGTGTATATCCCCAGGGAAACGTATGTTCTGTCACATGTGGGAAAAAATGAGGGTTCTGAGATAATTAAAGCCAAAATCCATCAAAGGAATAAGTCACCTGAAACCACTTTCTAGCAGGAAATCTAGCAGGATTGCTTAATTAGGCTTTCTTTAAATGCTGCAAGTCAGCACAGCTTTCCAGTGACTTCTTGGGTTGTCTGAATACCTGAACGAGGAGGAGGTGAAGTTCTACTTCCTCGTGAGGTGATAGATGAGGAGTAGTGTCCTCTGCCTTTTGGTCCTCAAGAATGCCACCTCAACTCCAGGTGCCCTGGCTTCACGGATAAAGCCCCAGACTGAAAAATGTAGCTGGTAACACATCGGGCTCTAAATGTAGCCCTGGGTGGATTGATAACAATCCCTGTGTAAGATTGAAGCGTAGGAGGGCTTGCCTACAGTTTTAAGAGGCGGTTTGCAGAAAAGGGATTTCCCGTTAAGAAATGGCATATCCTGATTGTTCTTTCTTGCTCTCCCAAGACCTGAAGTGCGTCTTGGAAGCCCGGCAAGATTTGAGGAGCAGATGGAGATCAATCTCGAGACCTCGACCTCAGCTTCTTCCCAGCTAGAAGAGGCACGCACACGCCAGCTGAGTTCCACAGAGAACGCGCCCTTATCTGCGGATGAAGATTTTGAGAAGCTAATTTGGGAAATCTCAGGAGGCAGACGGGAAGCCGAAATTGACTTAGACCCAGGGAAGGACGAGGATGACCTCCTCCTTGAACTCTCCGAGATGATTGACAGTTGAACCGCGTAGTCCTATGGTATATTTAAAAAAAAAAAAAAATTAAAACTGTTCTTCTTGTTGGTGTACTGGGTCTGGCTGGAATGTTAACTTTCCCGGCAGCAGCCCATCCACTGCCGTACTCTGTACTTGTAGCTGGAACAACAGATTTATCACAGCAGTGTTGTGTCTATTGCTGAGCTGCGGTGGCACAGTATTGGGCCTTTCTCTCACCCTCCTAGGGGATGGGCAAAAAGTGTGGAGAGAAGCATCACTAGGGCAGCTGACCTAAACCAATCAAAGGGATATTCGATACCAAGTGATGTCACACTCAGCAATAAAAGGTGGAAACAGGAAGAAGAGGGGAGGGGTGGGCTCTCGTTGAGAAGATGTCAGTCCTCCTCTTGAACACCGTCTGCGTGCGTTGAGGCCTTGCTTCAAGGACGTGGTCAATCAGCGCTCATTTTTGGGATTTAGAGAGTAATTTCTTTCCTCTGCACTTCCATATAGCCTTCATTTATTTTGTTTATTTGTTTTCCTCCCTTCTTTTTATTTTCCCTTTTCCCCTCCCTTTTCCCCTTTCCCTTTTTATTTCCCCTTAGTTAAATTGTTTAGTTCATGGTAGTCTTTATTTAATTATTATAATTATTTCCCTTTAATTAAATTAGTCTTATCTCAACCCGTGAGTTGTTCTTTGCTTTACTTCTCCCCCTCCTCATCTAAAGGAGGGGGAGTGAGAGAGCGGTTGTGGGGTTTAGTTGCCCAGCATGGTAAAACCACCACAGTTGGATACCCGTTCCACAGGGAACGCGCCCTTATCTGCGGATGAAGATTTTGAGAAGCTACTTTGGGAAATCTCAGGAGGCAGACTGGAAGCCGAAATCGACTTAGACCCAGGGAAGGACGACGATGACCTCCTCCTTGAACTCTCCGAGATGATTGACAGTTGAACCGCGTAGTCCTATGGTATATTTAAAAAAAATAAAAATTAAAACTGTTCTTCTTGTTGGATACCCCGAGATGATCCTTTTTCTAACTGAGGCTTTGCAATGAGACTTAAAGCACAGTCCGAAGTGGTAGAAATTGGCAGGATCTGCTCTCAGTTGTCCTAAATTTCCCTGCTGGTCAGAGTTAAGGTCTTGTGCATCCGTTCTGTAACTATAGGTGGCTACCTTCGATATCGAGAGGACAAAGCACTTCTTTTGGCACAGAAAGATCTCCATTGGCACGCCACGGTGGCTGCAAATCGATCTTCTGATGGAGCGATGCTCTGAAGGCTTAAAGGTAAAGCTTCTTCCTTCCTCCCCCCTTGGCACAACTCGATGTTGGGCACATTGTGAAGCTTCGGTGTTCTGATTTCTCGGACAGTTGATACCCAAATCCTGGAGTTACTATGTCGACTCTTGACTTTTACTGGTGTATGCCATTGTTTTGACTGTACCCGTGTGTCGTGGTTCCGCTCGAGTGGGCAGCCAAGCTCCACCACAGCCGCTCTCTCACTCCCCCTCCTCAAAGAGGAATGGGGAGAAAATATGTGAAAAGGGCTCAGGGATTGAGATAAGGATGAGAAAATCCCGCAATAATTAGTGTAACGGGCAAACCAGACTCAGCATAAGAAGACAGATAGTAAGATTTATTGCTCATTACTAACAAGCTAGAGAAGTGAGAAACAAAGGAAAGAAACCAAAAGCACCTCCCCCCCATCCACCCTCTTCCACCTCCTCCCCCCGAGCGGCGCAGGGGAATGGGGGTTATGGTCAGTCTACAGCACTTCTTCTCTGCCGCTCCTTCTCGGTCACTCTCGTCCCCTCTGCTGTGGGGTCCCACCCACGGGATGCAGTCCTTCCTGAACTGATCCGGCGTGGGCTTCCCACAGGCAGCAGCTCTTCCAGAACTGCTCCAGATATGGGTCCGTACCACGGGGTCCATCCCTCAGGAGAAAACTGCTCCAACCTGGCTCCCCCACGGGCAGCAGCTCCTGCCAGGTCACCTGCTCCTGCGTGGGCTCCTCTCCACGGGCTACAGGTCCGGCCCAGAATCTGCTCCGGCAGGGGTCTTCCACAGGCGGCAGCCTCCGTCGGTGCAGGGCCACCTGCTCCACCGTGGTCTCCTCCACGGGCTGCAGCGTGGAACCCTGCTCCACCGTGGTACTCCATGGGCTGCAGGGGGACATCCTGCTTCACCATGGTCCTCACCACAGGCCGCAGGGGACTTCTGCTCCGGCGCCTGGAGCACCTCTCCCCCTCCTTCTACACTGACCTTGGCACCTACAAGGCTGTTTCTCACTCCCTTGACTCTCCCAGCTGCTGTGTGACGCAGCGTTTTTTTCCCTGACTTAAATATGCTCTCACAGAGGCACAAAACAACATCGCTTATTGGCTCAGATCTGGAAAACAACGGGGCCCTTCCCAAACATGGGGCAGCTTCTAGATCTTTCTCACAGAAACCACCCCTATGGCCCCCTGCTACCAGAACCTTGCCACGTAAACCCACTACACTATGTCAGATGATGAAGCTGTAGGGGTGGGAGGGAGCAGAATCGTTATTCCAGTGTGTTGTGGAGCAAACTTGCTGCCAGGAGTGGGGGTGGGGGTCAGCCACCCAGCCTTACTTTCAGTTATCAGGGATGATCAACTGGTGAAAAGCAGCAGCTCTGCCATGCGGCTCCGCTACCCCCACTCCCTTCTCTTGTGCTGTACCAAAGTTCCCCCAGGCTTTGGTTGGTGCTTTTTGTTGGTGTGAGGAATCCGGGGCGAGCAGTCGGGACTCTGCCGCAGTCACGGGGTCGATGAAGGGTTGTTTAAGTGCCTCTTGGTTTTAAAAGTTGCTCCCCTGAGCTGCTGGCTCTGCTGCCTGCTACAGCAAATGTTCGGGTGCCATCAGCATCGCGCTTGGGCGTGGGCACTGACCCTGCGGAGGACAGAGCTGAGATTCGGGTGTATTGTGTACCCTGCCACCAGCCATCGATTTTTATTTCTTTTTTCCCCTAGCAGATCAATTTTGAATTATTTTCCGAACTTTTTGCGGCACGGTAGGCTCTTCCCGCTATGATTTGTGAAGCTGTGGGGGCCCTCAGGCATTTGCTGCTGGCAGAGGAAAAGCGCTTGTTGAATTTGTTGTAAATACTTAATGTTGGGACAAAACCACGCGTCTCTGTGTTGAGGGATGGGGATCAAGAAGCAACCCCACTGCTATGCCAGAGTCCCTATAGGCAGTGTGGGTTTTCTCTCTATGCAAGCCTCATTATTCAGAGGCAGAGTATGGCTTCGTCCATTCAAGGTCCAGAATCAGTTGTCAAATGCTAGGCAAAGCCAGTGGCTCCTGGGCTATGGGACAAACTAACCCTAGAGCAAAACTCCTCCTTGTCCTCTTACCTGGGGCCCTTTCTGCGATGCCTTTAGGGTGAGTCAAGGCTATGATCTCCACCTTCTGGGGATGGTGTTTGAGCTATGTCCTACCTCAGTGCTGAGACTCTTTTGCCTCTGTAGAGGCCCTTTGCCATGACACGAGTGACGATGAGAACTAAAATCAACTAGCCTCTGAAACGTTCTTGTTCCCAAGCACAGTTTTTTCACTGGCTTGCTTTAACTCCTAGTTTTTGGCCGAGAAGCTGTTGTTTCTCTGTGCCTTTAATAAGAGGCTTTCTCTGGAGCCAAGTCAGGATGGCAAGATTGAGCTGGGCAAGGCTATCGAGGAGGAAATTCAATCTTCCCAGCTGGGTGTCTGACCCTTGGAGCCCGGGCCAACTGATCTGAAGCGGCTGTAAAAGCTTTATTTCGCAGCATCGCTGTCTTCCCTGCTCGCATTCTAGGCACGGTGTTTCTGCTGACAGCATCTTCCACCTCCTCAGCAGAAGCTGCTTCTTTCTTTAAACGTAGAACAGGCTGGACGCAAAGAAAGAAACTGTTAGCGGTGCTTTTAGCTATTTAAATGGGGAGAAAACCAGCCAATGTTTATTTCTTTGTCCAGGGCGGACACGAATGCTTGCGTGACGTGGGCTCCTCTCCCACGTCCTTAATTGCCAAGCCGGTAGCGGCTCTGGTGACGTGTCCCGTGGGTGTCTGTGCAGTGACGGGGCTGCCTCACCCCTGTGTACCCCAGGACAGACATTTGGGGGGCTCTTTGCTGCTACCACAGGGCGCAACCTGCGGGTCCTGGGGCAGGCAGGATGAGTGCTGCTGGGCCCGGAGGGTAGGCCTGGCCTGAGAGGAGACAGTAAAGGAGGCAGGTTTGGGGCTTAAAGCAGGCTTGTCCTGCCCCAGCCTTCTCCGGAACCTGTGTGCCTGGCTCTGGAAAGCCGTGACAAGACATAAAATGACTCGCAGCTTGCCAAGAGAGCTGCGGTGCTGGAGGAATGGCCGCCTCAAGGGGCTGAGGCCAGGCACCATCACGGGCAGGACTCGAGAGACGAGGCACGATCTTGGCACAGACACAGAAGGGAAGGGGAAGCACTGCTCTGCTGGCCCTGAGCGGTGCAGCCCCAGGAGAAAAAAAAATCTGTCTTTCCTTCCGCTGATGTCCACGCTGAAGGGGCAGAAGGGTTCCGTGCTGTTGCTTGGGTCAGCCTTGTTGCCAGGTTGGGAATGTTTAGCCTACCGGTGCTTCGGTGCTGTTGGGCTGCACTCAGAGTGTGAGCTCTGGGCGTTATTTCTCAACTACTGCGTTATTGGAGCGTACGGAGCCGAGATATTCTGCGGATAGGTGATTTAAGCCACGTCAGAACCACCGCTGTGGCGTGTGCCAGCGTCGGACGCCCGTTCGACTGATCGGGCGGAGCAGGTGAATTGAATTTGGTGCTGGGTGGCGAGGTGGTGTTGGGAGAAGAGCTAGGCTAAGGAGAGCTTCCTCTTGCTCTGCCCCTTCCCATCTCAAACGGCCGCTTCCTGGGGAGATGGGTTCGTTGGGAGGCTAACTACAACGTTACAGTGAGGATGAGGAATCCTCTTTAGTCCCGTAGGTATTTGCTGCCAGGCCGCAGCGTTGATTTCAGAAATTGTATTTAAAAAAGGAAAAAGAAAGGAAATCCGTATTCTTTAACATACTCTCTTGTCTCGGAGAGTAGATGTAGGAGCTTCAGCAGTGCCCTTCCTCCCGAAAGGATTCCCAGTGTCTGCTCAGACACTGAGGAGGAAAATAGAGGAGAGCCACCCGATATAAATAAAGGCAAGAAGGGGTTATGGATTAAGGGAAAACCACTACTTCAAAAATTGGTGCTCTCTACAAACCGGTTAAGGGTTTGGGACCTGCAGGTGCTGCCTCCACCTGTGTGCGTTGCAGTCGTGCCTGTTGCCACTGAGCAAAACGGGGAGAGCTGCTTTGTCGAACGCGGCGTGTTAAAGCACGTGCCACTGCCTGGAAGAAAAGCACGGACTTCCCTCGTGTGGGACTTCTTCCCTAGCCATCTGTGGTTTACCTGATGGTTTCCCATAAGCTGTGAATGTTTAAAAGAAAAAAACCAACAAAACCCAACCCCAACGTTGAGAGTGGTGAGGCAGATCCTCACCTGGGGCCTCAGAATCAGCGGTGACATCACCATGCGAAGCATTGTGTGCGCTTCGGGTCGGGGCTGCTGCGAGCCTCGCAGCGGGGAGGGAGAGCGGATGCGGGGTGCCTCTGTGTCAGCCCTCTGCCCTGGTGGCTTCGTGAGCACTGAGAGTTTGACTCCTGTGTTCCCAGCTTTCGCTTCCGCACCTGCGGTGTGGCAGAGCCAGCGAGCTGCTTCCTCAGCTGGAGGAGGAAGAGGAGTGACCTCAACGTTGCCGAGGTAAAGCACAATTCTTGAAAAGATTTGGCAAAGATGTGGGTTGTAGCAGCGCGGCTGCTGCAGCTGCAGCAGATCCTGGAGCATTGGAGAAGACAGAGAGGGGTTTCTTCGTGAAAAGAATGCTGTTAAAAGTGTTTTCATGCCAGAAATGAGGATAAACGCCTCTGTTGTTTGACATCCTCTATTGACCTGGCACATTGGCATTACAGCGTACCTGGCACGCTGTTTGTATTAAAAAAAACCAGGTATTTTAGTCAGGGCAGGCCAGAAACCTGCCTTGGCACTTCCACATGGCAGCAATGCTTACAGACCCTGCATCCTGGCTGCCAGGCCAGGATCTAAATCCGATGGTGCTGTTGGTAAACTGAAGCTCAGGAAGCGCTTCTGGGTTTTTCGGTACTTCCATGTGAATTTTGACCCTGTGAAGATGGTGTCTTAAGCTATTTTCGGAACAACAAATAGGTTGAAAAGCAGTTTCAGTTTAACATCTGCATGCTTGGGTGTTATTAACAGAGCTTTGTATACTGAGCTGGTGCTTGGTAGGAGAAAAAACATAAACCTTACCTGGGAAACTTGGACCCCCTCAGCTACATGCTGCTAGGAGGAAACTCAGATGTAAGAACACACTTAAATAACACATCAGCAGAGCCGTTGTGCTCCTGACCACCAAAGGCACCTTTTTCCAACACCGTCGTACTGGAAGTTGATGCAGCCGGTTCCATCCGTAACGTGGGACTGTAGAGTGCTGTAACAGAAATATTTTTTCACAGCTGTGGAGAAAGTGAAGCAGAGAAAACCACACATAACCACTGATAGCTGGACCCCAAACTGCCACAGACTGACAGTGATGCCCACTGGATATCTCCTGCTGCCTTCTGACTGCTCCAGCAGAAGTCCCGTTTGAATTAGCCAGCAGGTCCCTCTGAGTGGCTTTGCTAAAACTCCCGCCGTAGGAAGTATCCTACGGGAGCCAAGTTGCTAAACTGATGTGTGGGTTTCCCTTAACCCCCTCACCCCTGACTTTCCAGCTCCTGACGACACTGCCAACGTGTGCAGTGTCACCGTGTGCCAACTAGGTGCCAGCTGCCATGGTTTGTATATTGTAAAAGTAGTGATTTGGGACTCGTGAGCACTGAGAACAGGTTAGCAATTGCTTCAGAGCTTTACTTGTGTCGCTCTGGGGCAGGGAGATGGGTGAAACATCTTAGGCTTGAAAGTGATTCCCTGCAGAGTGACGTGCTCAGATCTGCACAACAGATCTGTCGTTCTGGTCACCTTATTAGATCCCTGCTTGAGAGGGTGCTTGCAAGAATCGATTCCTCTTCACCTTGATGTGTCAAGCTAAAGAGAAATCCGTGCCGAAGCACTGTCTGATCAGACGAGTGCCTCGGTTCAGGATTGTTCTTTGACAGCTGCAGAAACACCAGGACAGTCGGCGCCTTCAGGAACAGATTAATTTGATCTTGAGGCTGTCATAAAACAGGTCCCTGAAGTTTGAAGACTCTTCCAATAGTTTGGGCCAGCAAGGAGCAGCTGTAGCTGGCGGCTGCGGTAACTCGGGGCTCAGAGTCTCAGAGAGCGTGGTGAAAGGTGACCCCCAGCTGGCTGCTGGAGGAAGCTGAGGCAGCGTTCAGCTCTAACCTTTGCCTTCTTGGCTGGCATCTTTGCACTCCTGCTGTCAGTGGGTGTTGAGTGTCCTTCCCCCCAGCCTCAGAACGTGCCCGCAGATGTAGGCAGCGTTTAGCAGCTAGAATTCACTCCAATATAAAGAGTACAAATCATGCGTTTTCTGCTTTTGCTTTGGAACTCTTAGCTTGAGGTTTTCCTGCAGGCCATGAGGTTTCTTGCAGCAGCAGGGATGAGTTCTGTTAGCAAGAGGCTGTTCTGTGCTTCGACTGTGGGAAGATGAATGGTTCCCTGTGCACCGTTAAATAGAACTTGACACCTAGCACACCGCACTTGCAGCCTGTGGGGTGCTTTAACAAGCAGGTAAATCAGCAGAGGCTGTTTTGCAGCCGGGGTGATGCTGGCTGATTAAAAAGCAGGGGCAGAACAAGGAGTTTCTGGTGTTTGTTCTTGCTTGTCATCCGACTCTCCACTTCCACTGTTCTTTAAAAAAACAAAAACAAACAAAAAAAACAAGGGGTAAGCATCTTGAATATCTTTACTATAAATGGAAGGCACAAAACAAGCCAGCAACAGAGACTGTCCAAGAGAAATACTTGGTGCTTTATAAACAAACAAGGAAGTACCCGTAGGTAGGTGTGATAATCCTCCTCTAATGCGTTTTTGGAGTGCAAAAATAGATTTGTTCCTTTCTTGCTCTTCTCTCCAGGACAAAGGCAGAATAGCCAACTGCAAAGTTAGAGCAGGGAGGTCCGTTTGTTCCATACTGAGAAAGACAAGCCTGTAAAACAAACTAGACAGATTTTCTTTGTGTTATTTATCTTCCTTCAGCAAAGGCAAAGCTTATGACACCTGTTGGTGTGTATTTCCAGGATTTGGGAAAAAGGCTTTGCTCTCTTCGAGAGACTGATAACTTGATTTGATCAACTGAAGAAAGCTGCAAAACTGTTTGTTCCTCATTATTTTTCGCTTGTTACTTTCTTTAGGGTTACTTTTAAAAAGAAGATTTCACTGATCACAAGCCAGTAGAAGACTTTCAGCCCAAGCAAGGGTGAAGACAGCTCTCTCCAAGAGCAGAGGAAGTCCCTGTGGAGAGAAGCCGAGCTTGTTAGCAGAACTCGTCGGCATGTCTAAACAAGGAGACGATTGCTACTTCTATTTCTATTCTACCTGTACCAAGGTATGGCTGGCTTTCCTTTGCTTTGCTTTGTTTCCCCATTTTTTTCAGGAAGGAGTAGATTAGGAGGAGGAAGCACACTGGTCTGTGGTTAACTTGAGAACCAGATAGATTCTGAATTCAGTTGTAGCAACATTAGGCAGCAGCATGGCCATTTTTGAGGCTGTACTCTCTTTTCCTTGTTGGTTTCCTTTTGGTTCCAGGGAGACAAATGTGCCTACCGCCACTGCGAAGCTGCTCTGGGCAATGAGACGGTCTGCAAGCTGTGGCAGGAGGGTCGTTGTTTCAGGAATGTCTGCCGATTCAGACACATGGAAATTGACGTGAGTGCCTAACGATGTGTTCTCAAAAGAAATCAACAAAAGCCTTTTTCAGTGCCCTAGGTGTACTGATGGTGCTTTTGCAGGATAGATTCGTTTGCTTCCAAATCATACTGGTTTCTCTTACCAAGAGAGGGGGTGGGAGGAAGCAGAGGGAAATAAAATCAATGCCTTAGGTATGTCTTAGCAAGATATATCTATTTTTTGATTATTAGATGCTGACAGTTTTCTCAACAGATGCAGAATAGCTGTTAAATAGACTGCTAAAACCTGCTGGAGCAGGGGGGTTATAAACAGGCTGTTTATTACTCCCCCTCATGGGAGCAGGCTTGATAAGGAACTATTGGGTCTCTTCTGAGCCACAGTCCTTCAGCTAACGCTGTTCTAGCTGCCTGGGGTAGGAAGTGGGGAAAGTTAAAGGTGCAGAAGAACTAAGTCTCCAAGAAGTAGTTCTAGACAGGGTTAACCTAGGCAATTTCGGATGTTCTTTTTCCCTCTGAATAATCCTAGTATAATCCTAGGTGTATTAGTTTAACCCACCCTCAACTGATGTCTGCGAGTGCCTGTCTTCTCAAACTGAATGATGACAAATCTAAATGTGCATAGTGGTTGCAGCTTATGCAAACTTTGTGAATATGCCCAGAAATACTCCACTTAACTGAGAACCTGACCTTTGGAATGATGTTTCAGCACTGTGTTGTGACAGCTGTCATGATCTGGAGCTGTGCATCTCTTTGCAAGCCTCAGGTGCATGTTATCACGAGCTTTTCTTTCTTTCTGTCTTCAGAAAAAGCGCAGTGAGATTCCCTGCTACTGGGAGAACCAGCCGGGAGGCTGTCAGAAAGCCAACTGTGCTTTTCATCATGCAAAGGGACGTTACATCGATGGACAATTCTTACCACCAAGCAAGAGTGAGTTTAGGTCCTTCTTCTTTAAGCGCTGAAGACTTAATTTTGAGTATTACTTCGTGGGTGCCAATCCTGTAGGGGGCATCAGGTAACTGTTCATTTGTGAGTGCAGGAAAAGGTCTGCAGTCATAGGTGGTCAGTTAAACCGAGTGTACTGCTGGTGTTTGTTTTCTGCTTTCGTGCTCGGCTTCTCTTTGCTTTGTGTGATGTTTGCCTTGCAGTTTGCTTCCTGTTGTTTCATCTTTTGCTGGGTGGTAGGGAGATGTGTTGTTGCTCGAAGGGAAGTCATTGTTCCCGGTGTAAACAGTGATGGGATGGGCAAAAGGAGATGCTGAATTCGTTGTCTGTGCGGGTTATCTGCCTTTCCTACCATCTCTTTGCATTGTGGTCAAAGTTTTAAACTGCCATATTACCGATGATCCTCCTCTTCCTCTAGCTACACTGCCAAGTCCGCCTGAGTCCGCGGACGATGAGTTGAAAGTGGCTCAGATGTCACTGCAGCAAAAGAAACTTTCTGTCCAGTCAAATCCCTCTCCACAGCTAAGGGGGTGATGAAAGTGGAAAACTCTGAAAATGTCCCAAGCCCTACACACCCTCCAGTTGTAATCAATGCTGCAGATGATGATGAAGATGATGATGGTGAGCATGTGTTGGTTCTTGGAAGGAATTTCTGCTGTAAATGATTGTGTTAAATCTTTGGTTCTTGAAGGAATCTGTGCTGTACATGAATGTAGAAATCACAGATGACCCGAGGTCTGACTAGCGATAGGGCAGGCAGTCTGGCCAGGTCACTGGTGGCTTTGTCTGGCAGTCAGTGGACAGAACCTGAAACGTTGGAGGAAAGCTTAGAACCACTCCTGCTTTAGCTGGTCTGTTGTGTAAAGTTCTATGTGAAACTAGGAAGGAAATTTCTTATTCCTGTCTGAAGAGCAATGTGTTGTGTAGTAGTTAAAGCTGCAGAGAGAATCTAGAGTCCTAGATGTTTTGTCCTAGTGTATTCTACTTCGGAGTTCAATAGGGGGGTAACTGAAAAACAGAAGAGTAACGAGAAGAAAGAGCTGTAGAAGACAGTGCTATATAAGAAGCAATTTCTGAAGCATTAAAGAGGCTGACAGTGGCAGGTGTGGACACAGTATGACAGGAGTTTGTGTATAAATTGTTTAGAGCTGTGCAAATGCCTTTTAAAGGGAAAAAAGCGTGGAAGTACTTTTACTCGTAGACATTCACCTTAGAAAGGACTATTTCTCAGCATTTGTACCTAATAATATTCTGCTTGCTTATGCAGCTTTGTTCTGCACAAAGTATAGCTGTCAAGCAGACTCAGATTCACGCTCTACTATCTCAGCTGGAATTTGGAGGAAGCACTGAGACTCGTAATATTTTTTTTCTATGTTAATTATAGTTAAAATATGAGTTTATGTGGTTTAGCTGTCAAAACAGTGTCTGACTGGGTTTTTTGGACATGGGCTAACAGGATAATATTTCTGTTGGCTACTGGTTTCTGTGAAATAGAAAAAAAATTCCCTTTTGTTTTAGGGGAGGAACCTGTGGTTCGACTAGATCTTGCTGATAGACAAGGAAAACGGAAAGCCTCCGCAGGTAAGAACTTTTTATGAGCTTTTATGTAGGTGCTGCCTTCTATATATGACTGCATTAAAGAGTATTTTTGAGGTATGAAAGGAAAATACATTGCAGTGGAGATCTGTGTTGACTGCAGAAATGGCAAAAAAAAAAAAAAAAAAAATCATTTAGCAGCTGAAAGGCAATTCTATGAAAATATGCTTGAAAAATAGAAGCTTATTGTTGACTGTTCTCAAACCTTCCTGCAAAGAAAAGTTCTTACAATATTCCTTGTTTTCTCTGAAGATGATGTAAGCACCGTTCCAGTGAAGCGCAGCCTTGCTGAAAGGCTGGGGAAGAAGGTAGAGGCTCCGGGAAATGCTGACAAAGCCCCCAAGAGAGATCCAGGTACTAAACGGGCATCTGGATTGGATTCCTGGGTTTTGTATTTAGTCTTTCTGTTTGTCCTTTTCCAGTGATGTTTCTTTTTGCATGTTGGCTGAGGTCGTAATCACTGGGATTCAAAGTTCCCTTTCCTGTCTTGTTTTGAACTGTGAACCTGAAGTTGACATTATGCAGCCTCCCTAATTCGTTCTGTTTCTGTTTTGCAGTTCAAGTTGCCAAGTCTCTGAAGGACAGGCTGGGATTACCTCCTAAACAGACCAGCACTGAGAGAGGTAACAGCTAGATATTAAATATGCTTTCTCCTCCTTCCTTTCCATGAACTTGGACTGCTTTCATCCATCCCTAAAAACTAATGTAAACGAAAACAAAGAACTGATGCCTCTTGCTTGAGTGCTGAAGCTCTTCTGACAGCCACTATCAGAAATCTGGCTCTAGGTGTGTGTTTCTTTTCTACTTGTGCCTTGTCAAGGTTTTTAGCTGCTTCTGTGAACCGTTACGTACCATTAGAATAGAACCACTGCCAGGAGCAGGAATTTGAAATGCAGTCTGAAAAAGTACTAAAGTAAAGCAGCATTTCTGTGTAGCAGTTCTCTCTGGGTAGGGCTGGTCTTCAAAATACAAGTGGCTCAGAGGAGGAGGAGAATGTTGTTCTGAGGATATTGTTCTAAGATGCATTATTGGGAACACTCCAGATTAGTTTTCCTTAGTGCTCTGACAAATTTTGGAGACTTAAAATATTGCTGGACTCTCTTTAAATGTTGGTGCTTCTCCTCATTTCTTGATGATAACAGGGAAGGCTGCTAAGCCAATGGGAGAGATCCGTGTGAAAACACTGGAGGAAATCCGTCGTGAGAAAGCTCTTCGGAGAGGCGAAACTCAAGCCAAAGGCGAGGCTGAAGGGCATGGTAAAACTGAAGATTCCAGCGCAGGGGCAAGACCTGCTCGTGCAGGTCGCATCAAAACTTTCCCTGAAGCCTTGTCTGAAAAAAAGAATAATCGCTTGGTAGAAGAGAAGAAAAAAGCAGGAGAATCCCCTAGCAAGAGCAAAATTCAGGGTGAGTCCAAGAAGCAGCTCGCTCTGTCCGGGCGAATGGATTGCACATTGTAGCCTTTCTCTCTCTCTCTCATGGGACACAAGGATGCACAAATGCACAAAGGAAACAAGTACCCAGCTTTCTTTATTTCTGCCGTTGACAAAACTTTTTTTTGTCTTTTTTTAAAGCACCTGAAAAAGAAGAAAAGAAGGCAGTGAAATTGAACCGGCCTTTTCCTACCCTTTCCTCTGTAGCTGATGTACAGGTGAGTCCTCTGTGAAGACACACATCCATTCGTACAATTTCTGATAATTCTGCCAAGTTTGGTTACTCACCGTGTGCCACCCTCTTGAGTGTGTTCTTACCCTTCAGCACCTGGTAGGAGCTGCAGTGCAGTCTAAATCCTATCGCCAGCAGCATTTCCAGACAACTCTATAATCCTCAAACTTGGAATCAGTCTGTTTATACCACAGCAACAAAGAAACCCTGTTAGCACCAGCTGAAATCTACACGGTTAACATGGAGGGAATTCTTTTTGTTCTTACTGACTTGAGCTGTCAGACGTGAAGGATTTAATACGGAAGGCCAGAGTTCTGTGTTGAAGGAAATCAATCTGTCAGTGGATACTGTATAGGGGAACTTGTATGACTTTCTGCTGCTTAAAAAGAATGTGATAAATAGATGTACAGCAGAACACCCTAGCTGTTTAAAGAAGCTTGCCACAGTGGATATTGCAGATACGCGAGACTGTGTCCATAGTAAAGCATGGCTCTTGTTACATGCAGAATTTTATGGAAAAAAAAAACAAAAACAACAACAGTAACCTGAAGGATATTAATATGCTGTTCCACATCAAGACCATTTTGGAGGGATTGCTGATCAGATTTTCTTAACGAAATCTCCACGCATGGATTTTTTTTTTTTTTTTGTCCTATTCATGCACTACTTTTCTTTCCTTCTAGCCCACTCAGCAGAGTGGAACTCGTAAATGTCCAGAGAAGAGCTTTGAAGAGAGCCGGTGGGAGAAGTGGCAACAGCGAGAACAACAAGAGAAGCTTCGGAAGGAGGAAGCTGCTGTCAAATCTACTGCTGGCTTCTTTAATACTGAACCAGCAGGGAAAGTGGCAGCTCAATTTCAGGGCCAGGAAGCTAAAAGTAAGTGTTGAAGGTTAAGAGTTCCTTAGGTTGTCTTCTGAAATACAGACAGAAGATGACGATTCTCATGCTGTAACTCTGGCTGGGTGCATTTTGCCACGCAATGCTACGAAGCGAAGTGTGTACTTTCTTTTTCTTAGTTTGTTTCTTTTCCTGCCAGCCAGATGTTAGGTAAGGAACGGGAGACTAGAAAATGACACTACAAATTTGGACGTTGTAGAACAACTTAACTGTGGGACATCACTGCAAGGGAGAGGAAGCTGGTACAACAGTTGCATACACTCTTGTCCTACTCTAACTGCTGCTTTTTCCTTTCCTAGAGGGAGCAGGACTTTAACTATAAAAGCTGTCTAGATTTGTGAACCTAGCTGGCACTTAGGATTGCTATGTGTCTGAGGTTTCCCGTGTCCTGGATTATTATTTACTGTAGCTATTGGGTTTCTTTGTTCCTTTGTATGGATTGTTGGTAGACAGAGTTTACTATGTGGAAAACATTCCTGAGAATCCAGGCAATGGCGGTGTAATTCTGCTGGCCAAACGCATTTAACTGTGTAGAAGGACTGTGGAAATGATGAAGAGAACCTGGATTTTTCCTGAGGCGGAGCAAGACTGTATCAGTTCTCTCTTCCTTTTACTCTAGCCAACTTGATGACATCTGCGAAGCCTTCGGGTGGGAAAGTCACTTTCCCCAAGAAGAAGGCACTGAAACGTAAGGCACCTGGGAGTTATCCCTCTGCCGTAGCAGCTGTGGAACTACGGACTGCCTTTGCTGCTGACATGATGGGACCTCCAGCCAAAAAAGCAGCCATGGTAAGGCCAGGGGCTAATGCAGAGATGGATCCCTTGTTAAATTTCTACCCTCCTCTAGGAGAAAAGGTGGAAAACTCAAACGTTCTGCAGGCCTTCTGTTTCCTTTTAAATCCGGGAGCTGTCTCCAGGATGCTTGTAGAACCCTTCTGTATTTAGGAGATGAATGGCACTCTTTAACCGGTACTCTGATGCTGTGATTTCTCTGGTGTGGGGGATTTTGTCCATTCATGCCATGTTCTTAAAAGACACAAGAGCATGAGTAACGTCCAGGTGAATGTGAACTTTCTTCAGGAGCACCTTGGTTTTGTATTTTGGCCACGGCTCCGCAATGCCAGAGGAGAAGCAGTGTGGAGGAAAAAGCTATTAAGGAATCTTTTACCCATGTGTCATAAATACTGTTTTGCTGCTTTCTAGGGTGTTTCAGACGTGCCGGAGCACATCCCAGCCATCAGACTTGAAGAAAATCCCCCAAACAGGTGACAACCCTAACTTGTTCTTTTTCTTAATCAGTGTATATCCCCAGGGAAACGTACGTTCTGTCACATGTGGGAAAAAATGAGGGTTCTGAGATAATTAAAGCCAAAATCCATCAAAGGAATAAGTCACCTGAAACCACTTTCTAGCAGGAAATCTAGCAGGATTGCTTAATTAGGCTTTCTTTAAATGCTGCAAGTCAGCACAGCTTTCCAGTGACTTCTTGGGTTGTCTGAATACCTGAACGAGGAGGAGGTGAAGTTCTACTTCCTCGTGAGGTGATAGATGAGGAGTAGTGTCCTCTGCCTTTTGGTCCTCAAGAATGCCACCTCAACTCCAGGTGCCCTGGCTTCACGGATAAAGCCCCAGACTGAAAAATGTAGCTGGTAACACATCGGGCTCTAAATGTAGCCCTGGGTGGATTGATAACAATCCCTGTGTAAGATTGAAGCGTAGGAGGGCTTGCCTACAGTTTTAAGAGGCGGTTTGCAGAAAAGGGATTTCCCGTTAAGAAATGGCATATCCTGATTGTTCTTTCTTGCTCTCCCAAGACCTGAAGTGCGTCTTGGAAGCCCGGCAAGATTTGAGGAGCAGATGGAGATCAATCTCGAGACCTCGACCTCAGCTTCTTCCCAGCTAGAAGAGGCACGCACACGCCAGCTGAGTTCCACAGGGAACGCGCCCTTATCTGCGGATGAAGATTTTGAGAAGCTACTTTGGGAAATCTCAGGAGGCAGACGGGAAGCCGAAATCGACTTAGACCCAGGGAAGGACGACGATGACCTCCTCCTTGAACTCTCCGAGATGATTGACAGTTGAACCGCGTAGTCCTATGGTATATTTAAAAAAAAATAAAAATTAAAACTGTTCTTCTTGTTGGATACCCCGAGATGATCCTTTTTCTAACTGAGGCTTTGCAATGAGACTTAAAGCACAGTCCGAAGTGGTAGAAATTGGCAGGATCTGCACTCAGTTGTCCTAAATTTCCCTGCTGGTCAGAGTTAAGGTCTTGTGCGTCTGTTCTGTAACTATAGGTGGCTACCTTCGATATCGAGAGGACAAAGCACTTCTTTTGGCACAGAAAGATCTCCATTGGCACGCCACGGTGGCTGCAAATCGATCTTCTGATGGAGCGATGCTCTGAAGGCTTAAAGGTAAAGCTTCTTCCTTCCTCCCCCCTTGGCACAACTCGATGTTGGGCACATTGTGAAGCTTCGGTGTTCTGATTTCTCGGACAGTTGATACCCAAATCCTGGAGTTACTATGTCGACTCTTGACTTTTACTTGTGTATGCCATTGTTTTGACTGTACCCGTGTCAGATGATGAAGCTGTAGGGGTGGGAGGGAGCAGAATCGTTATTCCAGTGTGTTGTGGAGCAAACTTGCTGCCAGGAGTGGGGGTGGGGGTCAGCCACCCAGCCTTACTTTCAGTTATCAGGGATGATCAACTGGTGAAAAGCAGCAGCTCTGCCATGCGGCTCCGCTACCCCCACTCCCTTCTGTTGTGCTGTACCAAAGTTCCCCCAGGCTTTGGTTGGTGCTTTTTGTTGGTGTGAGGAATCCGGGGCGAGCAGTCGGGACTCTGCCGCAGTCACGGGGTCGATGAAGGGTTGTTTAAGTGCCTCTTGGTTTTAAAAGTTGCTCCCCTGAGCTGCTGGCTCTGCTGCCTGCTACAGCAAATGTTCGGGTGCCATCAGCATCGCGCTTGGGCGTGGGCACTGACCCTGCGGAGGACAGAGCTGAGATTCGGGTGTATTGTGTACCCTGCCACCAGCCATCGATTTTTATTTCTTTTTTTCCCCTAGCAGATCAATTTTGAATTATTTTCCGAACTTTTTGCGGCACGGTAGGCTCTTCCCGCTATGATTTGTGAAGCTGTGGGGGCCCTCAGGCATTTGCTGCTGGCAGAGGAAAAGCGCTTGTTGAATTTGTTGTAAATACTTAATGTTGGGACAAAACCACGCATCTGTGTGTGTGTGTGTGTGTGTGTGTTTGTGCTGTGACGCCCCGGCCCCACCAGGGAAAACCTCCACCAATGAAACTGCTGCTGGAGCTCACGCAGGCCTTCATCGTGCCGAAGGACTTCACGGGGACTTCTGCCGGCTCCGGGAGAAAAACCAAAAATCAGGACAAGGAGAGCTCAGAGGCTGTGCCCACCTGCCCTCGCTTTCCCTTCACCCCAAGCCCTGTTCTACCATGATTCAAAGATCAAAGCCGAAATTCCTTGAAGTGGTATATTCTTTATTGCAGCGCTTTATTAATAGCTTTTATTAATAGCTTTATTAATAGCTTTTATTGCAGCTATTTCAGTGTCCGGAGGCATCCAAGTTTCGAGTTCCCTTGCTAATTGGTTTCCAAAAATAGTGGGGCTATTCTCGAATCCTTGAGGTAGTACTGTCCACGTCAGCTGCGTCTTTCTGCCTGAATCGGGATTTTCCCATTCAAAGGCAAATAGGTTTTGGCTTTCTGTGGCTAAGGCTAGGCAGAAGAAGGCGTCTTTTAAATCCAGTACGGTACACCAGACTTGACTATTCTTTAATTTAGTCAGCAAAGTATAAGGGTTTGCCACTACTGGATGTATATCCTCGGTGATTTTATTTATGGCCCTCAAATCCTGAACTAACCTATAGCTTTTTCATCTGCCTTTTTAATTGGCAATATGGGTGTATTGTATTCCGATTCGCATTCAATCAATAATCCATACTGTAAAAATTTATCAATTATCTCTTTAATTCCTTTCCTATCTTCTATCCTCAAAGGATATTACTTAACCTTAATGGGTTTCTCTCCTGGCTTTAATTTAATAATTATTAAGGTCACATTTTTAGCTCTTCCAGGGACTTCGGTAGCCCAAGCTCCTGGACATACTTGATCTGTGATCTCTAAAGGTATTTCACTTTTAGGGTCAGTTTGTATTAGTGCCAAGCTTAACACGTTTATTAGTTGTTCTTCTCCTATTCTTAATTCCATTTTCCCTTTTTCAAAGACAATTTCTGCTCCTAATTGCTCTAATAAATCTCTACCTAAGAGTGCCCATGGGGAGTTAGTTAGGCATATATAAAAATCTGTGTATGCCCCATTGTTTCCCTAACTTGTACTTCAAAGGTTCACAAAAATAAGCCTTTTCAGTTACACCTTTTACCCTAACATAATCATTCTGTAAAGGCATTAATGCTTGATTTAGAACTGAATACGTTGCCCCATATCAATAAGAAATTTCACTTCCATTCCTCCCCTAGCTTCATTATAACCAGTGGAGGATCCGCTAGGATAGCTTCCCCAGGTCCCCGTTATTCCTGTTGAAATCAGGGACCAATGATTACCCTAGAAAAAGGCTAGTCAATTTGTCCTCCGAAGCCAGGTCCAAACCGTTTTGTTTTATTTATTTATTTATTTTCATTACATTTCAGAGCTGGTCCAAAAATTCCATAGGGGTTTCGTTTAGACCTTGTTGGAAGCATATTCTCAATTAAGCTTCGGTGTTCTGCTGCCTGCTACAGCAAATGTTCGGGTGCCATCAGCATCGCGCTTGGGCGTGGGCACTGACCCTGCGGAGGACAGAGCTGAGATTCGGGTGTATTGTGTACCCTGCCACCAGCCATCGATTTTTATTTCTTTTTTCCCCTAGCAGATCAATTTTGAATTATTTTCCGAACTTTTTGAGGCATGGTAGGCTCTTCCCGCTATGATTTGTGAAGCTGTGGGGGCCCTCAGGCATTTGCTGCTGGCAGAGGAAAAGCGCTTGTTGAATTTGTTGTAAATACTTAATGTTGGGACAAAACCACGCGTCTCTGTGTTGAGGGATGGGGATCAAGAAGCAACCCCACTGCTATGCCAGAGTCCCTATAGGCAGTGTGGGTTTTCTCTCTATGCAAGCCTACATTATTCAGAGGCAGAGTATGGCTTCGTCCATTCAAGGTCCAGAATCAGTTGTCAAATGCTAGGCAAAGCCAGTGGCTCCTGGGCTATGGGACAAACTAACCCTAGAGCAAAACTCCTCCTTGTCCTCTTACCTGGGGCCCTTTCTGCGATGCCTTTAGGGTGAGTCAAGGCTATGATCTCCACCTTCTGGGGATGGTGTTTGAGCTATGTCCTACCTCAGTGCTGAGACTCTTTTGCCTCTGTAGAGGCCCTTTGCCATGACACGAGTGACGATGAGAACTAAAATCAACTAGCCTCTGAAACGTTCTTGTTCCCAAGCACAGTTTTTTCACTGGCTTGCTTTAACTCCTAGTTTTTGGCCGAGAAGCTGTTGTTTCTCTGTGCCTTTAATAAGAGGCTTTCTCTGGAGCCAAGTCAGGATGGCAAGATTGAGCTGGGCAAGGCTATCGAGGAGGAAATTCAATCTTCCCAGCTGGGTGTCTGACCCTTGGAGCCCGGGCCAACTGATCTGAAGCGGCTGTAAAAGCTTTATTTCGCAGCATCGCTGTCTTCCCTGCTCGCATTCTAGGCACGGTGTTTCTGCTGACAGCATCTTCCACCTCCTCAGCAGAAGCTGCTTCTTTCTTTAAACGTAGAACAGGCTGGACGCAAAGAAAGAAACTGTTAGCGGTGCTTTTAGCTATTTAAATGGGGAGAAAACCAGCCAATGTTTATTTCTTTGTCCAGGGCGGACACGAATGCTTGCGTGACGTGGGCTCCTCTCCCACGTCCTTAATTGCCAAGCCGGTAGCGGCTCTGGTGACGTGTCCCGTGGGTGTCTGTGCAGTGACGGGGCTGCCTCACCCCTGTGTACCCCAGGACAGACATTTGGGGGGCTCTTTGCTGCTACCACAGGGCGCAACCTGCGGGTCCTGGGGCAGGCAGGATGAGTGCTGCTGGGCCCGGAGGGTAGGCCTGGCCTGAGAGGAGACAGTAAAGGAGGCAGGTTTGGGGCTTAAAGCAGGCTTGTCCTGCCCCAGCCTTCTCCGGAACCTGTGTGCCTGGCTCTGGAAAGCCGGGACAAGACATAAAATGACTCGCAGCTTGCCAAGAGAGCTGCGGTGCTGGAGGAATGGCCGCCTCAAGGGGCTGAGGCCAGGCACCATCACGGGCAGGACTCGAGAGACGAGGCACGATCTTGGCACAGACACAGAAGGGAAGGGGAAGCACTGCTCTGCTGGCCCTGAGCGGTGCAGCCCCAGGAGAAAAAAAAAATCTGTCTTTCCTTCCGCTGATGTCCACGCTGAAGGGGCAGAAGGGTTCCGTGCTGTTGCTTGGGTCAGCCTTGTTGCCAGGTTGGGAATGTTTAGCCTACCGGTGCTTCGGTGCTGTTGGGCTGCACTCAGAGTGTGAGCTCTGGGCGTTATTTCTCAACTACTGCGTTATTGGAGCGTACGGAGCCGAGATATTCTGCGGATAGGTGATTTAAGCCACGTCAGAACCACCGCTGTGGCGTGTGCCAGCATCGGACGCCCGTTCGACTGATCGGGCGGAGCAGGTGAATTGAATTTGGTGCTGGGTGGCGAGGTGGTGTTGGGAGAAGAGCTAGGCTAAGGAGAGCTTCCTCTTGCTCTGCCCCTTCCCATCTCAAACGGCCGCTTCCTGGGGAGATGGGTTCGTTGGGAGGCTAACTACAACGTTACAGTGAGGATGAGGAATCCTCTTTAGTCCCGTAGGTATTTGCTGCCAGGCCGCAGCGTTGATTTCAGAAATTGTATTTAAAAAAGGAAAAAGAAAGGAAATCCGTATTCTTTAACATACTCTCTTGTCTCGGAGAGTAGATGTAGGAGCTTCAGCAGTGCCCTTCCTCCCGAAAGGATTCCCAGTGTCTGCTCAGACACTGAGGAGGAAAATAGAGGAGAGCCACCCGATATAAATAAAGGCAAGAAGGGGTTATGGATTAAGGGAAAACCACTACTTCAAAAATTGGTGCTCTCTACAAACCGGTTAAGGGTTTGGGACCTGCAGGTGCTGCCTCCACCTGTGTGCGTTGCAGTCGTGCCTGTTGCCACTGAGCAAAACGGGGAGAGCTGCTTTGTCGAACGCGGCGTGTTAAAGCACGTGCCACTGCCTGGAAGAAAAGCACGGACTTCCCTCGTGTGGGACTTCTTCCCTAGCCATCTGTGGTTTACCTGATGGTTTCCCATAAGCTGTGAATGTTTAAAAGAAAAAAACCAACAAAACCCAACCCCAACGTTGAGAGTGGTGAGGCAGATCCTCACCTGGGGCCTCAGAATCAGCGGTGACATCACCATGCGAAGCATTGTGTGCGCTTCGGGTCGGGGCTGCTGCGAGCCTCGCAGCGGGGAGGGAGAGCGGATGCGGGGTGCCTCTGTGTCAGCCCTCTGCCCTGGTGGCTTCGTGAGCACTGAGAGTTTGACTCCTGTGTTCCCAGCTTTCGCTTCCGCACCTGCGGTGTGGCAGAGCCAGCGAGCTGCTTCCTCAGCTGGAGGAGGAAGAGGAGTGACCTCAACGTTGCCGAGGTAAAGCACAATTCTTGAAAAGATTTGGCAAAGATGTGGGTTGTAGCAGCGCGGCTGCTGCAGCTGTAGCAGATCCTGGAGCATTGGAGAAGACAGAGAGGGGTTTCTTCGTGAAAAGAATGCTGTTAAAAGTGTTTTCATGCCAGAAATGAGGATAAACGCCTCTGTTGTTTGACATCCTCTATTGACCTGGCACATTGGCATTACAGCGTACCTGGCACGCTGTTTGTATTAAAAAAACAGGTATTTTAGTCAGGGCAGGCCAGAAACCTGCCTTGGCACTTCCACATGGCAGCAATGCTTACAGACCCTGCATCCTGGCTGCCAGGCCAGGATCTAAATCCGATGGTGCTGTTGGTAAACTGAAGCTCAGGAAGCGCTTCTGGGTTTTTCTGTACTTCCATGTGAATTTTGACCCTGTGAAGATGGTGTCTTAAGCTATTTTCGGAACAACAAATAGGTTGAAAAGCAGTTTCAGTTTAACATCTGCATGCTTGGGTGTTATTAACAGAGCTTTGTATACTGAGCTGGTGCTTGGTAGGAGAAAAAACATAAACCTTACCTGGGAAACTTGGACCCCCTCAGCTACATGCTGCTAGGAGGAAACTCAGATGTAAGAACACACTTAAATAACACATCAGCAGAGCTGTTGTGCTCCTGACCACCAAAGGCACCTTTTTCCAACACCGTCGTACTGGAAGTTGATGCAGCCGGTTCCATCCGTAACGTGGGACTGTAGAGTGCTGTAACAGAAATATTTTTTCACAGCTTTGGAGAAAGTGAAGCAGAGAAAACCACACATAACCACTGATAGCTGGACCCCAAACTGCCACAGACTGACAGTGATGCCCACTGGATATCTCCTGAGACCCTGCTGCCTTCTGACTGCTCCAGCAGAAGTCCCGTTTTAATTAGCCAGCAGGTCCCTCTGAGTGGCTTTGCTAAAACTCCCGCCGTAGGAAGTATCCTACGGGAGCCAAGTTGCTAAACTGATGTGTGGGTTTCCCTTAACCCCCTCACCCCTGACTTTCCAGCTCCTGACGACACTGCCAACGTGTGCAGTGTCACCGTGTGCCAACTAGGTGCCAGCTGCCATGGTTTGTATATTGTAAAAGTAGTGATTTGGGACTCGTGAGCACTGAGAACAGGTTAGCAATTGCTTCAGAGCTTTACTTGTGTCGCTCTGGGGCAGGGAGATGGGTGAAACATCTTAGGCTTGAAAGTGATTCCCTGCAGAGTGACGTGCTCAGATCTGCACAACAGATCTGTCGTTCTGGTCACCTTATTAGATCCCTGCTTGAGAGGGTGCTTGCAAGAATCGATTCCTCTTCACCTTGATGTGTCAAGCTAAAGACAAATCTGTGCCGAAGCACTGTCTGATCAGACGAGTGGCTCGGTTCAGGATTGTTCTTTGACAGCTGCAGAAACACCAGGACAGTCGGCGCCTTCAGGAACAGATTAATTTGATCTTGAGGCTGTCATAAAACAGGTCCCTGAAGTTTGAAGACTCTTCCAATAGTTTGGGCCAGCAAGGAGCAGCTGTAGCTGGCGGCTGCGGTAACTCGGGGCTCAGAGTCTCAGAGAGCGTGGTGAAAGGTGACCCCCAGCTGGCTGCTGGAGGAAGCTGAGGCAGCGTTCAGCTCTAACCTTTGCCTTCTTGGCTGGCATCTTTGCACTCCTGCTGTCAGTGGGTGTTGAGTGTCCTTCCCCCCAGCCTCAGCACGTGCCCTCAGATGTAGGCAGCGTTTAGCAGCTAGAATTCACTCCAATATAAAGAGTACAAATCATGCGTTTTCTGCTTTTGCTTTGGAACTCTTAGCTTGAGGTTTTCCTGCAGGCCATGAGGTTTCTTGCAGCAGCAGGGATGAGTTCTGTTAGCAAGAGGCTGTTCTGTGCTTCGACTGTGGGAAGATGAATGGTTCCCTGTGCACCGTTAAATAGAACTTGACACCTAGCACACCGCACTTGCAGCCTGTGGGGTGCTTTAACAAGCAGGTAAATCAGCAGAGGCTGTTTTGCAGCCGGGGTGATGCTGGCTGATTAAAAAGCAGGGGCAGAACAAGGAGTTTCTGGTGTTTGTTCTTGCTTGTCATCCGACTCTCCACTTCCACTGTTCTTTAAAAAAACAAAAACAAAAACAAACAAAAAAAAAAACAAGGGGTAAGCATCTTGAATATCTTTACTAGAAATGGAAGGCACAAAACAAGCCAGCAACAGAGACTGTCCAAGAGAAATACTTGGTGCTTTATAAACAAACAAGGAAGTACCCTTAGGTAGGTGTGATAATCCTCCTCTAATGCGTTTTTGGAGTGCAAAAATAGATTTGTCCCTTTCTTGCTCTTCTCTCCAGGACAAAGGCAGAATAGCCAACTGCAAAGTTAGAGCAGGGAGGTCCGTTTGTTCCATACTGAGAAAGACAAGCCTGTAAAACAAACTAGACAGATTTTCTTTGTGTTATTTATCTTCCTTCAGCAAAGGCAAAGCTTATGACACCTGTTGGTGTGTATTTCCAGGATTTGGGAAAAAGGCTTTGCTCTCTTCGAGAGACTGATAACTTGATTTGATCAACTGAAGAAAGCTGGAAAACTGTTTGTTCCTCATTATTTTTCGCTTGTTACTTTCTTTAGGGTTACTTTTAAAAAGCAGATTTCACTGATCACAAGCCAGTAGAAGACTTTCAGCCCAAGCAAGGGTGAAGACAGCTCTCTCCAAGAGCAGAGGAAGTCCCTGTGGAGAGAAGCCGAGCTTGTTAGCAGAACTCGTCGGCATGTCTAAACAAGGAGACGATTGCTACTTCTATTTCTATTCTACCTGTACCAAGGTATGGCTGGCTTTCCTTTGCTTTGCTTTGTTTCCCCATTTTTTTCAGGAAGGAGTAGATTAGGAGGAGGAAGCACACTGGTCTGTGGTTAACTTGAGAACCAGATAGATTCTGAATTCAGTTGTAGCAACATTAGGCAGCAGCATGGCCATTTTTGAGGCTGTACTCTCTTTTCCTTGTTGGTTTCCTTTTGGTTCCAGGGAGACAAATGTGCCTACCGCCACTGCGAAGCTGCTCTGGGCAATGAGACGGTCTGCAAGCTGTGGCAGGAGGGTCGTTGTTTCAGGAATGTCTGCCGATTCAGACACATGGAAATTGACGTGAGTGCCTAACGATGTGTTCTCAAAAGAAATCAACAAAAGCCTTTTTCAGTGCCCTAGGTGTACTGATGGTGCTTTTGCAGGATAGATTCGTTTGCTTCCAAATCATACTGGTTTCTCTTACCAAGAGAGGGGGTGGGAGGAAGCAGAGGGAAATAAAATCAATGCCTTAGGTATGTCTTAGCAAGATATATATGTGTTTTGATTATTAGATGCTGACAGTTTTCTCAACAGATGCAGAATAGCTGTTAAATAGACTGCTAAAACCTGCTGGAGCAGGGGGGTAATAAACAGGCTGTTCTATCCTCATGGGAGCAGGCTTGATAAGGAACTATTGGGTCTCTTCTGAGCCACAGTCCTTCAGCTAACGCTGTTCTAGCTGCCTGGGGTAGGAAGTGGGGAAAGTTAAAGGTGCAGAAGAACTAAGTCTCCAAGAAGTAGTTCTAGACAGGGTTAACCTAGGCAATTTCGGATGTTCTTTTTCCCTCTGAATAATCCTAGTATAATCCTAGGTGTATTAGTTTAACCCACCCTCAACTGATGTCTGCGAGTGCCTGTCTTCTCAAACTGAATGATGACAAATCTAAATGTGCATAGTGGTTGCAGCTTATGCAAACTTTGTGAATATGCCCAGAAATACTCCACTTAACTGAGAACCTGACCTTTGGAATGATGTTTCAGCACTGTGTTGTGACAGCTGTCATGATCTGGAGCTGCGCATCTCTTTGCAAGCCTCAGGTGCATGTTATCACGAGCTTTTCTTTCTTTCTGTCTTCAGAAAAAGCGCAGTGAGATTCCTTGCTACTGGGAGAACCAGCCGGGAGGCTGTCAGAAAGCCAACTGTGCTTTTCATCATGCAAAGGGACGTTACATCGATGGACAATTCTTACCACCAAGCAAGAGTGAGTTTAGGTCCTTTTTCTTTAAGCGCTGAAGACTTAATGTTGAGTATTACTTCGTGGGTGCCAATCCTGTAGGGGGCATCAGGTAACTGTTCATTTGTGAGTGCAGGAAAAGGTCTGCAGTCATAGGTGGTCAGTTAAACCGAGTGTACTGCTGGTGTTTGTTTTCTGCTTTCGTGCTCGGCTTCTCTTTGCTTTGTGTGATGTTTGCCTTGCAGTTTGCTTCCTGTTGTTTCATCTTTTGCTGGGTGGTAGGGAGATGTGTTGTTGTTCGAAGGGAAGTCATTGTTCCCGGTGTAAACAGTGATGGGATGGGCAAAAGGAGATGCTGAATTCGTTGTCTGTGCGGGTTATCTGCCTTTCCTACCATCTCTTTGCATTGTGGTCAAAGTTTTAAACTGCCATATTACCGATGATCCTCCTCTTCCTCTAGCTACACTGCCAAGTCCGCCTGAGTCCGCGGACGATGAGTTGAAAGTGGCTCAGATGTCACTGCAGCAAAAGAAACTTTCTGTCCAGTCAAATCCCTCTCCACAGCTAAGGGGGTGATGAAAGTGGAAAACTCTGAAAATGTCCCAAGCCCTACACACCCTCCAGTTGTAATCAATGCTGCAGATGATGATGAAGATGATGATGGTGAGCATGTGTTGGTTCTTGGAAGGAATTTGTGCTGTAAATGATTGTGTTAAATCTTTGGTTCTTGAAGGAATCTGTGCTGTACATGAATGTAGAAATCACAGATGACCCGAGGTCTGACTAGCGATAGGGCAGGCAGTCTGGCCAGGTCACTGGTGGCTTTGTCTGGCAGTCAGTGGACAGAACCTGAAACGTTGGAGGAAAGCTTAGAACCACTCCTGCTTTAGCTGGTCTGTTGTGTAAAGTTCTGTGTGAAACTAGGAAGGAAATTTCTTATTCCTGTCTGAAGAGCAACGTGTTGTGTAGTAGTTAAAGCTGCAGAGAGAATCTAGAGTCCTAGATGTTTTGTCCTAGTGTATTCTACTTCGGAGTTCAATAGGGGGGTAACTGAAAAACAGAAGAGTAACGAGAAGAAAGAGCTGTAGAAGACAGTGCTATATAAGAAGCAATTTCTGAAGCATTAAAGAGGCTGACAGTGGCAGGTGTGGACACAGTATGACAGGAGTTTGTGTATAAATTGTTTAGAGCTGTGCAAATGCCTTTTAAAGGGAAAAAAGCGTGGAAGTACTTTTACTCGTAGACATTCACCTTAGAAAGGACTATTTCTCAGCATTTGTACCTAATAATATTCTGCTTGCTTATGCAGCTTTGTTCTGCACAAAGTATAGCTGTCAAGCAGACTCAGATTCACGCTCTACTATCTCAGCTGGAATTTGGAGGAAGCACTGAGACTCGTAATATTTTTTTTCTATGTTAATTATAGTTAAAATATGAGTTTATGTGGTTTAGCTGTCAAAACAGTGTCTGACTGGGTTTTTTGGACATGGGCTAACAGGATAATATTTCTGTTGGCTACTGGTTTCTGTGAAATAGAAAAAAAAATCCCTTTTGTTTTAGGGGAGGAACCTGTGGTTCGACTAGATCTTGCTGATAGACAAGGAAAACGGAAAGCCTCCGCAGGTAAGAACTTTTTATGAGCTTTTACGTAGGTGCTGCCTTCTATACATGACTGCATTAAAGAGTATTTTTGAGGTATGAAAGGAAAATACATTGCAGTGGAGATCTGTGTTGACTGCAGAAATGGCAAAAAAAAATAAAAAAAATCATTTAGCAGCTGAAAGGCAATTCTATGAAAATATGCTTGAAAAATAGAAGCTTATTGTTGGCTGTTCTCAAACCTTCCTGCAAAGAAAAGTTCTTACAATATTCCTTGTTTTCTCTGAAGATGATGTAAGCACCGTTCCAGTGAAGCGCAGCCTTGCTGAAAGGCTGGGGAAGAAGGTAGAGGCTCCGGGAAATGCTGACAAAGCCCCCAAGAGAGATCCAGGTACTAAACGGGCATCTGGATTGGATTCCTGGGTTTTGTATTTAGTCTTTCTGTTTGTCCTTTTCCAGTGATGTTTCTTTTTGCATGTTGGCTGAGGTCGTAATCACTGGGATTCAAAGTTCCCTTTCCTGTCTTGTTTTGAACTGTGAACCTGAAGTTGACATTATGCAGCCTCCCTAATTCGTTCTGTTTCTGTTTTGCAGTTCAAGTTGCCAAGTCTCTGAAGGACAGGCTGGGATTACCTCCTAAACAGACCAGCACTGAGAGAGGTAACAGCTAGATATTAAATATGCTTTCTCCTCCTTCCTTTCCATGAACTTGGACTGCTTTCATCCATCCCTAAAAACTAATGTAAACGAAAACAAAGAACTGATGCCTCTTGCTTGAGTGTTGAAGCTCTTCTGACAGCCACTATCAGAAATCTGGCTCTAGGTGTGTGTTTCTTTTCTACTTGTGCCTTGTCAAGGTTTTTAGCTGCTTCTGTGAACCGTTACGTACCATTAGAATAGAACCACTGCCAGGAGCAGGAATTTGAAATGCAGTCTGAAAAAGTACTAAAGTAAAGCAGCATTTCTGTGTAGCAGTTCTCTCTGGGTAGGGCTGGTCTTCAAAATACAAGTGGCTCAGAGGAGGAGGAGAATGTTGTTCTAAGGATATTGTTCTAAGATGCATTATTGGGAACACTCCAGATTAGTTTTCCTTAGTGCTCTGACAAATTTTGGAGACTTAAAATATTGCTGGACTCTCTTTAAATGTTGGTGCTTCTCATTTCTTGATGATGACAGGGAAGGCTGCTAAGCCGATGGGAGAGATCCGTGTGAAAACACTGGAGGAAATCCGTCGTGAGAAAGCTCTTCGGGGACGCGAAACTCAAGCCAAAGGCGAGGCTGAAGGGCATGGTAAAACTGAAGATTCCAGCGCAGGGGCAAGACCTGCTCGTGCAGGTCGCATCAAAACTTTCCCTGAAGCCTTGTCTGAAAAAAAGAATAATCGCTTGGTAGAAGAGAAGAAAAAAGCAGGAGAATCCCCTAGCAAGAGCAAAATTCAGGGTGAGTCCAAGAAGCAGCTCGCTCTGTCCGGGCGAATGGATTGCACATTGTAGCCTTTCTCTCTCTCTCTCATGGGACACGAGGATGCACAAATGCACAAAGGAAACAAGTACCCAGCTTTCTTTATTTCTGCCGTTGACAAAACTTTTTTTTGTCTTATTTTAAAGCACCTGAAAAAGAAGAAAAGAAGGCAGTGAAATTGAACCGGCCTTTTCCTACCCTTTCCTCTGTAGCTGATGTACAGGTGAGTCCTCTGTGAAGACACACATCCATTCGTACAATTTCTGATAATTCTGCCAAGTTTGGTTACTCACCGTGTGCCACCCTCTTGAGTGTGTTCTTACCCTTCAGCACCTGGTAGGAGCTGCAGTGCAGTCTAAATCCTATCGCCAGCAGCATTTCCAGACAACTCTGTAATCCTCAAACTTGGAATCAGTCTGTTTATACCACAGCAACAAAGAAACCCTGTTAGCACCAGCTGAAATCTACACGGTTAACGTGGAGGGAATTCTTTTTGTTCTTACTGACTTGAGCTGTCAGACGTGAAGGATTTAATACGGAAGGCCAGAGTTCTGTGTTGAAGGAAATCAATCTGTCAGGGGATACTGTATAGGGGAACTTGTATGACTTTCTGCTGCTTAAAAAGAATGTGATAAATAGATGTACAGCAGAACACCCTAGCTGTCTAAAGAAGCTTGCCACAGTGGATATTGCAGATATGCGAGACTGTGTCCATAGTAAAGCATGGCTCTTGTTACATGCAGAATTTTATGGAAAAAAAAAAAAAAAAAAACAACAACAGTAACCTGAAGGATATTAATATGCTGTTCCACATCAAGACCATTTTGGAGGGATTGCTGATCAGATTTTCTTAACGAAATCTCCACGCATGGATTTTTTTTTTTTTTTTGTCCTATTCATGCACTACTTTTCTTTCCTTCTAGCCCACTCAGCAGAGTGGAACTCGTAAATGTCCAGAGAAGAGCTTTGAAGAGAGCCGGTGGGAGAAGTGGCAACAGCGAGAACAACAAGAGAAGCTTCGGAAGGAGGAAGCTGCTGTCAAATCTACTGCTGGCTTCTTTAATACTGAACCAGCAGGGAAAGTGGCAGCTCAATTTCAGGGCCAGGAAGCTAAAAGTAAGTGTTGAAGGTTAAGAGTTCCTTAGGTTGTCTTCTGAAATACAGACAGAAGATGACGATTCTCATGCTGTAACTCTGGCTGGGTGCATTTTGCCACGCAATGCTACGAAGCGAAGTGTGTACTTTCTTTTTCTTAGTTTGTTTCTTTTCCTGCCAGCCAGATGTTAGGTAAGGAACGGGAGACTAGAAAATGACACTACAAATTTGGACGTTGTAGAACAACTTAACTGTGGGACATCACTGCAAGGGAGAGGAAGCTGGTACAACAGTTGCATACACTCTTGTCCTACTCTAACTGCTGCTTTTTCCTTTCCTAGAGGGAGCAGGACTTTAACTATAAAAGCTGTCTAGATTTGTGAACCTAGCTGGCACTTAGGATTGCTATGTGTCTGAGGTTTGCCTTGTCCTGGATTATTATTTACTGTAGCTATTGGGTTTCTTTGTTCCTTTGTATGGATTGTTGGTAGACAGAGTTTACTATGTGGAAAACATTCCTGAGAATCCAGGCAATGGCAGTGTAATTCTGCTGGCCAAATGCATTTAACTGTGTAGAAGGACTGTGGAAATGATGAAGAGAACCTGGATTTTTCCTGAGGCGGAGCAAGACTGTATCAGTTCTCTCTTCCTTTTACTCTAGCCAACTTGATGACATCTGCGAAGCCTTCGGGTGGGAAAGTCACTTTCCCCAAGAAGAAGGCACTGAAACGTAAGGCACCTGGGAGTTATCCCTCTGCCGTAGCAGCTGTGGAACTACGGACTGCCTTTGCTGCTGACATGATGGGACCTCCAGCCAAAAAAGCAGCCATGGTAAGGCCAGGGGCTAATGCAGAGATGGATCCCTTGTTAAATTTCTACCCTCCTCTAGGAGAAAAGGTGGAAAACTCAAACGTTCTGCAGGCCTTCTGTTTCCTTTTAAATCCGGGAGCTGTCTCCAGGATGCTTGTAGAACCCTTCTGTATTTAGGAGATGAATGGCACTCTTTAACCGGTACTCTGATGCTGTGATTTCTCTGGTGTGGGGGATTTTGTCCATTCATGCCATGTTCTTAAAAGACACAAGAGCATGAGTAACGTCCAGGTGAATGTGAACTTTCTTCAGGAGCACCTTGGTTTTGTATTTTGGCCACGGCTCCGCAATGCCAGAGGAGAAGCAGTGTGGAGGAAAAAGCTATTAAGGAATCTTTTACCCATGTGTCATAAATACTGTTTTGCTGCTTTCTAGGGTGTTTCAGACGTGCCGGAGCACATCCCAGCCATCAGACTTGAAGAAAATCCCCCAAACAGGTGACAACCCCAACTTGTTCTTTTTCTTGATCAGTGTATATCCCCAGGGAAACGTACGTTCTGTCACATGTGGGAAAAAATGAGGGTTCTGAGATAATTAAAGCCAAAATCCATCAAAGGAATAAGTCACCTGAAACCGCTTTCTAGCAGGAAATCTAGCAGGATTGCTTAATTAGGCTTTCTTTAAATGCTGCAAGTCAGCACAGCTTTCCAGTGACTTCTTGGGTTGTCTGAATACCTGAACGAGGAGGAGGTGAAGTTCTACTTCCTCGTGAGGTGATAGATGAGGAGTAGTGTCCTCTGCCTTTTGGTCCTCAAGAATGCCACCTCAACTCCAGGTGCCCTGGCTTCACGGATAAAGCCCCAGACTGAAAAATGTAGCTGGTAACACATCGGGCTCTAAATGTAGCCCTGGGTGGATTGATAACAATCCCTGTGTAAGACTGAAGCGTAGGAGGGCTTGTCTACAGTTTTAAGAGCCGGTTTGCAGAAAAGGGATTTCCCGTTAAGAAATGGCATATCCTGATTGTTCTTTCTTGCTCTCCCAAGACCTGAAGTGCGTCTTGGAAGCCCGGCAAGATTTGAGGAGCAGATGGAGATCGATCTCGAGACCTCGACCTCAGCTTCTTCCCAGCTAGAAGAGGCACGCACATGCCAGCTGAGTTCCACAGGGAACGCGCCCTTATCTGCGGATGAAGATTTTGAGAAGCTACTTTGGGAAATCTCAGGAGGCAGACTGGAAGCCGAAATCGACTTAGACCCAGGGAAGGACGAGGATGACCTCCTCCTTGAACTCTCCGAGATGATTGACAGTTGAACCGTGTAGTCCTATGGTATATTTAAAAAAAAAAAAAAAAATTAAAACTGTTCTTCTTGTTGGTGTACTGGGTCTGGCTGGAATGTTAACTTTCCCGGCAGCAGCCCATACACTGCCGTACTCTGTACTTGTAGCTGGAACAACAGATTTATCACAGCAGTGTTGTGTCTATTGCTGAGCTGCGGTGGCACAGTATTGGGCCTTTCTCTCACCCTCCTAGGGGATGGGCAAAAAGTGTGGAGAGAAACATCACTAGGGCAGCTGACCTAAACCAATCAAAGGGATATTCGATACCAAGTGATGTCACACTCAGCAATAAAAGGTGGAAACAGGAAGAAGAGGGGAGGGGTGGGCTCTCGTTGAGAAGACGTCGGTCCTCCTCTTGAACACCGTCTGCGTGCGTTGAGGCCTTGCTTCAAGGACGTGGTCAATCAGCGCTCATTTTTGGGATGTAGAGAGTAATTTCTTTCCTCTGCACTTCCATATAGCCTTCATTTATTTTGTTTGTTTGTTTTCCTCCCTTCTTTTTATTTTCCCTTTTCCCCTCCCTTTTCCCCTTTCCCTTTTTATTTCCCCTTAGTTAAATTGTTTAGTTCATGGTAGTCTTTATTTAATTATTATAATTATTTCCCTTTAATTAAATTAGTCTTATCTCAACCCGTGAGTTGTTCTTTGCTTTACTTCTCCCCCTCCTCATCTAAAGGAGGGGGAGTGAGAGAGCGGTTGTGGGGTTTAGTTGCCCAGCATGGTAAAACCACCACAGTTGGATACCCGTTCCACGGGGAACGCGCCCTTATCTGCGGATGAAGATTTTGAGAAGCTACTTTGGGAAATCTCAGGAGGCAGACTGGAAGCCGAAATCGACTTAGACCCAGGGAAGGACGAGGATGACCTCCTCCTTGAACTCTCCGAGATGATTGACAGTTGAACCGCGTAGTCCTATGGTATATTTAAAAAAAAAATAAAAATTAAAACTGTTCTTCTTGTTGGATACCCCGAGGTGATCCTTTTTCTAACTGAGGCTTTGCAATGAGACTTAAAGCACAGTCCGAAGTGGTAGAAATTGGCAGGATCTGCTCTCAGTTGTCCTAAATTTCCCTGCTGGTCAGAGTTAAGGTCTTGTGCATCCGTTCTGTAACTATAGGTGACTACCTTCGATATCGAGAGGACAAAGCACTTCTTTTGGCACAGAAAGATCTCCATTGGCACGCCACGGTGGCTGCAAATCGATCTTCTGATGGAGCGATGCTCTGAAGGCTTAAAGGTCAAGCTTCTTCCTTCCTCCCCCCTTGGCACAACTCGATGTTGGGCACATTGTGAAGCTTCGGTGTTCTGATTTCTCAGACAGTTGATACCCAAATCCTGGAGTTACTATGTCGACTCTTGACTTTTACTCGTGTATGCCATTGTTTTGACTGTACCCGTGTCAGATGATGAAGCTGTAGGGGTGGGAGGGAGCAGAATCGTTATTCCAGTGTGTTGTGGACCAAACTTGCTGCCAGGAGTGGGGGTGGGGGTCATCCACCCAGCCTTACTTTCAGTTATCAGGGATGATCAACTGGTGAAAAGCAGCAGCTCTGCCATGCGGCTCCGCTACCCCCACTCCCTTCTGTTGTGCTGTACCAAAGTTCCCCCAGGCTTTGGTTGGTGCTTTTTGTTGGTGTGAGGAATCCGGGGCGAGCAGTCAGGACTCTGCCGCAGTCACGGGGTCGATGAAGGGTTGTTTAAGTGCCTCTTGGTTTTAAAAGTTGCTCCCCTGAGCTGCTGGCTCTGCTGCCTGCTACAGCAAATGTTCGGGTGCCATCAGCATCGCGCTTGGGCGTGGGCACTGACCCTGCGGAGGACAGAGCTGAGATTCGGGTGTATTGTGTACCCTGCCACCAGCCATCGATTTTTATTTCTTTTTTTCCCCTAGCAGATCAATTTTGAATTATTTTCCGAACTTTTTGCGGCACGGTAGGCTCTTCCCGCTATGATTTGTGAAGCTGTGGGGGCCCTCAGGCATTTGCTGCTGGCAGAGGAAAAGCGCTTGTTGAATTTGTTGTAAATACTTAATGTTGGGACAAAACCATGCGTCTCTGTGTGTGTGTGTGTGTGTGTGCTGTGATGCCCCAGCCCCACCAGGGAAACCCTCCACCAATGAAACTGCTGCTGGAGCTCACGCAGGCCTTCATCGTGCCGAAGGACTTCGCGGGGACTTCTGCCGGCTCCGGGAGAAAAACCAAAAATCAGGACAAGGAGAGCTCAGAGGCTGCGCCCACCTGCCCTCGCTTTCCCTTCACCCCAAGCCCTGTTCTACCATGATTCAAAGATCAAAGCCGAAATTCCTTGAAGTGGTATATTCTTTATTGCAGCGCTGGATGCACAGGGGATCTCTCCACCTATTGTGCATACCCAAAGCGGAAAGCAGTCTTGAATTTCTACAATCAATCTCTCAATATTCTACAAGCGCCTATACATATTCATTACCTATCCCCGCCTCCCCTCGCTTCTCATGCTAATTAGCCTTTTGGCACCTTTTGCCTGCGTAGAGCCTCCCAAGAATTGTGGGCAGGGGTCTTTGGGACGTGGGCAGGGGTCTTTGGGACGTGGGCAGGGGTCTTTGGGAGGAAGACCCCGAGTCTTCCTCACAGTGTACTTTTCACCTTTGGTCAGGAATCTGCTGAGCTGGCATGTTTCTTAATTGCAAGCGCTGGTTGTTGCTAATTCTTCCAGTTGTTGTATCTTTATAATGAATTCCAATGTCCAGTTTTGAGATTTATAGTCCTTCCATTTGTTTCTCTGTCCGTCTGCCGCTTCCTTATCATGAGTTCCAGTGTCTTGTTTCGAGATATACGGTCCTTGTCTGGGGATTGTCCTTGCCTCCCCAATGCCTCCTTAATCAATCCCCCCTTTTCTTTTCCCATGCAAATTCTTTTGCATCAGATGCTTCTATTATTTGCAGTAACACAACAAAGCAGGCATCTAAACAACATGCACACAAATATTCCTAACACTACTACTGCGATTAGAGCAATGAAAACTTGTTTCAACCATTAGAAATTGGGCAACCAGGAGGTTAACTTATTCCATATTTCACTAAAACTAAACTAAATATGAAAGATCATCTTTACTGCTCTCATGTAGGATCCTTGTCTGCTTCCATATTTCTTCCAGGTCGGTAGAGATCCTTCCACTCTGATCTACATACATACAACAACTTGTGTTTATTACTGTACAGACTCCCCCTTGAGTGGCCAATAACAAGTCTAGGGCCATCCGATTTTGTAATACTACCTGTGATAAACTAGATCTCTCTTCTTGTTGAGCCTTTATAGCATCCGGAATTTTGTTTTCTAACTTCTCTATAATTGCAGAAATATTAACTATTGCCTTTTCCAATTCACTCACTCCTAACCATGGGATAAACCATCGAACAAAACTATGAAAAGCGGTGTGTCTCTCTATCAATGGATTGTTAATTTTTTGTCTCATTCTCCGGATATGATTTCTCAAGTAACCTCGAGGCACTACATCATGTACTGTCATATTGGGGACTACTGCTCCAAGAGTGCAAGTCCCCTTCCAGTTCTCGGGCAAGACCTTACGGGCTGTATCATTGCATAGCCAATACCACCCTTTTCCTTCTGGAACTGGCCAGCTGGCTGAATTTGCCCAACTGCTAGTTGTACTAATATCAATTGTTTGATTACAAGATGTCTGATTTCCCACATAAGTAGTACCCGTATTTATACAATCCTGTTTTCCCATACCCTTAGGCGGGTTACGCCTTTGTACACATACAGAGTAAGATTCCAATGGCACGAAGCTACTAACTTCTAGTTCCAAAACTTCTTCATATTTTTGCCCCCAAGATGTGTTTTCCCACAAATCAGTCCAAGATAAGTTTGCAGGCAAGGGAATGCCGATTAACGATACACCCTTATTCCCATGCTGTGGCAGATGGGTGCATACCCAACAGTTCGTCTTATTAATTACTTGAGAAATTGTTTGTATCAGGGACAGGTGTAAGTTCTCATTCCAAACTGCCCACCCCGAATCTGAGAACCACACCCTTGCAATCATTAGGATCTGGAAATCCATCATTTTCTTGGTCCAATTGGCGTGGTGGTCCATATCTCGCCAGGGCCTTCTTCACCCTTGAATTGTGGATCCAAGCTGCTTGCTCCTTAATCTTAATGGTGGTGTGTGTTGTCAGTAATACCTGGTATGGTCCCGTCCACTTTCCTTCCATTTTTCCTCTAGGGGTTGTCCTGAAAAAGTCTTTATATATATATACATATATAATCCCCGAGCTTAAAAGGGTGGATTGGTTGATCCAACCGTCTAGCCCAGGTCCTGAGAACAAATTTATGTACTTTATTTAATTATTTCTGAAGTTCAGTTATATATGCATATAAATATTCTCATCCTAATTGCGTTCGGTCCTCTCCACTAAATAGAAATGGATATGGCCTTCCATATAAGATTTCAAAGGGACTCAAATTCCCTTTTATTCTAGGTTTAACTCAAATTCTAAGTTATGCTAAAGTA
Organism: Anas acuta; assembly: GCF_963932015.1. Taxonomy (NCBI): domain Eukaryota; kingdom Metazoa; phylum Chordata; class Aves; order Anseriformes; family Anatidae; genus Anas; species Anas acuta. The sequence continues at coordinate 1,255,856 of NC_089002.1, read as the reverse complement.
AGGGATTGAGGTCATGACAAATTAGATTCTTGTCCGATTTTAGCTATTTTTTGTTTAAATAAATGTTTCATTTTTTCTACCTGTCCACTTGCCTGTGGTCTGTAAGGAGTATGCAGTTGCCAATCTATCTTTAGAATCTTACTTACCTGTTGTACCACTTGCGCACAAAAATGTGAAACTATCAGAAGACATTGCTACTAGAATCCCAAAGCATGGTATTATTTCATTTAACAAGACTTTAACCACTTCTCTTGCTTTGTTTGTTCGACAGGGAAAGGCTTCAGGCCTTTCTGAAAATGTGTCAGTCAGAACCAGTAAATAACGATACCCCCCTTTTCTAGGGAGTTCTGAAAAATCAATTTGCCACTGTTGCCATGAATAATTTCCTTTACCGATTATTCCAAATTTTATTCTCTTCTTGGTATTGGGGTTATTGTGTAAGCAAATGCTACATTGTTGAGTTACTTGTTTTATCGTATCATCCCGCTAATGTCTGACTCAGGCTCTTATGCAGTGTGCCAGCTCCCCAATGTGTTTTATTGTGTTCTGTAAGAACTATGGGCCATGCCAAATTAGAGGGTATTATTATGCGGTTATCTTTTAAATATACTCATCCATCTGGTTTCATTTTACCTTTCAATTAATTACTTTCAATTAATTACCTTCAATTAATTTTAAGTCTTCTTTTGTATAGTTTGGATATAGTTTGGATTTTACTGTCTGGTATCAAAGACAATGCCTTCACCTCAGTTATTTCAGCTGCCCGCTTAGCCTCTGCCAATCGATTTCCAATTTCAAAATCAGTATTCCCCTTCTGGTGTCCCTGACAATGCATGATAGCTACCTTTTCTGGTTGTTCTACAGCCTCTAACAACTTTAAAATTTCTTCAGCATACGTTATGTGTTATCACTGAGCGGTCAGCAATCCATGTTCTTTCCAAATTGCTCCATGAGCATGTATCATGCCGAATGTATATTTAGACTCTGTCCAAGTATTTATTTTCCTTCCTGCTGCTAGTTCCAGTGCTCACGTAAGAGCAATTATCTCTGCTTTCTGGGTGGATGTCCCAGGGGGTAATGGTTTGGACTCGATTACCTGTTGAGTGGTTGTAATGGCGTACCCTGCCTTACATTGTCCTTGTTTCACAAAGCTGCTTCCATCAGTATACCAAGATTCGTCAGCATCTTCTAAAGATTCTTCCTTAAAATCGGGTTGATTAGAATACACAGTCTCCATTGTTTCTATACAATCATGGGTTATGGGTTCATCCAGAGTTCTACTAAGGAAAGAAGCTGGATTTACGATGTTAGTGACCACAGTTTCCACATCATCTTGTTCTACTAATATTGCTTGATATTTTAAATTCATCAATTCTTGTTTAAGTTGTTTAAAGACTTTTTGTGCTTCTCCAGTCCAGACTAACTTTGACTGGTTAATCTTTATCAAATCACATAGAGGCTTTACCAATAGTCCATAATTATAAATCCAAAGGCGACACCAACCTGTCATTCCTAAAAAGGTTTGTAGCTCCTTTACCGTTTGAGGTTCTGAAGTCCGGCAAATGACTTCCTTATGCTCAGTTCCTAGTTGTTTGAAATTTCAAATCCCAGATTGTCCTGGTTTCAGTTAGAACAGAATTAATTTTCTTCCTAGTAGCTGGTGGAATGCTGTGTTTTGGCTTAGGATGAGAAGAGTGCTGATAACACCCCAATGCTTTAATTGTTGCAGAGCAGTGCTTATACTAAGCCAAGGACATCTCAGCCTTTTGCTCTGTCCTGCCAACGGGCAGGCTGGGGGTGCAGGAAGAGCTGGGAGGGGACAGACCCAGGACAGGTGACCCAAACTAGCCAAAGGGGTATTCCATACCATCTGACGTCATGCTAAACAATATATAGGGGTGGCTAGCCGGGGGGAGGGGGCCGGACTGCTCGGGTTAGGCTGGGCATCGGTCAGCGGGTGGTGAGCAATTGCATTGTGCATTACTTGTTTGTACATACTATTATTACTTTCATATTATCACTATTGTATCATTATTATTATTATTGTTATTATTATTTTTGTTATTATTATTTTCCCTGTCTTATTAAACTGTCTTTATCTCAACTCACGGGCTTCACTTTCCATTTCTCTCCCCCGTCCCAGAGAGGGAGGGGGGAGGGTGAGCGAACGGCTGTGTGGTGTTTAGCTGCCGGCCGGGTTAAACCACGACACAGATAGGTCACACTTTGTTGAGCCAGCTGGACTTTCTGTCAAGAGACTTGATATCCATTTAAACCCAGAAAATTAAGAAGACTTATAGTCCATTGAATGCAACTCCCTTTAGTCTCGGTAGCTATTAAGAGATCATCTACATATTGTAACAAAGCACCTTCAGTGTCTGGAGGCATCCAAGTTTCGAGTTCCCTTGCTAATTGGTTTCCAAAAATAGTGGGGCTATTCTCGAATCCTTGAGGTAGTACTGTCCATGTCAGCTGCGTCTTTCTGCCCGAATCGGGATTTTCCCATTCAAAGGCAAATAGGTTTTGGCTTTCTGTGGCTAAGGCTAGGCAGAAGAAGGCATCTTTTAAATCCAGTACGGTACACCAGACTTGACTATTCTTTAATTTAGTCAGCAAAGTATAAGGGTTTGCCACTACTGGATGTATATCCTCGGTGATTTTATTTATGGCCCTCAAATCCTGAACTAACCTATAGCTTTTTCATCTGCCTTTTTAATTGGCAATATGGGTGTATTGTATTCTGATTCGCATTCAATCAATAATCCATACTGTAAAAATTTATCAATTATCTCTTTAATTCCTTTCCTATCTTCTATCCTCAAAGGATATTACTTAACCTTAATGGGTTTCTCTCCTGGCTTTAATTTAATAATTATTAAGGTCACATTTTTAGCTCTTCCAGGGACTTCGGTAGCCCAAGCTCCTGGACATACTTGATCTGTGATCTCTAAAGGTATTTCACTTTTAGGGTCAGTTTGTATTAGTGCCAAGCTTAACACGTTTATTAGTTGTTCTTCTCCTATTCTTAATTCCATTTTCCCTTTTTCAAAGACAATTTCTGCTCCTAATTGCTCTAATAAATCTCTACCTAAGAGTGCCCATGGGGAGTTAGTTAGGCATATATAAAAATCTGTGTATGCCCCATTGTTTCCCTAACTTGTACTTCAAAGGCTCACAAAAATAAGCCTTTTCAGTTACACCTTTTACCCTAACATAATCATTCTGTAAAGGCATTAATGCTTGATTTAGAACTGAATACGTTGCCCCATATCAATAAGAAATTTCACTTCCATTCCTCCCCTAGCTTCATTATAACCAGTGGAGGATCCGCTAGGATAGCTTCCCCAGGTCCCCGTTATTCCTGTTGAAATCAGGGACCAATGATTACCCTAGAAAAAGGCTAGTCAATTTGTCCTCCGAAGCCAGGTCCAAACCGTTTTGTTTTATTTATTTATTTATTTTCATTACATTTCAGAGCTGGTCCAAAAATTCCATAGGGGTTTCGTTTAGACCTTGTTGGAAGCATATTCTCAATTCCCAATTCATCCAGATTTTAGTATTTACTTAGCCGTTCATAATTTTCGGGATGATTAGGGTCTCAGTGGGGTCGGTCAGGGGAATGCAATTGTCCACAGTTCCCTGAGCGGTCCCATCGGTAATCTGAGCTCGCACATGAACTCAGGTTGTTTTAAGAGTTAACTGCTTTTCTGTTTCCATAACAACTCTCTCTCGGACCCATCGTGATCCCTTTGCCCCAAAGGGCTAACACCCATGATTTTAAGACCTCTGCCTAGAGCAGAGGCAGAACTATTAACATTCCTACATCCTCTTTCCCTGCTCATTCAACTTCAAACACCTTTAACACTTTCAACAACCCTTTTAACACTTCCTTTATCTTTCTCCAGCCTGTGCTTCTCTAATGCCAACATCAAAGGCTCAGTCAGGGGCCAACTTAATTCCGTACCTTTTCCCACCAAGATGCTGAAACAACATCAGCATACAACATTTCATCCTGTTCTCCTTCTCAAAACCAACATTAACTGTAGCAAAACATTAGAGTTTAAAGTTCCACTTAGGGGCCACTTTTCTCCACATTCCAGCTTATAAAGCGGCCACCATTGATTACAATATTTTATCAATGTTTTCCTGTTCACACTTCCACCGGCAGATCCTCCAATATCCTTCCAGTGACTCAAAACACATCCTAACGCACTTTTCTTTAAAATTTCACTGCTTGTTTGCCCCCCCATTTTCCAGTTCACACTTTCAGAATACACGTATCACTTACAAAAATGTGGGCACGCAGGTATCTTTCAAGAGCGATGTCACGAAACTATTACTATTACCAGGAATATTGCCAAAATCACAATAACAATAATCAGAGTCAAATTCCACATGCAATAAGTCAGAAAACTGAAATATGTAACACCGTAATGATATCTTTCTTATAACAACGCCACGAACCTACTATTATCACCAAGAATATAGCCAAAATCACAGTAACAATAACCAGAGTTAAATACCACACTCCATGAGTCAGAAAACCGAAATAGGCAACACAATTCCAGATGGACCTTAAAGCGAGCTCCTTCCTTAAGGTCCCCAAACATATACTTATGGTGCTAACCACAAAGTATATACCAAACACTGCCTCGCAGAAGATCACCTGCTGACTTACAGACAGTTCCAGACGACCGGTCTACCAGAAAACCAAACCAGAATAAAGAATATACTCACTCACAATGATGGGGTCCTTGTCTGCCTCCGCAGTGATCCGGTGAGTCGAGGAGTCCCTCCGGGAAATCCCGGGGGTACCCGAGGGAGTCCTGTCCCCAGCGGGTCCTGCGGTCCGGCAGAGAGGTCGTCCCATCTGGGGTGCCAGATTGATTCAAGGATCGAAGCCGAAATTCCTTGAAGTGGTATATTCTTTATTGCAGCGCTGGATGCACGGGGGATCTCTCCACCTATCGTGCATACCCAAAGCGGAAAGCAGTCTTGAATTTCTACAATCAAGCTCTCAATATTCTACAAGCGCCTATACATATTCATTACCTATCCCCGCCTCCCCTCGCTTCTCATGCTAATTTGCCTTTTGGCACCTTGCGCCTGCGTAGAGCCTCCCAAGAATTGTGGGCAGGGGGCTTTGGGACGTGGGCAGGGGGCTTTGGGAGGAAGACCCCGAGCCTTCCTCACAGTGTACTTTTCACCTTTGGTCAGGAATCTGCTGAGCTGGCATGTTTCTTAATTGCAAGCGCTGGTTGTTGCTAATTCTTCCAGTTGTTGTATCTTTATAATGAATTCCAATGTCCAGTTTTGAGATTTATAGTCCTTCCATTTGTTTCTCTGTCCGTCTGCCGCTTCCTTATCATGAGTTCCAGTGTCTTGTTTCGAGATATACGGTCCTTGTCTGGGGATTGTCCTTGCCTCCCCAATGCCTCCCCAATGCCTCCTTAATCAAAAAACCAAAATCAGGAGGAGGAGAGCTCAGAGACTGCGCCCAGCTGCCCTCGCTTTCCCTTCACCCCAAGCCCTGTTCTACCATCAGCCTTCGCCTCTTCTGCCTGCGGTGCTGGGCTTTCGCGTGCGCCATTGCTCCTGTACATAATTTACATATTTTATCCTTTTTTTTATATATTTGTTATCTATTTAATGCCCCCCCTCCAATAAACCTGCGACCATAGAGACGCGGCCCCCCCCAGCGGTCCTCCAGCATCCCAGCGCCCCTTGCGCGCGCTCCCGCCCGCCCTCAGCGGCTTCCGGCGGTGGCGGCCATGGGGTACCGCGGGCAGGGCCAGAAGGTGCAGAAGGTGCGGAAGGTGATGGTGCAGCCCATCGTATCCTTGCTGCGGCTGGGGGGTGGCGGGGAGGTGGGTGGGGGGCGGCTCGGACCTCAGGGGGCTCGGATCTGGGGCCCTGGGGGCTCGGCCCGGGCCTTGAGGCCTTGTCCCGGGGCCCTGAGGCCTCGTTGTGGGGTTTGGGGCCTTGTCCCGAGCCCGGAACTGTCGTCCCCGTGCTGAGCCCTTAACGCAGCGCCCCAGAACCTCATCTTCCGCTACCTGCAGAACGTGAGTACCGCGGGGAGGGGGCGGGGATGGGGATTTGGGGGGTGTGGGGGGAGTGGGGAGGGTCTGGGGATTCCCCTCGGTGAGTTCGGCTCCTGGCCGTGTCCCGGGACGGGTTTGTGGGGGATGGAGAGCTGTGCGGCATGCTGGTGGGCACGAGGAGCCCGGCGTTTCCCCCTCGTGTAGCCGGGCGTGCAGGGGTGTTCCCTTGTGACTGGAAACGTGTTCTTCACCAAACGTGTAGCATTCACCCGATGGTATAACGCTAAAACGTCGGATTGCTCATTGAAACTGCCCCTGAGAGTTGCTCCTTGGAGCGTTTGGGAGCTGTCGTGGCTGTGGCTAGCAGGTATTTCTGAACACATGAGAGAACAAAACTGCTCAGTGTTTGTGGCCCGACTTACTCTCCTCCTTTGTTCTGCAGATGTCGAGGATCCAGGTGTGGCTCTATGAGCAGGTGAACATGCGGATAGAAGGCTGCATCATCGTGAGTATCCACACGTCCCCACGTTACATCTTTCGTTTTCCCTCATTCACAATCCTGTTTTTTGGTCAAGAAAAGTTATCACAAGGAAAAAAAAGAATTGTACTTCTCTAATAAGTAGTCTTCGTTGTCCGGCCAGGATCGGTAAAAATCCCTGCTCGCCGGTAACTAGAGCCCTTCATAGAGCAGCGGGGGGCGGGGGAAAGGCCTCCTGCCCGGCCCGGCTCCCCTCCGCTGCCCTGAGGGGGAGCAGGCCTCGTGTCCGGGCCCTGCGGGTCGGGTCAGGGTGCCCTGAAGGGAGGGGAAGGGGGGGGGTGCAGGCCGCAGGGCCTGGAGGCAGGGCTGGGGGCTGGGGTGTTCCCTCCCCCCGTATCAGCCCCTTCTGGGCCCTGTGAGGCAGGAGCTGCTGCCCGGGGTTAGGCCCAAGGTCCCCTGTCAGGCCCGGGGCCGCCCTTCCCCTCGCCCTGCCCTTCCCTCCCGCTCCTGAGCCCTTCCTCAGGCCTTGCTGGGCCGTCCATCCGGCTGTCTGTCCATCCATCCAGCCCTCTGGCCATCTGTCCCACCACCCTGCCCTCTCCCTAAGGAAGCAAAGAGTCCCCGGGCTGCCTTCATGGGGAGGGGGGAGTGGGGAGGTTCTGCTGAGAAAAAAATGAAAGATTTCCCCCTTAACGGGCGCCTTGCGAGTTATTTTGAGTTCCAACCTTCTGCCTTCCTTCTGTAGCAGTGCCTCTAAGGGGGGCGCTGTAACGCAGCCCTCATCTGGCGCATTGCTCCTCCGTTCCCCCAAGGAACTGCCTTCAGGATCTGACTAACTCTGGATGCACCCGGTTGTCGCCTTAATTTCTCCTTTAGCTTGCTGAAAAGAACCCTGTTGGGTGACCTTTTGCGTTTCTCGCTTAAAATTTGGATCAAGGAGGTCTGTGTTTCCTTACGCTGATGTCCACGCTGAAGGGGCAGAAGGGTTCCGTGCTGTTGCTTGGGTCAGCCTTGTTGCCAGGTTGGGAATGTTTAGCCTACCGGTGCTTCGGTGCTGTTGGGCTGCACTCAGAGTGTGAGCTCTGGGCGTTATTTCTCAACTACTGCGTTATTGGAGCGTACGGACCCAAGATATTCTGCGGATAGGTGATTTAAGCCACGTCAGAACCACCGCTGTGGCGTGTGCCAGCGTCGGACGCCCGTTCGACTGATCGGGCGGAGCAGGTGAATTGAATTTGGTGCTGGGTGGCGAGGTGGTGTTGGGAGAAGAGCTAGGCTAAGGAGAGCTTCCTCTTGCTCTGCCCCTTCCCATCTCAAACGGCCGCTTCCTGGGGAGATGGGTTCGTTGGGAGGCTAACTACAACGTTACAGTGAGGATGAGGAATCCTTTTTAGTCCCGTAGGTATTTGCTGCCAGGCCGCAGCGTTGATTTCAGAAATTGTATTTAAAAAAGGAAAAAGAAAGGAAATCCGTATTCTTTAACATACTCTCTTGTCTCGGAGAGTAGATGTAGGAGCTTCAGCAGTGCCCTTCCTCCCGAAAGGATTCCCAGTGTCTGCTCAGACACTGAGGAGGAAAATAGAGGAGAGCCACCCGATATAAATAAAGGCAAGAAGGGGTTATGGATTAAGGGAAAACCACTACTTCAAAAATTGGTGCTCTCTACAAACCGGTTAAGGGTTTGGGACCTGCAGGTGCTGCCTCCACCTGTGTGCGTTGCAGTCGTGCCTGTTGCCACTGAGCAAAACGGGGAGAGCTGCTTTGTCGAACGCGGCGTGTTAAAGCACGTGCCACTGCCTGGAAGAAAAGCACGGACTTCCCTCGTGTGGGACTTCTTCCCTAGCCATCTGTGGTTTACCTGATGGTTTCCCATAAGCTGTGAATGTTTAAAAGAAAAAAACCAACAAAACCCAACACCAACGTTGAGAGTGGTGAGGCAGATCCTCACCTGGGGCCTCAGAATCAGCGGTGACATCACCATGCGAAGCATTGTGTGCGCTTCGGGTCGGGGCTGCTGCGAGCCTCGCAGCGGGGAGGGAGAGCGGATGCGGGGTGCCTCTGTGTCAGCCCTCTGCCCTGGTGGCTTCGTGAGCACTGAGAGTTTGACTCCTGTGTTCCCAGCTTTCGCTTGCGCACCTGCGGTGTGGCAGAGCCAGCGAGCTGCTTCCTCAGCTGGAGGAGGAAGAGGAGTGACCTCAACATTGCCGAGGTAAAGCACAATTCTTGAAAAGATTTGGCAAAGATGTGGGTTGTAGCAGCGCGGCTGCTGCAGCTGCAGCAGATCCTGGAGCATTGGAGAAGACAGAGAGGGGTTTCTTCGTGAAAAGAATGCTGTTAAAAGTGTTTTCATGCCAGAAATGAGGATAAACGCCTCTGTTGTTTGACATCCTCTATTGACCTGGCACATTGGCATTACAGCGTACCTGGCACGCTGTTTGTATTAAAAAAACAGGTATTTTAGTCAGGGCAGGCCAGAAACCTGCCTTGGCACTTCCACATGGCAGCAATGCTTACAGACCCTGCATCCTGGCTGCCAGGCCAGGATCTAAATCCGATGGTGCTGTTGGTAAACTGAAGCTCAGGAAGCGCTTCTGGGTTTTTCTGTACTTCCATGTGAATTTTGACCCTGTGAAGATGGTGTCTTAAGCTATTTTCGGAACAACAAATAGGTTGAAAAGCAGTTTCAGTTTAACATCTGCATGCTTGGGTGTTATTAACAGAGCTTTGTATACTGAGCTGGTGCTTGGTAGGAGAAAAAACATAAACCTTACCTGGGAAACTTGGACCCCCTCAGCTACATGCTGCTAGGAGGAAACTCAGATGTAAGAACACACTTAAATAACACATCAGCAGAGCTGTTGTGCTCCTGACCACCAAAGGCACCTTTTTCCAACACCGTCGTACTGGAAGTTGATGCAGCCGGTTCCATCCGTAACGTGGGACTGTAGAGTGCTGTAACAGAAATATTTTTTCACAGCTTTGGAGAAAGTGAAGCAGAGAAAACCACACATAACCACTGATAGCTGGACCCCAAACTGCCACAGACTGACAGTGATGCCCACTGGATATCTCCTGAGACCCTGCTGCCTTCTGACTGCTCCAGCAGAAGTCCCGTTTTAATTAGCCAGCAGGTCCCTCTGAGTGGCTTTGCTAAAACTCCCGCCGTAGGAAGTATCCTACGGGAGCCAAGTTGCTAAACTGATGTGTGGGTTTCCCTTAACCCCCTCAGCCCTGACTTTCCAGCTCCTGACGACACTGCCAACGTGTGCAGTGTCACCGTGTGCCAACTAGGTGCCAGCTGCCATGGTTTGTATATTGTAAAAGTAGTGATTTGGGACTCGTGAGCACTGAGAACAGGTTAGCAATTGCTTCAGAGCTTTACTTGTGTCGCTCTGGGGCAGGGAGATGGGTGAAACATCTTAGGCTTGAAAGTGATTCCCTGCAGAGTGACGTGCTCAGATCTGCACAACAGATCTGTCGTTCTGGTCACCTTATTAGATCCCTGCTTGAGAGGGTGCTTGCAAGAATCGATTCCTCTTCACCTTGATGTGTCAAGCTAAAGAGAAATCCGTGCCGAAGCACTGTCTGATCAGACGAGTGGCTCGGTTCAGGATTGTTCTTTGACAGCTGCAGAAACATAAAACAGGTCCCTGAAGTTTGAAGACTCTTCCAATAGTTTGGGCCAGCAAGGAGCAGCTGTAGCTGGCGGCTGCGGTAACTCGGGGCTCAGAGTCTCCCAGAGCGTGGTGAAAGGTGACCCCCAGCTGGCTGCTGGAGGAAGCTGAGGCAGCGTTCAGCTCTAACCTTTGCCTTCTTGGCTGGCATCTTTGCACTCCTGCTGTCAGTGGGTGTTGAGTGTCCTTCCCCCCAGCCACAGAACGTGCCCTCAGATGTAGGCAGCGTTTAGCAGCTAGAATTCCCTCCAATATAAAGAGTACAAATCATGCGTTTTCTGCTTTTGCTTTGGAACTCTTAGCTTGAGGTTTTCCTGCAGGCCATGAGGTTTCTTGCAGCAGCAGGGATGAGTTCTGTTAGCAAGAGGCTGTTCTGTGCTTCGACTGTGGGAAGATGAATGGTTCCCTGTGCACCGTTAAATAGAACTTGACACCTAGCACACCGCACTTGCAGCCTGTGGGGTGCTTTAACAAGCAGGTAAATCAGCAGAGGCTGTTTTGCAGCCGGGGTGATGCTGGCTGATTAAAAAGCAGGGGCAGAACAAGGAGTTTCTGGTGTTTGTTCTTGCTTGTCATCCGACTCTCCACTTCCACTGTTCTTTAAAAAAACAAAAACAAAAACAAACAAAAAAAAAAACAAGGGGTAAGCATCTTGAATATCTTTACTAGAAATGGAAGGCACAAAACAAGCCAGCAACAGAGACTGTCCAAGAGAAATACTTGGTGCTTTATAAACAAACAAGGAAGTACCCTTAGGTAGGTGTGATAATCCTCCTCTAATGCGTTTTTGGAGTGCAAAAATAGATTTGTCCCTTTCTTGCTCTTCTCTCCAGGACAAAGGCAGAATAGCCAACTGCAAAGTTAGAGCAGGGAGGTCCGTTTGTTCCATACTGAGAAAGACAAGCCTGTAAAACAAACTAGACAGATTTTCTTTGTGTTATTTATCTTCCTTCAGCAAAGGCAAAGCTTATGACACCTGTTGGTGTGTATTTCCAGGATTTGGGAAAAAGGCTTTGCTCTCTTCGAGAGACTGATAACTTGATTTGATCAACTGAAGAAAGCTGGAAAACTGTTTGTTCCTCATTATTTTTCGCTTGTTACTTTCTTTAGGGTTACTTTTAAAAAGCAGATTTCACTGATCACAAGCCAGTAGAAGACTTTCAGCCCAAGCAAGGGTGAAGACAGCTCTCTCCAAGAGCAGAGGAAGTCCCTGTGGAGAGAAGCCGAGCTTGTTAGCAGAACTCGTCGGCATGTCTAAACAAGGAGACGATTGCTACTTCTATTTCTATTCTACCTGTACCAAGGTATGGCTGGCTTTCCTTTGCTTTGCTTTGTTTCCCCAGTTTTTTCAGGAAGGAGTAGATTAGGAGGAGGAAGCACACTGGTCTGTGGTTAACTTGAGAACCAGATAGATTCTGAATTCAGTTGTAGCAACATTAGGCAGCAGCATGGCCATTTTTGAGGCTGTACTCTCTTTTCCTTGTTGGTTTCCTTTTGGTTCCAGGGAGACAAATGTGCCTACCGCCACTGCGAAGCTGCTCTGGGCAATGAGACGGTCTGCAAGCTGTGGCAGGAGGGTCGTTGTTTCAGGAATGTCTGCCGATTCAGACACATGGAAATTGACGTGAGTGCCTAACGATGTGTTCTCAAAAGAAATCAACAAAAGCCTTTTTCAGTGCCCTAGGTGTACTGATGGTGCTTTTGCAGGATAGATTCGTTTGCTTCCAAATCATACTGGTTTCTCTTACCAAGAGAGGGGGTGGGAGGAAGCAGAGGGAAATAAAATCAATGCCTTAGGTATGTCTTAGCAAGATATATATGTGTTTTGATTATTAGATGCTGACAGTTTTCTCAACAGATGCAGAATAGCTGTTAAATAGACTGCTAAAACCTGCTGGAGCAGGGGGGTAATAAACAGGCTGTTCTATCCTCATGGGAGCAGGCTTGATAAGGAACTATTGGGTCTCTTCTGAGCCACAGTCCTTCAGCTAACGCTGTTCTAGCTGCCTGGGGTAGGAAGTGGGGAAAGTTAAAGGTGCAGAAGAACTAAGTCTCCAAGAAGTAGTTCTAGACAGGGTTAACCTAGGCAATTTCGGATGTTCTTTTTCCCCCTGAATAATCCTAGTATAATCCTAGGTGTATTAGTTTAACCCACCCTCAACTGATGTCTGCGAGTGCCTGTCTTCTCAAACTGAATGATGACAAATCTAAATGTGCATAGTGGTTGCAGCTTATGCAAACTTTGTGAATATGCCCAGAAATACTACACTTAACTGAGAAACTGACCTTTGGAATGATGTTTCAGCACTGTGTTGTGACAGCTGTCATGATCTGGAGCTGCGCATCTCTTTGCAAGCCTCAGGTGCATGTTATCACGAGCTTTTCTTTCTTTCTGTCTTCAGAAAAAGCGCAGTGAGATTCCCTGCTACTGGGAGAACCAGCCGGGAGGCTGTCAGAAAGCCAACTGTGCTTTTCATCATGCAAAGGGACGTTACATCGATGGACAATTCTTACCACCAAGCAAGAGTGAGTTTAGGTCCTTCTTCTTTAAGCGCTGAAGACTTAATTTTGAGTATTACTTCGTGGGTGCCAATCCTGTAGGGGGCATCAGGTAACTGTTCATTTGTGAGTGCAGGAAAAGGTCTGCAGTCATAGGTGGTCACTTAAACCGAGTGTACTGCTGGTGTTTGTTTTCTGCTTTCGTGCTCGGCTTCTCTTTGCTTTGTGTGATGTTTGCCTTGCAGTTTGCTTCCTGTTGTTTCATCTTTTGCTGGGTGGTAGGGAGATGTGTTGTTGTTCCCGGTGTAAACAGTGATGGGATGGGCAAAAGGAGATGCTGAATTCGTTGTCTGTGCGGGTTATCTGCCTTTCCTACCATCTCTTTGCATTGTGGTCAAAGTTTTAAACTGCCATATTACCGATGATCCTCCTCTTCCTCTAGCTACACTGCCAAGTCCGCCTGAGTCCGCGGACGATGAGTTGAAAGTGGCTCAGATGTCACTGCAGCAAAAGAAACTTTCTGTCCAGTCAAATCCCTCTCCACAGCTAAGGGGGTGATGAAAGTGGAAAACTCTGAAAATGTCCCAAGCCCTACACACCCTCCAGTTGTAATCAATGCTGCAGATGATGATGAAGATGATGATGGTGAGCATGTGTTGGTTCTTGGAAGGAATTTCTGCTGTAAATGATTGTGTTAAATCTTTGGTTCTTGAAGGAATCTGTGCTGTACATGAATGTAGAAATCACAGATGACCCGAGGTCTGACTAGCGATAGGGCAGGCAGTCTGGCCAGGTCACTGGTGGCTTTGTCTGGCAGTCAGTGGACAGAACCTGAAACGTTGGAGGAAAGCTTAGAACCACTCCTGCTTTAGCTGGTCTGTTGTGTAAAGTTCTATGTGAAACTAGGAAGGAAATTTCTTATTCCTGTCTGAAGAGCAATGTGTTGTGTAGTAGTTAAAGCTGCAGAGAGAATCTAGAGTCCTAGATGTTTTGTCCTAGTGTATTCTACTTCGGAGTTCAATAGGGGGGTAACTGAAAAACAGAAGAGTAACGAGAAGAAAGAGCTGTAGAAGACAGTGCTATATAAGAAGCAATTTCTGAAGCATTAAAGAGGCTGACAGTGGCAGGTGTGGACACAGTATGACAGGAGTTTGTGTATAAATTGTTTAGAGCTGTGCAAATGCCTTTTAAAGGGAAAAAAGCGTGGAAGTACTTTTACTCGTAGACATTCACCTTAGAAAGGACTATTTCTCAGCATTTGTACCTAATAATATTCTGCTTGCTTATGCAGCTTTGTTCTGCACAAAGTATAGCTGTCAAGCAGACTCAGATTCACGCTCTACTATCTCAGCTGGAATTTGGAGGAAGCACTGAGACTCGTAATATTTTTTTTCTATGTTAATTATAGTTAAAATATGAGTTTATGTGGTTTAGCTGTCAAAACAGTGTCTGACTGGGTTTTTTGGGACATGGGCTAACAGGATAATATTTCTGTTGGCTACTGGTTTCTGTGAAATAGAAAAAAAAATCCCTTTTGTTTTAGGGGAGGAACCTGTGGTTCGACTAGATCTTGCTGATAGACAAGGAAAACGGAAAGCCTCCGCAGGTAAGAACTTTTTATGAGCTTTTACGTAGGTGCTGCCTTCTATATATGACTGCAGTAAAGAGTATTTTTGAGGTATGAAAGGAAAATACATTGCAGTGGAGATCTGTGTTGACTGCAGAAATGGCAAAAAAAAAAATAAAAAAAATCATTTAGCAGCTGAAAGGCAATTCTATGAAAATATGCTTGAAAAATAGAAGCTTATTGTTGACTGTTCTCAAACCTTCCTGCAAAGAAAAGTTCTTACAATATTCCTTGTTTTCTCTGAAGATGATGTAAGCACCGTTCCAGTGAAGCGCAGCCTTGCTGAAAGGCTGGGGAAGAAGGTAGAGGCTCCGGGAAATGCTGACAAAGCCCCCAAGAGAGATCCAGGTACTAAACGGGCATCTGGATTGGATTCCTGGGTTTTGTATTTAGTCTTTCTGTTTGTCCTTTTCCAGTGATGTTTCTTTTTGCATGTTGGCTGAGGTCGTAATCACTGGGATTCAAAGTTCCCTTTCCTGTCTTGTTTTGAACTGTGAACCTGAAGTTGACATTATGCAGCCTCCCTAATTCGTTCTGTTTCTGTTTTGCAGTTCAAGTTGCCAAGTCTCTGAAGGACAGGCTGGGATTACCTCCTAAACAGACCAGCACTGAGAGAGGTAACAGCTAGATATTAAATATGCTTTCTCCTCCTTCCTTTCCATGAACTTGGACTGCTTTCATCCATCCCTAAAAACTAATGTAAACGAAAACAAAGAACTGATGCCTCTTGCTTGAGTGCTGAAGCTCTTCTGACAGCCACTATCAGAAATCTGGCTCTAGGTGTGTGTTTCTTTTCTACTTGTGCCTTGTCAAGGTTTTTAGCTGCTTCTGTGAACCGTTACGTACCATTAGAATAGAACCACTGCCAGGAACAGGAATTTGAAATGCAGTCTGAAAAAGTACTAAAGTAAAGCAGCATTTCTGTGTAGCAGTTCTCTCTGGGTAGGGCTGGTCTTCAAAATACAAGTGGCTCAGAGGAGGAGGAGAATGTTGTTCTAAGGATATTGTTCTAAGATGCATTATTGGGAACACTCCAGATTAGTTTTCCTTAGTGCTCTGACAAATTTTGGAGACTTAAAATATTGCTGGACTCTTTTTAAATGTTGGTGCTTCTCCTCATTTCTTGATGATGACAGGGAAGGCTGCTAAGCCGATGGGAGAGATCCGTGTGAAAACACTGGAGGAAATCCGTCGTGAGAAAGCTCTTCGGAGACGCGAAACTCAAGCCAAAGGCGAGGCTGAAGGGCATGGTAAAACTGAAGATTCCAGCGCAGGGGCAAGACCTGCTCGTGCAGGTCGCATCAAAACTTTCCCTGAAGCCTTGTCTGAAAAAAAGAATAACCGCTTGGTAGAAGAGAAGAAAAAAGCAGGAGAATCCCCTAGCAAGAGCAAAATTCAGGGTGAGTCCAAGAAGCAGCTCGCTCTGTCCGGGCGAATGGATTGCACATTGTAGCCTTTCTCTCTCTCATGGGACACGAGGATGCACAAATGCACAAAGGAAACAAGTACCCAGCTTTCTTTATTTCTGCCGTTGACAAAACTTTTTTTTGTCTTTTTTTAAAGCACTTGAAAAAGAAGAAAAGAAGGCAGTGAAATTGAACCGGCCTTTTCCTACCCTTTCCTCTGTAGCTGATGTACAGGTGAGTCCTCTGTGAAGACACACATCCATTCGTACAATTTCTGATAATTCTGCCAAGTTTGGTTACTCACCGTGTGCCACCCTCTTGAGTGTGTTCTTACCCTTCAGCACCTGGTAGGAGCTGCAGAGCAGTCTAAATCCTATCGCCAGCAGCATTTCCAGACAACTCTGTAATCCCCAAACTTGGAATCAGTCTGTTTATACCACAGCAACAAAGAAACCCTGTTAGCACCAGCTGAAATCTACACGGTTAACGTGGAGGGAATTCTTTTTGTTCTTACTGACTTGAGCTGTCAGACGTGAAGGATTTAATACGGAAGGCCAGAGTTCTGTGTTGAAGGAAATCAATCTGTCAGTGGATACTGTATAGGGGAACTTGTATGACTTTCTGCTGCTTAAAAAGAATGTGATAAATAGATGTACAGCAGAACACCCTAGCTGTCTAAAGAAGCTTGCCATAGTGGATATTGCAGATATGCGAGACTGTGTCCATAGTAAAGCATGGCTCTTGTTACATGCAGAATTTTATGGAAAAAAAAACAAAACCAAAAACAACAACAGTAACCTGAAGGATATTAATATGCTGTTCCACATCAAGACCATTTTGGAGGGATTGCTGATGAGATTTTCTTAACGAAATCTCCACGCACGGATTTTTTTTTTTTTTTGTCCTATTCATGCACTACTTTTCTTTCCTTCTAGCCCACTCAGCAGAGTGGAACTCGTAAATGTCCAGAGAAGAGCTTTGAAGAGAGCCGGTGGGAGAAGTGGCAACAGCGAGAACAACAAGAGAAGCTTCGGAAGGAGGAAGCTGCTGTCAAATCTACTGCTGGCTTCTTTAATACTGAACCAGCAGGGAAAGTGGCAGCTCAATTTCAGGGCCAGGAAGCTAAAAGTAAGTGTTGAAGGTTAAGAGTTCCTTAGGTTGTCTTCTGAAATACAGACAGAAGATGACGATTCTCATGCTGTAACTCTGGCTGGGTGCATTTTGCCACGCAGTGCTACGAAGCGAAGTGTGTACTTTCTTTTTCTTAGTTTGTTTCTTTTCCTGCCAGCCAGATGTTAGGTAAGGAACGGGAGACTAGAAAATGACACTACAAATTTGGACGTTGTAGAACAACTTAACTGTGGGACATCACTGCAAGGGAGAGGAAGCTGGTACAACAGTTGCATACACTCTTGTCCTACTCTAACTGCTGCTTTTTCCTTTCCTAGAGGGAGCAGGACTTTAACTATAAAAGCTGTCTAGATTTGTGAACCCAGCTTGCACTTAGGATTGCTATGTGTCTGAGGTTTCCCTTGTCCTGGATTATTATTTACTGTAGCTATTGGGTTTCTTTGTTCCTTTGTATGGATTGTTGGTAGACAGAGTTTACTATGTGGAAAACATTCCTGAGAATCCAGGCAATGGCGGTGTAATTCTGCTGGCCAAATGCATTTAACTGTGTAGAAGGACTGTGGAAATGATGAAGAGAACCTGGATTTTTCCTGAGGCGGAGCAAGACTGTATCAGTTCTCTCTTCCTTTTACTCTAGCCAACTTGATGACATCTGCGAAGCCTTCGGGTGGGAAAGTCACTTTCCCCAAGAAGAAGGCACTGAAACGTAAGGCACCTGGGAGTTATCCCTCTGCCGTAGCAGCTGTGGAACTACGGACTGCCTTTGCTGCTGACATGATGGGACCTCCAGCCAAAAAAGCAGCCATGGTAAGGCCAGGGGCTAATGCAGAGATGGATCCCTTGTTAAATTTCTACCCTCCTCTAGGAGAAAAGGTGGAAAACTCAAACGTTCTGCAGGCCTTCTGTTTCCTTTTAAATCCGGGAGCTGTCTCCAGGATGCTTGTAGAACCCTTCTGTATTTAGGAGATGAATGGCACTCTTTAACCGGTACTCTGGTGCTGTGATTTCTCTGGTGTGGGGGATTTTGTCCATTCATGCCATGTTCTTAAAAGACACAAGAGCATGAGTAACGTCCAGGTGAATGTGAACTTTCTTCAGGAGCACCTTGGTTTTGTATTTTGGCCACGGCTCCGCAATGCCAGAGGAGAAGCAGTGTGGAGGAAAAAGCTATTAAGGAATCTTTTACCCATGTGTCATAAATACTGTTTTGCTGCTTTCTAGGGTGTTTCAGACGTGCCGGAGCACATCCCAGCCATCAGACTTGAAGAAAATCCCCCAAACAGGTGACAACCCCAACTTGTTCTTTTTCTTGATCAGTGTATATCCCCAGGGAAACGTACGTTCTGTCACATGTGGGAAAAAATGAGGGTTCTGAGATAATTAAAGCCAAAATCCATCAAAGGAATAAGTCACCTGAAACCACTTTCTAGCAGGAAATCTAGCAGGATTGCTTAATTAGGCTTTCTTTAAATGCTGCAAGTCAGCACAGCTTTCCAGTGACTTCTTGGGTTGTCTGAATACCTGAACGAGGAGGAGGTGAAGTTCCTCTTCCTCGTGAGGTGATAGATGAGGAGTAGTGTCCTCTGCCTTTTGGTCCTCAAGAATGCCACCTCAACTCCAGGTGGCCTGGCTTCACGGATAAACCCCCAGACTGAAAAATGTAGCTGGTAACACATCGGGCTCTAAATGTTGTAGCCCTGGGTGGATTGATAACAATCCCTGTGTAAGATTGAAGCGTAGGAGGGCTTGCCTACAGTTTTAAGAGGCGGTTTGCAGAAAAGGGATTTCCCGTTAAGAAATGGCATATCCTGATTGTTCTTTCTTGCTCTCTCAAGACCTGAAGTGCGTCTTGGAAGCCCGGCAAGATTTGAGGAGCAGATGGAGATCAATCTCGAGACCTCGACCTCAGCTTCTTCCCAGCTAGAAGAGGCACGCACACGCCAGCTGAGTTCCACGGGGAATGCGCCCTTATCTGCAGATGAAGATTTTTTTTTTGATTTTTTTCTTTTTATTTTCCCTTTTCCCCTCCCTTTTCCCCTTTCCCTTTTTATTTCCCCTTAGTTAAATTGTTTAGTTCATGGTAGTCTTTATTTAATTATTATTATTATTTCCCTTTAATTAATTTATCCTTATCTCAACCCCTGAGTTGTTCTTTGCTTTACTTCTCCCCCTCCTCATCTAAAGGAGGGGGAGTGAGGGAGCGGTTGTGGGGTTTAGCTGCCCAGCATGGTAAAACCACCACAGTTGGATACCCGTTCCACAGGGAACGCGCCCTTATCTGCGGATGAAGATTTTGAGAAGCTACTTTGGGAAATCTCAGGTGGCAGACTGGAAGCCGAATCGACTTAGACCCAGGGAAGGACGACGATGACCTCCTCCTTGAACTCTGAGATGATTGACAGTTGAACCGCGTAGTCCTATGGTATATTTAAAAAAAAAATAAAAATTAAAACTGTTCTTCTTGTTGGATACCCCGAGGTGATCCTTTTTCTAACTGAGGCTTTGCAATGAGACTTAAAGCACAGTCCGAAGTGGTAGAAATTGGCAGGGTCTGCTCTCAGTTGTCCTAAATTTCCCTGCTGGTCAGAGTTAAGGTCTTGTGCATCCGTTCTGTAACTATAGGTGGCTACCTTCGATATCGAGAGGACAAAGCACTTCTTTTGGCACAGAAAGATCTCCATTGGCACGCCACGGTGGCTGCAAATCGATCTTCTGATGGAGCGATGCTCTGAAGGCTTAAAGGTCAAGCTTCTTCCTTCCTCCCCCCTTGGCACAACTCGATGTTGGGCACATTGTGAAGCTTCGGTGTTCTGATTTCTCAGACAGTTGATACCCAAATCCTGGAGTTACTATGTCAACTCTTGACTTTTACTTGTGTGAGGAATGTGTTAACAATTCGTGTCCATAAAGAACAATTCTGTTTGAATCCTGTCTGCCTCTGGGTCCTGCACTGGCAATTTAATTCTTGAACCACAGATGCAGTGTGTCCCAGTCTCCCCCTCATTCTAGTCAATTTATCAAGGCTTCAGAAAAGACTCCTTAAATTTATGAACCCGTTTGCTTTTGTTATTCCGGACTTCTATTTCTAACAGTTACAGCCTTTTTTCCTGTCTTCTTCGAGATTAACTTAACACTGCTATAGATGTGTCTGTGAATGGCTGGGGAAGAATGTTTTAATTACTCGTGAAGCGTCAAATAAGAAAGCTGTTTGTGTTTGATGTCTGGGAGTTTCAGAACAACTGATAACAACTAGTGACTGTTATGGGATACTATGAGGATCCTTGGTATCTGGCCAGGGGGGCCAAGAGATTAAGAGGAAGAAAAAAGAAGCTGAAGGACGGTTGGGAGACAAGACCTGCAGAGAGTGTACAGAGAGTGTTCCATAAACTTGGAATAGTGCCAAGTGAGTACAAAGGGTGAGAGGAAGACTACGAGCCTTCAGCATGCAAGACCCCTAGAGACCCCCAGAGGAGACTGAGGCGCATGCTTCAGTAGGAGGAACTGGACCCCAGAAGCTAATTATAATAATCTTTTTTTTTTTTAGAAGTAGTAATGAATATGTATTAGTTTAGGTGCATAAAAATCAGCTGCTTGATGTAACTGGTGTGCGTCCTGGTGGAGCGGAGACTCCCGGTGCACCCAGCGCTGTTTGCTTACCTCTATTCCTTTATATTCTTTTAATAAATCCTATTTTTTTATTTAATCCTAATTTGAATCCTGAGCCATTTATAACACTTGTGTATGCCATTGTTTTGACTGTACCCGTGTCAGATGATGAAGCTGTAGGGGTGGGAGGGAGCAGAATCGTTATTCCAGTGTGTTGTGGAGCAAACTTGCTGCCAGGAGTGGGGGTGGGGGTCAGCCACCCAGCCTTACTTTCAGTTATCAGGGATGATCAACTGGTGAAAAGCAGCAGCTCTGCCATGCGGCTCCGCTACCCCCACTCCCTTCTCTTGTGCTGTACCAAAGTTCCCCCAGGCTTTGGTTGGTGCTTTTTGTTGGTGTGAGGAATCCGGGGCGAGCAGTCGGGACTCTGCCGCAGTCACGGGGTCGATGAAGGGTTGTTTAAGTGCCTCTTGGTTTTAAAAGTTGCTCCCCTGAGCTGCTGGCTCTGCTGCCTGCTACAGCAAATGTTCGGGTGCCATCAGCATCGCGCTTGGGCGTGGGCACTGACCCTGCGGAGGACAGAGCTGAGATTCGGGTGTATTGTGTACCCTGCCACCAGCCATCGATTTTTATTTCTTTTTTTCCCCTAGCAGATCAATTTTGAATTATTTTCCGAACTTTTTGCGGCACGGTAGGCTCTTCCCGCTATGATTTGTGAAGCTGTGGGGGCCCTCAGGCATTTGCTGCTGGCAGAGGAAAAGCGCTTGTTGAATTTGTTGTAAATACTTAATGTTGGGACAAAACCACGCGTCTCTGTGTTGAGGGATGGGGATCAAGAAGCAACCCCACTGCTATGCCAGAGTCCCTATAGGCAGTGTGGGTTTTCTCTCTATGCAAGCCTCATTATTCAGAGGCAGAGTATGGCTTCGTCCATTCAAGGTCCAGAATCAGTTGTCAAATGCTAGGCAAAGCCAGTGGCTCCTGGGCTATGTGACAAACTAACCCTAGAGCAAAACTCCTCCTTGTCCTCTTACCTGGGGCCCTTTCTGCGATGCCTTTAGGGTGAGTCAAGGCTATGATCTCCACCTTCTGGGGATGGTGTTTGAGCTATGTCCTACCTCAGTGCTGAGACTCTTTTGCCTCTGTAGAGGCCCTTTGCCATGACACGAGTGACGATGAGAACTAAAATCAACTAGCCTCTGAAACGTTCTTGTTCCCAAGCACAGTTTTTTCACTGGCTTGCTTTAACTCCTAGTTTTTGGCCGAGAAGCTGTTGTTTCTCTGTGCCTTTAATAAGAGGCTTTCTCTGGAGCCAAGTCAGGATGGCAAGATTGAGCTGGGCAAGGCTATCGAGGAGGAAATTCAATCTTCCCAGCTGGGTGTCTGACCCTTGGAGCCCGGGCCAACTGATCTGAAGCGGCTGTAAAAGCTTTATTTCGCAGCATCGCTGTCTTCCCTGCTTGCATTCTAGGCACGGTGTTTCTGCTGACAGCATCTTCCACCTCCTCAGCAGAAGCTGCTTCTTTCTTTAAACGTAGTACAGGCTGGACGCAAAGAAAGAAACTGTTAGCGGTGCTTTTAGCTATTTAAATGGGGAGAAAACCAGCCAATGTTTATTTCTTTGTCCAGGGCGGACACGAATGCTTGCGTGACGTGGGCTCCTCTCCCACGTCCTTAATTGCCAAGCCAGTAGCGGCTCTGGTGACGTGTCCCGTGGGTGTCTGTGCAGTGACGGGGCTGCCTCACCCCTGTGTACCCCAGGACAGACATTTGGGGGGCTCTTTGCTGCTACCACAGGGCGCAACCTGCGGGTCCTGGGGCAGGCAGGATGAGCGCTGCTGGGCCCGGAGGGTAGGCCTGGCCTGAGAGGAGACAGTAAAGGAGGCAGGTTTGGGGCTTAAAGCAGGCTTGTCCTGCCCCAGCCTTCTCCGGAACCTGTGTGCCTGGCTCTGGAAAGCCGTGACAAGACATAAAATGACTCGCAGCTTGCCAAGAGAGCTGCGGTGCTGGAGGAATGGCCGCCTCAAGGGGCTGAGGCCAGGCACCATCACGGGCAGGACTCGAGAGACGAGGCACGATCTTGGCACAGACACAGAAGGGAAGGGGAAGCACTGCTCTGCTGGCCCTGAGCGGTGCAGCCCCAGGAGAAAAAAAAAATCTGTGTTTCCTTAGGCTGATGTCCACGATGCCTCGTTGTGGGGTTTGGGGCCTTGTCCCGAGCCCGGAACTGTCGTCCCCGTGCTGAGCCCTTAACGCAGCGCCCCAGAACCTCATCTTCCGCTACCTGCAGAACGTGAGTACCGCGGGGAGGGGGCGGGGATGGGGATTTGGGGGGTGTGGGGGGAGTGGGGAGGGTCTGGGGATTCCCCTCGGTGAGTTCGGCTCCTGGCCGTGTCCCGGGACGGGTTTGTGGGGGATGGAGAGCTGTGCGGCATGCTGGTGGGCACGAGGAGCCCGGCGTTTCCCCCTCGTGTAGCCGGGCGTGCAGGGGTGTTCCCTTGTGACTGGAAACGTGTTCTTCACCAAACGTGTAGCATTCACCCGATGGTATAACGCTAAAACGTCGGATTGCTCATTGAAACTGCCCCTGAGAGTTGCTCCTTGGAGCGTTTGGGAGCTGTCGTGGCTGTGGCTAGCAGGTATTTCTGAACACATGAGAGAACAAAACTGCTCAGTGTTTGTGGCCCGACTTACTCTCCTCCTTTGTTCTGCAGATGTCGAGGATCCAGGTGTGGCTCTATGAGCAGGTGAACATGCGGATAGAAGGCTGCATCATCGTGAGTATCCACACGTCCCCACGTTACATCTTTCGTTTTCCCTCATTCACAATCCTGTTTTTTGGTCAAGAAAAGTTATCACAAGGAAAAAAAAGAATTGTACTTCTCTAATAAGTAGTCTTCGTTGTCCGGCCAGGATCGGTAAAAATCCCTGCTCGCCGGTAACTAGAGCCCTTCATAGAGCAGCGGGGGGCGGGGGAAAGGCCTCCTGCCCGGCCCGGCTCCCCTCCGCTGCCCTGAGGGGGAGCAGGCCTCGTGTCCGGGCCCTGCGGGTCGGGTCAGGGTGCCCTGAAGGGAGGGGAAGGGGGGGGGTGCAGGCCGCAGGGCCTGGAGGCAGGGCTGGGGGCTGGGGTGTTCCCTCCCCCCGTATCAGCCCCTTCTGGGCCCTGTGAGGCAGGAGCTGCTGCCCGGGGTTAGGCCCAAGGTCCCCTGTCAGGCCCGGGGCCGCCCTTCCCCTCGCCCTGCCCTTCCCTCCCACTCCTGAGCCCTTCCTCAGGCCTTGCTGGGCCGTCCATCCGGCTGTCTGTCCATCCATCCAGCCCTCTGGCCATCTGTCCCACCACCCTGCCCTCTCCCTAAGGAAGCAAAGAGTCCCCGGGCTGCCTTCATGGGGAGGGGGGAGTGGGGAGGTTCTGCTGAGAAAAAAATGAAAGATTTCCCCCTTAACGGGCGCCTTGCGAGTTATTTTGAGTTCCAACCTTCTGCCTTCCTTCTGTAGCAGTGCCTCTAAGGGGGGCGCTGTAACGCAGCCCTCATCTGGCGCATTGCTCCTCCGTTCCCCCAAGGAACTGCCTTCAGGATCTGACTAACTCTGGATGCACCCGGTTGTCGCCTTAATTTCTCCTTTAGCTTGCTGAAAAGAACCCTGTTGGGTGACCTTTTGCGTTTCTCGCTTAAAATTTGGATCAAGGAGGTCTGTGTTTCCTTACGCTGATGTCCACGCTGAAGGGGCAGAAGGGTTCCGTGCTGTTGCTTGGGTCAGCCTTGTTGCCAGGTTGGGAATGTTTAGCCTACCGGTGCTTCGGTGCTGTTGGGCTGCACTCAGAGTGTGAGCTCTGGGCGTTATTTCTCAACTACTGCGTTATTGGAGCGTACGGAGCCGAGATATTCTGCGGATAGGTGATTTAAGCCACGTCAGAACCACCGCTGTGGCGTGTGCCAGCGTCGGACACCCGTTCGACTGATCGGGCGGAGCAGGTGAATTGAATTTGGTGCTGGGTGGCGAGGTGGTGTTGGGGGAAGAGCTAGGCTAAGGAGAGCTTCCTCTTGCTCTGCCCCTTCCCATCTCAAACGGCCGCTTCCTGGGGAGATGGGTTCGTTGGGAGGCTAACTACAACGTTACAGTGAGGATGAGGAATCCTCTTTAGTCCCGTAGGTATTTGCTGCCAGGCCGCAGCGTTGATTTCAGAAATTGTATTTAAAAAAGGAAAAAGAAAGGAAATCCGTATTCTTTAACATACTCTCTTGTCTCGGAGAGTAGATGTAGGAGCTTCAGCAGTGCCCTTCCTCCCGAAAGGATTCCCAGTGTCTGCTCAGACACTGAGGAGGAAAATAGAGGAGAGCCACCCGATATAAATAAAGGCAAGAAGGGGTTATGGATTAAGGGAAAACCACTACTTCAAAAATTGGTGCTCTCTACAAACCGGTTAAGGGTTTGGGACCTGCAG
Source organism: Anas acuta (assembly GCF_963932015.1). NCBI lineage: Eukaryota > Metazoa > Chordata > Aves > Anseriformes > Anatidae > Anas > Anas acuta. Next base: position 1,230,947 of record NC_089002.1, on the reverse strand, counting down.
GTGCTGCCTCCACCTGTGTGCGTTGCAGTCGTGCCTGTTGCCACTGAGCAAAACGGGGAGAGCTGCTTTGTCGAACGCGGCGTGTTAAAGCACGTGCCACTGCCTGGAAGAAAAGCACGGACTTCCCTCGTGTGGGACTTCTTCCCTAGCCATCTGTGGTTTACCTGATGGTTTCCCATAAGCTGTGAATGTTTAAAAGAAAAAAACCAACAAAACCCAACACCAACGTTGAGAGTGGTGAGGCAGATCCTCACCTGGGGCCTCAGAATCAGCGGTGACATCACCATGCGAAGCATTGTGTGCGCTTCGGGTCGGGGCTGCTGCGAGCCTCGCAGCGGGGAGGGAGAGCGGATGCGGGGTGCCTCTGTGTCAGCCCTCTGCCCTGGTGGCTTCGTGAGCACTGAGAGTTTGACTCCTGTGTTCCCAGCTTTCGCTTCCGCACCTGCGGTGTGGCAGAGCCAGCGAGCTGCTTCCTCAGCTGGAGGAGGAAGAGGAGTGACCTCAACATTGCCGAGGTAAAGCACAATTCTTGAAAAGATTTGGCAAAGATGTGGGTTGTAGCAGCGCGGCTGCTGCAGCTGCAGCAGATCCTGGAGCATTGGAGAAGACAGAGAGGGGTTTCTTCGTGAAAAGAATGCTGTTAAAAGTGTTTTCATGCCAGAAATGAGGATAAACGCCTCTGTTGTTTGACATCCTCTATTGACCTGGCACATTGGCATTACAGCGTACCTGGCACGCTGTTTGTATTAAAAAAACAGGTCTTTTAGTCAGGGCAGGCCAGAAACCTGCCTTGGCACTTCCACATGGCAGCAATGCTTACAGACCCTGCATCCTGGCTGCCAGGCCAGGATCTAAATCCGATGGTGCTGTTGGTAAACTGAAGCTCAGGAAGCGCTTCTGGGTTTTTCTGTACTTCCATGTGAATTTTGACCCTGTGAAGATGGTGTCTTAAGCTATTTTCGGAACAACAAATAGGTTGAAAAGCAGTTTCAGTTTAACATCTGCATGCTTGGGTGTTATTAACAGAGCTTTGTATACTGAGCTGGTGCTTGGTAGGAGAAAAAACATAAACCTTACCTGGGAAACTTGGACCCCCTCAGCTACATGCTGCTAGGAGGAAACTCAGATGTAAGAACACACTTAAATAACACATCAGCAGAGCTGTTGTGCTCCTGACCACCAAAGGCACCTTTTTCCAACACCGTCGTACTGGAAGTTGATGCAGCCGGTTCCATCCGTAACGTGGGACTGTAGAGTGCTGTAACAGAAATATTTTTTCACAGCTTTGGAGAAAGTGAAGCAGAGAAAACCACACATAACCACTGATAGCTGGACCCCAAACTGCCACAGACTGACAGTGATGCCCACTGGATATCTCCTGCTGCCTTCTGACTGCTCCAGCAGAAGTCCCGTTTTAATTAGCCAGCAGGTCCCTCTGAGTGGCTTTGCTAAAACTCCCGCCGTAGGAAGTATCCTACGGGAGCCAAGTTGCTAAACTGATGTGTGGGTTTCCCTTAACCCCCTCACCCCTGACTTTCCAGCTCCTGACGACACTGCCAACGTGTGCAGTGTCACCGTGTGCCAACTAGGTGCCAGCTGCCATGGTTTGTATATTGTAAAAGTAGTGATTTGGGACTCGTGAGCACTGAGAACAGGTTAGCAATTGCTTCAGAGCTTTACTTGTGTCGCTCTGGGGCAGGGAGATGGGTGAAACATCTTAGGCTTGAAAGTGATTCCCTGCAGAGTGACGTGCTCAGATCCGCACAACAGATCTGTCGTTCTGGTCACCTTATTAGATCCCTGCTTGAGAGGGTGCTTGCAAGAATCGATTCCTCTTCACCTTGATGTGTCAAGCTAAAGAGAAATCCGTGCCGAAGCACTGTCTGATCAGACGAGTGGCTCGGTTCAGGATTGTTCTTTGACAGCTGCAGAAACATAAAACAGGTCCCTGAAGTTTGAAGACTCTTCCAATAGTTTGGGCCAGCAAGGAGCAGCTGTAGCTGGCGGCTGCGGTAACTCGGGGCTCAGAGTCTCAGAGAGCGTGGTGAAAGGTGACCCCCAGCTGGCTGCTGGAGGAAGCTGAGGCAGCGTTCAGCTCTAACCTTTGCCTTCTTGGCTGGCATCTTTGCACTCCTGCTGTCAGTGGGTGTTGAGTGTCCTTCCCCCCAGCCTCAGAACGTGCCCTCAGATGCAGGCAGCGTTTAGCAGCTAGAATTCCCTCCAATATAAAGAGTACAAATCATGCGTTTTCTGCTTTTGCTTTGGAACTCTTAGCTTGAGGTTTTCCTGCAGGCCATGAGGTTTCTTGCAGCAGCAGGGATGAGTTCTGTTAGCAAGAGGCTGTTCTGTGCTTCGACTGTGGGAAGATGAATGGTTCCCTGTGCACCGTTAAATAGAACTTGACACCTAGCACACCGCACTTGCAGCCTGTGGGGTGCTTTAACAAGCAGGTAAATCAGCAGAGGCTGTTTTGCAGCCGGGGTGATGCTGGCTGATTAAAAAGCAGGGGCAGAACAAGGAGTTTCTGGTGTTTGTTCTTGCTTGTCATCCGACTCTCCACTTCCACTGTTCTTTAAAAAAACAAAAACAAAAACAAACAAAAAAAAAAACAAGGGGTAAGCATCTTGAATATCTTTACTAGAAATGGAAGGCACAAAACAAGCCAGCAACAGAGACTGTCCAAGAGAAATACTTGGTGCTTTATAAACAAACAAGGAAGTACCCTTAGGTAGGTGTGATAATCCTCCTCTAATGCGTTTTTGGAGTGCAAAAATAGATTTGTCCCTTTCTTGCTCTTCTCTCCAGGACAAAGGCAGAATAGCCAACTGCAAAGTTAGAGCAGGGAGGTCCGTTTGTTCCATACTGAGAAAGACAAGCCTGTAAAACAAACTAGACAGATTTTCTTTGTGTTATTTATCTTCCTTCAGCAAAGGCAAAGCTTATGACACCTGTTGGTGTGTATTTCCAGGATTTGGGAAAAAGGCTTTGCTCTCTTCGAGAGACTGATAACTTGATTTGATCAACTGAAGAAAGCTGGAAAACTGTTTGTTCCTCATTATTTTTCGCTTGTTACTTTCTTTAGGGTTACTTTTAAAAAGCAGATTTCACTGATCACAAGCCAGTAGAAGACTTTCAGCCCAAGCAAGGGTGAAGACAGCTCTCTCCAAGAGCAGAGGAAGTCCCTGTGGAGAGAAGCCGAGCTTGTTAGCAGAACTCGTCGGCATGTCTAAACAAGGAGACGATTGCTACTTCTATTTCTATTCTACCTGTACCAAGGTATGGCTGGCTTTCCTTTGCTTTGCTTTGTTTCCCCATTGTTTTCAGGAAGGAGTAGATTAGGAGGAGGAAGCACACTGGTCTGTGGTTAACTTGAGAACCAGATAGATTCTGAATTCAGTTGTAGCAACATTAGGCAGCAGCATGGCCATTTTTGAGGCTGTACTCTTTTCCTTGTTGGTTTCCTTTTGGTTCCAGGGAGACAAATGTGCCTACCGCCACTGCGAAGCTGCTCTGGGCAATGAGACGGTCTGCAAGCTGTGGCAGGAGGGTCGTTGTTTCAGGAATGTCTGCCGATTCAGACACATGGAAATTGACGTGAGTGCCTAACCATGTGTTCTCAAAAGAAATCAACAAAAGCCTTTTTCAGTGCCCTAGGTGTACTGATGGTGCTTTTGCAGGATAGATTCGTTTGCTTCCAAATCATACTGGTTTCTCTTACCAAGAGAGGGGGTGGGAGGAAGCAGAGGGAAATAAAATCAATGCCTTAGGTATGTCTTAGCAAGATATATATGTGTTTTGATTATTAGATGCTGACAGTTTTCTCAACAGATGCAGAATAGCTGTTAAATAGACTGCTAAAACCTGCTGGAGCAGGGGGGTAATAAACAGGCTGTTCTATCCTCATGGGAGCAGGCTTGATAAGGAACTATTGGGTCTCTTCTGAGCCACAGTCCTTCAGCTAACGCTGTTCTAGCTGCCTGGGGTAGGAAGTGGGGAAAGTTAAAGGTGCAGAAGAACTAAGTCTCCAAGAAGTAGTTCTAGACAGGGTTAACCTAGGCAATTTCGGATGTTCTTTTTCCCCCTGAATAATCCTAGTATAATCCTAGGTGTATTAGTTTAACCCACCCTCAACTGATGTCTGCGAGTGCCTGTCTTCTCAAACTGAATGATGACAAATCTAAATGTGCATAGTGGTTGCAGCTTATGCAAACTTTGTGAATATGCCCAGAAATACTACACTTAACTGAGAACCTGACCTTTGGAATGATGTTTCAGCACTGTGTTGTGACAGCTGTCATGATCTGGAGCTGCGCATCTCTTTGCAAGCCTCAGGTGCATGTTATCACGAGCTTTTCTTTCTTTCTGTCTTCAGAAAAAGCGCAGTGAGATTCCTTGATACTGGGAGAACCAGCCGGGAGGCTGTCAGAAAGCCAACTGTGCTTTTCATCATGCAAAGGGACGTTACATCGATGGACAATTCTTCCCACCAAGCAAGAGTGAGTTTAGGTCCTTTTTCTTTAAGCACTGAAGACTTAATGTTGAGTATTACTTAGTGGGTGCCAATCCTGTAGGGGGCATCAGGTAACTGTTCATTTGTGAGTGCGGGAAAAGGTCTGCAGTCATAGGTGGTCAGTTAAACCGAGTGTACTGCTGGTGTTTGTTTTCTGCTTTCGTGCTCGGCTTCTCTTTGCTTTGTGTGATGTTTGCCTTGCAGTTTGCTTCCTGTTGTTTCATCTTTTGCTGGGTGGTAGGGAGATGTGTTGTTGTTCGAAGGGAAGTCATTGTTCCCGGTGTAAACAGTGATGGGATGGGCAAAAGGAGATGCTGAATTCGTTGTCTGTGCGGGTTATCTGCCTTTCCTACCATCTCTTTGCATTGTGGTCAAAGTTTTAAACTGCCATATTACCGATGATCCTCCTCTTCCTCTAGCTACACTGCCAAGTCCGCCTGAGTCCGCGGACGATGAGTTGAAAGTGGCTCAGATGTCACTGCAGCAAAAGAAACTTTCTGTCCAGTCAAACCCCTCTCCACAGCTAAGGGGGTGATGAAAGTGGAAAACTCTGAAAATGTCCCAAGCCCTACACACCCTCCAGTTGTAATCAATGCTGCAGATGATGATGAAGATGATGATGGTGAGCATGTGTTGGTTCTTGGAAGGAATTTCTGCTGTAAATGATTGTGTTAAATCTTTGGTTCTTGAAGGAATCTGTGCTGTACATGAATGTAGAAATCACAGATGACGCGAGGTCTGACTAGCGATAGGGCAGGCTGTCTGGCCAGGTCACTGGTGGCTTTGTCTGGCAGTCAGTGGACAGAACCTGAAACGTTGGAGGAAAGCTTAGAACCACTCCTGCTTTAGCTGGTCTGTTGTGTAAAGTTCTATGTGAAACTAGGAAGGAAATTTCTTATTCCTGTCTGAAGAGCAATGTGTTGTGTAGTAGTTAAAGCTGCAGAGAGAATCTAGAGTCCTAGATGTTTTGTCCTAGTGTATTCTACTTCGGAGTTCAATAGGGGGGTAACTGAAAAACAGAAGAGTAACGAGAAGAAAGAGCTGTAGAAGACAGTGCTATATAAGAAGCAATTTCTGAAGCATTAAAGAGGCTGACAGTGGCAGGTGTGGACACAGTATGACAGGAGTTTGTGTATAAATTGTTTAGAGCTGTGCAAATGCCTTTTAAAGGGAAAAAAGCGTGGAAGTACTTTTACTCGTAGACATTCACCTTAGAAAGGACTATTTCTCAGCATTTGTACCTAATAATATTCTGCTTGCTTATGCAGCTTTGTTCTGCACAACGTATAGCTGTCAAGCAGACTCAGATTCACGCTCTACTATCTCAGCTGGAATTTGGAGGAAGCACTGAGACTCGTAATATTTTTTTTCTATGTTAATTATAGTTAAAATATGAGTTTATGTGGTTTAGCTGTCAAAACAGTGTCTGACTGGGTTTTTTGGGACATGGGCTAACAGGATAATATTTCTGTTGGCTACTGGTTTCTGTGAAATAGAAAAAAAAATCCCTTTTGTTTTAGGGGAGGAACCTGTGGTTCGACTAGATCTTGCTGATAGACAAGGAAAACGGAAAGCCTCCGCAGGTAAGAACTTTTTATGAGCTTTTACGTAGGTGCTGCCTTCTATATATGACTGCAGTAAAGAGTATTTTTGAGGTATGAAAGGAAAATACATTGCAGTGGAGATCTGTGTTGACTGCAGAAATGGCAAAAAAAAAAATAAAAAAAATCATTTAGCAGCTGAAAGGCAATTCTATGAAAATATGCTTGAAAAATAGAAGCTTATTGTTGACTGTTCTCAAACCTTCCTGCAAAGAAAAGTTCTTACAATATTCCTTGTTTTCTCTGAAGATGATGTAAGCACCGTTCCAGTGAAGCGCAGCCTTGCTGAAAGGCTGGGGAAGAAGGTAGAGGCTCCGGGAAATGCTGACAAAGCAGCCAAGAGAGATCCAGGTACTAAACGGGCATCTGGATTGGATTCCTGGGTTTTGTATTTAGTCTTTCTGTTTGTCCTTTTCCAGTGATGTTTCTTTTTGCATGTTGGCTGAGGTCGTAATCACTGGGATTCAAAGTTCCCTTTCCTGTCTTGTTTTGAACTGTGAACCTGAAGTTGACATTATGCAGCCTCCCTAATTCGTTCTGTTTCTGTTTTGCAGTTCAAGTTGCCAAGTCTCTGAAGGACAGGCTGGGATTACCTCCTAAACAGACCAGCACTGAGAGAGGTAACAGCTAGATATTAAATATGCTTTCTCCTCCTTCCTTTCCATGAACTTGGACTGCTTTCATCCATCCCTAAAAACTAATGTAAACGAAAACAAAGAACTGATGCCTCTTGCTTGAGTGCTGAAGCTCTTCTGACAGCCACTATCAGAAATCTGGCTCTAGGTGTGTGTTTCTTTTCTACTTGTGCCTTGTCAAGGTTTTTAGCTGCTTCTGTGAACCGTTACGTACCATTAGAATAGAACCACTGCCAGGAGCAGGAATTTGAAATGCAGTCTGAAAAAGTACTAAAGTAAAGCAGCATTTCTGTGTAGCAGTTCTCTCTGGGTAGGGCTGGTCTTCAAAATACAAGTGGCTCAGAGGAGGAGGAGAATGTTGTTCTAAGGATATTGTTCTAAGATGCATTATTGGGAACACTCCAGATTAGTTTTCCTTAGTGCTCTGACAAATTTTGGAGACTTAAAATATTGCTGGACTCTCTTTAAATGTTGGTGCTTCTCCTCATTTCTTGATGATGACAGGGAAGGCTGCTAAGCCGATGGGAGAGATCCGTGTGAAAACACTGGAGGAAATCCGTCGTGAGAAAGCTCTTCGGAGACGCGAAACTCAAGCCAAAGGCGAGGCTGAAGGGCATGGTAAAACTGAAGATTCCAGCGCAGGGGCAAGACCTGCTCGTGCAGGTCGCATCAAAACTTTCCCTGAAGCCTTGTCTGAAAAAAAGAATAACCGCTTGGTAGAAGAGAAGAAAAAAGCAGGAGAATCCCCTAGCAAGAGCAAAATTCAGGGTGAGTCCAAGAAGCAGCTCGCTCTGTCCGGGCGAATGGATTGCACATTGTAGCCTTTCTCTCTCTCATGGGACACGAGGATGCACAAATGCACAAAGGAAACAAGTACCCAGCTTTCTTTATTTCTGCCGTTGACAAAACTTTTTTTTGTCTTTTTTTAAAGCACTTGAAAAAGAAGAAAAGAAGGCAGTGAAATTGAACCGGCCTTTTCCTACCCTTTCCTCTGTAGCTGATGTACAGGTGAGTCCTCTGTGAAGACACACATCCATTCGTACAATTTCTGATAATTCTGCCAAGTTTGGTTACTCACCGTGTGCCACCCTCTTGAGTGTGTTCTTACCCTTCAGCACCTGGTAGGAGCTGCAGAGCAGTCTAAATCCTATCGCCAGCAGCATTTCCAGACAACTCTGTAATCCCCAAACTTGGAATCAGTCTGTTTATACCACAGCAACAAAGAAACCCTGTTAGCACCAGCTGAAATCTACACGGTTAACGTGGAGGGAATTCTTTTTGTTCTTACTGACTTGAGCTGTCAGACGTGAAGGATTTAATACGGAAGGCCAGAGTTCTGTGTTGAAGGAAATCAATCTGTCAGTGGATACTGTATAGGGGAACTTGTATGACTTTCTGCTGCTTAAAAAGAATGTGATAAATAGATGTACAGCAGAACACCCTAGCTGTCTAAAGAAGCTTGCCATAGTGGATATTGCAGATATGCGAGACTGTGTCCATAGTAAAGCATGGCTCTTGTTACATGCAGAATTTTATGGAAAAAAAAACAAAACCAAAAACAACAACAGTAACCTGAAGGATATTAATATGCTGTTCCACATCAAGACCATTTTGGAGGGATTGCTGATCAGATTTTCTTAACGAAATCTCCACGCACGGATTTTTTTTTTTTTTTTGTCCTATTCATGCACTACTTTTCTTTCCTTCTAGCCCACTCAGCAGAGTGGAACTCGTAAATGTCCAGAGAAGAGCTTTGAAGAGAGCCGGTGGGAGAAGTGGCAACAGCGAGAACAACAAGAGAAGCTTCGGAAGGAGGAAGCTGCTGTCAAATCTACTGCTGGCTTCTTTAATACTGAACCAGCAGGGAAAGTGGCAGCTCAATTTCAGGGCCAGGAAGCTAAAAGTAAGTGTTGAAGGTTAAGAGTTCCTTAGGTTGTCTTCTGAAATACAGACAGAAGATGACGATTCTCATGCTGTAACTCTGGCTGGGTGCATTTTGCCACGCAGTGCTACGAAGCGAAGTGTGTACTTTCTTTTTCTTAGTTTGTTTCTTTTCCTGACAGCCAGATGTTAGGTAAGGAACGGGAGACTAGAAAATGACACTACAAATTTGGACGTTGTAGAACAACTTAACAACATCACTGCAAGGGAGAGGAAGCTGGTACAACAGTTGCATACACTCTTGTCCTACTCTAACTGCTGCTTTTTCCTTTCCTAGAGGGAGCAGGACTTTAACTATAAAAGCTGTCTAGATTTGTGAACCTAGCTGGCACTTAGGATTGCTATGTGTCTGCGGTTTGCCTTGTCCTGGATTATTATTTACTGTAGCTATTGGGTTTCTTTGTTCCTTTGTATGGATTGTTGGTAGACAGAGTTTACTATGTGGAAAACATTCCTGAGAATCCAGGCAATGGCGGTGTAATTCTGCTGGCCAAATGCATTTAACTGTGTAGAAGGACTGTGGAAATGATGAAGAGAACCTGGATTTTTCCTGAGGCGGAGCAAGACTGTATCAGTTCTCTCTTCCTTTTACTCTAGCCAACTTGATGACATCTGCGAAGCCTTCGGGTGGGAAAGTCACTTTCCCCAAGAAGAAGGCACTGAAACGTAAGGCACCTGGGAGTTATCCCTCTGCCGTAGCAGCTGTGGAACTACGGACTGCCTTTGCTGCTGACATGATGGGACCTCCAGCCAAAAAAGCAGCCATGGTAAGGCCAGGGGCTAATGCAGAGATGGATCCCTTGTTAAATTTCTACCCTCCTCTAGGAGAAAAGGTGGAAAACTCAAACGTTCTGCAGGCCTTCTGTTTCCTTTTAAATCCGGGAGCTGTCTCCAGGATGCTTGTAGAACCCTTCTGTATTTAGGAGATGAATGGCACTCTTTAACCGGTACTCTGGTGCTGTGATTTCTCTGGTGTGGGGGATTTTGTCCATTCATGCCATGTTCTTAAAAGACACAAGAGCATGAGTAACGTCCAGGTGAATGTGAACTTTCTTCAGGAGCACCTTGGTTTTGTATTTTGGCCACGGCTCCGCAATGCCAGAGGAGAAGCAGTGTGGAGGAAAAAGCTATTAAGGAATCTTTTACCCATGTGTCATAAATACTGTTTTGCTGCTTTCTAGGGTGTTTCAGACGTGCCGGAGCACATCCCAGCCATCAGACTTGAAGAAAATCCCCCAAACAGGTGACAACCCCAACTTGTTCTTTTTCTTGATCAGTGTATATCCCCAGGGAAACGTACGTTCTGTCACATGTGGGAAAAAATGAGGGTTCTGAGATAATTAAAGCCAAAATCCATCAAAGGAATAAGTCACCTGAAACCACTTTCTAGCAGGAAATCTAGCAGGATTGCTTAATTAGGCTTTCTTTAAATGCTGCAAGTCAGCACAGCTTTCCAGTGACTTCTTGGGTTGTCTGAATACCTGAACGAGGAGGAGGTGAAGTTCCTCTTCCTCGTGAGGTGATAGATGAGGAGTAGTGTCCTCTGCCTTTTGGTCCTCAAGAATGCCACCTCAACTCCAGGTGGCCTGGCTTCACGGATAAACCCCCAGACTGAAAAATGTAGCTGGTAACACATCGGGCTCTAAATGTTGTAGCCCTGGGTGGATTGATAACAATCCCTGTGTAAGATTGAAGCGTAGGAGGGCTTGCCTACAGTTTTAAGAGCCGGTTTGCAGAAAAGGGATTTCCCGTTAAGAAATGGCATATCCTGATTGTTCTTTCTTGCTCTCTCAAGACCTGAAGTGCGTCTTGGAAGCCCGGCAAGATTTGAGGAGCAGATGGAGATCGATCTCGAGACCTCGACCTCAGCTTCTTCCCAGCTAGAAGAGGCACGCACACGCCAGCTGAGTTCCACGGGGAATGCGCCCTTATCTGCAGATGAAGATTTTTTTTTTGATTTTTTTTTTTGATTTTTTTCTTTTTATTTTCCCTTTTCCCCTCCCTTTTCCCCTTTCCCTTTTTATTTCCCCTTAGTTAAATTGTTTAGTTCATGGTAGTCTTTATTTAATTATTATTATTATTTCCCTTTAATTAATTTATCCTTATCTCAACCCTTGAGTTGTTCTTTGCTTTACTTCTCCCCCTCCTCATCTAAAGGAGGGGGAGTGAGGGAGCGGTTGTGGGGTTTAGCTGCCCAGCATGGTAAAACCACCACAGTTGGATACCCGTTCCACAGGGAACGCGCCCTTATCTGCGGATGAAGATTTTGAGAAGCTACTTTGGGAAATCTCAGGTGGCAGACTGGAAGCCGAATCGACTTAGACCCAGGGAAGGACGAGGATGACCTCCTCCTTGAACTCTGAGATGATTGACAGTTGAACCGCGTAGTCCTATGGTATATTTAAAAAAAAAATAAAAATTAAAACTGTTCTTCTTGTTGGATACCCCGAGGTGATCCTTTTTCTAACTGAGGCTTTGCAATGAGACTTAAAGCACAGTCCGAAGTGGTAGAAATTGGCAGGATCTGCTCTCAGTTGTCCTAAATTTCCCTGCTGGTCAGAGTTAAGGTCTTGTGCATCCGTTCTGTAACTATAGGTGGCTACCTTCGATATCGAGAGGACAAAGCACTTCTTTTGGCACAGAAAGATCTCCATTGGCACGCCACGGTGGCTGCAAATCGATCTTCTGATGGAGCGATGCTCTGAAGGCTTAAAGGTCAAGCTTCTTCCTTCCTCCCCCCTTGGCACAACTCGATGTTGGGCACATTGTGAAGCTTCGGTGTTCTGATTTCTCAGACAGTTGATACCCAAATCCTGGAGTTACTATGTCAACTCTTGACTTTTACTTGTGTGAGGAATGTGTTAACAATTCGTGTCCATAAAGAACAATTCTGTTTGAATCCTGTCTGCCTCTGGGTCCTGCACTGGCAATTTAATTCTTGAACCACAGATGCAGTGTGTCCCAGTCTCCCCCTCATTCTAGTCAATTTATCAAGGCTTCAGAAAATACTCCTTAAATTTATGAACCCGTTTGCTTTTGTTATTCCGGACTTCTATTTCTAACAGTTACAGCCTTTTTTCCTGTCTTCTTCGAGATTAACTTAACACTGCTATAGATGTGTCTGTGAATGGCTGGGGAAGAATGTTTTAATTACTCGTGAAGCGTCAAATAAGAAAGCTGTTTGTGTTTGATGTCTGGGAGTTTCAGAACAACTGATAACAACTAGTGACTGTTATGGGATACTATGAGGATCCTTGGTATCTGGCCAGGGGGGCCAAGAGATTAAGAGGAAGAAAAAAGAAGCTGAAGGACGGTTGGGAGACAAGACCTGCAGAGAGTGTACAGAGAGTGTTCCATAAACTTGGAATAGTGCCAAGTGAGTACAAAGGGTGAGAGGAAGACTACGAGCCTTCAGCATGCAAGACCCCTAGAGACCCCCAGAGGAGACTGAGGCGCATGCTTCAGTAGGAGGAACTGGACCCCAGAAGCTAATTATAATAATCTTTTTTTTTTTTTAGAAGTAGTAATGAATATGTATTAGTTTAGGTGCATAAAAATCAGCTGCTTGATGTAACTGGTGTGCGTCCTGGTGGAGCGGAGACTCCCGGTGCACCCAGCGCTGTTTGCTTACCTCTATTCCTTTATATTCTTTTAATAAATCCTATTTTTTTATTTAATCCTAATTTGAATCCTGAGCCATTTATAACACTTGTGTATGCCATTGTTTTGACTGTACCCGTGTCAGATGATGAAGCTGTAGGGGTGGGAGGGAGCAGAATCGTTATTCCAGTGTGTTGTGGACCAAACTTGCTGCCAGGAGTGGGGGTGGGGGTCAGCCACCCAGCCTTACTTTCAGTTATCAGGGATGATCAACTGGTGAAAAGCAGCAGCTCTGCCATGCGGCTCCGCTACCCCCACTCCCTTCTCTTGTGCTGTACCAAAGTTCCCCCAGGCTTTGGTTGGTGCTTTTTGTTGGTGTGAGGAATCCGGGGCGAGCAGTCGGGACTCTGCCGCAGTCACGGGGTCGATGAAGGGTTGTTTAAGTGCCTCTTGGTTTTAAAAGTTGCTCCCCTGAGCTGCTGGCTCTGCTGCCTGCTACAGCAAATGTTCGGGTGCCATCAGCATCGCGCTTGGGCGTGGGCACTGACCCTGCGGAGGACAGAGCTGAGATTCGGGTGTATTGTGTACCCTGCCACCAGCCATCGATTTGTATTTCTTTTTTTCCCCTAGCAGATCAATTTTGAATTATTTTCCGAACTTTTTGCGGCACGGTAGGCTCTTCCCGCTATGATTTGTGAAGCTGTGGGGGCCCTCAGGCATTTGCTGCTGGCAGAGGAAAAGCGCTTGTTGAATTTGTTGTAAATACTTAATGTTGGGACAAAACCACGCGTCTCTGTGTTGAGGGATGGGGATCAAGAAGCAACCCCACTGCTATGCCAGAGTCCCTATAGGCAGTGTGGGTTTTCTCTCTATGCAAGCCTCATTATTCAGAGGCAGAGTATGGCTTCGTCCATTCAAGGTCCAGAATCAGTTGTCAAATGCTAGGCAAAGCCAGTGGCTCCTGGGCTATGTGACAAACTAACCCTAGAGCAAAACTCCTCCTTGTCCTCTTACCTGGGGCCCTTTCTGCGATGCCTTTAGGGTGAGTCAAGGCTATGATCTCCACCTTCTGGGGATGGTGTTTGAGCTATGTCCTACCTCAGTGCTGAGACTCTTTTGCCTCTGTAGAGGCCCTTTGCCATGACACGAGTGACGATGAGAACTAAAATCAACTAGCCTCTGAAACGTTCTTGTTCCCAAGCACAGTTTTTTCACTGGCTTGCTTTAGCTCCTAGCTTTTGGCCGAGAAGCTGTTGTTTCTCTGTGCCTTTAATAAGAGGCTTTCTCTGGAGCCAAGTCAGGATGGCAAGATTGAGCTGGGCAAGGCTATCGAGGAGGAAATTCAATCTTCCCAGCTGGGTGTCTGACCCTTGGAGCCCGGGCCAACTGATCTGAAGCGGCTGTAAAAGCTTTATTTCGCAGCATCGCTGTCTTCCCTGCTTGCATTCTAGGCACGGTGTTTCTGCTGACAGCATCTTCCACCTCCTCAGCAGAAGCTGCTTCTTTCTTTAAATGTAGTACAGGCTGGACGCAAAGAAAGAAACTGTTAGCGGTGCTTTTAGCTATTTAAATGGGGAGAAAACCAGCCAATGTTTATTTCTTTGTCCAGGGCGGACACGAATGCTTGCGTGACGTGGGCTCCTCTCCCACGTCCTTAATTGCCAAGCCAGTAGCGGCTCTGGTGACGTGTCCCGTGGGTGTCTGTGCAGTGACGGGGCTGCCTCACCCCTGTGTACCCCAGGACAGACATTTGGGGGGCTCTTTGCTGCTACCACAGGGCGCAACCTGCGGGTCCTGGGGCAGGCAGGATGAGTGCTGCTGGGCCCGGAGGGTAGGCCTGGCCTGAGAGGAGACAGTAAAGGAGGCAGGTTTGGGGCTTAAAGCAGGCTTGTCCTGCCCCAGCCTTCTCCGGAACCTGTGTGCCTGGCTCTGGAAAGCCGTGACAAGACATAAAATGACTCGCAGCTTGCCAAGAGAGCTGCGGTGCTGGAGGAATGGCCGCCTCAAGGGGCTGAGGCCAGGCACCATCACGGGCAGGACTCGAGAGACGAGGCACGATCTTGGCACAGACACAGAAGGGAAGGGGAAGCACTGCTCTGCTGGCCCTGAGCGGTGCAGCCCCAGGAGAAAAAAAAAATCTGTGTTTCCTTAGGCTGATGTCCACGATGCCTCGTTGTGGGGTTTGGGGCCTTGTCCCGAGCCCGGAACTGTCGTCCCCGTGCTGAGCCCTTAACGCAGCGCCCCAGAACCTCATCTTCCGCTACCTGCAGAACGTGAGTACCGCGGGGAGGGGGCGGGGATGGGGATTTGGGGGGTGTGGGGGGAGTGGGGAGGGTCTGGGGATTCCCCTCGGTGAGTTCGGCTCCTGGCCGTGTCCCGGGACGGGTTTGTGGGGGATGGAGAGCTGTGCGGCATGCTGGTGGGCACGAGGAGCCCGGCGTTTCCCCCTCGTGTAGCTGGGCGTGCAGGGGTGTTCCCTTGTGACTGGAAACGTGTTCTTCACCAAACGTGTAGTATTCACCCGATGGTATAACGCTAAAACGTCGGATTGCTCATTGAAACTGCCCCTGAGAGTTGCTCCTTGGAGCGTTTGGGAGCTGTCGTGGCTGTGGCTAGCAGGTATTTCTGAACACATGAGAGAACAAAACTGCTCAGTGTTTGTGGCCCGACTTACTCTCCTCCTTTGTTCTGCAGATGTCGAGGATCCAGGTGTGGCTCTATGAGCAGGTGAACATGCGGATAGAAGGCTGCATCATCGTGAGTATCCACACGTCCCCACGTTACATCTTTCGTTTTCCCTCATTCACAATCCTGTTTTTTGGTCAAGAAAAGTTATCACAAGGAAAAAAAAGAATTGTACTTCTCTAATAAGTAGTCTTCGTTGTCCGGCCAGGATCGGTAAAAATCCCTGCTCGCCGGTAACTAGAGCCCTTCATAGAGCAGCGGGGGGCGGGGGAAAGGCCTCCTGCCCGGCCCGGCTCCCCTCCGCTGCCCTGAGGGGGAGCAGGCCTCGTGTCCGGGCCCTGCGGGTCGGGTCAGGGTGCCCTGAAGGGAGGGGAAGGGGGGGGGTGCAGGCCGCAGGGCCTGGAGGCAGGGCTGGGGGCTGGGGTGTTCCCTCCCCCCGTATCAGCCCCTTCTGGGCCCTGTGAGGCAGGAGCTGCTGCCCGGGGTTAGGCCCAAGGTCCCCTGTCAGGCCCAGGGCCGCCCTTCCCCTCGCCCTGCCCTTCCCTCCCGCTCCTGAGCCCTTCCTCAGGCCTTGCTGGGCCGTCCATCCGGCTGTCTGTCCATCTATCCAGCCCTCTGGCCATCTGTCCCACCACCCTGCCCTCTCCCTAAGGAAGCAAAGAGTCCCCGGGCTGCCTTCATGGGGAGGGGGGAGTGGGGAGGTTCTGCTGAGAAAAAAATGAAAGATTTCCCCCTTAACGGGCGCCTTGCGAGTTATTTTGAGTTCCAACCTTCTGCCTTCCTTCTGTAGCAGTGCCTCTAAGGGGGGCGCTGTAACGCAGCCCTCATCTGGCGCATTGCTCCTCCGTTCCCCCAAGGAACTGCCTTCAGGATCTGACTAACTCTGGATGCACCCGGTTGTCGCCTTAATTTCTCCTTTAGCTTGCTGAAAAGAACCCTGTTGGGTGACCTTTTGCGTTTCTCGCTTAAAATTTGGATCAAGGAGGTCTGTGTTTCCTTACGCTGATGTCCACGCTGAAGGGGCAGAAGGGTTCCGTGCTGTTGCTTGGGTCAGCCTTGTTGCCAGGTTGGGAATGTTTAGCCTACCGGTGCTTCGGTGCTGTTGGGCTGCACTCAGAGTGTGAGCTCTGGGCGTTATTTCTCAACTACTGCGTTATTGGAGCGTACGGACCCAAGATATTCTGCGGATAGGTGATTTAAGCCACGTCAGAACCACCGCTGTGGCGTGTGCCAGCGTCGGACGCCCGTTCGACTGATCGGGCGGAGCAGGTGAATTGAATTTGGTGCTGGGTGGCGAGGTGGTGTTGGGGGAAGAGCTAGGCTAAGGAGAGCTTCCTCTTGCTCTGCCCCTTCCCATCTCAAACGGCCGCTTCCTGGGGAGATGGGTTCGTTGGGAGGCTAACTACAACGTTACAGTGAGGATGAGGAATCCTCTTTAGTCCCGTAGGTATTTGCTGCCAGGCCGCAGCGTTGATTTCAGAAATTGTATTTAAAAAAGGAAAAAGAAAGGAAATCCGTATTCTTTAACATACTCTCTTGTCTCGGAGAGTAGATGTAGGAGCTTCAGCAGTGCCCTTCCTCCCGAAAGGATTCCCAGTGTCTGCTCAGACACTGAGGAGGAAAATAGAGGAGAGCCACCCGATATAAATAAAGGCAAGAAGGGGTTATGGATTAAGGGAAAACCACTACTTCAAAAATTGGTGCTCTCTACAAACCGGTTAAGGGTTTGGGACCTGCAGGTGCTGCCTCCACCTGTGTGCGTTGCAGTCGTGCCTGTTGCCACTGAGCAAAACGGGGAGAGCTGCTTTGTCGAACGCGGCGTGTTAAAGCACGTGCCACTGCCTGGAAGAAAAGCACGGACTTCCCTCGTGTGGGACTTCTTCCCTAGCCATCTGTGGTTTACCTGATGGTTTCCCATAAGCTGTGAATGTTTAAAAGAAAAAAACCAACAAAACCCAACACCAACGTTGAGAGTGGTGAGGCAGATCCTCACCTGGGGCCTCAGAATCAGCGGTGACATCACCATGCGAAGCATTGTGTGCGCTTCGGGTCGGGGCTGCTGCGAGCCTCGCAGCGGGGAGGGAGAGCGGATGCGGGGTGCCTCTGTGTCAGCCCGCTGCCCTGGTGGCTTCGTGAGCACTGAGAGTTTGACTCCTGTGTTCCCAGCTTTCGCTTGCGCACCTGCGGTGTGGCAGAGCCAGCGAGCTGCTTCCTCAGCTGGAGGAGGAAGAGGAGTGACCTCAACGTTGCCGAGGTAAAGCACAATTCTTGAAAAGATTTGGCAAAGATGTGGGTTGTAGCAGCGCGGCTGCTGCAGCTGCAGCAGATCCTGGAGCATTGGAGAAGACAGAGAGGGGTTTCTTCGTGAAAAGAATGCTGTTAAAAGTGTTTTCATGCCAGAAATGAGGATAAACGCCTCTGTTGTTTGACATCCTCTATTGACCTGGCACATTGGCATTACAGCGTACCTGGCACGCTGTTTGTATTAAAAAAACAGGTCTTTTAGTCAGGGCAGGCCAGAAACCTGCCTTGGCACTTCCACATGGCAGCAATGCTTACAGACCCTGCATCCTGGCTGCCAGGCCAGGATCTAAATCCGATGGTGCTGTTGGTAAACTGAAGCTCAGGAAGCGCTTCTGGGTTTTTCGGTACTTCCATGTGAATTTTTACCCTGTGAAGATGGTGTCTTAAGCTATTTTTGGAACAACAAATAGGTTGAAAAGCAGTTTCAGTTTAACATCTGCATGCTTGGGTGTTATTAACAGAGCTTTGTATACTGAGCTGGTGCTTGGTAGGAGAAAAAACATAAACCTTACCTGGGAAACTTGGACCCCCTCAGCTACATGCTGCTAGGAGGAAACTCAGATGTAAGAACACACTTAAATAACACATCAGCAGAGCTGTTGTGCTCCTGACCACCAAAGGCACCTTTTTCCAACACCGTCGTACTGGAAGTTGATGCAGCCGGTTCCATCCGTAACGTGGGACTGTAGAGTGCTGTAACAGAAATATTTTTTCACAGCTTTGGAGAAAGTGAAGCAGAGAAAACCACACATAACCACTGATAGCTGGACCCCAAACTGCCACAGACTGACAGTGATGCCCACTGGATATCTCCTGCTGCCTTCTGACTGCTCCAGCAGAAGTCCCGTTTTAATTAGCCAGCAGGTCCCTCTGAGTGGCTTTGCTAAAACTCCCGCCGTAGGAAGTATCCTACGGGAGCCAAGTTGCTAAACTGATGTGTGGGTTTCCCTTAACCCCCTCAGCCCTGACTTTCCAGCTCCTGACGACACTGCCAACGTGTGCAGTGTCACCGTGTGCCAACTAGGTGCCAGCTGCCATGGTTTGTATATTGTAAAAGTAGTGATTTGGGACTCGTGAGCACTGAGAACAGGTTAGCAATTGCTTCAGAGCTTTACTTGTGTCGCTCTGGGGCAGGGAGATGGGTGAAACATCTTAGGCTTGAAAGTGATTCCCTGCAGAGTGACGTGCTCAGATCTGCACAACAGATCTGTCGTTCTGGTCACCTTATTAGATCCCTGCTTGAGAGGGTGCTTGCAAGAATCGATTCCTCTTCACCTTGATGTGTCAAGCTAAAGAGAAATCCGTGCCGAAGCACTGTCTGATCAGACGAGTGCCTCGGTTCAGGATTGTTCTTTGACAGCTGCAGAAACACCAGGACAGTCGGCGCCTTCAGGAACAGATTAATTTGATCTTGAGGCTGTCATAAAACAGGTCCCTGAAGTTTGAAGACTCTTCCAATAGTTTGGGCCAGCAAGGAGCAGCTGTAGCTGGCGGCTGCGGTAACTCGGGGCTCAGAGTCTCCCAGAGCGTGGTGAAAGGTGACCCCCAGCTGGCTGCTGGAGGAAGCTGAGGCAGCGTTCAGCTCTAACCTTTGCCTTCTTGGCTGGCATCTTTGCACTCCTGCTGTCAGTGGGTGTTGAGTGTCCTTCCCCCCAGCCTCAGAACGTGCCCTCAGATGCAGGCAGCGTTTAGCAGCTAGAATTCACTCCAATATAAAGAGTACAAATCATGCGTTTTCTGCTTTTGCTTTGGAACTCTTAGCTTGAGGTTTTCCTGCAGGCCATGAGGTTTCTTGCAGCAGCAGGGATGAGTTCTGTTAGCAAGAGGCTGTTCTGTGCTTCGACTGTGGGAAGATGAATGGTTCCCTGTGCACCGTTAAATAGAACTTGACACCTAGCACACCGCACTTGCAGCCTGTGGGGTGCTTTAACAAGCAGGTAAATCAGCAGAGGCTGTTTTGCAGCCGGGGTGATGCTGGCTGATTAAAAAGCAGGGGCAGAACAAGGAGTTTCTGGTGTTTGTTCTTGCTTGTCATCCGACTCTCCACTTCCACTGTTCTTTAAAAAAACAAAAACAAAAACAAACAAAAAAAAAAACAAGGGGTAAGCATCTTGAATATCTTTACTAGAAATGGAAGGCACAAAACAAGCCAGCAACAGAGACTGTCCAAGAGAAATACTTGGTGCTTTATAAACAAACAAGGAAGTACCCTTAGGTAGGTGTGATAATCCTCCTCTAATGCGTTTTTGGAGTGCAAAAATAGATTTGTCCCTTTCTTGCTCTTCTCTCCAGGACAAAGGCAGAATAGCCAACTGCAAAGTTAGAGCAGGGAGGTCCGTTTGTTCCATACTGAGAAAGACAAGCCTGTAAAACAAACTAGACAGATTTTCTTTGTGTTATTTATCTTCCTTCAGCAAAGGCAAAGCTTATGACACCTGTTGGTGTGTATTTCCAGGATTTGGGAAAAAGGCTTTGCTCTCTTCGAGAGACTGATAACTTGATTCGATCAACTGAAGAAAGCTGGAAAACTGTTTGTTCCTCATTATTTTTCGCTTGTTACTTTCTTTAGGGTTACTTTTAAAAAGCAGATTTCACTGATCACAAGCCAGTAGAAGACTTTCAGCCCAAGCAAGGGTGAAGACAGCTCTCTCCAAGAGCAGAGGAAGTCCCTGTGGAGAGAAGCCGAGCTTGTTAGCAGAACTCGTCGGCATGTCTAAACAAGGAGACGATTGCTACTTCTATTTCTATTCTACCTGTACCAAGGTATGGCTGGCTTTCCTTTGCTTTGCTTTGTTTCCCCAGTTTTTTCAGGAAGGAGTAGATTAGGAGGAGGAAGCACACTGGTCTGTGGTTAACTTGAGAACCAGATAGATTCTGAATTCAGTTGTAGCAACATTAGGCAGCAGCATGGCCATTTTTGAGGCTGTACTCTTTTCCTTGTTGGTTTCCTTTTGGTTCCAGGGAGACAAATGTGCCTACCGCCACTGCG
Organism: Anas acuta; assembly: GCF_963932015.1. Classification (NCBI taxonomy): domain Eukaryota; kingdom Metazoa; phylum Chordata; class Aves; order Anseriformes; family Anatidae; genus Anas; species Anas acuta. The sequence goes on along the minus strand of NC_089002.1, from coordinate 1,210,682 downwards.
AAGCTGCTCTGGGCAATGAGACGGTCTGCAAGCTGTGGCAGGAGGGTCGTTGTTTCAGGAATGTCTGCCGATTCAGACACATGGAAATTGACGTGAGTGCCTAACGATGTGTTCTCAAAAGAAATCAACAAAAGCCTTTTTCAGTGCCCTAGGTGTACTGATGGTGCTTTTGCAGGATAGATTCGTTTGCTTCCAAATCATACTGGTTTCTCTTACCAAGAGAGGGGGTGGGAGGAAGCAGAGGGAAATAAAATCAATGCCTTAGGTATGTCTTAGCAAGATATATCTATTTTTTGATTATTAGATGCTGACAGTTTTCTCAACAGATGCAGAATAGCTGTTAAATAGACTGCTAAAACCTGCTGGAGCAGGGGGGTAATAAACAGGCTGTTCTATCCTCATGGGAGCAGGCTTGATAAGGAACTATTGGGTCTCTTCTGAGCCACAGTCCTTCAGCTAACGCTGTTCTAGCTGCCTGGGGTAGGAAGTGGGGAAAGTTAAAGGTGCAGAAGAACTAAGTCTCCAAGAAGTAGTTCTAGACAGGGTTAACCTAGGCAATTTCGGATGTTCTTTTTCCCTCTGAATAATCCTAGTATAATCCTAGGTGTATTAGTTTAACCCACCCTCAACTGATGTCTGCGAGTGCCTGTCTTCTCAAACTGAATGATGACAAATCTAAATGTGCATAGTGGTTGCAGCTTATGCAAACTTTGTGAATATGCCCAGAAATACTCCACTTAACTGAGAACCTGACCTTTGGAATGATGTTTCAGCACTGTGTTGTGACAGCTGTCATGATCTGGAGCTGCGCATCTCTTTGCAAGCCTCAGGTGCATGTTATCACGAGCTTTTCTTTCTTTCTGTCTTCAGAAAAAGCGCAGTGAGATTCCTTGCTACTGGGAGAACCAGCCGGGAGGCTGTCAGAAAGCCAACTGTGCTTTTCATCATGCAAAGGGACGTTACATCGATGGACAATTCTTACCACCAAGCAAGAGTGAGTTTAGGTCCTTTTTCTTTAAGCGCTGAAGACTTAATGTTGAGTATTACTTCGTGGGTGCCAATCCTGTAGGGGGCATCAGGTAACTGTTCATTTGTGAGTGCAGGAAAAGGTCTGCAGTCATAGGTGGTCAGTTAAACCGAGTGTACTGCTGGTGTTTGTTTTCTGCTTTCGTGCTCGGCTTCTCTTTGCTTTGTGTGATGTTTGCCTTGCAGTTTGCTTCCTGTTGTTTCATCTTTTGCTGGGTGGTAGGGAGACGTGTTGTTGTTCGAAGGGAAGTCATTGTTCCCGGTGTAAACAGTGATGGGATGGGCAAAAGGAGATGCTGAATTCGTTGTCTGTGCGGGTTATCTGCCTTTCCTACCATCTCTTTGCATTGTGGTCAAAGTTTTAAACTGCCATATTACCGATGATCCTCCTCTTCCTCTAGCTACACTGCCAAGTCCGCCTGAGTCCGCGGACGATGAGTTGAAAGTGGCTCAGATGTCACTGCAGCAAAAGAAACTTTCTGTCCAGTCAAATCCCTCTCCACAGCTAAGGGGGTGATGAAAGTGGAAAACTCTGAAAATGTCCCAAGCCCTACACACCCTCCAGTTGTAATCAATGCTGCAGATGATGATGAAGATGATGATGGTGAGCATGTGTTGGTTCTTGGAAGGAATTTCTGCTGTAAATGATTGTGTTAAATCTTTGGTTCTTGAAGGAATCTGTGCTGTACATGAATGTAGAAATCACAGATGACCCGAGGTCTGACTAGCGATAGGGCAGGCAGTCTGGCCAGGTCACTGGTGGCTTTGTCTGGCAGTCAGTGGACAGAACCTGAAACGTTGGAGGAAAGCTTAGAACCACTCCTGCTTTAGCTGGTCTGTTGTGTAAAGTTCTATGTGAAACTAGGAAGGAAATTTCTTATTCCTGTCTGAAGAGCAACGTGTTGTGTAGTAGTTAAAGCTGCAGAGAGAATCTAGAGTCCTAGATGTTTTGTCCTAGTGTATTCTACTTCGGAGTTCAATAGGGGGGTAACTGAAAAACAGAAGAGTAACGAGAAGAAAGAGCTGTAGAAGACAGTGCTATATAAGAAGCAATTTCTGAAGCATTAAAGAGGCTGACAGTGGCAGGTGTGGACACAGTATGACAGGAGTTTGTGTATAAATTGTTTAGAGCTGTGCAAATGCCTTTTAAAGGGAAAAAAGCGTGGAAGTACTTTTACTCGTAGACATTCACCTTAGAAAGGACTATTTCTCAGCATTTGTACCTAATAATATTCTGCTTGCTTATGCAGCTTTGTTCTGCACAAAGTATAGCTGTCAAGCAGACTCAGATTCACGCTCTACTATCTCAGCTGGAATTTGGAGGAAGCACTGAGACTCTTAATATTTTTTTTCTATGTTAATTATAGTTAAAATATGAGTTTATGTGGTTTAGCTGTCAAAACAGTGTCTGACTGGGTTTTTTGGACATGGGCTAACAGGATAATATTTCTGTTGGCTACTGGTTTCTGTGAAATAGAAAAAAAATTCCCTTCTGTTTTAGGGGAGGAACCTGTGGTTCGACTAGATCTTGCTGATAGACAAGGAAAACGGAAAGCCTCCGCAGGTAAGAACTTTTTATGAGCTTTTACGTAGGTGCTGCCTTCTATATATGACTGCAGTAAAGAGTATTTTTGAGGTATGAAAGGAAAATACATTGCAGTGGAGATCTGTGTTGACTGCAGAAATGGCAAAAAAAAATAAAAAAAATCATTTAGCAGCTGAAAGGCAATTCTATGAAAATATGCTTGAAAAATAGAAGCTTATTGTTGACTGTTCTCAAACCTTCCTGCAAAGAAAAGTTCTTACAATATTCCTTGTTTTCTCTGAAGATGATGTAAGCACCGTTCCAGTGAAGCGCAGCCTTGCTGAAAGGCTGGGGAAGAAGGTAGAGGCTCCGGGAAATGCTGACAAAGCCCCCAAGAGAGATCCAGGTACTAAACGGGCATCTGGATTGGATTCCTGGGTTTTGTATTTAGTCTTTCTGTTTGTCCTTTTCCAGTGATGTTTCTTTTTGCATGTTGGCTGAGGTCGTAATCACTGGGATTCAAAGTTCCCTTTCCTGTCTTGTTTTGAACTGTGAACCTGAAGTTGACATTATGCAGCCTCCCTAATTCGTTCTGTTTCTGTTTTGCAGTTCAAGTTGCCAAGTCTCTGAAGGACAGGCTGGGATTACCTCCTAAACAGACCAGCACTGAGAGAGGTAACAGCTAGATATTAAATATGCTTTCTCCTCCTTCCTTTCCATGAACTTGGACTGCTTTCATCCATCCCTAAAAACTAATGTAAACGAAAACAAAGAACTGATGCCTCTTGCTTGAGTGCTGAAGCTCTTCTGACAGCCACTATCAGAAATCTGGCTCTAGGTGTGTGTTTCTTTTCTACTTGTGCCTTGTCAAGGTTTTTAGCTGCTTCTGTGAACCGTTACGTACCCTTAGAATAGAACCACTGCCAGGAGCAGGAATTTGAAATGCAGTCTGAAAAAGTACTAAAGTAAAGCAGCATTTCTGTGTAGCAGTTCTCTCTGGGTAGGGCTGGTCTTCAAAATACAAGTGGCTCAGAGGAGGAGGAGAATGTTGTTCTGAGGATATTGTTCTAAGATGCATTATTGGGAACACTCCAGATTAGTTTTCCTTAGCGCTCTGACAAATTTTGGAGACTTAAAATATTGCTGGACTCTCTTTAAATGTTGGTGCTTCTCCTCATTTCTTGATGATGACAGGGAAGGCTGCTAAGCCGATGGGAGAGATCCGTGTGAAAACACTGGAGGAAATCCGTCGTGAGAAAGCTCTTCGGGGACGCGAAACTCAAGCCAAAGGCGAGGCTGAAGGGCATGGTAAAACTGAAGATTCCAGCGCAGGGGCAAGACCTGCTCGTGCAGGTCGCATCAAAACTTTCCCTGAAGCCTTGTCTGAAAAAAAGAATAATCGCTTGGTAGAAGAGAAGAAAAAAGCAGGAGAATCCCCTAGCAAGAGCAAAATTCAGGGTGAGTCCAAGAAGCAGCTCGCTCTGTCCGGGCGAATGGATTGCACATTGTAGCCTTTCTCTCTCTCTCTCATGGGACACGAGGATGCACAAATGCACAAAGGAAACAAGTACCCAGCTTTCTTTATTTCTGCCGTTGACAAAACTTTTTTTTGTCTTTTTTTAAAGCACCTGAAAAAGAAGAAAAGAAGGCAGTGAAATTGAACCGGCCTTTTCCTACCCTTTCCTCTGTAGCTGATGTACAGGTGAGTCCTCTGTGAAGACACACATCCATTCGTACAATTTCTGATAATTCTGCCAAGTTTGGTTACTCACCGTGTGCCACCCTCTTGAGTGTGTTCTTACCCTTCAGCACCTGGTAGGAGCTGCAGAGCAGTCTAAATCCTATCGCCAGCAGCATTTCCAGACAACTCTGCAATCCTCAAACTTGGAATCAGTCTCTTTATACCACAGCAACAAAGAAACCCTGTTAGCACCAGCTGAAATCTACACGGTTAACGTGGAGGGAATTCTTTTTGTTCTTACTGACTTGAGCTGTCAGACGTGAAGGATTTAATACGGAAGGCCAGAGTTCTGTGTTGAAGGAAATCAATCTGTCAGTGGATACTGTATAGGGGAACTTGTATGACTTTCTGCTGCTTAAAAAGAATGTGATAAATAGATGTACAGCAGAACACCCTAGCTGTCTAAAGAAGCTTGCCACAGTGGATATTGCAGATATGCGAGACTGTGTCCATAGTAAAGCATGGCTCTTGTTACATGCAGAATTTTATGGAAAAAAAAAAAAAAAAAAAAACAACAACAGTAACCTGAAGGATATTAATATGCTGTTCCACATCAAGACCATTTTGGAGGGATTGCTGATCAGATTTTCTTAACGAAATCTCCACGCACGGATTTTTTTTTTTTTTTTTGTCCTATTCATGCACTACTTTTCTTTCCTTCTAGCCCACTCAGCAGAGTGGAACTCGTAAATGTCCAGAGAAGAGCTTTGAAGAGAGCCGGTGGGAGAAGTGGCAACAGCGAGAACAACAAGAGAAGCTTCGGAAGGAGGAAGCTGCTGTCAAATCTACTGCTGGCTTCTTTAATACTGAACCAGCAGGGAAAGTGGCAGCTCAATTTCAGGGCCAGGAAGCTAAAAGTAAGTGTTGAAGGTTAAGAGTTCCTTAGGTTGTCTTCTGAAATACAGACAGAACATGACGATTCTCATGCTGTAACTCTGGCTGGGTGCATTTTGCCACGCAATGCTACGAAGCGAAGTGTGTACTTTCTTTTTCTTAGTTTGTTTCTTTTCCTGACAGCCAGATGTTAGGTAAGGAACGGGAGACTAGAAAATGACACTCCAAATTTGGACGTTGTAGAACAACTTAACTGTGGGACATCACTGCAAGGGAGAGGAAGCTGGTACAACAGTTGCATACACTCTTGTCCTACTCTAACTGCTGCTTTTTCCTTTCCTAGAGGGAGCAGGACTTTAACTATAAAAGCTGTCTAGATTTGTGAACCCAGCTGACACTTAGGATTGCTATGTGTCTGCGGTTTGCCTTGTCCTGGATTATTATTTACTGTAGCTATTGGGTTTCTTTGTTCCTTTGTATGGATTGTTGGTAGACAGAGTTTACTATGTGGAAAACATTCCTGAGAATCCAGGCAATGGCAGTGTAATTCTGCTGGCCAAATGCATTTAACTGTGTAGAAGGACTGTGGAAATGATGAAGAGAACCTGGATTTTTCCTGAGGCGGAGCAAGACTGTATCAGTTCTCTCTTCCTTTTACTCTAGCCAACTTGATGACATCTGCGAAGCCTTCGGGTGGGAAAGTCACTTTCCCCAAGAAGAAGGCACTGAAACGTAAGGCACCTGGGAGTTATCCCTCTGCCGTAGCAGCTGTGGAACTACGGACTGCCTTTGCTGCTGACATGATGGGACCTCCAGCCAAAAAAGCAGCCATGGTAAGGCCAGGGGCTAATGCAGAGATGGATCCCTTGTTAAATTTCTACCCTCCTCTAGGAGAAAAGGTGGAAAACTCAAACGTTCTGCAGGCCTTCTGTTTCCTTTTAAATCCGGGAGCTGTCTCCAGGATGCTTGTAGAACCCTTCTGTATTTAGGAGATGAATGGCACTCTTTAACCGGTACTCTGGTGCTGTGATTTCTCTGGTGTGGGGGATTTTGTCCATTCATGCCATGTTCTTAAAAGACACAAGAGCATGAGTAACGTCCAGGTGAATGTGAACTTTCTTCAGGAGCACCTTGGTTTTGTATTTTGGCCACGGCTCCGCAATGCCAGAGGAGAAGCAGTGTGGAGGAAAAAGCTATTAAGGAATCTTTTACCCATGTGTCATAAATACTGTTTTGCTGCTTTCTAGGGTGTTTCAGACGTGCCGGAGCACATCCCAGCCATCAGACTTGAAGAAAATCCCCCAAACAGGTGACAACCCCAACTTGTTCTTTTTCTTGATCAGTGTATATCCCCAGGGAAACGTATGTTCTGTCACATGTGGGAAAAAATGAGGGTTCTGAGATAATTAAAGCCAAAATCCATCAAAGGAATAAGTCACCTGAAACCACTTTCTAGCAGGAAATCTAGCAGGATTGCTTAATTAGGCTTTCTTTAAATGCTGCAAGTCAGCACAGCTTTCCAGTGACTTCTTGGGTTGTCTGAATACCTGAACGAGGAGGAGGTGAAGTTCCTCTTCCTCGTGAGGTGATAGATGAGGAGTAGTGTCCTCTGCCTTTTGGTCCTCAAGAATGCCACCTCAACTCCAGGTGCCCTGGCTTCACGGATAAAGCCCCAGACTGAAAAATGTAGCTGGTAACACATCGGGCTCTAAATGTAGCCCTGGGTGGATTGATAACAATCCCTGTGTAAGATTGAAGCGTAGGAGGGCTTGCCTACAGTTTTAAGAGGCGGTTTGCAGAAAAGGGATTTCCCGTTAAGAAATGGCATATCCTGATTGTTCTTTCTTGCTCTCCCAAGACCTGAAATGCGTCTTGGAAGCCCGGCAAGATTTGAGGAGCAGATGGAGATCGATCTCGAGACCTCGACCTCAGCTTCTTCCCAGCTAGAAGAGGCACGCACACGCCGGCTGAGTTCCACGGGGAATGCGCCCTTATCTGCGGATGAAGATTTTGAGAAGCTACTTTGGGAAATCTCAGGAGGCAGACTGGAAGCCGAAATCGACTTAGACCCAGGGAAGGACGACGATGACCTCCTCCTTGAACTCTCCGAGATGATTGACAGTTGAACCGTGTAGTCCTATGGTATATTTAAAAAAAAAAAAAAAAAATTAAAACTGTTCTTCTTGTTGGTGTACTGGGTCTGGCTGGAATGTTAACTTTCCCGGCAGCAGCCCATACACTGCCGTACTCTGTACTTGTAGCTGGAACAACAGATTTATCACAGCAGTGTTGTGTCTATTGCTGAGCTGCGGTGGCACAGTATTGGGCCTTTCTCTCACCCTCCTAGGGGATGGGCAAAAAGTGTGGAGAGAAACATCACTAGGGCAGCTGACCTAAACCAATCAAAGGGATATTCGATACCAAGTGATGTCACACTCAGCAATAAAAGGTGGAAACAGGAAGAAGAGGGGAGGGGTGGGCTCTCGTTGAGAAGACGTCGGTCCTCCTCTTGAACACCGTCTGCGTGCGTTGAGGCCTTGCTTCAAGGACGTGGTCAATCAGCGCTCATTTTTGGGATGTAGAGAGTAATTTCTTTCCTCTGCACTTCCATATAGCCTTCATTTATTTTGTTTGTTTGTTTTCCTCCCTTCTTTTTATTTTCCCTTTTCCCCTCCCTTTTCCCCTTTCCCTTTTTATTTCCCCTTAGTTAAATTGTTTAGTTCATGGTAGTCTTTATTTAATTATTATAATTATTTCCCTTTAATTAAATTAGTCTTATCTCAACCCGTGAGTTGTTCTTTGCTTTACTTCTCCCCCTCCTCATCTAAAGGAGGGGGAGTGAGAGAGCGGTTGTGGGGTTTAGTTGCCCAGCATGGTAAAACCACCACAGTTGGATACCCGTTCCACAGGGAACGCGCCCTTATCTGCGGATGAAGATTTTGAGAAGCTACTTTGGGAAATCTCAGGAGGCAGACTGGAAGCCGAAATCGACTTAGACCCAGGGAAGGACGAGGATGACCTCCTCCTTGAACTCTCCAAGATGATTGACAGTTGAACCGCGTAGTCCTATGGTATATTTAAAAAAAAAATAAAAATTAAAACTGTTCTTCTTGCTGGATACCCCGAGGTGATCCTTTTTCTAACTGAGGCTTTGCAATGAGACTTAAAGCACAGTCCGAAGTGGTAGAAATTGGCAGGATCTGCACTCAGTTGTCCTAAATTTCCCTGCTGGTCAGAGTTAAGGTCTTGTGCATCCGTTCTGTAACTATAGGTGGCAACCTTCGATATCGAGAGGACAAAGCACTTCTTTTGGCACAGAAAGATCTCCATTGGCACGCCACGGTGGCTGCAAATCGATCTTCTGATGGAGCGATGCTCTGAAGGCTTAAAGGTAAAGCTTCTTCCTTCCTCCCCCCTTGGCACAACTCGATGTTGGGCACATTGTGAAGCTTCGGTGTTCTGATTTCTCAGACAGTTGATACCCAAATCCTGGAGTTACTATGTCGACTCTTGACTTTTACTTGTGTATGCCATTGTTTTGACTGTACCCGTGTCAGATGATGAAGCTGTAGGGGTGGGAGGGAGCAGAATTGTTATTCCAGTGTGTTGTGGACCAAACTTGCTGCCAGGAGTGGGGGTGGGGGTCAGCCACCCAGACTTACTTTCAGTTATCAGGGATGATCAACTGGTGAAAAGCAGCAGCTCTGCCATGCGGCTCCGCTACCCCCACTCCCTTCTGTTGTGCTGTACCAAAGTTCCCCCAGGCTTTGGTTGGTGCTTTTTGTTGGTGTGAGGAATCCGGGGCGAGCAGTCGGGACTCTGCCGCAGTCACGGGGTCGATGAAGGGTTGTTTAAGTGCCTCTTGGTTTTAAAAGTTGCTCCCCTGAGCTGCTGGCTCTGCTGCCTGCTACAGCAAATGTTCGGGTGCCATCAGCATCGCGCTTGGGCGTGGGCACTGACCCTGCGGAGGACAGAGCTGAGATTGGGTTGTATTGTGTACCCTGCCACCAGCCATCGATTTTTTTACCCCTAGCAGATCAATTTTGAATTATTTTCCGAACTTTTTGCGGCACAGTAGGCTCTTCCCGCTATGATTTGTGAAGCTGTGGGGGCCCTCAGGCATTTGCTGCTGGCAGAGGAAAAGCGCTTGTTGAATTTGTTGTAAATACTTAATGTTGGGACAAAACCACGCGTCTCTGTGTTGAGGGATGGGGATCAAGAAGCAACCCCACTGCTATGCCAGAGTCCCTATAGGCAGTGTGGGTTTTCTCTCTATGCAAGCCTCATTATTCAGAGGCAGAGTATGGCTTCGTCCATTCAAGGTCCAGAATCAGTTGTCAAATGCTAGGCAAAGCCAGTGGCTCCTGGGTTATGTGACAAACTAACCCTAGAGCAAAACTCCTCCTTGTCCTCTTACCTGGGGCCCTTTCTGCGATGCCTTTAGGGTGAGTCAAGGCTATGATCTCCACCTTCTGGGGATGGTGTTTGAGCTATGTCCTACCTCAGTGCTGAGACTCTTTTGCCTCTGTAGAGGCCCTTTGCCATGACACGAGTGACGATGAGAACTAAAATCAACTAGCCTCTGAAACGTTCTTGTTCCCAAGCACAGTTTTTTCACTGGCTTGCTTTAACTCCTAGTTTTTGGCCGAGAAGCTGTTGTTTCTCTGTGCCTTTAATAAGAGGCTTTCTCTGGAGCCAAGTCAGGATGGCAAGATTGAGCTGGGCAAGGCTATCGAGGAGGAAATTCAATCTTCCCAGCTGGGTGTCTGACCCTTGGAGCCCGGGCCAACTGATCTGAAGCGGCTGTAAAAGCTTTATTTCGCAGCATCGCTGTCTTCCCTGCTTGCATTCTAGGCACGGTGTTTCTGCTGACAGCATCTTCCACCTCCTCAGCAGAAGCTGCTTCTTTCTTTAAACGTAGTACAGGCTGGACGCAAAGAAAGAAACTGTTAGCGGTGCTTTTAGCTATTTAAATGGGGAGAAAACCAGCCAATGTTTATTTCTTTGTCCAGGGCGGACACGAATGCTTGCGTGACGTGGGCTCCTCTCCCACGTCCTTAATTGCCAAGCCGGTAGCGGCTCTGGTGACGTGTCCCGTGGGTGTCTGTGCAGTGACGGGGCTGCCTCACCCCTGTGTACCCCAGGACAGACATTTGGGGGGCTCTTTGCTGCTACCACAGGGCGCAACCTGCGGGTCCTGGGGCAGGCAGGATGAGTGCTGCTGGGCCCGGAGGGTAGGCCTGGCCTGAGAGGAGACAGTAAAGGAGGCAGGTTTGGGGCTTAAAGCAGGCTTGTCCTGCCCCAGCCTTCTCCGGAACCTGTGTGCCTGGCTCTGGAAAGCCGTGACAAGACATAAAATGACTCGCAGCTTGCCAAGAGAGCTGCGGTGCTGGAGGAATGGCCGCCTCAAGGGGCTGAGGCCAGGCACCATCACGGGCAGGACTCGAGAGACGAGGCACGATCTTGGCACAGACACAGAAGGGAAGGGGAAGCACTGCTCTGCTGGCCCTGAGCGGTGCAGCCCCAGGAGAAAAAAAAAATCTGTGTTTCCTTACGCTGATGTCCACGATGCCTCGTTGTGGGGTTTGGGGCCTTGTCCCGAGCCCGGAACTGTCGTCCCCGTGCTGAGCCCTTAACGCAGCGCCCCAGAACCTCATCTTCCGCTACCTGCAGAACGTGAGTACCGCGGGGAGGGGGCGGGGATGGGGATTTGGGGGGTGTGGGGGGAGTGGGGAGGGTCTGGGGATTCCCCTCGGTGAGTTCGGCTCCTGGCCGTGTCCCGGGACGGGTTTGTGGGGGATGGAGAGCTGTGCGGCATGCTGGTGGGCATGAGGAGCCCGGCGTTTCCCCCTCGTGTAGCTGGGCGTGCAGGGGTGTTCCCTTGTGACTGGAAACGTGTTCTTCACCAAACGTGTAGTATTCACCCGATGGTATAACGCTAAAACGTCGGATTGCTCATTGAAACTGCCCCTGAGAGTTGCTCCTTGGAGCGTTTGGGAGCTGTCGTGGCTGTGGCTAGCAGGTATTTCTGAACACATGAGAGAACAAAACTGCTCAGTGTTTGTGGCCCGACTTACTCTCCTCCTTTGTTCTGCAGATGTCGAGGATCCAGGTGTGGCTCTATGAGCAGGTGAACATGCGGATAGAAGGCTGCATCATCGTGAGTATCCACACGTCCCCACGTTACATCTTTCGTTTTCCCTCATTCACAATCCTGTTTTTTGGTCAAGAAAAGTTATCACAAGGAAAAAAAAGAATTGTACTTCTCTAATAAGTAGTCTTCGTTGTCCGGCCAGGATCGGTAAAAATCCCTGCTCGCCGGTAACTAGAGCCCTTCATAGAGCAGCGGGGGGCGGGGGAAAGGCCTCCTGCCCGGCCCGGCTCCCCTCCGCTGCCCTGAGGGGGAGCAGGCCTCGTGTCCGGGCCCTGCGGGTCGGGTCAGGGTGCCCTGAAGGGAGGGGAAGGGGGGGGGTGCAGGCCGCAGGGCCTGGAGGCAGGGCTGGGGGCTGGGGTGTTCCCTCCCCCCGTATCAGCCCCTTCTGGGCCCTGTGAGGCAGGAGCTGCTGCCCGGGGTTAGGCCCAAGGTCCCCTGTCAGGCCCAGGGCCGCCCTTCCCCTCGCCCTGCCCTTCCCTCCCGCTCCTGAGCCCTTCCTCAGGCCTTGCTGGGCCGTCCATCCGGCTGTCTGTCCATCTATCCAGCCCTCTGGCCATCTGTCCCACCACCCTGCCCTCTCCCTAAGGAAGCAAAGAGTCCCCGGGCTGCCTTCATGGGGAGGGGGGAGTGGGGAGGTTCTGCTGAGAAAAAAATGAAAGATTTCCCCCTTAACGGGCGCCTTGCGAGTTATTTTGAGTTCCAACCTTCTGCCTTCCTTCTGTAGCAGTGCCTCTAAGGGGGGCGCTGTAACGCAGCCCTCATCTGGCGCATTGCTCCTCCGTTCCCCCAAGGAACTGCCTTCAGGATCTGACTAACTCTGGATGCACCCGGTTGTCGCCTTAATTTCTCCTTTAGCTTGCTGAAAAGAACCCTGTTGGGTGACCTTTTGCGTTTCTCGCTTAAAATTTGGATCAAGGAGGTCTGTGTTTCCTTACGCTGATGTCCACGTTGAAGGTGCAGAAGGGTTCCGTGCTGTTGCTTGGGTCAGCCTTGTTGCCAGGTTGGGAATGTTTAGCCTACCGGTGCTTCGGTGCTGTTGGGCTGCACTCAGAGTGTGAGCTCTGGGCGTTATTTCTCAACTACTGCGTTATTGGAGCGTACGGACCCAAGATATTCTGCGGATAGGTGATTTAAGCCACGTCAGAACCACCGCTGTGGCGTGTGCCAGCGTCGGACGCCCGTTCGACTGATCGGGCGGAGCAGGTGAATTGAATTTGGTGCTGGGTGGCGAGGTGGTGTTGGGGGAAGAGCTAGGCTAAGGAGAGCTTCCTCTTGCTCTGCCCCTTCCCATCTCAAACGGCCGCTTCCTGGGGAGATGGGTTCGTTGGGAGGCTAACTACAACGTTACAGTGAGGATGAGGAATCCTCTTTAGTCCCGTAGGTATTTGCTGCCAGGCCGCAGCGTTGATTTCAGAAATTGTATTTAAAAAAGGAAAAAGAAAGGAAATCCGTATTCTTTAACATACTCTCTTGTCTCGGAGAGTAGATGTAGGAGCTTCAGCAGTGCCCTTCCTCCCGAAAGGATTCCCAGTGTCTGCTCAGACACTGAGGAGGAAAATAGAGGAGAGCCACCCGATATAAATAAAGGCAAGAAGGGGTTATGGATTAAGGGAAAACCACTACTTCAAAAATTGGTGCTCTCTACAAACCGGTTAAGGGTTTGGGACCTGCAGGTGCTGCCTCCACCTGTGTGCGTTGCAGTCGTGCCTGTTGCCACTGAGCAAAACGGGGAGAGCTGCTTTGTCGAACGCGGCGTGTTAAAGCACGTGCCACTGCCTGGAAGAAAAGCACGGACTTCCCTCGTGTGGGACTTCTTCCCTAGCCATCTGTGGTTTACCTGATGGTTTCCCATAAGCTGTGAATGTTTAAAAGAAAAAAACCAACAAAACCCAACACCAACGTTGAGAGTGGTGAGGCAGATCCTCACCTGGGGCCTCAGAATCAGCGGTGACATCACCATGCGAAGCATTGTGTGCGCTTCGGGTCGGGGCTGCTGCGAGCCTCGCAGCGGGGAGGGAGAGCGGATGCGGGGTGCCTCTGTGTCAGCCCTCTGCCCTGGTGGCTTCGTGAGCACTGAGAGTTTGACTCCTGTGTTCCCAGCTTTCGCTTGCGCACCTGCGGTGTGGCAGAGCCAGCGAGCTGCTTCCTCAGCTGGAGGAGGAAGAGGAGTGACCTCAACGTTGCCGAGGTAAAGCACAATTCTTGAAAAGATTTGGCAAAGATGTGGGTTGTAGCAGCGCGGCTGCTGCAGCTGCAGCAGATCCTGGAGCATTGGAGAAGACAGAGAGGGGTTTCTTTGTGAAAAGAATGCTGTTAAAAGTGTTTTCATGCCAGAAATGAGGATAAACGCCTCTGTTGTTTGACATCCTCTATTGACCTGGCACATTGGCATTACAGCGTACCTGGCACGCTGTTTGTATGAAAAAAACAGGTATTTTAGTCAGGGCAGGCCAGAAACCTGCCTTGGCACTTCCACATGGCAGCAATGCTTACAGACCCTGCATCCTGGCTGCCAGGCCAGGATCTAAATCCGATGGTGCTGTTGGTAAACTGAAGCTCAGGAAGCGCTTCTGGGTTTTTCGGTACTTCCATGTGAATTTTGACCCTGTGAAGATGGTGTCTTAAGCTATTTTCGGAACAACAAATAGGTTGAAAAGCAGTTTCAGTTTAACATCTGCATGCTTGGGTGTTATTAACAGAGCTTTGTATACTGAGCTGGTGCTTGGTAGGAGAAAAAACATAAACCTTACCTGGGAAACTTGGACCCCCTCAGCTACATGCTGCTAGGAGGAAACTCAGATGTAAGAACACACTTAAATAACACATCAGCAGAGCTGTTGTGCTCCTGACCACCAAAGGCACCTTTTTCCAACACCGTCGTACTGGAAGTTGATGCAGCCGGTTCCATCCGTAACGTGGGACTGTAGAGTGCTGTAACAGAAATATTTTTTCACAGCTTTGGAGAAAGTGAAGCAGAGAAAACCACACATAACCACTGATAGCTGGACCCCAAACTGCCACAGACTGACAGTGATGCCCACTGGATATCTCCTGCTGCCTTCTGACTGCTCCAGCAGAAGTCCCGTTTTAATTAGCCGGCAGGTCCCTCTGAGTGGCTTTGCTAAAACTCCCGCCGTAGGAAGTATCCTACGGGAGCCAAGTTGCTAAACTGATGTGTGGGTTTCCCTTAACCCCCTCACCCCTGACTTTCCAGCTCCTGACGACACTGCCAACGTGTGCAGTGTCACCGTGTGCCAACTAGGTGCCAGCTGCCATGGTTTGTATATTGTAAAAGTAGTGATTTGGGACTCATGAGCACTGAGAACAGGTTAGCAATTGCTTCAGAGCTTTACTTGTGTCGCTCTGGGGCAGGGAGATGGGTGAAACATCTTAGGCTTGAAAGTGATTCCCTGCAGAGTGACGTGCTCAGATCTGCACAACAGATCTGTCGTTCTGGTCACCTTATTAGATCCCTGCTTGAGAGGGTGCTTGCAAGAATCGATTCCTCTTCACCTTGATGTGTCAAGCTAAAGAGAAATCCGTGCCGAAGCACTGTCTGATCAGACGAGTGCCTCGGTTCAGGATTGTTCTTTGACAGCTGCAGAAACACCAGGACAGTCGGCGCCTTCAGGAACAGATTAATTTGATCTTGAGGCTGTCATAAAACAGGTCCCTGAAGTTTGAAGACTCTTCCAATAGTTTGGGCCAGCAAGGAGCAGCTGTAGCTGGTGGCTGCGGTAACTCGGGGCTCAGAGTCTCCCAGAGCGTGGTGAAAGGTGACCCCCAGCTGGCTGCTGGAGGAAGCTGAGGCAGCGTTCAGCTCTAACCTTTGCCTTCTTGGCTGGCATCTTTGCACTCCTGCTGTCAGTGGGTGTTGAGTGTCCTTCCCCCCAGCCTCAGAACGTGCCCTCAGATGCAGGCAGCGTTTAGCAGCTAGAATTCACTCCAATATAAAGAGTACAAATCATGCGTTTTCTGCTTTTGCTTTGGAACTCTTAGCTTGAGGTTTTCCTGCAGGCCATGAGGTTTCTTGCAGCAGCAGGGATGAGTTCTGTTAGCAAGAGGCTGTTCTGTGCTTCGACTGTGGGAAGATGAATGGTTCCCTGTGCACCGTTAAATAGAACTTGACACCTAGCACACCGCACTTGCAGCCTGTGGGGTGCTTTAACAAGCAGGTAAATCAGCAGAGGCTGTTTTGCAGCCGGGGTGATGCTGGCTGATTAAAAAGCAGGGGCAGAACAAGGAGTTTCTGGTGTTTGTTCTTGCTTGTCATCCGACTCTCCACTTCCACTGTTCTTTAAAAAAACAAAAACAAAAACAAACAAAAAAAAAAAACAAGGGGTAAGCATCTTGAATATCTTTACTAGAAATGGAAGGCACAAAACAAGCCAGCAACAGAGACTGTCCAAGAGAAATACTTGGTGCTTTATAAACAAACAAGGAAGTACCCTTAGGTGGGTGTGATAATCCTCCTCTAATGCGTTTTTGGAGTGCAAAAATAGATTTGTCCCTTTCTTGCTCTTCTCTCCAGGACAAAGGCAGAATAGCCAACTGCAAAGTTAGAGCAGGGAGGTCCGTTTGTTCCATACTGAGAAAGACAAGCCTGTAAAACAAACTAGACAGATTTTCTTTGTGTTATTTATCTTCCTTCAGCAAAGGCAAAGCTTATGACACCTGTTGGTGTGTATTTCCAGGATTTGGGAAAAAGGCTTTGCTCTCTTCGAGAGACTGATAACTTGATTCGATCAACTGAAGAAAGCTGGAAAACTGTTTGTTCCTCATTATTTTTCGCTTGTTACTTTCTTTAGGGTTACTTTTAAAAAGCAGATTTCACTGATCACAAGCCAGTAGAAGACTTTCAGCCCAAGCAAGGGTGAAGACAGCTCTCTCCAAGAGCAGAGGAAGTCCCTGTGGAGAGAAGCCGAGCTTGTTAGCAGAACTCGTCGGCATGTCTAAACAAGGAGACGATTGCTACTTCTATTTCTATTCTACCTGTACCAAGGTATGGCTGGCTTTCCTTTGCTTTGCTTTGTTTCCCCAGTTTTTTCAGGAAGGAGTAGATTAGGAGGAGGAAGCACACTGGTCTGTGGTTAACTTGAGAACCAGATAGATTCTGAATTCAGTTGTAGCAACATTAGGCAGCAGCATGGCCATTTTTGAGGCTGTACTCTTTTCCTTGTTGGTTTCCTTTTGGTTCCAGGGAGACAAATGTGCCTACCGCCACTGCGAAGCTGCTCTGGGCAATGAGACGGTCTGCAAGCTGTGGCAGGAGGGTCGTTGTTTCAGGAATGTCTGCCGATTCAGACACATGGAAATTGACGTGAGTGCCTAACGATGTGTTCTCAAAAGAAATCAACAAAAGCCTTTTTCAGTGCCCTAGGTGTACTGATGGTGCTTTTGCAGGATAGATTCGTTTGCTTCCAAATCATACTGGTTTCTCTTACCAAGAGAGGGGGTGGGAGGAAGCAGAGGGAAATAAAATCAATGCCTTAGGTATGTCTTAGCAAGATATATCTATTTTTTGATTATTAGATGCTGACAGTTTTCTCAACAGATGCAGAATAGCTGTTAAATAGACTGCTAAAACCTGCTGGAGCAGGGGGGTAATAAACAGGCTGTTCTATCCTCATGGGAGCAGGCTTGATAAGGAACTATTGGGTCTCTTCTGAGCCACAGTCCTTCAGCTAACGCTGTTCTAGCTGCCTGGGGTAGGAAGTGGGGAAAGTTAAAGGTGCAGAAGAACTAAGTCTCCAAGAAGTAGTTCTAGACAGGGTTAACCTAGGCAATTTCGGATGTTCTTTTTCCCTCTGAATAATCCTAGTATAATCCTAGGTGTATTAGTTTAACCCACCCTCAACTGATGTCTGCGAGTGCCTGTCTTCTCAAACTGAATGATGACAAATCTAAATGTGCATAGTGGTTGCAGCTTATGCAAACTTTGTGAATATGCCCAGAAATACTCCACTTAACTGAGAACCTGACCTTTGGAATGATGTTTCAGCACTGTGTTGTGACAGCTGTCATGATCTGGAGCTGCGCATCTCTTTGCAAGCCTCAGGTGCATGTTATCACGAGCTTTTCTTTCTTTCTGTCTTCAGAAAAAGCGCAGTGAGATTCCTTGCTACTGGGAGAACCAGCCGGGAGGCTGTCAGAAAGCCAACTGTGCTTTTCATCATGCAAAGGGACGTTACATCGATGGACAATTCTTACCACCAAGCAAGAGTGAGTTTAGGTCCTTTTTCTTTAAGCGCTGAAGACTTAATGTTGAGTATTACTTCGTGGGTGCCAATCCTGTAGGGGGCATCAGGTAACTGTTCATTTGTGAGTGCAGGAAAAGGTCTGCAGTCATAGGTGGTCAGTTAAACCGAGTGTACTGCTGGTGTTTGTTTTCTGCTTTCGTGCTCGGCTTCTCTTTGCTTTGTGTGATGTTTGCCTTGCAGTTTGCTTCCTGTTGTTTCATCTTTTGCTGGGTGGTAGGGAGACGTGTTGTTGTTCGAAGGGAAGTCATTGTTCCCGGTGTAAACAGTGATGGGATGGGCAAAAGGAGATGCTGAATTCGTTGTCTGTGCGGGTTATCTGCCTTTCCTACCATCTCTTTGCATTGTGGTCAAAGTTTTAAACTGCCATATTACCGATGATCCTCCTCTTCCTCTAGCTACACTGCCAAGTCCGCCTGAGTCCGCGGACGATGAGTTGAAAGTGGCTCAGATGTCACTGCAGCAAAAGAAACTTTCTGTCCAGTCAAATCCCTCTCCACAGCTAAGGGGGTGATGAAAGTGGAAAACTCTGAAAATGTCCCAAGCCCTACACACCCTCCAGTTGTAATCAATGCTGCAGATGATGATGAAGATGATGATGGTGAGCATGTGTTGGTTCTTGGAAGGAATTTCTGCTGTAAATGATTGTGTTAAATCTTTGGTTCTTGAAGGAATCTGTGCTGTACATGAATGTAGAAATCACAGATGACCCGAGGTCTGACTAGCGATAGGGCAGGCAGTCTGGCCAGGTCACTGGTGGCTTTGTCTGGCAGTCAGTGGACAGAACCTGAAACGTTGGAGGAAAGCTTAGAACCACTCCTGCTTTAGCTGGTCTGTTGTGTAAAGTTCTATGTGAAACTAGGAAGGAAATTTCTTATTCCTGTCTGAAGAGCAACGTGTTGTGTAGTAGTTAAAGCTGCAGAGAGAATCTAGAGTCCTAGATGTTTTGTCCTAGTGTATTCTACTTCGGAGTTCAATAGGGGGGTAACTGAAAAACAGAAGAGTAACGAGAAGAAAGAGCTGTAGAAGACAGTGCTATATAAGAAGCAATTTCTGAAGCATTAAAGAGGCTGACAGTGGCAGGTGTGGACACAGTATGACAGGAGTTTGTGTATAAATTGTTTAGAGCTGTGCAAATGCCTTTTAAAGGGAAAAAAGCGTGGAAGTACTTTTACTCGTAGACATTCACCTTAGAAAGGACTATTTCTCAGCATTTGTACCTAATAATATTCTGCTTGCTTATGCAGCTTTGTTCTGCACAAAGTATAGCTGTCAAGCAGACTCAGATTCACGCTCTACTATCTCAGCTGGAATTTGGAGGAAGCACTGAGACTCTTAATATTTTTTTTCTATGTTAATTATAGTTAAAATATGAGTTTATGTGGTTTAGCTGTCAAAACAGTGTTTGACTGGGTTTTTTGGGACATGGGCTAACAGGATAATATTTCTGTTGGCTACTGGTTTCTGTGAAATAGAAAAAAAAATCCCTTTTGTTTTAGGGGAGGAACCTGTGGTTCGACTAGATCTTGCTGATAGACAAGGAAAACGGAAAGCCTCCGCAGGTAAGAACTTTTTATGAGCTTTTACGTAGGTGCTGCCTTCTATATATGACTGCATTAAAGAGTATTTTTGAGGTATGAAAGGAAAATACATTGCAGTGGAGATCTGTGTTGACTGCAGAAATGGCAAAAAAAAAAAAAAAAAATCATTTAGCAGCTGAAAGGCAATTCTATGAAAATATGCTTGAAAAATAGAAGCTTATTGTTGACTGTTCTCAAACCTTCCTGCAAAGAAAAGTTCTTACAATATTCCTTGTTTTCTCTGAAGATGATGTAAGCACCGTTCCAGTGAAGCGCAGCCTTGCTGAAAGGCTGGGGAAGAAGGTAGAGGCTCCGGGAAATGCTGACAAAGCCCCCAAGAGAGATCCAGGTACTAAACGGGCATCTGGATTGGATTCCTGGGTTTTGTATTTAGTCTTTCTGTTTGTCCTTTTCCAGTGATGTTTCTTTTTGCATGTTGGCTGAGGTCGTAATCACTGGGATTCAAAGTTCCCTTTCCTGTCTTGTTTTGAACTGTGAACCTGAAGTTGACATTATGCAGCCTCCCTAATTCGTTCTGTTTCTGTTTTGCAGTTCAAGTTGCCAAGTCTCTGAAGGACAGGCTGGGATTACCTCCTAAACAGACCAGCACTGAGAGAGGTAACAGCTAGATATTAAATATGCTTTCTCCTCCTTCCTTTCCATGAACTTGGACTGCTTTCATCCATCCCTAAAAACTAATGTAAACGAAAACAAAGAACTGATGCCTCTTGCTTGAGTGCTGAAGCTCTTCTGACAGCCACTATCAGAAATCTGGCTCTAGGTGTGTGTTTCTTTTCTACTTGTGCCTTGTCAAGGTTTTTAGCTGCTTCTGTGGACCGTTACGTACCCTTAGAATAGAACCACTGCCAGGAGCAGGAATTTGAAATGCAGTCTGAAAAAGTACTAAAGTAAAGCAGCATTTCTGTGTAGCAGTTCTCTCTGGGTAGGGCTGGTCTTCAAAATACAAGTGGCTCAGAGGAGGAGGAGAATGTTGTTCTGAGGATATTGTTCTAAGATGCATTATTGGGAACACTCCAGATTAGTTTTCCTTAGCGCTCTGACAAATTTTGGAGACTTAAAATATTGCTGGACTCTCTTTAAATGTTGGTGCTTCTCATTTCTTGATGATGACAGGGAAGGCTGCTAAGCCGATGGGAGAGATCCGTGTGAAAACACTGGAGGAAATCCGTCGTGAGAAAGCTCTTCGGGGACGCGAAACTC